>NC_082399.1:19619398-20991898 GCF_031168955.1 Gadus macrocephalus
GTTTTAAACTGCATGTAATAAAACTTTTTTCTTTTAATACCTGACTAATTAACGTTTTTTTTATTATTATTATTATTATTATTATTATTATTTATATATATATATTTCTTTTTTCTATCTATTGCCATAAAAATAAAATAAAATAAAAACTATAGCTGTACACTATGGATAACGCCATTAGCCCTAGAAAAAGGAAATTCAAATCTATAGACGGTAATCCCAAGAGACGGCGTAGATCTGATAGTGGGGGTAGCATTATGGATTTAGAACTTGAAGAGCTGGCAATGAGGTATGACGCAACCGACGATACGTCTCATTTGTCGGCCGTAGGACATGTGGGGGGCGGGGGCATGCATGCAGAAGGTTGTTTAGACATACGGGAAATATGTGTTGCCGTAGATAGAACTAGGCGTGTGTTAATGGCAGCTGAGGCATGGGGCCATAGCATGGCTAATGCTCTATATCAGGCAGCACAGATAAATGTTTCGAACGAGCCAGGTCTAGATGACATGGAGCCAGGAGATTTAGACACAAGGGGTGTGTTGTATGCGGGGGCAAACACCCGAGATGTACTTAACGCCGTCGGGGGGTGGTTGGATAGTGCACAAGAGAGTCTATACACATCAGCGCAGATCGATGTATTGCAGGTGTCGCAGCGTGATGAAGGGGTTGGCGGGGGTTTTCAGGACCCCCCGGTGGTGGTAGGGGTCCCTATAGAGTCGATTATACAGGGCGGTGGTGGTGGGGGCGTGGGGGGTGGTGGCGGTGGTGGTGGTGGTGATGGTGTGGGGGGTGGAGGTGTTGGCGGGGTGGGGGGTGGCGGTGATGGTGACGTTGACGATAGCGCTGTTGATGATGATGGCGGTGGTGACGGTGATGTTGACGGTGGCGCTGCTGATGGTGGTACGCCTGTGCCTGTTGTAACGGGGGGAGATAATGACGAGTTGCATACTAGATTATTCCCCCGGTTTAACGGCTTTGAGGTTAGACAGTCCATTGATCTGAGAAGTATATCCCTTGCAAATTTACAGGAGGTCCCTGATTTGATTAGGGAGAGGCTGTCGGGTGTCATAACAAGCTGCTCGCAAAGTGCAGCCGAGGGTAGTGTCTTAAACGTGGTGCTGAGAGGCCCTTCATTGGCCTCTGATGTACAGGCTGTGCTCGTAACGGGTGACGATTACAATGCGGATTTGTTTATGGAGCATATTAGCCAAGTCATACAGAGCAACGACACAGGTCTGACGGATGATGTGCTAGAGTTGGTGGTCACAGGGGTCCACAACAAACGGGGTGGGGCACGTTTGAAGTTAAAAAACATTCCCTATGATGAAATCATACACAAGAAGAAGCTAAGTCTCTACACACCGAGTAATACTCACGACAATTTGTGTTTCACACTATGCATGACACATTTTCTGCATGAGGGGGTAACCGGGGGTGACACAGCGGCCATAGAGACTAATTTGGAGGCGGCTCGCAAATTACACAGTGATCTGGGGTTTGGCCCAGATCACTCTGTGGGTTTCTCGGATGTTTCCAAATTTGAGAGACATCTAGATGTTAAAATCCTGATATTTCATCATAATGATGCATTCAGGAAGCTGGAGATGTTCCAGACACATACGGCCCAGCATCCAAAAACAGTATGGCTGTACCTCCATGATAACCATTATCACTGCATAGAGAACAGAACGGCATTCTTTGGTACGGGATATGTGTGTGAATATTGTTACAAGGCCCATGAGGGAATTCTATTACACAAATGCCCGATCCATTGCAATGTGTGTCTGACAGTGTGCGATAGACTATCAGGTCGCACGATAAAGTGCAAGGACTGTAGTCGTATATGCCGCTCGCAGGTCTGCTACAACACACACAAGAAGCATTCTGCCAAACATGACATGATACCTTGTGAAAAGCTCAAATACTGCGATCGTTGTTGTAGACAGTATATCATATCGAAAAAGAAGAAGAAGAAGAAGGGGGTGGGGGTGGAGGAGGAGGAGGAGGAGGAGGAGGATAATGGTCACGTATGCAGCGTGGCAAAGTGTCATAACTGTGGTGAGCCGAGGCCCGATGATGGAATACATGATTGCTATATCCAGCCGTACAAAAAGAAAAAGAAAAAGAAACGCAGGGGTGGTCGCGCGGGTCCACCGGATGACTCTGATGATGACGACGCTCCGCCTGATAAATACATATACTATGATTTCGAAACGCGCATGCATGATGGTCGTCACGAAGCAAACTGTGTGGCTGCTATAACGTCTGAAGGCATAGAATGGTATGCTACCGGTCTAGATTGTGTAAGAGAGTTTGTGATACGCTACAGAAGAGGGGAGTATTCGTTGTATACATTTGTAGCACACAATGCGTCGGGCTTTGATAACTATCTTGTCCTGGACTACATGACCAAGCAGGGTATTAAACCCAATATAGTCATGAAGGGTAGCAGAGTCATTCTGATGCGTGATGACGCCTACCAACAGAGATGGGTCGACTCATTTAGCTTCTTGCCCATGCGATTGGCTAATGCACCGGCGGCGTTGGATTTTGATGATATGGCAAAAGGTAATTTTCCGCATAAATTCAACACACGGGCCAACGAGTCTTATGTCGGTGCCTACCCTGAGATCTCATATTATGGGTATGATGCCATGACTAGCGATCAAAAGACAGATTTCGCTATTTGGTACAGATCTGTACGACACAAAAAATTTGACTTTCAGAAACAGCTGCGTCTCTACTGCGTCAATGATGTGATGATCCTATACACGGCGTGTAGGATCTACAGGGAAAATTTCATAGAGTGTGCCACTATAGACCCCTTGTCCTACGCCACTCTGGCTTCGGCGTGCATGGCCACCTTCAAAAAGTCGTTCTTGAAGAAAAACGTCCTGGCATTGACCTACGAGGGGGTCTATCAGAAAAAACAAAAGTCGTTCTCATGTGCATCCATCCAGTGGCTTGAATATCTATCCCGCTCCAATAACATGGAGATTCGGCATGCTCTCAACCATGGAGAGGCTAAATATGGACCATTCTTCCTAGACGGACATGCACCGTCTATAAACACGGCCTATGAATTTGCAGGATGCTTTTATCATGGGTGTGAACAGTGCTACAATGCAGGACATCAGAACCCCGTCCTCAAGAAGACCTATGGCGAATTGTGGGTGCAGTTTCACCTCAAAGTCAAGGCTCTCAAAAAAGATCATGGTTTAAGAGTCGTGGTCATGTGGGAGTGTGAGTGGCACCGTCTGAAAAAGACAGATGCTGCAGTGCAGGCATTCTTGGCTACTCTGAAGATACAACCCAGGATTGATCCTCGAGACTCTCTCTATGGGGGTCGCACCAATGCCATCAAAATGTATCACAAGGCCGAGCCCGGTGAGAAAATACGCTACTATGACTTTACCTCTCTCTACCCCACAGTACAGGCTCGCTGTCCTTATCCTGTAGGGCACCCCCAGATCATTTTCAGGAATTTTGGTCCTTTGGATGGGTATTTCGGCATCATCAAATGCACCGTGTTGCCCCCCAGAGGTCTCTACCATCCCGTGCTCCCCTACAGGTGTCATGGGAAGCTGATGTTCCCCCTCTGTGGTACATGCGCCACTGAGCTCAATCAGACAGCCGCGTGTCATCACTGCAACGATGAACGGGCTCTGACAGGCACCTGGGTGACTTTTGAGCTACAAAAAGCAGTTGAAATGGGCTACGTGCTAATCCAAATGCATGAGGTGTGGCACTACCCCAAACTGTCAAAGACTCTGTTTAAAGGGTATGTCAAAACATTTCTCAAGCGTAAACAGGAGGCTTCAGGATACCCCAGCACAGTGGATACTGCAGCGAAACAGCGGGCGTATGTGCAAAACTACCTGGAAAAGGAAGGTATACAGTTGGATCACGACAACATGTGTGCGAACAAGGCCATGCGTAATTGCAACAAGTTGATTCTAAACAGTCTGTGGGGTCGCTTTTCACTACGACCAGACCTACCCACTTGTGAGCTCATTTCTGAGCCTGAAAGGTTCACTCAGCTCATGTTTAGCGATAGCTATCACATTAGTCACTTTTGCTTTATCTCTGATGAAGTTGCCCTTGTACAATGGAAACATGTAGATGCACGTCTCGCCAGGGCGCGGGATGTCAACGTGATTGTGGGGGCTGTGACTACCGCCCATGCCAGGCTCATGCTCTACGATCTTCTAGACAAACTACAGGAACGTGTCCTCTATTGCGACACAGACAGCATCATTTTTGTTTCCAAGGAGGGTGATTGGGTACCCCCTTTAGGCCCTTATCTGGGCGACTTGACCGATGAGATAAATGATGGTGATCTGTATGGTACCGAACAGGAGGATTACATTAGCGAATATGTCTCAACAGGTCCTAAAAGCTATGCCTACCACACCCGTCACCACAAGTCTGTCGTCAAAAGCAAAGGGGTGACTTTAAATGCAGCAAATTCTAAAGTGGTCACCCAGCAGACACTGAAATGTCTATTGGATGATTTTGTCAACCATCGGCCTCAATCCCTCGACGTCACCACCACTGTAGATACCATCCAGCGGGATAAGACTAGGTTTCTGCTTAAAAACGCTACTGTAGTTAAACGGCTTAGGGTGGTTTACAACAAGCGCAGGGTCTTCCCCGACTACACCACGCTTCCTTACGGCTATTAACCATATTGTTTATTGTTTTTCACTTTTTCACATGATCCATGTTTTTATTCTTCTTTTTACATATTGTTTTCAAATGATCCATGTTTTTTATTCATTTATATTTTGGAGGGTATTCATATTGTGCTAAAAGAAATTCAAATCACATGTTAAATGTATATGTATCATCATGTATCTGAATATACTTTTTATGCATCATGTATTAATGATGAATGACCGTGCTAATAAAGAATGTTAACCGTCAAATGTTTCATGTTCTATGGTCACAATACACCCGTCCATCAGAGGGGATGCACACAGACCGCAGAGATGGCTGTTGTACACTCTACGTTCGACCCTAGACTTCAACACCCGTTCAGCATGGTAGTATCGGGACCTTCAAACAGCGGCAAAACCTACTTTGTCAAAACAGTCATTGAAAATATGGATCGGTTATTCTCAGAAAAGATTGAAAATATAGTATATGTTTATTCATGCTGGCAGCCCATATATGATGATTTGCTTAAAATAAGGAACATTCACTTTGTAGAAGGGATCCCCAAATCTCTATGTGATGATGCAATCTTACCAGTCCATACTAGAAATCTGCTCATTATTGACGACTTGATGAACGATGCATGCAATAATATAGAGGTTCAATACGTTTTTACCAAATATGTACACCATCGTAATCTCAGTTGTATGTATCTGGTCCAGAATTTATTTATGCAGGGTAAAACCAGCCGTACGATTAGTCTAAATACCAATTACATGGTTTTGTTTAAGAACCCTCGTGACAAATATCAGATTATGTTGATAGCCAAACAGATGTTTCCGTGCAAGACAAAATATTTTCTAGAAGCCTTTAACGATGCTACCGACATGCCTTACGGCTATCTGCTTGTAGACTTTAAAGCCATGACCCCAGACAACATGAGACTTAGAACAGCTATATTGTCAGACCGGCATGTTGTATACACTCAGAGAGCCAAAGTGATTAGCCCAAAAGACCATGTCCGCACGTATAAGTAGAAATCGTGAGCGTCTTAAGCAACTATATAGCGCCCCTCCGGCCCATCGTAAAGTTATCCTCAGGACAGCCAACGCCGACTTTATCAACTCGCTGTGTGAAATAGCCTTGAACATTTTACAAGGCAAAATACCTCTGACTCCACGCCAGCATACGAAATTGCGTAGACGAAAGAAGGACCTCAGAATACTCGCCAATAAAAATGTACTAATATCTAGAAAGAAAAGACTAATCAATCAGACCGGTGGATTTCTCCTACCCCTGCTGTCTGTGGCCATACCGTTGTTTACAAGTCTGTTCTCAAGAGGAGGGTGATTATAATGGATCATACGCACAAGATGTATCTAGTTCCTCAACATCAACTCGATGCCTTAAAGCATACCCAACCCAGGGATTCTGTTAGACAGACTGCTGAAAATGAGCTGGATAAGGCAATTGCGATGGTGTTGAACACTCCCGATACAGACCTATATGAAAAAGCTGCTAGGTACGGAGCGGTCCTGCAGCGCTATCTATCCATGGTAAAGCAAGGGCAGCGCGAGCATGGAGAATTAACTCTGTCACTTGCTGAGGGGGACCCAGTTCATACGCCTATGGCGGCACCGCATGGCGATGATGGCACCGGCGATCATATTTATAAGGATATAATGAAACATATACCCGTCAGAAGCAAGAGCAATACCAGACATATCCTGGACTCTTTAAAGAAATCTAAAAATGTTTCATGGACGGACAAGGGGGAGATCATATTACATGGCGAAACTATTAAGGGGTCCCATATGTTTGATCTGTTAAAGAATGTTACCGCCCCTTATCATGTTGTCGAATCTGTCAGACCACAGGGATGGAATGTATTTCTGAAATCTTTAGCCAGTAATAATATACCGCTATCGGCTATCCCTAATAAACAGCTCAGACAAACTGTAGACATGTATAAGCATAGCCCCGTCACTACGGACGACAATGCGACGGCATCTATGCCTGTCTCGTCTGTTAAAAGGAGGAAGCGCAAGCAGCCATTGTCATCTATTACTTCCCCTGGAATGCATATGGCCGAGTGGATACCATTTTAAATTATGTATCTAAATGTATGTGTTATCCGTAAAAATAAAAGAAAACAGTACGACTAAACTGTAATCAAATTATTGTATTTTTATTATCAATACAGAAAACAACCATAACAACAGCAACAACACATGCTACATGTTACATCCGCATACACATGACTGCACACACATCATATCATGTTCATTACAGACATTAGGTTGTACACGGTTAACAAAGTCATAAACCTTTTCATCATTACGGGGTAAATTATCTCCATACATTTTCAAAAACTTTTGATAGGATACCCCTTTTTGCATATTAAACAAGAAAAAAACACAATGCTGCCCGCATGCGGTACTTGACGGATCCTGGACCTGTTGTGTAGAATGAACAACGTCTATACAGTGCTGATCGAGGAAACGCTGTATGGTCTCAGGAAACTCAGAGTATGAGGGAGGGTTGCCGTAGGAGTCGAAAAAGAAGCCCTGGCTCTCAGCCGTAATATATACAGCCAGCCAATGTGCCCCGGCCATGTGTGAAGGTTCGGTGTTGACCACCACCATTGCAGGCCTCTGATGAATTTCCCGGGGTAGGTGATTACACGGTAGCGCACCAAGAAAATATGCCTGGTGTGCCATTTTCTGACACACGGCTGTTAGCTCTATAGTATTCATATCGCACCACCTTTCTCAGTAATAGTCCAACAGCACCTGCCGTCTATTTGATATTTCTATAACAGAATCATAAACTGCATAGCATATCAAATTGACCGTTGTAGCCAATGCTGCTCTGAATCGTGCCTCTAGCCTCACATTCCCTGTTCTGACTAGCGATACATGTTGTCCACAGCCCTCATCTGCCTCAAGGTTGAAACAAAATAATGCATACCCGTCCCCAAATTCCTTATGATTAATGGCTATTTCTCTATCTTTGAGCTGTCGACCTGTAGCCTGAATGAGCTGGAAATATTCTCGTGTATAGAGGCCATTTCTAAAGTCAGGCTGAAAGGGTTTAGAGGGGTATGCTTGACCGTCGCAATATAGGGATAAGAACTCCATGCCGAAATGCTGGAAGCTGAAAGGATTCCTGGCATAGCTCCCTGTGAATGCTTCGTTATTCACAAAACCTATAATAACCATCTTGGGTATTTGTCCTAGAAATAGATTATCCTGTGTGCATATACGGCTGCCCGCCGCGATGGATACGTTCTTTAGACATACCCTATCAACAGGGTATTTAACGTTGGCTTGGTTTAACGCACGGGCATGTGCCAGCTTGACGCCTGGTGCTACCGATACCTTTTTAATGAAAACATTTGCAGACGCTATAGAGACACGGTATTCCGCAGCACCATCGGACATGAGACAGAAATTATTTTTTGCTCTAATGAATCTCATGCGGAGATCAACTCCGTTAATCAACAGTTTCTCCTGAAAAAACATATCGACGTGTATAGGAGATATCAGCTCCACTATACGACTTTGCGCCGTATATACGCTCCTTGCCGCTAAGCCTAGATTGAGGCCTCCGGGAAGAATCGCATCCATATGTCCGGGTGTGTCTTTCTGGAATAGACCACAGCCAAATTGGGTGTCTAATGTTCCGTTTCCATAGTTTAGCAGACATTCTATTATGCCTCTGTACGGATAGGTGTTTGACGACTGGGTGATAAGCCTATCACCCAGTGTAATATCTACTTGGGAGAATAATGTGCATCCTGGATAGTTAATCAGTCCCACGGGTGCTGCCAGAGCCAAGTCTGTTCCATCGGCATTAGTAATCTTGATCCTCAGGTGTAAATACGTATTGTTTAGATCAATATAGTCTTCGCTGCTGGCCGATACAAAGAACTCTATGGGTCCACCATCTGTTAGCGCCGATAGTGGGGGTATTTCAATATATGTACTTTTTTCTATCGAAGTCTGCGTCATCGGCAGGGAGAAGAGGTCCAGTTCACTCTTAATGCATTCGTCTGACAAGTTATGTAGCAGCGCCATTGTTATACTAGATGAATATATCGTTAGCCGCCCCTCTAAAACGACGGGTTGCCGCCTTCCTGACCCTTTTAGGTTTGGGTCTCTTTTTGATAGATGCCAATCTTTTATTCTGTTTACGGCGTCGTGCCGGTGCGCGGGTACGCCCACAACCTATAGGAGGATACTTTGTTGCTCTTCTGGCATATACCCTCATGCCTGACCCCTGCTGTTTGGGCGTAGATGCAGCATGGGCTATGTTGGTCATAACGTCGCCTATAATATGTTTAGCAGCAGTCTTCAGATGAGGCTTTGCTATGCTAACCCCACGCCTAAATAGCGGTATAGCCATTCTAAAGAGGCTACGGAACATCCCTCCGATACCGGCTCCATATTGTGTGCTGCTGCCCTCATAGCCAGGTAGCCCACTCCCTGCTTGGTTTAAATAATACTGAACATATTTGTTCTCGTCGTAAGGCGGTCTATACCCCCTCATCCCTATAGATGGTGCTATGAATTCTACTGTTTTACAGGTCTAAAATGCAGCTTGAGTATCACTTTACCATATGTGAATTTTATATTTGTATTCTGGTCAGACTTTAGATCGATTTCAATATCTCCAAGAGGGTCTCGGGCTACGTGTACGTAATGCGGCTTGTCGAACATGTGAATGCAGTGTCTCCTGCGGGTGTCGGTTATATTAATACTCCTGAGCAGGGGGACATAACTATCTCCGACCAGCTGATGGTCGACAATGTCGCTATATATGAACATGTTGTAACACCCGCCGTGAATATCGGTGGGATGGGGGGCATATGCTACATACGTTTTATGAGCTGCATGCTTGACCCCTGCATCGAAACCCAGCATAGCAGCCAGTTTTCCTCTAAAGACGATAGATATGTGGTCGTCTCCTACTACATAAACGCGGTTTCTAATACCTTCATGATGTAGTATGACTCTACCGCCAGGATCATATTTGGCCCAAGTCTTGTTGATTTGTAGTAACAACGATCCGATACTCTCATAAAGCCCACCAACTAATAGACATGATGTCCTATGACCCGTTTTACTATCGTGAACGGTCATCGTAGCGTCCTCGGTAGGAAAACTATGCCAGCTGCATGGGTACTGAGCTTCAATTAGGCCTACTTCATAGGGCTGCTTGGTGTGTATAGCTTTTGCTAATTTAGTTCTAAAATTCCATATCTTATTTTGTGGGTAGATCCCTGCCGATGCATTACTCGCCAGAGTCACATAGAAACCCCCAGACACCTCCTTATCCATCGTACACTCTGGTTATAACGGATTGTATGTCTCTTTATGCATCGACTAGTGTCTTTTCAGCTATCCATGAATTGAATGCCTCCGGCCACCCCAGCCATTTGACATATATCAGATTCTTAGACCCCTCCCTTTTTCTATCTATAATCTTTTCTATTTTATACACCTTGTTTTTAGACACTATAACTTTTTGTAGCTCTTTCCCATAAAATGTTCCATGGACAGGGACACCTGCATAGTCTTGCAGCTTATAGACTGGAGGACACCTTGCTATGCGCTGCGATATTACAAAATATTCATCTGTAAATGTCTGCACATACCCCTTTCGAAATGTAGCTCTGACTTTTGAAATTCTAACCGTGTCACCAACATCGTATCTAAACACCACCATCGGCTCGTGAGTGGTTTTGTATAGCGTGTTAAACACTGTTTTCTCATTATCTTTATCAACGCTGACCGGAGTCATTTTTATCGATCTATGGTATGAATGGTTATAAGCATGGACCATATCCTGTAGATTATCCACATATCGTTTGGAGTTGGCAGCTGTTAAATATCTCCACATGCGGGTTTTCAGAGTCCTGTTGAAGCGTTCCACTATACTGGCCTTGGTCTCATTATATGTAGAGAAATGTTTGACGTTGTACCGCTCCATCAAACGCTGAAAGATCTTGTTATAAAATTCTTTGCCCGCGTCAGTCTGCAGTTTATCGGGGGTACGCCCTTCGCCAAGAATATCATCAAAAGCTTTAGCGACGTCGATAGCCCTCTTGGTTGGTAACGGACGAACCCATGCATGTTTTGAGAATACATCGATGCATGTCAACAGAAAATGCACACCATCATTTTCGGATGCATACTCTGACATATCCACTAAATCAGCCTGGAACTGTCTATCTATCCCACTAACCAATACTCTATTTCTGCGGAAATGTATCGGTGCAGGTACATGCAGGGTGTAGGGATCCTGCTTCAGCAGCCATTTCTTGATATATTTTAGTGGAGGCGCTGCACCCTCACTATGCTCTAGGGCCGTTCTTAGTTTATTGATGCCGCCGTAACCCCCTGGTCCGGAGGGATCATAATAAGTCTTATGCAGCCGTTTATCCATGTCGTATGTCTGTGACAAAAAAACGAATACTGAAACAATGCTCAGAGTTATCCATCCTTTTATTTAAAATGTCTGTCCGCTCAAAACAATTCTCAAATAAAGTTTACAGACAGTCTTATTTTTCTGCACCATTTTACAAGCCATCATTCTAGCAGTTCTAATACCCTCGGCGTTTGAGACATTATTCAACATCAAGACATCCGATACAAATGCACATATGCACATGACATGTCCGACGTTAAAACAGTCACCATCGGGGAAATGGGTAAATATTTCAGCTAACATTTGATCAGTAGGTTTATCACACAAGAATTTCATGACCAGATCATTCCAACCCTTATACGTACATTTGATATAAGCATTATGTTGGACATACGTATCATTTTCTATGGCAGCATGCATCAAAACAGCTAGTCTATCTGATACAGACTTGCTATCCACATCATACGCATAAGAAAACAAAATACCCATTATAAACGCCACCCGTCGGCAGGTTTTGGTTTGCCTAGTGACAATGTAGGACGCCACATTTGTATGGCCTCATATATCAGAAGCAGATGTTCATCGGACACACCTTCGGTGGTCATTAAATCCAGTTTTTCGGTATCATAGGTATTGCATATTAAATCACACAGAAAAGATTCGACCACGCCATAGATTTTTCCTGGGGACACAGTCAACCCTGTAGTCTTCTTTAAAACAGTTTCTAAAAGTAACAGGAAGGGGCGTCTGTCCAGGATAACACAGATGTCATGATAGTGGGATTCGTAGTGATGATGTGTCGCTCCCTGCAGGCATGAATGGCGTCGTTGACTTGGGCAATCACATTGGCATCCCCAGCAGGCCGCTTGCTTCTGATGGTTGATGATGGCAACCACACAGAGCCCCGTGGTAAATCGCAGCACAGCCAACGATGCAGGGTTTAAACGGATCTGTATTGATACAGGCCATCCGTCATCTCCTATAGAAGTGTCCACCTCCAGCTCACTGTCCTCTCCGATGTGTAGGAAGGTCAGATTCAATCCGGTCAGGTAGATGGCATACTCTTGAAGCCAGTGGGGTCCGGGTTGTACAGCCTTTAAATCAGCAGTCTCCATAGCCACACCCCCACTTTGCACATGTTCACCATTGACCTGTGCTGCATAGCGTATCAAAAATATACCATTAGAATATGAAAATAAAAACACACACACACATATTAATATAAGGTATAGCCTATAAAAAACACATTTAAAAAGGAAAATAAAACACACTTAATACTACAAGCATGTACCCCCACCTTCTTATACATTGCTGACATTTTCTAATGCTAGCATAACCCTAAACATACTCAAACACACCATGTACCCCCTCATCAAACACAGACGACTCAAACAGGCACATTCGGCATTCATCATCAGGTGTGCGCCATGGTGCTTCATTCGTCTTAGCCAGAGAATCAATCTCTGCAAAAATTCCACGTAGTGTAGACAGATCAGCCCACTGCATGAAAAAGACATTATCAAAATAATCAGCAGCTTCTAAAACACTGGTGCGTAGAGGAGAGCTACCGATGCAATGCATATCATAGCACTGTGGTAGCTCGTCTGTATCAACACAGCGTCTGAAAAAAATGAAATCCTGTGGTCTCTTCGTATGATAGTTTGCATCCATGCGATGAATCCTCGATTCATACTGAAAGGTCCATTGGAATACATGGGTTCCCGCATGCCATGTACCCCGGACACCGTCTAGCATGGGGCATAAATTCTCCAAGAAAAAATTCCATTCGTGAACGTTCAACCGCCACTCTGTAGCACAATCTTTAACATTCAAAATAACCCAACCATCGATCCATGATATTACATACTCCAAGCCGTATTCGCCAACGTGGGTGAATGAATCCCCGGCACTCCGGTCTCTCAAGCCTAAAACAGGCCTCGTTCTTTTGAGTGGAGCATTAAGCAGTACCGCATCTCCACAACTATTGACATAGTTAGACACAGGCGTACTAAAGTTGGACATACCGTCAGGCCTCTGGTTTTCAATGTCCTCATTGCTCGACACAGAGTCGTCCATGGCGGGAGAAGCCATTGGTGACTGGGTACGAGGGTCCCTATACAACCAAATAGCACTATCTGATCGGGGGGTTTCTTCTGATGAGCAGGCCATGTTGAATGAAAAGAACACTGCAGACAACTTGATGAATGCGGGGGCCCTACAGCAACCGTCGCCCCCTTTTTAAAACTTTTGTTTATGACCCGTCATAAAACATAAACAGGAAGTGCCCCTGTGAATAGGGATCCCCCCTCCACCCCCACCCCCTCCCCCAACCGGAAGTGAGTTCTGATAGGAATGGACCCAAAGGGCATATAATATCTACTACTGTCTGGGAAGAACTTCAGGCCAAAATCTTGCAAGCGAGCCGCTGGGTGAGTTGCAACGAGATGGAGCACTTGCTGAGTCATTTCCTGTAGTGCTAGAGCCACAGGTTGAAGCGTATGCGTCCTTTGAGACGCCCTTTGATATATAAGAGACCCTATACAGCTTACTTAAATGTTGTCGACTCAGTCACCTATTGCATCACTTCCTTTAGGGCTTCAGCCTCCTAATTGATCATTGTAGTAGGCTATAATTGAATGCCCTCTTTCATATATATATGATACCTCCACCACTGGGACGTGGCAACAATTCTCCAAATCCATATGGGGAGGGGGGGGATGCTTGTGGACAGTAGGGGTTTACCCTAGACATAAATAGGAAGTAAAATCAGGAGAAGGAATGACCTCTCACAAATATTTATTCAATAAATTGTTTCAAATAACCCTCCCTCGTTAAATCAATGAGCTTGGTGTTTTGCTTTAAAAAATTAGTTATAGAAGAAGTCTAAACTGCAGAAAATAAACACATCCAAGCTGCCTTTTAAGGATACCTTGGAATATCTGTCTATTTTTCAACCATCGGACCCTAGTTTACGACAAAAACAACCCAATTGACGGCAGCTCCTTTGACGCGTGGTTTTTAGAGCCACGAGTATTAGAGGGGGCGGTCGATAGCAACCACCATAGCAACCATGACGGTCAAGTGACTGGATTCAGCCCCGTTGAAAAAAATAGAATACCTCCCAGTCCCTACACACTCAGTAGTAGATTAATGATATTTAAATTATTATGACCATGAAGTCTTTATTTGCGTGGGTTTACATTTCGTTGTGTAGCATGGAAAAATCGGAGAAACACTCCCATTCAGAATGCATTGGTTTACACTTCGTTCTTTGGAGCACGGTTATTTTTATTTATTTTCCATTTTTGAGGAGTTGAGGATTTTTCTGCAATAATCCAAAATCCAATGGAAAACCCGTTGGCTTTTTGTCAAGGGAACCGAGGGCGACGCTCAGGCCGTGGCTACACCAGACGCGGAAATTTTGCTTTGCGGACGCGGTGTGAACGCAGCAGAATTCGAAACCGTTGAAAGCAATGAGAGTGGCTACACCAGACGCTGAAAATGAATGTACCGTGCCGACATTTCCGTGCGGAAAATTAAGACATAGACTGGTTTCTATTTTTATTATTTTCCGCGACGTTTGCGTGGGCCTTTTAACATAGAGTATGGTAATAAATCAATGAAATGTAATGAAAACCATTATATATTTTGCTGTGAATAATGAGGGAATCAATAAATCGGATTATTTCCCAAACCCTCGAGAGCTGTTACTATGGAGATTTAACGTTTTTAACGATTAAAACATTACTTTTCTGTTTGAAGACGACAGTGTATAAGATAGATGGTATACGTAGACAGTGTAAGTATATAGATAGCAAGTAGGCCTAGATAGTTGATAGTTCAAGAATGGATGATTATTTATTAATTCATTAAGTTGAAAAACGAGTACAGCTTTCCGACCACAGTGACCCGAAATATAAGGATAAACGTCAAAGAGATGCCGGATGGAGAGCTGTTTCGGAGGCAGTTGGCATAACTGGTGAGTAACTTCTATACTATACTTCTATACTATAAGCAGCTATTGAACTGGACCATAGTAATACTAATTATTCATAATAGTGGACGTACCTCAAAATCATTATGTCTATAGCATTACTTTAAAATTGTTTTACTTAGTCTATAGTGCTTATCCTGAGAATGTATTTTTAAGTGGAAACAGATTAAAATGAATCATGGTGTCAACAAGAACGTTTTAATCAACATACATTTGGAACCAAGAATGTCTAATGAGAGACAGGGAAACAGACAGAGCGAGAGAGAGACAGGGAAACAGACAGAGAAAGAGAGCGGGGGGGGGGGAGAGACAGACAGAGCGAGAGAGAGATTGATAATCAATATCTATTTACAAAATATCAATATATATTTACAAAAAGTTATATATATACAATGATCATCATGTTATCCAAACCTATTAAACTACATTATTTACAAAATTATTTACATATTATGTGCACTATTTAAAGCTCCTTCTGGGGAGTCAAAGAAATTACAGAGGAACTCCCGAGTCTGAAGGGCTTCCCTGGGTCCTCTGTTACCCCCCATGTGTCTGACACTTTGCAGACCATGTTCTCCATCCCTTTGACCCTCTACCATATCTCTGTTCTTAGGCTTGATCAGATAATTATGTAGCACACATGCTGCCATGACTACCATGTCTATATGACACGGCAGCATGGATATTCTTGACAAAAAAACCCTCCATCTGGCCGCAAGAATGCCAAAGGCACACTCCACTGTCATGCAAGCTCTTGACAGCCTGTAGTTAAAGTGACTATTATGCCATGACAGGTTGCTGCCAGGGTAGGGTCGCATCAGGTACCGCTTCAAGGGAAACGCAGCATCACCTACCATCATGTATGGCACGTCACCTTGCTGACCATAACCAGGCAGGGGGTGTCTTCTGGCACATTCAAAGTCTTTTCACTCATTCCCCTCCCCAGTGCTGAATGAGCGAACACCCCACCATCACTTTCACGGCCAAAATCGCCAACTTGTATGATTATAAATTTTGAGTCCGCATCCACCAGGGCCAACAAGATTATTGAAAATGTTTTTTTATAATTAAAAAACTGGCTGCATGATTTTTTGGGTGCTTGAATTTGAATGTGCTTCCCGTCGATGGCCCCAATGCAATTTGGAAACTGCCATCTTCTCCAAAAGCGCTCTGCGATAGCTGTCCATGATTCCTCCGTTGGTTTCGGCATTTGGGTCTCCATCATGTGATCGACAACTGCCCTTACAGGTCATGTGAACGGAGTCTGCCACTGTTTTTCTGCCCAGCCTGTAGGCAAGAGCCAGACTCCTGAAAGACTCTCCGGTGGCAAGGAATCTGTAGGAAAATATATAATTTGTTAACTGGTGTACAACATACATGAGTTATTGTTACTTTAAAGAAAAAAATCTGTTATTCAATTATCTGGCAATTATGTCAACAGTTGTGAAGTGCCAAGGTCGCTGGAAGGACCTAAGGGACCAATTTTCCAAAAAAACTTCACAACCACGGAGTGGATCGGCAGCAGGACCCCAAAAGGAGTGGAAATACACCCAAGCCCTGTCTTTTCTTATTCCCCACCTTCAACCCAGGAGGTACAGTGCAAACACTGAAAGGCAGTGATGGCTCACTGATTCCCAGCACACTATTTTACATATAGCACAAGTTCTAAAATAACTGAAATGATTTTCTCATTTTAAGAATCAGCATACATTTACCTAGACTATAAATCATTGTGCATGTCATTTATGCTTTAGCTCTAGAAGCAACCTAGACCAAGTTGAAGATTGGGAGGCATTGGACCTGAGCCATGGAGAGGATGTGCGGGAGGAGAATGACCATCAACCAGATCAGCATTCTCAACCTGGTTCTTCAACCAACAGGGTAGGGCTGTGCAATTGTTTTCCTAACCTAATAAATATTTGTGTTAAATAATTGTAATTTCAATGTTGATTCAAATAATTGTGATTATCATTCTTTTCCATAATCAAACAGCCCTACAGCAGACCTGCTGCACGAAAGAGGGCCTCAGCACCTTTGGAGTCTTTGGAGGATAGGCTGCTGGCTATGGTCCAGGAGCCTCCACAGCACATGCACCATCGTGTGCCACAGGAGGAGGATGAGATGTTACATTCTGCCCTCAGTCTGGTGCCCTTGCTGAACAAATTAAGTGGCTGGGGTAAGCTGAGGGCAAAGATTGCTCTTTTAGAAGGGCTCCAGGGTGTCCATGATCTGGACCAAGGGCACCAGCAGGCACAGATGCAGGGCCCTGGTCTAATTAGGCCATGGGATCAGACATCCCAGCCATCCCACCAGAGCCACCAGCCATCCCACCAGAGCCGCCAGCCATCCCACCAGAGCCGCCAACCCCAACTATTATATGCACCACCCTCACATGCACAGGCACAGAGGTATAGACCAAGTGAGGAGACTTGGGGGGGAATGTGGTGAGAGTACTGTGCCCTCACCCATTTCTCACTACACAGACTTATAGTGTATTAATAGTGCAATAAATTGTCTATTTAAATCAATATTTCCTTCGTGTTTCTCTGTAACTTGTCAACACCTAAGCCCATGCAGTTTGTCTGAAATTGATGGAGTAAGTAAAGGCGGTGCAATGCCCCCCTGGGCCTTGAGCCTCCAAATAGAGGCCCATTGAGGACCACCCTGCTCTCTCCCCAAAACCATAATAATCATGGCAAAAGCTTGTGTGTTGGCCTACCTCAGTGTAACCACAAGTCTTTGCTTGGGTTCGACTGCCAGTCTCTAATTGGTGTCCTGTCGCTGGAGATCTGCACCAATCACTGACAGGATGTGGTCCATCTGCGTTGGTGTCATACGAAAATACGATCGATGGGTTGCAGCGTTAAAACACAACTCCTCCGCCGGGTTGTAAAATACCCCTTGCTGTCGCCTCCGCTGGTTGATTGCAGTCACCCAGGTCGGTTTCCTCTTTTTAATCCTTTGGAGGATAACAAGTAAGGCAAGTGCCTTCCTCCTATTCACTATAGGCACTGTAAAACAACTCTCTTGTGGTTAGATTGCACATCTGTCATCTATGCTAGACTATCTGCAACTAGCCTGTCTGTCATTAACGAATTAATCAGTTAGTTCGTATCACACAAACATACGTTTAAAACAACTCTGGAGGTTAGATTATTCACAGCTTTTCATCTATGCTAATATGTCTGCAACTAGCCTGTCTGCAATACCGAAGTTTTACATAACTTGCTATATATATCAAACCTACTTAGTCAGACTAATATTATATTGATCTTTGACGTGGAAGCTGGTTACCCTAGCTATTTCATTTGCAACTAGTTCGTTTGTATCAAATTAGTTAGTTGGTCACTTACCAACGTAACTTTGTATCAATGGTTTATGGTTTATGTCCGTTGATGGTTGCTTGGTAACTATGTCTAGCTCAAATTTAACGTTATACGAATGTAGTTTGATTTACGGGTTGCTGTAGACTTAATACTTACCCATGTTACTCTGATCCAGATGAACTGGTGCCGATGAACTGTGGTTTATAAAATATATAAACACAGAGATCAAAAAATATAAAGGAGCCATTTTTAACGTGTCCAGTGTAGCCGGTTAATTTAAAATTTCCGCTTGGTGAATGTTCTATTTCCGCACGGCAGAATTTCCGCATCTGGTGTAGCCGTAGCGTCGCTTCCGGGTTTGCCAACATACGTCATCCCTCTCCACCACTCTATACTGTAAAAACACATGTTCAAGTTGAATGATAATGCATGAATTTATTCTTTATTCTGCCATAGTAACACGGTAAATAAATGGCAAAAATAGGCTGAGAACGAATTTGTATTTACGATATTGTAGCGACCCTGGGACATTTAAATAGTTTGTGTGTTATGTGTTGCATTGTATTTCGTTGTCCGTTATGCCAGTTGTTCTGTGTGCATGTGGGACTCTCTAAATCGACGCCACTTCGACCTGGACTTTACGTCCTACGTCACTCACTATGGGTGTGCATGTGTGCGCGTAGCCGTCCCTCGCGATGGGTGTGCATGTGAGAATGGTTTTGGCTTTTAGTGTCTATGGGTTGGTAATAACGGTTCTGATGATTTTTCTGATGGAAAAGTGGTCTTTTATTTCCATAATCTTTGTTCAGTGAACGCATAAACCCGTTTGTTAGTTAGCAGTTAAACAAAATGTGATCTCTTTGTTTACAGTTACCAACGACCAACTGATGATTGGTGGTTCGATTCCCTAGTGATGCAAGGTTTTTTCTTTCATTTTGGACTGCACACACATCGCGAGTGACGGATACTCGCACAATGTACACACATCACTGTCTTTACAATTTCTGGGCAACCGAAGTTTAAAGATTGTCAAGTGGTTAACTCTTGAATCGCATGTACTAAGACCTGATGGGTTAGTGGTCAGAGAACAACTCATTAACGCAGGGATAAGGGGTTCGATTCCTTAATGAAGCTAGCTTTTTTCTTTCATATTGGACTGGATGTTTGTATGCCATTTTGCGTAACTTTATTTAGTTTATGATGAAGAAATGTTACTGGGGATAAGGTTAGGGTAACGCTAAGGGTAAGACACAAAGTGTTTTTGCAACACAATATTTCTTACAATAACAAAGTCCAAAGTTTTGATGACTCCAGTAGGAAACTTAAGATACCTAGAGAAATGCGTGAGTGCTCACAAAGCATCAACAAGTCAGCAGTGTGGTACAGGGTGATCATTTCTTATATACAGTACAAAAGCTGAAACTATTAGCCAGGAGTGGGAAAGATGCAGATGCAGACGTGGGAAGCAATAAGACACACCAACACACAGTTGCCTGTTGCAAAATGGTTCAGAGTTTAATAGAAATAGTTAGGGTTAGCTGGTATGGCGTTATCTGGCAATAGTCTAATGTTAGCTTAGTTCGTGTTGTTTCGTCATGTTAATCGCTAGTAATAGTAAGTCATTTGTAGAAATATAGCCTATCATCACAGACTGTAGGAATGTCACCCACCCTCAATCGCGTACGACACTGACGCTCGTAATCCTGTAGTGCAGGGGTTTTCAAACTGTGGAGGGCGCCAGAGTTATTCAGGGGGGGCGCGACGTGAGAAAAAAATAAACCCCAAAAAAAACCTGAAAGACGATCATTCAAATCATCAGTCCTACTTCAACTGTAGAAGTAACATAACTTAATCAATTTTCAACCGTTTATCTTCGTGCAAACCATTTAACAAATCTACACACTTGTATCTTCAATAATATCTAAACAGAATTTCGATATCATTTAAAATGTCTTCAGAATCACAGCCATACCACTTCGTTTTCAGCTGTTTTCATTGAAGACGTCAGCCCATTCTGATACACCTACTTCTAGACATCGTAACTCATTCCTTTCTCAACCGTTTACCATCGTTCAAACCATTAAACAAATCTACACACTTGTATCTTCAATACTATCTAAACGGAATTTTGATAGCATTTATACTTTTTTCAGAATCACAGTTTTAGTTTCAAACCGGCGTCGTTTTCAGTTGCTTATAATAATTTAGGTCACCATAGCAACGCCAGGTAAACAAACCCCGCCGAATAGTCGAATCTCTGGACTGAAAAGGCAGATCTGATTCGACTCAGAAAATTTAGAGTCGGGGACCCTGAATGAATCTGTAAACTGGCAGTTTACACAGATTAAGATGTTCAAATGTATTTAAAAAAGGTTAAGCTAAAACATGCTTAGATAAAGTTGTTCAATTGTGTTGTTTAAAAACGCAAAAAGATGTTGTAATGTTTCAGAAATATGTTTAAAAAATATGTTAAAAAATTTGTTTCAAATGTTTAAAAAATATGTTCCAAATGTTTTAAAATTATGATCGGAGATGTTTGAAATGTGTAAAATAATTAAAATAGCTTTCAAAACACAGGTATTTAGAAAATAAAATTGGGGGGGGGGGGGGGGGGCTCAGCTGAATTTTTTTCTCTGAGAGGGGGCTCACTCTCTCACACTTTGAAAACCCCTGCTGTAGTGCAAGGGAGTTCGTGCACAGATCCCTGAGACAAACGGCTACGCGCACACATGCACACCCATAGCGAGTGACTAGGACGTAAAGTCCCTCCCAGGTCGAAGTGGCGTCGATTTAGAGAGTCCCGTGTGCATGTATTGTAATGTTCTTCTTGTCAATCAGTGTGGGGGCGAATCATTAGGTCAGCTGGGTGAGGGCCTTGGAAGAACACGAGGGTGGGGGCCTGCACGTGAGTGAGACCGTGTTGGGGGTTGCCGGGGTAACCGGGGTTTGTTTTGGGTGGGATTTCTGCCATTGGTTACGGGTTTCAGTGACCTGGTTTTGGTTCATTAAAAGTTCCTTCAATTACTAATGACTCGACATCGTTATGTCACCGGCGAGGTCATTACAATATGTTCAATAAAACGTAATCACGGACAAAATACGTTTTTTAGACAAACGTAATTGAGAATGCCGAATAGTTCTCTGGGAGCGTAATTTTGATGAGAAAGGGTTGCTCTGTCAGTTGTCAAAAAAAGCGCACGGACGTGGCCTCTATAGCAACGACCTCAGCTACCCAATACTGATCAAAAAAACGATTGTTTCTCTCAATCAAAACACAAAACAGGACAACTGATGCCCATAAACTTAACCCATACATGTTTTGTAATTAACAAGGACACGTTGGTGTAGTGTTGAGGAATGTCACAGATTTCACTGTAACTTCGCCGTTAATGTGCAGCCACCGGGTCTTCCGTTAGCCAATGGGATGAATGCTCATAGCTTCATATATTGCCGTGGAGGAATTACATTGCAATGAGTGGAAAACCCCCTGCGTCGAAAAAAGAAACACATGGTCCTCCGTTAGCCAATGGGATGAATGCTCATAGCGTCTCTATGTGCAGCCATCGGCTCTTCCGTTAGCCAATGGGATGAATGCTCATAGCTTCATATATTGCCGTGGAGGGATTACATTGCAATGAGTGGAAAACCCCCTGCGTCGAAAAAAGAAGCGCAAGGTCCACCGTTAGCCAATGGGATGAATGCTCATAGCGTCTCTATGCACAGCCGTCGGGTCCCCCATGAAGGGGTTACATTGTAACGAGTTGAAAACCCCATGCGTCAAAAAAAGAAGCACAAGGGTACCCTTTTGCATCAGAAACTGAAGCCAAAGTCACTGACCGTTCGTCAAAAATCGACGCGTTCGGAGTGAGAATGTGTTTAAGTGATTCCGTCAGACCAGCACGGATTTTGAGTCAAGCCCCCGCCGTGGTCAACTTTGGCACACACACAGATTGAAACGGGAATCTGTGTGTGTGCAACGGAATATTAGTGTCATTTACTTGCATTGGAGCAACTTCCGTGGACACATCAAGGACAATTTAAGTGTTTCAGTGAGACCACCACGGGTTTTGAATTAATCCCTGTGGTCGACTCGCTTGTTGAAACGGGGATCCGTGTGTGAGCCACGGAACATCAGTGTCATTAACTTGCATTGGAGCGAATTCCGTGGCCACATCACGGAAATCTGCGTGTTTCCGTGATGTGGCCACGGATTTCGAGTTAAGTGTCCGTAGTCATTACACGGATTCCTGTGAGACCAGGTTGAATACAAGACACGTCAAAGAACCGACAAGAAACACTTGCGTTACAGTGTGTGTATTCACACACACACACACACACACACACACATGTGGCGCTCGCACGGTCGAGTCTCATTGGCGGGCCAACGTCTCTGGGCGGGCCAGGCAGAGTAAGGGGAGGAGCTGAGATTCCTGATGACGTCATGAATACAGACATTCCAAATCAGCGCACTTGAGCCTCCGTTTTTTCAAAGGCGAGCAGAACAGCTAGTGCTTGTTTTACACCAAACGCAAGTTTTAGCCATTGGGGGACCATAGGCAGGCTAGGGGAACTCATATTTATGTTAGAAAACCTCATAAAGTGAGATTTTCATGTCATGGGACCTTTAAGTCTTTGAATGGGGTTGGGCCAAACTACTTACATGACATATTTAAGCAATATTACCAAATAAGGTCCCTTAGATCACAACATAAACAATTACTACTGAAACCGACCGTCAGAAAAAAAGCAGGGTGAAGCAGCTTTTAGCCACTATGGTGTCCATCTCTGGAACCAGCTTCCAGAGACCATCAAAAACTCCCCCACTGTCACCATTTTTAAAACAAGAGTTAAGACCAAACTCTTTTTAGATGCTTTCGGCAGTTAATGCACATTGTTTTTATATATCTTTTCCATTTTCTCTTTTACTTTTAAATTCACTTTTTGCTGTTGGTATTCCATGTATATTTTACATTTTACTATGGCTAAAATTGTGTATGGTTCCAATTTTGTATCTTTATTTTATTTATTCATTTTCTTTTTCATTTTTCTTTTGTGTGAAGCACATTGAATTGCCACGTGTATGAAATGTCCTACACAAATAAATATGCCTTGCCTTGCCTTGCCTTTGCACAATGATACTGTAATAAACAAAGTCGCAGAGACCAGTGCACTGCTCAGGCGTTTATTAATGTTTGAGGGTGGGCCATGTTTCTTTGACACTATTCTTGTGCAGAGGAGAAACAGATAATGGTATCATTAGAAAGTTATGTTTTACTGTGAATAAAAAACTTGCAGAGAACAATGCAATACTTATTTTAATCTTGGTTCATGTTTAAGGATAAGATATCTGAACACTAATTTGCATGATATTTGATATTGCAGAAAAGGACATGCTGATGTTGTATTTGTGAAATCTAAGTTCTGATGATGTTATTACAAAGTGCAACCCTTTTTTTTTTTTTTTTTAATATGTAATATTTTATTTATTCTTTTTATAATTTGTTGAAAAGGATGTTGTGTTGCAAAGAATAATGGTGGAGACTTGCACTCATGTTGAAATAAATCCCCATTCTGAGGCAACCATTACTTCCATTGAAATGGAATTATTTTAGAAAAAATACACAGAATTACAAGGCTTTAGAGAACAGTGCGCTATTGTATGCTTAACATGTAAAGTTATAATTACATTATTTTAATATAATAGGTCGTGATTTAAAGTGGGCCGGTGTGAGGCATGAAACTCCAGGGCTGAAAATGAGTCCCACTCCGGCCCTGGCTGTGACCATCACTTGTTAGCTGCCATCACAAGTCAAAAGTGAAACTTAAAAGTATTTTACATTATGCCCAAATGTATCAAAGTGTATAATTAATAATAATGGATGAAAAGATCTGCGAGTTCCTGGCTGTTCAGGCCATACAATGTACAGTAAACAATGAGGTCTCTGCAGCACACCTTTGGCATCATATACTGCCTCCTCCTGTTAGCTAAAGTGCTACCTTTTGGCCAATCAACATGAAATTCACGCCATGGCCTCCTAGCACAACCGTCTACCAGTGTACCGAATTTCATTACTTTTCAACATACAGTTCTATGGGCTCCCATGGACTTAAATTGTTGAATAAAAAAAGAGGGTTAGGGTTAAATAAGAAGGGATACAAATTCAATGCTTGGCCCCCAATAAACAACCTGAACACATTTAACGTTTTTCCTCCTCAATCCCACCCCTCCACTGTCTCTTCTTGTTCAGTGAGAGAAGTAGGCAGTAGCCTGTCCTCTCAGGGTTTTTGATCGGGACTGAAGGATGGTGTGGTGTCTGGGTCCGGCCCAGGCCCGCCATTTGGTGGTGCCTGTCTTATTTGGTATGGTTATTGAAATGTTTTGAAGCCAAATTATTGTTACTGCTGATGCAATTGTTAACTTCAGCAAACACATGTGGACTCTGCAAGCAATCGTAGATGAGAAAATCTGTAGGGGTTGGTGTGTGTTTTTTTCTTTCTTTTTTTTGCCTTAAATCCATCAGATGCGAATAAATCCTAATACTGTTTATTTAAATACATTTTCATTATTGATTACCTCAGACAGTTGGTTCCTTAAGAAGTCCCTTTCATTCTCCAAGGACTTAATTTTTTCTTTTGCATTCTCCAGCTTTAGCTTCCAGACAACGTTTTCTTGTTTGCTGCGCTTCAATGATGAAATGGCTTTTGGAGCTACTGAAGAACCTGTAATGACAAAGACATCAACTAATAACATTCTGGTTTCTCTTGTCAGTAATAGCACATAATCAAAAACAGTGACAGCAGGACATCAAATGGAAATGTAATGCAATGTGACAACACAACCTTACCTTGAGCTGCTACTCTTTTAGTAGGCTGCTGTACTGTGTCTGACTCAAAGTCAGACTCATCACTGCAGCACACTACAGCTTCAAGAGGAGAAAGAAAAGGCAATTAGTAATAGTGTTGGCAAAGTATACTCAATATATGTAATGGTTTTAGGTCAAATATGTCAAATTGAGCTCCAGTTGTGGTCACAGTTTAGCAGCAACATGTTAGACCAAAAAAAAAACTGCCTGTCTGCTACATCACTGTTTGGCTAACCTGACCTCTACCACCATTGCAGGTGTGGTAAAGCACAGAGGAAAAATGATCTGAGTATAATCTCAACTACATGCCCATTAAGCCATTATATTTTATACTTTTATACATTTCCCAGTCAATTGAATCCGAGTATATATTTTAAGTATGCTTAACATTTAAAATAAAATAAAAATAATTACCTGCTTGCTCTGCCGCAGTTTGGCTACTGTGCTGTTCAGATCTTTCCTGCTGACTCGAATCTGATGGCACTGTAAAATTTTGGAGTACAGAAAGCATGGTTGAGGTAAGGGGCTCAAAACTTTATGAAAGATCTTGATGAATGGATACTGAGTGACGTTTTGGTTCATTTGAAAATTGTATGGATACCTTAAAAAAATATATAGATACAGTTAATAATATAGTTAAGAAATAAGGGTTTTATTAATTTTGGGCAATGACATTATCCATTGTCTTTAATGTTATAATATGTAATAATAATATGTATGATCAGATGTCATTTTGATTTGACAAAAATCTCATTTGTCATGGTTCCACAAGTCCATTGTGTATTAGACATGTTTCAGAGATTCAGTTGTTAACATTACATGCTGTAACTATGGACTAAAGTGAAAAGAAAAAAAAAAGGAGAAAAGTATTACCGTAATAGCACTATAACAGTGCTATTAGCAGCCTTCAAGTTTTCTAGTAGTTAAAAACAACTCCAAAAACTATTCAAAGACATGTGGTAACATGTCTAACAGAATAATGTGGCTAACAGAAGTCCAATTTCAAAGCTTGGACCACATTTTCGTTGCATATCGCCTAATTTAACATATCGCCGTCAGTCTTTTGACCAGTTAAGAGTTAATTTTTCGTGTTTGACAGATAATTTATCTGCTTGCAACGTCTGCTATCTAGCCAGCTAGCAATCTATTGGTTAGTGACAAGGTTAGCTAGCAAGGCCAAAGTAAGTATTCTTCTTTTGGTACGGTTTTTATCAATGACTTCCATTGTTTACTGATATGTACGACGGAGTCTTAGGGCCACACGTGAAGAAAAAAAACATTTTTGCCGTGACGAGATTAAATCGACGTCGAGAATAAAGTTGAAACATCATATCGACTTTAATCTCGACGTGTCCATTTTTCGTTCCTCTGTCAGCACGCAGACGCTCCGGGCATCCTCCCAAGCGTGCAGCGGATGACACGAAGTAGTCGGCAATAACCCTGGGGTCATTGTTTGTGGTGTAGGCCTCCATCCAAACAATATAGCGACTAAAACCGTCAATGCAACCACTGATGGCAATGCCGCACTACAACAGCGGATGACTACTTCGTGTCATCATCCGCTGCACGCTTGGGAGAGGGACACAGAGGGAAAACGACGAGGAAGTCAGTGAGGTGCGGGTCAATTTTTGAGAGGAGCAAATTGTCCCTATTCAGCTGGATGAAATACATTTATAGGTAAGGTGTGCAGTAGGGCTGTACGGTATGGACTACAATTTATATCACAATTTATATCCTATGTTCCCCTGTAGCCCTACATACCGGGGAGCATAGGACCCTTTTTCGAAAAAGCGGGGAACATAGGACCCTTTTCTGGGAAAAGGGTCCTATGTTCCCCGCAATCTATCAATCTTTAAAAATATTTAAACTTTGACGCGACATTCGCGTGATGACAGCCAATCGGCGTTCAACAGCGTGGCCACTGAGTGACATGTGTAACGTAACAGCCAATCAGCGTTCAACCGGCCAACTCAGAGCAGTGCAGTCCGGGGTTAACTGCAGCATGGAGGATAAAGTGATTGTTGCCGTTTGCGACTCCCGTAGCTCTTTATATGATAGTATATAATATAATATAATTGTATAATAATATCAAGGCCAAAAGCTCTGTGCGCCTCCGGATGGCCGTAGCGCGGGGAGCTCTCGTAGGGATTGGGCTTCTCGTTTACCGGCGTATGAATAGAGTGCGTCAGGTTCTCCGACGTCTCTCCCTCTTCCACAAAAGGTAAAGACATGCAATGGTAGTTATCTCGGCCGGAATTTGGCAGTAATGGTGGAAAAAGTAACAGACCGGGGACCCTTTTTTTAAAAAAGGGTCCTATGTTCCCCAGTCCATTACAAAGAGGGGAACATAGGACCCGGGGAACATAGACACGCTCCCCTACAATGCTAACAATGCTAGACAACGAGAATATTTCTGCATCCGGCAAGCATGAAATAGTCATGAAATAATATATTAGCTGTTGGTGCTGGATGCATTTGTATTGAGATGTTTCTATTTCTATTTAATATTGTTCTTGAACAGGTTTTCCCAGGGGCTGCAGTTAAGGCAAATTGATATGCTTCAGGATTGTGTGGCAGGAAGCAGTCGGACGCTGTCAAAGATGAGCTACAAATTGAGAAAAGTATGCCAGAGGTCAATCAAGAGGAGAGAAAGAAGGGGAAAGCAGAGAATTGGAAGAGGGAATGAATTTGTGATGCTGGACGAAAGCAACTTCTACCACAAAAGGAAGGTGTGTGTAAACTGCGAGGCCTCAGCTTCACTAAACCTTGGAACTTTGTTTTGCAATAGAATGTTGTATTCAGAGCTTTGGATAAAATGGCAGGGGAAAGAAGAACATATAATTTGAGATCAGAGGTTAATGAATGAATCAGCGAAGTTTTGAATGTTATTATTGTGTCATGCACACAGTTATGACTTGCTTTAAAAACATGTGAACATCAAATTCACATCGGTTGCGCATCTTTTCTTTTTAATATGACCAAACACAATGGCCAGAGGACCAGCATAATTTCTTAACCGTGCAAACAAAATAATCTTTGACTTTTACATGTTCTAGAATTTTTCATTAATTGTCGGTCCTAATGTTTATTTTCCGGTCTGCTACTACTTTATCAAAGTATGGAAGGGGGAGATTTGGAGCTACCTGGAGGAGAAAATGGGTCTTCGGAATGCTGGGAATCAAAGGAAGAAGGAGAAGACCCATCCTCAGGCTGGTAACGAAAAGGTCAAGGCGCTACTTAATTCCCCTGGTCACAAAATACGTCCGTCAAGGGACCACAGTTCTCACGGACAAGTGGCGGGTCTACATGACTGCACTGGCACAGAGTGGCTATGTACATTTTTCTGTAAACCACAGCCAGTCATTCGTCAACCCAGTCACAGGAGCCCATACCCAAAACATTGAGCGGGCTTGGTCAGCCTACAAATCCACGGTGTGGAGACTGCGGGGAAACCGCACAGAGAGGACACTAAAGAGCCATCTCTCATTTATCGAGTGGACTCATTGGTTGGCGAATGACCACAAAGACGGTCCCCTTGGCAGATTGCTGCATGACATTCGCCACGAACACCATCAATAACATTTCATTGAGTTTTGTTGATGTAGACATCTTTATTTTGTTCGTTTTTTTCAGTGTTCAGTATTCTTGAGAAATGCCTTGTTAAAAGTGCAGCCTTTATTTTTGTTCCATTTTAAAATGCCTTTTTCTGTTTCTGTTTGTGTTTTAAATTGTTAATATTTTCTGTATTACCCTGTTATTATGTTATTATTATGTTATAAATGTTTAACTAAAGTGGCTGTAGATCCCTCATTGTCATCAACAGTGGTTTGGCGTTTTATAACTAACCCTAAAGTGCTTCACTACTGGTGAACGAATGATTCCAAAAGCGTAACTACTGGTGAACGAATGGTTTGCGAAAGAGTAACAACTCAGTATGATGCATTACTTTACATGAAGGTACACAAAAAGCTTCACTACTGGTAAACGAATGATTCAAAAAGCTTCACTACTGGTAAACGAATGATTCCAAAAGCTTAACTACTGGTTAACGAATGGTTCGCGAAAGAGTAACAACTCAGTATGATGCATTACTTTAGATCAGCGTTACTCATTGCGCGGCTCACGAGTCACATGCGGCTCGTCAAGCTATAATTGGTGGCTCGCATGGTAGCTTCCTCTGTGGTAACACAGCCAATACATTTTTTCAAATGTGCTTCATAAACGTACAACATTGCACTACAAAAACGCAAACATCTGAATTATACTTGTCCCTTCACCCAAATAATGAAGGAGAAATTAAAAGTATTAAGCCTTAATGGTGATCCCTAAAGGGGGAATTGTCAACCTGTCAAACCTGGCAACGCAGCCCGCAAGCGTGTGGCATTGTTTACAACACGTGACCGCTCAAAATTTAAAGGCGGGCTACGTAAGCTCCGCTAGCTCCGCACGCTCCGCTTGCCAGCTGAAATACGAAATGGACCGGTTTTTAATAAAAAAGGGACAGAAAAGAACTCAAAAACCAGACGAACAGACAGTGTTGCTAGTGGAGTGGATGAGGGAAATAAGTCTGAGGACAAAAATCAGCAGGAAGACATCGGAGAGGGGACGGGCAGAGAAACGGCAGGTGTAATTAAAAAACGAAAAATAAGAAGCATACAAGATGAGCACAGAAAATTTCAAGAGAAGTGGACGGACGAATTCCTGTTTGTTTTGCACGGTATGAACCCTCTATGTTTGATTTGCAAACAAACCCGTGCCGGTTTCAAACGAAGCAATCTGGAGCGCCATTTCAAAACGGCGCATCCCGGCACATGTCTCTTTGTCCTCTCTTTCGCTGACCAGTCCTGGGAATAACATAATTGTATTACTCCCCTCATCCCCTTAAGTCTGGGACGTAACACCAATTTATATGAAGAAATGCACATTTGCAAAGGTGACTTAGCATGTTGTCATAAAAGTGGCTCTCCTTTTGATTTTGCAATGCCAATGTGGCTCTTGTAAAAAAAATAGTGAGGATCACTGCTTTAGATGAAGGTACACAAAAAGCTTCACTACTGGTAAACAAATGATTAAAAAAGCTTCACTACTGGTAAACGAATGGTTTAAAAAGCTTAACTACTGGTGAACGAATGGTTTGCGAAAGGGTAACAACTCAGTTTGATGCATTGCTTCACATGAAGGTACACAAAAAGCTTCACTACTGGTAAACAAATGGTTCAAAAAGCTTAACTACTGGTGAACGAATGGTTCAAAAAGCTTAACTACTGGTGAACCAATGGTTCGCGAATGAGTAACAACTCATCATCAGTCAGATCCAGCTCCACCAGTCGATCCAGTGTGGGACCCAAGCCAGCCCTCGACAGCGCTTGAAACCAAGGGCGGTAGGTTTAAAGCGTGCCCTGCAGCGGTGGACAATTGCTTTTAAGTCATCAACATTACTAATGCCACATAATAAACCTTAAATGTGAATATTAATGTATGTATTGTTTGTATGTTTTGTGAATATCTTTATTAAAATATGACAATCATCCCGTCTGTCCTGTTAATTTAGTATCTAATTGTGAAATCCCAGGAAAATTCAGTTGCTTTTCATAATCAATTGGTCAGTTTGCTAATTCACGGAATGATTAATTAATACAGTATCCCCTAGTCTGTTTACCAGCAACTCCTCAGTAGTTACTGAGTAACTCACTTAGGGCTGTTAGGGCCCTGTTAGGGCCCCCTGGTCGTTCATCATTCGTTACTCATTCGTTCCTCAGTAACTACCCACGTTTTTGCGTACCTTATTGTAAAGTGTTACCCAATCGGTAACTATTTGACAAAAGAAAATGAACACCATGACGGAGATGGGTTTGCTACTTCGAGAGCATATAAAGAAAATGGCATTTTTTTATTGAACATGAAATCTTCCGAGGTGGCAATCAGAATCACTCGCAAGGGCCCATTCTCTGCCAAACACTTTGTTGGAGGGCCCGCTTTCTCCCTACGAGGTCCCCACCACGGGCCCTAGTGCAAACGCACTGCATGCACGTTAGGGATGGGGATACCATTTTCGATACTCCTTAACGATCCGAGTCTTTATCGATGCCACTATCAATACTTTTCTATTAATTGGTGGAAATACGAAGCGTTTTTAGTGATGAGGAAAATACATAGGAAATAAATAATTGTATTTTAAATTAAATATTTAATTCTTAATAAATATTGACATCAGTAGTTTTAATTATCGATACTAAAATGATTAGAATACTATACAACCCATCCACACTAACCCGGGTAAATGTAAAAACACACATCCGCAATGAAAATGAACTCAGTCCACAGTATCGTTTTCATATCGTTTTCGTAATGTTTTGCATCCACGTTCCACAGTAGCTGCGTTAGGGGAGAAGACGACAGCCTTCACGCGGCCTCCCCTGTGAGCAACAAGAGATGGTGCAAGACCAACTTGTGAAACGAATGTCGCTAACCAAACAAAGAGCTGGCAGGCCAAGGAACGGAGAAGCGCCCCACTCAGGACGCACGGTCATCCCGACCGTCAAAAACCATGGTCTTCCAGTGCTCCAACTCAACGTCGAGGGCCTCACCACCACCAAACTCGAAATCGTACGTCACCTGGCTGATTCCAATGGGGCAGCGGTTGTACTCCTGCAGGAGAAACACTGCACTAACAATAACATCGTCAAGATGCCAGGTTTCCATCTCGCTGGGTGGCAACCTTCGTGAGGACTGAACTAACCTGGTCAGCCACTAGCCAATCCCCACCAGGCTCCAACATCAAGTGGCTGGTTGCTAAAATCCAGGAAACTTCAGTCATCAACGTATATAAGCCCCCACCATCAGAGCTGTCTGCTACGTCACTCCCGTCCATAACTGCCCCCACCATCTACGCAGGTGACTTCAACTGTCAACACACAGATTGGGGTTACAACTACACAACATCAAACGGAGTGGCGCTGAGTGAATGGGCCTCCAACACCGATGCCCTGCTACTGTACGACCCCAAGGAGCCGCCAAGCTTCTTCTCTGTACGCTGGAACACCTCTACCAACCCGGACCTGGCCTTCGCTGTGTGCCGGAGCAATGACCCGAAACCAGAGAGACGCGTCCTACACAGGTTTCCCCGCTCACACCACCGACCGTCCGTCATTAAAGTCCCATCACTGGTGCAACCGGTACCAGGGAAATCTGTCAAAAGATGGAACTTTCGAAAGGCCAACTGGGAGTCATTCGCTCAGGAGACAGAAAGAAGGATGGCTAGTCTGCCAGAACCTGATGCAGCCAACATGGACGCCGCCTATGAAGCCTACTGTAAGGTCCTCCTAGGAGCGGCAAAAAATACCATCCCACGCGGCTACAACAGGAACTACATTCCTGGCTGGGACGAGGAGTGCAGCCGCCTCCTGAGCGCCCACCAGAGGGCTAGCTCCAGGGAAGATGTGGATGCGACTGCAGAAGCACTGCTTCAAAGACTGGACACCACACGCAGAGACAGATGGACTGAAGTTGTTGAGTCAATTGACTTTACCCACTCTAGTCGGAAGGCGTGGCAAACCATCAACCGGCTAACAGGCAGATGCACAAAGCCCCCAAGCTGCCCAGTCACAGCAGATGCCATCGCGTCCGAGCTCCTGAAAAACGGTCGCTTCCCAGACGCAGACAAAGATGTTGCCCGTCTGATAAAGCAGGAGGTGACTTCCCTCTCCAGGGTGGCCAGTGCAGATTCTAACCTCTCAGGAGAATTCACAGCAGACGAACTCAGTAAGGCCATGAGCAAGCTCAAGCCAGGCAAAGCTCCAGGGCGTGACAACATCCACCCAGAGTTTGTTATGCACCAGAGCACAATAACATCCAGCTGGCTCTGTGCATTCTTCTCATCCTGCTACCAGAGATGCAAGCTGCCCAAGACCTGGCGCCGTGCTTCTGTAATCGCCCTGCCAAAGCCAAACAAACCTGCGGAAGACCCCAAGGCATACCGACCCATATCGCTGCTCTGTGTTCCATTTAAAATCCTGGAAAGAATGATCCACTGCCGCATTGAGCCAGTGATTGACCCACAGCTTCCACAGGAACAGGCCGGTTTCCGTCGCGGTAGGTCCACAGTGGACCAGGTTACACTTCTGTCTCAAGACATCGAGGACAGCTTCCAGGATAATGAGAAAGCTGGGGTAGTGTACCTGGACCTGACCGCCGCGTACGATACCGTCTGGCACCGCAGACTTCACCTGAAGCTGCTGAGGACAATAACCGATCGACATATGGTGAAATTCATCATGGAGACGTTGTCTAACCGCAGTTTTGTCCTACAGACCAGCGATGGCCAGCGCAGTAGGCTAAGAAGACTACGGAACGGCGTCCCACAGGGCTCGGTCCTTTCTCCGATGCTCTTTAATATTTACATCTATGATCTACCAGACACAGCATCCAGAAAGTACGGCTACGCAGACGATCTCGCAAGCATGCTGAGAAGACCCACATGGAAGGCACTGGAAGACGGTCTCAACCAAGACATGGACGTCCTAGTAGCCTACCTACGAAAGTGGCGCCTGCAACTCAGCACCGGCAAGACTGTTACAGCAGCATACCATCTCTGCAACAGAGACGCCAAGAGGAAACTGGAGGTATACACTGACCACAAGCGCCTGGAGTCCCAGCAAGCCCCTAAATACCTTGGTGTGCGTCTGGACCGGACACTGACCTTCAAACAACATCTCGAAGATGTCCGGGCAAAGACAATATCAAGGGTCGCGCTGATCCGTCGCCTCGCTGGCACAACCTGGGGAGCCACTGCCAAGACACTACGGGTATCCACCCAAGCCCTGTTCTTTTCAGCAGCGGAGTACTGTGCCCCAGTATGGAGCAGAAGTCCACACGCAAAAAAGGTGGATGTGGCTATCAACAACGCCCTCCGGATCATCACTGGATGCCTGAAGTCTACCCCTATCGTCCTGCTGCCAGTCCTTGCAGGAATCGCACCGGCTGGCCTACGACGAGAGGCTGCCACTCTCGCCCTGGCAAGGAAAGCACGGAAGCATGATTGGCACATCCTCCCTAACACCACAGAGACAGCAGCTCCTCTGAGCAGACTCAAGTCCCGCCACCCTTACAACAAGGCGGCACAAGACTTGCTCCGTTCCACCACTGAGGACCTGTCCAAAGATGGATGGCTGGCGGCAGCTTGGAAGCAGGAGTGGGAGAGGGCTGGGCCAACCCAAATCCACCACTACATCTTGGATCCAGGAGATGGAGCCACAGGAGACGATCTTCCACGCCGGCAATGGACTCTTCTGAACCGTCTACGTACTGGGGTCGGTCGGTTCAAATCTTCAATGAAGAAGTGGGGCCTGGCAGACAGCGCTGCATGCGAGTGTGGTGCCCCTGAACAGACTGTCGAGCATATTATGACCACCTGCCCCCTATACAGACCACCCTCGAAAGCCGGCCTCTTTGACATGGGACCAGAGACAAGGGCATGGCTACAAGACACTGAGTTGGACCTCTGATGTTACACGAAAGAAGAAGTAGCCGCGTTCACATGGCACATCTGATCCGATTTCTATTAGCAATACAGAAACATGAGTAATATAGTATTACCCATGTTTCTCACCAAAAACTCAATTTACTGTTTCTTTATGTTACATTTAAACGCATCATGAAAACCTAACAATCGCTTTACTGAGCCAAGCTCAACATCATCACGCAGAACATCTGAAACTTTTTTTACTTTTTAAGATAACTAGCTTGTATGCTGCCGATTTCAACAACGATTTCACAATTGGATTAATATTTTCAACTGACGGGACTAGCGACAATGTCTGTGTGTGTGGGGAATACCGCTCGTACATTGAGTGGATGATTAAGACGGGCCCGTCTGTGGTGCGACGGATGAAGAAGGAGACAGAGGATGTGTCTGAAATCGCTTACTTCTATACTTACACTTACTTTTTTGAGTGGAAGTACCTCGGTGGCGCACTCAAAACGATCTAAAACTTGAGTGTGGACCGATGGACACTTTCAAACATCAACGGCAAACTCATTTCTGGTAGGTGCGCAAAGGCTGTTTTGACCATGGACTAGGGCTGGGCGATATGGACCAAAAGTAATATCTCGATATCTTCAAGCAGAATATCGATATAACATAAATATCGATATTTGTCAGGGGGGGGGGGGGGGGGGGCGGCGTGCTCCGCGTGTAGATTAGATATTACTATTTCTACCGTTCGGAATTGAATACAGTTTGATGGTTGAATAAACCGTGGACTAGACACTGCCTCGTATTTGAGAATGTTATAATATATAACATCACGGCCAAAAGCTTTGTGCGCCTCCGAAATATTATGAACCGTAACGACTGCGTGGGGGGGGCGTTGCATGTCATGTCCCATGACATGCTATTTTATGTATTCTTTAATATAGGTATTAGTGGGCAACTAACACAGTATTCAAAGACGTTCCCGAAATTCTGCCGTGGTGCAGAGCTTCCCCCAAATGCACTGTTTTGGTGTCTGTAGCTGCAAATGAGGAGGAGCGAGGCGGGTCAAGGAGGAGGGTGGGGGTGTGGCCCTGAGCAGCTTTCAGCCACGGTCAGTGTTGGGAGTAACGGCGTTTAAGTATAACGGCGTTACTAACGGAGTTATTTTTCAGTAACGGAGTAATCTAATTAATTACTTTTCTCATCGTTGCAACGCCGTTATCGTTACTGATAATGTAAAGTGGCGCGTTACTACAATTTGGTTGAATGAAGCGTGCGGTGTCATATTACACACAAGCTGCGTGGAGAGAGCAGGGGCGTGGGGATGATGACATCGTTGCAAACGCGATGATGATTGGCTGGGTGGGCGGATGCCCTGCTCACGCTGTCTCACTGCACGCTCTGACTACAGCTGAAGACAGCGACAATGGCGACGAGCCAGGGAAATTCAAACGTAGCGTTCTCTAACTGGAAGTACCGGCACTACTTCTCACTCATGAAAATTAAAGGCAAGAATGTGTTTGTATCATGCACGCTATGCCCAGGGAAAAAAACGTTATCCACGTCTGCCTCAAGTAACTCAAATCTAATAAAGCACCTTACATCAACCCATGCGAATATGACACTTGTTGCTGCTGCAGCTGCTAACCCAACCCCAAGCCCAAATGCAGCTAGCCTGAGCTCCAGAGAAGGAAACGGAGACACTCTAAAACAATCAACGCTCGATTTGTTTGTATTGAATATTTAAGAGTTGGATAGTGTTCCGTTTATTGTGCAATGGTATACAGGTAGAGAATTGCACTAGGCCTACTCAATAGCCAGATTTTCCTTTATTTATGTTCTATATGTTTTATTTCTATGCATCATTTGGCAGGCCGCAATCTATTGAGTTCAAATAAATACCAAATGTTCTAAAATACTGTGTATAGTGTTTTTATTCTTCAATCAGTTAATCTAAACATCTTTGACGTTAAAGATGTTATAGAACGTAACAGCGTTATATAACATGAAAAATAACGCCAGTTACTTTGCTGAGAAACGAATTATTTTTACAATGTGGTAACTGAGTTACTAACTCAATTACTTTTTGGGAGAAGTAATTTGTAACTGTAACTAATTACTTTTTGAAAGTAACTTGACCAACACTGGCCACGGTACCATGCGCCCTGTTTAAAGTGGATGTAACGCAATGGCGAGGCGCACACAGCCTTTAGCCGTGTTGTGTAAATATTCTAGAACTCACGGGAGGTGTCGCAGTTCATGTACTTCAGCGAGTCAAAGCCAAAGTTCCTTTACCCCAATTCCTTCTCAACCATGGCTCAGATAACCCCCACTACAGTCTCGTTGTGGAAATACAAGAGACGTCAAAGAACCGACAAGAAACACTTGCGTTACAGTGTGTGTATTCACACACGCACATGTGGCGCTCGCACGGTCGTGTCTCATTGGCGGGCCAACGTCTCTGGGCGGGCCAGGCAGAGTAAGGGGAGGAGCTTAGATGCTTTGTGACTAGTGATGGGAATTTCGATTCACTTAGAAGATTCATAGTCCTTTGAGTGAATCACTAAAAAGATCCGAATCTTTTGAGTCCTTTGAATCTGAATCAGTTGAAATTTTGTCGCTGAATGAGCCCAGCAGCCCACTCCCTAGTGCCTAATGCGCACGCTCACAGCAAACCACTGTAATGCAGTTTTGAGGATATCCAGGGGAAATACGCAAGAAGGACTTTCTCAGCGCAGGCCGAACATTATGGAACATATTTGAATATTAAAAAGGATGCATTGCAAACATCGGAGATGTCGCCAACGTGACTGCTATCTGAATTAGGAAAAAAACGTATGGATTAATTTTTTTTCTCTTCGAAGCTCGTCAAACACAGAAATATTCTGAGAGTTCACATAGTCAGCAAACAACTTTATTTTTAATAAGCCACTTTCATTTTAGAATACAATCTCGTAAAATAATGCCTTTGTAACAAAAGAGTTTAACAATTTACATTCAGTAGCCTACGAGCCCGACCCATTTAGTATGAGTCCGTTGAGTTGGTCTTTCACTCAACTGGATATGAGTCCGACCCATTCAATATGAGTAATTTGAGTTAGTCTTTCACTCAACCAGATACGAGTCCGACCCATTTCAACTGAGTCCTTTGAGTTAGTCTTTCACCCAGCCGGATACGAGTCAGACCCATTTCATCTGAATCCTTTGAGTTAGTCTTTCACTCAACCGGATACAAATCCGACCCATGAATTCGCTCAGTCTATGGATCTGGATCTGTGTACAGCTCTGTCTACAGGAAGTTCTTATTCAACCACGCAGCTGGCAGCTCCGGGTCCGTATGCTTAATCTAAGTTACTATGCAGATGAAAAACGGATGTGTTAATGTTGTTATAGACCTACAGTTTGATGACATTCGTGCATTGTTTTAATAATGTCGTCCGTAGCAGCCAGAACCGAAAGATTCAGGTTAATTTAGACCACGGACTCGTGACTCATGGGTGAATGTAAGGATTCGGTTCTTTGAATCCGATTGACTCAGATTCAACCATCACTATTTGTGACAGACCTAAAGACATTCCAAATCAGCACGCTTGAGCCTCAGTTTTTTCAAAGGCGAGCAGAAAAACTTGGTGTAAAACTTGTGTTTTACACCAAACGCAAGTTTTAGTCTCTGGGGGACCATAGGCAGGCTAGGGGAACTCATATTTATGTTAGAAAACCTCATAAAGTGAGATTTTCATGTCATGGGACCTTTAATGTTTTATGTTTGGGTCTCGCGGAGTGAGAAACCTTGAAGTTACTGTGGAGTTACCGTTACTATACCTACCTACCGTTTCGATTTACAATTACTATTCCTACCGTTCAGAATTGAAAACAGTTTGATGGTTGAATAAACCGTGGACTAGACACTGCCTCCGCCTCGTAGGATTTGAGAACATTATAATATATAATATCACGGCCAAAAGCTGTGTGCACCTCCGGAATATTATGCACAGAATTGCAACCCTTTGGTTGCGACAGTTTTTAAGCACTCTCCACAAATTATGTGATTTTGTAATTCGGCAGACAACTTATATCCAAACCATTTCCATACTATGGAGCCGTTGGTCTTTCGCTTGCAAACAAGCTCCTCGGAGCTGCATGCGCAGGCGGACTCCATAGCTGTGTTCGAAATCGTTCCCTATCACAGATATAGTGCACTATATAGGGTGCTCGCCATTTTGTAGTGGTGTTCGAAGTCTCAGTGGTTAATTTCATGCACAATATAGTGCACTTAAAATACCCAATGAATAGTGAACGATTTCGAACACGGCTCATGTTTCGCGATTTCAAAAAGTGACGTGAGTCAGTGGAGGGGGCGGGGGGGGGGGGGGGGGACTGTGTGTGTGAGCCGGAGGCAGAGCGGGAGAGAGACATAAGCCGAGTTACGAAATAGCAGGCGGCAGGCGCGGTTCGAAACTGGTGTTATTTGGAACAAATGTGCTGTAATTTCAACGCAAATTAAATTATGTTGATATTGACGATATGGTCTCGTTTCATATTGCGTTTGAAAGAATATCGATATATTTTAAATATCGATATATGACCCAACCCTACCATGGACATAATAGAGTGGCGAAGTCACGCCCCTTCCGGTAGGGCTCATGGGACCTATGAGATCGAAAAATATGAATGGGTGTCAATGGAGAGAAAATAATTATTTTCTGGTCCCAGTCTTTATATGCCCTGGATTACACATATGTTGTTCGTGGATTTAAATGATAATTTTTCATGCAAAGAAAACTAAAAATGTTCGTGAAGAAGTTTGATAATTTTAGGTTTTATGTGAGGCCGCTTTGTGAACTACAGCTCTTCGCTGCTCTCGACGCATATGATATACGTCACCACACCCGCCCTTGGAACTCGGCACAGAGATGGCGATCTCTCTGCCCCACTTCACCGCTTTTTCCAAGGGGAGGATAAAAGCATCGAAAGAGGTGAAAACCATTATAAGTCGGGGCACGTGCAGAGTTTCAGTTATGCCGATGAGAAGATTGTCGGTCTTCTCAACGCCAGTCGCAGGGAGCATGACGTCACATACGAGCCGTGTAGTCTTTCTCGTTGTGTTTTCTCTACAGCCTTTATCTGAACAATTGCACAATAAACGGTCGAACTCTTTGCATGAAAAATTATCCTTTAAATCCACAAACAACATATGTGTAATCCAGGGCATATAAAGACCGGGACCAGAAAATAATTATTTTCTCTCCATTGACACCCATTCATATTTTTCGATCTCATAGGTCCCATGAGCCCTACCGGAAGGGTAGGGCACTTTGCCTGTCACCCTGGCGATTCACGCCAGGGTGACAGGCAAAGTGAGACGTATGACACCACAGCAGAACTTGGGAGCGAGCAGAGCTAGGGACAAAAAGGCGATTTGGGGGGCCGTTACCCGGATCCGGTTCAGAAGTTTGGGCCCTCCGGACAAGGGACTCAATCTCCCAGGTGACAGCCGCCACCTTGAGGCAGGAGGAAGCGAGGATGGTGTCTGGTGGAGCCGGCGAGTTCTCAGAGAAAAACTGACGAGAGAGGGCATCCGGCTTGATGTTCTGGGATCCCGGACGGTAGGTGAGGACGAAGTTGAACCGCCCAAAAAACAGGGACCACCGGGCCTGGCGGGAGTTTAGGCGTTTTGCTGTCTGTAGGTAAGACAGATTCTTGTGGTCGGTCCAAACCACAAACGGCAGTTCCGCCCCCTCCAGCCAGTGCCGCCACTCCTCCAATGCCAGCTTCACAGCAAGCAACTCTCTGTTGCCAATGTCATAGTTGCGCTCAGCAGGTGATAGCCGGCGAGAGAAGAAGGCGCAGGGATGAATCTTCTCATCAACAGGAGCACGTTGGGAAAGAACGGCCCCCACTCCAGTGTCAGAGGCATCGACTTCCACGATGAACTGCCTGGAGGTGTCAGGTTGGATCAGAACAGGGGCGGATGAGAATAGTCCTTTGAGCCTCGAAAAGGCAACATCCGCCTCTGGTGTCCAGGCATATGGGATTGCGGGAGAGGTGAGGCGAGTGAGAGGAGCTGCAACCCTGCTGTAGTCGCGAATGAACCTCCGGTAGAAATTGGCGAAACCGAGAAACTGCTGAAGCTTCTTGCGTGTCCCGGGAACGGTCCAGTCTGCCACCGCCTTGATCTTCTCTGGGCAGGTCCGCACCTGCTCGCTCTCAATGATGTAACCGAGGAAGGAAACAGAGGTTGCACTGAACTCGCATTTCTCAGCCTTTACATAGAGCTTATTCTCCAGCAACCGCTGGAGAACTTGCCTCACATGATGGACGTGTTCCTCCTTGTTGCGGGAAAAAATTAGGATGTCGTCAATATAGACGAAGACAGAGCGGTTGAGGAAGTCCCGGAGGACGTCATTGACCAGGTTCTGGAACACAGCGGGGGCATTCGTTAGACCAAAAGGCATTACAAGGTACTCGAAGTGACCAAGGGGGGTGTTAAAGGCAGTCTTCCACTCATCTCCCTTACGGATACGCACCAGGTGGTATGCATTGCGTAGGTCCAGTTTAGAAAAGATAGTGGCGCCCTGCAGAGGCTCGAACGCGGAACTGATGAGGGGCAAGGCATACTTATTTCTAACAGTAATGTTATTGAGACCACGGAAATCAATACAGGGGCGAAGCGACTTATCCTTCTTGGTAACGAAAAAAATAAACGCACCCACGGGAGAAGACGATGGCCTAATGAGGCCAGAAGAGAGCGAATCCTGAATATACCCCTCCATGGCCTCCCTTTCAGGGCGGGACAAGTTGTACAGGCGACTACTGGGCAAAGGGGCACCGGGGAGAAGCTCAATGGCGCAGTCATAGGGACGATGGGGAGGCAGGGAAAGTGCACGACACTTGCTGAACACCTCTCCAATGTCGTGATATTCAGGGGGTACTAAGGACAGGTCGGGGGGTTCCTTGGATGAGTGGACACCCCCCTCCACCGGGAACAGGGCAGATTTTAAGCGGGTCGAATGACAAAAATCGCTCCAACTCACCACCTTGCCAGCAGACCAGTCGAACTGGGGATTGTGCTGCTTGAGCCAGGGGTGACCAAGGACCAGGGGAGTCTGAGGGGACAGGATAACAAAAAACTGAAGAGTCTCATGGTGGTTTCCCGACACAATAAATTCCAGGGGCTTCGTTCGGTGAGTAATGCGGGCAAGGTGTTGGCCGTCCAAGGCATTTGCGTCTAAGGGAGAGGGGAGCTGTTCCAACGCAATGCCAACTCGGGAAGCAAACCCAGAATCAATAAAATTCTCATCAGCCCCTGAATCCACCATGGCGGACACCGAAAGGGGGTTGCCGAGGAACAGGAGAGTAGCATCCAGCAGGGTGCGTGAACCGTTGGGGACTGGGAAGGACGATGTGTGACTCAACAGGGCCCCAACGTTCACTGCTGAGCCTCGTCTTTTGGCAGCGAGGGGCAGGCGGAGATGGAATGTTCGGGCAGTGCACAATACAGACAAACTCCGGTCCTTATCCGTTGGAGGCGCTGTGCCTGGGTCAGTCGGGTGCGCCCCAGCTGCATGGGCTCCCCTTCAGATGCTGCTCGTGGCACAGGTTGGGGGAGAGCAGCTCTCGGTAGGCGTGGAAAAGAGGGACCAGAGAATGCTGAAGACATGGGGGGGCTAGCTCTCTCCCTACGCCGCTCACGGAGGCGGTTATCCAGCCGGATGGAGAGGGAGATTACTTCCTCAAGGCTGTCTGCCTCATCCCTGGTAGCTAGCTCATCCTTAATTGGCTCATTAAGGCAGGAAAGAAAAAGACCTTGTAGTGACTGGTCGTTTCAGCCCGAGTTGGCTGCTACTGTCCTAAACTCCACGGAAAATTCGGTTACACTGCGGGAGCCCTGTCGTAGGGACATTAGCCGCTTGGCAGCGTCCCCTCCCTCGATTGGGTGGTCGAAAACCCTCCTCATCTCAGAAACAAATAAATCAAAGTTACCACTAGCTTGGGATCCACTGTCCCACAATGCAGATGCCCACGCTAGAGCATTTCCCTTAAGCAAACCAAAAACAAAAGCTATTCTTGACCTATCAGTTGGGTAGGTAAGAGGTTGCTGATCAAAAACTAAGGAACACTGGATTAAAAACGCCCTACATGTCCCCATGTCCCCAGCATAGCGCTCAGGAGCAGGAATGAAAGGCTCACGGGCCTGTGACGGCTGAGCCAGGGGAGCAGGAACAGGGGGTGGTACCGTTGCCGACGGGGAAGCCGTGGTGTGGGAGACCAGTAAGTCCAGTTGGGAGCCGATCTGCGTGACCCGGGTAGAGAGGTCTTTAAAAGCCTCCATCATTTCCCGGAGAGCTTGGCTGTGTTCCCCAACCCGGGCGCCTTGAGTGGAGAGAGCTTGGCGGAAGGAGTCCATGTCCGCTGGGTCCATTGTTGGCCAGATCGTTCTGTTAGGGTAGCGTTAGCTGCTGGACCCAAGAGCAGAACACAGAGACAGGACAGGAGTTGTAGTGACGGTGAACAGGTTTATTTAGAACAGCTAGGAGTGAAGCAGGAGGTTGGTTGGAGTGGGGCGTATCGGGCTGGAGGGAGTGAAGACAGCAGGCTGGAGGTGACGATCCAAAAACTATAGGTGAGAGAAAACAAAAGGTGAGGCACGAGAATTCCACGAGAGAGAACACTGGAGAGATACACTGGAGCCAGGAACGAATAACTACCACGGAAACACGAAGTACGATCTGGCGATGACTGCAGGGAAACCAGGTGTATTTGTAGGGGAGTTGATGAGACGATGCAGGCCAGGTGTGAGCAGTTGAGTGGCAGGCAAGGCAGAGACATACAGGGGGCGTGGCCAACACAGGGGCAGAGTACACAGCACCACAACAGTGGCCATGACATTTGCTGCGTTTTTCCCCAGGTCATCCAAGCGAACCGCTGTGCTTGATAAATTGGTGGCACACAGACTTTCTAGAGCTTCATCAACAAGGTGGAACTTTCAAAGTTGTGCGGTTAACACCATTTTTGAGCACAAGGACGACCTCTCGTTTTCGGACCATCAGAGAGAATGGTGAATTTGATGAAACAACTGTGAGAGAGGCTGGGGGTTTTGAGAGGATGCTGGAAGATGAAGATTTTAGTTTTTTTCTTGCATTTTTTCACAAGATCATGGCACATGTAGACATGCTGTTTAACCAGCTGCAAAAGAGGAACATCGACTCTGTCAACATCACAGGAGTCATTCAGAGGTTCACCAACAGCATACAAGCTATCAGGTAGGCTATGTCATTTTTCACATTGACTGATAAAATGTCTATGAAAAGAACAAACATTAATTACATGTCAGAACACTCATAATTTTGATAATAATAACTAAGCCATTTTTCACAATTTTAAAGACTTCCAGTTGGGATGAGCTAGTAAAAATGTATTAAAGGGGTAGTTCGGAATTTTGGACATAGGGCCTGATTCCCAAGTGAGCATTGGTATTCTATATCACTGGAGACAGTTTTCAACACATTTCATTCAGTCCTTCTAGTTGCAGAGTTCGCTTGTGCTAGGCTAGCACACGGCAACGGGCAAAGCTAGCCTGCTATTAAAAACAGTCTTACCCACTCCACAGTACACCCGAGGTAAATCAATTATAACGCCAGACTATAGATTTAAATGTCTGTTGATAGAATAATGTTAGAAATAAAACTAACCTTGCATCGCATGAATCATCGAGGGACTACTTTCTCAGCAGAAGCTGAATTTTACTATGCGCTGGTTAGGTTTGTAACCGAATCACAACAGAAGAACGTAAACAGAGAAGCGTGGGACAGAAGCGCAATTGAACGACTCGGCAACATGATGGTTCAGTGTGCTTTTAGAAATTGTAGAAATAAACGGTACAGATGGGCACCACAAAGTTTCCACCAATTTCCAGTGCGAGATCCAGAAAGGACTCAACTGGCTTGTTGCTGCTGGCTTGGACATCAAAACACCGGCTCGTACATGTACGGTTCGTTGGATACAACAAATTCCTCATAATCGTCTTCAAAAGCAGATGCATCGCTAACTCCTCCAAACGTGGGCATATCTTGTTAATTGAATACGCTTATAGAATTCCTTCGTTCACTGTACTCTGCGTTTGTAGCAATGACAGCGGCAGGTAACCTAGGTATCAGTCCGCCGCTGCCGTAGCCTACGTACAGGAATATAAACACTGCTGCTGAGACCCCGCAATTCCCTCAAAATGCAATGCGATGCAAGGTTGGTTTTATTTCTAACATTATTCTATAACCAGACATTTAGATTTATAGTCTGTCGTTATAATTGATTTACCTCGGGTGTTCTGTGGAGTGGGTAAGACTGTTTTTAATAGCAGGCTAGCATTGCCCGTTAACGTGCGCTAGCCTAGCACGAGAGTAATTTTCAACTAGAAGGACTGTATGAAATGTGTTGAAAACTGTCTCCAGTGATATAGAATACCAATGCTCACTTGGGAATCAAGTTTCCGAACTACCCCTTTAATGTATTGACAATACACAGAGCTGGACTAATTTTATATCTCCAGCAGGTTTCTGAAACTGTAATTGTGCACAGCGACTTATGAATCATCTGTTTTGTATCAGGGACTCCGTTCCTCTATCTGTGCAGCAGCCATCCACAAATAAACGGAAGGCCCTAGGCCAAGAGGAGCAGCACCGGTTAGCTACAGAGGTAAGCTTTAACATTGTTCTATATACAGGACATGAGGTGTTTTACTTTTGGTATCTTTGTTTGTCTTAAATTCCTGTATAAAACAGTTAGCCTATGCATTTAAATATTTTTAACTATTCACCATGATACAGCTACTGAAAAAAGCAAACACTCTAAAATGTTTAGATGTTTATTTCATATTTTTGATGAAGCTGTCCTTTTCCTTGTGAGATACTAATGATATTTACATGGTGATGTATGAACATTTAATTCTATTGTTTATTATGTGTAGTGACCTTTTTTTTAAATGATGTATCATTTCATAGGTATGTGATACCATTCTGAGTCATGCCAAGGAGAGGTTCTCTTTCACCAAGCACCTCATCAGTGCCACTCTGCTGCAAGGAGACTTGTTCCCCAAACACAGCGTAAAGTTCCCAGATTCAGCGCTGGAAACCACTGTGGAAGCCTACCCCACACTGGACAAGGCCAAACTGAAGACAGAATTGTCCCTGGTTTATGAAAATGAAGAGTTCAAGGCTTGCAGTGGCGCACTGGCTTTCTTCCAGGTTTTCATGGAAAACAACCTTCAGGACACATTCAGCGAGACTGTAAGTCTTTTAAAGATTCTCATCACCACACCGATGACCACAGCAGAATCAGAGAGGTGCTTCTCTACTTTAAAGAGGATAAAAACATTCCTTAGGAACACCATGGCACAAGACCGCCTGAACGCACTAGCAATGCTCTCCATGGTGAAAAACCTGATAGAGAACATTCTTGACTTTAACACCAAAGTCATTGAGAAGTTTGCCATTCAGAAGGACTTCCGGATGTGCTTTGCCGTGTGAAGACGTGCGTGCGGAGGCTCCGTGTAAAAGTTGTCAAAAAATATTAATATCGCCATACTGTTATCAGTTTGGGGGAGTGAACGAATACTGTTTTGTTTGGGTACTAGCAAGTGCGCTTTCAGTACATTTTTAGACCGAAAATGACGACTCGAACGAATCGAGCGGGTGGAGAGAAGCAGCAGGTGGCTAGCGGCGTGGCCTCCTTAGCTAGCAGGGACAGTGTTAGCCCATCACAAGCCGACGGCATACCTCAGTGGGCTCAGGACATGATGTCCGAGATTAAAAAAGCCAACGTTGCGGTTACGAAATACAGAGAGGAGACAAAGACTGAGATCGCAAAGTGTAAGGAAGAGATAGAAAAAGGAAGAAAAGAGATGACAACCGAGTTGGAAAAATGGACCAAAAGTTTGGAAGAGAGCACGAGAGCCCAATCTGAGTTGCTACGCGGGGAGGTGAAGCTGGTTGCTGATAAAATTAGAAGTCTGGCTGATAGGATGGACAAACGGAAAAATTAGGTAGATGAAACGTTAAATGATCAGTCCGACACCATAACCGACATGGGGACAAGACTGAAAGAAATGGAGAAGGAGATACTGAAGCTGAGGGGACGCAGTGAGGATCTCGAGGCGCGATCACGGCGCAACAACATACGAGTCGTGGGGGTAAAAGAAGGGGCCGAGGTAGGCAAAAAGGCGTCGGAGTTTATGGCGGGCTTACTGAAAGAAAAGTTGGGTCTAGCGGCGGCACCGACGCTGGACCGTGCACACCGGGCACTCGGCGCGAGACGAGACGGGAACGGAGGCCCACCGAGAGCATTTGTAGTGAGATGTCATTACTACACAGAGAGAGAGGAGATACTGAAGAGGGCGAGGGAAATGGAGAGAACACCCGAGGGTCGGAGCGGAGGGATTCACATCTTCCCGGACTTCACCCAGGACGTAAACAGTAAGAGAGCAGCCTTCAGAGAAGCAAGAAGCCTCCTGCGGACCTGCACGGGGGTCAGATACGGGCTACGTTACCCGGCAACACTGGTGATTACGCCAGAAGGAGGACAAACGAAAAGCTTCGAGAGCCCAAAAGACGCTGTGGACTACATCAAGAAGAAATTGAGCCCCGGGTGAGACCTATAGACGGATCTGATTCTGGCTGAGTAGATACTATACATGCTTACACTGTTGAATTGGTTGGGGGATTAATGTAGGCAGGATATTGTTCACCAGTCCTGACAACATTGACAAAATATTTGGCTTCAGTGTATATTTAAAAATAAGTTATGTATACATATTTATAATCCTCATCTTTCTACAAGCTACTGTTGTCCTCCCTCATACTACTGTTTTACTCTATTCAAGGTTTGAGGGTTGAATGTTCCCCCTTGACTATTGTTGCCTACCCTTTATGGCATTGTTTTTTGTTTTTATTTCACTGCTTTACCCTATTCAGGCCCTCATTGTGGAAAGCTCCCCCCCTTTTTGTTTTTCCCATTAGGTGAATAAGTTAAAAGGGTGATGTTATACTTTTCAGACTAAGAGCGATATGCACGGAGCTGCACACGGTAGGCTTGGTGTGCAGGAGATGGTGGACCGGTTGGCCACGAGAGAGCTCGCTAAAGAGCATTATATTTGGGTTAGTGTTTATATATGTTATGTGTTATGTATTGGCTGTGTCTGCGTGTGTGATGCCCCCCCCTTCCTTTCCAGACCCCCTCCTTTTAAGTTTTTTGCTTTTGTTGCCAAAGGCCACAGTCTTCTGACATGGCACCAAACATGGATCCGAGCAGAATGGCCACAAAACTGATGAGCTGGAATGTAAGGGCGATCAATAATCCGGCTAAACGGAGTAAGGTATTTTCACATTTGAGAGACCAGGGAGTAGAGATAGTATATCTACAGGAGACACATTTGTTGAACAGGGACCACCTCAAGCTCTGTAGGGGGGGATTTTATCAGGTTTATCACTCAGATTTCAATAGTAAGGGTCGGGGAGTGGCCATCCTCATACACAGGAATGTACAATTTGTAGAAACAACCACTATAAAAGACAAACATGGTCGGTATGTTATTGTAGTTGGAAAATTATTCAATATGCCAGTGGTTCTGGCAAACATATATGCACCCAATTGGGATAATGTTACATTTTTTAAGGACCTATTCTCATTATTACCAAATTTGGATACTCATAATCTGATCCTAGGGGGAGACCTGAATTGTGTCCTAGATTCAACTCTGGACCGCTCTAGTCCAACACCCAGTGTACTGAGCAAATCAGCGCAATGCATTAACTCCTTCTGTAAGGTATATGGTATATTTGATCCATGGAGATACGTAAACCCAACCTCCAGGCAGTACTCTTTTTATTCCCCACCACATCGGACGTATACTAGGATTGACTACTTCTTATTAGACAATAAACTGACCCCTATAGTAACAGGTATAGAATACTCTGGTATAGTAATATCCGACCACAGCCCAGTCATATTGAAACTTCACTTTCCAGAAAACACGCCACCTCAGAGAATGTGGCGCCTTAATAACAGGCTATTGGCAGATGATAATTTTACCAAATTTATAAACTCGCAAATAGTTTTTTTCTTAGAGCTTAATGACACCCCCGACATAAGCAGTGCCATTTTGTGGGAATCCTTAAAAGCTTATATTCGAGGACAAATAATTTCATACAATGCTGGTGAAAGGAAAAGAAAGATGAAACGTACCACAGAATTAACAGAGGCAATAAAAGAAGTTGACCTGGCAAATTCTAGGGCTCCCTCTGAGGAGCTACACAAAAAACGTATTTTGTTCCAAACTGAGTATGATATCTTAATAAATCAGCGTGAGGAGGATCTATATCTTAAGTCGAGACAGGATTTCTATGAACATGGTGAGCGTGCAGGTAAGCTCCTCAGCCACCAGCTGAAGCAGTCAGCAGCCGCTGGTATGATAGTGGAGATAGGGGATAACCTGGGGAATAAGATTATAGATCAGAAAGGTATTAACAACCAATTTAAGTCTTTTTATAAGGATCTTTATACTTCGGAAGTAAATGACAGGGTCCTTGACAGAAAAACTTTACCTCAAACAATGTCACAGGCTATGATCTCTGTGCTCCTTAAGAAAAATAAAGATCCACTTAAGTGTGGATCATACCGCCCGGTGAGTCTACTTGGATGTGATTATAAGATATTGACCAATGTACTGGCAGCTAGGATTGGGCCTGTTATAAGTACGATAATACATCCTGACCAGACAGGGTTTGTTGCTGGCAGACAACTTTCCAGTAATCTTCGTCGCCTTTTTAATGTGATATACACAGCCGAGGATAACATTGAGCCCGAGATTGTGATATCCTTAGATGCCCACAAAGCCTTTGATAGAATAGAGTATCTCTATTTGTTCACGGCCCTTGAGAGATTCGGATTTGGTCCTAATTTTTGTTTGTGGATTGAGATAATATGTGCGAACCCCCAGGCTATGGTAAGAACAAATAGTATAATATCTGATCCTTTTCCTCTGTTTCGGGGAACAAGACAGGGGTGCCCCTTGTCACCCCTGCTCTTTGATGTGGCAATTGAGCCCCTTGCAATAATGCTGAGGAATGCTGCTGGACTGGGGGGAATACGCAGGGGGATGCAAAACCATAAACTTTCTCTATACGCTGACGACCTCCTCCTTTTCCTGTCGAACCCTGTCACAAGCATCCCGGTGGCTCTGGATATTATCGAAGACTTTGGGAGGGTTTCGGGTTATAAAATTAACCTAGAAAAAAGTGTTATTTTCCCAATTAATAAACAGGCGAGGGGACTATCATTCCAGGCCTATCCTTTTACAACAAACAAAGATAAATTCACCTATTTAGGTGTTACTGTAACAAGTAAATACAAAGACTTATTTAATCATAACTTTAAAGTAACATTGGACAAGGCAAAATTAGATATGGAAAGGTGGTCATCTCTCCCAATATCATTAGCAGGGAAGATAAATTCTGTTAAAATGACTGTAATGCCACGGTTCCTGTTTTTATTCCAGGCAATACCAATTTTCATTCCTAAATCTTTTTTTAAAGAACTGAATAAATGTACATCTACCTTTATTTGGAAAAAAACAGTCCCCCGGATAAGAAGAGAGTTCCTAGAGAGGCAGAGAGAAGAGGGCGGCCTGGCCCTACCAAATTATATGCATTATTATTGGGCTGCTAACCTACATAAGCTGTTGTTTTGGGTCTCACAGTTAAATGATGATGAAACCCCAGTGTGGGTACATATGGAAAGATGTGCATCTAGCCCGGTATCCCTACGCTCCCTGGTCTGTGCTCCTCTGCCCTTAAGCAAACACCTTTACACAAACAACCCTGTTGTACGTGACTCAATCAAAATCTGGGTCCAATTCAGAACTCATTTTAAAAACAGAAACGCCCTCCTGTCTGCTCCCGTTTATGGCAATCACTTGTTTTCTCCGGCCCTTGGGGGAGCAGCGTTTAGGGAATGGTATAGAGCTGGGGTGGAATGTGTTAAAAATCTGTTTAAAGATGGTGTATTTATGTCTGCTGCTCAGCTGGAGAAGGAATATGGAATCCCCTTAAGGACTAACTACTTCAGATACTTTCAGATTCGATATTTTGTGAGAAAGACATTCTCCTCATCCCTTGAATTACCACAGAGTGGGTGGATAGATGGGCTATTGGACATGGACCCGACTCTTAAAGGGACAGTTTCTATGCTTTATGTGAATATCCAGAGGGTGGCTTCCCCATCCCTTGATTACATAAAAAGGAAATGGGAGGAAGAATTAGAGTTGGACATATCGGACGATGAATGGAGATGGGCAGTAGAACTAATACATTCTTCTTCTATATGTGTTAGACATGGATTAATACAGTTTAAGGTGTTACACAGACTTCATTTCACGAGGGACAAACTGGCAAGAATTTACCAGGGAGCTGATCCGACTTGCCCTAGATGTAAACAGGTGCCAGCCAACATATGCCATATGTTCTGGTCTTGTCCCAGGCTCAAAGAGTTTTGGACCAAAATTTTTGAAACCTTCTCATCCATCTACGACAAAAATATGGAGCCCGGTCCTCTGGCAGCCATTTTTGGTGTGGCACCAGGGGAAACTCAATTAACTATTGCTCAAAGGAAAGCAATAGCATTCTCTTCATTGTTGGCCAGGAGACTGATCTTATTTAACTGGATAAAGGCAGCACCGCCAACACACAAACGGTGGGTAGAGGAGGTGATGGCACACCTAAAATTAGAACATCTTAGATTTACTTTGCAGGGCAACACTAAGAGATATTCTAAGGTCTGGCAGCTTTTATTTCCTATTTTGAGCGTGAGTTTTCATCTGCTCCAACATAATTGGCAGCTTCTGAATCCCCCCTCCCCCCCTTTTTTTTTTTTTTTTTATTATTATTATTATTATTATTATTATTATTATTATCGTTGTCATTTCTATTTATGTATTTATTTTTAACCCGAGAGTGTCTGGACTACACGGGTGGTGGGTATGTCTGATGTCTAGTAGTAGGATCTGTCTTGTTATTGTTCTGTCTGTGTACTGTCCTGTACTTGTGATGTATGTTTTGAGTCCTACTATTTTGTTTTGTTTTGTATGAGATGTCTGATGTTTGAATATGAAAATCAATAAAAACACTTTGATTATTATAAAAAAAAAAAGAAAAAAAGTTTGCCATTTAGAAAGACAGAAGAGCAAATTTCATGTACAAATAAGAGCCCTCACCCTACTCTCAAACTCACTCACACACACTCTCAAATTCACTCACTCACACACTTTCAAACTCACACACTCACTCACAAACACTCACACACACACTGTCAAACTCCCTCACTCACAATCGTGTCCCAGAGCCTGATTGTCTGACTTATTTTGTGCTACACAGAACAAAATTCAAACCTTTCAATTGGGATATTTTCTTCGACTATAGAAGGGGTGTGCGCAGATAGTACAGTGCACCCTCTAATTATGTATGTGTCAAAACAGCAAATGCATCAAAGGGTAAATGTGTATTAGGGATAATCTGATTTTCCGTGTTTACAGCAGACCCCCGCAAAAACATTTCGTGCTCATGCTCATGAAGATTAATCTATTGAATCTTGTCCCAGAATACGATTGTCCGACTTTATTCGTACAGCACAGAACGAAATGTAAACCCATGCATTTTCGATGGGAGCGTTTCTCAGAATATAAACAGGTATATATACATATATAAATTGCATATATATATATGCATGTATATATATATTGTGGCGAGCAGCACGGGAAGGACGGGACGGGAGCCCAGGTTACAGGGTTAGGCAACTCTCATGTCCCTTACACCGCAAGACTCCGAGAGTTGCCTTTATTGAACGCACACCGAACAAAACGGAAACACGGCACACCTGACCAACACACACAACACTATCACTAATGGTCGCGATCACACAACAATAGAACTACACACAATTAACACACATCCAATAAAGACCCCAAACCCGTTAACCCCACTTATCCAAACAACTACCAAAAGGACGACAAAGACCCTTTGGTCAACAGGCAACCTGGATACCCAGAATCCCCTGTGCGACCCCGTAGGAGTCGCCACACAGCCCCCATCTTAGGGGTCAGTCATCCCGACGACCCCAACACCCATTGCATAGTCCGAAATGTTCTGGTGGCCTGCGCCGCCTCGCCGTCTTGTGGCTGCCTAATTGCGGCGCAGTCTGTGACCGTCCCTCGCAGCGGGCGGAATAGGCCCTCCTCTGTCGAACCCACGGGTCAACAGTAGCCCTCGGGTTGTGGTCGGGGACCCCACCAGTTTCTGCCATAGGGGGGCGCTTGAGCGTTGTTCGGGGACTCCATCCTCCGTTGCCCTCCGCCGTCTGGCCCGTTGACGGCCACGCCGGCAGCTGGGATGGACTGGCCACTATCCAGTCCACCAACGGTCCTTGACTCGCCGACACTGCTCCGGCTTGAGGTCCGGTGGCCTGGGTTTCCGGACCCGGTCCTTTTCCTGCCCGGACTGGAACGCCACTGGCGTTGTGCCACAGGAGAAGGCTGCCCCAGCCGCGTCCACCCAGGTACCACAGCGACGGCAGCAGTGCTTGGCCGGACCAGACTGGTCCTGGCAATCATCCTTCGTGGACGGCTGCAGGCTGGGTTGGTCGGAAAACTCCCGCTCCGCCCGTCCACCACGTCGAGAGTCACATCAAGGGTCGGGGGCATGATGAGGCGGACGTGCTGCCCCAGCCGCAGCGGGGCAAGTCCCTGAAGGAATGAATGCAAGGCTAGCTCATCCCTAGCCGCAGCAGGGAAGTCGGGGTAGCCACGCCGGGCGTGCAACTGAATGTCCGCTGCGTAGGCCCCCAAGCGGTCCTCCCGGCTGTGGTTCACGGCCACCCGCTGCCCAAAATGCCTCTCCAACGCCCGGATCAGGGCGCGGAGGTCCCGTTGGTCCTCTGGAGCCAGGTCCAGGAGCGCCTGCACTGCCGTCCCCTCCAGCGGCAGGGCGAGGTAGACGATCGCCTCCCCGGCACCCCAGCCATTGTGCCACTCAGCAAGCCGGAACTGGGCAAGGTACGGCTCAAGCTGCGTTTCCCCGAAGAACTTCGGCAGCTTAACCGCCGTGCTTGGCACCAGGGGGTGGTTGACAGCTGCTATTTCCTCGTCCGTGGGCCGCTGCACTCCCACAACACAGGGTGCGTTGGCGTAGGTTGGGGCTTCCATGGGCTCGACCATCAATCCCAATCCTCAATCCGCATGGGCAGGCCAATCCCACTTCTGACACCAATGGAGCGAGCAGCATGGGAAGGACGAGATGGGAGACCAGGTTACACGGTTATGCAACTCTCTTGTGCCCCTTACAACGCACGACTCCGAGAGATGCCTTTATTGAACGTACACCGAACATAACAAAAACACGGCAAACCTGACCAACACACACAACACTCACTAATGGTTGCAATCACACATCAATGGAACTACGCAAAATTAACACACAACCAATAAAGACACCAAACCCGTTAACCCCACTTATCCAAACAACTACCAAGAGAAAGACAAAGCCCCTTTGGTCAACAGGCAACCTGGATACCCAGAATCCCCTGCGCAACCCCGTAGAAGTCGCCACAATAAACTGTGTGTTCACACCAAATGCGATGGTGTCATGGTCTGTGTCGTGTTTTGATGTGTTTCCCTGTGTTTCCCTTGCTCCTTGCCTTAGCCTTTTGGCGTAAATAAAGTGCCGTTTACCCTAACCGTCTGCATCTGGGTCCTACCTGCTTGCCTGCCACCCGCTAACCGTAACAGAATGACAGCACCAAGATTGGACCCAGCGGACGCTCTATTTACTGTGAGTTGGAGGATATGTTAGTGTCAATTATCATAGCCATGGATGGCTGGGAGAACATTCCCAGCAGGAAGGAGCAGGAGGCTGTGTTGGGGCGTACGTGCAGGGCTGTTGCTTCAAGGCCCGAGTTGGAGGACGCCTTGCCCGAGTGGGCAGTCGAGCTACTGAACCCCACAGCTTTTTGGCCGGAGAGCTACATGCCACTGCCACCGGACTTTGGTGACCGGCCTAAGCCTCCGCGCTCCTGCTTTCAGCCTCTGCCCCCGGTCCCCAGCTACCAGCCTCTGCCCCCGGTCCCCAGCTACCAGCCTCTGCCCCCGGTCCCCAGCTACCAGCCTCCTCCCTTACGGACTATCAGAGTGTGGGTGGTAAGTTTGGGGTGCCACCCGGTTCCTCCTTGCACTCCGGCTCCCGAACCGACTCCGGTCCCCGAGCCCTGTCCGGTTCCTGAGCCCACTCCCCGCCTTCCAGAGGGGAACCGGCTCTTCGCCTGCCTGAGGAAGTCCGTCCTGCGCTCCTGCCTGAGGAGGTCCGCCCTGCGCTCCTGCCTGAGGAGGTCCGCCCTCCGCTCCTGCCTGAAGGGGCCCGCCCTCTGCTCCTTCCAGAGGGGGCCCGCCCCCTGCTCCTTCCAGAGGGGGACCGGCCTCTGCTCCTGCCGGAGGGGCCCCGCCCTCCAGACCGTCCAGGGGAGGCACGCCCTCCGCTCCTGCCTGTGGGTACCCTCCCTCCACTCCTTCCCGAGGGGGGTCCCTCTTCAAGGCCTTCCAGAGGGGTCCCGCCTTCCAAACCTTTCGGAAGGGGCACGCCCTCTTCCTCCAGAGGGGACCAGCCCTCTACCTTGCCTTCCTGAGGGGTCCCGCCTTCCAGAGGGAGTCCGCCCTCTACCTGGCCTTCCTCCAGAGGGGACCCGCCCTCTACCTCGCCGCCTCTACCTCGTCCGCCTGAGGCTCCCTGCCATGCCCTGGGGCAGTTTTCTGGCCGCCCGTCTGACACCCCTCCGCTCTGCCCCAGTCCATTTATTTTTTTTGGATTCCCTCCTCCTGGCTCCCCTCCACCCACCCTATTTGGGTTTGACTTTCTTCGTGTTTTTTTTTTTGCTTGTTGTGGGTCGCCTGGGAGTCGACCCTCAAGGGGGGGGTACTGTCATGGTCTGTGTTGTGTTTTGATGTGTTTCCCTGTGTTTCCCTCCTGTGTTGATTACTGCTCCCTCCCCTAATGTGTCTCAGCTGTTCCTCGTTGCGTGTCTTGTGTTTGCTACTTAAGCCCTTGTCTTTCCTTTGTTCCTCGTGCTGTCATTGTGGTTTGTACCTGAGTCGTGTTACCTGTGTTCTCTTCGTTCCCTTGCTCCTTGCCTTAGCCTTTTGGCGTAAATAAAGTGCTGTTTACCCTAACCGTCTGCATCTGGGTCCTACCTGCTTGCCTGCCACCCGCTAACCGTAACAGATGGGGTGACACAACTCCATACAAAGTCAACGTAGAGACGTGTATCACGCAAATTTGTTGCTAGAAAAAACCTGTGACAAGATTTGATTTGTAGCGCGACACTTTCGCCATGCAGATTTGCAGCGCGACACTTTCGCCCAAGTTGAAATATTTGAACTTTGCCGCGACATTTGCGTGATGACAGCCAATCAGTATTCACTCTCTTAGGATCGTCACGTAACAGCCAATCAGCGTTCAACCGGCCAACCGTTCCCTGCAGTGTAGTCCAGAGTGAACCCCAGCATGGAGGAGAAAGTGATTGTTGCCGTTTGAGAATCCCGGAGATCTATATATAATAGTTTATAATATTATATTATATTATATTATTTAGAATATCACTGCCAAAAGCTTTGTGCGCCTCCGGATGGCCGTAGCGGGGGGAACTCTTGTGGGATTGGGCTTTGTGGGGTTTGTTGTAGTTACCGGTGTTGCTGTGGTTACCGGTCTTGTGTGTTCCAACAGTTTATTAGCGGTGGTATCTAATAAATCGCTGTCTAATCAATACTTCATTCACTGCCTCTTCCGTGGTCATTACAATATTATGAATAGACTGACAAAGATGTCACTTTCAAACTTGACTCCGGAGCAGATGTCACTGTCGTTTCACAGACTGTTTTAAACAACATTTTTTCTGGCACACAGCAGCCTGTTCTCCAAAAAGCAGAGAAACTCCTGTGTGGTCCGGGACGAAACCCTCTGGACGTGTCGGGATTCGTCAGACTTCAGCTGAGGAGAGGAACTAAACAGACAGCAGAGAAGGTGTATGCGGTCAAAAACCTGAGAACGCCCTTGCTCGTGAGGCCAGCCATAGTGGCCCTTGGTTTACTCATCCGTGTGGACAGCATAGAGATGGAGAACATCAAGGCATGCTATCTGTGACAGTTTGACCACTGTCCCTGTTTAACAGCCCATCAATAGCGCGCATTGATGGATAGTGCATGAACAGCAAACCTTCCAGCATACAATATACATACAAGCTCTTTATTCAAGTAACAAACACTCACTAACAATCTCTCCCTCTCACCATTGCTCGGTACTGCAGACTAAAAGAGTCAGGGTGGGGCTGAGGGGTTTAAATATGGTGTCAGGAAACACCTGCTGCCACTGATTGGCACAAATTGGGCAAAACCATTTTCCCTTGTGTCAAAGGGGGACACTGAATTCTTCAATCATTGACATTGGACATTAATGAGCGACAAGCTTAAATGCACTAGTGAAAATCACTGATCTAAAAGATGATATGAACTTTAACATGCATGCTGTATATTTGATGAGTTTATTCATGGTTGAGTTGCAAAATGCCACAGTATTATAATCCCCCTGTTGATTGAGCCTGTCTAGTGGGAGGGGCCATGGGGTATAAAGGGGTGAGCTGCTGTCCTTCTGACAGTCTGCTGTATGCTGTTGCCGGAAGACGGTGTCTGTGTTGAGCAGGGTGCTTAGCTCTCCACGAGATGCGAAATATCTACTGAGGTGATTATTACATTATGCTGTAAATTATGGTTAAATGCACTCAGTGATTGAGTTTAATTTGCATTTAGATAATGGATTATGTGATTTATTGACTGTGGGGGGACGTGCGACGTCTGGCCTGCAGGGGGAGTATGGGCAGGTTGGGAGAGCACCGGATTGGCTGGGGGGATTGGACCTGAGTGCGGGCAGGTGTCGGCACTCAGGCCAATCAGGGAGTGTTTGTATTTATGTGCCTGCTTTTGTCTTGTAGTGAGAGGGGAATCCAGGAAGGATTGGCAGCAGAAAGGAGCCGATCGCCAACGGAGATCGCGTCGAGCAAAATATAATTTACACTTGATCGAATTGTCTTTGGTTACACGTTTGAAAAGACAATAAAAGAACTTCCTGGTGGAAGAAGCAAGAACCTGTGTCCAGCGCTACATTGACCCGTTACAGTGGAGCCCAATGTGGGGCGAGCGCACAGAAATGGACCAGTCCCCATTAGGAAACGTGCTCGGGCACCTAGCCCAGATGGCGGAGAGACAAGGCCAGCTCCACCAGGCGCAGAACGAGGCGCTCACGGACCTGGCACAATCCTTGGCCGCCGATCGGGCCATGCTCCGGGAGCTCCTCGCCTCCGGCGGACGCGGCGAAGGACCCCGGGGGGCGGGACCCGCGACAAACATACACGTCCCGAAGATGGGGGAGGCGGACGACGCGGAAGCCTTCCTCGAGACCTTCCAGGGGGTGGCCGAGGTCTCAGGGTGGCCCCGCCCGGAGTGGGCGCACCGTCTCCTGCCGCTCCTAACAGGAGAGGCGCAGCTTGCGGCCCACAGTCTGCCGGCTGGGGCCCAGCGGGACTACGACGCCATCACCAGGGCCATCCGAGACCGGCTGGGCCTCTACCCGGAGGAACATCGCCGGCGGTTTCGGGCGCTGGCCTTCCGTGAGGGCGACCGACCCTTCGCCTTCGCCCAGCAGCTGATGGACCAGGCCAGGAGGTGGCTGGTCCCAGACGGGAACACGGCAGAGGACGTGGTGGAGCAAGTGGCCCTGGAGAGGTTCGTGGAGGGGCTGCCGGCTAGGACCTCCGCCTGGGTCCGATACCACCGACCCGAGGCTCTCTCCGCCGCGGTCGTCCTGGCGGAGAGCCACCTGCAACCACCACCAGCGGGCCAGCGACCACCGACACCGAGCCCACGTACCGGTGCGGCTGCCCCACGGCGGGACAGACCAACCCCGGCGCCGAGGGCGAGATGGGGGGGTGTTCCAGAGCGGGCACATGAGTCGCCTCCCACCCCCACTCCACAGGCGGGCGCTCAAGCGGCAGGGGAGGGGTGCTGGCGGTGCGGGCGGCCTGGCCACTTCCGGCGGGAGTGCCCTATGATGGAGGTGGGTCAGGTCGTCCGCGTCACCGGTGCCCCGTCTCCTCCCCACGGTCCCGGCGAGGCGTACCGTATCCCGGTGAGGATACAACGGGGTACGCACCAGGCGCTGTTGGACTCGGGCTGCATGCAGACCATGATCCACCAGCGCCTGGTGCGGTCCGAGGCGTTGATAGAGGCATCAAGCGTTTCGGTGAAATGTATACACGGGGATGTTCACACGTATCCCTTGGTCCCTATCGAAATTCGTTACGGGGGGAAAACGCATAGAGTCAAGGCGGCGGTTAGTCCGAGCCTCACGCACCCCCTGATTCTAGGGTTAGATTGGGCTGGGTTTCCAGGGGCGGTTAGCGAGACTACGGGGGTGCGGACACGACAGATAGGGACATGTAGGTCATGCGCTGTGTTCTGCGCCGATGCAAGGGCGTCCGACGCTGATCAGGAATCGGGGGAGGAGGCGGGAGGTTCTCAACCCGAGGTCCGAGCGCCGAGCTTCCCACCGGTAGACGATTTCCCCCTCGAGCAGTCTCGGGATGCTACTTTACGCTCAGCCTTCGACCAAGTGATTGCTATTGATGGTTCGAGGGTACAGCCAGACGCAGTGCTGACTTACCCACACTTTGTGGTCATTAGCGATAGGCTTTATCGGGTGGGTCGTGACACCGAGAGTGAGGAGATTTTTACCCAGTTGCTGGTACCCAGGAGCCGCCGGGAAATGATTTTCCAGGCGGCGCATTACAACCCAATGGCGGGCCATTTGGGGTACGAGAAAACACTAAACCGGATAATGGCTCGATTCTATTGGCCGGGGATTCGGGCGGAAGTGCGTAGGTGGTGCGCCTCCTGCCCCGAGTGCCAGCTGGTGAATCCCCCCGCCATTCCCAGGGCTCCCTTGCGGCCCCTTCCTCTGGTGGAGGCCCCATTCGACCGCGTGGGCATGGACATTATCGGGCCATTAGAACGTTCCTCACAAGGGTATCGATTTGTGTTGGTCCTGATCGACTACGCAACCCGATACCCGGAAGCAATTCCATTGCGCAACATCTCTGCGAAGAGTGTTGCGCAGGCGTTGTTTCATGTCATATCGCGGGTGGGAATCCCGAAAGAGATTCTCACTGACCAGGGCACCAATTTCATGTCACGCACGATGAAGGAACTTTACGGGTTGTTGAAGGTGAAGGCCATCCGCACGAGCGTCTATCACCCAGCCACTGACGGCTTGTGCGAGAGGTTTAACCGGACGTTAAAGTCCATGATCCGGAAGTTTGTACTGGAGGATGCTCGAAATTGGCATCAATGGCTAGACCCTCTGTTGTTTGCGGTGCGGGAAGTTCCTCAGGCTTCCACGGGATTTTCCCCATTCGAGTTGCTCTATGGGCGCAGGCCCAGGGGCGTCCTGGACCTCATTAAAGAAACCTGGGAGGAGGGGTCCAGCGACAGTAAAAACGAAATCCAGTACGTCATGGACTTGCGTGCAAAGCTCCACTCACTCGGGGTAATGTCACGTGAGCATTTGCACCAAGCCCAGGAGAATCAGAAACGCCTGTACGACAGAGGGACTAGATTACGCGATCTTGCACCGGGGGATAAGGTCCTCGTTCTGTTGCCCACCTCTAGCACCAAATTACTCGCGAAGTGGCAAGGGCCCTTTGTGGTCACACGGCGGGTTGGGGACGTGGATTACGAGGCGCGCACGGACAGGGGCGAAAGCAAGCAGGTCTACCACATCAACCTCCTAAAGAGGTGGAACGATGCGGTCCCTGTCGCGTTTGCGTCGACGTTACCGGAGAAGGAGGAGTTTGGGCCGGACGTCCCTAGCCTAGGCCCCACCCCCCCGGTCGGTCAGGGCGAGGGTCTCGTAGAGAGTCAGGCACGGGACGTTGCCGGTCTACAACTCCGGTTCGCCGACGTATTTTCGCCCCTGCCCGGTCGCACCCCTCTGATTACTCACAACATCGAGACGCAGCCAGGTTTAACGGTGCGGACACGCCCCTACAGGCTGCCCGTCCACAAACAAGATGTGGTACGGCGCGAATTGGCAACCATGTTGGAGTTGGGCGTGGTCGAGGAGTCTCACAGTGACTGGTGCAGTCCCGTCGTGCTGGTGGGGAAGCCGGACGGGTCTGTCCGGTTCTGTGTAGATTACCGTAGGGTGAATGCGGTGTCAAAGTTCGATGCCTACCCAATGCCTCGGGTCGACGAGCTAGTGGACCGGCTTGGCATGGCCAAATATTATACGACCCTGGACTGCACAAAGGGCTACTGGCAGATTCCGTTGTCTCCAGCAGCCCGGGAAAAAACAGCCTTCTCCACTCCGCTCGGTCTCTACCAGTTTAAGGTGCTTCCGTTCGGGTTGTTCGGGGCCCCGGCCACGTTTCAGCGGCTGATGGACCGGGTGTTACGGCCCCACGCCGCGTATGCTGCTGCCTACATCGATGACATCGTTATCTATAGCGGAACGTGGGAGCAGCATGTGCGGCAGGTGGCGGCCGTCCTTCAGTCGCTGAGACGGGCGGGGCTCACGGCCAACCCGAAGAAGTGCGTGATCGGGCGGAGGGAGATTCAATATCTGGGGTTCCACCTGGGGCGGGGGAAGGTCCGGCCGCAGGTCGGTAAGACGGCGGCGGTCGCGGCCTCCCCTCGGCCCAGGACCAAAAAGGAGGTGAGGCGGTTCCTGGGACTGGCGGGCAACTATCGGCAGTTCGTACCGAACTTCTCCGACCTGGCCAGCCCCTTGACCGACCTCACCCGTAAGAGAGCCCCAGATACAGTCCAGTGGTCGGAGCCATGTCAGGTGTCGTTTGAGGCTATTAAAACAGCCCTCTGTGGAAAGTCGGTCCTGTGTGCTCCTAACTTTGATCTCCCTTTTTCCCTGCAGACGGACGCGTCGGATAGGGGGTTGGGCGCGGTCCTGACCCAGCAGGTGGAGGGGGTCGACCGCCCGGTGCTGTACCTGAGCCGGAAACTATCAGACCGGGAGGGTCGGTACAGCACGGTGGAGAAGGAGTGCCTCGCCATCCGGTGGGCGGTCGGCGCCCTCCGCTACTACCTGCTGGGACGCGCGTTCACCCTCTACTCCGACCACGCCCCCCTCCAGTGGCTCCACCGCATGAAGGACGTCAACGCGAGGATCACCCGGTGGTACCTCGCGTTGCAGCCCTTTAATTTTCAGGTCGTGCACAGGCCTGGGGCGCAGATGGCCGTGGCGGACTTCCTCTCCCGCTCTGGGGGGGGGAGTGAGTTGGCGGCCGGATGTGACCCCGGCCTGTGTCGGGCGGTGGGGGTGTGTGGGGGGACGTGCGACGTCTGGCCTGCAGGGGGAGTATGGGCAGGTTGGGAGAGCACCGGATTGGCTGGGGGGATTGGACCTGAGTGCGGGCAGGTGTCGGCACTCAGGCCAATCAGGGAGTGTTTGTATTTATGTGCCTGCTTTTGTCTTGTAGTGAGAGGGGAATCCAGGAAGGATTGGCAGCAGAAAGGAGCCGATCGCCAACGGAGATCGCGTCGAGCAAAATATAATTTACACTTGATCGAATTGTCTTTGGTTACACGTTTGAAAAGACAATAAAAGAACTTCCTGGTGGAAGAAGCAAGAACCTGTGTCCAGCGCTACATTGACCCGTTACATTGACATTGATTATTTGAAGTACCGGTATTTGATTTTGAATATGCTTGATTTATTATAGAGAATTATTGATTATTTGACTTTGGAATTGGTTTTGAATATGTTTTTATTTTACTATTTTCAGATATTTGGAGGTTGGCCTCCTCTGTATGTTTGGCACTCATCTGACACTTTGGGGGAATAAATGTTAAAAACCTATTTGCAACTGTGTGCCTTGCCATCCTTTGGGTTTGAAAGTCCGGTGTATTAAGGTTATATTACCTTCACCCGAGGCGGGGTGTGACAATTGGTGGCAGTGGTGGGATGGCAGGCCGCAGAGGTTTTAACAAGCCTGGCAGAGGCAGGGCGAGACGTGGGTTACGATCCCAAGTGTCAGTGCTAGCAAGTACAGAGGAGGCTGAAGAGGTGGCCAATCCAAGGGGCATGGCGATGGAGCTGGAAGGGGCGGCGGCCGTTTGTGAGGATCGTGAAGGATTTGGATGGAACACGAGGAGTCTGAAGAAGATGTTCAAGGCTATGAGAACTTTGGGGCTAGGCCTAGGCGGGACAAAAAGGGGTCTAGAGAGGCTAGGTGGTCTGCTGAGCCACCAAGGCCTACAACAATGCCAGGTGAACCTACACTGGTAGACATCAACGTAGGGAGGATGTATTGGTCCGTGAAATTCAGCAGTTAAAAACGGCCATTACCCTGCCTAACATAACCGCCTCACCTGTTAGCCAAAATGCTAACCCTCCTCTTAACCTTCCTTCTGATGGTAGTCTTCGTGTGCAGAGGACCACAGCCACTCCCAGATCCCAAGCTTCAACACCAAATCCACCTCCGTCTCCGGCCAGGGATTCTTCCAACACACCTCTGCGTCCAGGTCCAAAGATGCTTCCTTTCCAAGAGGGAGAGGACATTAAGAACTTTCTTGTGCACTTTGAGCGGATCGCTAGCACCTGGGGCTGGCCTCCGTCTGAATGGGCTTGTCAGCTCATTCCTCTCTTGACGGGTAAAGCGCTGGATGCCTACTCCGCGATGGAGGAAGACGATTCCAACGTCTACGCTAGCCTTACTGAAGCACTCCTTGCAAAATTTGACATCTCTCCTGAGACGTACAGACTTCAGTTCCAGTCAACCTACATTCCCCCTGGTGAAGGAGACTTATAACAGACTGAAAGGACTCTACAGAAGATGGATCAAGAGCAGCGGTCCAAAGAGGATATTGCCGAGCTTGTCATTCTTGAGCAAATGTTGCGCATGCTTCCCAACGAAACGAAGACCTGGGTCAAGGAACACCAGCCAGAAGATGGACTTACTGCGGCTAAGCTTGCAGGCCAGTACTTGAATGCTTGCAAAGGTCTCAGAATGCCAAGGCAACAGAATACCCGAGTAGCAGCCCAAGGGGCAGCTGACGTGTCTCACAATGAAGGTGAGCACAGGGCCAGTGGTGCCGTGAGTGTTCCAGGCACCTTTGGGGAGAAGAAAGGATTCTTGAGACCGGGTCCAGTGAAGGATCTCATCTGCTACCACTGTCAACAGCGAGGGCATTGGGCCTCAATCTGTCCTTTGAAAGGGCCCAAACTGTCCAGCTTCTGTCATGTGCCACATCCATCGCACCCAGCTTCAGTTGTGGCACCGTTCCTAGCACCAGATCCTGAACCTGAGCTTGAACCTGACACTGAGCCTATCATGATCCCAGCTCATGTTAACGGTCGTCAAGTGCAAGCACTACTTGACACTGGTAGCTGTATGACACTGCTTAACCATTCCTTTGTCTTGCTTGGCAATCTTGACTATCGTCATGCCACAGCCATACAGTGTGTCCATGGTGATCAAAGAAGATGTGCAGTGACTGATGTGACCGTCGTCATTGAAGACGAGGCTTTCTTGCTCCGTGTGGGGGTACTTGAAAACATGCCCCATGACATGATCTTGGGCAGAGACTTACCCATTCTCCATGATCTTGTGCTTTAGGCACGCCAGAAGCGGGTGAAGTCCAATTCAACCCCAGCCATTCAAGAGGCTTATCCAGTACTTACCCGTTCCCAGACAGCCAAGCCAGGGCTGGAGCCTCTTCCTGACTTGGACCCTTCTTTATGCCAGGGTGGACAGAAGGGACCCCTGAAAAGCAAACGCCAGCGCCGCCTGGAGAAGACCAAGGTACTCCACTGTTAGGCAATCTCTCTAACTTGAAACCTGATGAAAAGTGGCAGGTACCTGAAGACATCAGAGAGCGACAAAGAGCCGATGCCTCACTGGAACCCCTACTGGCGAAGATGAAAGATGCTAACGTCACCTTGCAGCCAGACCAGAGTGAGAAGTACCTCCTGGAGGATGGAGTCCTGTATACAGCATGTCAGCCAGAGAATCGATTGGTTGTTCCAACTTGTATTCGGCCTCTTGTACTCCATCTGGCTCATTCCATACCCTGGGCTGGTCATCTTGGGCAAGACAAGACTCTGGCTCGAGTCAAAGCTCGCTTCTCTTGGCCTTTAATGGTCAAAGATGTCCTTGAGTACTGTCAAACTGGTCCGCAGTGCCAGAAGACTTCTCCGAGACGACCTGAGAGAGCTCCCCTACTCCCTCTTCCTCTCATTGATGTTCCTTTCCGGTGGATTGCAATGGATATCGTCGGACCACTGGAAAAGAGCAGTGCAGGCCATGAATATATCCTTGTCCTCTGTGACTACGCAACCAGGTTTCCAGAGGCCTTCCCACTGAGGATTATCAAGACACCCAAAATCATCAGTTCACTAGTCCAGTTCTTCTCACGAGTTGGAATTCCAGATGAGATAATTACGGACCAAGGCACAAACTTCACTTCCAATCTTATGAAGCAGCGTCACAAACAACTTGGCATTACTGCCATTCGCACCACCCCCTATCATCCACAAACTGATGGTCCATGCTACGGAAGTTCGTAGACGACACCGGTCGAGACCGGGATAAATGGCTTCCCTTTGTTCTCTTTGCTTATCGAGAGGTACCTCAAGCCTCTACCGGCTTCTCGCCCTTCGAACTTCTGTATGGGTTCCCTGTTCAAGGTCCTTTGGATCTCATGAAGAAATCCTGGGAGTCCAAACCACCCGCACCACAGGGTGCGCTTTCTTATGTGCTGCAGATGCGAGACCGACTAGAACAATACCGAGCTGAGGCAAAGCTAAATCTTGGAAAGGCCCAGCTGAAGCAGAAGACCTGGTATGACCAAAAAGCACGACACAGGGTGCTACAGCCAGGTCAAAAGGTCATGCTCTTGCTTCCAACCTCCAGCAATAAGTTGCTAGCCCAATGGCAAGGTCCTTACTCCGTTGCAAGACAAGTTTGACCCGTCACCTATGAGGTGACGAGAAAGGCATCAAAGGAAAGGCATCCCAGGTATACCACATCAACCTTCTAAAGGAATGGAGGGAGAGGAAAGGATCTGTGGAAGGAACTGACGTCCAGGACAGTCGAGGACTTGCTCGGAACAAGGAGTTACGAGTGGAAAAGGTGATGCTGGCACGGGAAGTGGAAATGGAGGATGCTGAAGAGGATGCAGATCTAGCCATGCTTACTACATCACAGAAACCTGACGTGAGTCACTTGCCTGCACAACCAGCCCTTGAACTCTTGCAGGTGTGTGAGGAGTTCCCAGACGTTTTCAGTGGAAAGCCCGGGAAAACTCCACTAATCGAGAATGTAATTCGGTTAAAGAACCCTACTCCTATCCGTCAACGCCCATACAGGGTGCCTGAGCGAATGACGGAACCCCTCAACAATGAGATACAAACCATGCTGGATCTAGGAGTGATCGAACCCTCAGACAGTGAGTGGTGTAATCCCATCGTTCTTGTTCCAAAGAAAGACAACACCATACGATTCTGTAATGACCTACGCTAAGTGAATGCAGTTTCTAAATTCGATGCTTATCCTATGCCACGAATTGATGAACTCCTTGAGAAACTTGGCAAAGCTGTGTTCATTACCACCCTTGTCTTGTGTATAGGATATTGGCAAGTGCCTTTGGAGAAGGAATCAAGGGAGTACACTGCCTTCCGTGGCCCGAAGGGTATCTATCATTACACAGTCATGCCGTTCGGACTCCATGGAGCCCCTGCCACTTTTCAGCGGCTTATGGATCGAGCTCTGCAGGGATGTGCCGTATCTTGATGACGTGGTGGTCTTTAGTACTTCCTGGGAAGACTATTTGATTCACCTGCGTCAGATCTTGCTCCGGATCAATTCCGCTGGCCTCACACTTAAAACCAAGAAATGTGAGTGGGCCAAAAGGGAGGTTTGTTATCTGGGCTACCATCTTGGCAATGGCCAAATATGTCCTCAGGTGGACAAGGTGAAGGCAATCCGAGACAGTCCTAGACCACGGACAAAGAAGCAAGTCCAGTCATTCTTGGGGCTTTCTGGGTGGTACAGGAGATTTGTGCCACATTTCTCTACCATCACAGCTCCTCTTGTAGATCTGACTACCAAAGCATCCCCTAACCCGGTGAAATGGTCAGAAAAATGTGAAACTGCCTTCTCCAATCTAAAAGCCATCTTGTGCTCTTCCCCGGTCTTGCAAAGTCCTGACTTTAACCAAAGATTCCTGGTTCAAGTCGATGCCTCTGGTGTTTGCCTGGGAGCCGTCCTAGCACAAGGAAAGGAGGGTGAGGAATGCTCTCTTCTCTATTTGAGCCGTAAACTTCATCCCAGGGAAACTAGGTACTCTGCCATTGAAAAGGAATGTCTTGCCATCAAGTGGGCATTGGACAGCCTACGGTATTATCTTCTTGGACGGACCTTTGATTTGGAAACGGACCACCGGGCATTGAGCTGGATCAACTCCATGAGGGATAAGAACTCCCGTGTCACCAGATGGTACTTGGCATTACAGCCATATTGCTTCAACATTACTCACAGAGCGGGAAACACAAACTTGCTTGCCGATTACCTGTCCCGCCTTCCTGACAGTTTGACCACTGTCCCTGTCTGTTTAACTGCCCATCAATAGCGCGCATTGATGGATGATGCATGAACAGCAAACCTTCCAGCATACAATATACATACAAGCTCTTTATTCAAGTAACAAACACTCACTAACAATCTCTCCCTCTCACCATGGCTCGGTACTGCAGACTAAAAGAGTCAGGGTGGGGCTGAGGGGTTTAAATATGGTGTCAGGAAACACCTGCTGCCACTGATTGGCACAAATTGGGCAAAAACATTTTCCCTTGTGTCAAAGGGGGACACTGAATTCTTCAATCATTGGACATTAATGAGCGACAAGCTTAAATGCACTAGTGAAAATCACTGATCTAAAAGATGATATGTATAGATTCAGACACGTCACCAGCAGCCCAAGGTTTCCGCAGAGTATTGGTGAAGCTGAACGGGCAGTACAGACTTTCAAAAATCTGCTGAAGAAGGCAGCAGACCCCTACTTGGCTCTACTCGCCTATAGAGCCACGCCCCTTCAGAGTGGGTACAGTCCAGCTCAACTCCTTATGGGTAGGCGTCTTCGCACCACAGTGCAAATTCTTCCCACTCAGCTAGGTCCTACTTGGTGGATCTACCCCAGGGGGTGGTGAGACGCAACCGCAGTCACCTGATACCTCTACTTACACCTACAAAAGACAGAGGTTTCCAACACAGCAAATACCAGCGACAACTCCTGAGCAGAATCCTGTGATACCTGCTGTGACAACGCATGTTTCACCTACAGAGACTCCCACTCTCAGAACCAGGTCTGGGAGAGCTATAGTCGCACCTGGTAGACTTAACCTGTGATCTAAAAAGAAATAAAAAAAAAATACTGTGTTACTGTGTACTGTAACAGTATTTTATTTTGTTGTTAAAACAATCTGCCTTTATTTACTTTGTTCTTCCTTACAGGGTTCAGAGAGGGACAGATCTTTCAACAAAGAGGCAGAATGATCCTCTAAGGTCTGATGAGACAAAGGCAGTCTACCCTTTGTTCTCTAGAAAGGGGAGATGTGGTATTATTGCACTTTAGTTCATAATAATAATGACGTGATAGGAACCTATGTGTTGAGGGAAGGTTTAGCCGGATGCACGGGAAGTGTTGATCACGTGATACTCGGGAATGCTGCGATTCATTCAATAAAGTGGTAGCCAGTTAACAGTGAACTCGCGTGCGTTATTATTCAGTAAACACAACAGTACGGGCGTGCGGGAGTGAGAGAGAGCACACCCGCCGTGGTGATGTTTGGCTTGTTGTGGGCTGTCTGTCAGCATCCGCCGGGTTGGACGGTGTGCTTTGTGTATATGTTCAATGTATATCTGTCTGGTCGTATTTGCGGTAGATGATGGTTAAATAATGTCACAGCACGATCGGTTATACTTGCAGGCACTCATTTGCAAGCGCACTGATTGCTGTCCGATAGGCTAAGTTAGCCCATAGCTAGAATTATGCGGGAGTATGTCTATGTTCCCCGGGTCCTATATTTCCCGGGGAACATAGGACCCTTTTTTTTTAAAAATGCTCCTATGTTCCCCGGTCTGTTACTTTTCCACCATTACTGCCAAACTCTGGCCGAGATAACCACCATTGCATGTCTTTACCTTTTGTGGAATAGGGAGAGACGTCGGAGAACCCGACGCAGACTATTCATAATATTGTAATGACCACGGAAGAGGCAGTGAATGAAGATTAGACAGAGATTTATTAGATAGGCCTACCTAATAAACCGTTAGAACACACAAGACCGGAAACCATAGCAACGGCGGCAAACAAACCCCGAGAAGCCCAATCCCTACGAGAGCTCCCCGCGCTACGGCCATCTGGAGGCGCACAGAGCTTTTGGCCGTGATATTATGTTTACAATTATATTATATTATAAACTCTTATATGTAGAGCTCCGGGAGTCGCAAACGGCAACAACCACTTTCTCCTCCATGCTGCAGTTCACCCCGGACTGCAATGCAGTGAGTTGGCCGGTTGAACGCTGATTGGCTGTGATGTTGCACATGTCACTCAGTGGCCACGCTGTTGAACGCTGTTTGGCTATCATCATGCGAATGTCGCGTCAAAGTTTAAATATTTTTAAAGATTGATAGATTGCGGGGAACATAGGACCCTTTTCTGGGAAAAGGGTCCTATGGTTCCCGCAACAGTGGGGAGCATAGGACCCTTTTTCAGAAAAAGGGTCCTATGCTCCCCGGTATGCATTGCTACAGGGGAACTTGGGACCCTTTTTGAGAGAAACGGGGAACATAGGACCTATTTTTAAAAAAAGGGTACATAGGGATGACCCCTATTATGCCTTCTATTTCTAGATCTTCTGACAAAGTTTACCGGTACTTACGACATAATCGCTGTCACTAGATATAAAGAAAACGTTGACTGTCACTCGGTGCTATTCACTGACAGTAAAAATGAATAAAAGTGTTGTTATTGTATGCACTGCTGTTCATTGACTAGCTCCAGCGCTCGTTGCTGCGTTGCTAAATGATCGCAACTCTCCACTCATTCTCCTCTGACCATGCATTTAATTGGCTTTGACCGCCATCAGTTCTCGGCAATTCCTCATTCGCCCTCTCACGTCTGACAGGTTCGAAATGATACTGCTGTGGGCAATGATTTGTGGTTCTTGTCAGACCCCATAGTTCTAGTACTAGGCTGAGGCTACCTTCCACCACGTCTCCCCAACGTGATGTTAGAAAACACCTGTTACTGCCCAAAACGACAAAAACTGGACTTTTAACACTATTTTGGAGACATTTTATAAATGATACATATATTTTGAGTACTTTATGTACCAGTGCTTCCCCCACGTTCACACAGCACGGCGCGCCGCCGCTGCTGAATTTTCTCCGCCGCTGCAATAAAAATCTTTCTCCTAATTATTATTATTTTTTTTTTACGTAGCTCCTTTTACAAAATGTACAGCGCGTAACGTCAATTGCGCAGCACGCGGCACATCGTCACGTAACCAACATCAAAGAAGAAAAATACACAGCGAGTGTGGCAGTTGTTGGCAGTAGGCTACCCTACACGATTGCAAAGTTACATTGATTCTAGCAGTAGCGAGTGAAGCGGAAGATCGAAGAAAGAAGGAAAGAGAGAGACAGACAGAGAGAGAGAGAGACAGACAGACAGAGAGAGAGAGGGAGAAAGTAAGTTGCTAAATGTGTCGCTACATGACCACCAGTGTTAAAAACCCTCTGAGCCCAATCATTTTATTGTATCTATAAACCGCAACCTCCGTGCCGTTTTTCCTCTAGTATTGTGTGTGTGTGTGTGTGTGTGTGTGTAGCAGTGGCGTGCACAGACTTTTTGAAGGGCAGGGGCGGAAAGAGAAAAAAAAGGGCACATATAGCGCGTTCTCACCACTGAAGAGGGCACTTTAGACACGTTTTATATGTTATACAAATGAGGGCACTCTAGCACGCGTTTTGGCTTCAAAGGGGGCAGTTTAGCACACGTTTTGGTTCCCGAAAGGACACTTGAGGGCAGTTTAGCACGCATTTTGGCTCCCAAGGGGCCCCTTTAATACGCGTTTTGGCTCCTGAGAGGGCACTTTTGCACGTGTTTTTCAACAATTGGGCCCCCCCTGTGCACGCCACTGGTGTGTAGGCCTATGTGTGTGTGTGCGTGTTGTCGCTCTTTTTGGGATCACTCATAGCCTTTACAGGAGCTTATATCCAGTCAGGAATTTATAGCCTAGGTATTTTCGGGAACTTTGAAAAATGAATCCATACTGTTAGATCCGAAGTTGTTCTTTATTGCCATATAAAATCAGTTTTTTTTTTTTGATTAGCATTAATACAGGGAAAAAACCAAAGGACTTCTTAAAAGATCATGAATAGTTTCTATTATGTATAACTTATATTTATTTTATAATTTTCTCATCACTTTTTGATTCCCAAGACAGCATCTGGGGACTTGTTTGAGAGTCAGCATCAATGGCCCCCCCACCACCAAATTCCCCTACAGAAGAGCCCTGGAGCTCTTCTTTAAAAAGCCCAGGAGAATTAAATGCTCCCAGGCTGGATGTAGCCTTTGTGGATGAGCAAAAACTTCACAGTTCTCCGTCTGTTGTCTTCTTTGTCCTCTTCCCCTGACTCTCACTGTCTCACAAAGGAGCTGAGCTCACCTGAGGTCTATTTGTAGTGCTAAGGCTCACACTGATTGGTATTCAATTAGCTTTATTTTTTATTTTTCATGTGTGTGAGTCTGTGTTCTTTTCAAATTTTAGTTAGGTTTATAATTTAAAAAGATGTGTTTTGCCCATTGTTGCAGGAGATTTCATTTTTGAACAAAGTGTCTTATGTAAAAAACTGTTATGCTTTGGGCATAGCAACCATGTTTAGTGTTTAAGCATTAGGCAAAAATCTGTAAATAAATTGTGCAAATTATATTTGCGTTGTGGCATTTTTGGTTTAAATATTACTATGCAAAAATATAAAAATCTGTAAATGAAGACACAAAAGGCAAAGTTACAACACCAATAATCCCATCTACAGTAATACACAGGACTGTTTGAATAGGATTTAAGTGCATATTCTCCTCTCAAAGTGCACCAGATTCATGCATTCCAATGTAAAGGGTACAAAAAAAATTCGGCCGGGGGGACATGGCCCCGGACCCCCCTAGAGGGTCCGGGGACCACACCACCGCTGCTGAAAAAAATCCTGCGGGAAACACTGTGTACTAATTAATCAAAACTTCCGGTTAACCTGCACGTAGGCCTTAAAGATGTTCCGGCTTCATGGCGCTGTTAGCTAGTTTCTCTCCACAGAAAAAGCACAGTGCCATGGGTGGGTCACAGCTTGAGGACGTGAATCCCATGGAAACATATTCCTCTGAATATAGACAGAATTTTACCGGCTGTATTTTTGCCTTCTTTACCACTTGTCCTTCTGTATTTTCAGTAGCATCACAACTGTGCTTTATCCACTACTCTCCATCCTTTGTGTTGTCAAGGCAACAGTGACAGACAGTTGATAATATGTGGCGTGTGCCAGGTTTGGTCATAACATCCTCCTGGTACGGGGTAAACTCTGGGTTTTTAGGGTAATGAAATTGAATAACCTTCTGAATATAAATCTTTGTCAACTTATATTTTATTAAAAATTTCGAATTAATGCTATTTTTAAATATATATATTTTTCCCAAGTACCCCCTGGAGTGCCTTCAAGTACCCCCAGGGGTAAACCTACCCCCTTTTGAGACCACTGCTTTAGAAGATCGTTCTAAATATCGTCATTGCTGAGCAATCTCGCATATTATTCGAAAACGTCGAGCAATCGTGGTGAGATATCCTGATGCTGTCAGCAACTGTCTGCCCACTATCATTCCATGGTTCCAAATAGTGCAATGTTGTGTGCACACATTTTATACGGTCTGCGCATAGTTATAGATGGAGGAAGTTTCCATGGGGATAGATTCAGACTGCCAGGGTCTATATGTTATATTACACAGTTCTTATTTTATATTACACAGTCTATATGTTATATTACACAGTCCTTATGTTATATTATACAGCCTATGTGTTATATTATACAGTCTATATTTTATGTAACACCATCTATGTTATATTACATAGTCTATATGTTATATTACACAGTATATATTTAATATTACACGTCTATGTTATTTTAGCCACCACAAGAAAGAAATAGAAAATGTATTTACGCTAGATATGAAGGGTTTTGGTCAACGCGTCAACACATACCATCCAAACTAATAATATGGTTGTATTGTGTATTGTTCTTTGACATTGAATACTAGCTACGAAGAAAGTTATAGTGCTGCATAACTAAGTGAAGGAAACAGCTGGACAGAGGGCAGCGTTGCCATAGGAATCAGAAGAACGAGGTAAGTATAATGTCAATTGAGATATTCTGCTAACAGAAAAAGCAGGCATGAACAGGAGCGAAAACAATGAGCTGAGCTAAGAGAGTATACATGGGGAATGAAAGCAGTGTTGTTTGTATCAGATGAACTCATGTTATAGGTTTATGGAGTGCTGTTATTCAACCATACCTTTTGTTTTGTAGTCTAACACCCTATCCACTATCCTGCCACCTATCATCAACCACTGTTACTGCTGGGGATAACTTATCCCATAAAATGAACCTACTAAGCCTTGTCACCTGCGGACTTGACCGGTACACACATACACAATCTATCTAGCCTCAGTGCCTGCATATCCATACATATATCTTTACCCTATTACTGCAGTAATGAAGCTATAGCAAAAGGTCAGACAGGAAGACTACATGCCCTTTGAAAGAAATGTTCTGCACCCTTGACGCTGCAGACCTCAGCTTGACACACCTTAAGTAAATGCAAAGCCCGTTCCCCTTCTCCACTCAGGAAGAACTCCATCTGACCGATCACCATGGTACTGCTGCTCTTCTCTGTGTCATCTGACCCCCCCCTCCCCAACCCCATGGTCATCTATCTCCACATCAACTCCAACCTTTAAATACTTTATTGCATTCATGGAGTCCTATCGACGATTAGATTTAATAATAAATTATCATTCTGGATCCAAACAGTTTCTCCTGATTGAGCTGTGTGTTGGTCACCCTCTCTGCTCTCTTCTCTCCGTCTCCCATAACTAGAGGTCCTCTGCAGCATCAAGAGCCCCACTCAACCGCTCTCTACCATGCCTGAACTAGAGATAGGTGGGGAGGAGAGAGGGAGAGAGAGAGAGAGAGAGAGAGAGAGACAGAGAGAGGGGGAGAAGGGGGGGCACGGTAGTGGTTGATCAGAGAGGGGGAGGAGCAAATGAGCATTGCACGCTTGAGAGAGAGAGAGAGAGAGAGAGGGGGGGGGGGGGAGGAGTGAGGGAGAGAGAGAAGGACGGAGAGAGAGAGAGGTGTGGGGAGGAGAGAGAGAGATAGAAAGAGAGAGAGGTGAGGAGGAGAGAGGGAGAGGGAAGGAGAGAGAGAGAGAGAGGGAGAAGGGGGGGCATGGTAGTGGTTGATCAGAAAGGGGGCGGAGCAAAGAAGCATGGCGCGCTTGTGTGCATTTGTGTGTGCATGTCTTTGTGCGTGTTCCTGGGTGCGCGTGCATAGATAGAATTCCGGCTGGACAATAGGGGGAGTGGTTGTTTGAGCGAGGAAGGGAAGGCACGCGTCTCAGCGGGATGGCGACGGGAAGGAATCCATAAACAAAGAGGGGGGAAAGAAAGGGAGGGAGGGAAGGAGGAGGAGGAGGAGGAGAGGGAGCACTGGTACCAGAAGTGATGGTGAGAGAGGAACGCGGAGCGGCGTAATAAAGGAGGAGAGAGCGACCAGAGCCGCGCATTGAGTGGAGACAACGAGGCTGAACCAGGTAGGGGGTCTGGGTGTGCTGCTGGGCGCCGTCAGGGTGCATCTCTCTGCTCCTGGATCAATCATGTCTTCTGGGCGGGTGCATCTTAAGCGTTAAGGTGCCTACTTTAAATCTATTTACCCTGTGCACATGTTTCCAGAAAATACAAACGATGTAATTATATTTGAAAGATAATCCACTGTCTGGAAGATTGTGTTATTTATAAAGCTATATGTTAATACTGATGTAGAGGTCTCGCTCCTCGGTGTGAACGACGATTCAAACCCCACGTGACTGGACGTGACCTTTGACCATTATGTTACTTGAAACAAATATACAACCTGATAACACATACTAGTGTTACATTATACTCATGGTGTCTTATCTTACATTCCTTTGCAGAATGCTGCATTGGAAATGAAACATTTCAGGGTATGTAAAAACATTTTCATTTCCAATACACTACTCTGCAAATGAATTTAAGATCCCAACATCACCACTTTTATCAAAAGAAACATTTTTTTGCCATAAGGCTTTTCTTCATGTCACGATGAAGAGGAAGATGAGCTTGGAAGTCAGTGGGAGCTGTGGCTGATAAAAACAAGGAATGGGGCAAAGAGTTCACTGTTTGGAAAAACACCCACGCACGAACAGACACACACACACACACACACACACGCACACGCGCGCGCGCACAGGTGTGGAATGAACTGTGAAATGTTCCTTGGAGGCTCATGAATAGATCAGGATGGATCAGAATTAATATCAGAACAGAAAAGTATTGATGAGGCATACACTCCCCTTCTTATATTGACCCCCCCCCCCCCACACACACACACACATACGCACACACGCACGCACGCACGCACACACACACACACACACACACACACACACACACACACACACACACACACACACACACACACACACACTCCAGTCAGAATAGGAGGCAGATGGTGTTGGTCATGTGGTCGTGACCTTGTCTCCATCCCTCTCATTGGAATTCAACGGCTGGAAATGAGTCTTGCAAACGTGTGTGTGTGTGTGTGTGTGTGTGTGTGTGTGTGTGTGTGTGTGTGTGTGTGTGTGTGTGTGTGTGTGTGTGTGTGTGTGTGAAGAGTTGATTTGACAGTAAGCCTCTCGCAGTGTGAGTGAATGTGAACTTGTGTGTCTCTCTGATCAGAGCTCTGTCAGACATGCCTCTCTCTCCAAGACATGACTCATGAAGAACACACATCAGATGCTTTTATCAAATCTGTTAATGTTATAATACGTTCGGTGCTTATGTTTTAGCCTGCGGGCGGCCCCAGTGGGAATCAAACCACAAACCTTAACTGGAACTATACATGAGCTTGTATCAAAGAAACAAAACAAAATGAATCTTGCAAATAAAAAAGCGATTTGAAATAATGGAAATGCTGATCCAGAAGTCACCAGAACTCTGAGCAGCGTCTCGTAGTCACTGTGGATTGACCTGACGAGCAGATCAAGTTATTAGTTCATCATTGATCCGAAGCGGAGGAAATAAAACTGAAAAGCTACTATATTTGTTTTTGTGTAGCTGTGAGAAGCACGTGTTAGATGGTTAGGTAGATAGATGGATCGATAAAGAGAGAGAGGATGGATAGAGAGCTATAGGGCTGGTGAAGAGGCGATGGTGTTCTTGTGTGGAGGGTTCGAGATCAGCTTAACCTATGCAATCTGGGAAATGACTGGTGTGTGTGTGTGTGTGTGTGTGTTTTTTAATTCAGGCGGATTTACGTAAAAGTTCACATCAGGTTAGACGTGGATTAATAGCATAGCTTCAGTTAGCTCTATGCTAGGCCTACACAGTAGTATAGTTTGTTGCAGTGCAGGTAGGATATATGAAAATGCTACGATGTGCTCTTATTTTTGCTGTATGGCGCTGAATCGACAAATAACAAACATAGCACTACGGCCAGATGCAACGTTGGCCACTATGAGGATGTAGAGAGACATGGGCTAAACACTATCGCCACACTTTGAAAAACACTTGGAACAGAACAAATAATTGAGTTTATGATATTATATTTTAAGACATTTAAATATAACCATGAGTAATTTACGTCTTCACACATAATACAAATAATAATAATAATTATTATTATTATAATAATATGATTAATAATGATTATTTTTAAATAGTAACCGAAGACATGCATATATTATGTATTGTCTTATCTCTGTTCCATTGGAAAGACATGCCTCTGTGTGTGTGTGTGTGTGTGTGTGTGTGTGTGTGTGTGTGTGTGTGTGTGTGTGTGTGTGTGTGTGTGTGTGTGTGTGTGTGTGTGTGTGTGTGTGTGTGTGTGTGTGTGTCATTGTTATCATACCTCTGTGCAGGTGTATCTGATCATCATCATCTTCGCCCTACATCCACTAGGAAGAAAAACTGACTCACAGGCACATGACAGCCTGTCCATAATGCGCTGTGTTTTAGTGTAATGATATCCGTAATGATAATGGCTCCTCTCCCAGCTCATCTCTGTCCAAGGATTTCCAGGCTAGTTTTCATAATGAAACACCAGTTTTTCAGACGATGGGGCGATTATCCTTCAGACCCTGCAGTCGTACACAAGTACATACATTAGTGTCTCTCTATATTTCTACTCCTGTTTCCTCATTAACGTTCTGTTTTAGCTGCTGCTTGTGCTGGAACGTCATGTCCTATTCAAGATTCAACCTTTATTTAAACGTTATTCATTACAACAAGGACCAAACTTTGTCTTTTTACCTTTTAGACCAAACTAAAAGATAATAACTTATACTTATTTGTACAGCATGACATAAAGCTCTACTTATTCTCGTTTGTTTATAACAAGGCAGGAAGTCTGTCTAGTTTTTTTAACCCGTGCCTAGATGTGTGGGTTCCCCAGAGCTGCTGTCACTGTTTATAAAACAGGGCTGCTTGGCCCAATAGAAATAGAAAGACAGTTTCTTCATGATGAAACTGTATATCACACACACACACACACACACACACACACACACACACACACACACACACACACACACACACACACACACACACACACACACACACACACACACACACACACACACACACACACACACAGAATAGTTGATGAGGCACATCTAGGATAACCGACAATGTTTCTTCCTAATCCTAGACCAAATCCTTATCTGTCAGTAAATTACAAAACAACCTCTCTGCATTTCTTCCATGGCTTTGGTCTTTTCACAGCATTGCGGCCGATAGGCGCCAGGGGAGGAGGAGGCAGAAGGCAGGATAAGGTCTTTGTTGACCTCCCTGCAGCCATCCTTCTGGTGCCCCAAGCTGCTCCTTCACGGCTGGGAGCCATGCCCGTCGGCTCAGCGTGCACGGGTGTGTGCAGGAACATGTCTGTGTAATTGTGTTTATGTGTGTGTGTGTGTGTGTGTGTGTGTGTGTGTGTGTGTGTGTGTGTGTGTGTGTGTGTGTGTGTGTGTGTGTGTGTGTGTGTGTGTGTGTGTGTGTGTGTGTGAAGGCCTTTTCACACTGCCAAGCAGGTTTGGTCGCGGCTTGGCAGTGACCGAACTTGCCTGTGTAAAGCCGAGGGGGTAAAATCCCCCGTCGTCACAGAGCGTTATTTTTTTTTATAATTCAAGAGACTCGCATGCAAGAATGAGCATACATCTGAGTTAAGGCTAAAAACGCGATTAACTATTTCCAACGTCAACATATTCTTTATTTCGCTGACCACTTGTTTTTTAGGAGGATAAAAAACGTCTTTCTCGTAGATCTCATCTTTCCCCGTCTTCGTTTAATGCCACTACATGATCAGCAACTCGCAGATTTCACTCGTTTACATGGGACAGCTAGATCGGATTAAGCCTTATACCGATTTTGCTACTCGAACGGACCGTTTCACTTGCCTGAACATACATGGCCTTTAAGAGATTGGATAGTGGCCGGAGCATGGCTGAATCCGCTAACCTATAACCCTGTAGCCCTTTCAACAAGTGGAAATAGAGTCACTTCCGGTTGACCTCTTCGTCCCAGCAACAATAAACACAGGTGGCATTCGAGAAAGATGTTTTCAGTAGACAGCTGTCAGTTCACGCTGTCAGACCGAGAGGTAGGAACAACGGAGCGTCGGAGAAATGACATGGACCCGAAGTGAACTGACAGCTGTCCCCAGGGCTGGACTGGGACCAAAAAATGGCCCTGGCATTTTTGGCCATGGCAGCCCACTATGATTATTTATACGACATGCAGAGGCACACAACATACCAGAGGATATATCGGCATATTGTGCTGTTTCAACAATTAAAATAAAGCGCAGTAGCCTACATGGAAGAGAGTAACCATGTTAAAAAATTGATACGCTCTTTCACTATACTTGTAAAGACTTTTGCAGCTAGGTCAAATCCCCTCTGAAATTACTAATGCTTATAATATGTACTGTTTGAACCGTCTCACAATCAGCAAAAAATGCAAGAACTCAGAACAACAGGAAGAATACAAAATATATGTATTATTTTATTAAGGCCTACACTAACTAACTACACTGAGAGAGAGAGAGAGAGAGAGAGAGAGAGAGAGAGAGAGAGAGAGAGAGAGAGAGAGAGAGAGAGAGAGAGAGAGAGAGAGAGAGAGAGAGAGAGAGAGAGAGATTCTCCGCGCCTCCTTAACGTTTCTTCTCCATTTTCCTGTCAGTTAGTGACGTGACTGATTGACTGATTGACAGCCGAGGCCCAAGGGGCGGGACCTCGGCCCTCTGCTGTGTGTGTGATAGGGCCATGGCCAGCCCAGAACCAATCATAATGAGCAACCCGGTCTCACGAAAAGACGTGACACTGTCACGTTATTTAATCTATTGAAACGTGTTCAGGATCACGTATTTTCAAAATTTTCGTGTTTACAAGCACAAATTCCAAACCCATGTATTTCAATTGGAAGTATTTGTCGTGTCACCAGCACGACTTCCAAACTAAGGTTCTGTGCGGGAGCGTTCTCCCTAATGTCCCTTAAGGAGCTCCGTACAGTACATTTATTGTTAAAAATTGTGAACGATATGACAGCTTTAGGCCACCCGTTTCTACTTTCACCTTTGATTCTGAGAAATTGTGACAATTCACAGATATAGGCTATTAAATGCAGGTGCGCTGCTCAGGCAAACCGCGAAAGAAAAAAGGGTAGCTGCTTAATCTGATCTTTTTAGAATTGTATGTCTTGATGTTTTGATCTAACCATAGATCTATTGTCTTGTTTTTGGCTATGTGAATGGAAGTCCGCGTCGATGCCTCGCAAGTCCAGTGTCGCGAGCGGACGTGACATCTAGAAGTCATACCGTATAATAATGGGTTATCACTATCCTCGGGCCGGGCCTTTGATCGAGCGTTTTTACTTTTATTTTATCATTATCATAAATTAGCCTAATCTGAGGAGAAATCTATGCCATAAACAGAAATATTATGGGTCTTTATTACACGGGTCTTCTCAATGCCGTGGAACGCTCCGTTCACTTGCATGGGTCCGGGGATATCTCGGGATTGGTTTCTTTATTAATCGAATGGGAAATGCAATAGGCCTATTTTAGGACCGAATCACCGTTTAACTTGTTTCTAATAACATTTCTAGCGAGAAATATACTTTTTACTTGCATAATCTTTAGTCAGTGATTACGTATGATCTTTAGTTTTATAGTTATTAGGAAGATTTTATCGGCTCGCTCGCATGTTTCAATGACGTCAGGATGCTAAGGACGCTGCTTTCGCTAAACTAGCACACACACACACACACACACACACACACACACACACACACACACACACACACACACACACACACACACACACACACACAATGCATTTCGCTGCAGATATTCCCTCAATTATTATTACTTTCAAAACGTTGGCCAAGGTTGAATATCCTTTTTATTTGGGCTGCTTCTAGGACATTTTGGGTGGATTTTGAACGGTATGTGGGCGGGACGTTTTTTGCAGGACCTGGCAACCCTGCGCTGTTGCCCGGGGTGCTGAAATGCTCCGGAACAGATCTGGATCCACTATGGCCAAAAGACTTGTATGCCCCCCCCCCCCCCCCCCCCCCTTAAATAAATTCTATGGCAGAATAAAGAATAAATTCATGCATTATCATTCAACTTGAACATGTGTTTTTACAGTATAGCGTGGTGGAGGGCTGACGTATGTTGCCCAACCCGGAAGTGAGCGTCGCCCTGGTTTCCCTTGACAAAAAGCCAACGGGTTTTTCCATTGGATTTTGGATTATTGCAGAAAAATTAGCATCTTTGAAGCACCTCCTCAAAAACTGAAAATAAATAAATAAATAAAAAATATCTGTGCTCCAAAGAACGAAATGTAAACCAATGCATTCTGAATAATAATAATAATACATTTAATTTAGAGGCGCCTTTCAAGACACCCAAGGTCACTTTACAGAGCATATAGTCATCATTCAAAACGATGTAAAACAGACTAGGAATAAAAGAAAAACAGAGGTTAAACATGAATAATAATAACAATTAATAACACTCAAAGACGCCTACAGTGAAGGGGGGACCTCACTAACCACCACCAATGAGTAGCACCCACTTGGGTGATGAATGGGAGTGTTTCTCCGATTTTTCCATGCTACACAGAACGAAATGTAAACCATGCAAATAAAGACTTCATGTTCATAATCATTTAAATATCATTAATCTCCTGAGTGTGTCGAGTGGTATTCTATTTTTTTTCAACGGGGCTGCATCCAGTCACTTGACCGTCATGGTTGCTATGGTGGTTGCTATCGACCGCCCCCTCTAATCCTTACATGGTTCTAAAAACCACGCGGCAAAGGAGCTGCCGTCCATTGTGTTGTTTTTGTCGTAAACTAGGGTCAGATGGTTAAAAAATAGACAGATATTCCAAGGTATCCTTAAAAGGCAGCTTGGATGTTTTTATTTTGTGCAGTTTAGACTTCTTCTATAACCTATTTTTGAAAGCAAAACACCAAGCTCATTGATTTAACGAGGCAGGGTTATTTGAAACAATTTATTGAATAAATATTTATGAGAGGTCATTCCTTCTCCTGAGTTTGCTTCCTATTTATGTCTAGTGTACACCCCTACTGTCAGCAAGCATCACCCCCCCCCTCCCCATATGGATTTGGAGAATTGCTGCCACGTCCCGGTGGTGGAGGTATCATATATATGAAAGAGGGCATTCAATTATACTACAATGATCAATTAGGAGGCCGAAGCCCTAAAGGAAGTGATGCAATAGGTGACTGAGTCGACAACATTTAAGTAAGCCTTGGGGTCTCTTATATATCAAAGGGGGTCTCAAAGGACGCATATACGCGTCAACCTGTGGCTTACAGGAAATGACTCAGCAAGTGCTCCATCTTGTTGCACCCACCCAGCGGCTCGCTTGCAAGATTTAGGCCTGAAGTTCTTCCCAGACCTACACCGTAGCCATCCAACCTGCATATCGGAGAATCAGGCCTCTCTGTAATAATGACAAAAAGTTATGAGAGGAATACACATAAACTTTTGTTGTCTCATAAGCGGCGTGGTGTCGGCTGCTTTTGACCTTTTGACCCCAGACTTCTGAGGGAATAGCTGAATCAATTCATTAGTCAATCAGAAGTATGTAAATATCTTCCCGGTGTCGTAAGAGGGCGAACAAGGTGTCCTTCAACATCTACGCTTCCAGGCGATTGCAATGGTGCCACACATGAGCATATTCGAACATGTTTAATGGTAGTAATTAGCTTGTCGAAATTGGAGGCCTTAATCAATAATGAGCAGCTATTGATTTACTTTCCGATAGAAATTTGTGACAAATGACATATTATTTAGCATCTACACGTTGAGCTGAGTCCAATGACACCAAGCATGACACTCTAGCAAATGTATTTTACATGGTACATATGGTCTAGGACATGATCTCGGTGTGGCAAGAGGGCAAGCTTGATCTCATTGGACTCAGCTTAACGTGTAGATGCTAAATAACATGTAATTTGTCAAGAATCTCCATCGGGAAGCAAATCTATAGCTGGTCATTATTGATAAAGGCCCCCAAAATCGACAGCTAATTACTACCCCGAAACATATTCAAATATGATCATGTGTGACACTGTTGCAATCGCCTCGAAACGTAGGTGTCAAAGGACACCTTTTTTTCCCCCTTACGCCTCCGGGAAGATATTTTCATACTTCTAATGGATTGATTCATATTTTTAGGTTCTCGGAGTGAGACTTTAGGCGGCTGCAGCAGAAGTGTTGAGACGAAAGATGATATCAAGACATTTATAGAATATTCCGATTCACATTATGATTCTTCGTCATAACTATCCGACCAAACATCCTTCACATTCACTGAGCGAAGATTATGAAAGTCCAGGCCCCCCTCCATCTCGTTGCACCTGCACCCAGCGGCTCACTTGTATGATTTTGGCCTGAAGTTCTTCCCAGACCTACACCCTAGCCATCCAACATGCATATCTTAGAATCCGGCCTCTCTTTAATAGTGACAAAAAGTTATGAGAGAAATACACATGAACTTTTTGTTACCTCATAAGCGGCGTGGTGCCGGCTCCTTTTGACCTTTTGACCCCAGACTTCAAAAACGTGGCCACAGGCCAGCTGTGTCTACACACCTTAAGCCACAAATGTACACATCCATCCCACAAAAAATGGGGACTAGAAACTAACCTCTGTCTTATGTACATTTACTGTACTGTTGGAGGTCACGCCCCTTTTCCGGCCTTTTCGAGAGAGCTAGGGATACTGAAATGTTTACACACATTTCCCGGGGCCCAGAGAACGACATATCCGAGATTTGGAATTGTAGCCCTTAGAGAAAAAAAGTTTTCCCAAATGGACTGTCATTTGGACAAAGCCCCTCAGAAGTGTTGCCTGCAAGACCAAATGGTCCAGAATGTGGTGGAAAAACAGTTTTTGAGATAGGAAGGTCGTACCGCCCTGAAATTTGAATACCTTATTCTAGGGCCTAACTGGGACCCCTGCACCGAAACTTGGCCCGGTCGGACCCGGAGGGCCCTTCCTGCCCGAAACTTGGCCCAGTCGGAACCCGAATGCAGGAAGGGGGGGCCTGGACTTTCATAATCTTCGCTCAGTGAATGTGAAGGATGTTTGGTCGGATAGTTATGACGAAGAATCATAATGTGAATCGGAATATTCTATAAATGTCTTGATATCATCTTTCGTCTCAACACTTCTGCTGCAGCCGCCTAAAGTCTCACTCCGCGAACCTTAAAATATGAATCAATCCATTAGAAGTATGAAAATATCTTCCCGGAGGCGTAAGGGGGAAAACAAGGTGTCCTTTGACATCTACGTTTCGAGGCGATTGCAACAGTGTCACACATGATCATATTTGAATATGTTTCGGGGTAGTAATTAGCTGTCGATTTTGGGGGCCTTTATCAATAATGACCAGCTATAGATTTGCTTCCCGATGGAGATTCTTGACAAATTACATGTTATTTAGCATCTACACGTTAAGCTGAGTCCAATGAGATCAAGCTTGCCCTCTTGCCACACCGAGATCATGTCCTAGACCATATGTACCATGTAAAATACATTTGCTAGAGTGTCATGCTTGGTGTCATTGGACTCAGCTCAACGTGTAGATGCTAAATAATATGTCATTTGTCACAAATTTCTATCGGAAAGTAAATCAATAGCTGCTCATTATTGATTAAGGCCTCCAATTTCGACAGCTAATTACTACCATTAAACATGTTCGAATATGCTCATGTGTGGCACCATTGCAATCGCCTGGAAGTGTAGATGTTGAAGGACACCTTGTTCGCCCTCTTACGACACCGGGAAGATATTTACATACTTCTGATTGACTAATGAATTGATTCAGCTATTCCCTCAGAAGTCTGGGGTTAAAAGGTCAAAAGCAGCCGACACCACGCCGCTTATGAGACAACAAAAGTTTATGTGTATTCCTCTCATAACTTTTTGTCATTATTAAAGAGAGGCCTGATTTTCCGATATGCAGGTTGGATGGCTACGGTGTAGGTCTGGGAAGAACTTCAGGCCAAAATCTTGCAAGCGAGCCGCTGGGTGGGTGCAACAAGATGGAGCACTTGCTGAGTCATTTCCTGTAAGCCACAGGTTGAAGCGTATATGCGTCCTTTGAGACCCCCTTTGATATATAAGAGACCCCAAGGCTTACTTAAATGTTGTCGACTCAGTCACCTATTGCATCACTTCCTTTAGGGCTTCGGCCTCCTAATTGATCATTGTAGTATAATTGAATGCCCTCTTTCATATATATGATACCTCCACCACCGGGACGTGGTAGCAATTCTCCAAATCCATATGGGGAGGGGGGGGGGGGGGGGGTGATGCTTGCTGACAGTAGGGGTGTACACTAGACATAAATAGGAAGCAAACTCAGGAGAAAGAATGACCTCTCATAAATATTTATTCAATAAATTGTTTCAAATAACCCTGCCTCGTTAAATCAATGAGCTTGGTGTTTTGCTTTCAAAAATAGGTTATAGAAGAAGTCTAAACTGCACAAAATAAAAACATCCAAGCTGCCTTTTAAGGATACCTTGGAATATCTGTCTATTTTTTAACCATCTGACCCTAGTTTACGACAAAAACAACACAATGGACGGCAGCTCCTTTGCCGCGTGGTTTTTAGAACCATGTAAGGATTAGAGGGGGCGGTCGATAGCAACCACCATAGCAACCATGACGGTCAAGTGACTGGATGCAGCCCCGTTGAAAAAAATAGAATACCACTCGACACACTTAGGAGATTAATGATATTTAAATGATTATGAACATGAAGTCTTTATTTGCATGGTTTACATTTCGTTCTGTGTAGCATGGAAAAATCGGAGAAACACTCCCATTCATCACCCAAGTGGGTGCTACTCATTGGTGGTGGTTAGTGAGGTCCCCCCTTCACTGTAGGCGTCTTTGAGTGTTATTAATTATTATTATTCTTCATGTTTAACCTCTGTTTTTCTTTTATTCCTAGTCTGTTTTACATCGTTTTGAATGATGACTATATGCTCTGTAAAGTGACCTTGGGTGTCTTGAAAGGCGCCTCTAAATTAAATGTATTATTATTATTATTATTATTATTATTATTATTCAGAATGCATTGGTTTACATTTCGTTCATTGGAGCACAGATATTTTTTATTTATTTATTTTCAGTTTTTGAGGAGGTGCTTCAAAGATGCTAATTTTTCTGCAATAATCCAAAATCCAATGGAAAAACCCGTTGTCTCTTTGTCAAGGGAAACCAGGGCGACGCTCACTTCCGGGTTGGGCAACATACGTCAGCCCTCCACCACGCTATACTGTAAAAACACATGTTCAAGTTGAATGATAATGCATGAATTTATTCTTTATTCTGCCATAGAATTTATTTAAGGGGGGGGGGGGGGGGCATACAAGTCTTTTGGCCATAGTGGATCCAGATCTGTTCCGGAGCATTTCAGCACCCCGGGCAACAGCGCAGGGTTGCCAGGTCCTGCATAAAACGTCCCGCCCACATACCGTTCAAAATCCACCCAAAATGTCCTAGAAGCAGCCCAAATAAAAAGGATATTCAACCTTGGCCAACGTTTTGAAAGTAATAATAATTGAGGGAATATCTGCAGCGAAATGCATTGTGTGTGTGTGTGTGTGTGTGTGTGTGTGTGTGTGTGTGTGTGTGTGTGTGTGTGTGTGTGTGTGTGTGTGTGTGTGTGTGTGTGTGTGTGTGTGTGTGTGTGTGTGTGTGCTAGTTTAGCGAAAGCAGCGTCCTTAGCAACCTGACGTCATTGAAACATGCGAGCGAGCCGATAAAATCTTCCTAATAACTATAAAACTAAAGATCATACGTAATCACTGACTAAAGATTATGCAAGTAAAAAGTATATTTCTCGCTAGAAATGTTATTAGAAACAAGTTAAACGGTGATTCGGTCCTAAAATAGGCCTATTGCATTTCCCATTCGATTAATAAAGAAACCAATCCCGAGATATCCCCGGACCCATGCAAGTGAACGGAGCGTTCCACGGCATTGAGAAGACCCGTGTAATAAAGACCCATAATATTTCTGTTTATGGCATAGATTTCTCCTCAGATTAGGCTAATTTATGATAATGATAAAATAAAAGTAAAAACGCTCGATCAAAGGCCCGGCCCGAGGATAGTGATAACCCATTATTATACGGTATGACTTCTAGATGTCACGTCCGCTCGCGACACTGGACTTGCGAGGCATCGACGCGGACTTCCATTCACATAGCCAAAAACAAGACAATAGATCTATGGTTAGATCAAAACATCAAGACATACAATTCTAAAAAGATCAGATTAAGCAGCTACCCTTTTTTCTTTCGCGGTTTGCCTGAGCAGCGCACCTGCATTTAATAGCCTATATCTGTGAATTGTCACAATTTCTCAGAATCAAAGGTGAAAGTAGAAACGGGTGGCCTAAAGCTGTCATATCGTTCACAATTTTTAACAATAAATGTACTGTACGGAGCTCCTTAAGGGACATTAGGGAGAACGCTCCCGCACAGAACCTTAGTTTGGAAGTCGTGCTGGTGACACGACAAATACTTCCAATTGAAATACATGGGTTTGGAATTTGTGCTTGTAAACACGGAAATTTTGAAAATACGTGATCCTGAACACGTTTCAATAGATTAAATAACGTGACAGTGTCACGTCTTTTCGTGAGACCGGGTTGTAATGAGTTATGGCCTGGGCAAAAGCTTTATTGAACTTTCAGGTTAAGTTGACAGCCCGCACAACCGAGAGGGAAGGAACGGACCTCGGCCCTCGGCTGTGTGACATGGCTGGGCCGGGCCGGGTCCAAGGAAACCTCAAGTAAACCTCGTCGGCCCAAAAAGGCCTGCCAGCCCGATGGCCAGTCCAGCCCTGGCTGTCCCGCATACGGCAACAATCCCTTTGTCCTCCATGTAGCGGTTCAATTTTGACTTCAGAGAATCAAAGACAAAATTCCTTTCCCCCAATTCCTTCTCCACCATGGCCGAGATAACCCCCACTACGAGTCTTTGTTGTGGAAGTACCGTCAAGAGTCGGAGAACCCGACGCAGTCTTTAAGATTAATAATATCAGAGAATTACCCTATCAGTTTGTGTCCTGGGGACCTCATCATATCATTACATCTTCCCTTTTCTAAGGTGACTCAACTGGAATAAAGGGCAACAGTATTGTGTAAAGTTTAACTTTACACAATAGCAGCATTTAAAAATCAGGATGTTCTCTGTAACTTAGGGAATAACATTCATAACAAATGTAACATTCAGTAAGGCAGTATTTAAGTAAGAACGTTCCCGGGTAACCTGTAAAGGAATAACAAAAGTTAGGAGTTAAACTGTTCTCGGGTATCTGTAATAACATTTATAACAAATGTTATATTCAGTAAGGCCGTATTTAAGTAAGAATGTTCCTAGTTAACCTGCAAAGGAATAACAAAAGTTAGGAGTTAAACTATTCTCGGTTATCTGTAATAAGTTCAGTCTCTCTGTTACAAATTGAGTCTTTCTTTGGGTTTGGGTTTTCTGTATATGTTGCATATGGCACATCTTGAGACTGTGTCAGCTATCTGGGCTTGCATCCCCCCAGGCCAGAATATGACATCTCTTGCTAGCCTCTTCGTTTTTTCGATCCCTTGATGGCTGGAGTGCACTTTTTTCAGCATCATTCTTCTCAGGGTGTTTGGTATCACTAGTTTGTTGCCTTTGAATATCAGTCCATCTTCAACTGTCATTTCACTATTGTAGTCCCAGTACACTTTGGCCTCGTCCGGTGTTTCTGATCTTTTACCTGGCCATCCCTGGAGGAGGATTTTTTTACTGCTGTGAAGGTTGAGTCCTTCTTGGTTTCTGTGATTATTTCCTGGAGTCTGGCGGGTGCTATTGGTAAGCACATCACTGCACAGTACACACTTGTATGTCATCCTTATTTTCATCTGTATCCTTTAAATAGTTCCTGCTCAGGGCATCAGCCACGTAAAGTTCCTTTCCTTTGTACTTCACAGTAATGTTGTATTTCCGGATCCTGAGGAGCATTTTTTGAAGTCTCTAACCCTTTCATTATGGTTTCCAAGGGTTTGTGATCTGTTTCAACTTCGAACCCCGTCCGAACAGATACTGGTAGAACTTGTCACAGCCAAAAATGATGGTGGCCAACTCCTTTTCTGTTTGTGCATATCTTTTTTGTGGGTCAGTAAAGGCTTTTGGAGCGTAAGCTATGGGACACTCATCTCTTCTTGAGCACAGCTCCTATTCCACAACTAGAGGCGTCCACGCTCAGTTTGACTGGCTTTGATGCATCATAATATGTATGTACTGGAGCTTCTGTGACCATCTCTTTCAGCTTCTCAAAGCTCTTGTCTTGTTCCTCCATCCAGGTCCATTCTGTGGTCTTCTCTTACAGGATCCGGAGTGGGGCAGTTACAGTGGATAGATGCGGTATGAACTTTGCTAAGTATGTTCATCTCATCTCATCTTCATCCGCTTATCCGGGGTCGGGTCGCGGGGGGAGCAGCTCAAGCAGGGGGCCCCAGACTTCCCTTTCCCGGGCCACATTGACCAGCTCTGACGGGGGGATCCCGAGGCGTTCCCAGGCCGGTGTTGAGATATAATCTCTCCAGCTAGTCCTGGGTCTTCCCCGAGGTCTCCTCCCCATTGGACGTGCCTGAAACACCTCCCAAGGGAGACGCGCAGTGGGCATCCTTACCAGATGCCCGGACCACCTCAGCTGACTCCTTTCTAAGTAAAGGAGCAGCGGCTCTAATCCGAGTTCCTCACGGATGGCTGAGCTTCTCACCCTATCCCTAAGGGAGACGCCAGCCACCCTTCTGAGAAAACTCATCTCGGCCGCTTGTACCCGCGATCTCGTCCTTTCGGTCATCACCCAACCCTCATGACCATAGGTGAGGATAGGAACGAAGATCGACCGGTAGATCGAGAGCTTTGCCTTGCGGCTCAGCTCTCTTTTCGTAACAACGGTGCGGTAAAGCAAACGCAATACCGCCCCCGCTGCTCCGATTCTCCGGCCAATTTCACGCTCCATCGTACCCTCACTCGCGAACAAGACCCTGAGGTACTTGAACTCCTTCACTTGGGCTAAGGACTCATTTCCTACCCGGAGTAAGCAATCCACCGGTTTCCTGCTAAGAGTCATGGCCTCAGATTTAGCGGTGCTGATCCTCATCCCAGCTGCTTCACACTAGGCCGCCAGCCGATCCAGTGAGTGCTGAAGGTCACAGGCCGATGATCCAATGATGACCACATCATCTGCAAAAAGCAGTGACGAGATCCTCAGACCACCGAACTGCAACTCCTCCCCACCACGACTACGCCTCGATATCCTGTCCATGTATATCACAAACAGGATTGGTGACAAGGTGCAGCCCTGCAGAGACCAACACCCACTGAGAACGAAACTGACTGGCTGCCGAGGACGCGAACACAGCTCTCGCTTTGGGAGTACAGAGATTGGATGGCCCTGAGGAGAGACCACCTTACCCCAGACTCCCGCAGCACCTCCCACAGTTTCTCCCGGGGGACCCGGTCATACGCCTTCTCCAGATCCACAAAACACATGTAGATCGGATGGGCATACTCCCAGGTCCCCTCCAGGATCCTTGCGAGAGTGAAGAGCCGGTCCGTAGTTCCACTTCGGGGCGAAAACCGCATTGTTCCTCTTCAATCTGAGGTTCAACGATCGGCCGAACCCTCCTTTCCAGCACCTTGGAGTAGACTTTACCAGGGAGGCTGAGAAGTGTGATACCCCGGTAATTGGCACACACTCTCTGGTCCCCCTTTTTGAACAGGGGAACCACCACCCCGGTTTGCCACTCCTTTGGCACTGTACCCGACTCCCACGCAATCCCTAAATATATTTGTAGCTCGGTCTTGTTAGTGGGTTTTTGCATTTTCCTGACTGCCTCCACTTTCTTGGTGTCTGGCTTAATTCCTTCTGCTGTTAGGATGTGCCCCATGTATGTGACTTCTTGTGCATTGAATGTGCATTTTTCTGAGTTGAGTTTTATGTTCTTTTCTCTCACTCGCTCCAACACCCTTTCCAGCCTCTGGTTGTGCTGCTCTTCATTTCCCCCCCATACGAGGATGTCATCAACGATCACCTCTACTCCCTCCATGTCCTCGAACATCATAGTCAAGAGTCTTTGATATATTTCTCCTGCTGTGTTCATTCCGAAGGGTAACCTTTTGTATGCATAGCGACTGAAAGGGGTGTTAAAAGTGCACAGCGCTGAACTTTCTTTGTCCAACCTGACCTGCCAGTATCCACATTGAGCATATAGAGCAACACTTTTGCTCCTGCCATCCGAGCCATCACTTCTTCGATATTGCTCCTGTGTTTATTTTAAATCTTATTTTCCTGTCATTTGTTATAAGGTCTACTTCCCAGTCTTCACCATTTTTTGCTTTTACCATGTCTAAAACATTTCTTCTGAATCTAAGTCAGACTGTTCTTCTACCATGTGCACTGGCATTTTTGTTGCATATGCTTTGGACATGCACTTGCTTGAAAAGTGATTCAGCTTTCCACATTTTTTGCGGGACATAGGCGGGACATTTTCCTTTCTGGTGGTCTCTGTCACCGTTTTTACAGTCCTGTATCATGTTTTGCCTGCGTGCCGTGACAGATGACGTTTGGGTCTTTTCCGCACGCTCCCGTTTGACTTCATTGATAGTGCACTCTCTGTCTAGACAATGCAGCAACACCTCTACCCAAGTCCCGCCCCTGGAACCACGGAGCCGTCTTGTCGCATTTCCTTCCGAATGAAACCGCCAATGGGTGTATGGTCTGGGAGGGTAAATTGGGGTGCAAGCTCAAGTCGGCGATTTACCTCGGGCAGTGATAACGCGCGGCCTGGGGAAAGAAACTGTCTCAGTCTCTCTGTTTTCGCTGCATGACAGCGGAGGCGATTGCCTGATCGCAGCAGTACAAACAGTCCGTTATTGGGGTCATGGGAATCCTTCATGATCCTACAGGCTCTGGTTCTGCACCTCCTGGTGTTTAACTCCTGCTGGGGGAGGGAGAGTAGTTTCTGTAGTACGTTCAGCCAGCCGTACAACTCTCTACAGAGTCCTCCTGTCCTGGGGCAGAACCGTTGCCAAACCAGGCCGCATACCTGTCAGGATGGTCTCGTCAGCTCCAGAGTAAAAGGATCTGAGGATGCCCAGGGAGACTCTGAATTAACCTAAGCTACCTTAGGTGGTATAGGCACTGCCTTGCCTTTCTCACCACAGTGTCAATGTGTCTTGACCATGTCAGAACATCTGTGATGTGGACTAGCAGGTATTTGAAACTGCTCACCCTATCCACGGTAGTCCCATTAATCCACAGTGGGGTATTCATCCTCAGTTGGTGTCCTTTCCTAAAGTCCACAATCATCTCCTTGGTTTTTGTGACATTCATGAAGAGGCAGTTCTCCAGACACCAGAGTGTCAGGTCCGCCACTTCATCCAGGTAGGCTATCTCCCGTCATTGTCAGAGTTCAGCCCCACCATGACTGCTCTCTGCATCAATTTCTTAGCCATGTGTGGGATGAACATCACAAGACTCATGGGTTTGGGCTTTTGGGAATCCATTTTCTTTATGTTGGGCCAAGGGTCACATTTCCACAGGGCGTGAAATGGATTGGATATCTCTCTCTCGATTACAATTACATTAGGGCATTTAGCAGACGCTTTTATCCAAAGCGACTTACATCAGTTGATACACACATTGACAAACCGACAGCAGAGTCAACCATGCAAGGCGACAGCCAGCTCGTCGGGAGCAGTTAGGGTTAAGTGTCTTGCTCAGGGACACATCAACACTCTAGGAGGTAGGAGGAGCTTGAGATCGAACTAGCAACCTTTCGGTAACAAGACAACTGCTCTAAGCCGTCTCTCTCTCTCTCTCTGGCCAAGATACCAACTGATATAGATATGTAGTATAAGATGATAATTATTTACATATAACTACTTGATATATATGTAGTCATTTTGGACTTTGAGAACCTTGTTAGATTTCAGCTTATTTCTAAACTGTTCGGACAGACTCTGCGTTGTGTATTTTCAGTCGTAGTAGTAATTCTTGAAGTCGAAATCAAAGCAGCTTGACAGGTTGGATCAGAGGGTTGAATAGATGGTTTATTCCAGGATGTAATACAGCGAGATACAGACTTAGGTTGAATAATCTATAGTGGACCCGGTGGTCGATGACTTGTTCCTTGGCTGTCGAACCCTCTTCTCGTCGAACCAAAGGGTTGGGCGAGTATTATACAAAAAGGGGATACATGAATAACACGTGAACAGACACACTCTCAGCCTTGATAAGGTATCTGGCCCTGGCTATGTCCCGGAGGACCAGGTCGGTTCAACCTTGTTGAAACATAACAATGGCAGAATGTTGGAGATAACACCTTGTAACAGTAAGAGAGGCCCTGGCCTGTCCCGAGACTAGAAATGTGAACAAAAGAGAGACACTAAAATACACCAATATTCTACATTCTACAATCACTGTAGGTTCGTCTCCAGGTCTCCATGAAACCCTGGCTCTGCTCACCTCTCAGCTCCACCCCGACGCAAACCCCGACCAGGACCTGCTCTTCCTCCAGGACGTGTTCTCGGAGAGAAGCATTGCTTACCTCATGAAGGTATGGTCCCCATGTTGTACACAGTGGTGGGTAAGTTACTTAAAAAAAGTAATTAGTCACAGTAACTAGTTACTTCTCCCAAAAATTAACTCAATTAGTTACTCTGTTACAAATTAAAAGTAACTATTGCGTTACTTTCAAGTACATTTTTAAATGCTCAAATGTGTCAAAGAACTTGGACCCCACCTCCACCCCTCTTTAACGGAACTCAAAATACATGTGCATGTTCATGCAAGGAAGCATTGAATGCATGGAAGCATGTTACCTTGAAAGATGTTTGAATAAGTTTGAATTACTTGAGAACGACGTGGAGAGGCATTCATGATTACACTCGTTCCTTTATCTTCTTGGAGGGAAAAGTAATGGCTATCCTTCCATTTCAAGAAGGTTTTTTTGGGTTTATTTGGGCTCACCATTCCTGTTTTTCGTTGACTCACTTGTGTCGTTGTGTGTCCGCCTATGTGCTCTTTCGAAGTTGTGTAAACAACACCCGCCAAACACTACTTCTGATTCACTATCATGAAATTTTACTGTACCTCAGACAATCGTCATCGTTTATGCGATTGTCTCGTGCTCATTAACCAAGGAAGAACAGTAAAGAGGGATCTAGTTGGTCTAATGAAAAAACAGCTCAGCTCAAAACTGAAAGTGTCGAACCAAGGCGGGGTCAGGGTTTTTTAAAGAGGGCGTCAAAATTGGTTATTTAGCTATTCAACATTTACACTGATATTACTCTGAGTAATTTAACAGATGCTGTAATCCAAGGTGATGAAGTAGTTCACATAGTATTAACAAAAAAACTGTTGGTGGTTTGATATCCAGCTGAAACATGATGGAATACGTCACAAGCTCAACTCATAACGTCGTGCCTCAACCCCTGTCTGTCTGCTCTACTTCATCCAGATTCATGGTAAGCTGAAGCTGTATGAGAAGCAAAGCCCGGTGCCGGTCCTCCACAATGCCTCCTGTCTGGTGGAGGACGTAAGTACAGTTTGTTGTGACAAAGCAAATCACACAACATTAACAACATGTACGATCATGGAGACGTATGGAGAAATGAAACAGGTTATTTATCTGACTAGCTGGCGGACGAGCTGCACTGCGGACCCATGGAGAGTGATGAGAGAGAGCTGCTCTACCTTCTGAACACACCCCACCTTAAGGTACCCTAGTATACTGCTACTACTGAACACAGCCCACCTTAAGGTACCCTAGTATACTGCTACTACTGAACACAGCCCACCATAAGGTACCCTAGTATACTGCTACTACTGAACACAGCCCACCTTAAGGTACCCTAGTATACTGCTACTACTGAACACAGCCCACCTTAAGGTACCCTAGTATACTGCTACTACTGAACACAGCCCACCTTAAGGTACCCTAGTATACTGCTACTACTGAACACAGCCCACCTTAAGGTACCCTAGTATACTGCTACTACTGAACACAGCCCACCTTAAGGTACCTGCTGTGTGTGTGTGTGTGTGCTTGCGTGCGTGTGCGTGCTTGCGTGCGTGTGTGCGCACGTGTGTGTGTGCATGCGTCACGCCGGTAGGCAGCACGCCGGCATGCCGCACCAACAAACATACAAGTATAACATCTCGCCCGTTGTAACTGCCATCGTTAATGCAGCAGAGAAAGATATACTTTAGACATTAGTATCTAACATGTGCCTGGTCACACGGATTGCCTTCAAACAAGCCCTGGCCAGTGGCCGCATCTACAAACCACTGAGGCAAACCCATGATACCGTGGTGAAGTTTGTTTGAAGTTGGATATTCGACAGATATTCGGCCATTAATTTCCTATGGAAAATTACTTTTTGCTCAATAGCTCCCGAGTTATGGGACCCAGAGGCCCCAGACCAATTTAGACCTGTTCTACTATGTGGTACTAACAACACACACCTCACAGAAAATTAATATTTTGCTCCTCCTATTTTATTTAAATATTTTAAGAATCCCATTCATTTCCTATGGAAGACGGCTTTTTGCTCAATAGCTTCCGAGTTATGGGACCCAGAGGCCCCAGACCAATTTAGACCTGTTCTACTATGTGATAATAACAACACACACCTCACTAAAAATTAATATTTTGCTCCTCCTATTTTATTTAAATATTTTAAGAATCCCATTCATTTCCTATGGAAGACGGCTTTTTGCTCAATAGCTTCCGAGTTATGGGACCCAGAGGCCCCAGACCAATTTAGACCTGTTCTACTATGTGGTACTAACAACACACACCTCACTAAAAATTAATATTTTGCTCCTCCTATTTTATTTAAATATTTTAAGAATCCCATTAATTTCAGTGTTTCCCCCACGTTCACACAGCAGCGGCGCGTCGCCGCTGCTGAATTTTCTCCGCCGCTGCAATAAAAATCCTTCTCCTAATTATTTTAATTTTTTTTATACGTAGCTCCTTTTAGAAAATGTACAGCGCGTAACGTCAATTGCGCAGCACGCGGCACATCGTCACGTAACCAACATCAAAGAAAAATACACAGCGAGTGTGGCAGTTGTTGGCAGTAGGCTACCCTACACGGTTGCAAAGTTACATTGATTCTAGCAGTTGCGAGTGAAGCGGAAGATCGAAGAAAGAAGGAAAGAGAGACAGAGAGAGAGAGACAGACAGACAGACAGAGAGAGAGAGAGACAGACAGAGAGAGAGAGAGAGAAAGTAAGTTGCTAAAATGTGTCGCTACATGACCACCAGTGTTAAAAACCCTCTGAGCCCAATCATTTTATTGTATCTATAAACCGCAACCTGCCGTTTTTCCTCTAGTATTGTGTGTGTGTGTGTGTGTGTGTGTAGGCCTATGTGTGTGTGTGTGCGTATTGTCGCTCTTTTTGGGATCACTCATAGCCTTTACAGGAGCTTATATCCAGTCAGGAATTTATAGCCTAGGTATTTTCGGGAACTTTGAAAAATTAATCCATACTGTTAGATCCGATGTTGTTCTTTATTGCCATATAAAATCTGTTTACATCGCGTATTTTAGTTAGGGATTTATGCTAATCGCCTGTAAGCATGTGGGCATTAGCATAAATGCAGGGAACAAACCTAAGGACTTCTTAAAAGATCATGAATAGTTTCTATTATGTATAACTTATATTTATTTTATAATTTTCTCATCACTTTTTGACTCCCAAGACTAAGAAGAAGTGTTTTAAGCAATAACAAGCTTATCATCGCTCTCTTGTCCTCTTCCCCTGACTCTCACTGTCTCACATAGGAGCTGAGCTCACCTGAGGTCTATTTGTAGTGCTAAGGCTCACACTGATTGGTATTCAATTAGCTTTATTTTTTATTTTTCAGGTGTGTGAGTCTGTGTTCTTTTCAAATTTTTGTTAGGTTTATAATTTAAAAAGATGTGTTTTGCCCATTGTTGCAGGGGATTTCATTTTTGAACAAAGTGTCTTATGTAAAAAACAGTTATGCTTTGGGCATAGCAACCATGTTTAGTGTTTAAGCATTAGGCAAAAATCTGTAAATAAATTGTGCAAATTATATTTGCGTTGTGGCATTTTTTGTTTAAATATTACTACACAAAAATATAAAAATCTGTAAATGAAGACACAAAAGGCAAAGTTACAACACCAATAATCCCATCTACAGTAATACACAGGACTGTTTGAATAGGATTTAAGTGCAAATTCTCCTCTCAAAGTGCACCAGATTCATGCATTCCAATGTAAAGGATACAAAAAAAATTCGGCTAGGGGGGCATGCCCCTGGACCCCCCTAGAGGGATCGGGGACCACACCACCGCTGCTGAAAAAAATCCTGCGGGAAACAATGAATTTCCTATGGAAGACGGCTTTTTGCTCAATAGCTTCCGAGTTATGGGACCCAGAGGCCCCAGACCAATTTAGACCTGTTCTACTATGTGGTACTAACAACACACACCTCACTAAAAATTAATATTTTGCTCCTCCTATTTTATTTAAATATTTTAAGAATCCCATTCATTTCCTATGGAAGACGGCTTTTTGCTCAATAGCTTCCGAGTTATGGGACCCAGAGGCCCCAGACCAATTTAGACCTGTTCTACTATGTGGTACTAACAACACACACCTCACAAAAAATTAATATTTTGCTCCTCCTATTTTATTTAAATATTTTAAGAATCCCATTCATTTCCTATGGAAAACGGCTTTTTGCTCAATAGCTTCTGAGTTATAGGACCCAGAGGCCCCAGACCAATGTTGACCTGTCCTACTATGTGGTACTAACAACACACACCTCACTAAAAATTAATATTTTGCTCCTCCTATTTTATTTAAATATTTTAAGAATCCCATTCATTTCCTATGGAAGACGGCTTTTTGCTCAATAGCTTCCGAGTTATGGGACCCAGAGGCCCCAGACCAATTTAGACCTGTTCTACTATGTGGTAATAACAACACACACCTCACTAAAAATTAATATTTTGCTCCTCCAATTTTATTTGAATTTTTTAAAAATCCCATTCATTTCCTATGGAAAACGGCTTTTTGCTCAATAGCTTCCGAGTTATGGGACCCAGAGGCCCGAGACCAATGTTGAACTGTCCTACTATGTGGTACTAACAACACACACCTCACTAAAAATTAATATTTTACACCTCCAATTTTATTTGAATTTTTTAAAAATCCTATTCATTTCCTATGGAAAACGGCTTTTTGCTCAATAGCTTCCGAGTTATGGGACCCAGAGGCCCCAGACCAATTTAGACCTGTTATACTACATGGTACTAACAACACACACCTCCCTAAAAATAAATATTTTGAACCTCCTATTTTATTTGAAATTTTTAAAAATCCCATTCATTTCCTATGGAAAACGGCTTTTTGCTCAATAGCTTCCGAGTTATGGGACCCAGAGGCCCCAGACCAATTTAGATCTGTTCTACTATATGGTACTAACAACACACACTTCACAAATAATTTATATTTTGCACCTCCTATTTTATTTGAATATTTTAAGAATCCCATTAATTTCCTATGGGAAATTTCTTTTTGCTCAATAGCTTCCGAGTTATAGGACCCAGAGGCCCCAGACCAATGTTGAACTGTCCTACTATGTGGTAACCACAACACACACCTCACTAAAAATTTATATTTTGCACCTTCTATTTTATTTAAATATTTTAAGAATCCCATTCATTTCCTATGGGAAATTGCTTTTTGCTCAATAGCTTCCGAGTTATGGGACCCAGGCACCCCAGACCAATGTAGACCTGTCCTACTATGTGGTACTAACAACACACACCTCACTAAAAATTAATATTTTGCACCTCCTATTTTATTTAAATATTTTAAGAATCCCATTAATTTCCTATGGGAAATTGCTTTTTGCTCAATAGCTTCCGAGTTATGGGACCCAGGCACCCCAGACCAATGTAGACCTGTCCTACTATGTGGTACTCACAACACACACCTCACTAAAAATTAATATTTTGCACCTTCTATTTTATTTAAATATTTTAAGAATCCCATTCATTTCCTATGGAAAACGGCTTTTTGCTCAATAGCTTCTAAGTTATGGGACCCAGAGGCCCCAGACCAATGTGGACCTGTCCTACAATGTGGTAATAACAACACACACCTCACTAAAAAATAAATATTTTGCACCTCCTATTTTATATGAATTTTTTAAAAATCCCATTCATATCCTATGGAAAACGGCTTTTTGCTCAATAGCTTCCGAGTTATGGGACCCAGAGGTCCCAGACCAATTTAGACCTGTTCTACTATGTGGTACTAACAACGCACACCTCACTAAAAATTTATATTTTGCACCTCCTATTTTATTTGAATTTTTAAAAAATCCCATTCATTTCCTATGGAAAACCAACACAGTCTCACTCCGAGAACGTCAAATACCGACTGTTGGCAAAGGCACTTTAGCGTCGGTGACTGACGGGAAAGAGAAATGTGCATTTTACTTTCATAATCGTCGTTCGGCGAACGTGAAGGATGTTTGGTTTGATAGTTATGACGAACAATATTTCATTAGTCTCCACATAATTATAATAACATGGTTGATATGATGTTACTGAAACCAGCAGCTCGCATTCCGTTTAAATCATGGGTATGAAACCATTGTCATTGCTGGTTATGTAAGGGATAATGTAGTATAGAACGCCGGCCATTATCGGGCGATAATGGCCGGCGTACAGGCATCCCGGGCTCACGAAAATAGGTGACACTGTCACGTTATTTAATCTATTGAAACGTGATTAGGTACACGTATTTTCTAAATGTTCGTGTCAAAAAGCACAATTTTCAAACTCATGCATATCAATTGGAAGTATTTGTCGTGATTTGTCACTAAGCACGACTTCCATCTAAGGTTCTGTCTGGGAGCGTTCTCCCTATTGTCCCTTAAGGAGCTCCGTACAGAACATTTATTGTTAAAAATTGTCTGTGATAACTAAGAAGATGACAGCTTTTCCAGTCTCACCAATATGCGCACAGATCGCACGGTTTGACACTTTCAAAATGCGTGCAGTACATACGCCAAATTACCATTTTGCGTGCATATGATACGCAAAACCCAGCATTAACTACTGTGGAGGGCGGATACGTCCATTTCGCGTGCATATGATACGCAAAACCCAGCATTAACTGAATGGGAAATGCAATATTTTAGGACAGATTCACCATTAAACGTGTTTCTAATGACATTTCTAGCGAGAAATGTACTTTTCCCTTGAATAATCTTCAGTCAGTGAATGTGTATGATCTTTATTAATCTTTATTATCTGAATGGGAAATGCAATATTTTAGGACCGATTCACCGTTAAACGTGTTTCTAATAACATCGAGAAACATACTTTTTACTTGCATAATCTTCAGTCAGTGATTGTGTCTGATCTTTAGTTTTATAGTTATTAGGAAGATTTTATCGGCTCGCTCGCATGTTTCAACGACGTCAGGTTGTTAGGGACACTGTTTTCACTAAACTAGCAACTCACGTGTTTCCTGCGTATGTGTTATTAAACCATTACTTTATGTAACTTTTAATGATATCATCTTGTTAGAAACACGTTTATCTGAGAGCCAACCCAGTCGCCAAAAGCATACGTTGACAGTGTACGTTTTCGTGAACACTGGATTACGTCGCATTTCAACATAAATAGAGTGTCACACACACACACACACACACACACACACACACACACACACACACACACACACACACACACACACACACACACACACACACACACACTGCATTTCGCTGCAAAATAAATAAATAAATACAAAGGCAGAATAAAGAATAAATTCATTCATTATCATTCAACTTCAACATGTGTTATTACAGTGTAGTGGTGGATGGATGACGTATGTTGGCCAACCCGGAAGTGAGCGTCGCCCTGGGTTCCCTGGACAAAAAGCCAACGGGTTTATCCATTTGATTTTGGATTATTGCAGAAAAATTTGCATCTTTGAAGCCCCTCCTCAAAAACTGAAAATAAATAAAAATAACTGTGCTCCAAAGAAAGAAATGTAAACCAATGCATTCCGAATGGGAGTGTTTCTCCGATTTTTCCATGCTACACAGAACGAAATGTAAACCCATGCAAATAAAGACTTCATGGTCATAATCATTTAAATATCATTAATCTCCTGAGGGTGGTATTCTATTTTTTTCAACGGGGCTGAATCCAGTCACTTGACCGTCATGGTTGCTATGGTGGTTGCTATCGACCAGCCCCTCTAATCCTTACATGGCTCTAAAAACCACGCGGCAAATGAGCTGCCGTAAATTGTGTTGTTTTTGTCGTAAACTAGGGTCCGATGGTTAAAAACAGATATTCCAAGGTATCCTTAAAAGGCAGCTTGGATGTTTTTATTTTCTGCAGTTTAGACTTCTTCTATAACCTATTTTTGAAAGCAAAACACCAAGCTCATTGATTTAACGAGGCAGGGTTATTTGAAACAATTTATTCAATAAATATTTATGAGAGGTCATTCCTTCTCCTGAGTTTTCTTCCTATTTATGTCTAGTGTACAACCCTACTGTCCACAAGCATCACCACCCCCCCTCCCCATATGGATTTGGAGAATTGTTGCCACGTCCCAGTGGTGGAGGTATCATATATATGAAAGAGGGCATTCAATTATACTACAATGATCAATTAGGAGGCCGAAGCCCTAAAGGAAGTGATGCAATAGGTGACTGGGTCGACAACATTTAAGTAAGCTTTACTTTGAGGCCTCTTATATATCAAAGGGGGTCTCAAAGGACGCATACGCTTCAACCTGTGGCTCCAGCCCAACAGGAAATGACTCAGCAAGTGCTCCATCTCGTTGCACCTGCACCCAGCGGCTCGCTTGCAAGATTTTGGCCTGAAGTTATTCCCAGACCTACACCGTAGCCATCCAACCTGCATATAACCTCGTTAAATCAATGAGCTTGGTGTTTTGCTTTCAAAAATAGGTTACAGAAGAAGTCTAAACTGCAGAAAATAAAAACATCCAAGCTGCCTTTTAAGGATACCTTGGAATATCTGTCTATTTTTTAACCATCGGACCCTAGTTTACGACAAAAACAACACAGTTTACGGCAGCTCCTTTGCCGCGTGGTTTTTAGAGCCATGTAAGGATTCGAGGGGCTGGTCGATAGCAACCACCATAGCAACCATGACGGTCAAGTGACTGGATGCAGCCCCGTTGAAAAAAATAGAATACCACCCTCAGGAGATTAATGATATTTAAATGATTATGACCATGAAGTCTTTATTTGCATGGGTTTACATTTCGTTCTGTGTAGCATGGAAAAATCGGAGAAACACTCCCATTCGGAATGCATTGGTTTACATTTCTTTCTTTGGAGCACAGTTATTTTTATTTATTTTCAGTTTTTGAGGAAGTGCTTCAAAGATGCTAATTTTTCTGCAATAATCCAAAATCAAATGGAAAAACCCGTTGGCTTTTTGTCAAGGGAACCCAGGGCAACGCTCACTTCCGGGTTGGCCAACATACGTCATCCCTCCATCACTATACTGTAATAACACATGTTGAAGTTGAATGATAATGAATGAATTTATTCTGCCTTTGTATTTATTTATTTATTTAGCAGCGAAATGCAGTGTGTGTGTGTGTGTGTGTGTGTGTGTGTGTGTGTGTGTGTGTGTGTGTGTGTATAACACGCTATTTTATGTTGAAATGCGACGTAATCCAGTGTTCACGAAAACGTACACTGTCAACGTATGCTTTTGGCGACTGGGTTGGCTCTCAGATATACGTGTTTCTAACAAGATGATCATTAAAAGTGACATAAAGTAACACAAACGCAGGAAACACGCGAGTTGCTAGTTTAGCGAAAGCATCGTCCCTAACAACCTGACGTCGTTGAAACATGCGAGCGAGCCGATAAAATCTTCCTAATAACTATAAAACTAAAGATCAGACACAATCACTGACTGAAGATTATGCAAGTAAAAAGTATATTTCTCGCTAGAAATGTTATTAGAAACACGTTTAACGGTGAATCGGTCCTAAAATATTGCATTTCCCATTCAGATAATAAAGATTAAGAGAGAGAGAGAGAGAGAGAGAGAGAGAGAGAGAGAGAGAGAGAGAGAGAGAGAGAGAGAGAGAGAGAGAGAGTTGTGTTTCATGTTTGTGTGTTGGTGTGTGTGTGTGTATCCGTGTGCTGGTGCCATTTGATGCAGAGGAAGTGGCGTAGAGCGTGGGGCGCGTTGGAGTTTGAAGCCTGTGGGACCAGTGGGAGAGCGAAGCGTCCTGGGCGGATGGGATGGGGGCGGTGTTAGTAGTGGATGTTGCTGGTGGGTGGGTGGGTGTGGGGGGGGGGTGCTGGGGCCTCAGTAGGCCTGACCCATCTCCACCAGTCAGTGAAGATCATACACATTCACTGACTGAAGATTATTCAAGGAAAATGTGCATTTCTCGCTAGAAATGTCATTAGAAACACGTTTAATGGTGAATCTGTCCTAAAATATTGCATTTCCCATTCAGTTAATGCTGGGTTTCGTGTATAGGCACGCGAAATGGACGTATCCGCCCTCTACAGTAGTTAATGCTGGGTTTTGCGTATCATATGCACGCGAAATGGTCATTTGGCGTATGTACTGCACGCATTTTGAAAGTGTCAAACCGTGCGATCTGTACGCATATTGGTGAGACTGGGTTGATTATCACAGACAATTTTAAGTAGAAACGGGTGGCCAAAAGCTGTCATATTCTTAGTTATCACAGACAATTTTTAACAATAAATGTTCTGTACGGAGCTCCTTAAGGGACAATAGGGAGAACGCTCCCGGACAGAACCTTAGATGGAAGTCGTGCTTAGTGACAAATCATGACAAATACTTCCAATTGATATGCATGAGTTTGAAAATTGTGCTTTTTGACACGAACATGCAAGCTGCTGGTTTCAGTAACATCATATCAACCATGTTATTATAATTATGTGGAGACTAATGAAATATTGTTCGTCATAACTATCAAACCAAACATCCTTCACATTCGCCGAACGACGATTATGAAAGTAAAATGCACATTTCTCGCTAAAACTGTTTACATAAACACTTTTAATGGTGTAACTATGCTAAAATATCATATTTTCCACCCAGAATAAAAAGTATGTCCGCCATTTTCACAGAAAGATATCCTAAAAACTATCCAATAGGAAAGATGCTCACAGCGTATATTAGAGACGTAGTGGGCACCCCCCATGCCGTCGGCAGAAGACGCCGAAGGGTACCTTTCCCGTCACCGACCGACGGCAAAGGGTACCTTTCCCGTCAGTCACCGAAGCTAAAGTGCGTTTGCCAACAGTCGGTATTTGACGTTCTCGGAGTGAGACTGTGTTGGTTTAAGTGCAAAATATTTGTTTTTAGTGAGGTGTGTGTTGTTATTACCATATAGTAGAACAGGTCTAAATTGGTCTGGGGCCTCTGGGTCCCATAACTCGGAAGCTATTGAGCAAAAAGCCGTTTTCCATAGGAAATTAATGGGATTCTTAAAATATTCAAATAATATAGGAGGTGCAAAATATTAATTTTTAGTGAGGTGTGTGTTGTTAGTACCACATAGTAGGACAGGTCAACATTGGTCTGGGGCCTCTGGGTCCTATAACTCGAAAGCTATTGAGCAAAAAGCCGTTTTCCATAGGAAATGAATGGGATTCTTAAAATATTCAAATAATATAGGAGGTGCAAAATATTAATTTTTAGTGAGGTGTGTGTTGTTAGTACCATATAGTAGAACAGGTCTACATTGGTCTGGGGCCTCATGGTCCCATAACTCGGAAGCTATTGAGCAAAAAGCCGTTTTCCATAGGAAATGAATGGGATTCTTAAAATATTTAAATAAAATAGGAGGAGCAAAATATAAATTTTTAGTGAGGTGTGTGTTGTTATTACCACATAGTAGAACAGGTCTAAATTGGTCTGGGGCCTCTGGGTCCCATAACTCGGAAGCTATTGAGCAAAAAGCCGTCTTCCATAGGAAATTAATGGGATTCTTAAAATATTTAAATAAAATTGGAGGAGCAAAATATTAATTTTTAGTGAGGTGTGTGTTGTTAGTATCCCATAGTAGAACAGGTCTAAATTGGTCTGGGGCCTCATGGTCCCATAACTCGGAAGCTATTGAGCAAAAAGCCGTTTTCCATAGGAAATGAATGGGATTTTTAAAGAATTCAAATAAAATTGGAGGTGAGAAATATTTATTTTTAGTGAGGTGTGTGTTGTTAGTACCACATAGTAGAACAGGTCTAAATTGGTCTGGGGCCTCTGGGTCCTATAACTCGGAAGCTATTGAGCAAAAAGCCGTCTTCCATAGGAAATGAATGGGATTCTTAAAATATTTAAATAAAATAGGAGGAGCAAAATATAAATTTTTAGTGAGGTGTGTGTTGTTATTACCACATAGTAGAACAGGTCTAAATTGGTCTGGGGCCTCTGGGTCCCATAACTCGGAAGCTATTGAGCAAAAAGCCGTCTTCCATAGGAAATGAATGGGATTCTTAAAATATTTAAATAAAATAGGAGGAGCAAAATATTAATTTTTAGTGAGGTGTGTGTTGTTAGTACCACATAGTAGAACAGGTCTAAATTGGTCTGGGGCCTCATGGTCCGATAACTCGGAAGCTATTGAGCAAAAAGCCGTTTTCCATAGGAAATGAATGGGATTTTTTGAAAATTCAAATAAAATTGGAGGTGCAAAATATTTATTTTTAGTGAGGTGTGTGTTGTTAGTACCACATAGTAGAACAGGTCTAAATTGGTCTGGGGCCTCTGGGTCCTATAACTCGGAAGCTATTGAGCAAAAAGCAATTTCCCATAGGAAATGAATGGGATTCTTAAAATATTTAAATAAAATAGGAGGTGCAAAATATTAATTTTTAGTGAGGTGTGTGTTGTTATTACCACATAGTATAACAGGTCTAAATTGGTCTGGGGCCTCATGGTCCCATAACTCGGAAGCTATTGAGCAAAAAGCCGTTTTCCATAGGAAATGAATGGGATTTTTAAAAAATTCAAATCAAATTGGAGGTGCAAAATATTAATTTTTAGTGAGGTGTGTGTTGTTAGTACCACATAGTAGAACAGGTCTAAATTGGTCTGGGGCCTCTGGGTCCTATAACTCGGAAGCTATCGAGCAAAAAGCAGTTTTCCATAGGAAATGAATGGGATTTTTAAAAAATTCAAATAAAATTGGAGGTGCAAAATATTAATTTTTAGTGAGGTCTGTTGTTAGTACCACATAGTAGAACAGGTCTAAATTGGTCTGGGGCCTCTGGGTCCCATAACTCGGAAGCTATTGAGCAAAAAGCAATTTCCCATAGGAAATTAATGGGATTCTTAAAATATTTAAATAAAATAGGAGGAGCAAAATATTAATTTTTAGTGAGGTGTGTGTTGTTAGTACCACATAGTAGAACAGGTCTAAATTGGTCTGGGGCCTCTGGGTCCTATAACTCGGAAGCTATTGAGCAAAAAGCAATTTCCCATAGGAAATGAATGGCCGAATATCTGTCGAATATCCAACTTCAAACCAACTTCACCACGGTACCCATGATCCCGTCCCGCAACCACCATCGGACGGTGAAGACCTCCCCGTGGATTTTAGCAACTACGTGCGCCAACTTCAATGCCATGAATGGACAATGTTCGAGACTCATGAAAGACAATTCAGGAAATCATTGGATACCAAACTACTCCAAGAAAGAGCGCACTTTGCCTGCTCCGGCGATCCTGCGAAGTGGAGTAAAGTGACATCCATCCTAACCGGAGTATTCTTCCAAAATGGAATATTCCGCACAGGAAATATCAACGGGAAAGAGTTCGGATTACCACTACTGAAATACGCAACACGGATTCTAAAGAAGTTTCCATTGAGCGATAAACATCCAACGGAGTTGACACCGGCTTCCATTAATTCCTGGATTGAGAGACAGCTGATCTTCGTGAGAGACGTCATCCAACCATCACTCAGCAGAGGGGCAGCAGACGAACGCCACAAACGCCAAAGGAGAGTAAGCAGAGACAAACTGTCATACCTATGGCAGCACCGCAGGTCCAAAGCTATTGACATAATTGAAAATAATAGCATGTTTCCCTCCCGCCAACCGTCAATAATACTACTGACGTCTATAAGTACTATATGGCCAAATGTCAATCACCCCCGACCCAAACGCTGACCCCGCCCCCTTGGTCCACAAGCTTGGAGACGGTTATCCCGAGTAACCCCTGACTGCAGCTCGCAGATCGAGGAGGAGCTAAATGTGGGCGGGCTTAAACGTTTAACCCCGCCCACATTTAAGGAAAATTCCGCGCAGCATCATTGACTCAGTATCATGGTTTTACCCTCTCGGGCGCCATCTGGTGGCGGAGATCCGGCAGCACATTCTCAAACATCAATACAGCACAGCACAGCACAATGACTTACCGGTAATATGGAAAAAGGTTCATGCATTTGATAGACTGAGACATTCCTACTTTTAACTTGTCATTTCAAATGTCTATTTTAGTATAGACACATATTATTTCGTACACTCAATTATATTAGCTAATTCAAAGAAACCAAAGACAGAAGACTTTGCATCATTGATTTTTATTTTCACCCAAGCCAAGAAATTTTGATCTGTAAAGAAGAAAAAAAAAAAGCTTCCATAAATGTTTGACAAAGGCAAGTATCAAGGTATTTTTCTGGCCCATAGCAAGCAATGTACACGAACAGAGAGCGGCAACTTACCTCTAGGCAGAAAAGCGCGCTGTATCATGGACTTGTATTTCCGTCTGAGTCCATGATGCTGCGCGGAATTTTCCTTAAATGTGGGCGGGGTTAAACGTTTAAGCCCGCCCACATTTAGCCCCTCCTCGATCTGCGGGCTGCAGTCAGGGGCACTTGGTTATCCCAGATTATTATCCATCCACTGCTAAATTCACTTTTGAAGAAGTAGATAAAGTTATTTCTCACCTGCCCAATAACAGTGCCAGTGGATACGATGGGGTGACGTATGAGACAATCAAAGCCAGAAAACCCCAGTCCACCCAAATACTAACATATTTATTTAACACCTGTTTGATTAATGGTAAAGTGCCAGGATCATGGAAGGGGTCCCTCATCCATAGAATACCTAAGAAAGACAATATTCCAAGCGACCCATCCACATGGAGAGACATCTCTCTCCTTCCCACTGTCTACAAAATCGTTATGAAATGTCTGCTTGGCCGCATCCTCCCAGGGCTTGTGGACACAGGCATCCTCTCACCCAAACAAAAAGCTTACATAGCCAGACAGGGTATGAACAAGCATGTGTTCTGCCTTAAAACTGGAGTCGATGATTTTAAACATGAATCATGTAAACTTTTTACTGTATTCCTAGATTTTAGAGATGCCTTTGGAACGCTATCCCACAAAATTATGCTGAATGCACTGAAGGAGATCCATCTACCTCAGCCCTTTGCAGACATCATAACGGATGTATATAAGGGATCTTTTCTGCAGGTGATCTGTGGACACCAACTCACAGAGCCCATTCCGCTCCAGGTTGGGATTAAAACAGGCTGCCCTTGGAGTGCGGTGAACTTCATCCTTGCCATTAACCAGTGGCTCAAGTGGCTGGGTCAGTGTGCACCACCTGATATCAGATCCCCAAACCCTGTTCAGGGTTACGCTGATGATGTCGAGGTGTCCTCCAGAGACGAGAGTGTCATACATAACATGCTGGCCAGAACAGATGAATTTCTTCACTGGTCAAAGCTGGAGGTGAAGCACACCAAGTGTGCAGCTCTTTATGAGCGACGCAGTGGTGGCAACCGCTGGTATAAAGCCAAATCGGACAAACCGCCCTCCTTCACAATAATGGGGCAGCCTATCAGGGTCTACTCACGCCACGAGTCATACACCTATCTTGGCCATAACATCAACATTGCGGGTGAGTGGGGGGAGCAGGCACAGGAGCTATGTAGTGCCTATAAGAACAGAATCGATCTAATGGATTCCTCCCCACTCCCTGTAGTCATGAAACTGGACGCTATCAGAGAGGTGGCCCTTGCAAAGGTTCAACACCTCTTTGCAAACGTCCACATCCTGAAAAATGTCTTGCAGGACATGAACAATAAAACAGTTCAGGCTGTCCGAAAATGGCTAGGGCTGAACTCACACTCTACCCGGGACCTTATCTTCCTCTCACGTAAAGAGGGGGGGCTGGGTGTCCCAAATGTGGAATGGGTTACACTGCTACCAGGTTGACACACCTCCTCAGCATGCTCAACAATGATGATGCCACTGTCAGAGAGCTTGCCAGAGCTTCCCTCATGCTGGACCTCAGGAAGAGGAAGGTCCCTCTGGCCAAAGCAGGCCAGGACAGCTTCTTAGGCTTTGGGAGGAAAAGCAGCGGGAAACTAGACACACAAGCTGCAGGCTTTGGAGTTCGGTCGGACTGGCCGGACCTAAATGATCTGTGCAACAGAATGTAAGTCAAACTGGAATGGACACAACACAACTCACACACAGCACCACAGGCATCTGATGCAGTGGTCACCGACCCTTCTGTAACCGCAGAGGCAACTGTATATCACAGCAGCAAGGAGATTCCTTCTCAACGTAAAACAAACAGAGACCAAACAACACTGGACTGGACTTAGAATGCAGGGAAAGCTAGCATGCCTAGACTTTGCCGACCACTCTGCTTCCCACTCCATGTACAAAAATGCTGCTGTTGGGGAGGACATCCTCTGTTTCACTGCCAAAGCTAGGCTGCAGGTGCTACCTACCAAATACAATCTGGCATTATGGTATCCTGCACACCACCATCCACACTGTATAATGCACTCTGGCCATCAACTTGAATCAGTTGCCCATGTTGTGAATGGCTGTACTATGTACAAAGGACTGTATATTGCACGCCATGACCGACTTGTCAGTCTAATTTCCAGTAATGTTAAGGAAGTATCTCTAGAAAATGTGACCATGTACAAACATTCACGCATCATGCCGGAATGGTTTAACAGCTCTATTGATGTGATGTGTAACATCCCAAATACCCCTGATGTTGTGTTTTTAAACAGAGACAGAAGGGAAGTGCTCTTACTTGAGATAGGCTGTGTATTTGATCTGTACATGGAAATTGCTTTCAACATCATCATCATCATCACAGTAGTGTGGTAGAAATTAGTGAGTATATTCTATAGTAAACCATGATTATTAATAGGCTTAATATTTTAAATAGTGGAAAGCACATGACGCCTGAGTCTGGGTTCAGAGCAGATGATAGGCGCACAGAAATGTCCTGGGAACTGCGGGGTCAAGTCATGTTGACCTCCACCTTTCAGCCTTGGGTCATTTTGGCTAACAAGGCTAATCCCTGCGGACCTCAGACCGGGGCACGGTTGATAATACGCTGAGACGAAGATTGACTAGGCGGAAACCTCATTAGGGACAAGGGAACCTCCATTGTATTAAAGAAGTTCCTGTATGTGTATAAAGGAGGGCTGGGACCGAAGTTCAAGCAGTGACTTTGCAAACCTACTCAGGCTGTTGTCGTTGTTGTTTTTCTGCACGATAAAGTCTTTTGTCAATTCTTGCTCCGGACCCCTCGATTTCTTTTGCACTCTCTCTCTTAAATTAGTCTAAGTGTTTTAAATCTCGATTAATCTACGTTATATTGGCGTCACGACCAGGAGGAAATAGGGACTCGTCAGCTGCCGGGCCAGAGGACGGGACGCGAACGGATCATACGACCAGAGCTCAAGGGTAAGTTGTCTTACCATATATAGGATAGAGTCGTTTGATCTGTTCTTGCCCCGTCTGAACGCCGAGCAGCAGGTAAAGTGTCTCTTTGATCAAACAAACTAAAATTATAGATAAACGAGCGAGTGAGAGAGACGGGAGCTCCGGAAGAGATTGACGTGCGCGCGCACATATGCCCTAGGCGCTGTGGTTCTAAATGACCAAGACGCATTGTGGTTCCCTATTTTGAAACGAGTAAACGAGTAAACGAGTTGTTGTTATTTGGTGTTTTGGTATTTTGGTCAAATAGACCTATTATAAAGTCCTGTGGCTGTATTCTAGAGGATCGAATTAGTGGGAAAGATCCAATAGGACAGTACAGGTCCGCAGGTCGATAAAAGTGCCTGTTGGATGTTTAAAAATATCCCAAAAGAGCTGGGTTGGAATTCATTGCCGTCTATGAATTCATTTTTATTTTAGAGAGGTTTCCTTGGAATGTCGACTGGTGAATTTTCAATTCTAATCTTGCAGCGTTTGAACTGTAAATCATGCAACAATTGATGGTGAATTTTTAGTTCCGATTTTGGCATATTTTTTTGAGAAAGCAGACTTCTCGCACTTTTGAATAGATAAGGTTCTTGGTTGGGGTACCGTTTGAGTTGGTATTTTGAGAAGTTTCTTGTCTGTTTTTGATCTGGTCGAGTGTCTATGTATTCAGCCATTGTTTTGGAAGAATAGGCTTGTTGTTTGGAATACCATGTGAATGAGTTGAATGTGCTGATCGTGGACCGATTGAGATGCAGCTCTTGGATAAACTGAAATAGTTCATTTATAATTCTGACCTTGGCGCTGCGAAGCGATAAGTACTTGTTTGAAATTCTGGTTGGTTGATTATACATCCGACCGTTCATGTGTTAACCAAAAGGCCAGTTTCTACACTCGGTCAACCTTTTATTTTGTAATTAATTACAAACAATTCGGACATTTTTCAATATAATATTAAAATTGTATGAATCGGCTTATTGTCTGTATTTAAGTCGTGTTAGGATTAAGTCCTCGGAGGTTTTTACGACCCGGTTAATTTTTTTGTTGTTGATTCTGTCATAAATAAATTAGGCGGACAGAGAATAGTTAATTTGTTTGAAGTAGTTGATAATCATAAATGAATTAGACGGATAGAGAATAGTTAATTTGTTGAAGTACTGAATAAATGTGTAAATCTTCTTTGGCTTAAACATTAAGCTGGCCCTAACTGCACGTGCACGAGCAAACACACAGGGGACGAGCAGGAGCCTGCAAGGCAGGGTTGAGAATTGATAGCAGTAAAGGGTGGGGGCCACATTCCAACCTTCGGGAGGGAGACGAGCGCTTGGGAAGAGTTCACATTTGTAGCTTAGAGATAGTAAAGTATAGAAAATAACTAGTAGAATAAACTCAATTTTTTTTTATTAATAAATAGTGTACTTCAGAATAGATAAATAAAGTAATAAAGTAATAATTAAAAATGGCACCAACAGCGGTAGAGATTTTGAGTAGAGACCGTCTATTGCTCAAAGGTGAGATGAAAAAGATCTCTGAGAATTGGGAAGAAAGGACAGAAGCAGCAGGTACTATATGGCCCATGGGAGGGACTTTTGATCCAATAATGTATCGAGACATGGAGGTAGTAATAAGGAATTACATAGATAACAGAAGTGGAAAAACGGCCTTAGCGAAGAAAGACAGGGAAAGGTTAGTGCTAGCTTTGTTCGAAAAGGAGGGAGAGAGGTGGCGCGCAATACAACGAGTGGCCAGAAAAATAATCACAAGGGAAGAGTGTAACAATGCTGACATTTGTTGTAGTGAGGGTGAAAACGAGAATGAAGGAGAGGAGGAGGATGACATTGAACATGTTGGTGAAGGGTCATCACAACCATGTGTAAAACACATTACTAAGAATGCTAAAAGGAAATTAAAGAAGCGGAACAAAAGAAAGGAGGAGTGGTCTAGTGGGACACAAGGGGCAGAGGAGCCTGGCTGCAGTACATCAGTAAGCCCCACACCACTCGAGTTAGATGAGAAACTAAGGAGATCACAGAGAGAAGGAAAAGCACCCGAAACTTCTCCGGGAAATTATCCTACTCTAGTCAACGGACAACAGGTCCATTATCAACCGTGGGGTTCACAGGACTTGGAGGGAGTCATTTCTAAACTCCCTAACATAATTAACCGGGCGTCCAAATGGATTAGAACATTTGAGGAGCTCACAGTGGGAAAGCTAATTGCAGTGGGGGACCTGAAAGCTCTGTTGGCAAGAGTATTGGGGTTGTCTAAAATGGAGTCTGTACTGAGGAATGGAGGGTTGGACATAATGGATGGAATGTATGATGGGACTACACTTGATCATTACAGAGGGGCGTTGTGGGCCACACTCAGGAGGGAGTTCCCGGTCCACATGGATCCTAAAGACATGAGAGGTCTCCCCATTGGTGACACAGAGAACCCTGCATCCTACCTGCAGGCCCAAGTAGACAGATGGCGCATGGAGACGGATGAGGATCCTGAGATCCATCCGGTGTTCTCTGTCATGTTTAGAAACTCTGTGATAGAGACACTTCCCAGCCAAATCAAAGCCAAGCTAGAGGATGTGGTTGGACTGTCTACATCAGGATCTCATAGAAATTTTAATGGCCATTTAGTTCATGCAGTGGATGAATATCGTCAGAATAAACAAAGAATACAGGAACAAAGCAAAGAGGTCCAGAGGAAGGAAGGAAAGAGATAAGGAGAGACAGGCAGGTGTTTTAGAACCAGCTGCTGTAATTTCGCAAGCCGCCCAGCAGGGCGCACTTCAAAACCAATATCCACGATTGGCATTTTCTCTCCCAGTACAACAGCCTCAGAGCCAACTGTCACCTACTCCACCTGTTACACATGTACACATCCATAATTATGGGAACCCCACGAATAAAAATAGACAGAATCAGGGGCCCCGAGGACAGTTTAGAAACAATCAACAACCAGGATCCCAAGGACAACACAGAGGTCCTTTAATATGTTATGGGTGCAACCAGGAAGGACATATGAAGAGAAATTGTTTGACTAACCCTCTTCCATCCCAGCAAGGACAGGGTAACAGCGACCAGGGACAGGCGGGTCCCTTTTAGGTCAGGGATACTAGGGGTGCCCAGAGAATCCACAGGGGGAGGGTCAGCTTGTAGCAATCACAAAACAAGCTGATGAGGAACCAATACTGCAGGTTCTGATAAATTATAGAGGCACGCCAATGATGGCCCACACTGGAGCCACTTACACTTGCGTAGGTCCAAATTATGCCTCTCACCTCCCCATGGCAGGAAAATTCACCAAAACTTTAGGATTCTCGGAACACACGCAGTTAATGCCTATGACAGCTCCAAGGATGAGAATCTGTGAATTCCTATTTTAAGTTGTATATGTGAGTGAGTGAGTGAGTGAGTGAGTGAGTGAGTGAGTGAGTGAGTGAGTGAGTGAGTGAGTGAGTGAGTGAGTGAGTGAGTGAGTGAGTGAGTGAGTGAGTGAGTGAGTGAGAAAGAGTTAGCATTGAGTTAAATTAGAGGGGACAGATGAAGTGATTTGTGAAGAGTGAGACAGAGAAGAGAAAGAGTGTGTAGATTGGCAACGAGAAGTGACGATGAGATTGGAGAAGGCTTTCCGGTTAGAATTTTCTTTGGGGAGATTCATATCTTTCGATGGCCTTTTTAAGATTAATAAATCTAGTTTTGGAGAGTGTCCAAAAAACGAATAAACCAGAAAGGAAAGGAAAGGATTACTGAAAGTGAAAATGGTTATGGAGATTTGTGAAAGCAAAGGAAATAGATAAAGAGAGGTAAAGAAAGTTAGAGAGAAGGAACGTAAGTAATGAAAAAACCCGCAGGTGGGGGCTGGACAGAGAGACAACAGAGAGAAAGAGATTGAATTTGCATTGTGCCTAATACATTATTTGTGCGTTTGGATGTACTCTGTAATTGGTTCCTGTATGTAACCCATGTCCACTGTTTTAGAAAAAACCTAGAACCACCGCTGGGATTGGTGATTCTGTGGCTCTTGGAGACTCTCCATCGCGTCGGAATATCATGTGGTATATATCATTACATCTTGGTACACAGAGCCAGGGGCGGACTGGGGGAAAAAAGTGGCCCGGGAGTTTCTGTCAGACCGGCCCACTCAATACACGCGCGCGGCCCACTAAGTACACGCCGCGTTGCCCACTCAATGGATCGCGCGTATCGAACAGTCAGTGGCCTTCTGGGAAAAATACCCATACACTTAACATTATTTTGGATGATTACAAAGAAATTACATCATATATGTATGTTTGTTTTTTAATAACATTTGGATCCACCAATTTGCCTGGATGGACACATGGAATAAAATGATTATTGGCTATTGTAACACTCCAAGGTAGGTATAGTTTGCTAGATGAATATGCTTAACTCTTGGCTAATATCAGATGGTTATACAAGTATAACTACAAAGCCTCAAGGAATGAATGTCAGCAGAGAAAGACCACACAATAAAGAAACTGGAATCAGAGGGTAGAATTAGCATGAACAATATATTAGAAATGAACAGAACAGAACATACGATGGGGTGTGAACATCAGTGGTATCAGTAGTGTTGCATGCTGGGTGTGTGATTGTTTGTGTGTGTAGGGGTGCTGAAGGTGCATAACAAAACAGTAAGTTACATAACGACGTTCCCGAAATTCAGCCGTGGTGTAGAGTTACAGCCACTCCGAGCCAGTCGCACATTGAGCTTCCCCCAAATGCGCTGTTTTGGTGGCTGTAGCTATAATGCAAATGAGGAGGACCGAGGCGGGTCAAGGAGGAGGGTGGGGGTGTGGCCCTGAGCAGCTTGCAGCCACGGTACCATTCGCTCTGTTTACAGTGGATGTATCGCAATGGCGAGGCTCACACAGCCTTTAGCCGTGTTCTGTAATTATTCTAGAACACACGGGAGTCCTGGAGCTCTATATCAAAATATTATCATATAGCCTACATAGATATCTATATCATGTAATATTATAACGGCCAAAAGATGTGTGAGCCGATATTATGAATCTCAAACGACCGCGTTGGGTTCTCCGACGTTCCTGGTTCTTCAACGTCCTCATCAATGTGAAGTAGACTGAACCACGACAAGGAGGAGAAAGGGATCGTTGCCGGGCAGCGCTTCCCTCAGCGGGTCTCAAGCTGGAGACATTCGCCGCTAACAATCCCTTTCTCCTCATGGGTTGAGCGCATGCGTAGAACTGGGTGCCGCGTTGCGTGTATGTATGCAAATCCAAATTCTCTACCTCAATCAGCTGAGAACACTTCGGCTGTGTAAGAACCAATTTAGAGGTGTTTATTAATAAGGTGGAGATCTTTTCTTACTTTGGACTTCCAAAGTCTGTAAAACACATATTAGAAGACACTTAAAAAAAAATCGAAAAATAGTCACCATGAGTGTGAAGACCGATTGCGAGTAGCAGTATAAAAGTCAGTCAGTGCGATAGTGATTAGAAAGGTATAGCTCTTGGAGAAAATGTGCCGCTGTGATGTGACGCTTGTGCCGCTGTGATAATCATTGTAGGGCTGATGCGATGATGGGCGTGGGCCGGTACATAATAGTATTTTGGGCCATCGGCCCACCGGGGATGTCCCCGGTATTCCCGATGGCCAGTCCGCCCCTGCACAGAGCACTGGTGAGACAACAGGTTGGATCAGAGGGAGAAGGTGTTTGGAGAAGGGAGTGGAATGTATAGAAAGCAAAAAGGGCGGATGCGGACCGACCCGGAGGTAATAAATCAGGCGGAGAGGTGGCTGGGGTCGTTTAGCTCAGGAGGTAGAGCAGTTGTCTAGTAACCAAAGGGTTGCTGGTTCGATCCCCATCTCTCCTAGCTGAGTGTTGCTGTGTCCCTGAGCAAGTTACATGGTGATTACAGGCTTTAGGAATAATTATTTAGACTCCAAAACATGAGCAATTAGCGTAAAAAAATTGTCTGCACACCACACTCCACAGGAGTCAATGGGTTCAATGGCGCCAGGGTAAAGTGACTCATCAAAAGAGGATCAGACCCAACCCATGGACTCTGCGTGGATAGGTGGATGTTATTTTGGTGCTTGGACCTGACGAGGTCTAGGTGCCAAGATAACAACACAAATAAAATATTTCCCTCGAGATTATGATAAGTAATAGACAATTTATTAAAAGTGATCTTATAATTTAGAAAAAACAATCGGCAATACTTAAAAATTAGACCGAATAAGTATGATAAAACGTTATCCAAATTTCTAATTTAGGTTATCCACAATGACATGTCATTCAAAATAAATAAGTAAAATAAAATAAGAAAGGATGCGTATGTGAGTCTGTTCTCGTGTGTGTGTCAGGGCTGCCGAGGTAGGGGAGAATCCTCTCCTACTCCGAGTGATGGAGTACACAAGGGGATACACAAGCACACTTCAGATAAAACAATATGGTTAATTAGTAAATAGAAACAATGTATCAATTCAGTGTTGAAATAAACTAGTTAAGATCAACATAGAGGGTTTGGGTTTGGTATAGTAGTGAATCAGACTATGGAGAACATTAAATGCAAGCAATAGGTAGAATAAAAGGTTTAATTAGGTCGTCCAATTTAAATAGATAGTGAAGGGCAATCGGGTAGGATTATGAAGAGAATTATGATTTTGAGTAATGGTTAAGACAAAAGTGAGTCGCGCAATATTGAAAATGCAAGTTTTAATATTATGATTTTTGTTTTCTTTCACATCTCCCTAGTAAAGGACAGTAGGTGGGTTGACGCCACATCTGCTGGGAAGGAGTCATACGTGCTATGTTGTCAAATTGGATTCGGAAGTAGTGGGTTTACCTTCAAATGCCACTAATACTGCTGCAACACTTTAATAATTTTAACTCTGATAAATTATCTTTTGTTTTATAGTCGCCCTGATGTGTATTCATTACGCACACATATGGCTGCATAAGGCAGATGCGGCTGATGGCTCTGTCTCCATCCCTCCACTTTGCGATCTATACCACCATATAGGTGGGGATTGATCGTATCCCAGGTACGGCATCCTGCAATAAGCCAGTATGGAAGGCTGGTTAGCCAACGACGGGTAAGATCCCACCTTGAAGCCCGGGACAACCTAAATCAGACACAGTCACGATTACTTGGCAGAGTCACTGTGAGCACTGGCTCACTTGATCATGGAGTGACGGACTGCAACCATCATAGGAAAAGCCGGCTGATGAAAGGTGGAGGGGGAACAGGGGTCAGATATGTCAGCTATTGCAGCAGAAGTGGTCTTGGAACGGGGCATGTCGCGTTTTTATTTTATTTTATTTTATTTTTCCTTTGTGGTATAGAAGGCCACTAATGCATGTACGTTTTTTCGGTTTAGTGCATGACTTTGGAACAGCGTGGTTTCAGGCGGCTGATGGTAAACCCACCCATATTGGGCTTTGGATTTGAACATACAGGTTTCGATTTCCCTTCCCAAAAGATTGGTTTCAGTTTGCTGATGCTTAAGGTTACACGTTTCGACGTTGGTTGCACCAACGACGTTATTAGATTTGTTTATCATTTACTGCGCATGGCTTTGACCATTGCGCAAGGGGGGAGGTATTGAGGAGAATTAGGAAAAATTTTGAAAACAAGGTTTTTCTTCACCATACTTGCAAACAATGATTGACATCCAGCTAAATGAGTGTGAAATATTTGAAAAAACAGTGTTCAACAGATGGGTAGAAGCAGTCCCATCAGAAGACCAAAGTGCGGTTACGGTAATCAAGGTTCTGACTAGAGAAGTCATGCCAAGGTTTGGAATTCCGTCACAAATTAGCTCAGGCAATAGGGCAGCGTTTATTCAGAAAACACTCAAACAAGTGATTTAACATCTGCATGTCAAACAAAGATTAGGCTGTGTCTACATTCCTCAAACCACAAGGTATGGTGGAGAGAGGAATCGGACGCTTAAGACAAAGATTAACAAAATTAAATTAGAGTACTAACTTAAAGGACTAATGCACTACGACTGACACTAATGAGTTATCGCATGAAAACTAACAGAACGACGCATCTAACCCCGCATGGAATGCTTACGGGTCGACCCATGCCTTCGCCTGTCATTCGAGGGCCTCACAAAGGACCTCCATTGGAACAATTGGAAACTGAATTAAGACGCTATATGGGACAACTAACTGGCATACACAGGCTTATTTTTAACAGGAGAAAGACAGAGTTCCAGAGTTGGAGAAGGAGCCACCAAGGGGGGTGGAGCCAGGTGACCACGTGTATCTCAGAGTCTTCAGGAGAAAGTGGAACAAACGAACCCAGGAGAGAAGGACCATACAAAGTCACCAACGCAACACCAACAGCCATCCAAGTGGAAGGAAGTGCCACGTGGTATCATCTCAACCACTGCACAAAAGCTGCTCAACCCAAAGCCAGAGACGACCGTGAGGAGGAGCCAGACGCAGACACACGTGGGGCTGACCAGCTGCCCCAGGACCAGATCCAGTCGAGCCAAGAGATACAGCAGCATGGTGATGCTGAAAACGGGGAGCCTGTTTCTGATCCTTTACGGGTTGTGCCAGATTCCGCTGGCACAAGCACAGACCCCGAGGAAGGATGAAACCACGGGGACAACACAAACCTGGAAGGGCCAGGAATTAGGGGGTGGTAGGCCTACTGAAGAAAGCCAGAGAGGAACACAGGATAATCCGGCCCAAAATCATTCAGGACTGGTTGACAACAAGGGGAAAATAGTCTTATATGCTCAGATACCACCGCAAGACCAAGTTAATGAATTTGTGTTTACTGTTATGTCGGATAACCAACCGTTATGTGCATTAACCTTCCGCCAGAATCATGAACATGTGCATAGGGAAGATCGGTGTGAATTACATATCCAATTTAATTCAATGAAATGGTGTCTGTCATAGAGGAGTCGGGTGACTGGGGGAGGATGCTCTATTAGGGGAGATAGATTGGAGTGACACTAGAAAGGAGACCGGAATGTGAGAATCGGACATTAGAAGGAGGTCCTATTCTCTTAACTGGTGACCTCTTCATGTGAACCACAACCATTTCAGACTGTGTGAACAAATGGACATTGGACTAATGGGTTCCAGGCTACTACGGTGCCCAAACCCCCCACGTTATATAGTATACCGGTACATGACAATAATCAGAACTATCCCAATCCATGCAAGCTTGTTGACAGTTTTCAGTTTTTAATTTCTTTTAGTTTTTAATTTCTATTATTTACTTATTTTTTGAAATGTCATTTTTTGAGTTTCATATTTTTATGTCATATTTTTTGAAATGTCATTTTTTGAGTTTCATATTTTTATGTCATATATTTTGAAATGCTTATTTTCAATGCATGCTGAAAATACTGTGTTATGTGTGAATTCTAGTTAGACATGTTAAACATTTGATAGATCTTTTTTGCCTTAAACCAGGTTGAGACTCCTGAACATGTTTAAAGGTTTTTTAACGATGATCAAATGTAGTGTAGAATATGACCCAAACGACTGTTACGTTTCTGTTATGTTTTTGTTATGATCTTATTAGATCATAAAGGGGAGATGTCTGGTAGAAATTAGTGAGTATATTCTATAGTAAACCATGATTATTAATAGGCTTAATATTTTAAATAGTGGAAAGCACATGACGCCTGAGTCTGGGTTCAGAGCAGATGGTAGGCGCACAGAAATGTCCTGGGAACTGCGGGGTCAAGTCATGTTGACCTCCACCTTTCAGCCTTGGGTCATTTTGGCTAACAAGGCAAATCCCTGCGGACCTCAGACCGGGGCACGGTTGATAACACGCTGAGACGAAGATTGACTAGGCGGAAACCTCATTAGGGACAAGGGAACCTCCATTGTATTAAAGAAGTTCCTGTATGTGTATAAAGGAGGGCTGGGACCGAAGTTCAAGCAGTGACTTTGCAAACCTACTCAGGCTGTTGTTGTTGTTGTTTTTCTGCATGATAAAGTCTATTGTCAATTCTTGCTCCGGACCCCTCGATTTCTTTTGCACTCTCTCTCTTAAATTAGTCTAAGTGTTTTAAATCTCGATTAATCTCCGTTATTAGCAAAGTTCTGCTCTATATCAGCAGTGATAAGCAGCCTGGCAGTGTGGCGCAGGAGATGTTTTTTGTACCCTTGAACAATGACTTATCTTATCTCTGAAATATTTGAATCTTGTCTCTTGTAATGTGATTGGTGGATTCAAATAAAGAATTAAATGTGCGTGCGTGTGTGTGCACCCAGGCGGTCCTGGCCGCCCATGACACGGTGGCCCAGAAGAGCTTCGACCCGGTGCTGCCCCCGCTGCCCGAGGACCTGGAGGAGGAGCTGGAGGAGGAGTCGGTGAAGATCGTCCGTCTGGTGAAGAACAAGGAGCCCCTGGTGAGAGGCCAGGCCCCCTCCGGCACAGCTTGGGAACCACCGCTGTATGCTGAGTGGCTGGCTGGGTTCTCCAGGGTGTAATGCTGTATGCTGATTGGGTGGTTGGGTTCTCCAGGGTGTAATGCTGTATGCTGATTGGCTAGTTAGGTTCTCCAGGGTGTAATGCTGTGAGCTTATTGGCGGGTTGGGTTCTCCAGGGTGTAATGCTGTATGCTGATTGGCTAGTTAGGTTCTCCAGGGTGTAATGCTGTGAGCTTATTGGCGGGTTGGGTTCTCCAGGGTGTAATGCTGTGAGCTTATTGGCTGGTTGGGTTCTCCAGGGTGTAATGCTGTGAGCTTATTGGCTGGTTGGGTTCTCCAGGGTGTAATGCTGTATGCTGATTGGCTGGTTGGGTTCTCCAGGGTGTAATGCTGTGAGCTTATTGGCTGGTTGGGTTCTCCAGGGTGTAATGCTGTGAGCTGATTGGCTGCGTGTTGCAGGGAGCTACGATACGGAGGGACGAGGTGACGGGCGCAGTCATCGTGGCACGCATCATGAGGGGAGGGGCTGCCGACCGCAGCGGTAAGGAGTGAACACACACACACACACACACACACACACACACACACACACACACACACACACACACACACACACACACACACACACACACACAGATCCACTAGCCCATAGACACACAACCACTCATACAGATGCAAGCACAAACAAACATTTGTCATTTCTGCAAAAAACGTATGAAGAAAGGATAGATAAGCAATAAACAATGTGTTTGAATGTTTGTATTTGCCAATTGTGACTCATTCGAGCGCTAAGCCCATAAAAAAACCTGCCGAATACAACCAGTGGCAGGACAGGTCACTCACCTCATTGTATCAGAAAGAGCTACTGCACACAGTAGATAGGAGCCGGGCTACAGTTTGAAACTGTCCTCGACAGAACAAGAGATTCTGTTTGATTAATTCCTCTATCTTATACCTCATCATCTAATATTATAGCCACTTTTTCGCTGTATACACATTTAAATTTGAATTTATATCGACACCTTCCTCTACTTTCTATTGGCTGTGCACATTTAAATAAGTCTCTTCCAGTATTTTATACTCTGGAAGAAGGACTGCCAAGGGGGAGTAGAGAGAGATATGACCTCTGACTCCAGCGGTCTAACCCTAACCCTGTATCAGAGCACTGTTTGAAATACATCAATATATAACAAATGTGATATGTTGTATTTTTGATATTAATTTATCCTTCAAATGTTTACTATTATCATTATTATCTGGTATATTATTTGTCCTTTTTTTTTGGCTTTGGCCATGGCAAACAACGATTTTACGAGAGAGAGAGAGAGAGAGAGAGAGAGAGAGAGAGAGAGAGAGAGAGAGAGAGAGAGAGAGAGAGAGAGAGAGAGAGAGAGAGAGAGAGAGAGACGTTTTTACACTACCAAAAATGCACGCCTTTTTTTTGCACATGTGAATAGTTAATCGCGTTTTTAGCCTACACTCAGTAGGGTAAAAAATACTCAGTAGTGTAAAAAGGCACATAGAGAGAGATTATAACACAGGGATGTGTCACACTAAACCTCAATGCTAAAGTTTGACTCAGACCGTCTGTCTGCCACAAATCCTTGGGCTTAGCGACACAAGATTGTCTCCCAAGAGAGATCACAAGAAGAGTCTCTGTGCTCGTTGCCATGGTGATAGTGTTGAACATTTACAGTGAAACAGTAAATGCAACAGTATTTGTGTTCAGCTTGTGTACTTACATTTTGATTTATCTCTTGTTTGCCTTTTGACGTGTATGTGTGTGTGTGTGTGTGTGTTCCCAGGTCTGGTTCATGTCGGAGATGAGCTTAGGGAGGTCAATGGCAATCTGATTATCCACAAACGGCCGGATGAAATCAGTCAGATTCTGGTAAACTCTGTGTGTGTGTGTGAGAGTTTGTGTGTGAGCGTTTGTGTGGGTATGTTTTTTGTATGCAATATGCATGTGCGGTATATTCTTTGGATGATCATCAAGATCTTCATCACGTAGTAATAATAATAATCAATACCTTTATTAGTCTCAGTCCCAGGGGTCTATCACCCTCAAGATCATTCCGGCTACCACAGAAGAAGACAAACTGAAAGAGAGTCGGGTGAGACTACTTTATTATTCATTAAAATCTCTCTCTCTCTCTCTCTCTCTGGTTAGGGTTAGGACCTCCAGATGTGTCCAACTGTCGAGGGCCAACAGGTTCTGCTTCTTTCAGTTTGTTTTGGATCCTGGTGATTCAGTCCGATTCTCTTGTTCATGGCTGCTTCAATACTGATTCACAGTAGTTCAAAATCCCAATACAGATGGAATCAGAACCAAAGTCATGATATCAGGCGATAAGGATCCCAGCCCTAGTTCAACGTCCACCACTCCCCCAGAACCCGCTCATTATGGACCTGGATGAATTAAATCAAGTGGCTTCGCTTCAATTGGTGCTCGCCCCCACAGGTGTACCTGCGGGCTCTGTTTGACTACACCCCCTTCGAGGACAAGGCCACGCCCTGCCAGGAGGCGGGACTTCCTTTCAGACGAGGGGACGTCCTGCAGGTGGTGAGCCAGGACGACGCCATCTGGTGGCAGGCCAAGAAGGTGGGCGACCCCAGCCTGCGGGCCGCCCTGGTCCCCTCGGCCCAGTTCCAGGAGCGGTGAGGACCGCTCCCCTTGTCCTCTTAAAGGGGTGATATCATGCTTTTTGACTTTTCCCTTTGCTTTAGACTGCTATATGACGTAAGTCTGAGCAAGGGGGAGTATTACTACCCACCGAGAACGCCCCTCAATAAGTGCCTGAAACAGCTTGTTTGCCCTCAAACTTTTCAGTGTGACGTCAGACAGAAGTCTGAAGTCTGCCGTAATTTCTAAAACTTGTCGGGGGTATGAATTTGCCGACGCACGCGTAAAGCATGCTGAACAATCACAGCAGACTTGGCGTGTTGTTTCAATAAGGTTGTACTCTGACTGTAAACGATGTGCGTTGTTTCAATAAGGTTGTACTCTGACGCCTCCTGTGTTCTCTCTCTCCTCTTTCTTCTGATTCTCTATTGCTCTCTTACGACCGCAGGCGGCTGAGGTACAGGAGGAAGATGGGCACCTACCCGACGGCCGTCTCCCCAAAGATAGCCCCATGTAATAATAATATAAATCAGTTTTTTATAGCGCTTTTCTAAGTACTCAAAGACGCTTTACAAATAAGAAAGGAATACATACAGACAGTACAGACACTCAAACAAAAGGGAAAATAAATAAATAAACAACACCACAACAATAGGCAACAAATTAAGAGAGCGGGAGAGAGTGGAAGATGGCGGAGGATGATTTGTCAAATGTTGTAGGTGGTCCTGAAGAGATAGGTTTTAAGTTGACTTTTGAATGAACGAGTGTGAATGAGTGTATGAGAGTTTCGGATGGCCAGAGGGAGGGAGTTCCAGAGGGTAGGGGCGGCGATGGCGAAGGCTCTGTCCCCCAGGGTGCGATACTGTAAGTCTCCATGGCAACCATCTGGCCCCACCCACCGTCACATTCGCCCGGCGACACCCTTCCTCCACTTTCTATTGGCTGTGCACATTCAAATAAGTCTTCAGAAGTTTGGCAGAAGGACTGCCAAAGGAGAGTAGAGGGGGATATGACCTCTCACCCCAACGGTCTGACCCTTAACCTCACCCTGTATCGTAGCGCTTTGATGGTAAACCCTTTTGGTCTCTGTATCACTGTTATGGTAAAAACCCTTTTGGTCTCTGTATCACTGTGATGGTAAACCCTTTTGGTCTCTGTATCACTGTAATGGTAAAACCCTTTTGGTCTCTGTATCACTGTGATGGTAAAACCCTTTTGGTCTGTATATCACTGTGATGGTAAAACCCTTTTGGTCTCTTTATCACTGTGATGGTAAAACCCTTTTGGTCTCTGTATCACTGTTATGGTAAAACCCTTTTGGTCTCTGTATCACTGTGATGGTAAAACCCTTTTGGTCTCTGTATCACTGTAATGGTAAAACCCTTTTGGTCTGTATATCAGAGCGCCTCATCCCCATCTTAGCCCCCCCCTACCTTGCCGACCTCCTCCATCACCACGCCCCCTCCCGATTCCTCAGGTCCAATTCTGCCAACCTGCCTCAAGTTCCACGGACTGAGCGACAGACTTGGGGTGATCGGGCCTTCTCAGTTGCTGCCCCCACCCTTTGGAATTCACTCCCCTCCCACATCAAAGTCTCTCCAACCCTCTCTTCTTTCAAATCTGCCCTCAAAACATTCCTTTTCACACTAGCCTTCCCCACCTAACTCCCACCTTATTCTTCATGTTTAACCTGTTTTTCTTTTATTCCTAGTCTGTTTTACATAGTTTTGATAGGGCAATATGTAAAGCATCTTAGAGTACCATATTAAGCGCTATATAAATTTCATTTATTATTATTATTATTATTATTATCTTCAATCCTCTTATCAGGGGAAGGGTCGCGGGGGGGTCGGGTCGCGGGGGCAGCAGCTCCAGCAGGGGGCCCCAGACCTCCCTTTCCCGGGCCACATTAACCAGCTCTGACGGGGGGATCCCGAGGCGTTCCCAGGCCAGTGTTGAGATATTATCTCTCCGCCTAGTCCTGGGTCTTCCCCACTTGTCATGCCTGGAACACCTCCCAAGGGAGACGTCCAGTGAGCAGCCTTACCAGATGCCCAAACCACCTCAACTGACTCCGTTCTAAGTAGAGGAGCTGCGGCCCCAATCCAAGCTCCTCACGGATGGCTGAGCTTCTCCGTGAGACGCCAGCCACACTCCTGAGAAAAAAAATCTCTGCCCACGATCTCGTCCTTTCGGTCATCAACCATCCATCATGACCATAGTTGAGGGTAGGAACGAAGATCGACTGGTAGATCGAGAGCTTTGTCTTGTGGCTCAGCTCTCTTCGATGGTAAAACCCTTTTGGTCTGTGTATCAGGGTATCGCTGTTATGGTAAAACCTAGGGATGGGCACGAGTAGTAAATTCCAAACTCGAGTGATCGAAGGAATTCCTCGAGGATCAATCGAGTACTCGTTAAATCAAATCTATTTTTAGAATGCAACGCATCTGCAGCAGGAATAGGCCTGATGATGAACGGCAATATTACCAACCAAACATGTAGGCCTAATGCTTATTCTCCATCAAAACAGTCAGAGTTAACAGAGTATTCATTATTTATTTTTGCAAACGTTCAAAACACATTTCCCTTACAAAAATAAATATGCGTCTCACAATTTAAATCACGTCGAACCAAGGCCTGTAACAGTTTTAAAAAAAACGAAACAAGTAGCCTAACCATTGCAAATAAATGCTTAAAGCTGCAAATAAAACGGCAGCAAATGGACTATGGAAATACTCAGCGTTGTGATCTTCTCTACACGCCCGGGATTACAGCTGCGTCTTGCGGGTGAAAATATAGCCGACACACTTTCACTTTCACCGTTGCTGGGGGTCTGCTTTCCCGAACTCACTGTTGTGTTTCAGGAGCATATGTTGCCGCATAGTACTTTCTGGTAGCTCGATTTCGCTTGGCATATTTTACATTTCACCTTATGATCTCCTATTTCTTTAAAGTATTTCAATTCTTCGCTGCGGTTTGCTTTAACCGCCATCTCTTAACTTTTTGAATTCTGGCGTGCCTGCACACGCCACGGAACGCGCCATGGAAATGGATGCATTTAATTTTCTTTGTGCCCACGTCATGCGTTAGTGGCGCCGACAGAAAATTGATACATTTGCTTCAGAAAACTTTGTTTGTGTGTGTATATGCAAACTCGAGTTTGCCTGTCCACCAACCGAGTTCATTTGTAACGAGTAGTACTCGAGTAATCGATTCCTCACGCCCATCCCTAGTAAAACCCTTTGGTCTCCGTATCAGAGCGCTGTGATGGTATAACCCTTTTGGTCTGTGTATCAGAGTATCGCTGTTATGGTAAAACCCTTTGGTCTCCGTATCAGAGCGCTGTGATGGTATAACCCTTTTGGTCTGTGTATCAGAGTATCGCTGTTATGGTAAAACCCTTTGGTCTCCGTATCAGAGCGCTGTAATGGTAAAACCCTTTGGGCTGCCCGTTAATTGTAGCCTGAAGAGATTTGACTCCTCAATTCATGACTGATGTTTGTTTAATGCATTTATGTAATGTATTGACGTTTTCTGACGATGAGATATTTATCTCATCATCTGGGTTCGAACACGCTACGCAAATGTTTGGTTTACTGCTCGGTTTAAGATTTCATTTGAAGAGAAGCGGGCTATGGTGGAATAGTCTTTTTTGATTTAGGAAGATTACAGAAATGACCAAGAAGACTCCACCACCAGTGGCTTCAGAGCTTCCTCACTCTTCTACTTTAGCACACGGTACACTTGACTATTCTTTATGCAGCTCCATTTAGAGTAGGGCAGCTATTCTCAACACTTGTATTCTGTTTTTTAATTCAATTCCGACTGTGGTGGTGAAGTGATTTTTCCCCGGGGTCGTCCACATTTATATTGCATGAATACCATTGGACCCCCATGACAGAACCAGTCTGGTTCTCTGAGCACCACCTTGTTTAGCCCTCATTAATGCCGCGTTTCCACTGCAGGGTGCTGTACGGTTCGGTTCGCCTCAGTCCGGTAGGGAGGGGGGCGGTATAGCCCAGCTCAGTTCCGAGGTCGCATTTCCACCTCCGACAGTACCCTTTATGGTAGGCCGGATGTCGATCGCCGCGGCAGCTACGTAAACATCGTGACATCATAGCAGCGCGACACAGTGTAGCCTGCTCAATAAAAACAATGGAAAAGTTGAACGCGACAGCAAGCTCCCTCTGCACGTCTTCCTCCCCAAGAATGCAGAGGAACGTCTCCACCTCCTTGTTCGCCCAAGCAAGCGTTTTACGCGACATGTTCATTGTAAAGAATAATACCTCAAGGCTACTGATTGTTTGTTTTTATCCCCACGTCGCCCGGAAGTGACGATTCTGTTGACCAATCAACGGAGGGGGTGTGTAGCTCGAATTTTCCGGCACCCTTTTAGGCGTCTCAGTACCCCAACGGAGGAGTACTGAAGACGAGGGCAAAACGAGTACGGCTCAGTCCGGGTCACGCCCACTTTTGGCGTCGGAAACGCAATCCGTACCGCACCTTTGCGAACCGAACCGTACCGCACCCTGCAGTGGAAACGCGCCATAAGTCTCCTCTTCGCTTGACCTCGTGACATATCCTATCACCGAGGTGGTGAGGAAAGGACGGCTAGGACGGATAGGACGTAATGTCTGGGATTATTGGATCGAATCCCTTTATCTCAGAGTTCTAACCGTAGGGATGGAGACAGGTGTCGCTCGTTACCTTACCAACAGGTTCAGTGTTGCCAGAATGGGCCAAGGAAAACTGGCACAATCTGGCAACACTGAACAGGTCTGCATGCCAGGGCCCGTAACGAACATCACCAGACACATCGGTTCACTCTGCCCTAGGTCTGACCCCATAGCTCCCATCACACCACATGTTATCCTGTATGATGGTATCCCTGTTCTACTGTGTGATGCCTGTGATATCCTCTGTCTAATGACCTGTTTGATTCCTCACCTTGCTAACGCTAGGCGTCCGTGCTGGTAAAGGTGTGTATGTCAAAAGTCACAATCCATATTAAGCACAATTTTAGATCCTCAAACACAGAATAAAGACAGGCTCATCAGAATTTTTTTTGCTGTGGTGTACTCTTGAAGTCTACCATGAAGATACTTTTATTGAGAGATCGTATCTGCATCCACTGAAGAGAGTGAGAGGGGTCTTCTGCAAAACCCCGCAATTCTAAATGGTTGATTGGTAAAATGAAACTAGAGGAATTCATCCCAATCTGATATGCTAATATACATCAATGATCTGTGCTCGGGATCTTTAAATGGTGTTTCAATCCTCTCTATGATCCCACAATGGGTTCTTTCATACAGGATTACATGCATGGACCTCTCTCATCCATTCCACCATCGAACCCGTGACAATGAACACAATCATCACCATCACTCCTCCCATTGTCCCTCCCTCCTCCCCCCTAACCTCTCCCCTTGCCTCCCTACAGAAGACTGTGATAGTGACCGGGGTCAGGACATAGGTGAGGAATTAATTCATTTATGGTTAATTGATAAATTCACAGATATGCTAATTAAAATAGTTGATTGATTAATTTTGCCACTTTCGATATTTGTTCATAGATTTGATTAATTCGATGAGTGAATGGATGAATGCTCTCTGTGAATCCCTGCTACACTGTGTCACGGCTATCATTTAAACCTGAGATTTATTATTGTGTGTATAAATGATTGATAGCATCAACAAGCTTGTCACCCACCATCCAGGGACTGATTGTTTGCTGTGGGATGGATTTGGGCCACAAGCTCCGACATATTTGTTTCTTCATTGTTTAGGTTTGATTTTAATCATTTCTGGGCAAAAAAACAATGCTCATTGCATTTTGTATTGCAATGTTTTTATCTATTATTGCATATTGAGTATGTTAATTTATACAGTACATAGTTGTACAGCTGTGGTACAAGGTTACAGTAAACTGTAGTCATTCTGATATGGTGTTTCATACTACAGCTCATCCTAGCTCACTGCAGCTCATTTAGCTTTTAACTCACACCATGTTACAGGCGTGTCGTCGCACTCCATACTGCAAGCGTGTCATGCTATAGGCTAGAGGTGTGTCATGCTACGTGATACAAGCAAATCTTTGTGCTTAATGCTACAGGCGTGTCATCGAGCTACAGGCGTGTTATTGGCTATAAGCATTCTAAATGCTACAGGCATGTCATCTTGCTACAGGCATGTTATCATGCTATATGCTACAGGCATGTCATCGTGCTACATGCTACAGGTGTGTCATCGTGCTACATGCTACAGCCCAGCATCGTGCTACATGCTAAAGACAAGTCATCATGATACAGGCATGTTGTTGGCTATATATACAAAAAGTAGCCATCACTTCTCTAAATTACTACTTTCAGAATTTGAGGTTCAGAGCAGTATTATCTGTCTGTCATTTATTTCATTAATTCCAAATGTTGGTTGTGATGATGTACGAAATAACCCATTCCATCAATTGACGACTGCATTTTACAAGTGTGTTACGAGTGGCAGGGTGTGCACTTATTTAACATGCCTGGTATGAAAGGTTTCAAAGAATGGGAACATTTAAATAATCTCTGAAACAACAATTTATTTCTTAGTGTTGGATTTAAACTCAATGCAGGGCCACTATTTGAGTGGATTGGACGAACATTGGAACAAATTTAATTGTTTGGAGTGCCGCGACAGAACAAATCAAGGAATGGGCGCAGTTTACTTCATTTCGGCTCAAAGGCAATACAATGCGCTTTACAAAAGAGAGAGGCGAGAATATAGCCTAGACAAGGCCCTTTTCAAACAAATTCTCGAAGGGGAGCAATAAAAATAAAAAAACAGTTTTTGCCCATAGAAAGAAAATCCTTTAAACATCGACTGTTAAACAATATCCCCCAACCTCGGAGATGATCAGAACAGCCGGTAAGGTGAAATTGATTGAACCACAGATTAACAACAGTTTTATTTTTTCTCGTGCCATAGGCCTGCGTGCAGTTGTTAGATGCACATAACATGTTTTCATATTTTGTCTTATTTTTCTCGACTCTACAGCATTCTCTCAGCATTCCCTTAATTAATGGCCTCAGTGCGCAAGAATGATTTCTGAAGCTCCTTTTACAGTAAACCACCTCACAATGAACGTTCAAATAACCCCCAGAGTTCAGTGTCCATCAGTCCCAACATTAAGAAACGGAATCGAAAAGTCCAAGCAAGAATTGGGTCAGTGGGGATTTTGGGATAGACTGGAAAAGGGCCTTATGACTTGGGCCAAATATCCACAACGAATGAGGGTTGCCGACTATCCCCAATGAAGAATGTCAGTGTAGGACACTAAAGCGCATGAATTAATTAATTAAAGTACAATGATAATAGTAATGAAATTTATATTAATGACCTCATGTCGGAATGGCAGGACGTTTGAAATAAGGTTAAGTACCGCCACTCTGACAATGGAAACAGAAATTGTCGGAGTGGTGGGACGTTTGAAAACAATGGAAGTGCCGCCACTACGACAATTAGACGTCAATGTCGGAGTGGGGACATGTTGGAATGGAAGGCGGTCCCTGGTACAGGCGTGTCATCGTGCTACAGGCGTGTCATCGTGCTACAGGCATGTCATCGTGCTACAGGCATGTCATCGTGCTACAGGCATGTCATCGTGCTACATGCTACAGGCATGTCATCGTGCTACATGCTACAGGCATGTAATTGTGCTACATCCTACAGGCATGTCATTGTGCTACATGCTACAGGCATGTCATCGTGCCTCAGGCACCTCATCATGCTACATGCTACAGGCGTGTAATCATGCTACATGCTCCAGTCATTATGTTGAGAAGGTAGAGGCAGTAATGCATGTCTTTCAGCCTAGCTCTTTGTTGTGGTGGAGCGCTGTAGCGCTGAGCGGCCCGCTAACATTAGCTGTAGTTTCTCCCACCAATAAGGCCTCCGTCTCCTGCGGCAATGCCTTCTCATGGGATTTTTACTCAGGTACTGTTCAGTGACCTTTCTACCGCTGCCGTTTGTTAGTGTGCCTTTTTGGTTGCTTTCAGTTTGTCTTTTCTTTGCAATATTGGTGCCAAATGTCAGGTCTGTTAGTGTTTTTTTCTGCTGTTATTGTTTTTTGACAGCTTCTGGTATTTCTATTTGATTTGTTTTGGCGTACATTTGCTTGCTTCAACCATTTCTGAACACTGCCCTCCGATCCTCTTCTACGGCAGCCGGCCTGCGGAGGAGCTTCCATCTCAAGAGGGACCGACAGGGGGGCTCCCCGGTAGACCCCCGCTCGCCCGATGCCCACACAGACTTCCTGATCTACGAGGAAGTGACGCGGTACCAGCCGCGGCGCGGGGAACGGGCGCGGCTCATCGTGCTAATCGGTAGGAGGTCTAGGGTCCCTCTGGGGGTCGAACCCCAATATCCTCAGTTTACCTCGTAATGTCACAGCTCCATTGTGACCTCATTTAGTCTTTCAGATATTTACTTGAAAATAAAGTCAGTAGTATTTTTAAACCTTGTCTCTCACTGCGTGTCTACCTGTGTGTTGTGGCCCTCAGGATCCCTCGGGGCCCGGATCAATGAGCTCAAGCAGAAGGTTATAGCGGAGAACCCCAGACATTACGGTCTGGCTGTGCCTCGTGAGTACTACTGTCCGATCGATTTCATGCCTACAGTTTGTACTGCGCTTTCTAACAGTGAACTTTCCAAATGGTATTCAGAATACCTACATGTTTATTTATAACACTACATGTATTTAAATATGGAGTGTAGCTCAGGAGGTAGAGCGGGTTGGCTGGTAACCGCAAGGTTGCTAGTTCAATCCCCGGCTCCTCCTAGCTCCGAGTGTCGAAGTGTCCCTGGGCAAGGCACCTAACCATAACTGCTCCCGACCAGCTGTCTGTCGCCTTTGCATGGCTGACTCCGCCGCCGGTGTGTGAATGTGTGTATGAATGGGTGATTGTGAGGCACTATTGTAAAGCACTTTGGGTGGCCACTGGTTACAGAAAAAGCGCTATATAAATGCAGTCCATTTACTAAAGACATAACTTGATTGGCAGTTTGATTTCCCAGATTTTCCTCAGAATATTCTGAAGTCCCAGAATAATAACTGTTGATTGAGCCATTGGTGGATGATTTCACTCTTAGCGTTTCAAACGCCTCAACAGTAAGGGGGCGGAGACGCAGTTGATACATTGACACAGCCCTGTGTATCAGAGTACCGCTGTATTGGTAAAACCTTTTGGGCTGCCCGTTAATCCTAGCCCGAAGGGATTTGACTCCTCAATTGATGCCTGATGACACGCAGGATGTGGCCCCAGGCCTCCCTGCAGCAGAGGCCTGGGGCCTGGGGCGCGGCGGGCCCCACCGGCTGTCGCTCATGGTGCAGCGGGACCCGTGGCGCGGCGGGCCCCACCGGCTGTGGCTCACGGTGGGGTCCGCCACGCCACAGGCCCTACCGCGCTGTGGCTCACGGTGCGGCGGGGCCCGTGGCGCGGGGAGGCCCACTGTGCGGTTGAGCCATGGGCCAGGGCCCACAGTGCCGGGGGGCGGAGCATCAGCAACCAGAAATGTGTATTTCCTTTTGTTTCCTGGTGTCTGTATGGCGTCGGCAGACACAACGCGGGCGAGGAAGAGCCAGGAGCGGGAGGGCGTAGAGTACCACTTCATCACCAAGGCCGCCTTCGAGCTCGACGTGCAGAACAGCAAGTGAGGGTTTCTAACGTCCAACATGGTGCATTCTGAGCAGGGCCGGCGGCTCTGGTGGCACCCTTAAAGGAGCATTTCACCGGTGGAGGCATGAATATGTATTGAAATTGGGTCCTATATGTAGTCGAATAATAAAATAAAATTCTAATTTGGTGCCGTCTTGACCGAGAAAAGGCAGAAAGTGACTTTTTGCCGCTTGTGGATTGAAGACAACAACTCCCACCATGCACAGCTTCGCTGGCGGCCACTCCCGCTGATCATCTCCGCCTATCGGACACCTCCTTGTTCCATCTACTAATGGAACAAATCAGCGTGGAGCTTGAACCGACGTCACTAGAGTAGTGACGCTTGCACAGAAGCATACGGCCGACATCTTTCTTTATTCTGGGTGGAAATAGTAACATAGTTACGCAATTAAATGCGTTTATGTAAACATTTTTAGCGAGAAATGTGCATTTTAATTTCATAATGTTCGCTCGTTGAATGTGAAGGATGTTTGGTTTGATAGTTATGACGAAGAGGGAACGCTCCATTCACTTGCATGGACAGCGTCTCTGGTTGCTAAGCAACCTCAACGTCTTGGCGGACTATCTGCTGATCAACACTACGAATGCTGGAAACACACCAGACACACCATGTGAAGTTATTTAACCCGATTATTGTTATTTATATCCGAGATTATTTAATCTAACCCGATCTAAACTCTATCATGCACCCAAACACGGTGGCGTTTGGGTTTCCTACCTCAGACTCCTAAATCCAGCGCAGCCACAGGCGCGTTGGCGCGTTGAACCAATTTTTGTGACACACAATGATCAAGCGTCAAGTTAGGCACGTTACACGCGTTTGGTGTGGCCGTAGCCCGTGTCCACCAAAAGCGTTTTTTTATGCGGTTTCACCCAAAAAATCGGCTTCGTGTGGACGGGGCCAAGAAGGCGAACACACGTCACCAAGACGGGGAGACAGCGCCAGGCGACTTACGCCACTATCTGCCAATGGATCTTGGATGCCTGGGCTGATATAACAGTCTCAACTGTGGTCCAAGCTTTCACGAAGGCAGGAATAATCACTGAACTGCCAGGCAACAGCAGCGACACTGACTCGGATAATGACAAGAGGGATCCGGGCATGTTGGATGCCGTACTCGCCCAACTGTTCAATTCGGACACACAAGAATTCGAGGGATTCGTAGACGGGGAATGAACTGAAAAAGTGAGTTTATTGTTAAGAGATATTGATATTGATCAGATATGGATGAGATATTGTTAATATGCACATTAACGTTTGAACATCGTTACCGTGGGAGTGACCGGAGTTGTCAGAACGCTTAATAAAGTTTGACTTTATCTGACTGTTTTGTTGACATTCCCTTTAGCACAGCTCGGTCTAGTCGATGCATAACGCAACCCCAGTCAAACGTTTGACTGCAGTATCTTCTATTCTATGCGCCTTATAATCCGGTGCGCCCTATATATGAAAACAGTTCTAAAATAGGCCATTCATTAAAGGTGCGCCTTATAATCCGGTGTGCCTTATAGTGCGGAAAATACGGTAGTCCTCGTTTGTATTTCTTTCGAAATGGTGAACTTTTGCATGGAGCCATCTTCTATGTCAGATCCAGTACCCTCCGCCAATGTACTTCAGTTTTATCAACAGCCTCTGTTATCTTAGCTTCAGACGCTGTGGATGTTAGTTTCTGCTGGTGAAGTCCCACCCACTGGCACTGCTCTAATAGGTCTGTAGCGTCAGTGGGTCCCATCCCCTAGGGGGGTGGGACTAGTGGTTGTAGTCTTACGAGAATCATCCCCTCTTACGCTTCCTATTTTCTTGTACGCAATAATCGTCATATTGCGTCATTAAAAACAGGAAGTGTTGGAGATCGATACGGATCTCTCCAGTCTCTCCAGAAAATAAGGGAATGATGCTAGACCATTCAAAAATATGCGGGGGGTTCTAAAAATACAAAGCTTATGTGAAATGGGTGAAGTTGCCCTTTAATAAATTAAAATATACGAAACAAGGAAAATGAAAACATATTTTTTGATTGTTGTTCATAGTTTAACAACATAACGAAATGTCATGATGAATATCGATCTAAATACGATCTTAGAGTATTAGCTTAATCAATATGTAATAAAAAGCAAAGACTGCTGTGACTTCTTACGGTGAACTTTTTTACCTGGATGGAGATGTGGCAATATGTTACAGCCACAGTTAAAATAAATTGAAGACAGTTAAATAAATTGAAGTCTGGCTCTCAGAAGATAAGGTGAAGAAAGACAGGGAGAGAAGACAAATTGAAGGAAGTCATTTGAACACACAAGATGAAACCCCATTCTTAACTACCTCCTTTATCGTTGCTAAAACGAACAGATACAAGTACAACCCAAAGCAAGGGCAGACAATTGGCTACACTTTCAATTATGAGGCCTTGGTTATTAAGGTGAGGGCCGAATGAATGAATGGCCCGGGAACCGTGGGTGCCGCGTCCCGGGAACCGTGGGAACCGTGGGCACCGTGAGCGCGGCCACTGCACCCCCGCGTCTCCCTCCGTGCCCCGTGAATGAATGAATGAATGGTCAAAAAACTGCGGGCACCGTGACAGCGGCCCAGGCAACGCGAAAAGAGATCGCGTGCAGAGGCCTAATTAGGCCTGTATATTTTGTATTTGAAATGCAACAGTCTTTTCGTGGAGACTACGCTCAGAGCAGCTGGAACTGAACAACAGCAAGAGGAAGGAGGAAAACGGCCTATGAAACAAAATGTGTTATTTTTTTCATGCTATCGGCCATGTTTGATGGTGTTGTGATGGTTATTGAACTGTTAACCCGCAGACTTGGGTTATGTTAATCAGCGTTACTATAGAGATCATGATGATAGCTGATGTAACGGGAGTCCGGGCGTGTGCAGGACCGAACCGCGCTGTATGACCACTGTTAGACAAAACAAATAACCAGGTGGTGTAATGAAGCATGTGATCACGACTTTCCTCCCCAGGTTCATCGAGTTTGGCGAGTACAAGGACAACCTTTACGGCACCAGCCTGGAATCCATCCGCAGCGTGCTGGACCGCAGCAAAGTTTGCCTGGTGGACGTGCATGCCGAAGTGAGCGCGCACGGGACAGCGTCCTCTAGTGGCGAGGGGTTTGATTTACGGTCGAAACATGTTGCTGATATGTAAATTAACAGCTTTTTAAATGGATAAGGGATCCGGTACAGCTTGGTTTTCGTTCGAGATGGTTGATATGGTTGATGATAAAGTTGTATTTCAACTAAAGGCATTCGACATTTTGTTAAATGAATGACAATTACTCGAAAACAGACACTAAAACACATCTTTAGTGTATGTATACATAAGTCAATGCTAACTGTGTGTGTCATAAACATAAGTTTGTTATTTCACCTAGCGCTACGTGTTCTTAATCATGTGTTTTATTCTCTCTCCCAGGCGCTGAAAAGCCTTCGCACGGCCGAGTTCAGGCCCTATGTGGTGTTTGTGAGGCCGCGGGTTCCCAGCAGCCACTGCAGGCGTCTGGGCTCCACCTCCTCGCTAAGCACCACCATCACGGTGGGTCGAGGATCCAGAGGGGGCACTATCTAGTCCTGGGGAGCTCTTAAAGATGAACTGAACTGAAATTTGAATGTTTGGATGATATAACAGATGCATTGTCTGCCTTCTCATTGGTACAACAACAAAAAACGGCTGAACTTGCTAAAAGGGATTAAATTGTACGGTGAAAGAGTTACAGGGCGCCGCCATGTTGGATTTCAACAATCAGCTACGTCACTGGCATGGTAACCTACTACTCTGTGGCTCTAGCAGCCATAGCAGGTAATTTGTCAGGCTCTGAGGCTCGCTGAAATGGCTACGGAAAAGCAAACAACCAGGTCTACAGGAGGATCATCTTATTGCATTGCCCCTGGCTGCAGTAATGAATTATATAGGGCCAAGGCAGCTGGGGTAATCATACATTTCCACAGGCTACCTTTGAATAGGAAACCAGCCCTTAATACATGGCTGGCAGCCTTAAAACTGACTAACCCTCCGATGTCAATCAGCCCCTGTCATGTCAATCTCCACAAGCTAGCACTCCGACCATAAAGTGTATAAACTATTACTCCGACAATATCACAGATCTATGTTTCCAAGCTGCTAATTAAACCACGGCGGGTCTGTAAACAAATGTCCCTTTCTACTCACCCTGATGTTTGCCAACTAGCCGATTGCTGATGCAGCGGGAGTTAAACTCGAAGAAGTAGTTTCATAGTAAGATGTATCTGTGCAATATCCATCTGTGCAATATCCTTCAACATCCACCAGAAAGTAAATGCATGAAGGCATTATCTGTCACCTGACGACATGACGTACAATATTAGTTTGAACTCGATTCTCCAGGCCATTACAACGTTCGGAATAACGTTTGGGACACATGCTGCATTATTTTACTTTATTACTTAATCATATTCATGTCAATTCAATAAGGATCTGGCCCCGTGGTCAGTGTCCCCCCATGTCTCGCCCCATGGTCAGTGTCCCCCCATGTCTCACCCCATGGTCAGTGTCCGCCATGTCTCACCCCATGGTCAGTGTCCCCCATGTCCCTGTCCCCCATGTCCCACCCCATGTGTGTCCCCCCATGTCTCAACCCGTGTCTCTGTCCCCCATGTCTCACCCCATGGTCAGTGTCCCCTCATGTCTCACCCCGTGGTCAGTGTCCCCCCATGTCTCACCCCGTGGTCAGTGTCTGCCATGTCTCACCCCGTGGTCAGTGTCTGCCATGTCTGTCCCCCATGTCCCACCCCATGTGTGTCCCCCCATGTCTCAACCCGTGTCTCTGTCCCCCATGTCTCACCCCGTGGTCAGTGTCCGCCACGTCTCACCCCATGGTCAGTGTCCACCATGTCTCACCCCGTGTCTCTGTCCCCCATGTCTCACCCCATGGTCAGTGTCCCCCATGTCTCACCCCGTGGTCAGTGCCCCCCATTTCTCACCCCGTGTCTCTGTCCCCCATGTCTCACCCCGTGGTCAGTGCCCCCCATGTCTCACCCGTGTGGCTATCCCCACCATGTCTTACCCTCTGACCTGTCCCCCAGGAGGAGGACCTGGAGGAGATGAGGCAGTCGGCTGAGCAGATGGATGATCTCCACGGCCACTGGGTGGACTACGTCCTGGTGAAGGAGGAGCCCGCCGGGGCCTTACTGGAGCTGCAGGGCCTGCTGGAGCGGGTAGCGACCGAGCCCCACTGGGTCCCCGTCTCCTGGGTCAGGACCTAGACCTGGGAGGGGGGACCGAGCCCCACTGGGTCCCCGTCTCCTGGGTCCGAAACAAGACCGGGGGACCGGAACTGGACTGCAGCAGGACTATTGAGACCAAGTAGGGCAGTGGGGGGGCTTGAAGTTAAGGTACTGCTGGATCTACATCATTACCATCGTAGCCTGCGCAATCTTTACAACTAAAGCCCAGTTCACACCAAAGATTCACCTTGCAACGACTTGCAACGGTGTGAACGGGTCGTTCCAAGGAGTTGCAAGGCGTCGCAAGGAGTCGCCAGAGATTAGAACGCGGCGATTTAACTATTTCTCTTCAGCCAATCACAGCACAGAACAACTTGTACGTCACGGCTTTACTCCGTCCCGGTACCGTACTGTCCACTCCACCATCCGAAGATGGCAGACTTCTGGTCCGAGGAGAGGGAGGGGAATTGAATTCGCTTGCTGGAGGAGCAAGCCGTCCTTTACGACGTTGGCAGAAAGGGGTATAGCAACAGGGACAGCAAGAAGAAAGCATGTTGCGAAATTGCGGTGGCACTTGGTGTGGTGTTTTAAAGCGTCTTAGAGTAGGCCTACCATATTAAGCGCTATATAAATTTCATTTATTATTATTATTAAAGGGATACTTCACCCATTGAGAACCGGCGTTCTATCATTATAAAATCGCTATTATAATATAAATAAATATATAAATAAATATCAGTCTAAACCAGTCTCCCCTTGGCCCATTTTTTCTCATCTAATTTTCTCCCGAAATGACGTCAAATGATGCCATTTCGGGAGAAACCTCTTGTCCCGCTAGAAGGGCCGAGGACTACAACACACTTTTGGTGGAAAAATGTTCAACCAATAAGGAATGAGAGGGAGCGGGAGCTCGCGTACTGAGGGGAAATGAGGGGGACGGGAGACCGACAGGTGGGCGGGGCAGCGAGCGCAATGCACTGTGGTAGTTGGAGGTTTTCTTACTTTGAGCCAGAGAGACCATGAAAACACTCTTTCTGCCTTTTTTCAGGCTAGGATGAACCGATTTCAATTTTTTTTTCACATTTATAATACATTGAATTATTTAATTCATAAAACCTTCATATTCCCACCGGTGAAGTATCTCTTTAAGTTCAACTCGTGACCTTGTTAACTGGTGACCATTAGCCGGATGCGTCGCTTGTTGTCGTGGCTACGCCAGCTGGGACCAGACACGTAGCTGTCCTCGCGAATGCCTCTTTGATCTTTGGTCTGAACTGGGCTTAATGCGACAGTTTTTACCGAAATAAGAACAATGTTTTCTTTCATTGCATCATGTTGACTGTTTCCCCTTGTCACCAAACACCGAAAACCTCAACCCTGTCCCAAATCAAAAAAACAAGTTAACTGGACGTTTCTTATTTGTTGAACTGGTGATGTCATACTAACTTGAAAATGACATCACCTGACAGATTTGAACCCATTACAAACTTCCGTTCCGAATCATCTTTGTGAATGAGGATTGATTTAGCAGCGGTTTCTTGTTTTAATGTAACCCTGCTCTATGAATCATATCCTGAATGTTGTGTATCTGGCATGTATTAGTGAGGACTTCTATTAAGTGTTCAAAAGTCTGATTCGAGCAAATGTACCACTATTTATCAGGAAACTTATACTGTGCCATAAACAATATGCATAATCAATCAATGTACAATGGTAACAATGGACCTCTGCAAATGATTAATCTGGCTTCCAATCGTGGACGTGTTCCATCAATAAACAAAAGTCGAACAAGTCTCTGGACTGCATTCTTTTAATAAGTCAGACAGACCACATCCTTTACTTGGGGACAAACTTTAATTTGCGATGGTTTAAAGGCTACGAGTACAAAGCATAAACAAAAAGTAAGGAGAATATACACTAGTTTGTTGGCGGAGGTGTTTCTGCACGAGGCCTCAACACTACAGGTGTTTACTTCCACAGCTTCTTGATGGACATGTTCTTCTCACTGTCCTTCTGCATCACCTGGGGACAGAGGGTTTGAAAAGGGCTTCAGATCAAAGGGTCACAAGGTACAGCTGATGTTTTGCATAAGAATTGGGTCAAGTATAAACAATTAACGTCAAATTTGACGATTTAAAAAAGGTAACTTACACATTATTGTCAACTAAAGGTCAATAAAATGTACGAGTAGAATTTATCTTGTTGGTAAATATACACTTCTGATGGGCAATGTGGCCTTTTATGAAGACACATGGTGGAACAAAATCTAGAAGGGGGGTGTGTGTGTGTGTGTGTGTGTGTGTGTGTGTGTGTGTGTGTGTGTGTGTGTGTGTGTGTGTGTGTGTGTGTGTGTGTGTGTGTGTGTGTGTGTGTGTGTGTGTGTGTGAGACCTTGGCCACGGCCATCTCAAAGTCCTCCTGGTTGACATGGACTCTTCGTTCTCTCAGGGCGTACATGCCGGACTCTGTGCAAACTCCCTACAACACACACACGTTATCGTCACACACATGTTCTCATCACACCCTGCTGGACGCCAGTTTAACACGTCTGCGACCTAACCAGCTAGAGGTCAACCAGCTGTCTAGTTGCAAGCGCAGTACAACAGGATGAAGAGCTGAGGTCAGCTGCCCTGACCCCCAATACATGAATGAGTGTAAAGATCCACATACGTCTTTCATTTATACCTTAAACAATATTCCACATCATAAATCACGTGTATGCATCACTGATCAGTGGTTAATTTGAACGATCACTCAACTGTGCCCCCTTCCTACGTAAGAGGGGGCGCCGAAACTGACTCGCTCGTTTGGTAACTGTAGGCGGGGTACATACAGAAATGCATATCTCACTCAAAAAATCATGTACAGACCATTTTCAAAGTTTGTATGCGTGTGGGAGCACCAGAGACCCAAAACAACCCAAATCCCAGGTAAAGTGTTGTTTTCATAATATGTCCCATTTAAGTGTTTGACCATTCCAGTCCAAGGCCCAAACGGAATAACCCTTACCCTTACTTAACAATCAAATAGATTTAAACTGCAATGTAATTATTTTTTTATTATTGATACACTTCCCAAAAATCTCTCTTGACTTCTTCCAATTTTCCCCACTGTTTTGCGCATGCTACACAGTAAGGATATTATGCTTTCGCGCTCACGTGACATAGCGGGCATGAGTCGTAACCAATGCGTCGACCGCAGAGGGGTCTGCAACGACGCAGTTCCAACGCAAAGCGACGTAGCAGTAGTCACGTGACTGCGAAGTAGTGTTTTCACAATACTGGATTTCCTAACTTCGATACAATACCTTGAAAGTATCAATGTTCAATACCATTTCAATACCACAGGGAAAATAATAGAAGGATCCTGTGCAAGGGAAATATTCAATTAGGAAACTACTAGGTAAGAGGGCATAACGCTAGAATACCGCATAAGTGGAAAATTACATTTCCACCTGAAATAATGATCAGTTGGTCATTATCAGTTTGTAACCCTGTAGTACTATGAGACACAAACAGGTAGATCTCTTGTACAATTTTGACACCACTCGAAAAACACCACTCGCAAATAATCAATATGGCCACCAGATAGCGCTAAAGGACATGTCTTCAGCGCTATGATTGAAGGCAATTTACCAATTTCCACAGAAACCTTCTCTAGTTATTGATTGTAAACACCAAGTTTAGTGGCAAAAGAGTTTTGGTCGATTTTTGCCAAAGAACGCGATTGAATGACAGGAGGCGGGTCCAGAGACCGCGAGAGATTGACTGGAAGCGGGGCCATGTTGGCGCTGTGTGTCTCGCTATCCGAGAGAGGAGAGCGAGAAAGCGCAGCTGGTATTCTTGTATTGATACTGCAGAAAATTATTGAAACGGTTAAAAAAATCCATTGAAAAATTGATATTTTTGACAGCACCACTCCAAGTATGAATTTACATTTGTAGCAAAGACTCCAGAATGTTTGGCTTCATGGACATTACGCAGAATATTTGAATTATGCTATCTATTGATAATGTAAAACCTTTAAAAAAATTAAGATGAAATTTAATACTTTTAAGGCCTTAATTTTGGAAAATGAAAAGTAATACTTTTTTAATACTTTAAGACTCTGCGATTACCCTGAAGAGGAACTTCCATGGAGCTGACCCCTCTCTGATCCCAGTCTGGGTCTGATCCCTAATCGTGGTCTGATCCCGGTCTGGGTCTGATCCCAGTCTGGGTCTGATCCCAGTCTGGGTCTGATCCCAGTCTGGGTCTGATCCCAGTCTGGGTCTGATCCCAGTCTGTGTCTGATCCCAGTCTGGGTCTGATCCCAGTCTGTGTCTGATCCCAGTCTGTGTCTGATCCCAGTCTCTGTCTGATCCCAGTCTGTGTCTGATCCCAGTCTGTGTCTGATCCCAGTCTGTGTCTGATCCCAGTCTGTGTCTGATCCCTAATCATGGTCTGATCCCTAATCGTGATCCGATCCCTAATCGTGATCCGATCCCTAATCGTGATCCGATCCCTAATCGTGATCCGATCCCTAATCGTGATCCGATCCCTAATCGTGATCCGATCCCGGTCTGGGTCTGATCCCGGTCTGGGTCTGATCCCGGTCTGGGTCTGATCCCGGTCTGGGTCTGATCCCGGTCTGGGTCTGATCCCGGTCTGGGTCTGATCCCGGTCTGGGTCTGATCCCGGTCTGGGTCTGATCCCGGTCTGGGTCTGATCCCGGTCTGGGTCTGATCCCGGTCTGGGTCTGATCCCGGTCTGGGTCTGATCCCGGTCTGGGTCTGATCCCGGTCTGGGTCTGATCCCGGTCTGGGTCTGATCCCAGTCTGGGTCTGATCCCAGTCTGGGTCTGATCCCAGTCTGGGTCTGATCCCAGTCTGGGTCTGATCCCAGTCTGGGTCTGATCCCAGTCTGGGTCTGATCCCAGTCTGGGTCTGATCCCAGTCTGGGTCTGATCCCAGTCTGGGTCCATGTACGTCGTTGGCTCACCTTAACCTCGGCTCCGGACGCTCCGGGCATGAGCTCGGCGATCTTCCTGAGGTTGATGCCCCGGGTCAGGTTCATCTTCCTGGAGTGGATCTTCAGGATGTCAAGACGAGCCTGGGGAGAGGGGGGGAACCATGAGTCACTCAACACCCAATGATGTTAGCGATGGGGAACCCACTGCAGTGTTTCCCACAGACAGAAAGCAATGTGTGGTGCCAGCGGGGGGGGGGGGGGGGGGTGGAATCCTGACGGGGGGGGGGGGGGAGGTTCTATATTAACCTTTTTTGGTAATAGAAAATCAATAGTATAATGTAACAATATGAATGTAATAATAAAATAAAATAATAGTCGTTCAACCAATCAGACCAACGATCGCTTCAATCGCAACAATCGCTTCCCTGTCGCCATTGTGTTATATCAGCCAATAGCGCGCCAGGGGGAAGACAACTGCTTGGTGATTGGTTCCAGTAGAAGCGGATCAGAAACAGAAAGAAATGTATTGCTCTCCAGCCCCTTCTGCAGAGCGAATTCCAATAGCGGCAGAACGGGCAGGGGGTACCCAGTCTAATACCGTAGCCTATCTCAACTATAACCGCATTTCATATTAAATCGCATCGTTTTCTGCGCTACCAAGATTTTCTGTGCTGACTTAGGGTGCGGGATGTTCAATATCAATAACGTTGAGTTCATAACATTATCTTTTCTGAGTTAACAATAATTTTGGGCAGGTGTTTTTGAGCACAGTATATCATACTAGACTTTGGTAAAACGGTCACCGACCGTCTTCTCCGTGCCTTATATCCCGCTGCTTTGTGTTTTCTTTTGATGGGTGCGTTGAGAGGAGGAGCGGGCTGTTTATAAGTGTACCCGCTCACCACTGGCATGAATGCGCACTCGTCTCTTTGTGTGCGTGTTCGTGTGCGTATGTCTGTGTGAACAAGACTGTCAGGGAGAAAGAGAGCTATGAGGAGATGAATGAACGGAATGATATTTATATTTAAAAATCGCAAAAAATAAATAAATAAGCGGAATCAATTTGTGGTGCGCGGTGTTGAATCTGTGGCGCTGCGCCCCACATTGGTCTATGTATGGGAAACACTGATCTGGGGATCCCACCAGGGTTTCCCCAGGTTTGATCAACCCAAATTTAGACTTTTTTAAGACCACTTCAATGAAAATTAAGACCAACATCGCACCCATTAAGCGGTCGTAAAACACCAGTGCATATGTTATTCATGTTTTTTTGGAACATATGAAACATTCATGTCAATACATTAATGAATGTGCCAAAGGATAAGTGTGCACTCACCAATCAAAGAGCCAAACGGAGGGCCTAACTCAAAGCCTAGAGGCCTGATGTCTCTTAAGACCATGTACCCAGAAACGATAATAAAAGATTAAAAAAACAATACACAAAGTGATGGTGTGAAAGTGTAGCTGTATTTTTGGTTTAAATATCAAACTTTCAACACACAATATAAAATATAAACAAACAAACTCTTTTCAAATTGCTGTAGTTTCTCAGCATTCAAATTTCCTCAACCATTTCAATGAATCGTCCACTTGCCTCGTTGACCTCTTTTACTAACTCCTTCGTAATGTAAGGAGCCAGCCCGAACCCTAACCCGTCCACAGACATGGTGACTAATGTATGATAGTAAGCATTATTGGCCCGTAACACTAATATTCGGAAACAACACTGCCTCAAAAGGATATTGGCCTAAGCAACACCAGTAGAGGCTATACTTTTCCCTGAACTTTTAAACGTTGCAAACGTGCAAAAACATAATTATATATTTATGTGGCATTCAGTCCAATGCTTAAAATATATCTATGGCATTCAGTAGGCCAATGCTGTGGTAAAGTGTGTAAAGGTATGACCAAGTGTTTCTTTCTGTTCAATAGATAGAACTTTATCAATCCCCTGTATAAAACAATAATGGCAAAAAAATATATATACAAAACATTAAGACTAGGGTAACGCAATTTAAGACTTTTTAAGACCCCGTGGCTACCCTGCCCACTGATGGGGAGTACATCATGATATGTACACAATGACATGTATGACATGTAAACAATAGCCGAGGCGTAAGTTGGTGTTTGTGGGCAGTGTTATAAGGTGTGTTGGTGGGCGGAACTCACAGCCTCGTTGGGAGGGGGGAACTCGATCTTCCGGTCGATGCGCCCAGGCCGTAGCAGAGCAGAGTCCAGGATGTCGATCCGGTTGGTGGCCATGATGACCTGGAGGAGAAAGGAGGTGGTTACAGACGGACTCCCACCGCCATGGGGACGACACTGGAGCAGACTTTAGTCCAACCACGCTACATCACGGTTAGTCTGGAGAGCAGACTTTAGTCCAACCACGCTACAGGAGCAGACTTTAGTCCAACCACGCTACATCACTGTTGGGCCCAATCTCAATCCTTTGCTACATAGAAAATCTCAACCCTAGCCCTCGCTGTTGCGCGTTCACGCGCCGTGGAGTCATGTCCCAATACTGTTTAAATGTAGCTTAAGGGGTAGGGGGGAGGGCTAACATCCCCTCAAAATTGAGATTTTCGATGGGCACCCTCAAAGCGCTTCAGTTCTGACTTGCTCCCACAATACCTTGCGAGAATGCCCGAGACAATGGCAGCCAGTCTGTCTCTTGTAACATTACCAGGGGTCTGGTTATCTGCTAGGGGGCACAGGGAGGCCATGATGACGTCACAGGGTAGGGTTGTCCCATTTGGTAGGGGACCGTTAAGGGGTAGCAATGAGGGGTAGCAATGAGATTGAGCAATGAGGGTTAGGGTTGAGATGTAGGGTTGAGACAGAGCGAATGAATGAGATTGGGCCTTAGTCTGGAGAGCAGACTTTAGTACAACCACGCTACATCACTTTCTGAAGAGCAGACTTTAGTCCAACCACACTACATCACTGTTAGTCTGGAGAGCAGACTTTAAAAAGAGAGTAAACACACACACTAGAGCTGTCCCAAACGATTATTTTTCAAACGATTATTCTAGCGATTATTTTTTCAATTAGTCGACTAATCTAACGACTAATTTTACCATTAATCCAACGATTATTTTTTCAGTTACCGATTATTTCACATTACTTCATCAATGTAACTTTTCACACAATATGGATATCAAAACATTTGTTGTTAAAATATCAACATTTATTAAACATTTCTTTAACATGCCACTTTTTTGTGCAATAACATTGTGCAAACACGGCACTTAAATTGTGCAAACTGCAAAATAGCGCATTTTGATGCCATATGTAGTATCTAACAAATGAACAAAATAAGTCAATCAGGAGGAATATACCAAATATAAAAATACTGTTCTAGTCCTTCCTCCCTCTCTCATTGTGCAAACTGAAAAATAATGCACTGCCACCTCAGAGACCCAACTTCGAAAAGGATTTATGTAATTTAAATTGTCAACTTGTAGTGTGTGTTTACTACTTAGAACTTGTTGATAGATCGTGGAATTTCGACAGTCAACAGCTAGACTAGAACTACATAACATGACAAAAGTTCTCTTACTACTTAGAACTGGTTGCTAGATCGTGGAATTTCGACAGTCAACAGCTAGACTAGAACTACATAACATGACAAAAGTTCTCTTTTCACCAGAGTATAACATCCGAACCCGACAAAGTCTATTCATAATATTGTAATGACCACGGAAGAGGCATTGAATGAAGTGATTAGATACCTAATAAACCGTTGGAACACGCAAGACCGGTCACCACTATACCACTAGCCTCTGTGCTCCCGCTACTGCCTGCCGCCGCCATTGTTATGAATTCAAACGATTGGCGACTAGCGTTCTGGTGCATATTTACCGCCACGACTGGAGTGAGAGTGGCGGGGGAGTGAAAATTGAAGTCGTAATCGACTTCAATTTTTGAAGTCGATTACGTCGACTAATCGTCCCAGCTCTAACACACATAAATGAGTGCGTGCAGGTGTGTGTGAACCTTGATGTTCTTGGTGGCCTCGAAGCCATCCAGCTGGTTGAGCAGCTCCAGCATGGTCCTTTGCACCTCGCTGTCTCCCCCCGAGCCGCCCTCCAGACGCGACGAGCCGATGGAGTCGATCTCGTCCATGAAGATGATGGAGGGGGCGTGCTCGCGGGCCATGACGAAGAGCTCTCGCACCATGCGGGCGCCTGGGAGGAGAAACACAAGGGTTAACATCCTCTGGAAAGAGGATTCTGTCAGAATAATCTGAATATCTTGTTAGAGAATATGGCGACTGGTGGGCAGGAGTCTGAATGTCTTTGAGGTTTAAATTGTGACCAGATGTCTGGAGATACACATTAATAACTCCAACTATTTGTAATAAACCAGGTGCTTGACATCACACCACCCCTCACCCTCTCCGATGAACTTCTGGACCAGCTCCGAGCCCGACACCCTGATGAAGGTGCAGTCCGTGTGGTGGGCCACGGCTCTGGCCAGCAGGGTCTTCCCTGTGCCAGGAGGGCCGTACAGAAGCACTCCCTGGGGTCGAGGAAGAGACACGCATGACGTTATGCTGTGGTCTAGCGGGGGGCCATAGCGGTAGCCCGTAGCAGCGCTATGACCAAGTGATGCATGACTATATGGGATGGCTCGCACCTAGAGGGTGTTTCGCATCCATACCACCAAGACTAGAAGTAGCCGAGTTATTTAGCTGTCGTTAAGCTAAATAACGGTAATTAAGCCCTCATAATATTACAAAATGTAACGGTTATTTAGCTGCCAGTCCCGCCCAGCTCTAGTGACACGATGAAATAGAAAGTTACTGTATTAACTTCTCAGTCCCACCCAGCTCTAGTAACACTATGAAACGGTCAGTTATTAAGCTGTCGGTTCCCCCCAGCTCTAGTAACACTATGAAACGGTCAGTTATTAAGCTGTCAGTTCCCCCCAGCTCTAGTAACACTATGAAACGGTCAGTTATTAAGCTGCCAGTTCCCCCAGCTCTAGTAACACTATGAAACGGTCAGTTATTAAGCTGTCAGTTCCCCCCAGCTCTAGTAACACTATGAAACGGTCAGTTATTAAGCTGTCAGTTCCCCCCAGCTCTAGTAACACTATGAAACGGTCAGTTATTAAGCTGTCAGTTCCCCCCAGCTCTAGTAACACTATGAAACGGTCAGTTATTAAGCTGCCAGTTCCCCCCAGCTCTAGTAACACTATGAAACGGTCAGTTATTAAGCTGTCAGTTCCCCCCAGCTCTAGTAACACTATGAAACGGTCAGTTATTAAGCTGTCAGTTCCCCCCAGCTCTAGTAACACTATGAAACGGTCAGTTATTAAGCTGTCAGTTCCCCCCAGCTCTAGTAACACTATGAAACGGTCAGTTATTAAGCTGTCAGTTCCCCCCAGCCCCTGAGGTTTTTTCCTGCTTCGTTTCACCGACCTTGGGCTGTGCGATGCCGAGCGCCTCGAAGAGCTCAGGATGCTTGACCGGCAGCTCGATCACTTCCTTGATCTCCTTGATCTGCTTGTCCAGGCCCCCGATCATCTCGTAGGTGGAGTCCGGCACCTTCTCCACCATCATCAGGGACACCAGGGGGTCTACCTTGTTTGGCAGGATCTTGTGCAGGGTGTAGCTGTCGTTACGCAGTGCCACGCGGCAGTTAGGGGTCACCTGGGCAAAGGGGGGTCCATTAGGAACTACTGATGCGTTTAAAGGAAATCTAGGAATAATACAAACTAGGGATGGACCGGTACATCATCCGAACCGTTTGGGTCGCTGTGTCTGAGGATGTGTTGTCGCTGTCCAAGCAGGGCTCAAGAAGACTAACTTTTTTTATTTGGTTGCACCCTTAAAGAATTGGTTTCCCATTTTCTTTCGCCGATTCTTAGGCCCCGTCCACACGGAGCCGATTTTTGGGTGAAACCGCACAAGTCTTGTGGGTTTCGGTCGACCGTCCAGACGGAGCCGGCGGATCCGGAGCCCGAAACCGCACATTTCTGAAACCACCCTCGGAGGTGGTTTCAAAACTATCCGGACCTATGCGGTTTCGTTCTAGGATTCGTGTGGACGCCTGAAACGCAAACGATGACGTCATTAGCCCCCCACCAGCTGGTTGACGTCAGAGTTGCGTTGAATTGATAAATGTAATTATTAAATGTACATTAAAAAGTACTTCTGCTCAATTTAAAAGGTTGAATCTCCTCGTAACTGAATGTTTGTATAGAGCGCGCAGGCTGTATGCGCGCCACTTTTTTCTGTGGAGAACCAGCGCCTTAATCATTTACTACAGCGTTTCTACAGCTCGATGTGGTTTCTCAATGACTCCCCTTTACGGGGATATTCCTGAACCGCATAAAACGAATCGTGTACGCCCGTTTCGGCTCCGTCATGCCATGTCATGTACCATCCAGCTGTCGTTTTAAAAAATTCACTCAATTAAAAACATTCTCAAATGCTTTTGCCGCTGCTCCTTTTTTCTTCTACATCGAACGTCTGGACATCTGTCCTCACCAACCAACTATTCCACTCCACCTCCTCCGTTCCTTCATCTACAATAGAGCATTTCCTAGTATGCGGCCACGCTAGAACTTCCAGCCCTGCTCCAAACCGGGGCCCATATGGCAGCACCGTCACCTCTTAAAACACAGGACAGGACCTAACCGGGGCCCATATGGCAGCACCATCACCTCTTAAAACACAGGACAGGACCTAACCGGGGCCCATATGGCAGCACCGTCACCTCTTAAAACACAGGACAGGACCTAACCGGGGCCCATATGGCAGCACCGTCACCTCTTAAAACACAGGACAGGACCTAACCGGGGCCCATATGGCAGCACCATCACCTCTTAAAACACAGGACAGGACCTAACCGGGGCCCATATGGCAGCACCATCACCTCTTAAAACACAGGACAGGACCTAACCGGGGCCCATATGGCAGCACCGTCACCTCTTAAAACAAAGGACAGGACCTAACCGGGGCCCATATGGCAGCACCGTCACCTCTTAAAACACAGGACAGGACCTAACCGGGGCCCATATGGCAGCACCATCACCTCTTAAAACAAAGGACAGGACCTAACCGGGGCCCATATGGCAGCACCGTCACCTCTTAAAACACAGGACAGGACCTAACCGGGGCCCATATGGCAGCACCGTCACCTCTTAAAACACAGGACAGGACCTAACCGGGGCCCATATGGCAGCACCGTCACCTCTTAAAACACAGGACAGGACCTAACCGGGGCCCATATGGCAGCACCGTCACCTCTTAAAACACAGGACAGGACCTAACCGGGGCCCATATGGCAGCACCGTCACCTCTTAAAACACAGGACAGGACCTAACCGGGGCCCATATGGCAGCACCGTCACCTCTTAAAACAAAGGACAGGACCTAACCGGGGCCCATATGGCAGCACCATCACCTCTTTGAACACAGGACAGGACCTAGTCACTGCTGCGGTTCTGTGGTTCAACACCGGTATTAAACCAATCAGACTGCTGCAGCGATGACATGTCTTCATCGGGACAGCTCTATTTTAAAGTCAATAAAGCACACATACACACACACACACACACACAGCAGAGTTCCCGTTGTCCGGTAATTACCGGTCTTTGACCGGAAAAAAATGAGGAGGACCGAAAATTCTAAATGTCTCCGGTCAGAATGACTGATTGGAAATAAGGCCCCGTCCACACGGAACCGAAACGGGCGAAAACGATCCGGTTTTGTTTTATGTGGAATATTCAAGGCGCTGGTTCTCCACAGAAAAAAGTGGAGCGCATCAACCCTGCAGGCATACAGCATGCGCTCTGTATACAAACATTCAGTCACGAGGAGATTCAACCTCTTATATTGAGCAGAAATACTTTTGAATGTGTTCATTTGAATTGTGTTTAAATATGCTACAGTGGTCATTTGTTTAGCCAATTCATGTAAAACAATGAGGGTTTTGATTGTAGCGTAGCCTGTGTGATAAAATAAATAAATTGTTACATTTCATTCGCTTTTAGTTCTTTCTGACCAATCGCATTTGAAGGCCCACCTGGGTTGTACCCCTTCGGGAGGGGCCACTCAGTTACTCCCCTCTAGACAAACACGCACACACTTTTAAGGAGTTTTTCAGCCACTCCGTATCCTTGCTTGCCCCAACAAGTGTGTGCGCCGTGCTTGTTGTTTTGTTTCCGGTGTAGCTAGATCTGGTATGGTGTTGTAGTTTTTCTAACGTGACTAGATGATGCTAGACAGCAGGTGAAAAAAATTACACATATATATATATATATATATATATATATATATATATATATATATATATATATATATATATATATCACCAGAAACGTACCGAACCGGACCAAAAACAGTGACCCAAAAATCGTGATATCAACTGAACCGGAATACAAAATATATTTTGTAGCTACTCCACATTTGTTCTTGTTTTCAGCCTAACTTGTACGTCACATTAGATTAAATCGTTCAACTAAATGTAAATAAAAACCACAGCTACATTCCAGAAAGATCCACACAAGAACAGCTCTTACATCATTGATGTCAATGTTCTTGTCCACATCCACAACAAACTTGCCCTCTGGGTGCACCTGCCGGGGGGAAAAGAGAGGAAAGTTAATACCCGATAGTCCTCTCCCTAGAACCAAACCACATGGTTACAGATGGTTGAAAGCTGATGCAATAAATTGCAGACATTCTACTTGAAATAGATTACAAAGCCAACCAGTATTTAATGGACTAAATCGACATATTTACACATTACACACAGTGTTGGGAACGTTACTTTAAAAAAGTAATTAGTTAGTTACTCACTGCTTATTCCAAAAAGAAACTGAGTTTGTAACTGAATTACCTCTATAATGAAAGTAACACTTAGTTACTAACCAGGGAAAGTAACTATTTGCGTTACTGAAAAAAAGGTTAAGAATTTGCATTTTTCTGAGCAGTTTTCACTTGGCCTTAATGTGTTAAATGGTTGAACTCCCCATTCAAGGCCCTGACATACTTCCAACTTAAAAGATATTTGATTGGTTGGAAAGGCTTTGGAACATATGCCAAACATATTTGGTGTGTGCGCGTGTGTGGCACGTATGTCCTAGCTTGTGTGTAAATATACACAAGCTGTAAAAACACACTAGCTACCATAAACATGACTTTGCCTTAGCCAATCATAATCACTTATCTCGTTGTTAACCCGCCCGGTCTCCAGCCAGGAATTACGCAGTTTATTCTATCAATTCATAGTAAAGAACTGCATTTAACGTACAGTAACAGTAACGGCACTGTAACGACGGAAACAGTTATTAGATCGATTATCCCATTACTGAAAAAATAACGCCGCTACCAAAGGTTGTTCTTTTAAACGGCGTTATTACAAACACTGCTCACACATAGTCATGCTTTAGATGATAAAAAAATATGTGAGGGATGGATCCTTACCTTGACGAGCACTTTCTTTTTGTCCATGGCACGGACCACCTCTCCAACGTATGAGCCCTGCTCCTGCAGCAGCTGCAGCTCCTCGCGCAGCAAACGCACTGTAACACAGCACGCAAAACCCTTAGCCTAGCGCAGCAAACGCATTGTAACACAGCACGCAAAACCCTTAGCCTAGCGCAGAAAACAAACTAACACAGCAGGCCAAACCCTTAGCCTAGCGCAGAAAACAACCTAATACAGCAGGCAAAACCCTTAGCCTAGCGCAGCAAACACACTGTAACACAGCGTAGGGCTGATCGATTAATCGAATTGTTATCGCGATTTCAGCATCAAACGATCACAATATTAACGTAAAAGTTTTTTCCGACAGAACAGCTGGATACATATCTGTATATTATCGTGGCCCTCTTTATCATGGCGTGGCGGGTCGCCACGGTACAAATGCTAATGAGCCGACACGCGCACACTAGGGCTGGCCCGAATTATTCGAATATTCGAATACTCGTTCGGAAAATTTGTATTCGAAGCTTAAATCAGTATTCGGAGCTTGTTTTTTTTCCACGTACGTGACGTTACTAGAGCGAGGGAGGCAAACTATAAGCGTCAGCGACACCAAGCAGAGAAGCGAGAGAGGTGGAGGAAGAATAGATATCTTGTTTCCCTTTACTTTATAACACAACATTAGCGGGATCTCTGGAGGAAAAGTAATACTTAAAACCTTAGCTTAGTTGTTTGTTTACGTTCGCTGTACAGCGCCGCGCCAATCAACTGTGACTGGCTTGCTGCAGAGCGTGAGCGTCTTGGGAATACCCGGTCAATATAATGGATATAATATGGACCCATAAGACAATCAATATTCGTTATTTGTTATGGATTTATTGTACAAATTCCCTGAAAAGATGCACGTTCCAGGATGAATTGAAAAGCTCCCGTAAGGGCTGAGATGGCAGAGAACAGCTGATTTGGAACGGAGCAACAGCTGTTCGCTTTCATGGGGAAAAACTAAGGAACTTCAACCTACTTAGGCCTACTAATTAACGTTTAAATGCTATTAAATCTTCAACAAAATATGCAGATACTGTCAAAATCGGTTCCAGGGAGTATATAGGGATTATTAATGTTGTTTTTGATGGTGTTTTTGTCTGGAACGAGTATTCGAATATTCGCTCGGAAAAACCAACGAGTATTCGAAGGCTGAAAAATGGCATTCGGGCCAGCCCTAGCGCACACGCACGGCTACGCAACCTGAGCTGGATGACGTATAGTCCATGCGACGACCATGGACATAATAAAGGCGACGAGCCTTCTTTCCCATTAAACGGTAAACATGGCGTCAAGCAGTTCAACTGTTGGTTCACGTTGGTCCCATAGAGAAGTCGAGTGTATGTTAGCCATTTGGGCAGACGATAAGCAACAGACTCAGCAAAGTGCGAACTGTGATCTCTGTGTTGTTGTCCATTGTTGTTAAAACTCTAGTGTGCTCGTGGACTCGTGAAACGTCATCAGTCGTTGCCCGAGCACTGTTCCAATTCGAAGCACGCATCAAGCGAGTACTGTCGTAAAACCCGGAAGTGTTCTTGATGCGTGCTCGATCACGCCGTTTCACCGAACATGCATCGGAGGTGGCTCGTGTGTGCTTGCAATCGCTATAAATCCCAGGATGCATTTCGCACTCGCAGCAGTACGATGGCGGACAATATGGAGAAGACGCACAACTGTAGCTTAAGTTACTCTTAACTTATATATATATTTATATAATATAATAATAATAATATATAAATATCTATAAAGTCGTGTGTGTATAGCTTATACACATGGCAGGACACGCATATCTTTTCAATTTTTATTCATTCAGAATATTTACATACTATTTGAAAATGAAAGGGGCTGGGATTTTGTTTTATATCATTTGTTTATATTGTTCAGTAGTAGTATATGCCTAAATGAGGCCGTAGCACAGTTAACGGACGAGCAGAGGTGGTGACGTCATCGAGTCCGCTGCTGTTCCAATTGCAGGTACGTACTCGCAAGTCTGTGCTTGAAGTACGGACTTGCCAAGTACGTGCTTGCAAGTCATCGAGTCCGTAGTACGCGTGCTAGGAATTGAGAAACGGCTTCTGACTGGCGGCAGACTTTATTATGGTCCATGCAGCGGACGCTTGGTGATGACGTGTTACGACGTGATGACGCATGTACAAGAGCCTACCGTGGCCAGGCCGCAGTTGCGACGGCCAACGGCCACGGCCAGATGGGCTAGTGTGAGTGCAGGCCAGAGAAAAATGGGGCCAGTTGAGCACGGTTAGGTGTGAATACGGCCAAGGCCAGATGGCCTAGTGTGAGTGCACCCTAACAGAAAATCAATACATTGAAGTATCTGGCAATGTAAAGTATGGCATCAGACAAACTAATTTCCCTTTCTCTAAAAAAGACGTGTCCTACAAATTTGGGCATCACGTGAGACAGTATCTTCATGTAGACACAATACCATTTGCAGACCATAATAGGGGTGTGCATGGGTACACGTGTAACCGGTTAGTAAATCATAAACGTTTAGGAAAAATCTGTAAACGAAAACCGTAAAAAATAAAATAATAATCACCACACCATTGTTTCAATGGGAATCGCAACGGCCCATACTTTCAACATAAAGTTCACATATTTAGAATTCGAAATACGTCCCAGCATTTATACCACAGATACTATAGGGTCTATAGCATATAACCGCGTTTTCTGATTAGTTTAATGTAACAGTAAGCGGACAACATCCTAATTAACACCGCAACTGCAAATTAACCACACAGAGATAACCATTCATTCTGCTCGCACATCCGCCGTGTTAATAAACAAATAATCCCCCTATAGTGCGACTGCGGTCCACTTTAAAAAAAAAAAAAACAGTTAACCGTGTACACGAAAAAAAAAGCGGTTGTGTAACCGTTGACAATTTTTTGTAACAGTTCACACCCCTAGACCATAAAGGCTCTTTTTGATTATTCGCACCGCCTTAAGAACGCTGCGTTACAAACTATTTGGAGTTTCAGCAGTATGACATACCTTTAGCGTTGAGCTCATTTCTCTGTGCCTGCAGACGCCTCAGATTCTGGCTCTTGTCGTTCACAGTCAACTGGATTGACAGCGAGGATTACCGTTAAAATGGATATTTGAGTGAACACGTCAAATAATTCACACAAGAGAAGGGATACAAATACATTTCACGCGTCACTCACCTGGAGTTCTTCTATTTTGGACAGGTAATATTGTCGGAGGCCGGACCCTCCTTTGCAGTCTCCCGTTTCCATCTGCCAGAAGTGAAAAAAGGCAATAATGAAGGAGCAGATTAAGACCCCCCAAACTCCTCATCTCTGAACAGTAACGCTTCCGGCACTCGCATTGGAAATCAGAAAACTAGTTTGGATTATAGGTTCACTTTTATAAATAGCGATAGTGATGTGATTTGGTACTAAAGTGATAGTGATGTGGACTTGTATAGATAGCGATGTAGACTTGTATAAATAATGATAGTGATGTAGACTTGTATAGTGATGTAGACTTCTATAAATATCGATAGTGATGAAGGCTTGTATAAATAACGAAAGTGATGATGGCTTGTATAAATAATGAAAGTGATGCAGACGGTAGTATAAATAGTGGTAGTCATGTATACTTGGTATAGTGATGTATACTTGGTATAAATAGGGATAGTGATGTATACTTGGTATAAATAGGGATAGTGATGTATACTTGGTATAAAATGTGATAGTGATGTATACTTGGTATAAAATGTGATAGTGATGTATTCATGTAGTAAAGTGATAGTGATGTATTCTTGGTATAGTCAGTGATGTAGAATTGTATAAAAGTGATAGTGATGTATACTTGTTGGTACAATGAATTGAGATCACGTCATACGTGGAAGACGGGTTGTTTTTGGACAGCAGGACCAACCATACTCACCCACACACATATTGTGTACACTCAATACGTTTAATTTCTAAAAGGTTTCTAAAGGTTGATCTGTAAAGCAGAAACATGACCAGTGGCTCTGAGGTGTTAGCCTGTGTTGACACTAGCCTGATAGCTACCATGATACAGCAAACAGCGTAGAGCTGCCTTCATTAACCCTATTAACACACAGTCCGTCCCGTAACGCCAAGTCTGCCGCCTCCTGTGTAACGCTACATGTCTGGCCTGGCTTGGAGAAAAATCAGCAAGGATGATGCATTTTAAATAAAATAAAGACGCTTACATGATCAACTCCGTCCACGTCCATCTTCATCTTGAAGGTTCTACTTCCGCCGCAGACCCGCACATCCGCTTTATCCTTCCGATGACATCCTTTGACTGTTGCCCACGGCGCCCCCTACAGGCGGTGATACCCTTCACGTTCTCAGATGGGTCTCACACCCACCCACAGACCCATAGTATTACAGTATATATGCATACTATATAATAGTAATTTTTTTTATAGAAGTGTATAATTGTAGTGTATTGATTAACCAAGATTAATCCAATGCATTAGGTGCAGAATGCAATGTGTACAGCATGCAATTACAGTAAAGCCTTTGTTAGTTGTAACGAGAATCAGATACAGGTTTGACCAGTCTAGCTAAAACTGTCCTCTGAAACCTCCAAAAACAGCTAGTCTGGGCATGAATACTGCCACATGAAAGCCTATTATATTACAAGTAGCACATAGAAACAGTGTTAGACGGTAATGTTTTTTAGTGGTTAAACATTGAATCTTTATAACGCCAGGTAGTACACTAATAGGGTGAGAATACACTTCAGAAAGCAACATAAATGAGAAATAGATTAAAAATAAAGTAGGAAAAACCTAAGAAAATAACCACAAAAGTATCGTCATTAATATCTTCATCATCCCTATTTTACATCTATTAACGTTTTGGAATTGCACCAACAAAATATCCTGCAAAGTTACCTGCGAAAGAAAACAGTATAGCCTATATAAGTCAATTTCATAATAATTTGTGACAGAATCTTCTGCTTGGATATTTTATTAAAATATATCAAAAAGGTATAAAAAGATAATATGGTTCATTTGATGAACCATAAAACACGCAAACATTTCTCATTAACATTTATATGAAAAATAAAGAACTTAAACAGCATCACTTCACAAAGTCCAAACGGTTTCATTAGAACAGTTTTAGACAGTGCTACAACATGGACTGTTTAGACCCATCCAAGGGTCCGGCTAGCTTCACAATTCCTTCCCCAAACATAGAACGATTCCAAAACACGGCGAACCACGGATCGAGATGGTTCATTACTACAATGTGATTGCATTTACATTCCTGTGTAATCAAAAGCGGTTCCACCTCAGGGGATACGACTCAAGCGTTACAGCTTCCAGGAAGCCCCCCAGACTTAGCCTAGCATGAACTCCCTTTCCTGGCTTGGAGACATGGACACTCAACACAACACACTGGAACAGCACGGCAACATTCAAGTGGTACAAAAAAATCTCAACCCCTCCACTCTATTGAGTCAGAACAGCTGGACACAAGTGGACCCCCCTAAAAACAGATTTTCACAAAGAATACAAAAGAACAAGACCCTCCATAGATGCCTTTGAATATTGTTGCATATTGCATTACAGAGTTGTTAAGAAATAAAAAAATCAGTAGATAAACCAAACTGTTTAACCAATCACAAACATGTACATAACATTGCAATAAAATGGATATATCTGATATAAACACCAATTTCATCCCACCCGCTCACTCACTGATATGACAAAATGTTGGCTTGGATTTCCCTCTGCAGAGTATGGCTTTTCCAAAGTAGGACCAACACAAGACAACTGTTGCTGATCGCACACGCACAAAAATAGCAGGAAAGGAAGCACCACTGCCTCAGCACACCGTACCACAGACATATGAGACAAGGCCAAGTCGGCCTGAACCTGGCTTAGGTTCAACATTAAAAAGTGAATAAAGCATGTCAAACTATTTTTTATATATTTCATATATAATATCACAGAATGGCCCCCAAAAAGTATGTGGTCAAATTATTATCATGGGACTAGAAACCATGGCAACGGGCGAGATAACCACGGAAACGCTGCTGGCCCTTGGTTCCACAAGATAATCGTATAAAACGTGAGCTTGTTTGGCAATTTAAAGCAAAAATCGGATTAAGGATTACACAAAAGAACAAATCTAGCAGAAACACTGAACGTGTGGAAATCCCAAAAAGAGGAAGTGAAGGCCTGAGAAATCTAGAACGCTGGATCGGCCATGTGCTCAAGTGAGCCGAATGCCCAACACTTGCTCCAGCTCCTGCCTCCGCTGCTGCACCTGAAACCGAAGATGGAGTCAAGATCCACAGAGTCTAGATTCAAACACAGTTTAGATGATTTATCTTTATCTTCATGATAAAGAGGGCCACGATTTTTCATCATCACCATCAGAAGGCCACATGACCACACACTTCAACTAATCGGATATGATAGAAGCTACAAAATAATTCTAAATAACAAAATATTTGTATAAATATATGCCTGTAGCCACGTGAGTGGTAGTATTTCTTCCAGTACAAATGGCTCATATACATCATTCAATGATGGCACAAAACTGAAAAACAGTGGCCCAAAATTAAGTCATAAATCATATATTCAGTGCAGTTGTAGTAGTTTTAGTGGTGACTCAAAGGACAATTCCGGTATTTTTAACATTGAGCCCCCTTTCTGGTTTGTCTAGGATGAAATAGAGTGGTTAACACAAAAAAAAATTATAGTGGTCCTGTCTCCAGTATTTGGCTAATTTCAAATCGCCCCTGCCTGCTTCACAATGGCTGGCTATGGGCCTTCACAAACACCCCTTAACCTTAGTTTTCAGAATCGTGAAACTCATGGAGTGGTTAGTGGTGTTCGTTGATGTTCCTCATCAAGGATCGTAGCGAAATACAGTTTGTCGTGTTTTATTTGGTAAAATCGGCATTTCGTAAATGAAACCGGACCGGAAAGGGAAAGGGGGGTTGGTTGTAGTCTTCATTCGGTTCTAGCCCTACTGTTGATACGGAGAACCAAGGGAAAAGACTACAACCACCCCCCTTTCCGCTTCCGGTCGGGTGACGTATGGAACATTGAACACACAGGACTGACAACGGCTTTCCGATTTCCGCATAACGAACGGCCATTGCAACATTGCTCACTGATGATCAACTTTTAGCGTCAATCTATATATATATATTTAAGCGTTTGTATGCATAGACATCCTATAGCACACACACACACACACACACACACACACACACACACACACACACATATGCTATTGGAAGTCTATGTTTAAATCCTTTAATTATACCGTGTGATATACCTACTATGTAACTAACGCGGTTATATGCTATAGACCCTAGACCTAGAGTATCTGTGGTATAAAGGCTGCGACGAATTTAGAATTATAAATATGTACAATGTATCCTTTAAATATGTCCATGGAACAGATGGCCAATGTGAATAATAGATACGTGTGGACCGCTGAAGAGGTAACACTTTTCCTTGCTATCATCGTAGAAAAAAACATTACAGCTATTATAGATGGAAAACAACAACGCAATTCCACTATATATCAGGACCTAAGAGAGAGCATGTTATCAAAAAGATACGACAAGCCCTGGAATGTGTGTAGTTTTCCGCTCCAACCACTTGATGGAAACGCACCTAATTCGAATTTCTTTTTTGCAAACTTCCTAAAGATTCGCTTCAACTTTTAGATGGATAAGTGACTATTGACTATTACATATATATATATAATATATTAGTGCTGTCAGTTAAACGCATTATTAACGGCGTTAACGCAAACCAATTTTAACGGCGTTCATTTTTTTATCGCGTGATTAACGCAATTTATTATTTTAATTTTATTTTTTTATTTTTTTGGCTCAAAACAAAGAAGCAGTAGCCTGACTGCTATGTTCAAGGCACTATGTTTCTATGTTCATCGTTTAATTGCACTATAGGCTTTTTTTTTTGCATCGTCCTGCTTTGATCAGTATATGCCAATGTTGTTGTCAATAAAAAAACATTTGCACAAGGCAAGCCGATGCACTTCTCCATGTTGATAAGAGCATTAAAATGAGAAAAATTAATGGGACAAAGAAATCAAGGGATATTTAGCATAGAAAAACCATTTGTGAGTTAACTATGACATTAATGCGATTAATCGCGATTCGATATTTTAATCGCTTGACAGCACTAATATATATATATATATATATATATATTTATTAGGGACGGGCAAAGATCGTCGAATAGTCGAAGTCACGACTTCAACTCTCCGTTCACTCTCATGTGCCTTCACAACTTCCGTTGGTGAATAATCTTTTGATAATTCTTTGTTGCTAAGCATATAATTTCCTTGACCCCTGTCAAGGAAAGTGGATTTATTTTTTTCTGTCGTTTCACTCTGCAGGTAGTCCGTTAACATCAATCCCAGCGTCCTCGGTTGCTAAGCGACGTCAACGTCTTCGGCTGACTATTTCCCAGCTGATCAACACTACGAATGCTGGAAACAAATTAATTGTAAAAAGACACACGTGTGAAGATATTCTTTTGGCCATAGTTTACGTGTGCTAAAGACGTGTCTAGTTCACCGTCATGCAGGCTATGTTCAGTAAAATAAATAGCGATCTGTTTTCGGAGCATGAAGGCGTATCTGCCTAAGCCCACGTTGAAATCATTTTGATGTTGAATGTTGATGGCGCAGTTGTTGAAATAAACTGATTGATTTCATACAATTCGTAGAAGCCTCTCACTGTGTCATTGTGGGTGCGTGTATACGAGGTGCGTGTGTGCGTGCGTGGGGGGTTCTTGATTGACAGATTTTCGAATAATATTCTAATTCTCAGCGAATATCGGATAGTATTTTTGCCAGAAATGCACGTCCCTAATATAAGTATATATTTTAATTAAATTTAAATTACATTTTTAATTATCTGCGGGCCGCACCCTTCTGCGACCCTTCTTTCTTTATAGGTCCATGCCCTTCTTCCCCACAACAATCATTTTAAACAATGGCGGCAAGCGGTTTACGAGTGGGTTTACGTTGGTGCGATAGTGAAGTCGAGTGTTTACTTGAAATTTGGGCCGACGACAGCATTCACGTTGTTGTTCTCCATTGTTGTTATGGCGGCGAGGACACTTGGTGATGACGTATTTATCGTATTATGAAGTGATGACGTATGTATGATGGAGCAATCGTGCCCAGGCCACGGCCTTTGGGAGCAGTGTGACCACGGGCCAGCGGGGGGAGTGGGGAGGGGGGGAATCGTGCTGAAACTTCCTGCAGCACGGAACAGGCAAACGGCCCTATTGTGAGTGGCCCCTAGATCCACACACAGAGTCTGGATCCACACACAGAGTCTAGATCCACACACAGAGTCTAGATCCACACACAGAGTCTAGAACCACACACAGAGTCTAGCCCCGCCAGCACAACCGAGACCAAGAAGAGAGTCCCTGACTCATGGCTAGAGTGTCAGTCAGTGCTCGATGAAGCCTTTCAGTATGTGATCGGCATCCCTGGAAACGGAGGAGTTGCAAGGCAGTGTTTTGCATTGTAAAGGCCAATTTCCACCAGAACCGGCACGGAAGCGCCACGGCAGCGAAGCGGCTGTGTTCCGTACTGCAATCCCCACTGGAAGCGGCACGGACATATTCCGACTGATGGCTCAAGACGTGCCGAATTATAATAGCCTGTATGAATTGTAATTAGAATGATTAATACAATATTATTCACGAGTTATAATCAACCATACACATAACCCATTAAATACGGTAGACCTATGATTTCTAGATGTCATGGCAACGTCCACTCGCGACAATGGACTTACGAGGCATCGACGCAGACTTTCATTTCTTCTTTGCCACCGATTAGCTATTGATACCATAGATAGACTGTATAATATTACAATACCCTGTGAATTGCATAGGGATCGATGTGAGCTCGGTTAATTTAGCTCACGTTACCTTTGTCGAAGATAGAGCTCAGTGCAAATGTTGCTTCCAAATCGCCTCTCGCCAGGGTGGTGGTGGGAATTTGTGACAACTGAGCTTAGTGGGCGGCCCAGTTTCCGTTCCTCGTAAAATTCCGTTAGTTTTCGTTTTTGTTCCTTGCGCCGGTTCGGAGCCCTGGTTAGCACACCTCGGTATCACTGAGAAGATCTTTTAATCGTAGTTTAGCTAAAAGGTGGATTCTTGGTAGCTGAGGAAATGGTGCATGATTTTTTACGGGCCTATTTGCATAGAACAGATGATTAAATCCTCTACAGAGTGGTTGGTTTCTTAGCAATTGAAAATGAAAGGCATTGTGGGTAAATGTGTTTCTTAGGTACCTAAATGTTTCGTGAGCCATATTGAGAATGGTGCAGTGGTGACAGGTTGGAAGCTACCTTGGAGTAGACGTATCGGCCCACAGCCTCTGGTAACCAGGGAGACTGATAGAACTCTGCCCTCCTCTCCTCCTCCGGGTTCCCCGCCACATCCGTCATCAGCTGGGATACAGAGACAACAGGGAGATGGGTCACATCATGGGACAGCACACTGGAGGAAATCCTCCAGTAAAGAAAAGGGAGCTGCTCGCCTTTGTCAACTGTGCAAACAATACTTGAGGAACACGTTCACAAGCGATTCAGAAGGTCTGAAGGGTGACAGTTGGTTAGGTAAACATTTGACCCCCCTATTTCATGGTCGAATAATCAGTAGGTGGTATGAACGAATAATCGATTATTCGATGTGTGACTGCAGCAATGGATCATGGGCAAGAAAAGGGGCCCTATTATGCCCTTTTTTTTTACTGTTTATTATTAATTTGTTTGATCTCATAGAATTGATTTACAACAGTATTACAACCCCTATGTGAAACACCCAGTTGCTTAGAATTTTGAGGCATTTCGAATCTTGGTGCTGACGTCTCTTCAGGCACTCAATTATATATTATAACTCAGATATATTATACCTTATCATTCATATGATAAGGTATATCTTATCATATGAATATGTGTGTATATATATATATATATATACACATATACATATACATTAGAGCTGTAGCGATGCGTCGACGATTTTCGTGGACAATGGACAACAACACAGAGAACACAGTTCGCACTTTGCTGAGTCTGTTGCTTATTTGGATATATGTTTACCGATTAATGGGAAAGAAGGCTCGTCGCCTTTATTATGTCCATGGTCGTCGCATGGACTATACGTCATCCAACTCAGGTTGCGTAGCCGTGCGTGTGCGCGACTGCGCGTGTCGGCTCATTAGCATCTGTACCGTAGCGGCCCGTACCGTAGCAGCACACCTCTCCCAAGTGGCCAAATTGGCCTGGCCTGGCCTGGCCAGACTGGCCACACTCACACTGGCAGATTTGAGCACGGCTGGCCTTTCATTTTGTATAACAGTGAAACTATTTTATTTCTTTTATTTTGTGTAAAGCAGAAGGTTTTTTGCTGTGCAAAACTGTTGTTAAATAAAGTATATTATTAAGATTTTTTTGGTATTTATTTGAGATACATTATGGTTTTTATTAATCGAGCAACAGAAATAGATAACCATCCAATTAGTCATTAGATTAGTCGACTAATCGATGAAATAATCACCCGATTAATCGTTTAATAAATAATCGTTTACCCCCAGCCCTAATATACACATATATATATATATATGTATATATATATATATATATACATACACACACACATATATATATATCATCTCATCTTCGTCCGCTTATCCGGGGTCGGGTCGCGGGGGGAGCAGCTCAAGCAGGGGGCCCCAGACTTCCCTTTCCGGTACGGTAAAGCGAACGCAATACCGCCCCCGCTGCTCCGATTCTCCGGCCAATCTCACGCTCCATAGTACCCTCACTCGCGAACAAGACCCCGAGGTACTTGAACTCTGCTGTGTTGATAAACAAATAATCCCCCTATAAATGAATGGTCTTAATTTATTTTCTATGGCAAGTGACCATGGTATAAGCGGGATAATGCCCTTGGACAACTGTCCAACATTAGTTCCGTCTGTTAATTCTTGTTTAAATGTTAAAAATCGACTTTGACCCTCGGGAACGAATGATTGAATATTCTTACCCATCCCTAGTACACACACACAAAATATGAAAATTGATTTTCTTGCAGATATTGAAGCTACCCGTGGTAGATTAATTTATTGTCAGACACTATCAGCCATAGACATCATATAGGTAGACGCCGCCTCCACTGCTTCAGCCCGTTGCCTCGGCGAAACGCGTCGCCGCCATATTGGTACGGGAGCTCTCTGAAGCCAGAGGTCTGTCAGACGTGTCAAACAAGCGCAAGTTGCCAGGAGCTGCGGTTTATCTGGATAAAAATCACGATAACCTTTTACATTTCGCAACCAATTTCATGGAGTATTCAAGGGTTTATGCTCTACGTGAAGTGTGTGAAAAAGATTTGCCTCTACGTTACTTTGAATCTCGCTAGTTAAATCGCCAGTCATACATGTGCATGGGTCTATGATAAACGCTCACTTTTCTTGCACAGCCCGTGCACTTTGAAAATACTGAGAAGATCTATAAACTATCGAAATAGTGCTTCTTTAGTTACTAGGTATTGACCATCATTAAGAGAAAGAGCATACCTCAAATAGTGAGAAACTGGCAGTCAGTGTGTTTTTCATAGTTTAATAGTTCCTTTTCAAGTATGCGTATTAAGAAACCTTGAACAGTGCAATTGGCAATACACATTTATTTCACAAATCAACATTACCAAAAAAAGCTATATATTTCTATAGCAGTAAAAATATACACATCTCAATATATACATACACATCTCAATAGTTGAACTGTAATATAAATAACATAGCATATATATAATATAATGACTCAGTATAATGTGCAATGGAATAACATATATGATATATATAATATGTGAAACAATATAATATATTTTAAGTATAGGTATATATTCATATTATATAATATATATATATATTTGTACATTTGTACAATTTGACATATATACAATCATTCTCATAACATTTTCACATCTATGCAGTGCAATTGACACAATATATAATTTCACACAATATATTATATAATATAATAATTGAATCTAGGCTAGAACCCTTTAAAAAGTATTGTCTTGCTGAGCTTTTTTCGACTGTTGCCAGTCTGTAATTGCAGCGTGCTCAGTTTTGCAATGGGGTGCAGCCACTTACCACTGTCTCCTCAACTGCTTCTCTTTGGGAAACCTTAAAATTGCGAGAAAGGTTAGCTAGCCAGTCAGTCAGATTCATAATACAGATGTATCTTTAAAAAAACAAAACATTTAAATAGAAATAACGTTTAAAACGTCAATTTCGGCCGGCGACTGACTGCAGGTGCATCTCACAGGTGCATGTAGAGTATCGTGACATTTTTTCCGTAGTTTCATTCATTACGTGACACCTTCATATATTGTAGAACCATTACATATACAGTGGCATGTTTTGAGCCTTTTTTTGTTTTATTCTAGTCTCTTTTTTAAATACATCACAGAGAGAAATTAAGGCCAGTCGCTCAGCCGAAACGCAGCTTTCCGTCGCGACCATAAATGCTATATAATTACATTATACATACATTGTAATTACTCACAAGCAAGTAGTGGTAGATTATATATATATACTGTATATCCTATATTTCTTGACAATATTATCTCCTGTTGACGAACGATAGAATAAGGCTTTGCTCACCATGTCCATTTCACGTTAGACTAGCTATAGTCTGATTCTGGTGGCAACTTAGCTGTCTCAACAGCTCTTAGCTCTCAACATAACACATGATCTACGTGACATGACTGAATTTTACAATTACAAATAGAAACAATTGTTTAGTCTTACTTGTGAAAGGTAATTCCTTGCGATCTTGTTTGAATCGTCCTGACGGTGGTGCACCCCCAAGCGGCGCATGAAGTAGGCATCTTCACTCCGAAGACGAAATAACTCCCGTACCAAGATGGCGCCGACGATTTATGCCGTCCAAGGCCGAAGGGGGCGTCTACCTATATGATGTCTATGCTATCAGCCACGGAGAGGATGTCTTTCCTTAAAGGCTACCGGCCTTTCAGGAAAGACATCCTCTCCATGGCTGGTCCATTGGGATACATTGTGGAATGAAGTCTCTTGATACGGCCCAGTACCAATCAACCATGGACAGACAGGCACAGGGCTCCTACGTCGATACCTACACATCTCATTTCACTTTCACAAAAAGGCCACAATATAGGCCTCGTATATTAGATTATACCGATTTGAAATTAGAGCTACATTTTTAAGTTTAGCCTATGTATAGGCTCATGTATTTAGCTCAGTTTTGACAGCAGATGAAATGTAAACTACAAAATAATAAGGCTAAGAAACAAATCGTTATTAATTCTGGTTTCATGTGTGATTTGATGTCCCTATAGTGGTGGTTCTGAATCGGGATTCGGGACACCTGCTTTGAGTTCGGGACACCCGGCCTAGATTGAGGCCCACCCATCTGTCACGTTTTGCATCCGCCACTGCTCGGAAGCCTTTCCCCTTAGCGTGGTACAGGTGCATTGGACCGGGGCATGGGATGGGGGGGCTGACCTTCAGGTCCCTGTTCTGGGACTTGAGCCAGTCCTGGATGAAGTCCTGGGGGTGGTTGCTGAAGCTCAGCATGAAGTCTCTCTGGGTCTTCAGCTGGTTGATGGACTCGATGGTCTCGTGGATCTGAACCGTGGAACAGAGACGGAATAAACATGGCGGATAGAGGATGTTATTAAAAAGACCAGCCAGTATTCAGCATTACCAAGCGGTGTCCTTGTTTTTCTGCTTCACACAATAAACCCATTGATTGGGCCTGAAGAGGTGAAGCGAAGGCCCACATTGGGGGGCCCAGTCGCAGCATTATAACCATCCTTTTCAGATTGGTTTTATATAAAGCCTCAGCCAAATGCTTAGGATGCTGGGGCCGACGCCAGTCCTCGGGCCCCTGGTGCTTAGGGTCAAGGGCCGCCTCCCAAGTTATCCTTTGTGGATGAATATACAAACTAGAAAGCTGAAACTGTTGATATCTACCGTCCGTTTGTATAGCATTTGTATTTCATATCCTGCGTTTCCGTTTCTGCGGGAGAAGTGTGCGTACCTTCATCTCCAGCACGGCAATCTCCTGCTGGTTGGTGGTGGAGGACAGGAAGCCGTTCATCTGGCCCTTCAGGGGGTCGTCCACCTCTACGTCGATGTCGTAGCACGCCGTCTTCTTCTGCTCCAGCGACTCCACACTATGTCAGCGTCACAACAATAAGAAAAACATACAACATCCTGAAACATAACCACAGAGTAGATACAGCTGTTTGAGCTTTAGCTTAGCTAGGTCATTTTGGACAAGTTTTGATCATTTAGCCTAGCTTTTGGATTTTCAGTTATTTTCGGAAAAGTTGGAGGGTCCATCGGTGCGAAAAAAGTCTCATCCCGGCAAGATGAAAAGAGACAGGAGATAAACCAATCCACACCCAGCTTCACCAGATAGATGCACTTCACTGGAAGCAAAGGATCAAAGGGCATGAGAGCACTAATTTTTATCTGCATCTGCGTATATATACAAGATATTAAGTATAGCGTACCCAATAGGCTACTTAGCAAAAGAGAGGCAAGCGCAGGGGAGTGCGATCCAGGCTAAAGGCCAATCCTTTCAAAACACTGCTTCTCACCATCTTCTTATCGAATGATTTGAGGCATAGACGGTAACGGTATTATATCACGGTATGTTAATCGTATCTTCTAATTTCGATATAAATGCTTCTGAAGGGATAAGATACTGGTAGGCAAGATACTGGTATATGTATGTTGGAGTGTTTGCAAATAATAAGCCATGGGTCACTATTTCCCTGAAACAAGTGCTTATGACAAAACAGTGCTTTTCACAATGGAGATGAGGATGAAAATAGAGAGGCAACTAAGGAGGTCAGAGCAGAAATAAAGAGGGCTAAATTACAATATAAAAATAAGATAGAGGAGAGACTGGGAAGTAACAACTTGAAGGCAGCATGGGATGGTGTTAAAAGAATGACAGGTTTGCATAAAACACAAAACAAGCCAGCCCATATCCCAATGTATAAGAGTGATAGCGATTTATCTGAACTGAAGCATTGAAAACTTTTTCAGAGCAAGCTCTGGTAAAGTCCACACCATTCTCAATTACACAAGAAGATGTTAGGTCCGTTTTTAAGGGAAATAAGGTCAATAAAAGTCTGAGTCCAGATGGTATTACTGGGAGATTGTTCAAGTGCTGTTCAGAACAGCTCTGCGGGGTGTTCACTGATATCTTTGAGATGTCCTTGGAACAGAGAAGGGTCCCAAAGGCATGGAAGGAGTCCATTATTGTTCCAGTGGCAAAGAGCAACACTACAAAGAGTTTAAATGACTTCAGACCAGTGGCACTGACCTCACTGGTCATGAAGTCATTTGAAAAGATTGTGAAGTGTCTTTTGTTGTTAAGGGTGGGTGAGGCCCTGGACCCAAGGCAATTTGCACACAGGGCTAGAAGAGGGGTGGAGGATGCCCTTGCCCAGATTACACTGCTACGGTAAATCTCCTGTACAGATGGTCCGGGCACACACACCAGGCTTTTGTTTTTAGATTTTTCTTCTGCTTTTAATACTATCCAGCCACATGTTTTAGTCAGTAAACTACCAACAGATATTAATCTTGAGAGTAATCTTGTGAGCTGGATTATGGATTTCTTAACCAACAGAAAACAACGAGTAAAGGTAAATGGTTGTCTTTCGGAAAGGCGTGTCTCTTCCACTGGCCCTCCCAGGGTTTTGTACTTTCCCCTCTACTGTATATCCTCTACACTAATGACTGTAGAAGTCAGCATATTAGACACATCCTGAAATTTGCTGATGACAGTTATTGTTAGTTTACTGCATAAACATGAATCTCAGCATGGGCCAGTGGTTGATGATTTTGTCAGTTGGTGTGACAAGTCTTTTCTTCATCTTAACATCCATCTCAAAGACAAAAAATATGGCCATTGATTTTAGAAGAAACCAATCTTGTTCTCCACCACCTACATACATAAATGGAAACTGCATAGAGATGGTTGACCAGTATAAATATCTGGGAACAATGATAGACAACAAACTCAAATTTGACGTTAATACTGATACTATTTGCAAGAAGGGGCAACAACGATTGTACTTCTTTCTGAGCTTAACTCCTTCAATGTCGATAAGGTTATGTTGTCTTTATTTGATTAATCTTTTATAGAATCTGTTCGCACTTTTTCATTTTTTGCCTGGTATGGGGGCATCAGTCTTGGGGACAAAAAACAACCTCAGCCATATTGTGAAGGTGGCTGGGAAGTTGATTGGCTGTCCACAAGTATCCTTGCTGAACATTTATGAGAAGCAGGTTACTCAAGCAATGGCTATATTGGACTGTAAAAATCACCCCCTTCATTGTTCATTTGAGGCCCTTCCCTCAGGCCGGCGACTAAGAGTCCCTCTATCTAAGTCCAATAGGACAAAGAACTCTTTAATCCATAGCGCAATTCGTTTGCTCAATTTGCATAATTCTTTGCACATACCTGTAAATGTATTTGAATCTGATGACTAGATAAGTATGACAGTTTTTTAACTTATATTAGCCCGTGTCTATCTCTTTGTCATGTGTCCTTGTGTATATTGTGTTTTCTATGTGTACTAGACTGCAAGACAAGTTTCCCTTTTTGGGACAATAAAGTTAAACTGAATTGAACCGAATTGCGCGTATGTTTACTGGGACCCACGCCGGCGAGAGACATCTACATTCCGATTGGCTGGCGGTCGTTTACAGCCAAAATGCTACTAGCTCATTTGCATTGAGTTGTTTGTTTTCAACTTTACAGCTTTACAGCTTTAAAGCTATCGCTCAAGCGTTTTATTGCTCCTATCGCACATGTCTAATAGAAAGTGAATGGGCGTTTATTGCTCGAGACGCTTTATAGCTTTTGGTGTGAACGTACAGTAAGAGCAGGCAAGCACACGTCCTCCACTTTGACCTTCAACACCGGGTCCCCCCAGGGTTGTTTGCTTAGCCCACTTCTCTACACACTTTCACATACGACTGCAGCTCTTCCTCCCCATCCACCCACGTAATAAAATTTGCAGACGACACAACAGTGCTCGGCCTCATCACCGGGAATAATGAGGCTGCATATAAGCGAGAAGTCCAACTGCTGGCAGCAACAACCTGGTCCTCAACACAAAAAAGCCCAATGACACATTATTGATTTCCGTAAGACCGGACAACTGAGCCACTCCCCACGAAAGTCATTGGCTCTGCCACAGCCAAGGCCCAACAACGCCTCTACTTCCTCAGGAAGCTGAGATGGTCTCTGGGGCAGTGGAGCAGTGCTACCACTATGCAGTGGAGAGTGAGCTGACCTAATGGTTACTGGATTGGTTTGCCCGATGCATCAGTGCAGAGAAGGAGGCCATACACAGAGTGATGAGAGCAGCAGGGAAGATCATTGGGGTCATCCTTCCAGACATTAAGACTTAGTACACCTCCCGCTGCATGCGCCGAATGAAAAACATCCTTGACGACCAATTTACACCCAGCACACAACCTTTTTCAACCACTGCCCTGGGAGAAGATATAGGTCCATCAGGGCCAAAACTAGAAGGCTGGCCAACAGTCTGTACCCCCATGCGGTCAGGCTGCTAAATGGACAGTCTGTCTCCTCCCCCCCATGTAGCCCAGCTTAACACTTTGATGGTTCCAAGCCTCACTATGGATTCACTTTTGATAAAAGCTTGTGCCAAACGATGTCCATTTAATTTAGAGCAGGGTAATGCCCGGATGAGGGCTTTAATAACCACTTCAGAAGCAGAGTGATGTGATCCTACCTGATGAGGTGGTTGATGACGATGGGGTCGGGGTGCTGCAGCAGACCCGCCAGCTTCATGGGGATCTCAGAGAACTTCATACGAGCACAGCTGAAGATCTGCCAGCAGGTGGAGAGCATCAATATAGTGAACCACCCAAATGGAGTTCGCACGGGTCATTGCGCTGCAACTCATTTGGGTTGTGTTTTTTTGTCGTTTTGTCTAGTTTTTTTACTAGTCAAATGAAGATAGGATAAATGCACGGTCAAAGTCTATTTTTAACCAAACCAAAATAAATCAATATTAAAGCAAGTAATGAACCCACAAACCAATCAGTAACCAACCATCCAGCCCACACTACCAAAATAACCGGTCAATACGCTCAACAGACCCTAGTCATATTCCTCCTATAAAAGGTCCATTCCTGCCTTCTTAAAAGGTGTTCCTGCCCTGGTACCGCACTAGGGATGTGTTATTGGATGTGTTGTGTTCTGGATGTGATGCGCACTATGGATGTGTTAGTGGACATGGTACCTGTCTGAAGTAGCGGTTGCAGTTCAGCACTATGGATGTGTTGGTGGATGTGTTGTGAACTATGGCTGTGTTAGTGGTACCTGTCTGAAGTAGCGGTTACAGTTGATGAACTCCTTCTCGTGGCAGTCCTGCAGCTTGTTGGTCTTGATGTACAGCCACAGCGCCTGCATGATACTGGCTCTGGTCTGGGTGTGGACGCCCAGCAGCCTGGCCAGACGCAGGTCCAGCTTATACTGGGGGGGCTGGGGGGGTGAATGGGGGAGAGGGTCAGACCATGCACCCCGTCTACTAGGCTCTGACCGCCAGCTGCTCCCTCACTATGGGGGCCTCAACTGACGCTCCCAGATGTGTTCAAGTGTGTCAGATGTGATGAACCCAAAGTGTTTAATCTTTCTTTTTTCTTTAATCAATTTCATGTACCCACAGAATTCTTGCAATTTCTGTTTTTTTTTGCTTGGATAAGTTGCTTTGGATACCATCATCAGCTAAATAAATGTGTGTGTGTGTGTGTGTGTGTGTGTGTGTGTGTGTGTGTGTGTGTGTGTGTGTGTGTGTGTGTGTGTGTGTGTGTGTGTGTGTGTGTGTGTGTGTGTGTGTGTGTGTGTGTGTGTGTGTGACCTGGTGGTCCAGCATTAGCAGCAGGGTACACTTCACGTTGATCTCCCCGGGCCTCTTGACCTGGAAGCCATCCGTCTCCTGAGTGGCGGCCATTCTGTGCCACTGGCCAGCAAGAGAAGACCAAAGACTGAGTCAAAACTAAACAATAGTCATTATACATACAATCCATGACCCCCATGAGAGCCCCATGAGTCAAAACGAAATAGTCATATTAGGAAGAATCCATGAAGGCTTGATATATTTTGCACGTCATAGCAAGTGTATCATTATAGCTGTCAATAACAGTTCCAGTCTCAAAGGGTTTTACAGGCTGTATATGTATGACATTCCCTAATCCTAGCCCCCCTAAAGGCAAGAAAATAACCTCCCTTAATTAACAGGGAATAACTCTTGAGGACCCAGAGGGGGGGATTCAGTGGGAGATCATTCCAGGGAGGGTTAGGAGTCCAATTACTTCCCTCTACTAGTGAGTACGAATGACAATAATTCCTCATGACTAGGTCCGACATATGCTCTTGGTCGGACAATGGATGTGGAGGATAAGGAGACTTTCATAAGGAGAAGAACCCAAACCAACCCAAAGCACTGCTAAATACAGATGAATGTTACATGGACAGGGTCCATTCAGGGCATTGTTTTTACCATTCCATGCCATAAGTCCTCATTCACATACTTGCATCATTCATACCGGGAGAGGAGTCCTGTTCGAAGATGAGGGAGGTGTTAAGGCTTCTACACACTGGCCCAACCGTTGCTTATCTGAAACGTTTGGGGAGACTGACGAGTTCGGAAACAAATCTGTTCTGTGTGTTCAACTATGTTGGAAGCTGTTTGAAGCACGCGGACGGTGTCATGTCCGATTCAACATGCAAAGTCTGAGAGTGTTGGGATCAGGGGATCGGAGCCTCTGATTGGTTGTGTGCTGCTAGCACAACAAGAGAATCAGCGCGGTGGGTGGGAGGGGCGGACTACCGCCACCCGATGTTAAGGAGAATTATTGCATCTCACGCAAGCGCAGAGCGTAAACGCTACTGTGTAGTTGGCAGTTGTCAGTAGTTGGTGCAGTTTGTTTGAATGCAACTTTCCTGCCGAACGGAGCAGACGAGAGGCAACGGAGTCGTCGGATAAGGCAGCTGGCCGTTGGACTGAGTCTGAGCGGTGTGTAGGCCCCTTTAAGGAGGAAGAACCAAGTACCTCCACCAGGTGGTTGTCAGGTCCATAGAGCTCCTTGTCAAGTTCGATGACCAGGCTCTTGAAGAACGACGAGAACTTTCTCTTCTGCTTCCCAGACTACGGACAAAAGGATAAAATAAAAAAGGGAAATAGACAAGGATGAATATGAAAACAAAAACAGAACATTCCCCTTAGTCCTTCTGAATCCCTAATGCCTATTTCAACACCATTTTTAGTAGAACGCCACAAATAAAGAGAAAAACAATAATTTGGATGTTTTTCCATTCCTGGCTGAAAACACTTGAAACTGACCAGCTTATCTCCCTGAATAAACACGGAGCCACATGTCAACGCTGGGCTGCATAACAACACTGTTAGCAATACCAAAAGAGAGGCTGTTTTGCGTTAAGAGTTGTGACAGCGAGCACAGCTGCATTGTTTTGGCTCTGACCACACCGGGAGGAGACGCTGATGGGAGGAACCCAGAGCGCACCAGAGTGTTAACGGCTGCACCCTGTGCCCCCAGCTTGCTTCAGCCCTGCCAAACTCGCATGGTTGTGCAACCCAGCCCCCTCCCTTCCTCCCACACAGGACTCTTCGTCTCCCGCCCATCCCTGCTCTCCTACCCTTAACACCGCCAGAAAGAAAATGAAATAAATAGGACTAGGACAGATTCATTCAACAGAAAGCCATTTCTGTTCATAATGCTGCTTAAAGAGACAGTCCTGGTTGTCGGTTGGGCACTATGAAACGAAAAATGCCTTTATTTATAAACTGACAATCTACATATTGCAGTGGGTGGGACAACAGAAATGTACAAAACAAAAAAATAATTTGTGGTCAGACAGGTTGAGCGCCGCTGTGTGCATGTGCATGCGTGTGCGTGTTTGGGCTTGCAAAGCACATGCAGATCATTTACATCTGGTTCCTCTGCACGATAGTCAGAATAAGAGTCAAAGCAGAACCAGAACTTCAGTGCTGGGCAGTCAGGTCTCAGGGGAGATTAACTACAAAAGGGCACTGAACAAAACTTGACAACCTGTTGCTAGGGGAAACGATGTGGAATACAGCAACAAGGATCATTTGCAAAACCGTGGAGAAATTAGTAAGAGACCACATCACGAAACATATGGACAAAAACAGCCTCTTCAGCAACAAACAATTTGGATTTATGAAAGGACGATCAACCACACTTTATAAAATAAAAATTATGTGCGGGCCTGACTGAGTGAGGATGTGGGCCGTATGCGGCCCGTGGCATCCCTGGTCTATAGCATATAACCGCGTTTTCTGATGACAGTTTAATGTAACAGTAAGCTGAAGACATTGCCAATTAACACCGCAACTGCAAATTAACCACACAGAGATAACCATGGCAACTGGTCAAACAAATGTTCTTCTTGCGATCATTCTGCACGCGCATCCGCCGTGTTGATAAACAAATAATCCCCCTATACGTTAATACCGTAAAATTCCTCCAGCCAGAGGTCCAAAAATTTGCATTTCTCAATGTGAACTAACAGATCAATGACTAACAGAAGCGAACTCGCGAAGTGGTTTGGCAGCAAGCCAGCCGGGTATATCCAGTTTGTTTCAGCACACGCACCACGTGACATCATTGATATCACTCAGGTCCTACTAGCAATAGGACCTGAGTGTATTGTATTGCAATTTGCAATACAATCATGACATTATGCAATCGACAATTCATTATGCAATTTAATAATGTAATTTGAAAATACGTTATTCAAAGTGTATTTTAATATGCAAATTGACAACTTGCGTGGATAAAAACAAATCCACGCAAGTTTTAGTAATTAGGCCTGAGATAGGCCTGCACGTAAATTACACAAATTGAAAAACTCATAGTCCTTGTTGGAAATGTGAATACCTCGTCAGATGACGTTTATTACTTTTTAATGGCCTTAATTTGGGCTAATTTCATTCACTTAATAACTTTAAACCCTGGACGTGACCGCGTATTCGCGCTCGGCAACAGCCAAGGAGCGCCGCTCAACATTCAAGGAGCGCCGCTCAACATTCAAGGAGCGCCGCTCAACATTCAAGGAGCGCCGCTCAACAGCCAAGGAGTGCCGCTCAAAAGCCAAGGAGAGCAACAGCCAGGCCCAGGCTGTTGCACTTCTTTGTTCTTCAAGGTTGAAGTACAGCCACACTGCTGACATGGCTGTTCAACAGGTAGCTCTCATGTGCTAGCTCTCATGCACATGCGACTAATAGATTACTACTGTTATCATTGCGTTTGCGACCGAATCAGTTCGAATGAACGAATCTTTAACAAGAACGAACCAAACTGATTCTTCTCTCTCGCTGGTCTCGTTCATTCTCAGACTCGACTCCTACCAAACCCACTAGTGACTGACTCACTGACTCGCTATTTCTTCACTTACTGAGTGGTGAAGAGGGAAGAGGCTTAGTGAGCGAGAGTACGAGAATACGATTCAATATCAATGAAATGGTAAGTGCATGCTGTCTTTGTACTATCTGTGTCATGCCAGATTAATCAAATATTTTAATGTCTCAATCTGTCTCATTCTTTGATGGTTCGTTCTCCACCCGGGACCCCCACCATCATTGCTAAATCAAGTCTTTTGCTGATATGTTAAACATCCGATAATCAACTACACCCCCCCATCCCGCTTCGCTTGGTTAAAGTTGTAATGTTGTGTCGATTGATGACCGACTTCCACGATCGTTTGAGAATGAGAACGAGGGAGGAGCTGAGTCTGACTGACTCAGCTGAGAACCGTGCATTCCATGATTCGATTCACCGCTACCGGAAACTCGACTGAACGAACGAATGATTCTGAACGATTCTTCTTGGCGAACTGACCGAAATAATCATTAAATCCATCACTAGTTATCACATGACACGCCTTGCGGATCGGATCATATTACTTTCTCCCCTCTGATATCCGGTTCAGCGTAATTGCCCAATATTGGACCGATGCCGTGGATTGGATCACGGTCCACCCCTTTTATTCGTTATATTTATTAATGATCTACTAGATAATGTTCATTCAGACATCTTCCCATTCGCCGATGACAAAGATATTCAGAACAATAAAAAAAACAAAAAAGACCAAGATTCTCTACAACAAGATCTAAACAATCAACACAACAACAAGTGGAGCGACACTTGGCTTCTCCGGTTCCATCCGGATAAATGTAAAGCTATCTCGTATGGAAAATCCGATAACACATACCAATACCATCTCACAGACGACAAAGGAAGACACGATCCGGAAAACACATAAGAAAAAGACCTTCAAGTTACCTTTTACCAAAACCTGCATTTTGACATCCACATCTATGGCAAAACAAAGTAATCCAATGCCATATTCGGACTCCTCAGACGTACCTTCAGTTCAATGGATGCCGACATCCTTTTAACCATATACAAAGCACTGTGTCGTTGACACCTTGACTACACCAGTGCTGAGAAATTGTAAGACAGCATAGGGGTTGTCCAACAAAGAGGCACCAAACCAACACCGCCTGTGTCTGTGACGGCCAGAGACATTCATCCAGGGGGCACCAGTACAAACTAACAACCCAAAGACCCAAAACTCAACTTAGGAAATACTTCTTCAGCCTGAGAGTGACCAATATATGGAACAACCTACCATCAGAAGTGGTGAACGCACCAAGTGTCAATTGTTTCAAGAACAGATTGGATAGTACTCTAATGGCGCATTTCCACCGGAGGGTGCGGGTAGGTTCAGTTCGCAAAGGTGCGGCACGGATCATGTTTCCAACGCCAAAAGTTGGCGTGACCCGGACTGAGCCGTATTGAGCCGTTCTTCTCGCAGTACTCCTCTGTTGGGGTACTGTGACTCCTGAAAGGGTGCCGGCAAGTTCGAGCTACACACGCCGCCTGTCGACATAATCGCACTGCCGTTAGGAATGGGCCGATGGTCGATTCTATCGACTATCGATGGATTCCATCGTCGATTGTCGCAAGTTGCAAGTTGCAGATGAAAAGGCGTTTTTTTTGGTCATTCTTTTTTTTATTGCTAGAAAAACAGAGCTGTGGTGTGCTGTGTGTGGTGGCTAATTTTACAGCTTAAAAAGCCCCGCAAATTGTAATACAAGTTAACTGGCACAGGAGGAAACACACTCTGTAGCACTGAACTGAAGTATTCACTCACTGCTACGAGAGGAGAGGGGAGGGGCTCGAAACCTACCGGTCTGCTCGCACGGCGAAATGACATCACACTCCGCTGAATGTCACTTTGAAAAACTGATGGTCGCTCATCTATGTGTATGTGTGTCTATGTCTGTGTGTTTATGTGCGTATTAAGACAATGGCGGAGCGATTGCGTGTGTGTCCAAGCTGTGTTAACATGGACACTTCTGATCATCCAATTAGATTTCTAAACGGAATAGATCTATTCCTATCATGCAATCCGAATGTAATGTATGTATGGCATTTACAAAAGTGGTAAGCGTACGTCCGTATGTCTCGCGCACAACCGTTATGTTGGTCTTGACTTTTATGATATATGTAAGGGATACATTATATTATACATTATCCCGCTTATTACACTGCTCCTTGCCAAAACGAAACAATATATTGAATTCACACGGTGTGTCTTTTTACAATTACCATTCGTAGTGTTGATCAGCAGAGAAATAGTCTGCCAAAGACTTTGACGTCGCTTAGCAACCGGACACGCATGGGTTGATAAGTCATCAGGACATGGAATTCTATTCCGATCAGAGAATTGTATTCCGATTGAGGCGTATGAAAATTTTTTATTCCAATTGAGCCGTTCTTCCACTTCTAATCGGATCAGAAGTGTCCATAAACGTGGCTATTTGGCGGAGCTATTGCGTGTGTGTGTGTGTGTGTGTGTGTGTGTGTGTGTGTGTGTGTGTGTGTGTGTGTGTGTGTGTGTGTGTGTGTGTGTGTGTGTGTGTGTGTGTGTGTGTGCATGAACGACCTAACGCTCTGGCGTCAAAGGAAATCAATGAGAGTAAGGAAAACTATGCCGGAAAGAAACTAAAACTGATTTGGAAAAAAGTATAAAAGCTATCGAAATTTCGTTTCGATATTATTGAAGATACAAGAGTAACGGTGATTTCACTATTGAGACATACCGACTGTGTCATCATGACAGCGCCGCCGGCACGACGTATCGAAACTTAAATCAGCGGAGGCTCACGCTGGTCCGAGGGGAAGACCATCCTAATCGTTTTAAAGAAAGAAATTGAAAAATCAAACGGCAATTTTAGAATGTGATAAATTAGCGACCCCCCCGCCGATAGTATCGACTATCGTTTGCTAGGGGGCGCAATCGGACGATGGAAGCTTGTAGATGATCCCCCAACCTTAACTACCGTGTGACAGGGGGATAATAACAAACAAACATATTATCCACAAGGTATTTCAGGAAAACGGCGAAAGCTTCATTTATTGAAGAAAATGTCACGCAAAAGTTTGCCTTCCTTCTTGGACGTCCTACATTGTTGATCTTTGTTGATTGTGCGCGCGTTCTTATTTTTCCTCGGATTTATTAGCAGGCTACACTGTTTCGGGCTTCTATGAGGTCACGATGCTAATGTAGCTGCCGCGGCTATCGCCATCCGGCTTAAACGCCGCCCTACCATAAGGGTACTGTGGTACCTTCACGACTCCAAATAGCCGCACTGAACCGACCCGCACCCTCCTGTGGAAATACAGCACAAGTACTCAACAACAATAAGAGCGACATGGACAACTCCCAAAACAAAAAGTACCAGCAAACACCCAGTAAGATGTACCGTAGATCTGATCATAGTGGCAACTAGAGCCAGTGATCAGAAGAGGATCTAAGGTAAGGATACATTCGTACCATGGCTTGAAGGTATGGAAGCATATGTGTAGCAAAATTAAAATGGCACTGCAATTTGCAATTCAATAAGTCATTGCATTATGCAATTAACAATTCATAATGCAATTTCATAATGTAATTTGAAAATACGTTATTTCGAAGTGCATTTCAATATGCAAAGTGACAATGGAAATGAAAAAAATAAAGAGTGTCTTTATTCAAATGGGAAGCCCCCGTGATTCCAATGCACTTCGCCACGCTCCCTGTGTAGCAAAATTCTAATGACATTTCAATCCACAAAAAGCTTTGCAAAAGATTTTTCAATCCATCAGCGAATTGCGTCTGGGCGGGAATTATGTCACTTCCTCGTCAGCCTACCAGTAAGGATAAGGGCTGGTTATACTCCTCCGTAAAGTGTTGTACGTAGACACGGAGAGCTCTCTCTGTTGTTTTAGACCCTCTACCTAGCCCTACACGCGCACTAGAGCTGAAGTCGACGCAACAGAGATGGCAAGGGCTGTGATTGGTCTGAGAACGAAAAAATACACTTTGCACCGTATTTACTTTGACCTTATATACTTTGCACCTTGTTTACTTTGCACATTAAAAGGACCAATAGAAGACCAAATAATATTGGAAAAGCTTTTGAAGTTTATTTCCTTTTTTTTGTATGTAAATGTATTTAAAAAAGGTAAAGCAAAAACATGCTTAGATAAAGATGTTAAAATGTGTTAAGAAATGTGTTTAAAAACGCACAAAGATGATTAGAATATGTTAAATGTTTTAAAAATATCTTTAAAATGTTTCAAAAGTATGATCAGAGATATAAAAAATCTGTAAAATATGATCAGAGATATTTAAGATATGATCAGAGATGTTTAAAATGTGTAAAATAATTAAAAGATCTTTCAAAACAGGGATTTAGAACATTTTGGGGGGGGGGGGGGCTCAGCTGAAATTTGTTCTCTGAGGGGGGGGCTCACTATCCCATACTTTGAAAACCCCTGGTCTATCCTATCTCCAGGGCTGATAGGAAGTGAAATTATCTGTGCCTGAAATCATCAAATACAATTCGAAGACCTAGAGAATTGCCTTTCTTAACAATAAAAGGAGCGGAACTCGCACACCATATAGCCGAAGCAACAATACGTTTTTATGAATAAAAGTGTAAAGTGCTACCCAGAGTGCGTGCAAAACGTTTTCAGTCCCATTCAGACCATCCTCAGTGCAAACATACAAAGGTAAAAGACTTCATTATATAGACTGCGCTTAGTTGGTGGTAGACATGTCAATCTAAAGGTCAGGTAGGTTGACTAGACATTTTAAAAAAGGCACCGCTCACCTTTTTTCACTTTTCTTGACAACATACATGGCCGAGCTCAAGCCTGAATTCAGGCACCACGCATGAACTCTATCAGGCCTGTATCTCCAAGAGTACGCACTCCATCAACAGCATCTGTGTCTTCAACACGATTGTTCTCCACATCATCTGTCAAACTTCAGAGTGTAGCGACAATCTCCTCCATTGCATATAAACAAGGCGATTACGAGGTAGTGACGTAGGTCTCGCCGAGACGCGATTCGCTGATAGATTGCAAAATCTTTTGCAAAGCCTTTTGCAGATTGAAATGTCATTTGAATTTTGCAAAACACAAAGCGTGGCGAAGTGCATTGCAATCACAGGGGTGATATAGCTTTTCCATTCGATTAAAAGGCACTCAAAAAATGTGACAAAATGTTAATTCTATTTTTATTGTTATAACTTTTTCAAATCGAATTGAGGATTTCATTGTCACTTTTCATATTAAAATACACTTTGAATAACAAATTTTCAAATTACATAATGAATTGTCTATTGCATAATGTCATGATTGTATTGCAAATTGCAAATAGTCCCTCTCCCTAGCTCTATGCGCATCCAATATTATTATTATTAGTCGACGCAACGGAGACGGCAAGGGCTGTGATTAATAATTTCCGGAATCACTTTGCACCGTATTTACTTTGACCTTATATACATTGCACCTTGTTTACTTTGCACATTAAGGACCAATAAAACACCAATCAAGATAAGAAAATCTTTTGAAGTTTATTTACAACTATTTGAAAGTTTTTATGCATGTTTTTACCGCCAGCACCTCGGCATGTCTTCCTCACCAACAAACTCCTGCTCCTCCTTCTACATCAAAAAGCTCTTCCTACTAATAATGAGTTGACATAATTATTATTGGGAAATATATACTCTAATTAGGTATCTTTTTCATTTCTGGCGATCTGTTATGTAGAGCAATGAATTTCTTTGCATGCTATAACGCTAGTTCTGTGGTGCAACTTCATTTAAACTTAGCGCAATGTATAAAACCGCCGTAACACAGCCGACGAGTACTTCCAGCACGAACCAAACCCTGGCGTGCATCGCGTCGCCATCCATCAGCATTAACTCCAATGAAAACGGAACAAGACCTCAATCAAACCCTCCGACAAGACCTTTGCTTCTGCTGCGGATGCGGCCGTGGTCTGGTGTGTGACCCACACACCTTGAAACTCTTCTGAAACAGACTCTGAGCAGCAGAGGATCCCAAAAACACTGACTTCCTCCACACAGCACTTATGTGATATTGCAGTTTTGCCTTTTGAAGCATTGGTCCAATAAAACATGTTCTACCCTTACATCCACATGATAAATGTTTGATTATGCAACTATTTTGGTCGCAGTGTTGAGCCCTGGGTAGGCCAAAAGCGTGGCTAGGACCATAACTAGGTGATCATCCCAGGGGATCCAGAGGTAGGTACGCCAAAACCAAAAGCGTGGACAGTTTATGAGGATGTGTGTACCTCATCTAGAAGTTTGCCCTCCACCCTCAGCTCCCAGGATGCCACCTTCTCATGGTCCTCAGCCTCAGGCTTGGCGGCGGTGAAGGTGTTGGAGATGTAGATCCTCAACTTGCGCTTCTGCTGTGGGGACACAAGAGACGAAATACGGGCTCAGGGTTCTGTCTGGCTGCCCCAAGTTCAACAGACACAACCAAACGTTGATTAGTTAGACATTTAGAAGACTCAGCCATCATGTTCTGCTATAAAGTCCACTCGTATTACTCAGTGTCCAGTGGAGAACCAATACCCTGAGGGAGCATGACAAACGGAGCAACCCCACAGAATTGCTCTCCTTTAGAACAAGCAGATCTCATGACTTTTCCCAGAACCGGGATTAGACTTGTGACCAAAGTTCTCTGTCACCATCATAATGCTGGAGCTCTACCTAAGGGAGAACTATAAAGCCCCCCCCCCCCAACCACAGGGCCCCCTGGCCACCCAGCAGAGGAGCACCATTAAAAGGCAATAAGGACCACATACCCAGACTCGAAACACAACACTGACCCAAAAGAGAGATTTGGCGTCTCCCATCTTAGTAAACTGTACACTCACAAGGTCAGCTGAGTGGGGAGTGCACTCAAGTAAATTAAGTCAACGGAGCAGAACCAAATCTCAGCAATATAATTGAATCTCAATAATCACTCTTATAATACCAATAAGAGTGTTATAAAACATTGTATATAACTTTAAATTAATTAAAGATTAAAGGTTCGCGTGGTTGAATGTAGAAATTACTAAAGTTAAGTCACTATAGCAATGCCAGCACTTCTTGTATCTTTAGTTCATTGATACAGTAATTCAAATAGCCTGCGTGGTTAAATAAAAGCCTACATATTATAAATGTTGAATCATTGTATTTGTCTATTATAATGAGGAGCGATCATTTGTGAACAGTGACTCATACAGATCACTAGGCCTGTAACGATACGCGTATCGAAACCGAAATCGCGACCCTCAAAGCCACGAACCTGTCTAGCGGTGTGAGAAGGCAGCAGCGCGATACGCCCTTTCTAACTCTACGGTCAAATTGTCAGATTGAAATTTGCTAATAATTTGTCTAAATAATAGTCTGCTGACACCGCCCCCTCTTATCGATGCCGTAAGTATGCAACGAGATGCCCTCTCTGTGATGACAGCTCTCCGTGGCTACGGAGGATTGCATTTCTCCACGGCCGTCGAAGTTCTCATATGCAACTTGAACGACATTTATCCAGAGTGGGCCAAGCGCGAAAAAAATTGCCTGTGTGATCCCCGTCTCTAGGGTTGAACGATTTATTGTTTTCTGATCGAAATCGCGTTTACAGAGAACGCGATCTCGGGATCGCCAAAGCCACGTTTTTTTTCGGTTTTACTGTGCGTTCACGCTTCAACGTAGAGACGCGAATCGGGCGAATTAATATAATATAATTGTATACATAATATCACGGCCAAAAGCTGTGTGAGCCTCCGGATGGCCGTGGGGCTGGGAGCTCTCTTCGAGGGGGTTGTTTACCGGCGTTTGTTTACCGGCGTTGCTATGGTTACCGGTCTTGTGTGTTCCAACGGTTTATTAGGAAACTAATAAATGGCTGTCTACTGTGCATTCACACCAAACGCGACGGGGCGACAGGATCCCATACAAAGTGAACGTATAGACGCGTATCGGGCGAATTTTTCGCTAGAGAAAACCGGCGACAAGTTTTGATTTGTCGCGCCACACACTTTTGCCGTGCACAGGCGAGCGTTCAACAGCGTGGCCACTGAGTCACATGTGTAACGTAACAGCCAATCAGCGTTCAACCGTCAAACTCAGGGCAGTTCAGTCCGGGGTGAACTACAGCATGGAGGAGAAAGTGAATGTTGCCATTTGCGACTCCCGGAGCTCTATATATAATGTAATAGTATGTAATATAATATTTTTATATATAATATCACCGCCAAAAGCTCTGTGCGCCTCCGGATGGCCGTAGCGCGGGGAGCTCTCATAGGGATTGGGCTTCTCAGGGTTTGTTTACCGGCGTTGCCGTGTTTCCGGTCTTGTGTGTTCCAACGGTTTATTAGGTAGGCCTATCTAATAAATCTCTGTCTATTCAATACTTCATTCACTGCCTCTTCCGTGGTCATTACAATATTATGAATAGACTGCGTTGGGTTCTCCGACGTCTCTCCCTTTGTTGTTATACTCTAATGCACGAATTAACTAAAAGAGCCATCTTTGACTGTCTTAAAAAAACAACTAAAAAGTAGCAGTACTTTTCTAAGTTAAGACAGTCAAATAGGCTCTTTTAGTTCTTCAGTTGTAACAACTGCAGTTGGTCAAGGACTTTAGTTTACATGCATGTTTCTTATTAAATACTTTAGAAATCAATTCTTAACTTTAGTTTTCATTCTTACATTAGAGTATGTAATGTTTTAATGGCATGTCATGTTTGTAAATATTACTGTACATTGTGAATATTGCACTGAAGCTTGATTTGAAGAAAATCGTGAAGAAAATCGAAATCGCAATATCTGCCCGAAAAATCGCTATTCGAACTTTTCCTGAAATCGTTCAGCCCTACCGGTCTCTATTGTTTTGTGTAATTTGACCGGCAGTTTGTCTGCTTATAGGTCGGAATGAAGCGGCCACCGATTATTGACAGGATGGATACTTTATTCTACCGGACTCGTTCGCTTCTTCACTAAACACACATGCTACCGCTCGCTCTCCTCGCTCCTCGTCCACTCACTCGCTGACGTCACTCACACACACACATTCGCACACTGCCATTCTCGCGCACACACACACTACTCGTAACACATGCCTCGTTATTGCGACGTTCATGTTAGACGTTCATGTTTTTTTCCATCTATTGAAAGTTAGGCTATTAAACATGTTGCACTCTATACCAGGGGTTTTCAAAGTGTGAGAGAGTGAGCCCCCCCTCATAGAAAAAAATTCAGCTGAGCCCCCCCCCCCCCCCCCCAAATTTTTTTTTCTAAATACCTGTGTTTTGAAAGCCATTTTAATTATTTTACACATTTTAAACATCTCTGCTCATAATTATATAACATTTGAAACATATTTTTGAAACATATTTTTTAAACATATCTTTTAAACATATTTCTGAAACATTACAACATCTTTGTGCGTTTTTAAACAAATTTCTTAACACAATTTAACAACTTTATCTAAGCATGTTTTAGCTTAACCTTTTTTAAATACATTTGAACATCTTAATCTGTGTAAACTGCCAGTCGAATCAGATCTGCATTTTCAGTCCAGAGATTCGACTATTCGGCGGGGTTTGTTTACCGGCGTTGCTATGGTGACCTAAATTATTATAAGCAACTGAAAACGATGCCGGTTTGAAACTAAAACTGATTCTGAAAAAAGTATAAATGCTATCAAAATTCCGTTTCCATAGTATTGAAGACACAAGTTTGTAGATTTGTTTAATGGTTTGAACGATGGTAAACGGTTGAAAAAGGAATGAGTTACGATGTCTAGAAGTAGGTGTATCAGAATGGGCTGACGTCTTCAATGAAAACAGCTGAAAACGAAGAGGGATGAAACTAAAACTGTGATTCTGAAGAAATTTTAAATGATATCGAAATTCTGTTTAGATATTATTGAAGATACAAGTGTGTAGATTTTTTAATGGTTTGCACGAAGATAAACGGTTGAAAATTGATTTAGTTATGTTACTTCTACAGTTGAAGTACGACTGATGATTTGAATCATCGACTTTCAGGTTTTTTTTCGGGTTTATTTTTTTCTCACGTCGCGCCCCCCCTGAAGAACTCTGGCGCCCCCCAGGGGGGGCGCGCCCCACAGTTTGAAAACCACTGGACTCTCTACAGCCTGATTATGTCATGATTTAAGCTACATAGCCTAATAAGAAGCGCTTATAGGATATTTGACTAAACCAACCAAACTAGTTGAGGGTTTTTGCCTACCTGCAAGCATCCTCCAACTGCAATCTTTGGTTATTTAATTAGCTATACTTTAATACGCCGATACCGATATTTAGAGCCGATACTGCTTTTGCTCCCTCAATCATAAAAATTACACTGATAACAAATGTTACAAGTCACAATTTAAAAAAAGGAACATTTATTGAACTTCAAGTACAATAAAAAAACAATATTTAACAAATAGTAAAAACAGGTGAGGTAGAACAAGTAAGAACAAGTAGATGAACAATATTTAACAAATATTAAAAACAGGTGAGGTAGAACAAGTAAAAAAAAAAATAAACGAAAAAATATCGGCGAAAATCAGCCCCGTATCGGCCGATACCGATGCACGTAGAAACGCGAATATCGGCCGATAATATCGGCCGACCGATATATCGGTCGATCCCTAGTGTCAAATGTAAAGTACAGGGCTGATAGGAAGTAAAATGATCTGTGCCTGAAATTATCATACATTCGAAGACACCCTAGAGCAGGGGTTTTCAAAGTGTGAGAGAGTGAGCCCCCCCTCAGAGAAAAAAAGTCAGCTGAGCCCCCCCCCCCCCCCCCATTTTTTTTTCTAAATACCTGTGTTTTTGAAAGATATTTTAATTATTTTACACATTTCAAACATCTCCGATCATAATTTTAAAACATTTGGAACATATTTTTGAAACATATTTCTGAAACATTACAACATCTTTTTGCGTTTTTTAAACACAATTTAACAACTTTATCTAAGCATGTTTTAGCTTAACCTTCTTTAAATACATTTGAACATCTTAATCTGTGTAAACTGCCAGTTTACAGATTCATTCAGGGTCCCCGACTCTGAATTTTCTGAGTCGAATCAGATCTGCCTTTTCAGTCCAGAGATTCGACTATTCGGCGGGGTTTGTTTACCGGCGTTGCAATGGTGACCTAAATTATTATAAGCAACTGAAAACGACGCCGGTTTGAAACTAAAACTGTGATTCTGAAAAAAGTATAAATGCTATAAAAATTCTGTTTAGATAGTATTGAAGATATAAGTGTGTAGATTTGTTTAATGGTTTGAACGAAGATAAACGGTTGAAAAAGGAATGAGTTACGATGTCTAGAAGTAGGTTTATCAGAATGGGCTGACGTCTTCAATGAAAACAGCTGAAAACGAAGCGGTATGAAACTAAAACTGTGATTCTGAAGACATTTTAAATTATATCGAAATTCTGTTTAGATATTATTGAAGATACAAGTGTGTAGATTTGTTAAATGGTTTGCACGAAGATAAACGGTTGAAAATTGATTTAGTTATGTTACTTCTACAGTTGAAGTAAGACTGATGATTTGAATCATCGTCTTTCAGGTTTTTTTTCGGGTTTATTTTTTTCTCACGTCGTGCACCCCCTGAAGAAATCTGGCGCCCCCCACAGTTTGAAAACCACTGCCCTAGAGAATTGCCTTTCTTGACAACAATAAAAGGAGCGGAACTCGCACACTGAGAAGGGCGCATGCTCATGCAGCGACCGGCAGCAAGTCACGTCTGTTCGTAAACTCTGTTTGTTTTTGTGATTGTGTCTTTATGCACCTTTTATGCACAGTATTTAATTGGCCAACAAATCATCTTACTAATGGACTTTTAATATATTTTATTGAGTTGACCAGATAAGCATCAAATCATGGAGTTAACCGTCTTGTTCCTTCTGTGGACAGTGATCCATCTTGCGGAAGCGCTAAACGGGTTCACTAAACCGGAGCGCATAACATACAGCAAAGACTTTCTTCTCCAATGGAGTAACTTTCAGGATCTTCGTGGTGTGAATCTAGTGGTTCCCGATCTAAACTGTTTTGCCGATCAAACAAGTGGAAAAGGGGATTCTACCGGCGCGTTTCCCCGCAAGATCATGAAGCGAGGAAAGCGGGCTGGCCTGCGTCTAAGACTAAGGAAACAACCCCTTTCCCGTACCCCCTTGCCTTCCATTATTCTCTCGAATGCGCGGTCTCTTCGAAACAAGGTCGATGAGCTGCAAGCCAACGTCAGATTCCAACACGAATTCAGAGATGCTTGCTTGTTGGCGATCACAGAGACATGGCTGTCGGAGAGGGATTCGGACACCGAACTTGCCATTGACAGCTTTGGCTCACCCGTGCGGCTTGATCGGGATGCCGCTGCGACCGGTATGTCACGAGGGGGCGGGGTCTGCCTATACGTGAACCAAAGATACTGCAAAAATGTTATTGTAAGAGAAAGACTGTGTACTAAAGACATTGAACCGTTGTGCGTATCACTGCGCCCCCCTTATCTTCCCCGAGAGTTCCCCCAAATTTTCGTCATGGTTGTGTATATCCATCCAAGGGCAAACGCTGACAATGCCTCAGACTATATTGCAATCTACCCAAAAACTACAGGCAATATCACCCGACGCTCCAGTGCTGATCCTTGGGGATTTTAATCATTGTTCTCTTCAGAAAACCATAAGGAACTTTGACCAATATGTTAAGTGCCCTACCAGACTCAACAAAACGCTGGACTTGTGTTATGGCTCCATCAAAGGAGCATATAAAGCTATTCCCCTTCCCCCACTTGGGGGGGCTGACCATAATTGTATTCAGCTTATCCCATCATACTGCACTGCACTGCAGAGGGGAAAAACGGTCACCAAGCGGGTTAAAGTGAGTCTGCAGGGCTGCTATGAGTGTACAGACTGGGAAATGTTTAAGCAATCTTGTTCGAACATTGACGTCCTTGCAGATGTTGTCAGTTGTTACGTCTCCTTTTGTGAAGATAGTTATTCCTGAAAAAACTGTAAAGGTGTACCCAAATAGTAAACCATGGGTGACGAAAGCACTCAGGGCACTGCTATACAGGAAAAGACAGGCATTTAGAGCAGGGAACCTTCCGGAGGTTGAAAAACTAAAAAAGGAAGTTAAACATGAAATCGCAAGAGCAAAGCGGAGCTATAAAGAAAAGCTAGAGGACCAATTGGGGAACAAGAATTTAGGCTCTGCTTGGGATAGCATTAAAAACATAATTGGCACAAAGAAAACAAGAAATCCGAATTTGGTGCTGGATGGGTTCACATGTGATAGAAAGCTGGCACAGACGCTAAATGAGTTTTATCTGAGGTTTGACTCACCCACATTTAAGGATGCCATTTTAGAGCAAAAAAACTACCTAAAGGATAGTGCCCCAGCGCCCTTTGATTTGCATGACGTAGTAGATACCTTCAGACACTCAAAGTTTAAGAAGAGCCCCGGGCCTCTCCTCGTGCGCTGAACAACTTGGTCCAATATTTTATTACATATTTAAGCTCTCCTCGAGCCAACAGAGAGTCCCCAAAATTTGGAAAAACTCGACTATTGTACCAGTGGCAAAAATCAGTCGCCCTAAGGTTTTAAATGATCTTAGACCAATTGCCTTGACCTCATTGGTGATGAAATGTTTCTAAAAACTAATGAAAAAGGTGCTCCTCATCAAAACAGAGAATCTATTGGACCCACAACAATTTGCTTATAGGGCCAGGCGAGGGGTTGAGGATGCTACAGCCACTCTGCTTAACCTGATACTTAAGCACCTTGAAGGTAGCAACACTCATGCCAAAATTGTATTTGTTGATTTTTCATCAGCTTTTAACACTATTCAACCACAGTTGATAAGCTGTTAAGAAATTTTAATTTAGATTTTAGTTTAGTGGGTTGGATTTTGGATTTTTTAACGGACAGAACTCAGAGAGTGAGGGTGAATGGGGTACTCTCAGAAAAGATACTGTCCTCTACAGGGTCACCACAGGGTTGTGTCCTGTCCCCTCTTTTATACATCCTATACACTGATGACTGTCGTAGCCAGCACACAAACAGACATATTTTAAAGTTTGCAGATGACTCAGCTATTGTTAGTCTTTTAAATGGCAAAGAATCTGAGCATGGTCCTGTTTTAAACGATTTTATAGCCTTGTGTGATAGTGCTCACTTACACTTGAATGTATCCAAAACGAAGGACATGGTCATTGATTATAGGCGCAAGTCCCCCCCTACCCAGGTCACTGCTATAAACGGGCAACCTGTAGAGGTAGTTGGCTCATATAAATACCTGGGAAGCATAATTGATGACAGGCTAAATTTTAATCTTAACAGAGACTATATGTAAGAAAGGCCAATAGCGACTCTCCTGCCTCCGTAAATTGGAAAAATTCAATGTGGATAAAACCATTATGAGAATATTTTATAAATCATACATTGAATCTGTTTTATCTTTTTCTATGATATGCTGGTATGGAAATCTGAACGTAAAGGATAAAGCCTCACTCGACAAAGTAGTGAAGGCCGGTGGCAAAATCATAGGTGCCAAGCAAAGCAGTCTAGCAGACCTGTACAATAGATTTGTCCACAAAAAGGCAGAATCTATTTTATTTTATCAGCAAATGGTCATCCTCTTCATCCTGAGTTTCAGTTGTTACCTTCTAAGTCACGTTTCAGATTCCCTGCAGTTAAAACCAATAGATATAGACTCTCATTTGTTCCCAGTGCCATTTCTCTACTGAACTCAGATTTTGGAGCTCTGGGCCGACATGGTGTTTTTGGTGCAGTGTGAGGTATGATTACCTGCTGTATGAAAGGTACGCCATGGAGAGCAGAAAGTGTTTCCTGTTTTTCATTTTTTATTTTATTTGACACAGAGTAGTTATTATTATTATTCTGATTTACATGGGTATGTCATGCAGGGATGCTTGTCAGCATGCCTGTATACACTCTGCACTATCTATACTATCTGCATGGATGTTTGGTCTGTCATGTTGTACTTTCTGTCCTATGTTGTCTATTGATGTCTTGCTGCAAACAAAATCGCCCTTAGGGGACAATAAAAAGCTTTAACTAACTTAACACCATGCAGCCGATGCACCATTACGTTTTTATTGCATAAAAGTGTAAAGTGCTACCCAAAGTGGTATGGAAAACGTTTTCAGTCCCATTCAGACCATCCTCACTGCAAACATACAAATGTAAAATACTTCCTTATATAGACTACGCCTAGTTGGTGGCAGACATGTCAATCAAAAGGTCAGGTAGGTTGACTCGACATTTTAAACCGCTCACCTATTTTCACTTTTCTTGACAACATACATGGCCGAGCTAAAGCCTGAATTCAGGCACTACGCCTGACCTCTATCAGGCCTGAAAGTGTATTAAAACAGGCAGGGCTTGGTGCCACATGTTTCACACTAGTTTCTGTGCCACTTTTGGGGTCGGATGTGCCAGATCTGAACCAAGGTCTAACGTCCACACTCAGAACTTCAATGCAAACTCTGTGGTCGGATTTCACTTGCCTGCTAAAGACTTCCTGTCAAAATAAGTCAGCTGAAATGGCGCTGGGTGGAAAAAAAGCCCTTATGTTGTTCTAGTTAAATTCGTATGACATAGTCAGAAGCCTTTGCAGTTGTTTAGCCTCTCCTCCCTAGAATCTTTGGCCTTTTAGCCTAGGAAAGGCTCATGCAAAATTTAAAGATCCCATATCATTATTTTTTAGGGTTAATGATTGCATTTGGGGGTACTACTAGAATAGGGTTACATGCCTGTATGTACAAATAACAAAACGTATTATTCTCACTTTATTTCAACAAAACCAATTTAAGAGGGTTTTTTTAGAAAGAGTGTTTTGTATCAGGTTGCTTTAAGGCGCCTCTCCCGTGTGGCCCAGTCTGCCCTGATTGGTCATGATGCCCTATCGGATGCGATTGGTGGAAAGTAGGGATGCACCGATATACCGATAGCAGTATTGGTTATCGGGCCGATACTTCATTAAAATACTCGTAATCGTTTTTTAATTGCCGATACCACGCACCGATACCACCATGTCAGTAGCCTACATCAAACCGGTCGCATGCGGAGATGAGTTGTCCTACCTAACTTATATGTCTAGGGGGCGATAATGAGCCGAAACTCTGAGATTCTTCCAAAGGCTTGTGTGTGTGAAAGTTGGCTGCGACCTGTTAACGGTCACATGTAAAGTCATGTCGGCAATTTGGGAATATTTTAAGATAAAGGATGACGACAGGAGTAAGGCAGAGTGTAAGATCTGTTATGCTACGGTTTCTAGAGGCGGAAAGGAAAGTACTTCTTTTAATACCAGCAATATGATAAAACATCTGAAGACGCACCATAGTGCTAAGTACACGGAGTTCACTAATGCTAGCTGCGCAAGACTGAAGCAGCCCACCTTAACTGACCTCTTCCAAAAGTGAGAGAAAATGTCCAAAGACAACTCACGGGCAATAAAAACAACAGAGGCACTAACACACTTCATAACGCTCGATGACCAGCCACTTTCAGTTGTTGATAATGTTGGATGTCTTTTAGAAGTGCTAGAGCCCAGATATGAGATTCCCAGTCGCCTCTACATCACAGATTTGATGTTGCCAAAGGTGTATAATAAAGTGAAAAATCACATTAGGTCCTTGGTGCATGATGCTGAGGCAATAAGCTTCACAACTGATATATGGACCAGCAGTGTCTGCCCAATGTCTCTCCTCAGCTTGACTGCCCAGTGGATAGATGAAGCGTTTACCCTTCAACACATTATCTTACACGTGAAACCTTTTCGGGGCTCCCACACTGGCCAAGCTATAGAAAATATCTTCAAAGACATGCTACAAATGTGGGGTATCCAAAAAAGCTCTGTCCACGTTGTGCTCCGAGATAACGCACGAAATATGATCAAGGCCATGACGGATGCGAATCTGAATACGATCTCCCAGACAATCTCGGGCCTAGCCAATGGACTCTGCTGGAGAAGACTGCGTCTGTTCCGGGTCCATTTGAGGAGTTGACGCGAAGGGTTAGCTCTTTGGATGCTATGGCAGCAGACGTAATTCCTGCGATTAATGTGCTGAGATTTCTTTCTAGAGAGATCGAGGAGGACCAATGCATCAAAACTGTGAAGCGAACGTTATCCACAGCTGTCATGAATCGATTTTGCGACGTGGAAGAAGATCCGCTCCACAGCCTATCAACTTTGCTCAATCCAAGGTAGGCCTATACGCTCGCTCTCTCGCGCTGTCTGTGTCTGTGTCTGTGTCTGTGTCTGTGTCTGTGTCTGTGTGTGTGTTGAGCAGTGAACGCAACAATTCCATGCAAGTTGTTTCTTGGCTGGGATTTTTTTTAAAATAGGAATTCCTAAATGGCCACATAGCCTAATGAATGACGTAAATGTTGTCTGTTTTAGATACAAAAGTGTGTATTCCTCGAACACCAACACTGCTGCAAATGCCAAGGAGGAGATGCTGATGAGACTGATTGCAGAACAGGACAATCAGGACGATGACACCCGCTGTGAACCACCTACCAGAAAACCATGCAGGGAGGACCAGGCCAGCAGCAGTTTAGACTGTATCTTTGATGAAATTGCAAATGAGCTAGCGTCAGTAGCACTGACCCCAGGTGCTGTGGGTGTTACCGCACAATTGGAGACATACCTTGGGGAGGCCCCAGTGGCCCGCGAGGCCAATCCACAAAGTGCGGTTCCCTTCTTTGGCCAAAGTGGCACGCAAATACCTCTCAGCACCTTGCAGTAGCGTTGAGAGCGAACGGCTGTTTAGCTCAGTGTCACACATTGCGAATGAAGGCAGAAACAGGCTAACACCTGATCATGCAGAGATGATTCTGTTCATAAAAAAAAATCTGCCTCTCACTTTCTCCAAAAATACATAGCCTAGTTCAGAGGCAACATTGTGTGTTGATAGTCATTTGACAACATAGTTTGTTGATTTGTTTAGCCTTTCTAAACAGCCATAATGTGCTTATTGTTAACAAAAGTTCTTCTCACTTTGTGATTATTTTTGTTGTTCGCTTTATCTGGTTATATTTACATTTAGTGATGGCATTTTGTCTTTGACTGCTTTTTTGTTAAAAATAGCTGTTTAATTTTGTTTTGGAATATCCTTCTGTTCATTTTGTATATCCTTACTAAAGGCTTGACATATTCTTGAAAGGAGAAAATAAAATCTGCCTTCAATTTAATTGCACTTTTTTCATAGAGACCAAATCTAGAAAATATCGGTACTCGGTATCGGCAAGTACAAAAATAAAAGTATCGAATCGGTTAATAAAAAAGTGGTATTGGTGCATCCCTAGTGGAAAGCTTTGCGCGTGTGCAAATTCACAGAAGTTGATAATTTGGCAGGTAGCCGGGAGGCGAGACAACTGCACTTCAAAACTGCTTACTGCAGTATGGCGTCACACTGTTACGGGAGTAAAGTTTGAGTGCAAACAAGCTGTTTCACACACTTATTGAATGAGGGGCGTTCTCGGTGGGCGTCAATACTCCCCATGGCTTGGACTTAGATTTTACTAGCTTGGCAGACGTAAAGCATGTATACATACGTCATATACCAGTCTAAAGCAGGGGTCTCAAACTCATTTTCACCCCAGGCCACATCAGCATTATGGTTGCCCTCAAAGGGCCGGTTGTAACTGTAAGACTATATAATTTAACAATTTCTTAAAATATTGTTAAATAACCGTCTCTACGTTTGATTCTTACTCATTCAATTGTACAAATATAAATTGCATACTTCCACATACATGTAAATACATTTTTAAATATTAGTGCTGTCAAGCGATTAAAATATTTAATTGCGATTAATGTCATAGTTAACTCGCGATTAATCACAAATTTTTTTCTATTCTAAATATCCCTTGATTTCGTGCTGCTAGCCTTTTAGTGAGATCAGAGTGTTGCGAAGGACAGTAAGAAGAGCGACCCACAGTGAATTCAACCCTGTCCACTTGACATCAGGTAGGTGCATGACAGTGGTAGGCCTACCGTAAAACTTCAATAGCCCATCTGGTCATGGTCATTCAATAACTATCGAACAAAACTCTTGCTCAGCAAAGATGGGAAATACTATAACATTTATTATTTAAACCACAGTGAATAATCCTACCGTACGTAGGCCTATGCACATTACCAATTACCAGGCGCACGCACACACACACACACACACACACACACACACACACACACACACACACACACACACACACACACACACACACACACACACACACACACACACACACACACACACACACACACACACACACACACACACACACACACGAGAGTCGGGTGAAATCCCAGTGGGCCGTTAACGTTTCGGGGCTGATTACTGCGGGATAACAATATTGCGTTCATAAAAGTTCCTTGCAGCGCCGTCCGGCAGTCTGAGCTGTGCACCCGCAACCTCTCACTCACTCAGACACAACACTCAAAAACTGTCAACATCGCAACCAAGTCGATTTTGTCTAGAGGGGAGTAACTATAACATTTATTATTTAAACCACAGTGAATAATCCTACCGTACGTAGGCCTATACACATTATTAGGCCTGTACACGTGTAACCGGTTAGTAAATCCAGGGATTAAAGTGAAAAAAAATCTTCTGACTGAAATTGTATTCGCGCTACAGCCAAGTCACGTGCAGTGTGTGAAACATGTTCCAGGTTAGGTTACTTGACACCTGCTTAAGAAATACAAATGTATAAGTCGTCAGCACCAAATGCAGCCATCACGTTTAAATGCTCGACCAATACTGTTTTACAGGAGGAGGATTTTAAACAGCTGTTCTTTTGCATCTATTGCAATTTTTTTGTTGTCTTTTCAATTAGACTCTAAGATTTTTTTTTTGCAAAGCTTGTCTCATATTTTTTTGCACCATGAACCGTAAGGCTTGCCATCGTTCCCCGTTTCCGTCAGCCATGCCCATCTCCATTTATTTTTTTGTGTTTTATCAATATCCGATACATCAGAGCCGTCAATCATTATAAGGGAGTTCATACTAGCTTAACTTTCGCTCTGACACTCAACACTAACACAACAAAGAGACGTAAGATGTGGCGCGAAAATGGTGTGTATATATATACATTTGTATATAATATATTTAATATATATTTAATATATAATCGGGATGTACATTAAAATGCTTGTGTTTTCAGTCAATTTTAACGGTAGACCTTTTAAATACTCACTATATAATTTGACAATTTTACCGGCGTTGACGTATGACGACATAATACACGCGTGTATTATGTCCATGTTCGAAACTGCATACTACATGCTGCGCAGTATGTACTGTATACTGCATACTGAATGTGGGATTCAGTATGCAGTATACAGCAGACCGACTGCACCGCAGTATACAGTATGCAAGTTTCCCAGAATGCATTTCGCGGCAGCGGTAGCGGTAAAGCTGCTAAAAGCTGTTTTAATTCTCGCTTCAGTGCTGTTAATACATCACTTTCTTAAGTTGTAATATTTTTTTATGCGAGAAAGTACCTATTTAGATCCTTAATATGCGATTAGTTTATCCAAATGACGCCTGTTTGTAAATTTGTCCCGACGTTATCGGAGATGTGAAGTGACCTCTGTGAACTCCAAATGACGGAAATCCGTCGTAGCGACGGAGAACTTTAATCCATGTAAATCCTAACCGTTTAGGAAAAATCAGTCAACGAAAAACCGAAGAAAAAAAAATAAGAATAATAATTTCATAAAAAATAACACAGAGGCTACTATTTATTTAGCGGTTAATAAAGCTACAAATGTTCCACTTGGACAACATTAAGGAGCTAATAAATGCATGCGATAAATGTTGGGTAACTGAACACCGGGCATAGGCTACGTCATGTAACGTGGCCACTGAGTCACATGTGTAACGTAACAGCCAATCAGCGTTCAACCGTCAAACTCAGTGCAGTGCAGTCCGGGGTGAACTGCAGCTTGGAGGAGAAAGTGAATGTTGCCGTTTGGAACTCCCGGAGCTCTATATATAATATAATAGTATATAATATAATATTTGTAGATATAATATCACAGCCAAATGCTCTGTCTGCCTCCGGATGGCCGTAGCGCGGGGAGCTCTCATAGGGATTGGGCTTCTCGGGGTTTGTTTACCGGCGTTGCTATGTTTCCGGTCTTGTGTGTTCCAACGGTTTATTAGGTAGGCCTATCTAATAAATCTCTGTCTATTCAATACTTCATTCACTGCCTCTTCCGTGGTCATTACAATATTATGAATATACTGCGTCGGGTCCTCCGACGTCTCTCCCTCTTCCACAAAATGTAAAGACATGCAATGGTGGTTATCTTGTTGTGGCAAGACAAAATCGAAATTACGCCTACCTAATAAACCTTTATTTTTTTTTAATCATTGCTTTATTGGCCTAATCTGAGGAGAATATATGCCATAAACAGAAATATTATAGGCCTTTATTACACGGGTCTTCTCAATGGCGTGGAAGGCTCCGTTCACTTGCATGGGTAGTAGTCCGGTAACTTGTCATCCCAGCGTCTTTGGTTGTTAAGCAACCAAAGACGTTCGGCGGACTATTTCTCTGCTGATCAACACTACGAATGCTGGTAACGAATTATAAATTGTAAAAAGACACACCGTGTGAAGTTATTTTTTCGTTTTGGCAAGCAGCCGTGTAATATGCGGGATAATGTAGCCTATAGAATGTCGCCGGTCATTACCGAAAATAAGCCCCTTCAGGGCGAAGCAAGACACCTCCGCTGTACGTCGGTGTCCTGTTCGCCCTGTCGGTGCTTATTTTCCCGATAATGACCGGCGTTCTATACATTATCCCTTAGCCTACATATATATTTAGCAGAGTAGGCCTAAGTAACAAATGTGTACAAAGTTACACATGTTGTAACTCCATTCCCCTGGCCATCCGTAACTCTGATTCACTGCAGTCTTTCAAAAGTCATCTCAAAACACATCTCTTCAACATCACTTACAACACCTGACAAAAAATGTCCACCCTCTCTCTTTCTCACTGTCCTATCTTTCTCTGTATTGTTTTTTTTGGAGTATTTGTATGTATGCATGTATGTACTGTACTGTTCATTTGTATCCTTTTTTGTTTTGTGTTTTTTGTAAAGCGTCTTTGGGTACCGAGAAAAGCGCTATATAAAACCTATGTATTATTATTTATATTAGGGCCCGACCGATATTGATTTTTGAGTGCCGATGCCGATGCCGATTATTTTCAGAGAAAAATTACGATTACGATTTAATCGGCCGATTAAAAAAAAAAAAAAAAACATATAAAACGTAGTTTTTGATACCTTAAATATACTTTAAACACTTTTGACGAATATGTGAATTGAATGCAGAACCTTTGAGTGTTTTAGAATACATTTACAGTCAAAAATGAGTGTAATGTAAAATGTAAAATAAATAACTAACTCCCAATGTGCTGCGCTCGTGAGCAGTGACTAACACGTGCGTGCTGAGCAGTATGGTCTCACCGTTAGAGTCTACAGTATAACAAATTAACATGGCCTGGGACCTAAAGAAAAACAGGCACAACATGCTCAAACAACGCGTCTTGTGTACATTGGTGAGGTGAGCGCGCAGCTGCCTGAGCGAGCGTGCTTTCATGTTGTACGGTAAAATTCAATCTCCTCTATTTTACTCCAGCTAAAGTTGTTAGTTAGCAAGGCGAGTAGGAGCGCAATCTGCAGGATACTAATCGCAATAACATTTATAAAAAAAAAAAAAAAAAAAAATAATAATAATAATAATCGGTTGTAATCGGCGTGTTTTTGGCCGATGCCGATTATTTTCAAAAAGGCTATAATCGGCCGATTAAATCGGCAGGCCGATAAATCGGTCGGGCCCTAATTTATATTATGTATGAAACCGGGCTCGGGCTCATAATTACAGTTAATGTGTCGGGCCGGGCTCAGAATAGCGCGACTGCGGTCCACTTAAAAAAGAAAAAAAAAAGAAAATCGGTTAACCGTGTACACGAAAAAAAAAAAAAATTAACCATTCACACCCCTACTGTCCACCAACCGAGTTCATTTGTAACGAGGAGTACTCGAGTAATCGATTCCTCACGCCCATCCCCAATATGTTTATATATAAAAATAAGCGCACTATAAAATATATATGTAAGCACATTGTTCTGTGTACATAACATAAATCCCTTTCATTTATCAAGTTAAGAAACACATTACTCCATCAATCAAAGATCACACTGTAATAAAAAAACACTAATATTATCAAACATAAGTAATTGCATCAACTTTACTAAGCTCAAAAAGCACGCTCATTCCCAGCCACCGTGATTCTCTAGGGTACGGCACATCTCCGAGACCATCTCCTACAAATACTCCTGCAGCTGGCAGTGATCCAGGCTACAAGCCTGAATCACTGCCATATAATGACCAGAGGACCGTGGTCATTATATGGCAGTGATCCAGGCTACAAGCCTGAATCACTGCCATATAATGACCACGGTCCTCTGGTCATTATATGGCAGTGATCCAGGCTACAAGCCTGAATCACTACCATATAATGACCAGAGGACCGTGGTCATTATATGGCAGTGATCCAGGCTACAAGCCTGAATCACTGCCATATAATGACCAGAGGACCGTGGTCATTATATGGCAGTGATCCAGGCTACAAGCCTGAATCACTGCCATATAATGACCAGAGGACCGTGGTCATTATATGGCAGTGATCCAGGCTACAAGCCTGAATCACTGCCATATAATGACCAGAGGACCGTGGTCATTATATGGCAGTGATCCAGGCTACAAGCCTGAATCACTGCCATATAATGACCAGAGGACCGTGGTCATTATATGGCAGTGATCCAGGCTACAAGCCTGAATCACTGCCATATAATGACCAGAGGACCGTGGTCATTATATGGCAGTGATCCAGGCTACAAGCCTGAATCACTGCCATATAATGACCAGAGGACCGTGGTCATTATATGGCAGTGATCCAGGCTACAAGCCTGAATCACTACCATATAATGACCAGAGGACCGTGGTCATTATATGGCAGTGATCCAGGCTACAAGCCTGAATCACTACCATATAATGACCAGAGGACCGTGGTCATTATATGGCAGTGATCCAGGCCACAAGCCTAAATCACTGCCATATAATGACCAGACCAGTTTGAGACCCCCAGTCTAAAGCAAAGGGGATAGTCGAAAAAAAGATATTAAAATGATTATTTACTTTAAATAATTATTGTTAGAAACAAAACACAACTTAATTTTGAGTGTGCCACAGAATACTGGTAATATTGAATTGAGAATTTGGTGTAAAGATGTACATTGTGCATCTTCAGAGCAGCTTACTGTGATGGGTTTCTTGATGGCCTCCTGGATCTCCATTCGTTTGCGGGCGATGGTCTGGTCCAGCTTCCTCTCGAAGGCCAGGAGGTCCATGTAGGCTTGGGACTCAGGAACCAGGTCTCTGATCTGAGCAGAAAGAAAAAACAAACACTGTTCTTTTCAGGGATCTTGGGCTCAACTTTTACATGAAGAAAGACATTAATTGAATAAAAACATAAAATAGACCCTGTGTTATCTTAATAATATAAATATTAACATTAAAGCTGCAAGCATCATTTACGGGTGCCAAGCCTAAAGCCAACCAATAAGACCATTAAGACCCTGACGCAGACCATGATTTGTCAGCCCATTAAGATAGTGACGCAGCGATTAAGACCTTTTTTGTTTGCATACGGTTGACAACGCTGGAATAGCATCAGCTTGGATCTGTTGATGGGCGAACAGAAATTCATGACCGTACGTCAAAAGGCTGAGGAGTTATGATTCTTTAAAGTTTTCAATTGATTACTTTCGCGCCCTATAGTTCTATTTTGATGGACTTCAACCTGGTTAACCTTGACCTATGCTTCTTTAAATACACCAAGTTTGATGATGATTGACTAAATCTAACCCCGCCTTTAGTCACATATCATTGATTGGGCTAATTTGGACGTCCAGCTGCCATTTTGTTACAGGTTATGGGTTTCCAGGGCACATTTGCTCAACATGAGGAGATACAAGTGTCTACAGGATTTCATGACTGTAGAAGAGAAAGGTCAGATAATATTTCTGTCCAAAGTCTGCCAAGTCTGCAGCTATGTTAATTGAAATAGCTCTCCCTATCGCCCGATCTGGGTACAATTTGGAGAGGTTGCATTTTCAGTTAATTATTTTACCGCTCCCTATAGCCCGATATGGATACAATTTGGAGGTTCATCTTGACCCATGTGCCTTTGACTTCACAAAGTTTGATGAGGATTGGTTTAAGTTAATTTTGGACGATTTTGAGCCTCTGGCGGCCATGTTGTTTTGTCAATCAAATTAATTTTACTTGAGCAGTTGGAACTTTGGTCCCCAACAGCCAATAAGTTGGTCCCGCTCAAATCAATCATTCCGGGCCCTATCTTGCATCGAGCGCAATTTACTTTTTACACAGTATGTCGGGTACTAGTTTGCAACTGGAGCAGAGCGTTCTTTCGCCTCCACAGGCACACGTCGCTAAATTAGGGAAGGATCTTGCGCCCCTAGGGGCGATTCAGCGAAAGGTGGAGGCCTGTTCTGGCAAAACAATTCCCTGGTGCTATTTTGCAGTTTCAGAAAACAATTCACCTGCAACTGCAGATTTTGTATGCGTACACTAAAGTCACAAATGTGTAACAGTACATTTGAAGTCGTAAATCTTTTTTCTACCATTGTAAACACAAAATAAGGTATACGAGTTCACTAGTCTGCGTTACAGGTGCACAAATCCTATCCGGTGCATCACAACTTCAAAGAGTCATGCAATTGACACTTCTGCTATAATCATTGTAGCGCAGTTGGTGCAAAACACATTTGCACACCCGTGTTTCATAATCTGAGAACATGCCAAAAATTTGTGAATTCGTAAACCCAAATGTGAACTATAATGCATCAGAAGTTGCACATCTGTGAAGAATTTCCTCACAAATAAAATGATATAGAATGCTAAGTTGATTCAGCATTTGAATGAGCAAGCACAAGTCCATCGTTACAACTGCTCGAATCTGCGCCTGCAAGTATCAGCTGTGGTTTTTTTTGCAGGTTGCTTTGCAACACGTCTAGGTGGAACATGTGTAGCAAAAGTGATTTGTATCCTGCAGGGGGTGCTTTTTTAAAACTACACTTGTTAATCTTGAGTCAGCCTCAACAGCTGTAGCAAGTTTCATAAAAAGCGTGCGAGCGGTTTTGGCTGTGTAAGTCAAACGTAGCGGAATAATAATAATAATAATAATAAAACTAACAATTACAATAGGTTGCCGTCGCACTTTGTGTTTGGCACCCTAATGAATCATTATCATAATGAACCCAAACAATTCCCCATTCAATGTTCAGAAGATGCTGTAGGCCTACCCTTTGTGGGAGGACCTTATCAGCCATCTTGCGTCTTTTTGCCCTAGAATACGAAGAAGAGAGATCGTTAGGAAAAACCTTGAGAACATCAAGGATTCATACTGTGTAAACATCTGGAATCCCCACTCATAACTCATACTCTATATATACATAGTATCCAAGATTCAGTCCCTCCACAGGTTTTACCAAAAGCATACACACATGTATTCACTTATTATACATTTACTCCAAGTAAGACCTTAGATAACCTTTTAAAGAAAAGCAATGAGGAAAATCTCCAACATATCCCTCTACCGTCTTTCATTAGCTGCAAGTGGAACCCAGGCTCACTCAGCCTCATCATCATAGTTTAGTGAAGATGAGAAGCCAGGGGCTTCATACAAAATGGCCACAGTGGTTCCATAAAGCGCCCTCGTTATAGCGAACCAACCCGTGGCACACAAAAGACCTCATTATGGATAGAGATGATCAAACACTTCTTGGCCTGGAGGCATGACAGATTTATAGTGCAGAAGCACACTCCAGTTCCCATTGAAGAAGTGATCATGGGACCCTTTTGTTCTGAAGGACTCTTCTGTTCACTGGGATGTGTGCTGGTCCTTTGGCAGACTTAATGTGGATTTATGACCTGCCTCATTTGCAAACAGGAACCCAATATCATTGTAGTTTTGTTTTAAACTTGGAAAGACATATTCTACGATCTTCAACATGGTAATCTGTAGAGCTGTAGCGACGCGTCGATGACGTCGACGTCAAAAATTCGTCAACGTCAAATTTCTCCGTTGACGATTTTCGACGGAGAAATGGACGAAAGTCACAATAAAGGAAAATGCCCGCGCACGAAATCATCAAAGGTATGGAAATACTTCAAGTTAAGTCCTAAACGGAAAGGTGTTTTGCACTCTTTGCCAAATGGAGTTGGCATATCACAAGAGCACGACAGCAATGTTGGAGCATCTCAAACGAGAAAGTATCTTGTGCGCATGAGAAAGTATCTCTTGCGCACGAGAAAGTATCTCATGAGCATGGGGAAACATCGTGCGCATATCACTGGCTGTGTGTGTGTGTGTGTGTGTGTGTGTGTGTGTGTGTGTGTGTGTGTGTGTGTGTGTGTGTGTGTGTGTGTGTGTGTGTGTGTGTGTGTGTGTGTGTGTGTGTGTGTGTGTGTGTGTGTGTGTGTGTGTGTGTGTGTCGTCAGCGAGTAGGTGGAAGAGCGAGGAGAGCGAGCGATAGCGTGCGTGTCAGTCTAGTGAAGTCATGAACGAGTCCGGTTGTGTGTAAGAATAAAATACCCAGCCTGTCAAGAATCGGTGGCCGCTTCATTCCATCATATTCCGACCTATAAGCAGACTCACTGTCGGTCAAAGTGAAGGGTCATGCCCCCGAGAGCGCATCGGACCTGGAGGGAACGTATCACCTGTGCTTCTCGGTCTGGGAGCCGACAGCAGGAAAGATGTAACTCGTAGTTGGAGGCGGAGCGCAAGAGAGTATGCGCACAATTTTTTTTCATGTCCCTTTACGGGTTCCGTATTAAATAAAGTATATTATTAAGAATTTTTTGGTATTTATTTGAGATACATTATGGTTTTTATTAATCGAGCAACAGAAAAAAAAAACAAAAACGTCCAATTGGTCATTAGATTAGTCGACTAATCGATAAAATAATCGCCCGATTAATCGTTTGATAAATAATCGTTTACCCCCAGCCTTAGTAATCTGTGCCATTTTATCCCAGATACTAAAATATCAAAGTAAAGAAGCAGGAGTAGATACTATGGTTTTGTCCACCATGCCAACTAGTTTGCGTACACTCCTCTACGCTCCTCTACGCTCCCCAAGCAGGAAGCCTTCTTTTGGTGACTTTGAAATGCCTGTATACTGTTTAGGCTGCGGTTGGTTTTGATGTTCCGGTCTAAGAGGGTAAAGCTTCCCGGACTCTTCTTGCATACCACCTGGTAATGTGGCCGTGTGAAGCTCCATTAGCAGAGGTTGATCATCTAGCTGTAGAAACACTGTAGTACATAATGTACTACAGCGTTTCTATAGCTAGATGCGTCTCTGCAATGATTTGATCATTACGGAGAAGTGTTATCATCATGGTTACAACTCACTGCAACTTTGCAATGCATATTTAGTAGCCTAGCGTCTTTGTTGATCAGACCGTGGCGTTACGTATCCTAAAGCCTTACCCTCTGTCTGAAGAAAATCATCTGGATCAACCTCTGCTAATGGAGCTACACACGGCCACATTACCAGGTGGTATGCAAGAGGAGTCCGGGAAGCTTTACCCTCTTAGACGGGAACATCAAAACCAACCGCAGCCTAAACAGTATACAGGCATTTCAAAGTCACCAAAAGAAGGCTTCCTGCTTCGGGAGCGTAGAGGAACGTACGCAAACTAGTTGGCAGGGTGGACAAAAACAAAGTATCCTGCTTCTTTACTTTGCAAGCATATATGTGACGCTGTTTCTGCTACAGAACTCCACCAAAAAAGAAGAGGAGGCGGAGCCTGCGCATCCAACCTGCGAGCTGTATACAAACATATAGTTGAAGACGAAGAAACAAGAACCGAACCGAAGAACAGCAGTTGTTAACCTTGTAGATTGAGCAAAAAAAAATTGTTTTTACATAAAGTTAGTAATTCTAATTACCAAGACAGGTTTCAACTCGGAGCATGCTATAAAAACAAAACAAATAAAACAAAAACAAATTAGACGCTAATCTAACGTTGCCAACCTGGTGGTTGGGACGATGAAGTCAAAGTTAAGTTTTTCTCTTTTTACCCCTGGAACCTGCTTTCTAAATAGTGCGTTTGCAGGTGCGTTTGCAGATTTAATTGACTGCTGGGTAACTCCAGGCTGAGTTAGTTTGTGAAAGTTGAGACTGGCCTGAGGGATTCTTAACAGATAATGATCCAAGACTTTGCATGAAACCCAGAAAAACTGTAGTCTTTGTGAAACTAGAACTAAATCCTTTGACTTCATAAATAATGAACAGTTAGGGAAAAGGTAAGGCATTAAGGCATCCGGCTCAGCACTCATTCAAGATCGACCCCATAACCCTGATACCCATGTTATACAGTAAACACCATTGGCCATACGCGTCAAGAACAACAGCACACAGGTTACAAAAATCGATGTGGCCATAGCCCCTGCAACTCACCCTCGTCTAAGGGCCCCCACCATGGCCCCCTGAGGCTGCTGCTGCTGCTGCTGCTGGTGAAGGAACCGTTTTCTGGAGGCATCCATTGTTGCTGGTCCCATGGATGGACGCATGGCCATGTTCCCTCCACCATAGGAGGGCCCCGGCATCTGGCCCCCCATTGACCCCATACTCCCTAATGGGGCCCCTCCTCTGTGGGGCTGCATTCCTGGCCGCTGGAGTAGTGGAAAGGTAGTTTACATCGGATTAGGGGAGGACTGAACACACAGTTACAAATATAAGCTTTCTTCCTTTTCAATATATTCACATTTGATTAATGATTAACCTTTACCTGATCTGACGAGACATAAAACAGTGACACCGGTAAATTTAATTCCCTCGACAAAAACTTCAGATGGCAATTGGAGAAGGTAGAACAAATGGAGAAGTTAGTAACTGCAAATTGCTGTATCGGTGTTTGTGACACATGGTACACACGCACGAGTACACACACACACACACACACACACACACTTTTAAACCAGTGATTACTTGTGAATTCAACAAAAAAAGTACATATGCCATTGAACTACTGAGACCTATGGCGCATTTCCACTGCAGGGTGCGGAACGGATCGGATCGCAAAGGTGCGGGTCGGATCGCGTTTCCACCGCCAAAAGTGGGCGTGACCCGGACTTTGCCGTACCCGTTCCGACCCCATTCTAGGGACTCCTCCGTTGCGGTACCCAAAACGAGACCAGACGCCTGAAAGGGTACCCTGGAATTCTAGCTACACCCCCCCTCCGTTGATTGGTCGACAGAATCGTCACTTCCGGGTGACGCGGGGATAAAAACAAACAAACAGTAGCCTCAAGGTATTATTCTTTACAATTAACATGTCGCGTAAAAAGCTTGCTTGGGCGAACAAGGAGGTGGAGACGTTCGTCTGCATTCTTGCGGAGGAAGACGTTGTTTACGATGTTTACGTAGCTGCCGCGGCGATTGACATCCGGGCTACCACCAAGGGTACTGTCGGCAGTGGAAACGCGACCTCGGAACTGAGCTGGGCTATACTGCCCCCTCCCTACCGCCCCTTTGCGATCCGATCCGTTCCGCACCCTGCAGTGGAAACGCGGCACTACACTGTAACACTAGTTCCGTTTGAAAAGTATTAGACCAACACCAACACTAGTTCAGTTTGAACAGTATTAGACCAACACTGTAACACTAGTTTAGTTTGAACAGCATTAGATCAATACTGTAACACTAGATCAGTTTGAACAGTGTTGTGTAACACACGCTCAGGTCAACTCAACAAACACCATTGAGACCCGAGCCGTCTCCTCTTCCGCTTCTCTTTCAGCCTCTTCTCTTTACTGATATTAAACCATGTTCTTACCTGATGATACTGAGGGACACCGACCATGGACCGGTGGTACCCAGACGGGTTATGCGGCATCCCGGCCATCCTCATCCCAGGTGTGTGGCCAGCGATCATAGGGTTCATACCCGCGTTCAGCGGAGGGCTGGAGAAGCCTCCCCTGGAAGACATCTCAAGGCGACAGGTGGTTCAGACCTCTCACACTTCTGCTCCCCGCCGATCCAGAAACTCAAATCTAGTCAAAGTTCGTGTTTGGGACAGTCCCCACGCTGTCACCCTGAGCTAGCTGCTGTAGCCTGTTAGCACCGTGTTAGTTCCGGGGTTAGCTTCCACGAGACTGACAGTTTGTTTTGTTGTTGACATTAAGCAATGGGCAATGTATCCGCCGCCGTCTTCTTTCTTTGTGTTAACTTAACATAATGTTACTTTTAGTCATAGCACTTTGCCTGTGTTACGAAACTAACTTTGTTCCGTAGTGCGTTGAGCGCCCGAATCCCGCCCCCGATCTGAGACTAATGGTGTGATCCAGATGCCTCGGACACCAGCCTTCCGAGTTGCAAGTGGGGAAATCTCCCAGCTTTCTTGCGGCATTTCACGTAGGCACATATTATTCAAAATGTTTACGTGTCTTTACGTAAACATTTCATTTTTCCAAAATTAGAGTGTTCAGTGGGGTATTCCACAAAGCCGGTTTTATTACATAACCGGGTAAGTTAACCCAGGGTTTGCAGTAACCCTAGGTTTTCCGTTCCAAAATGAACACGGTATGTTAGTTACTATAGAAACATATTGTAGCGTAAATAGTTTGTGTGTTATGTGTTGCATTGTATTTCGTTGTCCGTTATGCCAGTTGTTCTATGTGCATGTATTGTAATGTTCTTATTGTCAATCAGGGTGGGGGCTGTTTCAGTTCAAACTTTTAATGAATGAGTTCACATCAAACGCGCACTGCCTTATGGGCTTCAGCATAACGTAACATAACACTAGAACGTAACGTAACGTAACACACTCAACATCCATAACATCTTCCTTCCTTTAGATTAATGTTCTTAGATTAGATTAACACTTCAAATTCTTCACTACTCAATAACCATTGCAGGCTGTAACAACATTGATATCAACAACTCTTTGTTATAGTTTCACAATCGAACATGCATGGCATTGGACTCTTTCCACAATCATTCCCCTTTTTTTTTTTTTTTTTTTTTTTAACAGACCAACAGTCTCTCGTGAGGTTTCTTCAAGTGTGTGTTGTCACTGTATGTGTGTGTGTGTGTGTATTGGGAAAGGACAGCGATCCGCCTACACCCTAATCAAACCCATGTTCTAATGGCACTTGTTAGTGTATGTGTGCTTTGAGCCTAAGTTCTCCTAAAGTCACCAGTTCAGTCTCTGAGGTGGGCGTGAGAGGCGGCCACAACGTGTGAAGACCTCCTGGCCCGGGGTGCAGCTGTGCCTCTCCGGTGTACTCAGGGGGTGAGGAGCCGGACTGCTTGTGGGGGGTGCGTCTTCCATCCCGTCTGGTTCGCCCTGGCTTGACCCATGCCCGGTCTCGGCTGAGGCTGACTTCTCAGTCATATGTCCCTGTTCGGGACTGTTCTGCTCCAGCCGTCCCATCGGCCGTACTTCAGCTGAGCGCTCTGCCACTCGAAGATCCACACGGTTGCGCCTGTAAAGTGTGCCGTTGACATCCACTACGAATGAGCGGGGAGCAACTTTCTGGATACATTGGCCCACCGGCCATCTTCCTGTGCGATCACCTGGCAGCGGTTTCATCCTGATCCGGTCTCCCACATTCAGCTCAGGGAGGTCCCTGGCGGACCTGTCGTAGGTTGATTTCACCACCCGCCGTTTCCACCGCAACTTCTCTGTCACTCCGATCACCACGTGTGGCTGCAGTAGGCTGTCTGCAACCGGCAGCGGCCGGTTGAGCCTTCGTGACATTAAGCGTTGGGCGGGGCTGCTGTCCAACCCCTCTGTGGGCGTGTTGCGCCAGTGGAGGATGGCCATCCATGCATCTGTGCCATCTAACTTTGCCCGCTTGCAAAGTGATTTTACAATTTTCACAGCCGCTTCGGCCTTGCCGTTTGACTTTGGGTGACGTGGGGAGGACGTGACATGGGAAAAACCCCAGCTTGTTGCAAACTTCCTGAATTGTTCACACGCAAACTGCGGGCCGTTATCAGAGATCACTTTGTCAGGCTGCCCATAACGCGCAAACTGGGCTCTGCAGCGTGTGATAAGCGTGTTGGCTGATAGGTCTGGCAGCTGGTCGATTTCCCAGTAATCTGAGTAGTGGTCTACAAGGATGAGAAATTCCTTGCCTGCATAGGAGTAGATGTCCATGCTCACAGTTTGCCATGGCCGTGTAGGTATCTCATGCGACATCATGGATTCCTTCTGCTGATTTCTTGCGTACTCATTGCATGCAGAGCAGTTGGCTACATAGTCCTTGATTTCAGCTCTCATGCCCGGCCAGAAGAGGGTATCCCTGGCCCGCCTATAACAGGCCTCGCCACCTATGTGGCTAGAGTGTATCCGCTTCAGTAGCTCTGCTCTCAGGGCCTTTGGGATAATAATGCACTGTCCCCTGTACAGCACACCATTTTGCACATTCAGCTCATCCCGGAATGGCCAGTAGTCCCGCACCGCCAGTGGAGTGTCCTCCTTGAAGTCAGGCCACCCGTCCAGAATCACCGTCTTCAGCTCTTGGAGTACATCATCTGTTTCTGTGTGTTGTGTTATTTGACAGAAGCTGAAAGTAGTGACATTCAGGTGCTGGGCTTGGTCCAGCTGTGTGTACTCCGTCTGGGTGGCAAACACTGCATGTCGCATGTGTGGGGTGTCTGGCCCTTGGTGCGGCAGAGTAGCTCGACTTAAAGAGTCACTGACGTACATTTCTGGCCCAGGCTTGTACACCACATCTAGGTTGTAACACTGCAGCTGCATCAGCATTCCCTGGAGACGTTTCGGTGCACTTAGGAGTGGCTTCTTGAATATTGTGATCAATGGTTTGTGGTCTGTTTCAGCAGTGACCGTTTCTCTGCCATATAAGTATTGGTGGAATCTTTGGCATGCGAAGACTATGCTCAAGCACTCTTTCTCTATTTGAGCATAGTTTTGCTCCGTTTGAGTCAGGGCTCTAGAGGCAAAAGCCACAGGCTGCCCCCCTTGCAGCAAGCAGCATCCCAGCCCATTCATGCTGGCATCACTCTGGACAGTGACAGGCTTTGTAACGTCATAGTATCTGAGAACGGGTGTATTTGAAACCAGTCGCTTTATTTCTTGCACTGCGTCCTCATGTTTGGCTAGCCAGTGCCATTCTGTGTCTTTGTCCAGGAGCCTGCGGAGTGGCTCACAGACCTCTGAGAGCTTTGGCAGGAATTTTGCAAGGTATGTCACAAAGCCGATGAAGCGTTGGACAGCTTTTGCATCCGTAGGGGTCGGCATCTCCAGCACAGCCCGCGTTTTCTCTGGGTCAATCTTCAGTCCTTCTGAAGACAAAATGTGTCCATGGAAGTGGACTGCTTGAAGTTTGAACTGAAGCTTGCGCTCGCTCAGTCTTAGCTTCACAGCTCTGTTAACCTTGTTACGTGCTCCATGAGGGCACGTAGGTTGGTGTCATGATCCCGTTCCGCGTCCACCTCTGTGTTGCCACACCCGACCACCAGGATGTCATCAGCTATTGGTTCAATGCCAGCCAGGCCTGCTAGCAGTTCGTGTTGTTTGCGTTGGTAGATCTCCGGTGCTACAGAGACACCGAATGGGAGTTTGAGCCACCTCATGCGACCCCACGGTGTCCAGAAGGTCGTCAGGCGGCTGCTTTCATCATCAAGCTTGCACTGTAGAAAAGCATCGCGAGCATCCACCAGTGTGAAAATGCGAGCCTTGGGTAGCCTGTACAACACATCTTCCAGTGTTGGCATGTGATAGTGAGACCTCAGCAATGCTCGGTTAAGGGGTTTGGGGTCAATGCACAGTCGTATTTTTTCTGGTTTTGCGACAGTCACCATATTACTAATCCACGCTGTGGGCTCGCTCACTGGTGTGATGTTGCCTGCTCTGATGTGCCTATCTAATTCTTCCTTGACTTTCTCCCTCAACGCTACCGGAACATTTCGAGGTGCACATTGTACAGGGGGTATATTTGGGTCCAGCTCAAAGTGTATCTCAGGGGGACTGACTCGATTGGGCCATTGAAGATGTCAGTGTAGTTGCTTAGCAGCTGCTCTTTAGTGAGGGGCGTGCACTGATCTGCTTCTATCTTATGCAGCTCCTCTGGAATTGTGAATGTCATTAGGCCTAGGCGCTCGCATGTGGCCCCAGAGAGGAGAGGCTCCTGCTGAGTTTCCACTACCTCAAAGACCAGGTCATGCTTTTCCCCTCTAATGACACAAACTGTGTGGAATCTCCCCTGTGACAGCATAGTTTCCCCAGAATATAGTTTTAGCTTAGTTGTGCTCTGTTGTAGCGCTGTCCTAGGTGACAACTTCTCTTTGATCTTTCTGCTCATCACGTTGCAAGTGGCACCTGTATCTAGCTGGCATGCTTGCTTTTTTTTGTTCAAACGCAGGTGCACAAACCATTTGAGCCCTTTAGATTTTATATTGCTGATGCATTCTGTGGCCAGGAACATGTCATCTGTATCTGTGTCCCCTTGCTCAACATCTTCAAGCGCATTTACTTTTTTTGTCTTGCTACTAGCCTGACATACTTTTGAAAAGTGGTTTGAGATGCCACACGCTCGGCATGCCTTACCGTAGGCTGGGCACTGCTCTCTGCCCCGCTTGTGGCTGTTTCCACAGTATTTGCAAGCCAGCTGTATATCTCTTCCTCTCCTGTCTTGAGGTCTATGTCTCTCGTATTGCCTGTCTGCGGAGTTTACACTGTCCGTTTGCAATTGAGGGCTCTCCAAGGTTTTCATGCGTGTATCGGTTAGCTCTGCCAGGCGACATATACCGACTGCCGTTGTTAACATCAGATCACGTTCACGCAGCAAGCGCCTCCTGGTGTTTTCGCTTGCGACACCAAGCACGAGCTTGTCCCGAATCATCTCGTCCTTTAGCCCACGGTACTCACACGATGCAGCTCTCTCCCGTAGTCTCGTTATGAAACTGTCAATTGGCTCATCAGTCTCCTGTTTGCAGCATCCGAACTTATATCTCTCATAAATCACATTTTTTTCCGGCTTAAAATGTTCTCCGAGAGCATCTAGGATGGCGGTTGGGTCTTTCTTTTGGTCGTCATCCAAAATCACATTGTGCATATAATAATAATAATAATAATAATAATAATACATTTAATTTAGAGGCGCCTTTCAAGACACCCAAGGTCACCTTACAGAGCATATAGTCATCATTCAAAACTATGTAAAACAGACTAGGAATAAAAGGAAAACAGAGGTTAAACATGAAGAATAATAATAATTAATAACACTCAAAGACGCCTAACGTGAAGGGGGGACCTCACTAACCACCACCAATATGTAGCACCCACTTGGATATATAGATATGACGGCACTCGCTACCCATTAGCCGTCTTAGCGCGGCTGCCTGCACTTCTTCTGACTTTTCATTAAGGCCCGTAGCTAGCACAAAGTCCTCGAATTCCGCACGGAAAACTTCCCAGTTCTTCGCCAGATCCCCGGACATCTGCATGCCCTCTGGTGCCGGAATCATATTGTTCGAGTTCGCCATATTATTCTAGCTAACTTTGTCAACTATCCCACTTCTGACGCCATGTTTCAGTTCAAACTTTTAATGAATGAGTTCACATCAAACGCGCACTGCCTTATGGGCTTCAGCATAACGTAACATAACACTAGAACGTAACGTAACGTAACACACTCAACATCCATAACAGGGGCCTGCACGTGAGTGAGACCGTGTTGGGGGTTGCCGGGGTAACCGGGTTTTGTTTTGGTTGCCGGTTGTCTGCCGTTGGTTATGTTTCAGTGACCTGGTTTTGGTTGATTAAAAACTACGATGAATTACTAATGACTCGACATCATTATGTCACCGGCGAGGTCGTTACAATATGCTCTGAATCAAACCTGGTCGGAGCAGGTTTTGCGCAGGTTAAGTTTGGAACATAACCCGGTTTTGGGTATTTAAACCCGCGTTCACCGCAGATATCATTTGTTCACAATGGCATGCCATTTTGATGAGAGGCCGGTTGATATCGGAGCGCAAATTATTCGTGCAATCCACCGGGAGCGATAAATAAGACAACGGCTCGACATCTTGGCATATCCGGATGACTTTTTGCTTGAGAGATATAGATTCTCGCGCAAATCTAATAGCCTTCTCCAGCCTTACATAGCCAACACTACCAATCGAGGACCTGGCCTCAGTTCACTCCCGACTATTTGCATAGCCCTCCGAACATGGTAGTTTTATCTATGACCTTGGGTGTCTTGAAAGGCGCCTCTAAATTAAATGTATTATTATTATTATTATTATAATGTTGGAGATGCTGAGCACATCTCAGTCTTTTCAGATGACCCATCCACGTCCGGACCAAGATTTTCATGGGCCTCCTATCATACAAAGAGCAATAAGAGGCGCTTAAAACAGAAAGTATAAAATAGTCCTAACGGACTTGCATCTACTGGAGAATGTTCCATCGTAGCCGGCGGCTCCATTACAAGCACTAATCCATATTGGTCTGTGAAGTTGATGAATTGTCACTTTTTGGTTTTCTACCAAGTTACCAAAAAATAACATTTGGAACATTTGCGCTGTGGCACGGACACGGTTTGTGTTACTTCGAAGTCAAACTAAATCTAAAATACAAGAAAAACAGAAAAAACTACATTCAATCAGTGGGGTATCCTCACATGGCCCCTGACTCTCTGAGGAGGTAACTCCAAAAATGTATGTCTATTGCCAGCTCCTCCTCCGGGGTCAAGACAATCTGAGGGCCAGATCCAGTCTGCCGACCGTCTGCCTTTTTACGATTGGCTTAAAAAAAAGGGCTTATTTAAATGAAGGAGTGACAAATATGGTATGACTGGACTGACAAAATATACCAATACGATGGTGGGAAAAGCAGTTTGTATGTTTTTATAGGCCCTACTTAATTTTTACTTGATCCGCTGACCGCTTGGGAGCCATCGGAGTACATATTTTTTAGAAGAAAAGGGTTATGTGGTAGGAACGTCAAGAATGCTTAACTGGAATATTAATAGATTCATGGCTCAAATATTAAGGATCATGCTTTTGACATGTAACTCGCATTTACACGGTCAGCGATCCGCTGCCAGGCTTTGGTTCTCTTGGTTGCAGAGGCTTTAGCGTTCCCTATTCTTGTGATAATGTCCTTCTCCTTGTCATAGAAGAACCTGGAGTTCCATTTCATTGAAATAAGTGGCCCGTTTCGCCATTTCAATCAGGGTTTTCATGATCCATACATCACGCCTGTTTGGTATGGAAGCATATATGTAGCTCAATTGATATCCTCAATCCTCAATTAAATTTGCAAAAGTTATAACAATACAAATAGAATAACATTTTGTCAAATTCTTTGAGTTCCTTTATTCAAATTGAAAAGCTATACCGTCCCCGTGATTGCAATCCACTCCGCCACGCTCCGTGTGTTGCGAAATGACATTTCAATCCGCAAAACAAACGCTTTGCAAAAGATTAGGCAAAACGGAATCCAAAACGTTTTCCAAAACGGAATCCAAAACGTTTTCCAAAAAGTCAATAATCAAAGTGGCAAACGTATCAGCCAATCAGCGTCTGGGCGGGAAATACGTCACTTGCTCGTAATTTCCTTGTTCACGTTCACTTCTAGTTCGTATGTGTCAGGTCCATGGTCACCAATGGAGATTATTGATACGCTCCGAAATTTCAGCGATGATGTGGAGAACAATCAATTCAATTCAATTCAATTTTATTTGTATAGCCCTTAATCACCATTACAGTCTCAAAGGGCTTAAAGGCACCCAGTGCAACTTTATGTAAACATTCAATGAAAAATAAACATTCAATTTCTAGTCTTTTTTACACGTAAGTTTCAATAACTCCATACCATTACATATCGACATTCAAGGAGCAAAGATGAGACGTCGTTGTGTGGTGAGAACTGATAGAAAATCGTAAACAACAACAATCGCCGGTGGGGAGAAGCCATTTTTCCATTGACTGGAAGCCTGCTTTATTTATTGTAGGTTACAAAAAATAAAGAAAATGGCGGCATTGTTGTTGTTATCGATTTTGTATCAGTTCTCACCACACAACGACGTCTCATCTTTGCTGCTTAAATGTCGGTATGTAATGGTATGGAGTTATTGAAACTTACTACGTGTAAAAAAGACTAGAAATTGAATGTTTATTTTTAAGCCTCGAAAGTTGCACTGGGTGCCTTTAACAGGAGGTTTGGCAATGTGGCGCAGCCTTATCTTATGTTATGAAACACAGACACAACCAATGATAACAAGTCCGAATGGGGGTTGTCGATGCCAAACTGTGTTCCCCAAGCAGAAATCAATCCTCTGTTCCAATCTCCCCTCAGACTTTATGCTGCTCCCAGGCTCCCCATCCCCACTTCAAGATGGCGGCCGCATTTCTCGCGTCCCAGCAGCCAATGCTGCGGCCTATTTTATTCCATTCACTCATCCCAACCACACTTATGGAGAATGTAAATGAAAATACCAAAAAATTAATGCTTAATATTTACACTTTAACCTCTATTGTATAATATCAGATCCAAAAGGTAGGAAGTATGAAACAAATTAATAATAACACATTTTCAGAGTTCCTAGGAAAAGAATCTAAGGGAAAGACAGTAGCAGTTTCTCTATATTCGATCAGTTATTCATCTCACCTGTTGTGCCTACACGCCTGAGGCCTAACAACTCATTAAACTAACAGTATTTATGCCCTGGTTTCCAATCCACTCATCGCCAGAACTTTGTCTACTCTAACCAAGTTAAACTTGCTCCTGTCCAAGTGTTTCACTGTATTCCCAAGGATATTCCTAACCTTGATCTCTTGTGTCTATAGAATCTCAAACCCTGCCTGTGCCTGCCTGCCCAAACTCCGGCCACTGAGAACTTGCCTGTTCCACCTTTTTAGTCAACCATGTGTGTCTTGTGTTTCGGTTCCCTAGTCTCACCATAAGAGGCCATTTGCATTCTCCGTTGAGGCAGAAAAAGTACATGGCCAGCATTTATTTTGATGACGAGCGGCTTCAAAGATAACCATTGTAACCATAAGATAACCATAACCACTTTTCCATGCTTTTTCATTGACAACGTGGAGTTTAAGGATATGCTTTTTAATGATTGGATGTTAAACACACTTATTATTTTGCTGTTAATCCATATTTTAGAAGTTATAAAAGCAAATTTTTTTTTGCTGCTGTAGACTCTCGCTGAGAAACAGACTAACCAGAAAAATGACTAAAAGTGAACTGTACAATTCAGTGATGGAGCTTTGCGTTTAAACTAGGGCTATTCCTTTTCCTTTCTCCGACACAAACAGCACACATTCTGACAGGTAACAATTCATTTTATTATGCTAGACAGATGAAAAACTGAGCCATGATAGCAGCAATTGAAACTATTGAAATATGTACACTATCACATCACACAGAGGATACATGTTACCTTTACAATGTAAACACAGGTTACACAGGGACATGTTTAATGCTAGAAAAGAATACCAAACCAACAACGCACCACGTTATTAGCCCATAGTCCCCCGCTCTTTACAGCACAGTCTGCCTGTACAGTCAGCTGGGATGGTTGGTTACCAACCATGTTGATCACAACATGTTGAGTCCCCTTTCATGTTTTCTATTTAAATGTTAATTAGATGGATCCTGTCCATGATCTAGTGTATGTTCCAAATAGACCAACCATTATTCATGATTGTCTGATGATGCAATAACTTGTCAAAATAAAAGGTTAACCAAAATCACGAGGACATATAGTACAACTCAGGCATATATATTTTTGGTTTGTTTTCTGATTTTTTGAGAAAAAGGTATGTGCACACATAACGGACCATATTAGCATCAGTTACTCTTCACTCGACTGACCGGCCTCAATCAGCAGCTGCATTAGTTGAGTCCTAAAAAGATAATCATAATTTTTGGACTCCGGCATATCATTTACAAAACAAATTGAAATTGAAGAAACATGAGCGCTGGTATGATAACCTTTTTTTTTTTTTAAAGAGCGAGTTCATCATAGATACGATAGCTGTTGGTGAATCTCACAGCTACCTCATCGTGAATGTGTGAATCACAGAACACTTGTCTCCCACTTTGTGTTTTCTTTGCATGTCGATTTGTGTGTATATACTGTATAGGAACACGTCACACAACACTCGGAGATGGTAAAGTGCGCTCTGGAGGTGGTTGCTAAGGAAATGCTTCATCTTTCATGAGCATGCGGGGGCTCTCCTGATTGTCCATGCGCCGCCGGGGTCCCATCATGCCTGTTAACACACAACCCACACCCCTTCTTAACACACAACCCACTCCCCTTCTTAACACACAACCCACACCCCTTCTTAACACACAACCCACTCCCCTTCTTAACACACAACCCACACCCCTTCTTAACACACAACCCACTCCCCTTCTTAACACACAACCCACACCCCTTCGTAACACGCAACCCACACTCCTTATTTTTAACACATTCCACACCCCTTCTTTTTAACACACAACCCACACCCCTTCTGAACACACAAGCCACACCCCTTCTTAACACACAAGCCACACCCCTTCGTAACACACAAGCCACACCCCTTCTTGACACACAACCCACACCCCTTCTTGACACACAACCCACACCCCTTCTTGACACACAACCCACACCCCTTCTTGACACACAACCCGCACCCCTTCTTGACACACAACCCACACCCCTTCTTAACACACAATACATATTCCTCAACATCTGTGTGCATTCAATAAATTATGAACCAAAAGGAAGAAAGCAGGACAGCACAAGTACATTCTTATGAACATAAACCTACCACTTTTATGCTTGAAGGATTTTGATCTTCTTGGAGAGTTTGGATTCTGAGACATATCAAAAAACAAAAGTTAGGTTAAATTTGACATTTTGGGACATGGAAAAAATAACACATTTATGGGGGGAGGGGGGGGGGGAAGCTTGAGAATAATGCCGCGTTTCCACTGCAGGGTGCAGTACGGTTCGGTTCGCCTCAGTCCGGTAGGGAGGGGGCGGTATAGCCCAGCTCAGTTCCGAGGTCACGTTTCCACCGCCGAACCCTTTATGGTAGGCCGGATGTCAATCGCTGCGACAGCTACGTAAGCATCGTGACATCATAGCAGCGCGACACAGCGTAGCTTGCTCAATAAAAACAATGGAAAAGGAAACCAGCTGGAAGACCTTCTCGTTCCTCACTGCTCCATCAAGCTCCCTCTGCACGTCTTCCTCCCCAAGAATGCAGAGGAACGTCTCCACCTCCTTGTTCGTCCAAGCAAGCGTTTTACGCGACATGTTCATTGTAAAGAATAATACCTCGAGGCTACTGTTTGTTTGTTTTTATTCCCACATCGCCCGGAAGTGACGTCTTGTCAACCAATCAACGGAGGTGGTGTGTAGCTCGAATTTTCCGGCACCCTTTCAGGCGTCTCAGTACCCCAACGGAGGAGTACTGAAGACGAGGGCAAAACGAGTACGGCTCAGTCCGGGTCACGCCCACTTTTGGTGTTGGAAACGCAATCCGTACCGCACCTTTGCGAACCGAACCGTACCGCACCCTGAAGTGGAAACGCGCCATAATATATCCATCCAAATCTTTAAATTTCCCATTTAAACCTGTTCAACAGAATATCTTAAATTTTGAGGTAACTTTTTACCCAGATGAATGTTGAGTAAATTATACTGCTTTCCCCACAAAACAAAATTACTAATATAATATAAATTATACAACAGAAAAAACAACAGTCCTCTAAAGCAAGAATGTCCCCTCAAAAGGTCCTGGTTGGTTTAGTCAGCACAACAACGGGTCTTCCCTTTCTCAAACCACTTTTCTAATTTAAATGTTCAGATGCCATTTAAAAAATGCATGGTATGCATTTCAGCAGATGGAAAGCTTGACAAAAACCACCCATCATACTATTGGAAAAAGAGAAATTAAAATCAATAGAATGCGTCATCATGCATGCTAAGCACCATGGACATAAAAAAAAGCTACTGTTCATCTTTTTCGTCGATATCAAACTTACCTTATCCGATTTCCTTTTCTTTGCTGCAAGACCCAAACAAAAACATGGTTTTAGATTCCAATGATGACTATTTTATAATCAAACCACTGTTTTTATTTGTTTTCCTCCTAGAAGTTCATATTTATCAGTATTGACTAATTCAAGCATCAATCTCATACAAAAACTCATGAACAAAAGGCGTGGGGAACAGTAAATACTTGATGTAATTTCTCTAATAAAATCATCCAGAAAACGTCCTACTTCACCTTTCTTTTCGGCCCCGTAAGACCAGTCATTGTCGTTGACGTCGTCGTTGTCCTCTTGGTCGCTTTCGGACTTGTTATTGGTGGTGTTCCCGGTGACTATCCTACAAAGAAGGAGGACTCTTTACTACTTTGCCCATTTAGTCATTTAGCATTTGCTTTTCATTAAGGAAGATATAGGGTTACAGATTATATTTTTCTACTAGTTTAGGTTAGCATCTTATACCTCTGGCCTATTGGTACCTAATATGGATCCCTCTGATGTGTCCCTCCTTCTCAAGGTGTCTACCTTACCTTAGTGGGATGCTGAGGCAATATCCTTAGTCTAGCTTACCTGATACCCTTACATTTAATAACAATTATTGAGCAGGTATGGGTTACGGGCATTGAGCTCCACGGTGCGTTCATGGGGGTCGAGGACATTGGGTATTGAACCCAGAACCACCTCAGCAGGGGCTTATACCCAGAGCGTCCCAGTGACTTTTGATAGAGGTCAGAGCAGTGCACTGCATTTGTCATAGGCAGACCGTTGGTTTACAAAACCGTAAGGAAGTGGTAAAGTAGTAAAGCCCGCCTCTTGCTTAATACCATTGGCTGCCTGGGCCGAGTCATTGACGAGCGGTGATACTCTGTGCCTTGCGCTGAAAGTTGAGAATATCCGCGCGTCTTAAATACTATAAAAGCGCAAAGCGCAGCGCAAAAGAGGAGGCCGCGGCAGGCCCGCCATGTGATGGCCGCCTGAGGATAGCTGTGCATCAGGGTCAGGGACCTCCTGCCGGGGGGACCACCCGAGGCGTACCTGCGGTTGGCGATGCGGCTGCTGTTGCGGCCCATGCCCAGGCACTTTTCCAGGTGCGGGGCGAAGCGCGAGGCGGCGATGCTACGATTGCAGTTGGGACAAACGCACTCCTTGTTCTTCCATTGGTTGTACACCTGTCCAAACACATCCACTCCAGGCTGGTCCACGATTTCTGCACATTTATAACACAAACAACCGTTATTTCCTGTTTGGGATAATTAAAGTATAGTTCAGCTCATCAACTTCAAATGCACTTTCAGCACTATTTGCTATTTAGTGATTGCCTCGCATCCAAAGTGTATCATGAAGTAAGGTACAAGTAATAACTGCACTGTGTGGACATTGGGGATCGAATACTCTAGCCACTACACTATGAAATATATTAGAGGTTGTTGTATTGAGCCAATAAATAGTGCATCAAAAAAGCTAAGCCAAATGAAAAGTGGTTCTATATTTTTGCTTCAAAGGCTTCACTGCTCTCTGAGCTTGCCACAATCCAGGGAGCGCAATACGTTTGATTACATTTGATTAGAACCAATGACATGAATAGACCGGTCTTTAATGTGTAATTAAAAGATAACATTGTCCATCCATAAGTCCTACCCCTCAACGATACAGGACTATACAACCTAAAAAGCGAAGTTTACCTTTTAAAGGTTGTATAAGCGATTCTAGGCCGAAACTAAATGATGACATTCATCTGATCTTTCCTCACGATCAGCTAGCTGCCCGCCCCATTAGCAGGCCATCAAAAAAACGCGTCTCTGTACGTAGCCTATGTTCGAGATCGTACACAAAAACAAATGGTACTACCAACCACTCAAAAACCAAAACAAATAGTATTCCAACCAATCACAGACAAGGGGTGGGTGTTGTTGGGTTTTGTGCTGCGTTCATCATTGTTTTTACTGGATGCATATACCACGGAAGGGAGGGGAGATTGTTTGTTTGTGATCTTGCTTCAAACAACAGAAGTGACCCAACATCGCTAATTAACAAGCGATGTTTGGTAATCTAAAAAAATATTACATCTATTTATTAAAAAGCACACCAGATACATTTGTTTAAAAATCCTCCAAATCGACCAGGCCCCAAATCCCCCTACTTTAGGTAAGGACTCCAGGCTCCCCCTGATCCTCTACTTTAGGTAAGGACTCTAGGCTCCCCCTGACCCTCTACTTTAGGTAAGGACTTCGGACCCCCCCCTTTAGGTAAGGACTCCAGGCTCCCCCTGACCCTCAACTTTAGGTAAGGATCCCAGGCTAAGCCCCAAATGTTGGAATATTCTACTTGCATCGTTGGTGTGGTTTGGGGATGGATTGTGTTGGCCCAGTCTGGTACAGAATGCCAGGCCCGATTTGTTGTTCCAGTCAAGCAGAGATGTACAGCATGACTAGAAGCACGACCCAGTGTGCATCGCGGTTTTGAAGATATAACACATTGTTGTTGTGCTTACCAAAGTCCCTCATACTTTCTTGGTCTGTGTCATCCAGGAAGAAATAGCCCTGTTTAACGGCCCGGTGGACCTCAAAGCAGAGGCCCAGGCACGCATCCTCCACCAGATCAGACAGGATGTCTTGCGCTAGGCCCTGCCACCCAACAAAACACACATCGGTGACAACATTCAGAAGCTATGGGCCACCATTGCGCTGTATAGCTTGGCCCATAGTGTTGAGACATTAAACGTGCTAGACGTACGTGTAACCTGGCACACAATCTACCACCACACACTTTACCTCCAGCTTGCTGTTGTCCAGGCTGGACATTGAAACCTCTTCCATTTTCATTTGCCAGAATTACAAGATGTGCCGACACTGCTGTGTTCATGCTGTAGTAAAGCAGGATGGGCCAGGAGGGGCTGTGATGAGGGACAAATGGTACAGACACAATAAGGCCTGGGCCAAGAGAGGCTGTGATGAGAGACACAATGTACAGACACAATAAGGCCTGGGTCAGGAGGGCCTGTGATGGGAGACACACGGTACAGACACAATAAGGCCTGGGCCAGGAGGGGCTAGACACACGGTACAGACACAATAAGGCCTGGGCCAGAAGGGGCTGTGACGGGAGACACACGGTACAGACACATTAAGGCCTGGGCAAGGATTGGCTGTGACGGGACACACAGTACAGACATAGTAAGGCCTGGGCCAGGAGGGACTACAGACACACGGTACAGACACAATAAGGCCTGGGCAAGGAGTGGCTGTGATGGAGGACAGACACACGGTACGGACAAAACAGTAGAGATAAACGAGTGTGTCGGGCGTCTGTTTTCTGTCCGTGATGTACTTACAAGTGCTCGGTCAACAGCCAGGGACGAGGGTCGATTCCCGACCCAGCCGCTTATAACCTAGCAGTAGGAGAACAAGTCATAACCTAGCAGTAGGAGATCCAGTCATAACCTAGCAGTAGGAGAACCAGTCATAACCTAGTAGTAGGAGAACAAGTCATTGAAGCGGCCCCGCCGGGGAACCAGACCCAGTGATCGGACCCCCACCGGGGGACCAGACCCAGGGTGTAGCTTAGCCCGGCTAAACACAACAAAGAGCTCGGCTGGGAGGATGATGGGTGGACTAAAATAGCAATGTGTCGATTTGAAAACGCCTATTCACTCTTAGGGTGAATGCAGCGGATCACATCCCGAGTGTTTAACCACCGCGTCTCCCCAAGACCGACTACTGCACTGCAGCGGTACATTACCGAGTCTACCATCCGTCACAAAGACAAATATTATTTCACAAATACCGATTTATGAGTGATGTAGTGTGAAGGAATACATAATCGCAGTCTGTTAATTGTGTTTATTTACCTCATTCGGCCGGCATCCATCTTTACACCAGACCAGGCAGGAGCAATCGATCGCTGAACGAGTCTCACCGGATAATGCTGCACTGCTGCTGAACCACCAGGGTCCTTTACCCTTAACCACCTCATATCTACCAGGGTCCTCTACCCCACACCACCTCATATCATCTACCAGGGTCCACCACCCTGCACCACCTATACCAGGGTCCTCCGCCCTACACCACCTATACTATACTATGGTCCTCCACTCTGAAACCATCTCTACCAGCATCCTCCAACCTACACCACCTCTACCAGGGTCCTCCAACCCGACACCACCTCATATAATCATATCAACTCACACCTAAATTGTTTGAATGCATATTTGTTCCCAGCAAGACAAGAAACAGAAAACGCGTTGTAAATCAATCTTTAATTTCATACAATCCTTTGACATTTAGGGGGATCGCAAATTGGCTGGCGTACGGTCAATTTATGTATGTATGTACACCTGATCAATTCTATGGTTGGATGTAGGATTTTTTCTTTACAATCCAACTAAAAAGTCTTCACTGTATTGAACTGCATGCATATTTACATTAGCTGATTACTTATTTTCACATCCTGAAAATCATCAGCATTATCTTTCCAAATAATAAACATTTGGAGCAAGGCCCCAGAGTGGTGGAGGTGAGATGATACCGCTGGGAGATGGGTAGGTGAGAGTGAGCAGGACAACATGTGACGTGGAAGAGGTGAGATGATACCGCGGGTAGGTGAGTGAGCAGGCCAACATGTGACGTGTGGGGGTGAGATAATACCACGGGTAGGTGAGAGTGAGCAGGCCAACATGTGACGTGGTGGGGGTGAGATGATAACGCGGGTAGGTGAGAGTGAGCAGGCCAACATGTGATGTGCTGGAGGTGAGATGATACCACTTGGAGGTGGGAGTGGGCGGGCGAACATGTGAGGGTCTTTTGGTTCTCCTGGCCCCGGCGCCGTTGAGCATTGGTCGCTGTGGTTCAATAGTCTCAGTCTTAATCAGAGTCTGAACCTGACCCGTTGCTGAACTCGACTGGGAGGCATGCTGACTTTGCAAACTTCTCATGTGTCCAGAGCGCCTCTTCATCTTCCTGGTCCTCTTCCTCCTCCTCCTCATCATTGGCCTAGAATAAATAAATTAATAACAGCAGCAGACTACCATTGTAAAACAATCCAACCCAAAACATTGCAGTTTTTCTTTACAAATAAAACCTCTTCCCATTTGTACCTCAGGAGGGATGTCTGTGGGGCAGTCCAGATAGTCTTCATCCTCAGAGTCCTACATGTGTTGAACAAACATCACACACACATCAGACATCACTTCAGACATCACACACACACACACACACACATCACACACATACACATGTCAGACATCACACACACACACAGCAGATATCACTTCAGACATCACACACACATAACACACACACCTGACTTTAGCAGAAAGAGTATTATTACTTGTTTTTCTATTTGAAATAATGATATTGATAGGATAGGATATTACTGTGTGCATCATTCAATTTGTCTCTGCAATGCTATAAGCTTGAATGTAATGTTAACCAGGATGATATGGATGTAGGATGAAGTGGTGTAGCCGTGTTCTAGAAGTATTGTTGAAGTGGTGTAGAATGGTGCAGGAGTGGTGTAGAAGTGGTGTTGCTGGTCATGTTTACTGACGGAGGCCATGTGTCGTTCTTTCTTTACAGGCTTTTCCAGGTCCAAGGTAACGTATTTCATGTTCTGCCAATAAACATACATCGTTTTATTAGAACGATATACTAAGTATCCTATAATAGTATAAATAAATGTTAAATGTTCTTGATTCTTGGCAGATAGTTAGACATACGTACTCTTGGTTTTTGGTTCAAATAGTCGGCCTGGGTCTCTGGTGATAAATTCTAAAAAGAAGAACAATTTTATTAGAGGATAGCATAGAGGAGGCTGTACCTGCTGGGGATATGTATGTTAAGCTAGAATGAGAGAAAAGAGGGGATCCAAAGACACTTTGAAGAAAGCACGAGAGAGGGTGGAACAAATAGAGAGAGAGAAAGAGAGTTAAATGAAGGATAAGGGAGTAGGCGAATAGGGAGATTTGGACAGACAAAGAAAGGGGAGAGCAACTTGTAATTTTCTTATTTGACACATGCTTTTGCAATGTAAAAGGTACACTACCCCTGCGAATGAAGCACTTATTTGACCCAATCCCGTATTTGATTGGGTAAAAGAGGAGAGAGAGAGGATATGAGAGAAAGGGAAGAGTCTCGTACTCTGAACCAATCCTGAAGGTCCAAGGTGTATCTGTGGAACCTGGTTTCGGCCTCCTTACAGAAGGGAGCCTTCTGCTCCGTGGAGAGGGTCTTCCACTTCGAGTTGATCCACGAGAACTTTTCTCTGTGGTTGCGGAAGTCCCCAATCAGGCAGCGCATCTTCTGACTGCAGAACACCGATGCCCCAGCACTGTGGACACACACACACACACACACACACACACACACACACACACACACACACACACACACACACACACACACACACACACACACACACACACACACACACACACACACACACACACACACACACACACACACACACACAAAAAGATAAACGGGTTGGTCCGACAGGTTAAAGGTCGGTTTGGACACACATCGTCTACTGCCTCTATGAGGGTGTGAACGTTGCAGATGGAAAGTACACACCATCCACACCAAGAACTTCCAGCAGTGTTTCCCCTATAGCACAACAACATTTTTTTGCTCTTGTCTTTGCGCTAAATCCAGGTAAATTCAAAAAAAGCATATGAACGGGAAAAGAGGAGAGAGACAGGAGTGCTTCGTCTTATCTCTTTAGAAACTAATATTATTTTGACCAGTGGACACTTCATATCCAGGTTGATTCACCTGTGAGTAAAGCATATAATCCAGATGATAAAAACAAGCACCTGCTAGGTGTCAATAGGGAAGCAAGGAATTGGGATCTCGGATTCAGGATAATCATTTACAGCAGGGAATACAGTGTCTTCACCCAAGCATTGCACAGTAACATCACAGCAAACGCAATCATGTGATAGGAACAAACAAGGTCACGGTGATACGTGTAGTGATGTAAGTACATTTTGGAAAATGTAGAAGGTCAAAGTGTGACTAAACTCCCTGTTTCAGTTTGAGGGGGGCAAAAGTAGCTCAGGAAGTAGAGCAGGTTGACTGGTCAGCGGAAGGTTGCTAGTGCGATCCCCGGCTCCTCCTAGCTGAGTGTCGAGGTGTCCCTGAGCAAAAAACCTCACCCTCACTGCTCCTGATGAGCTGGCTGTGCCCTGCTTGGTTGACTCTTCCGTCGGTGTGTGAATGAATGATTGGAAGTCGCTTTTGATAAAATGTAAATGTGAAGCTCAAATCCCAAAAAAACGTTATTATGAGGGATGTTGTACTGCATATGAAGTGTCTGAGTAGCTAAAAATTCACTCGGATGCCAACATCAGAATCAACTGCGGCCCTAAACAAGCTCCACACATCCACAAACACCTTGCCACCGGTGTCCCTTGGTCATGACTTCAAAGCTTTTCCCAACCGCTGCCTGTAACCAAATGCAGTGTTTTGTGGAGGTTGTGCGGTAAAATCCATGTAGCCACCTATAGACTATATTCCCCAGCTGTGTGTCCTCATGTCTCATGGAGCAGACTCCCTACAGTCCTCAGTTCTGACGGTGTAAACTCACCAGGATGGCTTCTTGGGCTCTCCATCAAACAGGAGCGGTTTGATTTTTGAGTACTTCTGGACGAAAAAAAAAGACAGAAGATTGTTACGAAGCAGTTGGTACACATTGTGTCCTTCCAAATGGAGTCATGCTTTCCTATCCTGCTGCAGTTTAGAAAGTTGAATTAAATAATTGGGGCTGACAAGCAATTAAAATATTTGATATCGATTAATTGAATGATTGCTGCGGGTCCCGCTGTGACTGAGTTATTATAATCGATTTAAAGCTCACAAACGTCATTCAGTTTGACAACTCCCGCCCATGCAACTATCAATCAATGGTAGCATATACTTTTCTTTTGGTATTGATTGGGATAAATTCAAAGAATTTTGCAAACAAGGGAACAAAAATTGATATTTAAAATATAAAACAGTCCAGGTTTAACAAAGCCTCGTTCTGCCTCACATTGAACTATGTTGACATGTGGTTAGATAACTGCAGTAGCTTGGCTACGTAACGCTTGGGTTATGACATTTAGAGACATCATTATTTAGAAATTGGCCTCATCTTCCAGTAAAGGGATGGAGCCACCTGTTCTAAGTAAAGGACCATTATAGGACTAGCCACAGACTGGGGATATTGGACCATTATAGGACTATACTGGGAATAGGACCATTATAATACTAGCCACAGACAGGAGAGTGAAGCCCAGTGAGATGCAGCCTGGTCATCCTATAACAGATCAATGAATCAGGTATCATGTTTATGGTTAATTGTAGCGTACCATTATTGAGAGTTGTGCGATTTAGAGGACAGAAGGAGGAATAAAGTTAAAAGGTATGAATGAATTGTCTCAGTGACAATTCATTCATACCAGTTAATGGTATGAATGAATTCAGCGACTGAATTGTCTCAGTGACTGAACGACAACACGTCGTGCCCACAATAGTTTTTGGGTCACATGATCCGCTCCTGTAATCTCTAGTTGCCGAACATAAAGTGCTGTGCCTCCAAGCGGCTTGTCTCTCATGTCAAAAGGGCCAGCAGGCCTGTGTGAGTACGTTATAGTCTTGTTTATTGCACAGCACTAGAAATAATACAATGTAGGTAAAATATGTCAATATATCTTCCAAAACGTTTTTTATGCAATTCTTTATTGATGCACTTTATTACCTGTTTAATTGCATTCCTAATTTGACTTTATGTGTTATTGCCTGTCTGCACTGTACGGTGTACAGTGTACGGTTAAATCATCTGTACAGTTCTTTGGTACAAAGTAAACCTGGTGCTTTATAAATAAACTTCAACTTAACTCATAAACAATAACAAAAGATACAAATACAAAAACATCAATCATTCAGATGGAAGCTTAAGGTGTTATGGCCTGCAGTGTACTGGGGAATTCTTTGAATGCTTCTTCGATGTTTCTGACCTTAGCGGTTCGGAAAAGCATTTCCAGGTCCTCCTTCAAAATCTCCTTCTGCTCTTTGGTCAAATTCTGAAAAACAAACCCACAAACCATTAGCCCATGGGCACATGGACCCCCTGAACAACAAACAATCAACCCATTAGCCCATGATCACATGGACCAGAGGGTACTCACAGATAAGAAGGTGTTCAGAGTCGCTCCATAACGTTGTTTCAGCTGAAAGACAGAGGCACTGACATTTAGGATAAGATGTGACAGTAAACAATCAATGCAGGCATACATGAAGGTGAACACATACACCGTCAGCAATGAGCTATTCCTCCACATCTCCACCCTGGATTATGAATGGCGTGTTAATCAAGTTGTATGTTACATAAGCAGGGTTTCCCACAGATAATGTGTTAGTTAAGGTGGTAGGGTTTGCCGTCAGACCGGGGGTGGGGGGGCCTGATTGTGCGATAGACTACAGACTCTGCGATAGACCCTAAACCCTGATCAATGTGTGTGTGTGCAGACCCCATTGGCCCTAACCCTAACCCTGATCAATGTGTGCGTGTGCAGACCCCATTGGCCCTAACCCTGATCAATGCGTGTGTGTGCAGACCCCATTGGCCCTAACCCTGATCAATGTGTGCGTGTGCAGACCCCATTGGCCCTAACCCTAACCCTGATCAATGTGTTCGTGTGCAGACCCCGTTGGCGCGCGTGTTGTATCCGTCCCGCTCCGCCTGCCTCAGGGACCTCCAGCGCAGGCTGCTGGCTCTGAGGTGGTCCCTGGGGGCCATGGGCCCCGACGCCACCCGCTGCTCCGCCACCAACAACTGGAACCCGTTGCTACGGACACACACACACACACACACAATGAAGCCAACCCAGTCAGTTTCTCACTCGTACAGTTGGGAGATGAATAGCGATGCCAATGCATTGTCAATGGGCCTGGTTCTAACTAAGTACTTCTAATATATAGCATTACCATAATGGATGCAAGAATAAATTACAAACGGGCAATGTATCAAGTCAACTGGGTGGAATGGGATACCGGTGGGGACCACCTCTCAGCTAGAGGTCAAACAGAGAACAGCACCATGTGATCTGCTGTGATGGAGGTGTCAGGCCTTACACGGGGGGCTGGTTGGGCAGCTCTACAATGCCCCTCTTTCTGCTCGGCCCTGATGAAGTGGGGGACGTCTCCTGCATCAAACAAGGGAGATCACACTTACAAACATACCTGACCCAAAGTCCCACCGCGGGATTAGAACCAGCCATCAGTCACGCAGGAGAAGGTACAGCCGACCTCCTCATGACCCTGGGGTCACCAGGTACAGCCGACCTCATGACCCTGGGGTCACCAGGTACAGCCGACCTCCTCATGACCCTGGGGTCACCAGGTACAGCCGACCTCCTCATGACCCTAGGGTCACCAAGTACAGCCGTCCTCCTCATGACCCTGGGGTCACCAGGTACAGCCGACCTCATGACCCTGGGGTCACCAGGTACAGCCGACCTCATGACCCTGGGGTCACCAGGTACAGCCGACCTCATGACCCCCCTGAAGCCAGGGAATATATAGAGGTGACATTATCTCAACCAAGGGGTGAAGTCGGTGTGACTCACAGCGTCGAGGTCATCCTGCTCCTCTAGCTTCCTCTTCAGTGCAGAGTAATGCCCCGTGTTGCTCGTGGGCTGGAAGGGTTTTCCGTACTGCCGCCTGAAGGGAGCACATAGGCACTCAAGAGTTCAGCGGGGAAGGACTTAACACCGCACCGCATGATTCTGATGCTTGGAGAAACAAGGTCATTACATTAACAGCCCTTTCATAATATTCACGTGTCCAGGGCCAGGAGGGATTCTCTCTCCCTACCGGAGTCTGATCATGTCCTTGTCGTACTGGTCCCGGGAGAGGTTGTATTTCTTCACATATTTGACCTGCAAATGGATAACAGATTTAAAAGTGTTGAAGCGACCAGTTATAGAATCTAAACTCCTTCTGTACCCCTCAAACTCTTTGTGTGCCCCTTAAACTCTTTGCACCTAATCTGTTGGTTTTAAGAGCAGCACAGTGCTACTTTGGAAGAAAAGTCATCTTAGAAGCCGGTCACAGGTCAATATTATTTTGGTCGATATATCGATGCATACCTTGTTATTATGTTTTGTTCATATGGATCTCATCTATGACTGACTACACACCTTGACACGGGCTGGGAGCTTCTTGTAGCAGGTGCTCAGTCGGGCGATCAGCTGCTTGTGCTCGAGATCGGGGTGCTGCTTCTTATACAGCTCCAGGTGCTCCTTCAGGTACAGAGTGTGGGCCAGGGGGGGCCTCTTCGGGAGCTCGGGGTGGATCTGGGGGATGTTCGCAAGTCAAAATGGAAATCTGAAATCACAATTCCTGGTTGGATTTTTATTCCCACGAAAACACAGATCCACTTCGGCAAGCTGCTTCTGTCCTCTGATGAGCTCTGTGTGTCGGACAGCCACAGGTGGAATAACCTGGGACTCGGGGCATAAAGGTTAAAATCAGTGTTTCTGGAGGACTGCATCATTTCAGCTGAAATTAGGTCATTTCTGGCTGGAAATACATTTGAGAAAAATCAGAATATTTTTAAGAAGTAAAAGTTAATTGCTCTTTGAAAGAGTTGACTTGCATTATTATGCTATTATGTTAATATTATATCAGTAGCATTAAATGGCCCTTAACTGACAATACCACAGACCACCTATGGATCTGGAAAATCCCTCTGTATCTCCACTGCAAACCATTTTCATGCGTCATATCTGACCTGTTGCTTCTTGGGCCTGAATGGATCACTGATGGCCCCTTCAGCCTCCTCTAGGAGGTCTGTCAACGTTCGTTGCTTGCGCATCTGAAAAAAAAAAAAAAAAAAATCACTGATACCATCAGGACAGGTTTCATGAGGATCGTTATCTTTACCTTCATTATAACCTCATGTCTAGAGTAAGCCTGAAAAACACGTGGGGGTCTCTCACTCCCATCCAGTCCACTGCTAGAAAGAAATAACCCGTGCTGTCAGGGGCCCAAGCCCTCTGAGACGTGCTGTCAGGGGCCCCAGCCCTCTAAGACATGCTGTCAGGGGCCCCAGCCACCGTCCCCTTGACCGACTCAAAGTGTCTCTGACCTTCTGGAACATCTGCTTCCACTTGGCTTGACATTCTTCAGGCGAGTACTGGGAGAAAGTGATCTTCTTCCAGTCCAGAAACTTCTGCGTCCGGGAATACCCCCAGTCCTTCTTACTGGCCGGGATGCTGGTCTTGATGCGACCCAGCAGACGTCTGAGGTCAACCTGTGTCCAACCTGCAAACCAGATGTAAGAAGAGTCATTATCAACACATACGAGGATGGGGAGAGCAGCAGGCTCAACAAGCTGGTTAGGAAGGCCAGCTCTGTTGTAGGGCTAGAGCAGGACAGTCTGGAGGTAGCGTAGGAGAGGAGGCACACACACACACACACACACACACACACACACACACACACACACACACACACACACACACACACAGTGAAGTACTGGTACTTTATAATAACTTTATAATTGATATTGTTAATACAGTCTGTTTTGTCTGCCCTGTTTGTCTTTACTTTAGCGTCTATTTTTGTTTTCATTAGTAGGGTTAGGGTTAGCTTTCTACATCTGCTTGGCTGTTGCAACGAAGGAATTCCCCTTCAGGGGATTAATAAAGTTGTTATCCATCTATCTATACTGGACATGCAGAGACAACATATTCTGTAAATGTTAAATACTGTCAGTTCTATATCAGGCACTCAATGGGTTGAATGTAATCATTAGTATAATGCGATGTCAATATGGGTTAATCGACTTGTTATCATTTATATTCACAGACCTGCTTCTCTGGTCTCCATTTCTCTGTTTAGTCTCCTGAGCTGCTCTCAGATAGTTAGTACTTCAATTATTTTGAATCAAACAAACCCAAACCACTGCAGAAGTTAACTGGTGTAACCAAATATACCAGTTGTAGTTTTTATATCTGACGATATGTTGTTTCCGTGCTATTTATGGTAACGTGCATGTGCAGCTGGGCTGCTTCTTCCTCGTGACTTACTCGGACTAGGATCAGCTCTACTGGGCTGTAGCGCCCCCACTGGGATGGGACTGGGATCTGCTCTACTGGGCTGTAGCACCCCCAGTGGGACACACTAGAGTTGCGACCGACACTCTCTGATCTCGCCGGCAGGGTGGTCACGTGGTTCATGTAAGCCTGTATAGTTCCAAAACACGCCGAGCTGCCATGTTCTTCTATAGAGCTCATAAGTCGCCATTGCTCATGGGACCTATGAGACCGAAAAAAATGAATGGGAGTCAATGGAGAGAAGGTAATTATTTTCTGATCCCAGTCTTTATATGCCCTGGATTACACATATGCTGTTTGTGGATTTAAATGATAATCTTTCATGCAAAGAAAACAATAATTTAGCGGGTAGGAGTTTGATACGGTTAGTTTTTGTGTGGGGCGCTTTGTGGACTACAATCCCGCTGCTCTCGACGCATATGATATACGTCACCACACCCGCACTTGGAACTCGGCACAGAGATGGCGATCTCTCTGCTCCACTTCACCACTTTTTTTCAAGGCGAGGATAAAAGCATAGAAAGAGGTGAAAACCACTATAAGTCGGGGCATGTGGAGAGTTTTAGTTATGTGCCATCTCTATGTGCCATCTCTGTGCCGAGTTCCAAGGGCGGGTGTGGTGACGTATATCATATGCGTCGAGAGCAGCGAAGAGCTGTAGTTCACAAAGCGGCCTCACATAAAACCTAAAATTATCAAACTTCTTCACGAACATTTTTAGTTTTCTTTGCATGAAAAATTATCCTTTAAATCCACAAACAACATATGTGTTGGGCATATAAAGACTGGGACCAGAAAATAATTATTTTCTCTCCATTGACACCCATTCATATTTTTCGATCTCATAGGTCCCATGAGCCCTACCGGAAGAGGCGTGACTTCGCCACTCTATTGGACGGACAGCAGCGATTGCAATATTGAATGGTGAATATAAGTTAAAAAAACACATACCAAAGTACTTTTCTGACTATTGTTGCATATTTGAAAATGTCCGTTTTACATTTGGAGTGGTAGGGTGACAACTGAAAGCTACTTAGATACGCTTTTAAGTTTGAGGGAAAGCTTCATTTTCGTGTTAGCATGGGTAGCACTAGGCTACTGACTTCATTTGGCTTAACCCTAACTTTTACCTTACATCTGTTCTGAAATAAAATACGATTCAAGATGTTTGTTTTTGCGCAACTGGACTATTTGATTTCCTTGATTTTGCTTGTAGCCTAAATCCGATTCACTTAACCGTGGTCAGAGAGCGATTGAGAAAGCAGAGTAGCAACAGTCCATTTAGCATTGAGTTTCCAGGCAACTTCTTCTGATGAGGCCGGAGCTGACCACACAACCATAATACTTTTAAGACTAAGCCATACACAAAGTATCACATATATTAAAGAATAACAAATGAATGTTGGATGAATGAAATAGTATTTTCTTTATTAAATCATGGGTGAGACAAGAATGTGTGTGTCTTGAAAAACAAGAACAAAGTGAAGGAACAGGGATGAATATTGTATATATAAGTGTTAACAAGAGAGGAATACGGTGAGGAAAGGAGACAATTAAAAAAGCAGTAAAATGGACCACTGGTTATAAAACCCTCCAGCAAATGCCAAGAGAGTCTGGCTTCAGCATCCACCCACACGACACGAACTTCCGCTGCAGACATCCACACACAGAAACATCCACCAGCACACCCGAAATCGGAAAATAAATAATAAAAATTGGAAAATAAAATAAAAATCGGGCGTTACGTAATGTGTTTACATAAATGAACGGGCGAAATCGGGGTGTTTGTATCGTGAACCTGCGGACTTCAGTCACAGTGGGGGTTTCATTCCGTCTGTGCATGCCACCTTCTCAACGAGCAGGTGTGCGCCTGCAGCCAGAGGGGGCGCCGAAATACCTATTCCCAACACAATGTTATGTAGTACGGTACCGTACTTCATTGATAACCGCTACGCAGCGCGATTTTTTTTTACTGCTCGTGGCGCCCCCCGAAAATATGCCGCCCCAGGCGGCTGCCTGGTTCGCCCGTACCTAAAACCGCCACTGGCTGGAGATTATGGCTCTTCTCTCTGTAAATCAACCCAGTCTCACCAATATGCGTACAGATCGCACGGTTTGACACTTTCAAAATGCGTGCAGTACATACGCCAAATGACCATTTCGTGTGCATATGATACGCAAAACCCAGCATTAACTACTGTGGAGGGCGGATGCGCCCATTTCGCGTGCATATGATACGCAAATCCCAGCATTAACTGAATGGGAAATGCAATATTTTAGGACAGATTCACCATTAAACGTGTTTCTAATGACATTTCTAGCGAGAAATGTACTTTTTCCTGGAATAATCTTCAGTCAGTGAATGTGTATGATCATTATTAATCTTTATTATCTGAATGGGAAATGCAATATTTTAGGACCGATTCACCGTTAAACGTGTTTCTAATAACGTTTCTAGCGAGAAATATACTTTTTACTTGCATAATCTTCAGTCAGTGATTGTGTCTGATCTTTAGTTTTATAGTTATTAGGAAGATTTTATCGGCTCGCTCGCATGTTTCAACGACGTCAGACGCTGCTTTCGCTAAACTAGCAGCTCAGTGTTTCCTGCGTTTGTGTTATTAAACCGTTACTTTATGTAACCTTTAATGATATCATCTTGTTAGAAACACGCATATCCGAGAGCCAACCCAGTCGACAAAAGCATACGTTGACAGTGTACGTTTTCGTGAACCCTGGATTACGTCGCATTTCAACATAAAATAGCGTGTCACACACACACACACACACACACACACACACACACACACACACACACACACACACACACACACACACACACACACACACTGCATTTCGCTGCTTAAACAACAACATATTATATTCCCTCAAATATTATTACTTTCAAAACATTGGCCAAAGTGGAATATCTTTTTTTATTTGGGCTGCTTCTAGGACATTTTGGGTGGATTTTGAACGGTATATGGGCAGGACGTTTTTTGCAGGACCTGGCAACCCTGCGCTGTTGCCCGACGTGCTGAAATGCTCCGGAACAGATCTGGATCCACTATGGCCAAAAGACTTGTATGCCCCCCCTCCCCCTTAAATAAATACTATGGCAGAATAAAGAATAAATTCATGCATTATCATTCAACTTGAACATGTGTTTTCACAGTATAGAGTGGCGAAGTCACGCCCCTTCCGGTAGGGCTCATGGGACCTATGAGATCGAAAAATATGAATGGGTGTCAATGGAGAGAAAATAATTATTTTCTGGTCCCAGTCTTTATATGCCCTGGATTACAGATATGTTGTTTGTGGATTTAAATGATAATTTTTCATGCAAAGAAAACTAAAAATGTTCGTGAAGAAGTTTGACAATTTTAGGTTTTATGTGAGGCCGCTTTGTGAACTACAGCTCTTCGCTGCTCTCGACGCATATGATATACGTCACCACACCCGCCCTTGGAACTCGGCACAGAGATGGCGATCTCTCTGCCCCACTTCACCGCTTTTTCCAAGGGGAGGATAAAAGCATCGAAAGAGGTGAAAACCATTATAAGTCGGGGCACGTGCAGAGTTGCAGTTATGCCGATGGGAAGATTGTCGTCTTCTCCACGCCAGTCGCAGGGAGCGTGACGTCACATACGAGCCGTGTAGTCTTTCTCGTTGTGTTTTCTCTACAGCCTTTATCTGAACAATTGCACAATAAACGGTCGAACTCTTTGCATGAAAAATTATCCTTTAAATCCACAAACAACATATGTGTAATCCAGGGCATATAAAGACCGGGACCAGAAAATAATTATTTTCTCTCCATTGACACCCATTCGTATTTTTCGATCTCATAGGTCCCATGAGCCCTACCGGAAGGGGCGTGACTTCGCCACTCTATAGCGTGGTGGAGGGATGACGTATGTTGGCCAACCCGGAAGCGTCGCCCTGGGTTCCCTTGACAAAAAGCCAACGGGGTTTTCCATTGGATTTTGGATTATTGCAGAAAAATTAGCATCTTTGAAGCACCCCCTCAAAAACGGAAAAAAAAAAATATATATATATATATATTCTTGCTCCAAAGAACGAAATGTAAACCAATGCATTCTGAATGGGAGTGTTTCTCCGATTTTTCCATGCTACACAGAACGAAATGTAAACCCATGCAAATAAAGACTTCATGGTCATAATAATTTAAATATCATTAATCTCCTGAGGGTGGTATTCTATTTTTTTCAACGGGGCTGCATCCAGTCACTTGACCGTCATAGTTGCTATGGTGGTTGCTATCGACCGCCCCCTCATACTTACATGGCTCTAAAAACCACGCGGCAAAGGAGCTTCCGTAAATTGTGTTGTTTTTGTCGTAAACTAGGGTCCGATGGTTAAAAAAAATAGACAGATATTCCAATGTATCCTTAAAAGGCAGCTTGGATGTTTTTATTTTCTGCTGTTTAGACTTCTTCTATAACCTATTTTTGAAAGCAAAACACCAAGCTCATTGATTTAACGAGGCAGGGTTATTTGAACCAATTTATTAAATAAATATTTGTGAGAGGTCATTCCTTCTCCTGAGTTTGCTTCCTATTTATGTCTAGTATACACCCCTACTGTCCACAAGCATCCCCCCCCCCCTCCCCATATGGATTTAGAGAATTGTTGCCACGTCCCAGTGGTGGAGGTATCATATATGAAAGAGGGCATTCAATTATAGCCTACTACAATGATCAATTAGGAGGCTGAAGCCCTAAAGGAAGTGATGCAATAGGTGACTGAGTCGACAACATTTAAGTAAGCTCTACCTTGGGGTCTCATATATCAGGGGGTCTGAAAGGACGCATACGCTTCAACCTGTGGCTCCAGCCCTACAGGAAATGACTCAGCAAGTGCTCCATCTCTTTGCAGCTCACCCAGCGGCTCGCTTGCAAGATTTTGGCCTGAAGTTCTTCCCAGACCTACACCCTAGCCATCCAACATGCATATCTGAGAATCAGCCCTCTCTTTAATAATGACAAAAAGTTATTAGAGAAATACACATTAACTTTTTGTTATCTCATAAGCGGCGTGGTGCCGGCTCCTTTTGACCTTTTGGAGTTCTAGCCCTTAGAGAAAAAAAGTTTTCCCAAATGGACTGTCATTTGGACAAAGCCCCTCAGAAGTGTTGCCTGCAAGACCTAATGGTTCAGAATGTGGTGGAAAAACAGTTTTTGAGATAGGAAGGTCCTACCGCCCTGAAATTTGAATACCTTATTCTAGGGCCTAACTGGGACCCCCGCACCGAAACTTGGCCCGGTCGGACCCCGAGGGCAGGAAGGGGGGGTCCTTCCTGCCCGAAACTTGGCCCAGTCGGACCCCGAGTTCAGGAAGGGGGGGCCTGGACTTTCATAATCTTCGCTCTGTGAATGTAAAGGATGTTTGGTCGGATGTTATGAAAAGGATGTTTGGTCGGATGTTATGACGAAGAATCATAATGTGAATGGGAATATTCTATAAATGTCTTGATATCATCTTTCGTCTCAACACTTCTGCTGCAGCATCTTAAAGTCTCACTCCGAGAACCTTAGAATATGAATCAATCCATTAGAAGTATGAAAATATCTTCCCGGTAGCGTAACGGGGCAAACAAGGTGTCCTTTGACATCTACGTTTCGAGGCGATTGCAACAGTGCCACACATGATCATATTTGAATATGTTTCGGGGTAGTAATTAGCTGTCGATTTTGGAGGCCTTTATCAATAATGACCACCTATAGATTTGCTTCCCGATGGAGATTTTTGACAAATTACATGTTATTTAGCATCTATACGTTAAGCTGAGTCCAATGAGATCAAGCTCGCCCTCTTGCTACACCGAGATCATGTCCTAGACCTAGGTGTACCATGTAAAATACATGTTACCATTTGCTAGAGTGTCATGCTCGGTGTCATTGGACTCAGCTCAACGTGTAGATGCTAAATAACATGTAATTTGTCACAAATTTCTATCGGGAAGCAAATCAATAGCTGCTCATTATTGATTAAGGCCTCCAATTTCGACAGCTAATTACTACCATTAAACATGTTCGAATATGCTCATGTGTGGCACTGTTGCAATCGCCTCGAAACGTAGATGTCAAAGGACACCTTGTTTGCCCCGTTACGCTACCGGGAAGATATTTACATGCTTCTGATTGACTAATGAATTGATGCAGCTATTCCCCCAGAAGTCAGGGGTCAAAAGGTCAAAAGGAGCCGGCACCAAGTCGCTTATGAGACAAAAGTTAATGTGTATTTCTCTCATAACGTTTGGTCATTATTAAAGAGAGGCCTGATTCTCAGATATGCAGGTTGGATGGCTACGTGATGCTTGTGGACAGTAGGGTTGTACACTAGACATAAATAGGAAGCGAGAAGGAATGACCTCTCACAAATATTTATTTAATAAATTGGTTCAAATAACCCTGCCTCGTTAAATCAATGAGCTTGGTGTTTTGCTTTCAAAAATAGGTTAGAGAAGAAGTCTAAACTGCAGAAAATAAAAACATCCAAGCTGCCTTTTAAGGATACCTTGGAATATCCGTCTATTTTTTAACCATCGGACCCTAGTTTACGACAAAAACAACACAATTTACGGCAGCTCCTTTGCCGCGTGGTTTTTAGAGCCGAGCCATGTATGAGGGGGCGGTCGATAGCAACCACCATAGCAACCATGACGGTCAAGTGACTGGATGCAGCCCCGTTGAAAAAAATAGAATACCACCCTCAGGAGATTAATGATATTTAAATTATTATGAACATGAAGTCTTTATTTGCATGGGTTTACATTTCGTTCTGTGTAGCATGGAAAAATCTGAGAAACACTCCCATTCAGAATGCATTGGTTTACATTTCGTTCTTTGGAGCAAGGATATTTTTATTTATTTATTTATTTTCAGTTTGTGAGGGGGTGCTTCAAAGATGCTAATTTTTCTGCAATAATCCAAAATCCAATGGAAAACCCCGTTGGCTTTTTGTCAAGGGAACCCAGGGCGACGCTTCCGGGTTGGCCAACATACGTCATCCCTCCACCACGCTATACTGTGAAAACACATGTTCAAGTTGAATGATAATGCATGAATTTATTCTTTATTCTGCCATAGTATTTATTTAAGGGGGGAGGGGGGCATACAAGTATTTTGGCCATAGTGGATCCAGATCTGTTCCGGAGCATTTCAGCACGTCGGGCAACAGCGCAGGGTTGCCAGGTCCTGCAAAAAACATCCTGCCCACATACCGTTCAAAATCCACCCAAAATGTCCTAGAAGCAGCCCAAATAAAAAAGATATTCCGCTTTGGCCAATGTTTTGAAAGTAATAATATTTGAGGGAATATAATATATGTTGTTGTTTAAGCAGCGAAATGCATTGTTTGTGTGTGTGTGCGTGTGCGTGTGTGTGTGTGTGTGTATAACACGCTATTTTATGTTGAAATGCGACGTAATCCAGGGTTCACGAAAACGTACTAGGGCCCGACCGATTTATCGGCCTGCCGATTTAATCGGCCGATTATAGCCTTTTTGAAAATAATCGGCATCGACCAAAAAGACGCTGATTACAACAGATTTTTTTTATTTATTTTATTTTTTTTATAAATGTTATTGCGATTAGTATCCTGCAGATTGCGCTCCTACTCGCCTTGCTAACTAACAACTTTAGCTGGAGTAAAAAAGAGAAGATTGAATTTTACCGTACAACATGAAAGCACGCTCGCTCAGGCAGCTGCGCGCTCACCTCACCAATGTACACAAGACGCGTTGTTTGAGCATGTTGTGCCTGTTTTTCTTTAGGTCCCAGGCCATGTTAATTTGTTATACTGTAGACTCTAACGGTGAGACCATACTGCTCAGCACGCACGTATTAGTCACTGCTCACGAGCGCAGCACATTGGGAGTTAGTTATTTATTTTACATTTTACATTACACTCATTTTTTACTGTAAATGTATTCTAAAACACTCAAAGGTTCTGCATTCAATTCACATATTCGTCAAAAGTGTTTAAAGTATATTTAAGGTATCAAAAACTACGTTTTATATGTTTTTTTTATTTTTTTTTTATTTTTTTTTTAATCGGCCGATTAAATCGTAATCGTAATTTTTCTCTGAAAATAATCGGCATCGGCATCGGCACTCAAAAATCAATATCGGTCGGGCCCTAAAACGTACACTGTCAACGTATGCTTTTGTCGACTGGGTTGGCTCTCGGATATGCGTGTTTCTAACAAGATGATATCATTAAAGGTTACATAAAGTAACGGTTTAATAACACAAACGCAGGAAACACGTGAGCTGCTAGTTTAGCGAAAGCAGCGTCTGACGTCGTTGAAACATGCGAGCGAGCCGATAAAATCTTCCTAATAACTATAAAACTAAAGATCAGACACAATCACTGACTGAAGATTATGCAAGTAAAAAGTATATTTCTCGCTAGAAACGTTATTAGAAACACGTTTAACGTGAATCGGTCCTAAAATATTGCATTTCCCATTCAGATAATAAATCTGAATGGGATAATGATAATGATCATACACATTCACTGACTGAAGATTATTCCAGGAAAAAGTAAATTTCTCGCTAGAAATGTCATTAGAAACACGTTTAATGGTGAATCTGTCCTAAAATATTGCATTTCCCATTCAGTTAATGCTGGGATTTGCGTATCATATACACACACCGCAATGTCAATGAGTGTCCATCACCCTGCGACCCAGGAACATGGTGTTGACTTGAAGATACGACTCAGCTGCCATGTTAAGGAAGTCCTCCATGTCTTCCTGAAAATCAAAGGTGACTTCTGGCTTTGAAACATCGTTAAAAAACGAGTGATGCTTCCACAAAAGACAGAAAAAAAATGTAACCATTGGTGTTGTAATTGTAGAAAAAAATAAGATCAAAGACGATGAATTCTCACAGCACAGCAAACTATATAAAGGCCGGTAATTCAGTGGCGGTAGTCTACACGAAACAGGCTGAAAAATGGAAAAACTTAATATTTATTAGGGGTGTGTAGGGAATATTGCACTACGGTCCTCTATGTTGCACGTAGCGGAACAGGAAGTTCATGACTCTATTTAGATGTAAACCTACCAGCACTTTCAGCTGCTCATGACACCTTTGGTTATTGTCATTTCACTGCTGTCGTTCATTAAAGCAAGTGAACAAATGGAAAGTTGTTCTTATTTAGTGTGCAGCAATTATTGTCCCTTCAGGGCATCAACTTTATCTATTTATTGGCATATAATTAATAATAAGATATATTTCTACCTCATACTGTACTTTAAATCTGTTTCTCTCTGTCATATGTTTTATGAACTTTCCGAGCTCCAGCACCCTATTGACTGGGGGACATTGGACATTTAGAATCTGAGACAGGATAGTAGGCTATAACAGTAATTCTTTAACTTTTATCCGTTTTATTACATTTTTCATCTCTTTTACCCCTTTCAACTGAACTAAGAGTTATGATCTCTTAGTTATAAACAGATTGTATGAACTAAACAGGCAGATCAAATATTTAAAGATCGATTTTGTCTATTGAATGAAATCACACTTCTCAGCCACCGCAGCGGAGATGAACAGCTGATAGGTGCAACTCTAGTTAAAGCGGAACGAGCTGCGTCAATTCAATTCGTGCTCATTATTTTATCACAACTGTTGGGAAAAACGGTCTGTCTAGTTACTGGACCAGATGAAATGAGACGGAGAGGTAATAAAGTCTATCGGCACGAGGACCTTGGATTTATTAAGTAAAGTGGCAACGGTTATACAGAGTCATAAAGCGTGAGAAATCGAATATGTCTAAGTCCCTAATCAGCGCTGATGGTTCGTCCAGAGCTTCGTCTCTGTGGAAGGTCTGCTGCAGAAGAAGGTGATGAGTTCCTGTGTGATACACTCTTATGCTGTATCCTCCTCTCGATGAGGTGTGTGCGTTTGAGATGTGTATGGTTCTGTGTGTCTTTGCTTGACCTTGCCTCCCAGGCCCTAGTGTATGCATGTGTATCTTCTTGTGTTCTTCCTGACGGGGGAGAGCCTCACAGAGTCTCCTGTTTGTGGCCCTCCCGTTCTGAGGATGAAACGGTGCATTGTCTGAGTGTTTACCATTTGCCGGGAGGAGAGATGGGGCCTTGGTTCTGGCCTTCACCTGACCATGTTCTCATGTGTGTGTTATGTGTTAAAAATTTACTATATTGTAACGTGACTGCCATGTGTTGTGCTCCTCAAGCTAGGGTGGGAGTTAGCTGTATTTATAATGTACATGTGATGTACTCAGCAGGTTATTTTGCCCAACACAACTTAACTCTGTTTTGGTCTACAGATGACTGTCAAAAGTCATCTTAAAAACGTTTACACTCGCAACACATCTACAAATCTGTAAAATCGTTTAAAAAGACAGACTAAAGGCTACACAACGTTTACAAAAAGCATTGCCTATCTTGCAAAAATGAAACCTAGCTAGCGTTATCCACGTCAGTGTGGATTAAAACAACAAATGATTCACGTTCGGTTATTTGTTTGATGAAAAAATCTAAACTTAATGCAACTAATAGATCGTTAAAGAAATGCAAGTCTCGTGCCTTTATAATTGTATCGCTGTTTTGAATAGTCACCTACCAAAACCCCCAAGTGCAGCTGAACCGAACGTGTCACATATGCCGCTTTTCCACCGCACATGTAGCTCGACTCGACACGACTCGACACGACACGACTCGACACGGTAGCAGCACGGGTGCTTTTCCACCGCAAATAGTACCTCCTGGACGTGGGCGGGGTCGGCTGCGCGAAAGGGCCGTGACGTATTTGTGTACGCGACGCAAACAACACATACGCAACCCACACATGGACAGAACCCACATAACAACAATGGAGGACATCGATCACATTACTATTATTAGCTGGCATGTTGAAGAAGTTGGAGAAGTGGAACATGTTGGCTGCGGCGCTGCTATGGATGTTACCAGCATGGTTGCCATGTTGCTCTCGTGACTTCGTCACACTCTCTGGCCAATCAGTCGCCGGCCGTCTGCCGACGTCACCTTTTAGCATCGGCTCAGCTCGCTTGGAACCTAGAGCGAGTAGGTACTACAAAAAGCAGCCACTTCAGGTACCAGATACCATGGTACCGCGGTGGAAACGCAAAAAATGCGAGCTGAGTCGAGTCGTGTCGGGTCGTGTCGAGCTGGTACCATGCAGTGGAAAAGCGGCAATAGCTTCGTGCAGTCCCGTCCCTTTCGCACGTTGCCAGAATTTGCAACTCGCGCTTGCGCAGTGCAAAACGACATTTCTTTTTTTTGTTGCAATTTCCGGTGTGCTCGTGGATGTTTCTGTGGGTGGATGTCTGCAGCGGAAGTTCGTGTGGGTGGATGTCTGAAGCGTGTGGGTGGATGTCTGCAGCCAGACCCCTCTCGCAAATGCAGATTCCACTGCCTAACATCTGCAAGCTGCAAAGGAGGATGTACCATGTAAAGCTGGACCCAGTGTATGAGATGAGTGTTTAGAAAAAATCTGGCTGAGGTTTGTGGTACCAAAAACAAGTGGGAACAAGGACTAAGAACAATGAAGCAAACATACAGTAAGTGAACAAGAACAGCAAAGTGGAGCAGGGGGTATCACTATCAATAAATAAAACAATGTTAGTCATGTGTGGAACAAGAACAACAAATGTGTAAAGGTGTGCGTGTGTATCTAACTTGTAAAACAAGAACAAAGTGAACAGGGAGGAATATTATAAGTTATTAATAAACAAAGAAAATACTCCACATTATACATCAGGCTGAGGTTAAGGATAGTAAAGTGCATCAGGTCGGAAGGAAGGACAACAATCGCAGCAGTCGCCGCCGCCACCAGCAGTCGCCACCACCAACAGCCGTCGCCAGCACAAGCTGCCACCACTAGCAGCAGAAGGCGACTCCACCATCCTTCGCCACCACCAGCCAGCTCAAGCAGCCATCGCCTGCTACAGCAGCGACCTGCAGCAGCGGTGTTTGCCGGCACCAGCCAGCTAAAGCCACCAGCAGCAGCAGCCACTGCCATCAGCATCCGCCATCAGCCGCATACACCATCAGCAGCAGCAGCAGCAGCCGCCGCCACCAGCACCAGCTGCCACCACCTGTAGGAGAGTGAAAATAATCAGAAGACCTTGAATAGCCTGTAGGTCAATGAGTTTCCCCACACATGGCCAAATAGCTGCCAAATTGGGGAAGGGGTGGACAGAACTTATGAAAAAAAAGAATGACACTACTGTCTGTGTAATAACGTTTGAAAGCTCGTCATTATGGCTTATTTTTTTTGTGTGGAATAATTTCTATTCATACATGTAATCCAACAGCCTTTTCAAGGGTATAATTAAACAAAAGCAACCTTATTTATACTAGTGTAACAGACTGTTCTGCGTTTAGTCTGGAAAAGGAGGTGTGTCCCCCGAACTTCCCCCTTACGGCAACTCACGAGGGACACACCTCCTATAGCATCAGACACACAGTACTCCAACACAGTAGCTAACACCGTCAGGTTCAGCAAATTAAACCCGTCGTTAATCAACCTTATTGATCCTAGTAATTCTACATCAATAACTAACTAAATAAAAGTTGGCATAGATTCACTACTTAACTTCTGGTGCAGTGATACCTCCACAGCTGGCGAAATCGAGCTGACTAACTAGCAGGCAATGACTGAAAATCGGTCGTCTACCAAGATAAATATATATAATTACGCTGTGCACATACAACTAAAGATCAGTATATGCATCATAAAGGCCCTTTGATACTGTAGGGCCAACAATGTTTCTGATGTGAAGCTTCAGCTTGACGCTCCGTTTTCCCTTCGTCGCATACCTCATCCACTATCCACGATAATAATCCACCGGACCACGACGTGATGTTTTTAAAGGGTTTACTTGTCCAACGCAAAATACAAAAAACAATCCTTTTCCACAATGAGGTTCTTATTAGAGGTACGAGAACGAGAGAGAAATTGAGAGAGGTCAAAAAACTGTGTGGCTCCACGCTTGTATACTGTCAGTTAGTCTCACACCGCTAGTTAAAAACAATTAAGTTCCTGTCACACTTAAATGTGCGCGTACACCGAAAACATTGCAAGTGAATTACAAAATAAAATTCTATGCATTCGAAATTAACACAACTATTATTATATTTACTATTATTTCATTTATGAAAATCCAACTGTCATTGTAAAATATGAACTTAAATAAAGCGAATAGGCATTTAGGCGCCTACATTACCGGCCCCTAATTGTTATCAATCTCTTTGAAACAATTACCCAAATAACTCAGATTAAATTAAAGGAGCCTACATGGTATGATATATATTATATTGAACACGAACATCAAAGGATATCATCTTGTTCTTCACTCCATGGCATGAGGACTTGACTTCAGAACAGTCTTTAGAACAGTCCATTATTGTCATCCGACTCTTGGAGCAAACATAGCTTTGTTATCGGGCGACAAAGCTCATTGGTCTTGGTCTTGACTTTAACCTGACGGACAAAGCCTTTCTTGTCCGGAAAAGTCTCCAGGATCCTCCCAAGAGGCCATGAATTTCTCGGAGATGTGTCGTCCACAATCAGCACCACATCGCCGACGCAGAAGTTTCTTCCAGGAGTGGACCATCGTTGGCGTTCTTGAAGCTGTGCCAGGTACTCCTTGCACCAACGTTTCCAGAAGACGTCCGAAAGATACTGGACCTGTCTCCATCTGCGGTTAGCATATTGATCGTCCTTGTTGAATACTCCTGGAGGTAACTCGGGCTTGACCTTGAGTAACAACAGGTGATTGGGTGTTAAGGCCTCTAAATCGTTGAGGTCTGAAGATGGCTTTGTGATGGGCCTGCTGTTTATGACAGCCTCAGCCTCACACAGCAACGTATGGAGACCTTCTTCATCCAAAAGTTGTTCCTTCACGGTGACGTTCAGAATCTTTCTCACTGAACGGATCAACCGCTCCCAGCTTCCTCCATGGTGCGACCCTGCTGGAGGATTGAAGTGCCACTGAACACCTTTGTGTTGCATTTTGTTTACGATCTGGCTGGTATTCCATTCTTTGATTGATTTCTTCAACTCACTGTCAGCCGACCGAAAGTTGGTTCCGTTATCCGAGTATCTCTCTGACTTGTCCTCTTCTGGCAATGAACCTCCTAATTGCGTTGAGGCATGCATCAGTATCAAGAGAAGTGGCAACTTCTAGATGCACAGCTCGTATGGCGAGACAGGTAAAGATGACACCGTACTTCTTTACTTGCACCCTACCTCTCTTCACCAGGAACGGGCCGAAATAATCAACGCCAACTCGTGTGAATGGAGGCTCATCAGGCAGAACTCTGCATGTTGGTAGATCTGCCATGAGTTGTTTGCCAGCTGATCCATGTAACTTCTTACAGATTACGCACTGGACAGGAAAGTTCTGATGGCTCCATTAGCTCCAGGTATCCAGAAACATTGACGTAGTTGGGCCAACATGTGGTTCCTTCCGGCGTGAGCTGTAATATCATGAATGAGTCTCAACACAAGCCTTGTGATGTGTGAATGCTTTGGCAGGATGGCTGGCTGTTTAGAATGATCTGGCATCGCCGCTCTGCTCAACCTTCCTCCAACCCTCATGACTCCTTCTTGAAGAACTGGATTCAGCTTATAAAGTGAGCTACCTTTCTTCACTCTGTGATGTTCCTTCAGCATTGTCAAGTCGTCCTCAAATCTTTGCTTCTGACAGTACTTAAGGATTTCTGTTTCAGCTTCTAACAAATCGTCACATGTAAGGTTTGTTCCTTTGTAAGCCTTCTTGAACTGCTCTACTTTGCTTTCTCCACATAATGTGTTAGGTTCCCTTCTCTTTGCTTTCAGCTCTTTAAGCAACCCTTTCAGCTTCAGAAGCCAGGCAACGGCACGTTTGAGCTTTGTCCAGGATGAGAAGTGGCTCATCAACTGGTCCACTGGATCTGTTGAGTCTTGCACCTGAATGACGTGCACTTGAGCTACTCTTTTGACCTCAGAGTCGTCGATATCAACCATTCCAGGATCTGGATTATTTGGCCACTGATCTTCTGTATGGAGCAAGAAATCTGGTCCTGAAAGCCAGCATCCCAACTTCAAAAATGCTTCAGCAGACTGTCCTCTTGAGACATGGTCAGCGGGATTCAGAGTGGTATTGACGTATCTCCACTGTGAAGTCTGTGAGTGCTCCAGGATTGCTGAGATTCTATTTGCAACGAAGGTCTTGAATCTTGTACGCTCGCTGTTCAAGTATTTAAGCACAGCCGTGCTATCTGTCCAAAAGATTGATTCATGAAGTTCCAGTTCAAGCTCTTTTTTCAGAATCTTGTCCATCTTGACTGCAACTGTAGCTGCAGTTAGCTCCATTCTTGGTATGGTTGGAGACTTTAAAGGTGCGACCCTGGCCTTTGCCATCATCAGGGTGGATTGAGCTTCTCCGGATGCAGTACGCAGTAGCAGATAGCTTGTTGTTCCATAAGCATCCTCACTCGCGTCTGCGAAGTGATGCAGTTGTGCGAAGACTGGTGGACCAAGCTGCTTAGTTTTACTTTTAATGCATCTGTCAACTCCAAAATTCTCGAGCTGTTGCAAACTTGAGATCCATCTTTTACAGCTCTTGATGACTTCGTCTGGCAGATCTTCGTCCCAGCCAAACTTCTGCCTGCATAATTCTTGAAGGATCTTCTTGGCGGGCAGTATCACTGGAGCGACAAAGCCAAGCGGATCAAAGATGGAACTGATGAGGGAAAGCAGGCCTCTCCTAGTGTGTGGTCGATCTTTGAGGTTTATCTTGAACTTGAACTGATCTGATTCAGCACACCACTGGATTCCCAATGCTCTCTCCATTGGTAGGTTATCTTCATCAAAGTCCAGATCCTGAAAACCCTTTGCCTTTTCTTCTTCGGGAATTGAACTGAGAAACTTACGGCTGTTGCTCGACCATTTAGTCAGTCGAAATCCACCTCTTGCCAGCATGCTCCTTAGGTCAGCACAAAGTTTAATTGCCGTATCTTCATCAGATTTCTCTTGACTGTTTTGGCAGTTTCGTGACCGAAGTCATCCTCAAAATCTGTTGCACATTTCTGCAGTGCGAAGTTAGCAACACTTGGCGACGATGTTGCACCGAAGATGTGGACCAACATCTTGTGTTCAACCAGCCCTTGCTCGTAGTTCCCATCGGGCCACCAGAGGAACCTGAAGAGATCCGTGTCTTCATTGCTGACTCTGATCTGGTGGAACATGGCCTCCACATCAGCCATAACCGCCACACTCTCTTGTCGAAACCTTGTAAGGACCCCCAGTAGCGAACTCGTTAGGTCTGGTCCCTGCAGGAGTTGCTGGTTCAGCGATGTTCCCCGAAAGCTTGCACCGCAGTCGAAGACAACACGTAGCTTTTGTTTGACTGGATGTCTGACTCCGTGATGAGGCAGGTACCAGGTTCTACCTTCCGTTGGCTTATGCTCGGCACCGTTGAGTTTCACTGCATAGCCCCTCTTGAGAATGTCATCCATGAATGCAACATATTCCTTATAAAACTTGACATCTCGAGAGAATCTTTTCTTTAGGTTGAAAGCCCGTTGCTCTGCAACCGCTCTGTTTTTGGGCATGCACAGGGATTTGCTCCTCACTGGAAGACAGACGCTGTAATGACCATCCACAAGTTTTGAAGATTCTGACACCATGTTGATAAACTGGTGATCGTCCTTGGACATTTCGATGTCTACGTCTTGTCCTGCATCAGGAAAGTCCTGCTTGAACTGCAGCTGCCAAAGCTGTTCTAGCTTAGCTACGGAGATGCGATTTGCTGTGATTTCTGTCACTTTGTTTGCTTCTGTGTCATCACTTCCACCTCTGAGTGGTCCGTTTACCGTCCAGCCTAATACTGTCCTGACGGCGTATGGTCCATCATCCACACTGCTGATCACCTGTAACGGCTCCATTGCCTTGGGAACGTTAGCTCCGATGAGTAACCCAACCTCTGCTTGAATAGTTGGAAGATTTACCTCTTTAAGGTAGGGCCAACAGTTAACGTCCTCTTGGCGGGGAATATTATCCTTGGTTACAGGGATGGTTTTTTGTGAGAAAACCTCAGCAAGCTCAATAAACTGGTTGCAATCCAGGCTACTGATTTCCAGTCCGGTTACGATGCGGGTGTTGACGATAGATTCATTACCCATTGTTCTCAATGAGATGCTTGCATTGCGTCCACTCATGTTCAGTTGGTTAATCAGTGACTCTGTAGCAAAGATCGCTGAGCTACCTGGATCCATAAACGCGTAGGTCGCCACTGCCTTGGATCCCTTTTGTGCCTTAACGTACACCGGAATGATTGAAAGAAAGCAATCTTCCTTACCGGCCCCTGTGACACCTAAAGTTTCCGTCATCTGTACAAGGGCGCTTGATATGGCTCTTACCCAACTCATGTGGTGGTCCACTTGTGTACTGCAGCAGAAATTGTAGCCGATCACGGTTGTCATCAGTGCGGCTTTCAATTCCATGTTCAATAGATCTGATGAAGGTGTTATACTCAAGCGGGTCACCCTGGAATGTTGAAATGGTGAGATCAGGGAGTAAAGCTGCTTTGTGATTCTTCACAAGGTATTCTATTCTGTGACATTGGCTTGCTGAGACATGGCTTTGCAGAAGCCATCGAAAACACGTTCGTTGTTGCAATCCATGTTCGGCGAAGGCGGGGCATTTCCCAGTGGTGCAGGCAGCATGTTGTGCTTAACCTTGGGTGGTGATGGGACAAACTGCAATGGTGGTTGAAAGCTGGTTTTCACATTAGTTTCTCCTTTTTGTTCAATTTCAGCGCTGCTCATTTCCACTTTTTTCATATTTTTGCAAAACTTCGATTTTTGCATCTGATTCAGCGAGCGCTGTTGTGGTAGAAATTAGTGAGTATATTCTATAGTAAACCATGATTATTAATAGGCTTTATATTTTAAATAGTGGAAAACACATGATGCTTGCTGAGTCTGGGTTCAGAGCAGATGGTAGGTGCACAGAAATGTCCTGGGAACTGCGGGGTCAAGTCATGTTGACCTCCACCTTTCAGCCTTGGGTCATTTTGGCTAACAAGGCTAATCCCTGCGGACCTCATACCAGGGCGCGGTTGATAACACGCTGAGACGAAGATTGACTAGGCGGAAACCCCATTGGGTAAAGGAAACCTCCATTGTAATAAAGAAATTCCTGTGTGTGCATAAAGTAAGGCTGGGACCGAAGTTCAAGCAGTGACTTTGCAAACCCACTCAGGCTGTTGTCGTTGTTGTTTTTCTGCACGATAAAGTCTTTTGTCAATTCTTGCTCCGGACCCCTCGATTTCTTTTGCACTCTCTCTCTTAAATTAGTCTAAGTGTTTTAAATCTCAGTTAATCTCCGATACTGTCTGCATTTCTTGCATTTCCTTTCTAGCCTTCATAGCAGCCTCAAACTCAGCCTCTCGACACTTTTCTTCTGCTTCCCTGCATCTTTTTTCCGCATGCCAAACCGCTTCTTCCTTTTCTAATGCCAACTTGTCTCTTAAAGCTGCAGCCTTTGCCAACAATGATGCACGTTCCATTTCGGCCTTTATCCTGATTGTGGAAGATGAGGATGAGACGCTTCCACATTGGGATCCAGTTCCAATTTGTCTGCGTTTAGTGGTCGAGCGGTTTGATGATCTAGATCTAATATCAGATTGCATCTCTTCCATGACACACTCTACAGCCTGCTCAGAGCGTTTCATAACATCCTTCATCCATTCCTCACTTTCCCAGAAGAAGGTGTTATTAGCTTCATTTTTAGGATCAAACCAAGTCTTTTGATCATCCAGAAACTCATCCTCAGCCATGAGTTGTTTCAAATAAGAATTGTGGTTGCAAAAATCTTGATGCAGATGATTAAAATCAACGCGCAATTTATTTTTAACAGTGTCGACATTTGCATCATCTTCCATTAATTGCCGGATTTGATTATTCATGCTAGTGAGCTGTGACAGCTTGTGCCTTCGTGCATTTACCGCTTTAACTTTATTTTCTTCCAAAGCCTTCTCAGTCCTATTTACAGGTCGTTTTTTAAGTTCCTGTTCGTCCATTGCAAGTGTCGGTATTATTATTTTTTACAAGTAGTAGGCTGATAATGTTCAAGCACCTCTGAATAAGCCTTGCATCAAAAGCCGTTTATTTTCCTTATTCGGACGAATGACGTCCGCAGACTGACGCCTCGTTTCCACATACGTATGTTTTTCGTATCCGTGCTTCCGTAAATTTACGGAAGGAGTCGCTAGTGTTTTACGTACGGGCATGAATTTATTTACGGACAAAAGATGTTAGGAGGAAACCGATGGATTGCTTACTCCGGGTAGGAAATGAGTCCTTAGCCCAAGTGAAGGAGTTCAAGTACCTCGGGGTCTTGTTCGCGAGTGAGGGTACTATGGAGCGTGAGATTGGCCGGAGAATCGGAGCAGCGGGGGCGGTATTGCGTTCGCTTTACCGCACCGTTGTAACGAAAAGAGAGCTGAGCCGCAAGGCAAAGCTCTCGATCTACCGGTCGACCTTCGTTCCTATCCTCACCTATGGTGAGGATGACCGAAAGGACGAGATCGCGGGTACAAGCGGCCGAGATGAGTTTTCTGGCTGGCGTCTCCCTGGGGTGAGAAGCTCAGCCATCCGTGAGGAACTCGGATTAGAGCCGCTGCTCCTTTACTTAGAAAGGAGTCAGCTGAGGTGGTTCGGGCATCTGGTAAGGATGCCCACTGGGCGCCTTCCTTGGGAGGTGTTTCAGGCACGTCCAGTGGGGAGGAGACCTCGGGGAAGACCCAGGACTAGGTGGAGAGATTATATCTCAACACTGGCCTGGGAACTCCTCGGGATTCCCCCGTCAGAGCTGGTCAATGTGGCCCGGGAAAGGGAAGTCTGGGGCCCCCTGCTTGAGCTGCTCCCCCCGCGACCCGACCCCGGATAAGCGGATGACGATGACGATGAGGACACTTTTAAGACCACCATCATTAGCTATTTCGATCAATTGATCTTCCTCCTGCACTGACAAGTGATTCGGGACATTGACAAATGGCTTGCGGATCCACTCATTCATTCGCCGTGGATCTTTGGAGGATGGGAAGTAACGTTCGAAATCATTTGAAATCGCAACAAGGTGATCGCGCACCAGCTGCGAGAGAATGGGCCCTGCCTCAGTCTCTCCCAAATTCCCCACTAATGTTTGGAACATATCGAATACTCCCCTGTCCACTCGTCATCCCCACAAATCAAGCTTGGCTTCAAATGCAGCAACTTTATCTGCCAGTTTAAAGACAGTCGTCATTCTCCCCTGGAGTGTCAGGTTGAGCTGAGCTCTTAGTGTGACACTACTGTTGAACTGAACAAGTGAAGTGAGCTTAGGCTGCGCGCGCAGCCGCTTCAGCCAATACGTGTTGAGGACAGGACAGACATACCTAAGACAGTTATGCCTCAGAAAAGAAGTTTAGCCAAAAATGCAAACATGTTATATGCAATCTAACAACTGCATATAGACTTATGGCATGTAAAAGAGTGACATTATTGCGAAGTAAATTAAGTTCATTAAGTGTTTGCATGCATTTTGCATGAATTTATTTATTTATTTATTTTCTATTCATGTCGTAGTCTACTAACCTACGGCCCGGTGAGGAATGTCCCGCGGCCCGACAACGGGCCGCGGCACCGGTGGTTGGGGACCGCTGCACTAGAACACTTGGCCAGATCTGCATTTGAACTCCACGCTGTCATTGTCACCATTCCTATCAAGCTCTCCATTGTGGTTATCTACCGTCCTCCAGGTCCCCTCCGTGACTTCTACGACGAGATGGATGCCCTCCTCAGCTGCTTTCCTGAGGATGGCACACCACTCGTTATCCTCGGTGACTTCAACATCCTCCCAAAGTTGCACTTACCTGAACTAACCAACTTTTTCGCCACGTTTGACTTAACACTTTCCCCTTCTCCTCCCACACACAGGGCCGGGAACCAGCTTGACCTAATGTTCACTAGGTCCTGCGGCACCTCTGCTCTCTCCGTTACCCCGCTCCCCGTGTCTGACCATCACTTTGTAGATTTTTCTCTCCCCTTGAAATCCTCTCCCCCCCTCCTCTCTAGTCCCCACATTGTCACAACCCGCCGTAACCTCAAATCCCTCTCTCCCTCTACGTTTGCCTATACTGTTCTGTCTTCACTACCTGTTCTGTCTTCACTACCTTCAATCGAACGATTCGCTCTACTATCTACAGAGAAATCTTCAGACACTCTGCTATCCTCCCTCTCCTCCTCCTTGGATTCCCTCTGTCCCTTCCAATCCAGACCAGCGCGATCCTCACCCCCTCCTCCTTGGCTGTCCGATCCTCTGCGGACCGATCTATCTCACTATCTTTCCATTCTTTCTGATTTCACCTCCACTGTGTCAACAACCAAATCGGCCTTCTACCGGACCAAAATCAACTCCTCCGCCGCATACCGCAGGAAATTGTTTTCCCTGTTCTCGTCCCTCCTCAACCCTCCCGCACCCCCACCTCCTTCCTGCCTCACTGCTGATGACTTTGTTACCTACTTTACCCAGAAAGTAAAGGACATTAGCTCCTCTTTTATCCCTGCCTCCATCCTGCCTCCTCCCATCCGCTCCTCTGTCTTTACCCAATTTATCCCTCTCACCTCTGACGAGGTCAACAGAATAATAACATATAACCATGCCACCACCTGCCCCCTTGACACTATCCCCTCCTCTCTCCTCCAGGATGTCTCAAGCGACATCCTGCCATTTCTCACCTCACTTATCAACTCCTCTCTCACTTCAAGCATTGTTCCAGCATCTTTCAAGACTGCCAGAATAAAACCTCTCCTCAAAAAACTCTTAATACCACTGACATCCAGAACTACAGACCGGTATCTCTTCTTTCATTACTCTCTAAAACACTGGAACGTGCCATTGCTAACCAACTGTCCTCCTGTCTCTCATCTAACAACCTGCTTGACCCTCACCATTCAGGCTTCAAGAAGGCACACTCCACTGAGACGGCTCTCCTCGTGGTGCCTGAGTCCCTCCGTGCTGCCAGAGCCTCATCCCTCTCATCGGTTCTCATTCTCCTCGACCTGTCTGCAGCATTTGACACGGTGAACCACAAGATCCTCCTTGCCACTCTTGCCAAACTTGGCATCGCTGAATCTGCTCTTTCCTGGTTCACATCCTACCTGATGAACCGCACCTATCAAGTGACATGGAATGGCTCCTTGTCCAAACCCTGCACGCTTGAAACTGGTGTCCCTCAAGGCTCTGTACTGGGGCCTCTTCTGTTCCCCCTCCATACCAGTTCTCTGGGCTCTGTAATTACATCACACGGCTTTTCCTATCACTGCTATGCTGACGACACTCAGCTATTTCTCTCTTTCCCCTCATCTGATAATGCCCTGATTGCAACGTGCATATCGGAATGTCTGGCGGATGGCAGCACCTGGACAACTGCCCATCACCTGAGGCTTAACCTCAACAAAATCGAGCTCCTCCTAATCCCAGGGAAAGATTGCCCACACATGGATTTACTGGTCACCGTTGAGAACATCACTGTATCTCCTTCTCCAACTGCCAGAAACCTTGGTGTGGTATTGGACAATCAGTTATGCTGCACCGCAAACATCACTGCGGTGGCCCGATCCTGCAGATTTGCACTTTACAACATCTGCAGAATCCGGCCCTTCCTCACAAGGGAAGCAGCTCAGCTTCTAGTCCAATCACTGGTCATCTCCCGCCTCGACTACTGCAACTCACTCCTGGCTGGACTTCCTGCCTCTGCGATTAAACCCTTGCAGCGCATCCAGAATGCGGCAGCGCGCCTCATGTTCAACCTACCGAAGTTTTCCCATGTGACCCCCCTCTTCCGGGACCTCCACTGGCTCCCTGTAGTAGCTTGCATCAAATTTAAAACGATGGTACTGGCATACAAGGCAGTCGATGGAACTGCCCCTGCCTACCTCCAAGCATTGGTAAAGCCACACACCCCAGCTCGATCCCTCCGCTCAACTGCCTCAGCTGGACGTCTGGTACCGCCATCGCTAAGAGCTAGCAAAGGTCGATCAGCAAAGTCACAACTTTTCTCGGTTTTTGCACCTAAGTGGTGGACGAGCTCCCTGCCATTCTCAGGACCGCAGCGTCGCTCACTCTCTTCCGAAATAGACTCAAGACTCACCTGTTCAGAGTCCACCTCGACTCTGCATAGCCACCCTCCCCCTTCTGGCCACCATTGTACATTGCCATTGTACATTAGCCTAGCGATTGTTATACTCGGTTCTATGAACATCCTTACTGTACCGACAGTATAGGCTGATGCTAATGTTGTTCTTTCTTTCTTAGACAGTATCGGCTTCCTGTGTTGTCCAGGCCATCAGAGCTAATTACCGAGCACAAGATGGGCAGTACTGTGGCTACCAGGAGACAGTAGATGCTCAAGATGAGCTGTGACTATTTTGACAAACGCAGACTACACGTTTTATTTGTGTAAATAGTTCATATTTTTTCAGAAATAAAACTTCAAATTCCTGTCGGTTGTTGTGATTTGTTTACTAACCCAAGTCTTGTTATACTAAAGTAGGCCTACTGTGTAAGATAAACACTCATTTCAACTGGGGAGGAAAGGTTGAGTACAAATACTTGATATGCTGAGCTACTGTAATTAGCAAATGTTTTTATGGTGTACAGTAATATACAAATGATGCGTTTGAAAAAACAAGGGCAGAACTCTAAGCTAGTCAACGTATCACAGGGATATGTTTGCACAAAGTTTGCTCGCGCTAGGACCATGGGTCCTTCCCCCTCTGTTCGTCTTTGTGATTGTGGCATGAAATTGTCTAGCTGTTGTTTATTGTTAGCTACATAACCCTTTTTAGCAAACCAGCCCGAAAACTAACATCACAACTTTACATTGTATTGCACGCACAGCAAGACCATGCAATGTAATCAAGTGTGTAAGAGCATTTAAAATCGACAATAAAATGACCTTTGTGGTACAAATACAAAAAAATGTAATCTCTTCACGGGCGCAGCCATTTAGTTGTGAGCGTCATCACTGCACTCGGTCTACTCTCAGATTTTCGAAAGATGAAGAAAAAAGGGGGCGTGCCTTCGAGAAATGCCTTAAAGGGAAACTTCATCCATCTCCATCGACCTCTTGCGGGTCGTTTTTTCTGGCCCTCAAGAGGTTGCATGCAAAAAATAAAATAATAAAGGCTGCATGCAAATCAGATTTCCGTGTGTAGCCGGTGATACCAGCCAGTATCTGTACCCCACAACCAGGAACTGGCATCACTTATTCTGACAATGTTTGGCTCAACCGATAAGTGTGAGTCTAGCTTTTCTCATATGAATGCCATCAGAACAAGGGCACGTTGCTCCATGACCTATAAGAAGCTGCATGAGTGTCTCAGGATGAGCCAAACTAGGCAAACAAGGCAGTGCAATCTTTCTCACTGTGGCTCAAAATGTCTCATATGTACAGTAGTTCTGTTTTGTGATGATTCAAACAACATTGTTGAATTCTAAATACGTGTCCAAAATATGTGAGAACAAAATCTTTTATAATGATACGATTAAGAGTGAAGAAGGAAGGAATGCGTCTGACAAGTTTATTCCATGTAGCAGTACTATATATATTAAGTTAACACTACTTTAAGTACGATTTATTTGTAGCGATTCATTCACGTAGTTTTACTCTGTGTGGCCCATGAACCCCCAGTGGTTTTCCTTTTCGGCCCACTTGTTAAGGAGGTTGAATAGCCCTGGCCTATAGCCTACTTATTTTCGAGCGCCTGGTCCTCTGCCAATGCTACCGCGACAACAGCTTTCCGGGTGGGGTCCATGTTTTCCTCCAACGACCGAGCGAAATACTAAAACGCTTGAAGCGTGGGCGTGGCGTCAGATCCGAGACTACAAGCACCCACTGACGCTACAGACCTATTAGAGCAGTGCCAGTGGGTGGGACTTCACCAGCAGAAACTAGCATCCACAGCGTCTGAAGCTAAGCTAATAGAGGCTGTTGATAAAACTGAAGTACAATGGCGGAAGGTACTGGATCTGACATAGAAGACGGCTCTCTTCATTCCCAGGACATTTAATTCGAAGTCTTCCGGCTTGAAATGGAAGCTGCAAACCTTCTTCAGTTTTATGGCTTCCATGGCTGTGTCTTCTCCAAACTTTGGATGATTGATAGCCCGTAGCCACTGTTTGCAACGCTCCAAATCTCTTGTTGGTAGGCCATGAAAACTTACTGCTTGTTCTTTCCTTGTCCTGATTGAACATCCCGGCACCATGCAAAAGTTCACCATTTCGAAAGAAATACAAACAAGGACTAATTCACTGAGTTCACCAACTAATACTCTTCACTCGAAATGTTGTGTGAAATGATTTTCAAGCAGTCTTTCGGTATTGGTAGATGGAACAGCAAGGTGTCCGATAGGCGGAGATCTAGATCAGCGGGAGTGGCAAGCAAAGCTGTGCATCGTGGTGCATGGTGGGAGTTGTTGTCTTCAATCCACAAGCGCCAAAAAGTCACTTTCTACCTTTTCTCGGTCAAGACGGCACTGTGGTGGAAATTAACCTTACATTCTATGTTAAACTATGATTATTATTAGGCCTACATATCATATATATACTTTAATGGTGGAAAAGAGCTGATCACCTTTAGCCTAGATGTTATGTGCCATGTGACACCAGTGAGTAAGTCCAGTTCATTCCCATCTGATGGGCCATGTGGCACATCAGTCAGAGAGTCCAGTCTGCTCCCATTTTGATGTACTCTCTGAAGACAATGCTTACATTCACACGTGTGCATCATCTCTGTTTGTATAAGGATAACATATGTTCTAAGGTCACATTGGGACTCAGAAGACATAAGAGAATGCTGACATCCACACAGTATGACCCTGATGGGAAATTCTATATTTGAGGAAAGTCCAACTTTGTATTGTGTAAAATTCGGGGATATAAGGAGCTGTCTGGGATTCATTCAGTAGTGTGTATTCGAGGATACCATTCGGCTTTGTTGTCTCTCGTTTGCGGGTGACAATAAACTCTTCATCTATACTTGACCTGGACTCCCCGATTCCTCTTGCTTTTAGCTAGTTGAAGTGAATTAGATAAGTTGTTATTATTAATTCTACAACATTTGGCGTCACGACCAGGACTGAGGAACAGAGACAGCCCGGCTGCTGGACTGACGGACGGGGCACGAGCGGATCACACAACCCTAGAGCTCGTCAAATTATTGGTAAGTTGACTTACCACAAATTAATACGGTTGTTTGATCTGTTCCTGTCCCGTCTGGAAGCTCTGCTGCAGGTAAAGCGTCTCTTCAGTCCAACGAATCAAATTAATCATTGAAGAGAGATTGGGGAGCTCCAGCGAAAGATAGAGTGTGCGCGCGCACAGCCATAGACGCTCTGTTGTTATGGTTAACTAACAGGCGGTTTGTGGTTCTAAATTTATACAAAATTGTTATTATTATTTTTTGATAAGTGGGCCTACGATAAAGTCCTGTGGCTGTGTTCTAGGGGAACGAATTAGTGTCAAAGTTCCAATAGAACAAGCGCAGGTCCGCAGGTCGAATGAGGACTTGTTGGACTTTTGAAATCCCATCTGGAGTTGGGTTCTGAGTTAGAATTCATTACTGTGGATTAACTCGGTTTTTATTTAGAGAAGAGCTTCCTTGGAGTGCCGACTAGTGAATTTTCAATTCGGATCTTGGAGCGGTTGAGCTGCATATCCTGCACCATTTGATGTTGAATTTCTAATTCCGATCTTGGCATTTTGAGGAACCAGGCTTCTCGCACTTTTGAATAGATAAGTCTTTTGGTCTGGGTACTGTTTGAGTTGGTATTTTGAGAAATTTCTTGTTTGTTCGTGATCTGGTCGAGTGTTTGTGTGTTCAACCATTATTTTGAAAGAATAGGCTTGTTGTTCGGGGTACCGTTTGAATAAATTTAGGGCACTAATCTTGAGCCAATTGAGCTGCAGAACTTGTTCCTGGAGAGGGTGCCAATCTCTTATTCTGATTTTGGTGTTGTTAGACGATAGGTTCTTGTTCAGAATTCTGGTTGAATGATTATATATCCGACAGTTCATGTTTTAAAAGGCCAGCTTCAGCGTTTGGCCAATCTTTTATTTTGCATTTAAAGACGAGTGAGTGAGTTCCAGTCAGTATCTTGTGCAAACAAATTCGGCCGTTTTTTCGATACACTATTGAACGTTGTGTAAACTGTTTCCTTCTGTATTCAAGTTGTGTAGGATTAAGTTACCTCGGAGGCTTTTACAATCCATTTTGTTTTTAGTTTATCCTGTCAGTAAGACAGTCAGAGAAATAAATAACTTGTCTGGAACAAGTGGGCGAAACTTTATCTAGGGGTGTGTTCTCTTAGCCTGTGGCCAGAAAGGGTGGGGGCCTAGGAGCAGAGTACATCTAAAAACAGCTGGGACGCAGATCCCAATCGATAGAGAGGGAGGGAGAGAGAGAGAGAGAGAGCAACGCACGGGGGAAGTGCACATTTGTAGTTTTAAAAATAATAAAACATTTAGACTAACGAGTTGAATAAACTCAAATAAATTGTATTAAAAGTAGTGTTTATACACCTAGAGAGAATATGAATATAGTAAAGACGGCTGCAGAGATTTTGAGTAGAGACCATCTATTGCTCAAAGGTGAGATGAAAAAGATCTCTGAGAGATGGAGGAAAGAAAAGGTAACAGCTGGAGAAATAACAAATAAAGATTTGAAAACTGAGCCATTATCCCGAAGGCTCAGTCACCACCGTATAACACAGGATTGTATCCACTGGTAACAGGCACGGTAGATATTAAAGGGGAGGTCGAAGTGAATGCAGAAAATAAGGGAGAGTTTCTGGGACAGACACAAGGGGGGGGGGGGCAAAGTCCAGCAGCATTAAATCATTACAGAGCCCCCTAAGCGCTCGAGTTACATGAGAAGCATGGTAGATCGCATTAGGTGAGAAGAACACCCAACACGTCATCAGGAAAATTCACCAAAACTATAGGTTTCTCGGGACACACACAGTCAATACCTATTACAGCTCCAAGGATGACAATCGGAGAATTCTTATTTTCAGAGTAAGTGAGTGAGTGAGAAAGAGGGAGAGAGAGAGAATGGATTTGCATTGTGCTGAATAGATTACATTTGTAAGAACCACCACTGGGATCGGTGACTCTGTGGTGCTGTGTGTCGCGATACAACCTTTGAGACTCTCCATAGCGTCGTGGTACCATGTGATATGAATCAATAGAACTTGGTACACAGAGCAATTGGTGAAACACTGTGTTGGTTCAGAGGGATACAGCATGTTGGGTAAGGGAGAGGATTGAGAGGATTCTGGATGTGATGAGTTTAAATGTAAAGGACACAGAGAGAGAGATGGTAGGGCCCAACCCAGAGGTGAGAAATCAATGGAGATTGATGACCAAGTATTAGAACTACATGGTAATCACAGGTTTTAAGGGTAATTATCTAGACTCCATAAAATGAACAATTGGAGTTTAATGTTGTCAATGAAATGCACACCGCTCGTCCACAGGAGTCCAGGGGGCTACCAGCGCTGGGGATTCTTATTAAAAGAATTCAGGGTAAACACAGTTGCACTCCTCAAAAGAGGAGCTCAGCTTACCCAAACCTTGGACTCCGCAGTGGATAGGTGGATGTTGTTTTGGTGTTTGGACCTGACGAGGTCTAGGCGCCAAGATAACAACACAAATAAAATGTTTCCTAAGGAATTACGATAATAACGGACATTTATTAAAAGTGGTCGTACAATCTAGAAATAATAATCGGCAATACTTAAAAATTAGACTAAATGAGTACGTTAAAATATTATTCAAATTTATGAATTCATGTTATCCACAATGACAAATGTCATTTAAAATTAAATAAGTAAAATACATTAAAAAAGGGTGTGTGTTTGAGCCTGCTCTCGCGTGTGTGTTAGGGCCACAGAGGCAGGGGAGAATGCTCTCCTACTTAGTGTGATGGAATATACGAAGGGGTACCAAAAGCTTACTTCAGACAAAACATGCAAACAATAGGTAGAATATAATAAGATTAGATCACCCAATTTAAATAGTGAGTATAGGACAATCGGGTGGAATTATAAAGGGAATTATGATTATGAGTAACGGTTAACACAGAAGTGAATCACCTAATATTGAAAATGCAAGTTTTAATATTGTGATTTTTTGTTTTATTTTCACATCTCCTTAGTTAGGGACAATAGGTGGATTAATGCTACATCTGCTGGGAAGGGATCCTAAATGCTAGGTCTCAATTTACGTTCAGAAGTGGTGGGTTTACCTTTCAAATGCCACGACTACTGCTGCAACACTTTTATAGAATATTAACATTTGATAATATGATACTTTTAACTGATAAATTACCTTTAGATTCACCCCATCACATATCCCCCGCACACACGGGGTCAAATTTTAGTTGTTGTTGTAACTGCTCTGGTGTGTCCATTACAGCCTTGGCTGCATGGGCAATTGTGATTGAAGACTCTGTCTCCATCCCTCCACTTTGCGGTCAAAACCACCTTATGGGTGGGGAATGATTGTATCCCAGGCACGGCATCCTGCACTAAGCCAGTATGGAAGGCTGGTTAGCCAACGACGGGTAAGATCCCACCTTGAAGCCCGGGACAACCTAAAACAGGCACAGTCACGATTACTTGGCAGTCACTGTGAGCACTGGCTCACTTGATCATGAAGTGACAAACTGCAACCATCATAGGAAGAGCCGGAGGGTCAAAGGTGGAGGGGGAACAGGAGTCAGATATGGCAGCCCCAGCAGCAGAGGTGGTGGATCTTGGAACAGAGCATGTTGCGTTTTATTTGACCTTTGAGGTATAAAGGCCTATTGCCGCATGAAATCTTTTCGGTTTAGTGCATGACTTGGTAACGGCGTGGTTTCAAGGCGGCTGATGGTGAACCCACCAATATCAACCTTTGGTTTTGGATATGCTGGCTTCGATTTCCCTTCCCAATAGATTGGTTTTAGTTTACGGATGGTTAGGGTTAGGCGTTCCAACGTTGGTTCCACCGACGGCGTTGTTAGGTTCGCCTATAATTTAAATGCGCATGGTTTTGACCATTGCGCAAGGGGGGAGGTGTTGAGGAGTGTTGAGGAGAATTAGAAAACAAGGCTTTTTCTTCACCATAATTGCAAACAATAATTGATAAACCAACTAAATGAGTATAATTTATGTGCAAAAAACAATGTAAGAAAAACAATCACTGCTACATTGGGACACATTCCCACACCTGAAGGACCATTTTGACATTTGGTCATGAACTATGTTGACATGTTGTGCATGATAGTTATCCTTGACAGGTTCAGCAGATGGGTAGAAGCAGTCCCATCAAAAGACCAAAGTGCGGCTACAATAATCAAGTTTCTGACTAGAGAAGTCATGCCAAGGTTTGAAATTCAATCAGAGATAAGTTCAGACAATGGGCCAGTGTATATTCAGCAAACACTGTTCCAAGCACTAAATAGAACTGGTTAGATGCAATTATTATCTTTATAACTTTCCACACACACATACACACACACACACACACACACATATACACACACACACACACATCTATATACACGTATACACACATACACACACACACACACACACACACACACACACACAACTACACACACACACACACACACACACACACACACACACATCTATATACACATATACACACATCCACACACACACACACACACACACACACACACACACACACACACACACACACACACACACACACACACACACACACACACACACATCTATACACACATAAAACATTAAATAAGGAATACAAATGAGGTATTATCAATTATAAATACAAACATATTTAAAACACATACAAATTTCGGGTCCAATGTTTCCAGAAGCAAGGTGAGTACCTTGTATCTCTCTGAGAGATATCAATTAGACATCAATTAATATCTATAGCAATACTGAGTTATCACATACAAATCTAATAGAATGACACAGCTAACTTTGCACGTAAGGCTTACGGTTAGATTCATGCTTTCACTTACATTTCAAGGTCCCCATAAGGGACTTCCATTAGAACAATTAAAAATAGAATCAAAGGAAATATGTTTTTGAACAACTAACTGCTGTACATGAGTTTGTATTTCGACAATAGAAACGCAAAGTTCCAGAGCCAGATGCAGACACACCCGGAGCCTACAAACTACGTCTGCCAAGCAAGGAGTAACAGCCACATGATGCAATCAAATAGTGGCAGGGGTTTGAATGAATTCTGTTTTTGTGTTCAACCATTCACAAAAATATTGATTGTATAATTTATATAAAATCAGCAATGTTTTGTCAAATTTACCATGGATACAGCAGAAGGACTATCAGAACAATTAGATGACACCTCCCGAATGATCTATCAAATTAAGCTAGTCTTGGTTATGCATTGGCAGAACCAAGAGGGGTGTGTGGGATGATAGGGGCAACATGTTGTGCTTTTATCAACAGAGCAACAGAGCTCCGGATGGGTCGGTGGCCAGGGCGCTGGAAGGATTATAGTGCCTCAGATTAGAGTTGGCAGAGAACTCTGGAATTAATAACCCCTTCTCAGGACGGATGGAGAGCCTGTGAGCAGTGAGCGCTCAAGGAGCACCAGGTGTCATGGAAATCCAGTTGAACCTCTGAGCACAAATGAGGATCCAAAAGAGGCCCGACCCGATCCTACTGGACGGTTGAGAAAATATGCCCTTGCCAAGGAGGGACGAACATTGGACTGTGATATCTCAAACACCAGGTGGAGGCTCACGAAATGTGCTAGTAACCTCTTCATGTGAGCCGGCCTCATGATCTACAAGGCTTGATTTCAGCCAACAGGAGCAACATCTATGACCTTGTCCAAAACCCCCCACCTGTATCCTGCGCACCAATACATGAAGATCACCTGAGCCATTCAGTTCCGTGCAAACCTACAGACAATTTCAAGATTTCAAATGCTGAAATGTCCATGTTTGGGTACATTATCATGACGCATATTTTTAAAAAATATTAATTTTTAGTTTATTATTATGTCACATATTTTGGAGAATGATGATTTTCAATGCATGCTGAAAACATATTGTTATGATTTTTATGAGGGTATTTTAGGTACACATTTGATTTGGTTGTATTCTAAGTGTGGAAACATTGTGGTGTTATGTTTAGAAAGGTTTTCTGATCTTTTTATGAATACTTTGGGGGAGTCAAAAGTATTGGACATAATACACCACATTTGGCAATCTTTTTCATCACCAGGTTGCAATCCCTGGATGCAGGTTGAGATTCCTGCTTTAGATTAGTGGTGTTTTTTCTAGATGGCCAGATGTGGTGCTATTCTGATCCAATCGCCAGGCACATAATCTCATAGACTAATTAATTGATAAAGGGGACAGGGGATAATTTAAGTAATAGAGATGGTATTATTGTTTTCTTTGATTGAGGCTTGGGCAAGCCTCAAAGGGGGGATATGTGGTGGAAATTAACCTTACATTCTATGTTAAACTATGATTATTATTAGGCCTACATATCATATATATACTTTAATGGTGGAAAAGAGCTGATCACCTTTAGCCTAGATGTTATGTGCCATGTGACACCAGTGAGTAAGTCCAGTTCATTCCCATCTGATGGGCCATGTGGCACATCAGTCAGAGAGTCCAGTCTACTCCCATTTTGATGTACTCTCTGAAGACAATGCTTACATTCACACGTGTGCATCATCTCTGTTTGTATAAGGATAATATATGTTCTAAGGTCACATTGGGACTCAGAAGACATAAGAGAATGCTGACATCCACACAGTATGACCCTGATGGGAAATTCTATATTTGAGGAAAGTCCAACTTTGTATTGTGTAAAATTCGGGGATATAAGGAGCTGTCTGGGATTCATTCAGTAGTGTGTATTCGAGGATACCATTCGGCTTTGTTGTCTCTCGTTTGCGGGTGACAATAAACTCTTCATCTATTTTAGCTAGTTGAAGTGAATTAGATAAGTTGTTATTATTAATTCTACAACAGCACCAAATTAGAATTTTATTTTATTATTCGATTACATATAGGACCCAATTTCAATACATATTCATGGTTCCACCGGTGAAATGCTCCTTTAAGAAAGCTGGGAGATATTCGACTTTCAACTTGGAAGTCTGGCGTTCGAGGATTCAGGAACACACCATTAGAGTGGTGAGGTCACGCCCTTTCCGGTAGAGCCCATGGGACCATGACCTATGAGATCGAAAAATATGAATGGGTTTCAATGGAGAGAAAGTAATTATTTTCATGTCCCAGTCTTTATATGCCCTGGATGTCAAGAGTTTGACCGTTTATTGTGCAATTGTTCAGTTAAAGGCTGTAGAGAAAACACAATGAGAAAGACTACACGTTTCGTATGTGACGTCACGCTCCCTGCGACTGGCCTGGACAAGACCGACAATCTCCCCTTCGTCATAACTGAAACTCTCCACATGCCCCAACTTATAATGGTTTTCACCTCTTTCGATGCTTTTATCCTCCCCTTGGAAAAAAGCGGTGAAGTGGAGCAGAGATCGCCATGCCTGTACCGGAGTTCCAAGTGCGGGTGGTGACGTACATCATTCGCGTCGAGAGCAGTGAAGAGCTGTAGTTCACAAAGCGGCCTCACACAAAACCTAACATAATCTATATTTTTTGCGAATTTGCATGAAAAATTATCATTTAAATCCACAAACAACATGTGTGTAATCCGGGGCATATAAAGACTGGGACCAGAAAATAATTACCATCTCTCCAATGAAACCCATTCATATTTTTCGATCTCATAGGTCCCATGGGCTCTACCGGAAGGGTCGTTAGGTGTCGGTAGGTTAATATATTAATAAATACATGATGATGAACACAATTCTGTATGCAAAATCTGTTTCCTTGGTAAGGTATCCCCTTCCCTCCCTGAGAACATTGTTCATGTCCCTGATGTGCATTTTCCCCTTTTATAAAGTGTATGATTAAGTCCTGTGTGTCCTATAGTTAACTATGTTATGGTGACTTCCTATTGAACTACCTTTGGTTTATTGTGTATGCGTTTTTCAATGCAATGGTTTGGATCTCAGTGTCCTTTGGCCTAGAATAATGGAAGATTATCTGTCTCCTAAGTCTATCTACCACTTCATTCCCTTCTAAACCTCCGTGAGAAGGTATCTCTCTATCATCCATTCATCCATCCAGAGCATAAATCTAAATACAGGTACGTTGAAACAACATTCTTTGTTTGTGTAGGAGGTAGTTTTATTACCACAGGTTGAGAACATAATAAAACAAGCGTTTTTAAAAATAACCCTCACAATGTTTCAGTTTGAAATATTACAGATGTAATGCTGAGTTGTATGTGCCAAACATGTATGGAATACATTCGGTGTGAAACTGCGATTTTCAACAACAACAATATCAACAACAACAATAGCATTTCTGTACATTTGGGAGATGGTAACACATCATTAAGGGGTAAATTTGAACCTTTCACATTTTATCTATTGTATCTATTGTAATTCAAATGAAAGAAACAAGCTGCTATATTAAAGAGAATCGCATTGCAACCAAATTATAAAGATCTCCAAATGTTTGTCTGGCAAAAAAATATATAAAGATAAATAAATATAAATGTAATTGTATGGGTTATATTTGACAATGTCTAATTTTAGTTAATACGTTTTTAGAACTAAAGAAGTGATTTTAAATTAAGCATAGAAATTAACATCTATGATCAGAAATACTAATAGGACATATAGACCTTTTTAGGTTACTGATCTTCTTCTGTCTACAAGGGCATCTGAGATTCGTAGTATACATCTTGTCCGGGTTGCTCGTCGAATGTTACCTTAGCATCATCTCCATCCAGCTAGAGACAAACATGACAATCAGGGTCAGCGGGGGATCACTGGTGTGGTGGTGATATGGTCACTCTATGCTAAAGGTATGCATGTATATGCATATATAAATATCATTTATTAGTTGTATTTTAAAAATAAGACATTACTATATATTCAATTAACAAACTGCATATTAAAAAGGAGAACCATCACACGATTTACTAATACAAGAAAGAATAGCTTCAGACACATAACACAAAAATGCGTTGTGCAACAATGACCATAAAACCCTCCAAACATCAGTAGTTGGACTATTTATATTTGGCAAAGCGGACCATTGAAGAACACAGAAGAATACCAGTCCAATGTCAACAGTGGTGAGTGTATGGGTGTCCTATGATAATAACATGCTAATGTAAAGCTCCTGGTGGGCATCATGGACTCACACATCTCATCTCCAGGGGGGTGAACAGTCGTCCGGTCATGAACATGCGCAGAGGGATGGTGAGGATGAGGACGAACGGGAGCGCAAGCGAGGCGGGGCTGGATTTGACGATCCACAGAATGCCGAGGCACACGACCTGGATGGTCGTGTACACGTGCATTCTGGCTGTGCTAACCTGTTTACGACAGACACACACAAATACAGACACAGACACACGCACACACACACACACACGCAAAGACACAGACACACACACACAAAGACACAGACACACAGACAGGAAGACACAGAGACACAGACGGAATCAAACACGGACACACACACACACAGTCAAACAGACACACAGACACAGACACACAGACACAGAAACAAACACGGACATACACACAGACACAGACACAGACACACACACACACACAGAAACACAGACATAGACACACAGTCAAACAGACACACACACAGACACAGACACACAGACACAGACACACAGAAACAAACACAGACACACACACACAGAAACAGACATAGACACACATTCAAACAGACACACACACAGACACAGACACAGAAACAAACACAGACACACACACAGACACACACACACACAGACACAGACACACAGACACACACACACAGACACAGACACACAGACACACACACACAGTCAAACAGACACACACACGCAGACACAGACACACAGACACAGAAACAAACACGGACACACACAGACACAGACACACAGTCAAACAGACACACACACACGGACACATAGTCAAACAGACACACACACACACACAGACACAAAAACACACACACACACACACACACACACACACCTCTTGCTATCATCTTAAATGGCAAACTACATCTTGCTACCGATTCGTCCCTCCATACTTTATCAATATAAAACATTTGTAGCTTCTCAATGATATGGGCTGACTCTTGTCTCAAACACATCTTGTAGCTCTTGCCATGGCCTTACTCTCATTAAACATTTACTCGATGCTGTCTCTACAGGGTCTGAATGAAACCTGCAGTATTTGTAGCATGATATTATTGTTAGAATAGTATAGAAGTGATAAACAAATTGTGACTTCTATGTTATTATAACTATTACATCATATTACATTTTAATCAGTAATAATAGCATTTCAAAATGCAAAATCGATATAACCAATAAAAAGCAATGCAGAACTTAATGATCTTAAGAAAGAAGAAGCAGTGAAAAGGTCTGCGACGTTAGATCCTCTGCTGGCTCTCTGGGCCTGACCTGGGTGGCGTAGGGCTCGTCAGGGTGGTACTTCTGGGGGATGAACAGCAGCAGGATGCGGTCCCACAGCTGGATGCCGTTCAGCGAGGTGATGCCCATGTAGAGGAAGATTCCGAACAGAGCGGACATGGGGATCATCTTCAGTATGGGCTCCATCAGGATGGACAGGCCTGGGGGGGGGGGATGAGCCAACTAGTTCAGGAAAGAATGAATGAGTGAACAGGCAAGTTAAAGAGTGACTGGGGGTTGAAGAGACAGGGACAAATCAGACTTTTTCATGGATTTGGTTAGCATTACAGTCTAAACAATTGCAAAAACTTTCATCTTCTGAATGTTCTTTCCACAGAGGGGTACTTCCTCTTTGGTATAACCCCCCAAGGGGACCACCTACCGACCAGCAGCCCCACCAGGACCCCCGCTGACCCCCCCAGCGGACCACCTACCAACCAGCAGCCCCACCAGGACCCCGGACACCCTCAGCGGACCACATACCGACCAGCAGCGCCACCAGGACCCCGCTGACCCGCTGCTCCAGGACCCTCTGGATCTGCGGCTTTGGGCCCTTGCTCATGACGGTGAGGGCGTTGGCGTGGGTGACGGAGCGCACGGTGGCAGCGCTGAGCCACGGCATGCCGAAGATGGCGCTCAGCCCACCCATGGACACCAGCAGCAGCAGGTCGAAGTGGAAGCCTGAGCCCTTCACCATCTTCCTCTCAGGCTTACTCACGATAAGGCTGCCAGCAGGGGAGAAGGAAGGGGAGGAGGGGAGAGGAGGAGGGAGGGGAGGAGGAGGAGGAAGGAGAGGAGGAGGAGGAGGAAGGAGAGGAGGAGGGAGGGAAGGAGGAGGGGAGAGGAGGAGGGAGGGGAGGAGGAGGAGGAAGGAGAGGAGGAGGTAGAGGAGGAAGGAGAGGAGGAGGAAGGAGAGGAGGAGGGAGGGGAGGAGGAGGGGGAGGAGGGGAGAGGAGGAGGGAGGGGAGGAGGAGGGGAGAGGAGGAGGGAGGGGAGGAGGAGGAGGAGGAGGAAGGAGAGGAGGAGGGACGGGAGGAGGTAAAGGAGGATGAGGGGGAGGAGAGATAGGAGGGGAGAGGAGGAGAGAGGAGAGTAGGAGGGAGGAGGAGGGAGAGGAGGGGAGAGGAGGAGGGGGAGGAGAGTAGGAGGGAAGAGGAGGGAGGGTGGAGGAAGGATATGGAGGATGGAGGAGAGAGGAGGAGTGGAAGGGGAGAGGAGAGAGGAGGGGGAGGAGGAGGAAGGAGAGGAGGAGGGAGAGGGAAGAGGAAGATGAGGAGGGAGGAGAGATGAGGAGGGAGGAGGAGGAGGGAAGGTGAGGTTGAGTGAGGGTATTGAGGACAGAGAGGAGAGGACGTGGAGGAAGGAGGGAGGGAGGAGGGAGGGAGGGGGAGGAAAGATATTGAAAGCAGAGATGTATGGTTAAATGACGAGGTAATGATGACGCGTTACAGTAACGATATTACATTTTTGGGTAACAAAGTAATGTAACGCATTACATTTAAAATATCGGTAACTACACTACTTTACTAAACTATAGTAACGCGCTTTAACAAGTTACCCAAGCCGTGTTTGCCTGCGTGTAAAGTTCTGATCTGTTGTGGTGCGTGCATGCGTGCTGCCTGTGTGTCTGCAGTATGAAGGTATTATTGTACAAAAGTCTTTAGCACCTGTAACTGCAGATTTTGTATGCGTACACTAAAGTCACAAATGTGTAACAGTACATTTGAAGTCGTAAATATTTTTTCTACCATTGTAAACACTAAATAGGGTCTACGAGTTCACAAGTCTGTGTTACAGGTGCACACATCCTATCCAGTGCATCACAACTTCAAAGAGTCATGCACTTGACACTTTTGCTACAATCATTGCAGAGCAGTTGGTTCAAAATACATTCACACACCCGCGTTTCATAATCTGAGAACATGCACAAAAGTTTTCCATTTGTAAACCCAAACGTGAACTAATGCATCAGAAGTTGCACATCTGTGAAGTATTTCCTCACAAATGAAATTATACAGATCGCTATGTTCTATGAGCATTTTAATGAGCGAGCACAAGTCCATCGATACAACTGCTCGAATCTGCTGCTACGAGTCTCAGCTGTTGTTTTTCTTGCAGATACTTTTGCAACACGTCTATGTGGTACAAGTGTAGCAAAAGTGATTTGTATCCTTATGAAGCAGAGCGTCCGTGGGCGGGACAAAATTGCAGCATTAACTAATGAAAGTCTCCGGCAGGGGGTGCATTTTTCAAACTACACTGGGAAAATCCAAGCAAACTCTTACTTTCTGGAGTCTTGAAAGTAGACAACAGGGCATCCTACACGACGGAGTTGGGTATCTTACATTATGACAAATTAAATTACTTAGTTCAACTGAATTCCCCCCAAATTATTGCATTAACATGCCGCAAGTATCCTTCAATATATTGTAATGGTCTGCTTGGATGGGGACAGACAGGGATGTTGTTCTTTCATATGGTTTTATATGCTATTTTGTATAGATTTATACAATAAACACAAGTGATGATAGGGCAATGATGTTTGTCCATGATGTATCTACAGTAAATTAAGAAACGGGAAAGTAAAGTAATAAGTAGTGAAGTTACTTTTCAAATGCAGTAACTAGTAAAGTAATCTCATTACAATTTACAGAAGTGCCATCACGATGGTGGCCCTCCATCGTGATGTCAGTCAGACATCACGATGGACGATGACATCGTCCATCAGCACAACCCTAGTAGGCAGTGTATTTTTAGGGCTGCAAATAACGATTATTTTAATAATCGATTAATCTGTCGATTATTTTTTCCGATTAATCGGATAAAAAAATAAAGATTTTAATTGCCACACCTTTATTCAAAAACTGAACATTACTTCAAATTCACAGTGCTGACTGAAGTGTAAAAACACCAGGTTATTACTCCAACGTTCCGGAACTATTAAAAGTAATATTAAATGATAAAAAAACATAACTGGGATAACACAAAAAAAACATACAATGTATGATATACATTTATATATATAGCCTAAAGTATATAAGGGATGTACATGGTTAACCGATAAGCTCTTCAAACGCTAAATACTAACGGTTAAAAATAAATTAAATCATCTTAATTTCTCTCAGATGACAGGAGATCGTTAATTTTTATTGATATTGATACCATTTTCGAGACTCCTTATCGAACCAAGTCGTTATTGAAACCACTATTGATACTTTTCTATTATTTTGTTGAAATAGAACTTGTATTATTGCTTTAATTGCTGATTAGATGATCATAGCTCAAGATAGGCCGTTAAACAGGTCATAATTCCATCTTTACTACTTATTTAAAAATATTTTTATTTTGCTTTTTCGCAAAATCTCAACACATTAATCATATTACTGAGCCGACCTGAACACATCACATTTGACACTGTTAGCTACTTTTTTTTTAAGCTAACTAGCTATATATCCTGCCGATTTTAACGCGGATTTAAAAACTGGATTACTATTTTTAACTGACGGGACTTTCTACACCGTCCGGTTGTGTGATTACTACCGCTGCTTTGAATGACTGTTGATGTGCACAGTGCCGACTCCGAGCCCGTCGGCACACCGTCTGCAGCAGCAGCTGACAGAGTTTTTGGATGGACTTGACGGATACTGAGTTGAAGGAGTTTTTTTAAGCCAAATACAGTGAAGGTACAACACTTTTATATAGTCCAGTGTTAAGATATGACCAAAATACAAGCTGTGGTCGCTCACACTAAAGCTCGCTGTGGGCGTGCATGAACCATGAACCAACCTGTCGGCGGCTAGCTGTAAACAGTGCTGCGCCTACGAGTGACGTATTAATCGCGCGACTCAACGAATCTATGACCAAATTCGTTGCCAACGCTTTTAGTAATAGATTTTTAGCGATTTTATCGATTCGTTGTTGCAGCCCTAATTACCTCTAACCCCCGTACTAAGCATGGACCTATTAAAGGTCCCATGACATGAAAATCTCAATTTATGAGGTTTTCTAACATAAATATGAGTTCCCCTAGCCTGCCTATGGTCCCCCAGTGGCTAAAACTTGCGTTTGGTGTAAAACGAGCACTAGCTGTTCTGCTCGCCTTTGAAAAAACTGAGGCTCAAGCGCGCTGATTTGGAAATCTGTGCTCATGACGTCATGAGGAATCTCAGCTCCTCCCCTTACTCTGCCTGGCCCGCCCAGAGACGTTGGCCCGCCAATGAGACTCGACCGTGCGAGCGCCACATGTGTGTGTGTGAATACACACACTGTAACGCAAGTGTTTCTTGTCGGTTCTTTGATGTGTCTTGTATTTCCACAACGAGACTGTCGTGGGGGTTATCTAAGCCATGGTTGAGAAGGAATTGGGGGAAAGGAACTTTGGTTTGACTCGCTGAAGTACATGAACTGCGACATGCCGCCGGTTGCCTGGTTCTTCTGGTTCTTCCACTTTCACATCAACCTGAAGTCGACTGAACCGCGCGCTGCCTGCTGCCGGCTGCCCGCTGCCGGGCGATGGTGCCTCGCGGCAACCGGCGGCATGTCGCAGTTCATGTACTTCAGCGAGTCAAATCAAAGTTCCTTTCCCCCAATTCCTTCTCAACCATGGCTCAGATAACCCCCACGACAGTCTCGTTGTGGAAATACAAGACACGTCAAAGAACCGACAAGAAACACTTGCGTTACAGTGTGTGTATTCACATTGATGTGGACGTTGAAGAACCAGGAACGTCGGAGAACCCAACGCGGTCGTTTGAGATTCATAATATCGGCTCACACAGCTTTTGGCCGTGATAATATATATTATATGATATAGATATCTGTGTAGGCTATATGATAATATTTAGATATAGAGCTCCAGGACTCCCGTGTGTTCTAGAATATTTACAGAACACGGCTAAAGGCTGTGTGCGGCTCGCCATTGCGATACATCCACTGTAAACAGAGCGCATGGTGGCTGCAAGCTGCTCAGGGCCACACCCCCACCCTCCTCCTTGACACGCCCACCGAAACAGCGCATTTGGGGGAAGCTCAATGTGCGACTGGCTCGGAGTGGCTGTAACTCTGCACCACGGCTGAATTTAGGGAACGGCTTTGAATACTGTGTTAGTTGCCCACTAATACCTATATTAAAGAATACATAAAATAGCATGTCATGGGACCTTTAAAGAAAGGACAGCGGACTAAAACAAGGCCGCCCATTCATTCCTATGAAAACTGCTCAATGGCGCAGGGCAACATCAAGGAGAGATTTGCTTCCGCGTCATGGGCGCCTAGCCACGCTCTAGTGCATGACGAAATATTCTCGTTAACTAGCATTGTAGCATCATAAGCGAGAGGTCACATTGTTTACAGACCATGGAAGTATAAGTTCATAACCCCCTAGATGATTCTACATTTGTGATCTTTAAATTACACTCCTGCCATCTGGACAACAATTGTTATTTAACAATTATTATGCCGGGCCGAAACAACATTTGTTTCACTACGACTACTTTCAGCTGCCCACCCCTCCTTCTCCTGGAAAAAATACGTCAAGAAAATAAAACGCTTGAGCTGGCGTTTTGAAAAGAGAAAACTTAAAATTTTTGGTAGATGGTATAATGATATTTATGAGCCTTTGATTAATATCCAGATTTTTTTTGCCGAGACACATTCCTGTTCCTCACTTGTATTGGAGTGAACGACGATATCTACTTCTGGGACTCCATGAATTGAGGGGCCCGCTTAAACAGCTGCAATACCAGGCTTGGCCGCTGAGCACTGGTGGATTGCGGAAGTATGTACTGCTCCTGGTACTAAAACGCCGGATCCACCCCCCCTCTGGGTTCCGGGACCTCCCACTTAACAAATTAAGCACTGGTGATGACTCACGTGGTGATCTGCGACTCCAGGAAGATGAGGATGAAGACGAGGATGGCAGGAACGCAACAGGCGAACATGACCCACACGGGGAAGGCCTTGTGCTCCCCAAAGGGGTTGATGAGCCAGCCGCGCTGGGCTGGGTTGGACACCGTAAGGCCCTTTGGAACCACCAGTTTCTATCCAACACAAACAGGCTAGTATTCACATACACAAACTCCTGTCATTGATTACGTGTGTATTTGTTTGTGTTTTTGTGTGTTTGTGTGTGAGTTGGTTTAGACCCAGTTTACACGTTCATGGTTATTTTGAAAAACTGAGACATTTCCCCTTGTTCATGCCCTTCTTTTACACGCAAACTGAGAATTTGCCACTGAAAACCTTCTAAAAACTCTGGCCAGAGTGGAGTTTTTAGAAAACTATGGTTTCATGTTTGCATGTAAACTGAGAAAAACTGAGTTTTAGGCAGCCGACGTCACAGTGTGCGCCAGAACTTGCACCTGCGCCAAAAGTAAACTATGTTTACATTTTCATTTAGGATTCTGATTGGCTTAACGTGGGCTTGAGCTGCTCGTTACACTGCCACCTACAGCTTTGGAATTTCCTGACGCCATATATACACAAGTTAGTGTAAACGAAAACTTTCGTGTGCACAATGTTATTTTTGAAAAAGTAGCGGGTGAAATGGCCGATTGTGAAAATAGCCGGCCACGTGTAAACGTAGCCTTAATCACCAATATTCACAGTTTAAAGAAGCAGTACGTGATATTTTGGACAACAAAAGTTGCAGAACAATATATAAAAAATCATGACATGAACCACCTCATGTTTGTCATTGAAGCCACCATGTTTATAGCAGGGGCAGGGTCAGGTTCTGAGCAGACATTATCGACGCTATCAGGCCAGGAATAAGACCTTAAGTTAAAAACATGATTTAAATTTAACTTAAATCGATGAATCCATTTCTAAAAGCATTAATGCCTTTTTAATAAACAGTGTAACACTTTTTTGTTAAAAGTTTAAATTACGTGATGTCACAGTCAGGGGGCCGCCAGTGTTGCCAGATTGGGCGGGAAATCTGGCTCAATATGACAACACTAGCGGAGGCATGACTTGCTGATTCTAAGCAGTTTTCTTTCAGAGTGCAGCAAAAAGCACTGCTGCACTAGAACTTCAGATATGCATAAGAATATGTAGTTTGTTTGGATGCTACCGCATTATCAATTTAAGAGCTAAGCTACTCAAAAGCTATTTGATTTAGAAAACAACTATTTGTTTATCTTTCTCGAACACTTACATTTGTCACATCGACCTTTGAGATGGCTGTGCTTTATGGATTGGGTAACCCGTCAACGAGAGCTCTTTAATGCTTGCATTTTTATTGGTCACACTTGTTGATAACGTTACTAGCTGCATTTCCATCTAAAAGGTGATGCAAATCTTTAGAAAGTTCTCAAAAAAGTAAGTCGAATTAGGTGCGTTTCCATCAAGTGGTTTGAACGGGTAACTACCCTAGTTCTGCCTGGAGGTGGCGCTGTAGGCAAAAAAAGAATGCCAATAAGTGTCTGTAATAAATGGTAGAAGTAGAAAAGCTGTATCGTTGTTTGAGAGCTTTCCACTTACTCCTCAACACATTCCAGGGCTTGTATCCTTTTAGTAACATCATCTCTCTTAGGTCCTGATAAATTGTGGAATTACGTTGTTGTTTTCCATCTAAAATAGCTGTTAGGTTCTTTTCTTGGATGAGAACAAGGAATAGTTTAATCTCTTTGTCGGTCCACACGTATCTAGCATTTACATTGGCCATCTGTTCAATGTACGTAATTAAAGGATATGTTTGAAGGATATACAAACGGTTAAAAATAGATACGTCGTTTCTTGAACACGTAACGTTGTTTGAGAGCACAATAGGGAGATGACGTTGATGTCGGCAGGGTTGCTATGGCCGGTCGTTATGCGGAAATTGGAAAGACTGTCAGTCCTGTGGGTTCAAAGTTTTCTTCTTTTCTTGATTCAGTTCGCGTCGGTCAGTTCGCCAAGAAGAGTCGTTCAGAATCGTTCGTTCGTTCAGTCGAGTTTCCGGTAGCGTTGAATCGAATCATGGAATGCACGGTTCTCAGTTGAGTCAGTCAGACTCAGCTCCTCCCTCGTTTTAATTCTCAATCGATCCTGGAAGTCGGTCATCAATCAATATAACAACTTGAACCAAATGCAGCGGGATGGGGGGGTATAGTTGATTATTGGATGTTTAACATATCAGCAAGATAATAGATTTGATTTAGCAATGATGGTGGGGGTCCCGGGTGGAGAACGAACCAGGAAAGAATGAGACTAATTTCCGAGACATTCAAATATTTGATTAATCCGGCATGACACAGAAAGTACAAAGACAGCATGCATTTATTGTTTAACTGATATTGAATGATATTATAGTACACTCGCTCACTAAGCCTCTTCCCTCTTCACCACTCATAGTCAGTGAACGAACAGCGAGTCAGCGAGTCAGCGACTAGTGGGTCTGGGAGGAGTCGAGTCTGAGAACGAACGAAACGAACGAGAGCGACGAATCAGATAAAGATTCTTTCATTCGAAATGATTCGGTCGTGAACGAACCATCACTAGGCCAGATAGCGGGTCCCAGCCTCGGCACAATATAGAGCACAATCAACCAACTTCAGTCCATAGTCATCAATATAAAAAAAATTGATGTACTTGCTGAACTTGCTCCCTCCTTTAGATTTTGTACCTAATGTCTGATTGATTCTTGGATGAGACAAAAAATTCAAAATGAACCAACCAACCTGTGTGTAAACATCTTCAATGCTAATATCTGCTACCACCATGAGGAAGATGGCGATGGGGACGCCAAAGTCCCCAAGCAGCCGCCTGACCTGGTGAACACAACAGGTTTACATTGTTTCTCCTTTCCATACTGTTCCTATTTATTTATTTATTGATACCGGTGATACTATTGCGTTTAATTGCATGTTCCTTTACAGAAGTTGTAAAAGAAAAAAATAATATTTATTTATGTCTGATGTTTTCAGTTATTAATCACAGAATTACTGAATGACTATAAGCACTTTTTTTTTCTTTATCACAGAGGTGCTACTATCACATACTAGTAGGTTGAAGACAGGTGTAGCTCATGGTGTTCATTATGGTATACAGAGCAATCAATAACTGACCAACCTACACCTGTACGGCCCTTTACTATTCCATCTACAACAGGTTGCTTACTTTTCCAGGCAGAAATGTTCCGTTCTTGAACTGCCGTAGGAAGAAGGCGATGAAGAAGCAGCCCAGCATCAGGCACATGGAGAGCAGCGCCGTGTTGGGGTAGGCTGGGTTCACCATCACCTTGGTGACCGTGGTGTTGCCGGTGCCGTTGTCGTACCGACGGCGCTCCGTCACCATGGGCTGCCAGGGCTCCTCCAAGGTGGAGTTCAGGTGGTCGTAGTTCAGGACCAGAGGGTGGGTCCTGAAGGTCTGGGGGGTTTGGGGGTTCAGGTTTACAGGGTTATTACGTTTACTACTACTCGTTTACTATGTTAACTACATTTACTACTACTTGTTTACTATGTTTACTACGTTTACTACTACTCGTTTACTATGTTTACTACATTTACTACTACTCGTTTTCTGTGTTTACTACGTTTACTACTACTCGTTTACTATTCTTACGTCATTTTTCTTTGCTACATGTTTACATATTTTAAACATATGTAGCAAAGAAAACTGACGTAAGAATAGTAAACAAGCACGTTAACCTAAACGGTTTGCTAGTCAACCAAAACAGTCAGCAGGACAAGAATCAGCAAATAACCTCAGCGGTTAACTAGTCAACCAATACAATTTGCAAGACAAGAATCATTTCCAGTAAAAGTTCAAATCAGTACAATTTAAATTGTTTTCGTTTATGTTATTGATTTTGATATACTGCAGGAGCTGGATCAAATTAATCCCGTGGTAAAACCATAAGCCGAGGGGGCTGAGAGGGAGGGCTATGGAGAGGAGTTACCCTGCCCAGCTTGGCGAAGGTTTCGTAGATGAAAATGAGGGAGATGAGGATGGAGAAGATCTCTTGGGTGAAGCGGGAGATGAAGCGGACCAGGAAGCTGCCCTCCAGGGCAACAATGAGCACCACGATGATGACCAGCCAAACGCCCACCCACACCCGGCCCACTATGTACTCTATGTCCTGGGACTGGCAGAACTGGGAGGATTGGGATGGAGATGGGAACATATCGAACACAATCTATAGATAACAGGTCAGATAAACATAATAAACAATGTAAATTACAGTAAAAATAATAACTAAATACTAGTAGGAATATATGCAGTGGAAACGGCCATAATAAAAAGATAGCACAAACATTCTCTATATTCTTTTATTCCTTTTTTTCCAGTCGAGTTGAGGAGGGTTGAGGCATGCTGGGGGAGGGGGGGGGGCGGGCCTTCATACTTGAGGCCCCCCTCCAGTACTTTATTCACTCACTGCAAAGAAGGCCTCCTCAAAGACCAGCAGCGGGCCGGAGAAGCCGATGACCAGGACGGGCTGGGCTGACAGCAGGCAGAAAAGGACGCCCTGGAGGCTGGTGGAGACCAGCAGCTCCGACACGCCCATCATGTTGTCCACTTTGTCCGCTGGACGAGGGGCCGAGGTCACAGCTTTATCCCCACCTCCTCCTCACTCTATTCTATCATGTTTCAGAAGCAGTGTGTGTGCACTCAAACACATGCAAACACACTAACACGCACACACACACACACACACACACACCCACACCCACACCCACACCCACACAAAGACACATACCCAGCAGTCCTCCGAAGGTGATGGCGGGCGACAGGGCGGCAAAGTAGATGAAGATGACGGCGGCGAGCACCTGGCTGTTGAGGGCGTCCGTCAGGTCGCTGCGGTAGTGCTGGTAACGGCCCCGCATGTCCCGCAGCATCCCACCAAAGGGCCGGCCCGTGCGGGCTAGGGGGTCCTCCGCGGGGGCCCCGGTGGAGAGAGAGCCTGCGAGGAGGGGGGGGGGGGGTTGAAGATAAGAGGAGAGAGCCGACTGAACCTTTTCTCATAGGACAACACAGGTGTCACTCAGAACCATGTTGAAGGGTGGGCTCCTCTCATGTAGCGGGGGGCGCAGGTCGTACGAGAAGCTAGTGAGAAGAAGTCTGCCACCTTGGCCCTGGTACATGACCGGAGCAGACCTGTGTGCGTGTGTGTGTGTGTGTTTGTGCGTGTGTATGCGTGTGTTTGTGTGAGTGTGTGTGCGTGTGTGTGTGTGTTTGTGTGTGCGTGTGTGTTTGTGTGTGTGTGTGTTTGTGTGTGTGTGTGTGTGTGTGTGTGCGTGTGTTTGTGTGTGTGTGTGAGTGTGCGTGTGCACAGAGAGACTCAGTCAGTCTTTCCCAACCTCTTATTACCCATCGTTAAGTCTGAAAGTCGTTTAACCCCGTGAATACCTGCCCCTTATAGTCACCAGTGAAAGACTTAAGATCTTAAATCCTGGTCACCCACTAAGTCAGCCTGTGAAGACATACACAGACTGTGTGTGTCTGTGTGTGTTTAGTGTGCGTTTACATATATAAAGTTGCCTCCCTCAATGTGTGCATCTGTGTTTCTTAACTGTGTTTGGGTGTGTGCGCTTGTTTAGTGTGTGTGTCTGTGTGTATGTGTGTGTGTGTGTGTTTGTGTGTGTGTGTGTGTGTATGTGTGCGAGCATGTGTTTAGCATGTGTGTTTAGGATGTGTGTGTGTGTGTGTGTGTGTGTGTGTGTGTGTGTGTGTGTGTGTGTGTCCTTGGACACACCCCTGCGGGCCGCGGCGGTTAGGGGATCCGAAGGCTCTGGGGGCAACTGCCTATCCTCCAGCAGCCGCTTCTGGAAGCCCAGCAGGCCGCTGAGCGCTGCTTCACTCTGGATCTCCGTGGGGGGGATCACCACGCTGCAGTCCATGAAGTCGGACACGGCCACTGTCACCTGGGCCGCGCCCTGGGCTCGCAGCGCCGCCTGGTTGAACACCTGGAGGGCGGAGGGGGGAGACCTGTTGAGGGGAGCACCAGCGGACCACCGCTAAACCACAGGGGAGCCTGGACCGGGACACCTCCTTAACCTCCGCTAAACCACAGGGGAGCCTGGACCGGGACACCTCCTTAACCTCCGCTAAACCACAGAGGAGCCTGGACCGGGACACCTCCTTAACATCCGCTAAACCACAGGGGAGCCTGGACCGGGACACCTCCTTAACCACTCAATGTCAAGGAACAGTCCCCACAGCAAGAAGGAGAAGGAGAATGAGAAGAAGAATAGAAGGAGAATGAGAAGAAGAATAGAAGGAGAATGAGAAAAAGAACAGAAGGAGAATGAGAAGAAGAATAGAAGGAGAATGAGAAGAAGAAGAGAAGAAGAAGAAGAAGAAGAAGAAGAAGAAGAAGAAGAAGAACAACAACCACAACAACAACAACCACAAGGATAAGTAATATGGAGTTATAAATCCCCTCACTTTATCAGCCATGAGGGCTGCCATGGCCCGGCCAGTTTCGTGGTAGTCAAAGTTGTTCTTCCCTGGACCAATCAGGACGAAGACAAAGCGAACGGGCACCGCGGCCTCCAGAGCCGAGTCCAGCACAGTCGCTGCCTTAAGCCGCACAAACGCCACTGTGGGCTTCTCCAGGAAGTCCAGGGATCCTGGCGGGAAAGACGAAACGGAATGACATCCATAGGAATAACACGTAGTTTGTACGTTGTATATGTACATTGCTGTGGAGGATATCAATAGCGTCTGTCAGTGTAAAAGTGCATTTTCTTTTTTTGCTGGATCGATGTATTAAGCTAACAGTTGTTATTCCACTGGGAAAGTTGATACTTGGTTGGTTCTAGCAAATTCGGTCAACTATTATAGGGTTACAATGATGCAGAGGATGCAATGAAAATGGATGCATTTAATGTTTCCAAGGACTTTGTAGAAGCAATTCTCATACCCTTGCGTTTTCTTTTTTAATTATATTTTCTATTATTATTTGTAGCTATTTTATTAATCTTATTGTTGTCTTATTGTACTCATATGTTGCATGATTCATTGTCCTTTCTGCTGTTAATTCAAAATAACATCTGTGAAACAACCATCACCTACCTACTAGCACCATGGAGGCCTCCACGCTTTCAGCCGCGTCGCTCTGATGAAACCAGATAATGGAGATGAGTTGACTGAGCACACACCCTCACAGGCCTGATTATGGATCCTTGGATCAGTATTTTGTCAACCCTTTCACAGTCTAAGCCTTTGAGCGATTTTGTTTCCTTGTGCAGCAGGTATTTGATCATCAGTGGGAGTAGAAGTTGTCTGGTCAAACTGGTTGAATTCGCCCCCATGTACTTCAAAAGACCCCTGATTCTAAGCCTTGTGAGGGCAAAACAAAAATCTTTGTTGGTATATCATAAGAAAGGCCATGGAATATAAGGACTAAAGACTCATGTTGAACATTATCGTCAATATTTCGATACTTTCACATTTCGTAATGTGCTGTGTACCACTTCATTGGAAGAATATTGGTATTATTGTTTTTTATCTATCTTTAATAAAATATTTATGGCATTCAATTACTTTATGGACAGGATCAGTTAGGATAGAGAGTGGATAACAAGATGAGCCTCGAGCCTGGGTCCACATAGGCACATGCAGAAGAAAAAAGAAACAAATAGAAACATTTTCTTATTTCTTCGGTCCAGTGACACACCTTTTCTTTGACAGCGATGTTGTGTATCTCTGTTCCCTTAGTAAGGACTTGGCTTTCTGGGTCTGCTGACTGGCTAGAGAAAATAAAATACATGATTGTTATCAGGTGACAAAAAGAGAAAATGCAATCAAAGGACAATGAAGAGGTCCCTTAGGGATGTTGTCTTATTATATTCCTGTCATCCCTATTATTATGGTTAGAGTTAACCTAATTGTTATAAACTAGAAAATGCATTTCCTGCAGAAAATGCGGCTAGTGCTGTAGCGCAAAGTGAGGTTGAAAATATGATTTAGATAAGCCGCATAGTTTTAGACGTGAAGAAAATCAAGTGAAGCGAATTGAGTCTAAATGGAGTAAACAATGTACACATGCACCCCATTTTAAAAAATTTAAATGGTTGGAAACAAATAAAGTGAAGAGTTAAACAAATAGCTACTGTGATAAAGTTTGAATACATTAAAGATATAATATAGCTGAGCGGTTCAGATCGGATTGCCAATTTCCAGCCCAACTATAGACACAAAACCGCCCAATCAACCAAAACCCACCCAAAAAATCTATTGCCTGAAAACCGGTAATAATTAATAATAATCATTATTAACTATGACGTTGTATGGTGTACAAGGAGCCTCTCATCTATCTAAACCTCACAAGGTATGTGAAGAACACACTGACAACAGCAGAAAACGGGTCGTCAACGAGATGGCATTAATACACACAAAATAGGCATTTAAAGACAGTGTGCAGGAACACAATCACCGAAAATGGATGTTTGGTACATGAGCTAAAATAAAACAACCCTCAAAATAACAATGCATAAAATGATCTTACATTTCTGTAGAACTTCACCTTGAAATTATCGTACAAGAACTTAAAGAACCTAAACCGGAGAACTATGTTAAGTCAACGCCAGCTCGACCCTTACATCATGAATCATAAACCAGAGAACTATGTACAGTCAACGCCAGCTCGACCCATACATCATGAATCATAAACCAGAGAATTATGTAAAGTCAACGCCACCTCGACCCATGCATCATGAATCATAAACCAGAGAACTATGTACAGTCAACGCCACCTCGAATAATACATCATGAATAATAAACCAGAGAACTATTTACATGGCGTGAAAAACATAGTTTAAGCATTGTTGTTAGCATTTAGCTTTTACTTTTTTAAAACACTGCATATGTAGAAAGCACCTAGCCTCTAGCCAAATAAACGGGGGTCCACAGAGACATACACCCGATTTATCAATATTTTTTCCAATCAATTAATAGTTTTAGCGCCAGTGTACCAAGAAATAACATAACCGTTTAGGCTTGACATTGTGTTTCTAGGTTCAACATTGACGTTGTTTAGGCTCTGCGATGTCCGCAATGGTTAGCTTTCATAGCTACCTTGGGCTAGAGCGTCATCTAGAATGTCCTCACACTCAAGCCTCAACGTCAATGAGACCAACTGGGAATATATGAAGCGGGTAGGGAATTAATCTGTGATTCTGAAAAAAGTCGTGTGGTGTGTGGATTTGTTAATTGTTTGAACGGAGTTTAACGGTTAGAAAAGTGTCCATCATCCAATTTCCATTGTAAAAATGATAATTTAAAGTAGAATATAACGTTTAAAATATATTAAGAAAATCAGAATAGAAGCGCACGATTCCAAACTAATCTGAATATTTTAAAATGAGATTGGAGTCTCTAGGTGCAAAATGTCGGGTCCCAAGGTTTGTAGAGAATAATAAACAACGCTAGGACCCTGGGGTCCTAGCTACCTGGGGTCCTGTACATACCTGGGGTTCTGGGTCTAGCTGGGGTTCTGGGTCTACCTGGGGTTCTGGGTCTACCTGGGGCTCTGGGTCTACCTAGGGTTCTACCTGGGGTTCTGGGTCTACCTTGGGTTCTACCTGGGGTTCTGGGTCCACCTGGGGTTCTACGTCTACCTGGGGTTCTACCTGGGGTTCTGGGTCTACCTGGGGTTCTGGGTCTACCTGGGGTCCTAGCTACCTGGGGTTCTGGGTCTACCTGGGGTCTACCTGGGGTTCTGGGTCTACCTGGGGTCTACCTGGGGTTCTGGGTCTACCTGTGGGTCTTCCTGGGGTCTACCTCAATGTCTTGTTTTTTAAACGATTTATGATGACTATATGCTCTGTAAGGTGACCTTGGGTGTCTTGAAAGGCGCCTCTAAATTAAAAGTATTATTATTATTATTACCTGGGGTTCTGGGTCTACCTGGGGTTCTGGGGTCTACCTGGGGTTCTGGGTCTACCTGGGGTTGTGGATCAGAGAGTTGAGAACGCCCTCCCGGTCTCCGGGTCTGATCTCCTTCTTCTTCACCAACTCGTCCACCATCTTCTCAGCGATGGTGGCCAGACTCAGCTCCTTACAGTCCAACATCACCACACCTGCACATGGCAAGGAAAACTCTTACTTACTATACTAGCAGACAACTTCAATGTGGTAGAGGAGATGTGATTAATTAATCATTCATTTCTTAATTTATTTATTCAGGTGTTCATGGCGTGTTTTTCCTGCTGCATTTGACAGCATTTCAGGTTCTATTTTCTTCCATCCAGGCATGCATCTATTCAATCAGCCATTAATGTTTATCCGTTCACCAATCCAGCCATCCATTCATCGAGCATCCCTCCATTCATCCATCCATCCAGTCATTTGTCCTTCCATCCAGCCATCCATCCAGTCATTCATCCATCCATCTGTCCAGCCCTCCGTTCTCCCCCCGTGTGTCCCGACCGGTGTTCAGGGTGCGTCTCAGCTGCACCAGGCTCTTGAAGGTGAGGTAGGAGATGTGCGAGGAGGGCGGACCCCAGGCCTGAGGGCTCTCCTCGCTGCCCCCCCAGCGGCCCACCTCCTGCCAGAACGACGGCTGCTGCTCCTGGGCCCTCATTGGCTCAGCCCCTGGGTCCACCTTGGACCAAATGGGACGATTGTGGGGGATTACACTCTCAAAGGGGTCTCACAGGTCTACAGTCTACAACAACCCCCTAACCCTTAAGCCTTGGGAAGGAAGGAACACACAGAGGAAGGATGGATCCCTACTCCCAGGACACTGAGGAGTGCCAGAATAGGGCAAGGCACATTAAGGCAGCATGGAGATTAATGCACACCCACAGAGCCCAGCTAACACCTGCCCCCAGCCCTGGACAGCTCTGATCCTTTCGCAGGAAAAACTTATATTTTGGGTCTAGTTGAAGAACAATGTGCCGGCCAGTGTTTTTCCACTCTTGTAGGTCAAAGAGATTGTTTGATAGGTTTGTGTTGGACCCCGGGCTGCCCTCTCCAATCACACAGAGCGGCAGGTGTTTTGGCAGCACCCTTATCGGGGCGTCGCCCAAGGTCCTTTGTCCTCTGTGTCAACGTGGAGCAGCCGGCGGAACGACGCCGGACCAGAGATTTACGCTTGCTGTCATCGTGGCTCATGTTGTGAAGGGGCATGGCTGCCGTGAAGGTGTCCCAGGCTGAACACTCCCGGCAGGTTGGGGTGGTGTCAGCCTCAGGCTCCTCTGGGCCTGCTGGTCTATGTCCCACAAGGGGGCGGACAGTGGTTCTTTGCTACTGGCTGCTGGTGTTTTGACCATCAATAAATGGGGGGGGGGTGTTGGTAGAGCTGGAGCCTGTGTATGTGTTTGGGACCGTCCTGTTGTGTACCAATTGCTATCTATCTAACTATCTATCGTCATAACCCCTCCAAGCAGATTCTATTCTACAGCAAAACACCATTGCTCAGCTGCAAAAGGTCATAACTCAAATATGTAAAGCTTCCAAACAAAGATATCGTCAAAAGTCGATGCCCTTAAAATGAACAGTTCCTTTGACATTGTGTAAACAATGATGATCCAAATATTTAGTTTTTCAGTGGATCCATCTATCTATCTGTCTGTCTATCTATCTGTCTATCTATCTACATTTGACACGTTAATAAGAATTTTATCCAAACCCATTTCACTGAGGGAGATCCCTACCTGGATTCGGTGTTTCTTGTTAACGATGATGTTCAAGGCAGCTTGACCGGAAGTAAAAAGGTGAAAATCTTAATTATAATCATTCTACATTTTATTTGGCACAATTAATTCATTTAGGATTCAACTTTCTTGATGAGCAACAATCATCATTATATATGTATGCTAATTATAATACTATAAATAATACTCACAATTTCTATGAATTACATAACCATAGCTCAGCTGAAAAAGGTCAAAACTCACCCAAAACATGGAATAGCTCAAAACAAAGTTAATGTCTCATATCAAAAGTCAATGTCCTTAACTTGAAAAGTTCCTTTGACATTGTTTAAACAATGATTGTCCAAATATTTAGTATTCAATGATGCAGTTGACCCTGGAAATGTTCCTTGTATCCACATTTCAGTCTTATTCCATTTATTAATCGACACTGAAAGTTAACCATACTAACTGAATCTGTATCAAACTGAATACCTTTCAGATGCAAATTTCAAAAGGACAAGGTTTTACCTGAAAGCATGTTTATTTACACAAAGTAACTGACTGACAACTCAGAAAACAGACAACGTACACAGCCCAATACAACACATCAATACCAAAAAGAAGTGAATGATAATCACAGCGACTCGGTAAAGCTGGATGGCGACACTAAAGGCTCCCCCCGTGATGAGACTCATGCTCAGTGACGGCTGGTGGTTATTTTGCGAATGCATTACATTTATCAATAGGCCTACTTCACAGGGCTCCAGACGCCATGAGGTCACCTTTATATCTCTGTTCATAACTTTCATATAATGTGAATGATTTTGAAACAAGAATAAGGTGTAGAGAAATGCGTGTCTTTATTTGAAGCACAATTATAAATAAAAAGAAAAAATAAGGTGTTTAAAGTGCTTCACTGAGCTGAAATTGAACATTTCGAACTAAACCATTAAGCAAAATAAAACTTTTTTTGTGCTTAAAGTATTAAACAATTAAAATGTTGACCGGTCTCCCTTTGCGCAAAATGCGGCTGTAGACGATCACACACTCTTTGGTAGAGACGTCTGTTTCGCCGTCAATCATGAAGGACATCTATGTGGCGTATCCGACGTCCGCAGCTGTCTTTTGCTTTAAGGTGTCGCCTATTATCGCAATGAATTGTGCACATGCCATCTCATTGCTATACGTCGGGTTGACGTTTAATCCATAAATAAATAATCCGTAAATTTGGTGAATGGCAACTCCTCTTTGGCAATGTTGTATGCAACATTAAATTTGATCATTTCCGATTCCTTAGAGAACCTTATTGTTACTGCCTGTCGCTGAAATGCAGCTGGGAGGGGGGGCACTTTCTCTACACACTTGTCACGTCATGTTGGGTTATTTAGACATATGTTTTTTTAATGTATCGATACGAAACGTTGTTGACCCGCTTACAAATGCACTATTACCGGCCATATTCTGACCGGCTGAATGACTTTAGCCCAAATGGGAAGCATATGAAGGGGGCGTGTCACGATACCTGTCAATCAAAATTGAATGGAAGCTAACGCTACTCCGCTTGGGCTGAATACATTTAGCCAATTCACAGGAAAAAAAACAAGATATATCATGTATCCTGGGTTTTTCTGTCACTTTTTGGTGCAGTTGCTGCTTTAGGTTCTACCAAAATTTAAAACAAAATGTTCTAAGGTTTATAATAATATTTTTTCATTTTTACTGTAAAAGGTAGGGAGGGCTTAGCCCTGTTAGCCCATTTATACCAGCCGTCCCTGCTCATGCTATATATGACAGATTGACGGATTACAGGTTAGGACATTTGTATGGACTATTGTACATTTGATGACATAATGTTATAATTCATATGTTTTGGAGAGGCAACTATTCAACTGAGAAGCAACATACTGAGCGTTGATCAGCTGGATGTATGTAATTAGTAATTGTGAAGGCGAAATTGTTTAAAATGATGACATTATAAAATGTGTTGTTAATAACCACCCAGTTGTTTGGAGGTTTGTACATGTTGTTTTGAAAATATTCACTATTTGATAATTGTCCCGAAGTCCATCAGAATAACCGTTTGCTGGATGTGGGCATAGAAGTTGTCTCTCATAACAGAACACATTCTTTGGCAAACTAGAGGGGCTGTGTGTGTGTGTGTGTGTGTGTGTGTGTGTGTGTGTGTGTGTGTGTGTGTGTGTGTGTGTGTGTGTGTGTGTGGCTGTCTGTTTGCGTGTCTGTTGATGAATGTGTTTCTATTATGACCCATGCATTCATATTTACTTTCAGTCATTAAAGACCTTCATATTTGTGTGTGTAATATTATGAGCATGCATGTGTATAGTACTGTCAGATGTCTGACTTAAGCCTTCAAATAATGTCATTGACAAACTTGAGTTATTAATAGCACCTAAACAGCCTATTCATCTGAAATAAATAAACATTTATCTAAATGGAAATATGCAGTATATTGCATATTATTTTATTTGTTGTCTTTTTGCACTATTATGTTATTATGTTATATTATATATGTTGTGTGGTAAATATACTATTGGCACATTTGGAGTATGGGGAAACGGATTTTCGGTCCTATATGTAACTTGTTGCACGGTCGGTCAGACAATAGAGTTCACTTTGACTTTGACTTTTAGTGACAGCAGTCTCTACCTGTAAGTGACAGCAGTCTCTACCTGTTAGTGACAGCAGTCTCTATCTGTTAGTGACAGCATATACCTGTTAGTGAAAACATCGACCTATTAGTGACAACATCTACCTGTTAATGACAACAGTCCCTACCAGTTAGTGACAACATCTATATGTTAGTGATAAAAGTCTCAACCTGTTAGTGACAGCTTTCTCTACCTGTTAGTGACTGCAGTCTCTACCTGTTATTGACAGTTTTCTCTACATGTTAGTGACAACAGTCTCTACCTGTTAGTGACTGTAGTCTCTACCTGTTAGTGACTGTAGTCTCTACCTGTTAGTGACAACAGTCTCTACCTGTCAGCGACAACAGTCTCTACCTGTCAGTGACAACATCTATATGTTAGTGATAAAAGTCTCAACCTGTTAGTGACAGCTTTCTCTACCTGTTAGTGACTGCAGTCTCTACCTGTTAGTGACAGTTTTCTCTACATGTTAGTCACAACAGTCTCTAGCTGTTAGTGACAACAGTCTCTACCTGTTAGTGACTGCAGTCTCTACCTGTTAGTGACAACAGTCTCTACCTGTCAGTGACAACATCTATATGTTAGTGATAAAAGTCTCAACCTGTTAGTGACAGCTTTCTCTACCTGTTAGATACTGCAGTCTCTACCTGTTAGTGACAGTTTTCTCTGCATGTTAGTGACAACAGTCTCTACAAGTTTGTGCAGTAGTCTCTACCCATTAGTTTATATTCGTTTATTTAGTTTAATTGTTTCAGGGAACATGTACAAGATACATTAGTTACATAGTGTGCAAAAAGATGTTCTGTACCAGATTCTAGCCAAAAGGTAATTTCCATCCGCACTCCCTGGGCAGGTAAGAGCAATAGAATAAAACATGCATGCCCACACACACAGACTCTCACACACACACACACACACACACACACACACACACACACACACACACACACACACACACACACACACACACACACACACACACACACACACACACTGCATATAATCAATAAGTATCATAGAAGTTATTGCCATATGCAGAATAACTGAGTAAAGAATGATGATTAGTGCTGATTAATGCTGAAAAGACTGATTACCTAATATCCTTTATTTTTTCCCTCACGTGAGAAAGCACAAAATTCTGTAATTTTTTTAGATTGTTTGGGAGAGTGTTCCATGCTTTAGTTGCTGTAAAGGAGAAGGCTGGTTGTGCAAATACAGCGCTCCAATTTTGGAGGCTACAATCTCACCTTGTGATGGATCGAGTAGCTCTGCCTATTCATTCAGCGCATGGTTGGACACATTTTTTCAAAGGTGGTGGAGCAGCATTATGAATTATTTTGTGTATTAGGTGCATGTCAGAATACAGTATAAGGTTATCAAGGCTAAGCTTGTTATACTTTTATTTCACAGTGGTGGTACTGCATTTATCTTTTGTAAAAAAAATTTAAGAGCTTGTTTGCAAAGTGATTAATGAATTTCAAGGCAGTCTTGTTAGCCTGAGACAAGCTTGTCATCCATAATTGTAGATGTGACATAATCATAGCATTAAATAATTCTTAGTAGCAACAACTGTTAATGAATTTCGAATGTGTCTAAAATTTGCTATGTTATATTTCAATGTATTACCAAGCTTTTTAATGTGTTTTTAAAAAGTGAGTATGGAATCTAAGGTCACTCCCAGGTATATAAACTATCTAAAAATGTTAGCTTTTTTCCATCCATATATATGTTTGAATAGCGCTTTGTTTGTATTTATTTCTAAAGAACATGGTGACTTTTTTTTCAGTATTCAGTGTGAGAAAATAATTGCTCAACCACTTGGTAACTTTTTGCATTGTTACTGTCAATTTGGTAGCAAACTGTTCTGGATCTTCAACATGTGTAAATAGGACTATATCGTCAGCATACATACAGATTTCCACATCGTTGCACACAGATGGTCGATTATTGATGCAAGTGCTGAATAGAAGTGGTCCCAAGATGGAACCTTGTGGTACCCCCATGAAACACGCTCTTAAAGATGATGTCTTATCCTAACACATTGGAAGCGATTTGACAAATAAGACCCATGTCTTATTTGTCAAATCCCATTAGTGACAGAAGTCTCTACCCATTACTGACAGCAGTCTCTACCCGTTAGTGACAGCAGTCTCTACCCGTTAGTGACAACAGTCTCTACCCGTTAGTGACAGCATTCTCTACCCGTTAGTGACAACAGTCTCTACCCGTTAGTGACAGCAGTCTCTACCCATTAGTGACAACAGTCTCTAACTGTTAGTGACAGCAGTCTCTACCCGTTAGTGACAACAGTCTCTACCTGTTAGTGACAGCATTCTCTACCGGTTAGTGAAATTATCTACCTGTTATTGACAACATTCTCTACCTGTTAGTGACAGCAGTCTCTACCTGTTAGTGAAGCTGAACTTACCCGTGGCGGAGCAGCAGCTGTGAAGATCGTCAGAACTCAGGTCTCCCAAACAGTGTTACTTTATAAGTCCCGCCTCTTATGCAGGGCTGTCACTCTGAGGGGACGGGGGTCAGAGCGTCGATGGGGCTTGCAAACACACACATGCACAAATAGACACACAAACATGCTTTCAGGCACAAACCCACACACACAAATAAATGCACACACACAACACACAAATATACACAGACAAAGGCTAGCAAACAAACACGCATGCACACACATACCACACACACTCCCACAGACATACACACACTGGCATGCACAAACTCAAACACACATATGGTAACACAAACACACACATACATACACGGACAGATTCCAATGACTTTATGTACCAAAAACACACACATAAATGTGTTTTTTCACATTATTTTCATCCATACACAGACAGACAGACACACACACACACACACACACACACACAAGATAATGTTCCGGTGTCACCCATAATATTGATAGTAAATACAACTTCTAAAGCGTGGACGCCTGTCACATACTGCCAGCATCTAATCTGCCTCAATGTCTCTGTTTGGAGGATAACAGAGGCTAACATTACACCCCCCCCCACACCCCTCTCACCTTCAGCGGTGCCAAGAGATCCCCTCCTCCTCTTCCTCCAACTCCTCCTCTTCCTCCTTCTCCCCCTCTTCCTCCAGCTCCTCTTCCTCCTCCACCTCTTCCTCCTCCTTGTCCTCCTCCTCCTCATCTTCCTCCTCTTCTTCAACCCCCTCTTCCTCCCCCTCCCCTCCCTCCTCCTCCTCCTCTCACTCCTCCACCTCCTCTTCCTTTCCTCCTCCGCCTCCTACCCGTCCTGCTCCTGCTATTCCTCAACCTCCTTCTCCTCTTCTACCTCCTACTCCTCTTCCTCCTCCTTCCCTTCCTCAACCATTCTCACTCTCTTGCTATCTTTCTCTCTCTCTCAATCTCTCTCACTCTCTCTCCCTCTTTCTCACTCTCTCTGTATCAATCTCAATCTCGCTCTCAATCTCTCTTTGTCTCACTTTCTCTCAATCTCACTATCTCTCTGTCTCACTTTCTATCCCTCTTTCTATTTCTGTCCCACTCTCTCTCACTCTGTATCTCAATTCAAAAAAGCTTTATTGGCATGAGAAACAAACATTATCATTGCCAAAGCAGATGAACAATTAGGAGGTCAAAGTATAAAACGTTAAATACAATATATATATATTATTTACAGATCAGATATTTTACAAATTTCTGAAAATGTTGGGTATTATACAAATTCCAGTGTCTCCTATAGACAGATAAATTAAAGATACACTCTAAATACACAGTATTTACAATATGGGGGACATGTGCAATAGTGCAATCACTGTTGAATGAGTCTGTTTAAGGGGAGTTTGAGGTCCTTCTATCATCACAACAGGTGACAAATCTGACTGCTGTGATCGCACATTGTTTTACTTCTCCCAACTGATATGGTAGTTTGTTAGCCTATGGTCTGACTGGGAGGAAGACAGAAAGTGCAGCTCAGTTTCCAGTTGGTTTTGTGTGCAGTGGGAGCACTGTCTTCTCTTGGGAGCCTGGTCTGTCTGTTGCGTCCCTTCTCGATGGCCAGGCTTTGTCCGCTGTTAAGGGACAAGAAGAAGTGGTCTCTTTCCAATGTAACAAATAGTTATCCTTCTGTTTTCTTATAATTCGATTTTTGCCTGATGTAGTTGTGTGTTGGACAGAGGCAAGCTGGCTAAAGGGACATTTTTCTGGGTGTAGCTCGCTGTGGGTGAGGGCCTGGTTGTGGAGTGTGTTTCTGACACATTCCTTAAAGGTCCCATGACATGCTATTTTATGGATGCTTTAATATAGGTATTAGTGGGCCACTAACAGTATTCAAAGACGTTCCCGAAATTCAGCCGTGGTGCAGAGTTACAGCCACTCCGAGCCAGTCGCACATTGAGCTTCCCCCAAATGCGCTGTTTTGGTGTCTATAGCTATAATGCAAATGAGGAGCGAGGCGGGTCAAGGAGGAGGGTGGGGGTGTGGCCCTGAGCAGCTCGCAGCCACGGTACCGTGCGCTCTGTTTACAGTGGATGTATCGCAATGGCGAGGCGTACACAGCCTTTAGCCGTGTTCTGTAAATATTCTAGAAGACACGGGAGTCCTGGAGCTCTATATCTAAATAATATCATATTATACATAGATATCTATATCATATAATATATATTATCACGGCCAAAAGCTGTGTGAGCCGATATTATGAATCTCAAATGACTGCGTTGGGTTCTCCGACGTTCCTGGTTCTTCCACGTCCACATCAATCTGAAGTAGACTGAACCGCGACATGGAGGAGAAAGGGATTGTTGCCGGGCAGCGCTTAGGCACCTCCGCCTCCTGCAGATCCGAGGCGGTGGTCCCTCGGCAGCGGGAAGAGGGGCTCAAGCGGTTGACATTCGCGGCCAACAATCCCTTTCTCCTCCATGTCGTGGTTCATGTTATTGAGGGAGTCAAAGCCAAAGTTCCTTTCCCCCAATTCATTCTCAACCATGGCTGAGATAACCCCTGCTACGAGTCTCGTTGTAGAAATACCAGAGACGAGAGTCCGACGTGTTATGCGCCATAACACCACAAGCAGAACGGTTATCCAAATAACAAGGAAGTATACAACACTTGCGTCACAGTCCTTGAGCTCTATATCTAAATAATATCATATAATACATAGATATCTATATCATATAATACATTATTATTATTATTAGCTTTTATCACGGCCAAAAGCTGTGTGTGCCTCCAGACGATATTATGAATCACAAACGACTTTGTCGGGTTCTCCGACGTCTCTGGTTCTTCCACTTTCACATCAATCTGAAGTAGACTGAACCGCCCGCTGCCTGCTGCCCGCTGCCTGCTGCCCGCTGCCCGCTGCCCGCTGCCGGGCGGCGGTGCTTCGCGGCGGTGGTGCCTCGCGGCAACCAGCGGCATGTCGCAGTTCATGTACTTCAGGGAGTCAAAGCCAAAGTTCCTTTCCCCCAATTCCTTCTCAACCCTTGCTGAGGTAACCCCACTCACTACAGTCTTGTTGTGGAAATACAAGAGACGTCAAAAAAACGAGAGCAAACACTTGCGTTACAGTGTGTGTAATCACACACACACACATGTGGCGCTCGCACCGTCGTGTCTCATTGGCGGGCCAAATTCTCTGGGCGGGCAAGGCAGAGAAAGGGGAGGAGCTTAGATCCTTTATGACGACATATGGGACCACATTCCAAATCAGCGCGCTTGAGCCTCCGTTTTCTTCAAACGCGAGCAGGACAACCCCGAACGTTTAACCCCGAACGCAAGTTTTAGCCACTGGGGGACCATAGGCAGGCTAGGGGAACTCATATTTATGTTAGAAAACCTCATAAAGTGAGATTTTCCTGCCATGGGACCTTTAAGGTGGATATTGAATTTTAGCGCTTGCTTAATTTTAATGATTGGATATCGTCCTTATTCTGCTCTGCATGTATTATTTGATGTTTTTCTGCCGTCTCTTAGGATTCATTTGCTTAATTCTGCATGTTTAGTTTCAATTTGATGTTTGTCCCATTTTATAAAATCTTGGTTAGTGAGTGGACCCCAGACCTTACAGCCGTAGAGTGCAATGGGTTCTGTCAGCGTGTCAGAGATTCTGATCCAGATCTTAGTTGGGATGTCTAGTTTGATGATTCTTTTTATGGCGTAAAAGGCCCTCCTTGCCTTGTCTCTCATCAGGTTGTTCACAGCGTTATTGAACTTTCCTGTGGTGCTCATGTTTATGCCGAGGTAGGCGTAGATTTTGCTGTGATCTTCTAGAGTAATAGTGTCTATAGGCAATAAGGTGAACTATTAAAATATAGAAAGTGATTTTCGTTCCCACGTCCGGGCACTACTTTTTGTTTTGCATAGGCAATACCATTGTGGACATTGGGTTAAAAGTTATCCTCAAAATATCCTTTTTTTTTGCCCCATGTCGAGTATTTGCACCATGTCGATGTATGAACTCCAGAAGGCAACAGCCATAAATGTATTATGTGAATTACAAAAAAAACGAAAATCTTATGCAGCAGGTTTGGCTTGTACATTTATTTACATTCATTTTTTAAAACAAAATCTCTCACAAATTGACATTTATACATACACCTTACATCTGAGACAAGTATTTTTGCATAGTGTAACATGCTTGGCTCTGGCATGAACATAAACTGGGGAGGCCACACGCAGGGTAAAGGAATAACAATGGTTTATTGAATAAGAATGAACAGAAACTAAGGTAAGGTTAATGGGATGTGGTGTAAGTCAGTAATATGTGATGTAACCAAAAGTGTGGTGTGAGATCAGTCATGGAACCAACCAAACAAAAGCCTAAAGCCAGCAGAGGAGAGGAGAGCCCCGGATGTTGGCACAGCAGGTCTTTTCTACCCTCCCCAATCAGCAGGGACATTGCACACACCCGATACCTGCAGACAAGAAAGGGAGGTGACAGAACAGGCAAGCAGCACAAATGGGCGGAGTCTTGAGAGACCCACCTGGGTCGTTACATATCCCCCCCTTAAAACAGAAGCCCACGTATGTGGGATTCTGACACACACACACACACACACACACACACCAACCCAGTCGCCAAGAAAAAACGTCAGTGGTGTACGTTTCCATGAACACTGGATACGTAGCATTTCAACGTAAAAAATAGCGTGTTATACCTACAATATCCACGTGTGCCGCTGTGGAGGCGGGTTTCGGGGTTTGGGTTTCACGGCTTTCGCGGCAAATTGTGGACACGATTGTTTAGGGGGGGGGGGGGGGAGACTGTTGTTGACCGGGGAGGGGGGGGGGGGGAGGAACACGTTTGTTGAGGGGGGACGACGACACACGATTGTAGGGGGGGGGGACACGTTAGTTGAAGGGGGGGGGGGGGGGGGGGGACACACGTTTGTTGAGGGGGGGGGAGACACGTTTGTAGGGGGGGGGGCACGCTCGACAACGAGAGTTGGTTTTTATTGAACGCTCGACAACGAGAGTTGGTTTTTATTGAACGAGACTTCAACACGGAACAGCTGCGAGAAACGATGGTCACGTCACTCTCGGTGACGGTGTCGACAATAATGAACACACGAACAATGTTAATAGAACAACACACAACCACATAACATCCCGAACCCATTAACCCCAATTAATCCTAACAACAAAACAAGTTAACAAAAGCCCCATTTGTCAACTGAGAACCCCAATTCCCAGAATCCCCCGCGGCTCCGGAACACGGCGTAGCTTATATTAATCTTTATTATCTGAATGGGAAATGCAATATTTTAGGACAGATACACCATTAAACGCGTTTCTAATGACATTTCTAGCGAGAAATTTACATTTTCCTTACATAATCTTCAGTCAGTGAATGTGTATGATCTTTATTAATCTTTATTATCTGAATGGGAAATGCAATATTTTAGGACCGATTCACCGTTAAACGTGTTTCTAATAACATTTCTAGCGAGAAATATACTTTTTAATTGCATAATCTTCAGTCAGTGATTGTGTCTGATCTTTAGTTTTATAGTTATTAGGAGTTGATCGGCTCGCTCGCATGTTTCAACGACGTCAGGTTGCTTTCGCTAAACTAGCAGCTCACGTGCTTCCTGCGTTTGTGTTATTAAACTGTTACTTTATGTAACTTTTAATGATATCATCTTGTTAGAAACACGTATATCTGAGAGCCAACCCAGTCGCCAAAATCATACCTACGTTGACAGTGTACGTTTCGTGAACACTGGATTACGTCGCATTTCAACATAAAATAGCGTGTTATACACACACACACACGCACGCACATGCACAGGCACACACACACACAAGCACACCCACGCACGCACGCACAGACACACTGACACACTGACACACAGACACATAGACACAGACACAGACAGACACGCACACACGCACACGGTGCATTTCGCTGCTAAAACCACAACAAAAAAATATTCCCTCAAATATTATTACTATCAAAACGTTGGCCAAAACGGCCAATAATATCATTTTTTTTTGGGATGCTTCTAGGACATTTTGGGTGGATTTTGAACGGTATGTGGGGGGCACGTTTTTTGCAGGACCTGGCAACCCTGCGCTGTTGCCCGAGATCTGGATCCACCCCGGCGTGGTGCCGTCTCCTTTTGACCCCAGACTTCTGGGGGAATAGCTGAATCAATTCATTAGTCAATCAGAAGCATGTAAATATCTTTCCGGTGGTGTAAGAGGACAAACAAGGTAGTGGTAGTAATTAGCTGTCGAAATTGGAGGCCTTAATCAATACTGAGCAGCTATTGATTTGCTTCCCGATAAAGATTTGTCACAAATGACATGTTATTTAGCATCTACACGTTGAGCTGAGTCCAATGACACCAAGAACGACACTCTAGCTAATGGTAACATGTATTTTACATGGTACACCTAGGTCTAGGACATGATCTCGGTGTAGCAAGAGGCCGAGCTTGATCTCATTGGACTCAGCTTAACGTGTAGATGCTAATTAACATGTAATTTGTCAAAAATCTCCATCAGGAAGCAAATCTATAGCTGGTCATTATTGATAAAGGCCTCCAAAATCGACAGCTAATTACTACCCCGAAACATATTCAAATATGATCATGTGTGGCACTGTTGCAATCGTCTCGAAACGTAGATGTCAAAGGACACCTTGTTTGCTCTGCTGCACCACCGGGAAGATATTTTCATACTTCTAATGGATTGATTCATATTTTAAGGTTCTCGGAGTGAGACTTTAAGTGGCTGCAGCAGAAGTGTTGAGACGAAAGATGATATCAAGAGATTTATAGAATATTCCCATTCACATTATGATTCTTCGTCGTAACATCCGACCAAACATCCTTTACATTCACAGAGCGAAGATTATGAAAGTCCAGGCTCAGCAAGTGCTCCATCTCGTTGCACCTGCACCCAGCGGCTCGCTTGCAAGATTTTGGCCTGAAGTTCTTCCCAGACCTATACCCTAACAGTCCAATATGCATATCTGAGAATCAGGCCTCTCTTCAATAATGACAAAATGTAATTCACTTTTTGTTATCTCATAAGCGGCGTGGTGCCGGCTCCTTTTGACCTTTTGACCCCAGACTTCAAAGACGTGGCCATAGGCCAGCGTTGTCTACACACATTAAGCCACAAATGTACACCTCCATCCCGCAAAAAATGGGGCCTAGAAACTAACCTCTGTCTTATGTACATTGACTGTACTGTTGGAGGTCACGCCCCTTTTCCAGCCTTTTCGAGATAGCTAGGGATGCTAAAATGTTGACACACATTTCCCGGGGCCCCGAGAACGACATATGCAAGATTTGTAGTTCTAGCCCATAGAGAAAAAAAGTTTTCCCAAATGGACTGTCATTTGGACAAAGCCCCTTCAGAAGTGTTGCCTGCGAGACCTGCGAGACCCCGAGGGCAGGAAGGGGGGGCCCTTCCTGCCCGAGACTTGGCGCGGTCAGACCCCAAGGGCAGGCCCCCCCTTCCTGCCCTCGGGGTCCGACCGGGCCAAGTTTCGGTGCGGGGGTCCCAGTTAGGCCCTAGAATAAGGTATTAAAATTTCAGGGCGGTAGGACCTTCCTATCTCAAAAACTGTTTTTCCACCACATTCTGAACCATTAGGTCTTGCAGGCTACACTTCTGAGGGGCTTTGTCCAAATGACACTCCATTTGGGAAAACTTTTTATCTCTAAGGGCTAGAACTCCAAATCCCCGGGAAATGTGTGTAAACATTTTAGCATCCCTAGCTATCTTGAAAAGGTCGGCAAAGGGGCGTGACCTCCAACAGTACAGTAAATGTACATAAGACAGAGGTTAGTTTCTAGTCCCCATTTTTTGTGGGATGGAGGTGTACATTTGTGGCTAAAGGTGTGTAGACACAGCTGGCCTGTGGCCACGTTTTTGAAGTCGGGGGTCAAAAGGTCAAAAGGAGCCGGCACCACGCCGCTTATGAGATAGCAAAAAGTTAATGTGTATTTCTCTCATAACTTTTTGTCATTATTAAAGAGAGGCCTGATTCTCAGATATGCATGTTGGATGGCTAGGGTGTTGGTCTGGGAAGAACTTCAGGCCAAAATCTTGCAAGCGAGCCGCTGGGTGCAGGTGCAACGAGATGGAGCACTTGCTGAGCCTGGACTTTCATAATCTTCGCTCTGTGAATGTAAAGGATGTTTGGTCGGATGTTACGACGAAGAATCATAATGTGAATGGGAATATTCTATAAATCTCTTGATATCATCTTTCGTCTCAACACTTCTGCTGCAGCCACTTAAAGTCTTACTCCGAGAACCTAAAAATATGAATCAATCCATTAGAAGTATGAAAATATCTTCCCGGTGGTGCAACAGAGCAAACAAGGTGTCCTTTGACATCAACGTTTCGAGACGATTGCAACAGTGCCACACATGATCATATTTGAATATGTTTCGGGGTAGTAATTAGCTGTCGATTTTGGAGGCCTTTATCAATAATGACCAGCTATAGATTTGCTTCCCGATGGAGATTTTTGACAAATTACATGTTAATTAGCATCTACACGTTAAGCTGAGTCCAATGAGATCAAGCTCGGCCTCTTGCTACACCGAGATCATGTCCTAGACCTAGGTGTACCATGTAAAATACATGTTACCATTAGCTAGAGTGTCGTTCTTGGTGTCATTGGACTCAGCTCAACGTGTAGATGCTAAATAACATGTCATTTGTGACAAATCTTTATCGGGAAGCAAATCAATAGCTGCTCAGTATTGATTAAGGCCTCCAAATTCGACAGCTAATTACTACCATTAAACATGTTCGAATATGCTCATGTGTGGCACCGTTGCAATCGCCTGGAAGCGTAGATGTTGAAGGACACCTTGTTCGTCCTCTTACGCCACCGGAAAGATATTTACATGCTTCTGATTGACTAATGAATTGATTCAGCTATTCCCCCAGAAGTCTGGGGTCAAAAGGTCAAAAGGAGACGGCACCACGCCGGGGTGGATCCAGATCTCGGGCAACAGCGCAGGGTTGCCAGGTCCTGCAAAAAACGTGCCCCCCACATACCGTTCAAAATCCACCCAAAATGTCCTAGAAGCATCCCAAAAAAAAATGATATTATTGGCCATTTTGGCCAACGTTTTGAAAGTAATAATATTTGAGGGAATATTTTTTTGTTGTTGTTTTAGCAGCGAAATGCACCGTGTGTGTGTGTGTGTGTGTGTGTGTGTGTGTGTGTGTGTGTCTGTGTCTGTGTCTGTGTGTCTGTGCGTGCGTGTGTGTGCTTGTGTGTGTGTGTCTGTGCATGTGCGTGCGTGTATAACACGCTATTTTATGTTGAAATGCGACGTAATCCAGTGTTCATGAAACGTACACTGTCAACGTAGGTATGATTTTGGCGACTGGGTTGGCTCTCAGATATACGTGTTTCTAACAAGATGATATCATTAAAAGTTACATAAAGTAACAGTTTAATAACACAAACGCAGGAAGCACGTGAGCTGCTAGTTTAGCGAAAGCAACCTGACGTCGTTGAAACATGCGAGCGAGCCGATCAACTCCTAATAACTATAAAACTAAAGATCAGACACAATCACTGACTGAAGATTATGCAATTAAAAAGTATATTTCTCGCTAGAAATGTTATTAGAAACACGTTTAACGGTGAATCGGTCCTAAAATATTGCATTTCCTATTCAGATAATAAAGATTAATAAAGATCATACACATTCACTGACTGAAGATTATGTAAGGAAAATGTACATTTCTCGCTAGAAATGTTATTAGAAACGCGTTTAATGGTGTATCTGTCCTAAAATATTGCATTTCCCATTCAGATAATAAAGATTAATATAAGCTACGCCGTGTTCCGGAGCCGCGGGGGATTCTGGGAATTGGGGTTCTCAGTTGACAAATGGGGCTTTTGTTAACTTGTTTTGTTGTTAGGATTAAGTGGGGTTAATGGGTTCGGGATGTTATGTGGTTGTGTGTTGTTCTATTAACATTGTTCGTGTGTTCATTATTGTCGACACCGTCACCGAGAGTGACGTGACCATCGTTTCGCGCAGCTGTTCCGTGTTGAAGTCTCGTTCAATAAAAACCAACTCTCGTTGTCGAGCGTTCAATAAAAACCAACTCTCGTTGTCGAGCGTGCCCCCCCCCCCTACAAACGTGTCTCCCCCCCCCCCTCAACAAACGTGTCTCCCCCCCCCCCCCCCCCCCCTTCAACTAACGTGTCCCCCCCCCCTACAATCGTGTGTCGTCGTCCCCCCTCAACAAACGTGTCTCTCCCCCCCCCCCCCCCCCCCCCTCCCCGGTCAACAACAGTCCCCCCCCCCCCTAAACAATCGTGTCCACAATTTGTCGCGAAAGCCGTGAAACCCAAACCCCGAAACCCGCCTCCACAGCGGCACACGTGGATATTGTAGGTATAACACGCTATTTTTTACGTTGAAATGCTACGTATCCAGTGTTCATGGAAACGTACACCACTGACGTTTTTTCTTGGCGACTGGGTTGCACACACACACACACACACACACACACACACACCACCACCTTTAAAGAACCACCTAGGCCTACAGTACCCGCCATTCACCCCTCTTTACCCCCAGATTCCCGACCTCCAACAATTTCCGGCCCCTGAAAATGTGATCTAAGAGAAAATCTAGCCGAAATCTCCTGAGCGAGCGGTATCAACGGAATTTGATAATATCCTTTAAGGAGATCGCACTTGGTCACATATTTGGCCGCCCCCACTTGGTCAACGCAGTCCTCTATTCGGGGAAGAGGGAAAGAGTCAGGCTTTGTTACTGCGTTCACCTTCCGGTAACCAGTACAAAACCTAAAAGTGCTATCTGGCTTGGCAACTAATAGGCAGGGAGATGCCCAGCTTGAATATGAAGGCTTAGCTAACCCATTCTCTAACAAATACTGGACCTCTGCTTCCAGCACTTTTTGTTTGACCGATGGCACACGGTAAAACCGCTGTCTAATGGGAGTCGCGTTACCTACATCAACATCATGTTCAATTAATTTGGTACATGATGGTACGTCAGAAAACAAAGAAGAAAAAGAAAGAATAAGTGACCGTAATTCACCCCTTTGACTGATATGACCCAATAGGTCATCCAGAGTCTTTAACATTTCTGAATTTTTTAGTCTCGGCCGTATCACACAGACCAGCATAGTCCTCCTCCCCAGCTGCCTCCTGCTGGGAAGGAGCGCAAGTCACACCCCCCATGACTAGTGCGGCGCACTCAACATTAGCGTCCCCATCTTCAGTCAGCTCACTACTGGAGGAATAGTATGGCTTTAACAAATGTATATGACACAGTTGAGACGGTTTCCTCCGATCTGGAGTGGCAATCACGTAATCTCGCTCAGTGACTTGCCGGACAATAGAGTGAGGACCAGAGAACTTAGCCCGAAAGGGAGAACCAGGCACCGGCAACAATGCCAAGACCTCGTCTCCCGGACTAAATACTCTTGACTCAGCTCGGCGATCAAAAACCTTCTTCATACGCGTTTGTGCTTGGGACATATTTTTGGTAGCACACTTCCAAGATAGAAGCAGTCGGCGTCGGAAGCCGTTGATGTAATCTATGCGATTGACCGGTGGCTTCGTTTCCTCCAAGCCATCTTTTAGAACTGCCAAAGGACCATGAACTTTGTGCGCAAACACTAAATCGTTTGGACTAAAACCCAAGCTGTCCTGAGTGACCGCGCGGGCCGCCAACAGCAGCCCCCCTTGGTCGCTCTGTAATGTTTCCGTTGTTACAGCCCTAGCATATAATTCCACTAACCCCTCATCATCTTTTTGGGCTAAAACGACTTTGTTATGGGACAGTGACTGTGGTAGGTTTGGCAACGATGGGATCGCAGGTTTGGCTGACTCTGCGAGACTCCTGTCTCGTCACCGCGCACGCAGTAAACACCTCAGGGTTTTCCTCCACCCACTCATGCTTCTTTGTAGCCTCGGCAGGTTCAGTTGATACTACCGGTGTCACTTGCTCACTCAACCATACTCTGTCTCTCCAGCCAAATTGTTGCCCAAAATCATTTGTACACCAGGTACAGGTAAAGCCAGGCGAACACCTACAATGACATCCCCCTGCACAAGATCGGAACTCAGTGCGATCCTATGCAGGGGAACGGACATGGTTTGCATACCTATGCCCCGAATGAGAACATTTTTACCAGTATTCGACTGGACTGAAAATGGCAAAGCGGATTCCACTACAAAACTCTCCGTTGCCCCAGTGTCTCGCAAGATCTTAATAGGCCTTCTATCAGTGCTGCCCACTAGGGAAACAAAACCGTCTGTGATGAACGGGCCATAACTCCCACTGACCTGTCCATCACAAGACTCAGTGATCCACTGTCTCTCTACTGGGTCCTCAAGTACTTCACAGCCTGAGCCACCCGCAAGGTTTGTGTCATCTGATGGACTACTCTTTATCTGTACCCCTATAGTCGTGTTGTTTGACTGGCGTACTGGAGCAGCGCAACCCCTGCGCATGGTTCGACAGATATTTATCCTTATTTCGATTCCCTGGGCATTCTCCCTTCCAATGACCTTTTTCCAGGCAATAATGGCATTGGCTATCAGGGCCAGGTTTACTACGATTTGAGGGATCTTGTCTCACCGTATACTGACTGTTCTGATTTAACTGAGCGCTTTGGTCAACAAGTGAACGATTCGACCACTGTTCATCTCGAGAGTACTGATACTTACTCTGTGAATAATCTCTATTCCTAGACTTATGAGTTAAGACATACTCATCAGCCAGTATGGCAGCCTGAGCAGCAGTTTCAACCTTATGCTCACACATAAAAGTAGCAAGACGTTCCGGAAGGATGTATTTAAACTGTTCGAGGACAATCAAATCACTTAATTTTTCATATGAATCCACCTTTATGGAAGAGCACCAGCGGTTAAAAAACCCAACCAACTCTCTCGCCACCTCTGAATACGTCTGTCGCTCTGTTTTTTTCCAATTGCGAAACCGCTGTCTATAGAACTCTGGCACTTGTTCATACGCTCTTAAAACCGCCTCCTTAACATTGTGATATATTTTCCGCTCAGTCACCGACAAAGCTACATATGCGTCTTGAGCTCGGCCAGAAAAAACGGTTTGGAGCAAAAGGGTACGTTCAGAATCGCTCCAACAGCGCTCATCAGCAAGGCCTTCAAAAAGAGAAAAGAAAATATCAGGATCCCGGTCATTGAATTTTGGTAAAAACCTAATCATATGGGAGAGGTTTCCCTCTGCGCCCATCCCACCCGACGACCCAGTACCACCATCCTGTATTTTCCCGTCAGCTATTAATCTCAGTCGCTCTCTCTTTAGTGCGTCTTCCCTCTCTCTTCCTGCCTTTCCTGTTGCCTAAGTTTTTTTATTTCAACTTTAAAACGCCTCTCCTCAAACGCAAGCTCTCTTTCACGCATTCTAGCATGTTCTGCGGCCTCCCAGCGTCGTTGTTCATTTTGAAGCTTTAAAAGCTCCATCTGCTGCTCAAACGTCAACGGATTATTATCTAAAAGTTGACTGTCTGACCCAACGCGCTCGGGAGTAGAGTAGTCCGTCAGAATAGGCTTGGCAGGGTTAACCAAAGTAATGAACAATTCTCTCAGTTTCTCTTTCACCTTGTTTTTTAACTGTTCCTTTTTCCAGTCCCTTGGCAGTTCTCGTTCAAAGTGATAATGCTCAGCCACCTCTCGTAATTGTTCTTTAGTTAATCCCTCCAAAAAAACTTAGGAGGGATTTGCAAAGAATTCATCCATCGATTCTGTTTTACTCATTTTCTCCCTACGTCGAAAACTTGAATGGCTTCCAATGCCTAATTATTTGGCGTCATACATGATAATTCAGACCAGCACTCAATTGGAAGCACAGGTGCACCACCACCCCAAAAACAACCCGCAACCAAAGAGCAGCCCCGCATCTACCTGAAACCCCCTTGCCCTAACTATTTCTAAGTCTAGTCTTCTGTGTGCCCACATGCAATTGAGTTGCCGAAGCAACCCCAGCGCGGTCGACACACGAAAAACGACAAACAAAATAAAAAGGCAAAGAAACAAACGACGTTAAGCGCCCTTCAGCTGCGCAGGGGTTCACGATAGCTCGGTAGGTCTAACCTACCATCCCCCTCCCAGTTACCTAGTACACCTGTTCCCCCCAATCAAGCGCTGCCTGCACAGCCAGATCGCGTTGCAGCCACAACACCTGCAACGCTGCAAGAACCCAAATGGCCTCCCTCCTCCACGGCAAACCAACATACAAAATCTCGGCCAAATCAAATCACAATCAACCCAACCAACCAACCAAACCATGCGTGGGTCTCCCCAATTCTGATAACTAAACTGCGCAGGTACTTCACACCATGCCAGCAAGAATCTTTAATTTTAATTTAGCACTACAAAAACCACACTATGCTCCCCAATAGCCAATAGTGGGAATCAAAAATGTAACTTCTACATACCAATTTCCAGGTTCCAAAAGCACGGACGAGCCCCCATATGTAACATGCTTGGCTCTGGCATGAACATAAACTGGGGAGGCCACACGCAGGGTAAAGGAATAACAATGGTTTATTGAATAAGAATGAACAGAAACTAAGGTAAGGTTAATGGGATGTGGTGTAAGTCAGTAATATGTGATGTAACCAAAAGTGTGGTGTGAGATCAGTCATGGAAACAACCAAACAAAAGCCTAAAGCCAGCAGAGGAGAGGAGAGCCCCCGATGTTGGCACGGCAGGTCTTTTCTACCCTCCCCAATCAGCAGGGACATTGCACACACCTGATACCTGCAGACAAGAAGGGAGGTGACAGAACAGGCAAGCAGCACAAATTGGCGGAGTCTTGAGAGACCCACCTGGGTCGTTACAATAGGTATACTTAAATTTGAATTTAGACCATGAAATAGACAAAAAAAAGAAAAGAAAACTTCAACTTAAGTGAATAGCAACCTATAAAATTGAACATACACATGGTACATTTTGCTAAACAATGATGTTTTATACATTTAAAAGTCCAGTGGGGTATTCCACAAAGCCGGTTTTATCACATAACTGGGTAAGTTAAACCAGGGTTTGCGGTAACCCTAGGTTTTCCGTTCCTAAAGGATCACGGTATGTTAGTTGCTATAGAAACATATGCTCTGAATCAAACCTGGTCGGACCAGGTTTTGCATAGGTTAAGTTTGAAACATAACCCGGTTTTGGGTATTTCAACCGGCGTTCACCGCAGTGTTCACAATGGCATGCCCTTTTGATGAGAGAACTGCTGATAACGCAAATTATACGTGCAATCCACCGGGATTGATAATACCACGGCTTGACATCTTGGCATATCGGATGACTTTTTGCTGGAGTGGAGAGATATAGATTCTCGCGCAAATCTTTAATATATTTAAATAGCCTTACATAGCCAACACTACCAATCGAGGACCTGGCCTCAGTTCACTCCAGACTATTTGCGTAGCCCTCCGTTTTTTTCAAATGGTAGTTTTATCTAGGCTATAATGTTGGAGATGCTGAGCACATCTCAGTCGTTTCAGATGACCCATCCAAGATTTGTATCGGCCTCCTATCATACAAAGAGCAATATTGTCTGAGTACTATGCCGAGAGGCATTTAGGCTACAACATAAAGTAAGCGGCCCGTTTCGCCATATCGATCAGGGTTTCCATGATCCATACATCACGTCTTTTTAGGTTTGGCGTGGACGCGCGCAACCCTGTGTTAACCAACCCCGAGTTGATTGAACTAATGCATAACCGCTGCTGTGGAACCGAAAACTCTGGGTTGGTCGGCACAGGGTCAATCAACCTAGAGTTCAGCGTTAACTCAGTGTTTGTTAAACCTCCGTTCGTGGAACACCCGTCAATAGTGTCTGTGTTACTTTGGCCCAAAAACGCTGACATCCATCAAAATATGGGATAATGCCGAAAAATTTACAATACAACAAAATATGCATTACAGTTCAGAATCTGTACACAAAATGGTATAAAACAATATTAACCTGAACAAAACAATGTGTTGATGTCACAGCAGTGGGGTATTCCACAAAGCTGGTTTTATCACATAACCGGGTAAGTTAACCCAGGGTTTGCGGTAACCCTAGGTTTTCCGTTCCAAAATGAATACGGTATGTTAGTTACTATAGGAACATATGCTCTGAATCAAACCTGTTCGGAGCAGGTTTTGCGCAGGTTAAGTTTGGAAAATAACCCGGTTTTGGGTATTTAAACCCGCGTTCACCGCAGATATCATGTGTTCACAATGGCATGCCCTTTTGATGATAGGCCTGTTGATATAAGAGCGCAAATTATTCGTGCAATCCACCTGGAGCGATTAATAAGACCATGGCTCGACATCTTGGCATATCGGAGGACTTTTTGCTGGAGAGATATACAGTAGATTCTCGCGCAAATCTTTAATACATTTAAATAGCCTTCTCCAGCCTTACATACCCAACACTACCATTCCTGGCCTCAGTTCCCTCCAGACTATTTGCGTAGCCCTCCGTTTTTTGCAAATGGTAGTTTTATCTATAATGTTGAAGATGCTGAGCACATCTCAGTACTTTCAGATGACCCATCCATGTCCGGACCAAGATTTTCATCGGTCTCCTATCATACAAAGAGCAATATTTGCTGAGTACTATACCGAGAGGCGCTTGCAACAGAAAGTATAAAATAGTCCTAACGGACTTACATCCACTGGAGAATGTTCGATCGTAGCCGGCGGCTTCATCACAAGCGCTAATCTATCTTGATCTGTGAAGTTGATGAATTGTCACTTTAGGTTTTCTACCCAGTTACCAAAAAAAAACATTTGGAACATATGCGCTGTGGCACGCACACGGTTTGCATGTGTTACTTCGAAGGCAAACAAAATCTAAAGTACAAGAAAAACACAACCTACATTCAACCAGTGGGGTACCCTCACATGGCCCCTGACTCTCTGAGGAGGTACCTCCAGGTACCCCCTCCATGCTAAGGCGCCCTGAATTTATGTCTATTAACAGCTCCTCCAGCGGGGTCAAGACAATTTGAGGGGCAAATCCAGTCTGCCGACTGTCGGCCTTTTTACGATTGGCTTAAAAAAAAGGGCTTATTTCAATTTATACCAATACAATGGTGGGAAAAGCTTACCAGTTTGTATGTTTTTATACTTCATTTTCTCTTGATCCGCTGACCGCTTGGGAGCCATCGGAGTACATATTTTTTTTAGAAGAAAAGGTTTATGTGGTAGGAACATTAAGAATGCCTAACTGGGATATTAATAGATTAATGGCTCAAATATTAAGGATCATGCTTTTGACATGTAACTGACGCATTTACGCGGTCAGCGATCTGCTGCCAGGCTTTGGTTCTCCAGGTTGCAGAGGCTTTAGTGTTCCCTTTTCTTGTGATAATGTCCTTCTCCTCATCATAGCTCTCCAGGAGAACCTGGAGTTCCATTTCATTGAAATAAGCGGCCCGTTTTGCCATTTCGATCAGGGTTTCCATGATCCATACATCACGTCTTTCTAGGTTTGGCGTGGACGCGCACAACCCTGTGTTAACCAACCCTTTGCTGATTGAACTAATGCATAACCCGTGCGGTGGAACCGACAGCTCTGGTTTAGTTGGCACAGGGTCAATCAACCAAGAGTTCAGCGTTAACTCTGTATTTGTTAAACCTCTGTTCGTGGAATACCCCTCAGGTCTGGAGTATTTTTTATTATTATTATTATTTCTTAACTTTTCATATTGTTAAAGCCATATCTCAAGAATGCTTTGATGAATTCTCCTCAAATTTGGCACAAACTCACACTTTATTAGAGGACGAACTGATTATATTTTGAAGGTCAAGTGCACTGTAACCTCATGTTTTGTTTTTATTTTTAGTATTGAACTTAAAAAAAAGAATACTCTGAGGCAATTTTCTTTTGAAGGGGAAGGTTTTGAAGGGGAAGGTCACTGTGGGCCCTATCTTGCATCCGGCGCAATTGACTTAATCACTGGCGCATGTGTAGTTGCTAGTTTGCAACTGGGGCAGAGCGTGCTTCTCCCTCCTGCGCCACGCTTCGGTAAATTAGGGAATGATCTTGCGCCCCAAGGGGCGGCTCGGCGAAAGGAGGATGCGTGTTCTGCCGCAAACGTTCCCTGGTGCTATTTTGACGTTTCAGAAACCACTTGCGCCACAAACCAGGAAATACCTGGTTTAACGTCAGTGGTGCGTGGTGCAGATGCTATTTTAAGGGCGCATGCATAATGTTGCTTGTGCACCTCATGCATACACTTTGCTTCTCTCATCTACCTAGCCACACATTCTTGGTAATTATTTGGGAAAGAACAGCTGATACAGCGGTAATAAGTTGTACTTTTAAATCAATGCATCTGCAAACACAGTACAGCAAACACATATTCTCTTGACACAGACGTCGTGTACATGCCGATAACTTTTAGGATTGATGAGTATTTGATTGTGTGAAAACATTGTTTTACCGCGAGTGAATGTTAAAAATAATTAATGAATGCGGATGCGCGTGTGAGTATGTGTGTGTCCTTGTCCAACCACCTTTTGTCTTGGAATCTCTGTTGCATGTTTGCTCAATAGCCTGATCACAGGCAATCGAAGCAAATCCATGGACACTTTGGCGTTGGACAGTCCACTGGCCTTTAACGCTGAGGTCATTGTGGCAAGAAGGATGTGTTACAGGCAAATTGACCATTTCCAGCCAGTATGAAGGTAGATACCTAGCATAATTCACACGATCGTAAGCAAAAAACCATGCCATCATCAAACGCACTGTTGACAGGTGAAGTTGCCCGTTGCCCCATGTCGAGTATTTGCACCATGTCGATGTATGAACTCCAGAAGGCAAACGGTGGGTTTTCTGCACAAAGTCTGCATAGTTTGAACACATTTTGTCAATTTTCTCGTTTGCACCCATGAGATCCATTGTTCTCTCTGGGAATGCACATTTGATCTCATTAATGAAATCCAAACACTCATCTCTCTCCACTGGTGGCAAAGAGTCTAAGAAGGTGTTAACTCTGGTGCGTTGCAGACTCTCACACACAAGTTTGTGTGCCCTCATGCTGCAGTTGTAGTGATGACCACTGATCACACCATTTTTGGATCCTGGGGCAACCATTTCAGATTCTATGAGTATACTTTTTCTTAGAATACCGAGGTATTACATGCATGTGTGAAACTCGCCTAGTCTTATCACTAGACGCTTTGTCAAGTCTTCGTCTTTCCACTCCCTTCTGCAGTGGTTGTTTGTTCTTGACACAGGTTCAGCGACAGAACTTTGCAGCATAATGCCATTTGTATGGTGAGTGGTTCCACTGTCTCCTCCCAAAAGTCAATATTGTCCCACACCAGTATAGTTGGAGTCTTCTTCGAGAATCCAACCAGGATTTTGTCTCTGCCATCTAGTAGTTGTAGTTGAGCATGGCTAGTGTCTAGACTGACAACTGTGTCCCATGAAGCACAATGTCCTTGTCCACCCAGCAGTGACACAATTTGTGAGAAACCTGTTAATTGGCGAATACTTAGACCAAGACATAATGATTTGGGTGTCTGGCTCCGACCTTTTGAGGCAACATACATAATGTCTTGACAAATAGATATCTCTTTTAGTTCTATTTCATCCCTACTGACCGCAAGCGGCGGTGCTTAAAGCACCTCGTGCATGCGCGTTTCGAGTACCTAGTACCAACAAAGTCACCTGAGACCCCAACGGGACACCAGGAAGGCTATATCTCCCGGTGTCGTCAGAGGATCTGTTCCTTTACATCTTCTCGCTGCGCAGTTAACGTATTGAACCTTTGTTTAGAGAAAGGAAGGAAATTTTCTTACAGCTGGCTACGTGCAGCCTCGTGACCTTCCCCGCGGCTCCGACCACAGGAAGCCCGTCCTCCAGAGGCTGTGGCTAGTTCATAATTCTAAGCAAGAAAAAGAGTTGCGTGCCGGCGTTTGTTGGTGAGGGCAGTGTGCTCGCTCCCGCTCCCAGCACTCGTTGGCCTCATTGCTCTGTTATTGTTTGTTTTTTGGTGTGTTAGCCGTTAGCTTTGCTCTGTTATAACCATCAATTTATTTTCATATAACTTACCGGTGAAGGCGGTGCCTTCGCTCCCGGTAACGTTTTAATTTGGTGTTCCTTTTTAAGCAGCAGAGCTTATGCTCAAGCTATTTAATATCGGTTGATTTAATTTTCTGGTGAAGGCAGTGTTCTCGCTCCCGCTCCCAGTAACGCCGCATTTGGCCCTTATTTGTTGACAATTAGTAGCAGCAATCAGGCAAATTAGTTTTCTGTTTCTTTTCTGTTCAATTTACTGGCGAGGGAAGTGCTCTCACATCCGCTTCCAGTTACGCTGCCTGTGGCTGCCTCCGTAATGGCCCGGCATGATGGAGCTGGGTGCTATGGGTGCCCCCCCAAAAAAGGAGGCAAGGGGCAGGCTGGCCTCCAAGGTGGACGGATTGGCGGCCGACATGGAGCAAATGCGGTCGCTCCTCCTGGCCCTTCAGCCTGGGAGTGGTCAGGGGCTGGCTGGGCTACAGCCTGGCCCTCCCTCGCCTCAGTTTGACGATGCCCTCTCTCTGGCAGCTTGGCTAACCTCTTTAACAAGGTTATGACAGAGGGCAATGCCTCCCACATATTGGACGAGGCCTCCTGCTCCTCTGCACAAGGCTCTCTGCAGGGTCAGCAGACACCTCCATGGCGGCCATCATGCGGATGGCTCTGGCTCGCCTACAGCTCGATGCTGCGCAGACTGAGTCGGCCCAGGCCAGCGCCTTCTTCAGGCGCAACCTTGTCCCGGCCACATTCTCTGTCCCTCCTTCAGAGGATTACTTGAAGGAGCTTCATGCTTGTTGGAGGGAAACCAGGGCCTTTTCCCATTCAATGTCGGATGTCCGGACCTTGGCTGCCATGCAGAATGTGGCACAGGTTGGGCTAGGCCACATGTCACCAGTCGAGACTGCCATCGCCTCCCTAATTCTGGCTCCTGATGAAGCTCTGAGGCAAAATGCCAGGTGTCCTCGGCCACAGTGCAGGGTCACAGACAACCTCCTTTCAGGCCTATGACGCTGCGGCACGCATGGGTCGTCCCACCTGTTGCTGGGTCTTTCGACCTCTCTGCAGCAGGCCCAGGTTGAGCCATCGCTGCAGAGTCTGAGTGATGCCTCATTACAGGCTTTTGCCCTCATGTCAAGGGAGTTAGGGCGCGCTATGTCAACCTTGGTCCAGACTCGCCACCAGGTGTGGCTTGTGCAGTCGCCCCTGACAGAGACGTGTAGGAGGGTCCTCCGTGCGGTGCCGGTGGAACCAGGGGAGATTTTTGGGGAAGAAGACGACAGCCTCCACGCGGCCTCCCCTGCAAGTAATGAGATATGGTGCAAGACCAGCTCATGAAACTAATGTCGCCACCCAATCGTCACGCTGTCAGATCAGGGCGCAAGAGGCCGGGGGGACGCAAGCTCACGTCAGGGCGGGCAGCCATCCCGACCATCGAGCGACAGGGCCTGGCAGTGCTCCAGCTAAATGTCGAGGGCCTCACCACCGCCAAACTGGACATCATACGCCACCTCGCCGACTCCCATGAAGTCGCGGCCGTCCTCCTTCAGGAGACGCACTGTGGAAAAGCAGACTTTCTCAGGTTGCCCGGGTTCCACCTCGCCGGCTCCATCCTCAGCAGGCAGCACGGGATGGCCACCTTTGTCAGGTCTGACCTCAGCTGGACAGCCACAGGCCAATCCCCTCCAGGCGCTAGTCTCGAGTGGATGTCCACGAGGATACAGACAACAACGGTTGTGAACGTGTACAAGCCCCCACCATCTGTACTGTCCACATCGGCCCTCCCAATTACCCCGGCACCCGCCATCTACGCCGGGGATTTCAACTGCCAGCACACCGACTGGGGATACTCCCACACAACACCGGATGGGGAGACGCTGAGCGAGTGGGCCTCCAATGCCAACGCCCATCTCCTGTTTGACCCCAAAGAGCCACCAAGCTTCTACTCCTCCAGATGGAACACCTTCACCAACCCAGACTCGCCTTTGCTGTGTTCCACAGTAAGGACCCGATGCCAGAGAGAAGGGTCATTGACAGGTTCCCCCGATCACACCACCGACCGTCTGTCATCAGAATACCATCACTGGTGCTGCCGGTCGCAGGGAAGCCTGTCAAAAGATGGAATTTCCGGAAGGCCAACTGGCATGCTTTTTCTGTTGACACAGAGAGAAGATCTGTCACCCTCCCGGACCCAGACACTCCTAATGTGGATGCTGCATATGCAGCCTACTGTGAAGTGCTGACAGGGGCAGCGAAGAAAACCATACCACGAGGCTACAATGCAAACTACATCCCGGGTTGGAACGAGGAGTGCAACCACCTCCTGCGAGCCCACCAGCAGGCTAGCTCAAGAGCTGAAGTGGATGCGACAGCAACAGCACTGCTTGAGAAGCTGGACGCCACTCGCAGGGCTAGATGGACAGAGGTCGTCGAGTCGATTGACTTTACCCACTCCAGCCGTAAAGCGTGGCAGACCATAAACCAGCTCTCAGGAAGAAGTACACCGCCTCCCAAGTAGGGTTGGGTATCGTTTGGGTTTTATCCGATACCGGTGCCTACTCGATACTTTTCAAACGGTTCCGGTGCTAAAACGGTTCTCAAACCGGTTCTTAAAAAAACGAAACGGCACACACTTGCATTAAGCAGAAAGTCAGGGGACACTGAGTTGAATGGCAACGGTGTTTGCTAGCCTACTTGATATGCAAGATTTACGGTTGGCATTCAATTACTCGACTTACCCGAAGAGGCTGCTGTGAGTGCTGTGACTGATACATATCTTTTTAAAATTACAAATAATTTTAATTACTCACTGAAAGCAGGCAGGCACGCATCATGGCGCAACATTACTGCCAAAGTCATATTAAGTAATATAACTCATGTGCGCAAGGCAGCCACAGGAGACGCCAACTTTGTTTTCAACCGCTCGGTACCGCGCTGTATTAATTCCCAAGTTTTGAAAAGAAAAAGTATTTGACGCGTATAACGACTCTGTTTTTGATTTGTTTAGTTGGTTTTTGAACAGCAAGTTTTGGATGCATGCATCGGCTTTGAGTTTGTTTGTTAATTTAAAAATTACATTCGCTCGCAACACACACACACACACACACACACACACACGCACACGCACACGTTCATTCACGTTCACCCACTACAACCTGCCGATCTTCAATCAAAACAACATCAAGTAAGCGATGCCACAGCGCGTTGACAAGTCCGTCCCGAGTCTCGAGGCGCCCATAGGCTTTATGGTTTATATGTTTGAAAGCCGTGACACACTCTTTTACCAGTTGGCCTGAAATACCACGCCTCGCAGTCATTGTTTACCGCAACATTGAGAAGGGTCCCGTCTGAAACTGAGTCGCGCAGCGCTGCGTTCCGAACGTTGTGTAATCAAATACACCGGTATGGCGGTAGGCTATATAATAAAATCATATCCTAACGAAAATACACACCGTTATTCAGTGAGAACCGGTATAGCGCCCAGCACTGCAAGTTGACGCCGCAACACAATGGGGGCGGGGCAGGGGGCGTTAAAAAACGTCAGGCACCGTTATGAGGAACCGAAATGTGCGTTCTTATTCGATCTCGTTACAACCGTTTACGTCGGAACCGGTTCCCTACTGGAACCGAGTTTCGGTGCTCAACCCTACTCCCAAGTGCCCTGTGACAGCAAACGCCATCGCAGCCCAACTCCTGAAAAATGGCCGCTTCCCAGACGCAGACAAAGAGTTTGCCCGCTCAACATCCCACGAGGTATCCAGTCTCTCTAGGGCGGCCAGTGTCAATGCCAACCTGTCAGGAGATTTCACACCAGCTGAGCTCAAGGACGCTATGGCCAAACTCAAACAAGGCAAGGCACCAGGCTCCGACAACATCCACCCAGAGTTTGTGATCCACCAGAGCGAAATAACATCCGCCTGGCTGTGTGCTTTCTTCTCTGCGTGCCTCCGGAGGTCCAAGCTCCCAAGGGCATGGCGACGGGCCGCTGTCATAGCCCTCTTGAAACCCAACAAACCTGCGGATGACCGCAGGTTTGAGGCTCAGGAGGCTCAGGAGGCTGAGAAACGGGGTCCCACAAGGGTCTGTCCTCTCACCGATGCTCTTCAACATCTACATCTTTGACCTACCGGTGACGACATCTAGAAGGTATGGATACGCGGATGATCTAGCCATCATGCTACACCGGCCCACATGGAAGGCGGTTGAAGAGGGTCTCAATCAGGACATGGACGTCCTGGCTGCCTACCTTCAAAGCTGGCGACTGCAGCTCAGTAAGGGAAAGACTGTATCAGCAGCATTCCACCTCTGCAACAGGGAAGCAAGAAGGGAGCTGGAGATCTCAGTGGACAACAAACCCCTGGAGTTCCAGCAGGCCCCAAAGTACCTGGGCGTACGCTTGGACAGGACACTGTCCTACAAACAGCATCTGGATGAAGTGAGGGCTAAAGTAACAGCAAGGGTCTCACTCATCCGGCGCCTAGCTGGTACAACCTGGGGGGCCTCGGCCAAGGTTCTACGTATCTCCACACAAGCCCTCGTATTCTCTGCAGCTGAGTACTGTGCCCCAACCTGGAGTAGAAGCCCACATGCCAAGAAGGTCGATACGGCCATCAACAATGCCCTCCGGATCATAAGTGGCTGCCTGAAACCCACCCCCGTGTTCTACCTGCCAGTCCTAGCAGGAATAGCGCCAGCCGGCCTACGGCGAGAGGCCGCTACCCTCGCCCTGGCAAGGAAAGCCCAGGAACACAGCTGGCACCTCCTCCATGAAACCACCACCATGGCAACACCTCCAAGCAGACTCAAGTCCCGCCACCCATACAATCAGGCCGCACAAGAGATGCTTATTTCCATCCCGGAGGATTTGACAACCAAAGCCTGGCTGGAAGCGGCATGGAAGCAGGAGTGGGAGTCAGCAGGACAGACACGCCTACACCATTACACCCAGGATCCTGGAGGTGGCGTTAAGGGAGAAGATCTACCTCGCCGGCAATGGACCCTCCTGAACCGCCTTCGCACAGGGGTTGGCTGCTTCAAAGCGTCCATGAAGAAGTGGGTGAACAGACAGTGCAGCGTGTGAGTGCGGGGAGCCTGAGCAGACTGCCGACCACATCATCACCACCTGTCCCCGGCATAGACCACCCTCAGAGGAGGGCCTCTTCCAAGTGGGACCTGAGACGAGGGAGTGGCTACACGACACGAAGTTGGACATATGAAGACGATACACGAAAGAGACAGGCTTTTGCCCTCATGTCAAGGGAGTTAGGGCGCGCTATGTCAACCCTGGTCCAGACTCGCCACCAGGTGTGGCTTGTGCAGTCGCCCCTGACAGAGACGTGTAGGAGGGTCCTCCGTGCGGTGCCGGTGGAACCAGGGGAGATTTTTGGGTCAGCTGCCCTGGAGGCACTGGAGGGGGCTGCCCGAGCTAGGCAGACCAGGCAGCAGCTGTCCGGTCTCCACAGGAGTGTGTCCGCTCCTAGCAGGCCTGGGGGCCCCTCGGCTATCCCCCACTCTGGTGGCCTACGGAGGTCTCAACGGCCTGCTCAACAGATGGCTTTCGGACCCCCTAACGCCTACCTTCCTGGCAGCCTCATGCCCCACAAGCCAACCGGCGCCCCCCTAGAGCCTCAGTAGGCCGGTGGGGCAGGCACTAGGCCCATTGGGCCGGTCGTCAGTTGGTTTTCCTATCAGCAGCTCAGTTACTGGGCTGTTTCCACCTTGACCCAAGGGTACGAATTGCAGTTCCGACTCCGGCCCCTAGCCTTCAGCCGGGTCAAAAGGACTGTCGTCAACGACCCGGCAAAGGCCTTAGCTCTGGACCAGGAGTTGTCCACCATCCTGGCCAAGGGGGCAATCGCGCCAGTGGATCCTCCCCTGCACCCCAGAGGATTCTACTCTCTCGTAAAAAAGAAAGATGGCAGATTCCGTCCCATTCTCGACCTGAGGGGACTCAATAGGTTCTTGGAGGTCCTACCATTTCACATGCTCACCGCATCAGACACGCCGCGTGTGGTCACCAGGGGAGAGTGGTTCACCACTGTGGACCTGAAGGACACATACTTCCATGTCCCGCACCATCAGCACTTCCTACGGTTCGCCTTTCGCGGCCGTCATTTTCAGTTCAGGGTACTTCCCTTTGGTCTCTCCCTCTCGCCGAGGGTATTCACCAGGGTGGCTGCTGCAGCTGTCGCACCCCTGGAGAGGCAGGGTATGAAGGTCCTGCCGTATTTGGAGGACCGGCTGATCTGTGCCGTCCCAGTCTCAGGTGGCCCGGGATATGGCTCGGCTACTTTTGCACGTGGCCCGGCTGGGCCTGACGGTAAACTTCTTGAAGAGTCGCCTGGACCCATCCCATCAGGTCACATACTTGGGGATGGTCCTGGACTCGGACGCTATGAGGGCCTATCTGTCACCTCGGCGGGTAACCGACATCCTCCTCTGCCTCCCCCTCTTCGGGTATGGCAGGATGGTGCCATTCATTCTTTTCCTTCAGCTCTTGGGCAAGCTGACAGCTGCCTCAGCTGTGGTGCATCTCGGCTTGCTGTCTCTGCGCCCTATGCAGAAGTGGCTGAACAGCCTCCACTTGGACCCTAAGTGGCACAGGAACCGAAAGGTCAGGGTGTTAAGCGTTGCCTCTTCTCTCTGTCCCCATGGAGAAAGAGGTCGTATATATCTGTGGGTGTACCCATGGGTACCATTCCATCCCGCCGGGAGCTGGTCTAGACAGACGCCTGCCTCTCGGGATGGGGCGCGGTTTGGCAGGGCAGGACTGCCAAGGGGCAGTCGCTGGCCCAGAACCTCGCACACATCAATGCGCTAGAGCTCAGAGCGGTACAGCTAGCACTTTCTGGCTCAATTGAGAGGGAAGCATGTGCTAGTTCGATTAGACAAAAGGTCTGCTGTTGCCCAGATCAACCACCAAAGGGGAACCCGGTCTTTACGGCTACTCCAGGTATCTCAGAGCCTGTTGACCCTTGGTGCTGGAGGCCATGTCATCACCTCCTTTTGAGCCTCTGACCCAGATAGGGTTGAAGTGGCTGTCCATGAAGGTGGCTTTTCTGCTCGCCATTACCACTGCAAAGCGGGTCGGGGAGTTGCATGCCCTATCCATGGCAGATGCATGCCTGCGGTGGAACCCTGATGGTTCAGGTGTGGTTTTATGGCCAAATGTGACGTTCCTTCCCAAGGTGCTTTCACGCACCTATTTTAACCAGCCTATCCATCTTGCATGTTTTATCTCCCCATCTAAGGGGAATGAGTCCGAGATGCTGTGCCCGGTAAGGGCGCTTAGGGCTTACATTGCTGCTACTGCCGGTATATGGCAGTCTGAGCAGCTGTTCGTGTGACACAGTGGCCCTAACAGAGGTTGTGCATTGTCCAAACAGAGGCTGTCCCACTGGGTCGTCGACACCATTAAACATGCCTATGGGGCCAGTGGCCGCCCCCCTGCCATCTGGGTTGAGGTGGCACTCCACCTGTCCACACAAAGCGGGTTGACATCATGGGTTGCACTAAGAGGTGTACCCCTGGAGTCGATCTGTACTGCGGCATCATGGACGTCGCCTGGCACATTCACAAGATTTTACCGTGTCAACGTCGCCACTTCCCACCTGATGGGTGTGGTCCTACTGCCAAGCTCTGCTACCTCCAATGAGTGAGGTGGGTGTTGGATTCTTTGTGACCTTTTTGGTATGGGTCATCCAGTGCTTTAGGCACCGCCTTTGGCGGTCAGTAGGAACGAAATAGAACGAAAGTTACGAATGTAACTACGGTTCTATAAGTTTAGTCACTTTAGTCAACACCTTGTGTTCTCGCGAGAAGATTCTAGGAACAGATCCTTTGATGACACCGGAAGATATAGCCTTCCCGGTGTCACTTGGGGGTCACAGGGGATTATGTTGGTTTTAGGCACTCAAAATGCGTATGCGCGAGGTGGAGATATCCAGTGCTTTAAGCACCGCCTCTGGCGGTCATCCAGGATTCATAGAACAATCAACATAACAGGCTAAAGTTGGTTCCTCTGTCGCACCTACAATCCAAGCAATTATATTGTACAGTTCAAGTGGCACAACAGATTTTGCTTCGTACACATTTAAATCATCTGATGTAGGTTGCCAGGGGCAGGACATAACGGGAGAGTCACATAGTAGCCGCTTTAATATCAGCGCTGCACTATAAAGTGTCCTTGTGTCCTCAGTAGTTCGCAGACCAGCTGTTGTTCTTGCCATGTGTTCAGTGTCAATTTCAGTTTGGCTTACTTCAGTTGACCCAGTTTTGTCTGTACCTGATGGAAGAGGTAGCCTGTCTATCAGCTTATCTGCAGACAGTGTCTCAACAAAAAACAGTTCACAGATGTTGCGCTTGCTGGGGCAGTGAAACAACAGCTGGGGAAGGTCCAGGGTCAACCTTCTCTTCAATTTACCTGCAACAACAAGAACACAGGGAAAGATGAGCACAAGAGTGTAAATAAAGAAATATTCATACTGAAAACGAGTTTAGTTTTAATATACTATTAAAGCCTTTTTTTGAATTTATTTAAATTATTTATTATTCTTTTGATATTTTCCAGCGTAAAAAGTTTTTAAATCGCTGCCAAAGAAGCTTCTGGTTGTACATTACCTGTAGTTTGAAGCGGTATGCTTCACTCAAACAGCCTATACAAGTGCATCCAAAAAAATATATATATAATGGAAAAGTCCATTCAAGAAGTGAAACTTTTTTATATTCTACATTCATTTCATAGATGCATGACACTGTATCTGTCATGCATCTAGAATATGGATTGTAATGTATAATCTGTACATAATTTAGAATGCAATATAATAACTCACACTTCTTCGTCTAAGATCCCATTAACTGTTACAGTAGACTTTGTCAGTAACCGGGTGTACTTTCTGTAACAGGACTTGTGGTACCACACCTCAAAGGCCACGCAGTCTTTGTCTTAGATGTGCCACAGAATGCTACTATGTTGTTTTATCCTGGCAGCGTTCATCAACTGGCCTAAAAAAATAGATAATTCAATGGTTTGCACAGTATGTGTTTGTGTATGTGCACTTTGTGTGTGTGTGTGTGTGTGTGTGTGTGTGTGTGTGTGTGTGTGTGTGTGTGTGTGTGTGTGTGTGTGTGTGTGGTTACCTGCGGAAAACGTTTTTGCCCGTGACAGATGGTCCTTCTGGCATTCACCTCCCACAGTAATGTTCTTGTCCGTTTTCTTACAAATTATGCACAAGGCAGCACAGGGCCAGCAGGGAGCACAGGGCCAGCAGAAACTATTGGCAGGCCCATCTTGGACCGATTTTTTTTTTTTGAAGTGTCACTTGTTGAGCCTGACGCACTAACGTTTTCCGATGGCACAGACTTGCAACCGTTTGCACCTTGAACTCCAGCCAGCCGTTTGGTCAGTTTCTCGGCAAAATACAAGTGCCTTGTGTCAAATGAAACGGCGGTATCATGTCGGGTGAAACCCAGCGTCCTAGGGAAAATTTTCATATCTAACATCTATACAATGTTTGAATATCTCGGCTACTTTTTGACTCTCGCCATGACAACAAAGCCACCGTTGTACACAGTTTCTGTAAGTATCCCACCTTGGGAGAGTACAATTATTTACCTCTTAATTTCTTACCGCCGTGAGATGCATATAGCATATTTTATGATCCTTTTTACAGACTTTTTTTTAAGATGTTTTAGAGCACTTTCCTCGTCGTGGATACTTGTTGTTGACATGTTGTTGTTGGATATGCACGGCTACGTGCATATCCAACGTGTGAAGCACATGACAAAAATGTTACCACTTGGAACGAAAATATTGTTACGCTAAGCAAGAAATAGTGCTGACTTGATACACTAATTAACAAAATCCTGCAGGATGTCAAGAGGAGATTTTTTTTCTTGTTCAAAACCAATATATCTTTTTGAAGAACCAAAAACCATTTAGTGCCCAGACATGGGAACGGGATGGAACGAAAAACGGGTTCACCTTATGGCCTACTAGGTGGAATGTGTATTTGTTGAGGCTGGGTCTTTTTTAAAAGATCATTATTTTGTTTTATTAACGTTCACTGTGAGGCCCAGGGTTGAGCGAAGCTGTGCAGAAGATCTAGGTGCTGCTATAAGCCTTCTTTGGTTGGGGACAGCAGCCCCAGTGGCCTGTACTGCGAACCTCGATTAGTGGGTTAGCGAGGTATGTTGTGCTCAAAGCCTGGGTTAATGAGGACACGAAAGTCGATCTCTTTTAGCGTTGCTGTATCGCCATTGTGACGTATGCTCTCAACCAAACCTGGTCGGGAACAGGTTTTCAGCTACGTCTCTCCGGTTAGATCAGCATGCGCAGCTGCCTAGCCCCTCCTTTGACAATGGTGTCACCATTAGTGCTGTCAAGCGATTAAAATATTTAATCGCGATTGATCGCATTGATCGCGATCCTAGCTGCCACTAGTTTTCTCTGTTAGTCTTGTCTGTCTCTGTCATGTTCTGTTTCATGTACGGGGGCGTGGCCTGCTGAACTCCCCAACCCAGCCACGGTGATCACCCGCACCTGACCATCATCACCAATCACGCCCACCTGTATATCTTCCCCAGTCATTCAATCATTCGTCGCCAGATCATCAGCTATACTTACCTGGTTAAGTTATCCTCCGACCTCTCTAGCCCTTACGAGTTATTCTCGTTCGAGTCGCCATTCCTGATCCTGTGGTTTCCCTCCTCAGTCATCGTTGTCACGTCCTCCACTTGACTCCCCTCTCCTGCCGGAATACCAGTTCCTCCGAACCGTGGAGGGTGACTATCTGTCCGGCAATCTACCCGACCCACCAACTCCGGATCGCCACGAACATTCTCCTCTGCTCTGTGTAGCAATAAACTGTTTAATTGCTACCAACCTCGTCCTGTCGTCATTTGTGCCGTGCGTTTGGGTTCACCCCGTCTTGAGCCGTAACACTCGCGATTAATCGCAAATCTTTTTTCTATGCTAAATATCCCTTGATTTCTTTGTCCCATTAATTGTTCTCATTTTAATGCTCTTATCAACATGGAGAAGTGCATTGGCTTGCCTTGTGCAAATGTTTTTTTATTGATAACAACATTGGCATATACTGATCAAAACAGGACGATACAAAAAAATGCCTATAGTGCAATTAAACGATGAACATACAAACATACTGCCTTGAACATAGCAGTCTGGCTACTGCTTCTTTGTTTTGAGCCAAAGAAAGAAAAAAAAAAAGGGTTTTAAATAAATTGCGAAATAAAAAAATTAACGCCGTTAAAATTGGTTTGCGTTAACGCCGTTAATAACGCGTTTAACTTACAGCACTAATAAAAATATATAATATACAAATATTTCCTAACCCTAACCCTTCTCAGTGGGTGCTGGTCTCCGCCAGGGCTGCGCCTTGTCACCAATCCTGTTTGTGATATACATGGATAGGATATCTAGGCGTAGTCGTGGTGGGACAACCCGGTCTCACGAAAAGACGTGACACTGTCACGTTATTTAATCTATTGAAACGTGATCAGGATCACGTATTTTCAAAATTTTCGTGTTAACAAGCACAAATTTCAAACCCATGTATTTCAATTGGAAGTATTTGTCGTGTCACCAGCACGACTTCCAAACTAAGGTTCTGTGCGGGAGCGTTCTCCCTAATGTCCCTTAAGGAGCTCCGTACAGTACATTTATTGTTAAAAATTGTGAACAATATGACAGCTTTAGGCCACCCGTTTCTACTTTCACCTTTGATTCTGAGAAATTGTGACAATTCACGGATATAGGCTATTAAATGCAGGTGCGCTGCTCAGGCAAACCGCAAAAGAAAAAAGGGTAGCTGCTTAATCTTAATCTGAATTGTATGTCTTGATGTTTTGATCTAGCCATAGATCTATTGTCTTGTTTTTGGCTATGTGAATGGAAGTCCGCGTCGATGCCTCGCAAGTCCAGTGTCGCGAGCGGACGTGACATCTAGAAGTCATACCGTATAATAATGGGTTATCATTAATATTGATGCGTAGGGGTTAATTATAACTCTTGTTTATTGTTTATACCACAGTCTGGGGGAATACTCGTATTCTGATTGGCTGCAGGGTGTGTATTATCTCCTGATATAAGCTACAGACACCTGCTAAGTAGTTCCAGTCAGTGTTTAGATTCTCTGCCCGAGCGTTTTTACTTTTATTTTATCATTATGTGGCAATATGTGGTTTGTTGTCATGGTGACTGTCAGCTGTGCGGCAGTCCCAGCCAATCACGGTGGGAGACTATCTATAAAGGCGGGCGTAGAGCACCTGTCGGCCTCTTGCTTGGCGTAGGCTGGGTCACGTTGCGCCTGGGCGTCCATTTCCGCTTCCGTGCAGTGACAGGTGAGCTGCCGGTCACGGCTGCATCTCTCTCGCATGTTGCCCATCCAGTACTAATTTTAGTTATTGTTTTGTAAAGGCTCTTGCTTGCCGGAGGCTGGGTCACGTAGCTCCTGTGCGTCTATTTCCGCTTCTGTGCAGTGATAGGTGAGCTGCCGGTCACGGCTGCATCTCTCTTATACGTTGCCTTTCCAGTGCTCATTTTAGTTATTGTGTTGTAAAGGGCTCACTTGGATGTTGCTGCTGGCTGCGCGCTGCTCATCGATACATAGCCGATGCCGCCTACTGAACTGTCGCTTTTGGATAGCGTCCCGTTCCCTGCTCCACGCCACGTTGGCCGGGACTGCCCGATTGGGTGGCCGACAGTAGCGGCGCAGCGGCGGCCAATCCACCTATAAAAACCACTGCTGCTTTGCCTCCACGTTATTACCGCCTTGCCAGGGGAGCAGGGCCGAGCTCTTCGAGTGGCCAACGACGTGCGTCGCGACGTAGGTCGCATTGGTCGCGACGTATGTCGCTTCGGTCGCTGCGTTGGTCGCTCGTCTGGCTGCCGTTTTCTCGTCTGGCTGCCGTTTTGGTCGCTGGCTGGCTCGGTCGCTCAAAGTCTATGGGCGGTCCTTAATCAGTTAATTTGCATGTTATTAACGTTTTTTTTGCGACAGTTGAAGTACCAGAAAGGGCGAAAGCTACCTACAGCTCTTTATTGCTAATATTGTTTTAATATTTCTATATTGAAGTACAGTTTAAAATGATAAAATCGTTGGTCTATCAGTATCAATATAATGTATTTGTTGTAATTTGGGGCGTATTCAAATAATGAATTTTATATCTTATATAGGCATAGCCTAGGCTATATATTTGTTTTGTTAAATGTCATTAAGCCTAATAAGGTATATTATGCACAAAGCACTTCGTTATAGAGTGATATATTAGTTGTAATTTGGGGCATATTGAAATAATGTATTTTCGAAATTATACATAGTCCATTTGTTTTGTTAAATGTCATTAAACCTAATAAAGTATAGGTACAAAGTTCTTCGTTATAGAGTTATATAGTTTAATAAAAGTAGCCTACAATGGCGAATCGTCAATGGCACAGTGGTACAAGTGGTAGTGGCCCTAGGTTGGTAATCATCACAATGGCTGTTCGATACTCATCACGATCAGGTATTTATTTACTATTTTACTCAAACTCGTAATCGTAATCGGTCTCTTTCATTTGAACATTTTTGTATGATTTAGTACGATGGTATGATAATCATACGACGTAAAGACGGGCAGCAACGCCTGGCTGGTATCGGCTGGCTAGCTGCGACGACAGGCCAGCCGCGCTGGCTGCCACTGTCCGCGCTGGCTGCCACTGTCCGCGCTGGCTGCCACTGTCCGCGCTGGCTGCCACTGCCCGCGCTGGCTGCCACTGTCCGCGCTGGCTGCCACTGGCTGCCACTGCCCGCGCTGGCTGCCACTGCCCGCGCTGGCTGCCACTTGCCGGCCGCGCTGGCTGCCACTTGCCGGCCGCGCTGGCTGCCACTGGCTCTGGCAGGCTGACCGACTAGGTCGCGACCATAAAAGCGTCGCAACCCTTTTGGCGGCAAATAGGTCGCAACCAACCAGAGGTATGGCTGAATGAGCGACCTGTGGCAGCCAGCCATTGACACCATGGCTGCTACCACAACCAAAAGCCTATGTTATCAGTTAACATGTCATTGAACAGAATATATATAATGCTTTTTTTTTAGTGTCAAGACAAACACTGACAGCAGCTCTAAGCCCCAAGACAAAGTAAGTACAAACTGACTATTATAAATGTAGCCCCTCTGAAAGCAACAAAAACAAAGGTGTAAGTCAGATGTAAATAAACACTGTTCTTACAGACAAGGTCTGCAATTTAGGGAGGGGCGCCTTGTATATACAGGCGGTCTCGGGATGAAGAGGTTAAAGTAGAACAGGGTTATGCCTTCAGTAATGTCAATGGACTCATCACACCAGCTAAGAGACTACAACAACAGAGACAGTGAATTTGCTCTGAGTTCAACCACCTGGTCACCAGCGAGCTCATCACAAAAAAGCATAGTATTTAGTTTGGTAGTTTGATGAATCTCAAAATGTCGATTTACAGGTGTTGTCAAATGGAGTATGCACTCCAGCTAATACCGGAAGGTGTTCAGAATGATGTACGTCCTGGAGACCTGCAGGCAGTGCCAAGAGGTCTAAAGGACTCCACACCGGGCCTACTGCACTTGGAAACATGGTGGCTTGTTTTAGTCACTTAAAAAAGTAATATGCATATTGTGCATGAAGCAGTAAAATGTTTTACTGTCTGCAACAAAAGAGCAGCATGTACAGTAAATGTGTGACAACACATCAAGAGTATGCTTTTGTTTTCTTTTGTTTTCATTATCTATACAGGCTATGCTGGAATAGGAAGAAGGGGGGAGTTGCAGGCCTTTTTTGACCTTTTGCAGCAATGCCTGCCTTAATTGTTCAGGGCTGGGGGAATGAGTGATGTAAGGGGTGAGGGAGGGGGGGAATGAGGGTTAGTTTTTATAATGTTTATCCTTCAGATGAATAAAAGCAACTCCACGAGTGATCTGAATTGGCAAAACGTGCGTATTTATTCATTCCACCTTCCTGAATTGTGCTCTCTGGTCCCAGGAATACATAACGCCTATATGGAAAGAGTTGTCATATAAACGATTTTTGGGCCACTTAAAACACACTTTTTAGATACTATAGATTTGTGTAGTCAATGGCCCCCTTTAAATTGTGCATTTATACTATTACTATAGCCTACTATTATTATTGACCCTTTTTTTTTAGAAAATTGTAACTTTCATTTAAATTTTCATATTTTGATCTTTGATTTATACATTTGACAACTTGACTATTATGATTCGTGACACATTATATATTTATTTTTACGGTATTGGGTCTGTGAATTAGAGTTACGTTTTTATTTGTTTTGTTACACTTATATCACTCGATAACTTTCTTCATAGGATAATTTATTAGTCAAGACATTTAACAAACCAATAGGCTATACAATATAATCAATATAAATTTGTACACATCACTGTATTACAAAGTTCATTTAAAATTAATTAAATATAGATGGATAGACCAATAGCCATATTTATATATATTATAAAAAGGCCTATTGGTCTATCAACATCTAAGCTAGGCTATATAGCCTATATTATTGAATGTACGTTTTATTATACTGACGCACTATATTTATTCTGTTCAATGACATGTTAACTGATAACATAGGCTTTTGGTTGTGGCAGCCAGCCATCTATATGGCTGGCTGCCACAGGTCGCTCATTCAGCCATACCTCTGGTTGGTTGCGACCTATTTGCCGCCAAAAGGGTCGCGACGCTTTTATGGTCGCGACCTAGTCGGTCAGCCTGCCAGAGCCAGTGGCAGCCAGCGCGGCCGGCAAGTGGCAGCCAGCGCGGCCAGTGGCAGCCAGCGCGGCCAGGGGCAGCCAGCGCGGACAGGGGCAGCCAGCGCGGACAGTGGCAGCCAGCGCGGCTGGCCTGTCGTCGCAGCTAGCCAGGCGAATACCAGCCAGGCGTTGCTGCCCGTCATTACGTCGTATGATTATCATACCATCGTACTAAATCATACAAAAATGTTCAAATGAAAGAGACCGATTACGATTACGAGTTTGAGTAAAATAGTAAATATATACCTGATCGTGATGAGTAGCCTATCGAACAGCCATCGTGATGATTACCATTCTAGGGCCACTACCACTTGTACCACAGTGCCATTGACGTTTCGTTGTTGTACTTTTATTAAACTATATAACTATAACGAAGAACTTTGTACCTATACTTTATTAGGCTTAATGACATTTAACAAAACAAATAGGCTATGTATAATTTCGAAAATACATTGTTTCAATATGCCCCAAATTACAACTAATATATCACGAAGTGCTTTGTGCATAATATACCTTATTAGGCTTAATGACATTTAACAAAACAAATATATAGGCTATATATAAGATATAAAATTCACTATTTGAATACGCCCCAAATTACAACTAATACATTATATTGATACTGATAGACCAACGAATTTATCATTTTAAACTGTACTTCAATATAGAAATATTAAAACAATATTAGCAATAAAGAGCTGTAGGTAGCTTTCGCCCTTTCTGGTACTTCAACTGTCGCAAAAAAAACGTTAATAACATGCAAATTAACTGATTAAGGACCGCCCATAGACTTTGAGCGACCGAGCCAGCCAGCGACCAAAACGGCAGCCAGACGAGAAAACGGCAGCCAGACGAGCGACCAACACAGTGACCAAAGCGACCTACGTCGCGACCAATGCGACCTACGTCGCAACGCACGTCGTTGGCCACTCGAAGAGCTCGGCCCTACTGTGCCAGGGCCAGCTCGGACCCGATCGCTTTGCCGTTCATTCGGCTAGCGATAGTTTGTTCCTTTTCCTGTTGTGTCGCTATCTCTTTTGTTTAGTTGGTACAACTACATTCTAAAGTGTGTATGTTATGTTATGTAAGAGTTTTTGCTGATTTCTCCTTGTGTTTACTTATTATAGATTTTGTTTATTTAATTAATTTATCTTATTATTATTTTGTTTCCATTATGTTTTCTAACTGGTTGCTCTGCGATCCCCCTCCAATTCAGGTGCTGAGCCTACGGTGGTGGACTGGTGTCCTGGTCACGGTGTCCCTTTTGTATTGTGTTTGCATTTGGTTTATTTTTCATTTGTTTTACGTGTGGTGTTCCTGGGACCCCCTTTCCTTTGGATGCAGGTGTTCACAGTAGGTCTCAGCACTGATTGGATCTCAGCACCCAATTTCCCTCCTTAGTGAGTAATTCTCTAGTTTTAAGAACAGACATTTTGTATAAATAAACGTATTTTTGTATGATCGAACTGCCGTCTCTGCCTCATTGCATAACGGACCTCAGTGCCTTTCCTTCATTTGTGCTAGCCCACTTAAAATAAATCTCTGGGTGAAATTCCCAGGGTGGCGTTGTCTGGCAATAATTAATGCTACCGATAGGGGAGAGCCGGGTCGATTGAAACACGGGACGATTGAAACACAGCGATTTACTCGAAAACCACGCAAGGCTTCGTCACTACGTTCAGCAAGCAAGACTGACCAACCCCGGGAAATTTTGTGTAATGACGTCACGCCGTTCAAAAGTTATCCCGCAAACCTGTTTTCGAGAGCTGTAAGTAAAATCCTTCCTGCGGTAGTTTTTTTGTAATAAATAGTTGTATTTTATGTTTCATGCCATAATAATATCACTATACAACAGATGAATTAGTATTTAAACCTGTGATAAAGTGTGCAATGTCACAGTTTTGAAGTTTAGAGGTAAAAAAGGTTTAAGTGTCAGTAGTCGCTGTCGGGACGATTGAAACACCTGTTTCAAACGTCCCGCACATCATCATGCGTAATTACGCGAACATTGCACGATCATTACCTGTATAAATCACAGAATTAATAAATGTTTTGCAATGAATAACTATTGCTTTGAATTAATAACATATTTTGAATGAACAAAACGTGTTTATCACATGCATCAACAGATTATTACTGAAAAATGCCGCGCGTGAGAAGGAGAACCACCTCCCGTGGGCTGGTTCCTGCATGGGTGTATGCCAGGGCCTGCAGCGAGGTCAATTCTGGGAGCTCAGTGAGGCAGGCAGCGTTGGCCAACAACATTAACCATGTGACGTTGTCACGCTACCTCAAGCGGAGGGCAGAAGAGGGCAGTGAAGCGGCTAGGTCCCCTGGCTATAACCCGCACAATAGGGTTTTTAACGCAGCGCAGGAGGGAAAGGTCAGGGACTACCTGAAGAGGGCAGCAGCCATTTATTTTGGGCTCACCCCTAATGAGGTCAGTGTTGTGAAAAGGGCTACATAAGTTGTAGGACAGGCACACATGTATGCTATGCACATGCTTTAATAAATATGAACAAATAACATAAACATAAACACACAAATGTACATCAACTTTTTATGACCCCTTCAGGTCAGAAAATTTGCCTTTGAGCTGGCAGTGCACTTCAGCTGCCCATTCCCTGCATCCTGGTCGAGGAAGAGCATGGCGGGGAAGGACTGGTTCACCTCCTTCATGGAGCGCAGTGGCAGCCTCTCCCTTCGGCGTCCAGAGGCCACTAGCCAACAACGGTTGTCAAGTTTCAACCTAAGTAATGTAAACTTGTTCCACCAAAATTTAAAGACAGTGCTGGACCGGCACCAGTTCCAGGCCAAGGATATTTGGAACATTGATGAAACAGGTATTTACTATGAACTTTATTAACATAAAACACAACTATATACACACAACTATATATATATACACAACTATATACACACACAACTATATTATATACAACTATACTCACAACTATTTACAGGGGTCACCACTGTCCAGGTGCCAGACCGTGTCGTCGCCCAGATGGGGCAGAAGCAGGTCGGGTCAGTGACCTCAGCGGAGAGGGGGACCCTGGTCACAGTTGCCCTGGCAGGCAATGCTCAGGGCGACCTTGTTCCGCCATTTTTCATCTTCCCCCGTAAGCGGTTCAAAGACCACTTCCTGAGGGGTGGACCCGTTGGCTGTGCTGGCAGCGGCAACCCAACTGGCTGGATGAAGGAGCCAGACTTCCTCCTGTACCTGGCCCACTTCACCAGTCACACCCGTGTGTCCAAGGAGTCGAAGCTGCTCCTCCTGCTGGACAATCACACGTCCCACCTGTCAATTGCAGCAATTGATTACTGCAGAGCCAATGGCATAGTGCTGCTGTCATTCCCTCCCCACTGCACCCACAGGTTGCAGCCAATGGACATTAGTGTCTTCGGCCCCCTTAAGGGGTACGTAAACAGTGCGGCGGACAGGTGGATGAGGAGCCACCCAGGGATAAACATCTCAATTTATGATGTGCCCTCCATCGTTGCTGAAGCCTTACCAAAGGCTGCAACAGTGAACAACATCACCTCCGGGTTCTCAAGTCCAGGGATCTGGCCTTTTAACCCCTCTGCATTTGAGGAAAAGGACTTCGCCGGAGCCTATTCGACAGACCGTCCTCCTCCCCAGGCTTCGGGTGACGAGGTCAGCGCTTCTCCAGGTGCCACTTCAGGTAGGAACTGTTCATCAGAAGCAACAGAGGATTAAACAAAGGTTAATAATAGATAAGTAAATAGTCCCATAAGTCCAAGTTCATAAAAGAAGTCCATAGGGTAGTGGACGGCAGAGAAGCTGTGTTTATAAACATTTATTTAAAAGTGTGTATTTTTTAAATGTGTCCTTTGGCAGGCATGGATGTACCTGATCGAGCTGCCGGGCCTGACGAAGCTGTCCGGCCTGAGGGAGAGGCCGTTGAATTCAGCCCGGACATCGTCCGGCCTTACCCTAAGGCCGGACCTAGAAAGATCACAAAGAGAAGAGGGAGAAAGAGGCAAGTGGAGTTACTCTTGCATCTCATATCTTGTCTGGACTTCCTTTGTCTACAGTCATGTAGACCTACCACATTTAAAGTAATTCAATTATCATTAAAACGTCCAATTTAATGTTTCAGGACAACTGCTATACTTACGGACACCCCGGTGAGGGCTGCTTTAGAGGCGGAAAAACAGGGAACTGTGAAGCAGCGTCGTCCCGCCAAGCAGCCTCCCTCCTCTCGGGCTCCCAAGAAGAGGCTCTTCTCGCCCGCTCCTGAAGCCGCCCCCCTTGCTGGAGTCACCCCTGGTGCCACCTCAGCTGCTCCTCCCACCATCACCTGGCCCGCTGATGGAGTCAGCCCCACCTTAGGCCTAGTTTGTCCTGTTCCGGAGGCAGCAGAGTTCACCACCATTGCTGCCTCTACATCTCCAATTTATTTAGACCTATCCAGCGAGGACGTCAGCTGCCTCGTGTGCTGCGAGCTCTTCAGCGCCTCGATGTCTGGGGAAGAGTGGGTCCAGTGTGTATTTTGCTATAAGTGGTCGCATGAGGCTTGCACCGACGGGAGTGCACACTACCTGTGTCACCTGTGTGACAAAGAATAAAAATATTCAGCCTACTATACTGTCCATGTGTCTTCACTAGTTTGCAGTGGAAATACTGTAAATGTAGGCCTACAGCACAATTCACTTAACATTATAGACTGATTAACTAACTAACTAACTATGAGGCCTGGGTTAGGCTATGAGTGGGAGCTTGGCTATTAAATATTTTGCAGGGTAGGCCTACTTTTCGTCCATCATGGTAACGCATCAAAAATAACAATGGCTACATTAAATTATGACAATAATAATTTAATTTAGTGGACATGCACACTTAAGAACTGCTGGGTATAAGCTATAGGCTAGCCTTCTACACCCTTGCTCTTGGTCACGACACATGGCTTGCCGATTTATCCTTTTCTCCAGCCATTACCATCCATCAGCTAGAGTGTCAAAGTTCTGCTTATTATGATTTCAACATAATATTCATGTAAATGTGCAGACAATTACACAATATTTATCAGAAAAAATAAGTTTAGCCACTTACCTGTCCACAGAGACTTCGGATGCTTCTGTGCGCCGTGCTGAGCGTGTCGAAAAGAAGTTAACCCCGTGCGGCGCTTGGATACATTTCAGATGTAACAGGTCTCGTGATATCCTGTTGACCTGGTAGTTTTTGTTTAAAATAAATAAAAGGGTGTTCAACCGTGTATCCTTAAACATTACTTAGGACAGGGAAATAAGTAAATGTAATGCACATTTAGTCGTCCAAAAGAAAAAAGGTGAGTTTTAACCGAAATGTGCATCTTGACAATTACGCACGGGCCAAAAATATATTTTGACCTATTTATAGTATGCGGAATTATGTGAAATTTTAGCAATGACGAGTACACTCGTATGTTGTCTGGTATGTAGCGTAAAAACAAGAGTAAGGGCAATAGATTATTTTTAAAATATGCTGTTTCATTCGTCCCGCATGCGTGTTTCAAACGTCCCGACTAGGCGGGGCGTTTGAAACAAATGTCAACTTGCGTTCAAAGTTAAATAACAGCTCGATCATCCAACATATGTATTAAATTTCACTTGTAATTAAGAGAACACACCTGTGAGTTGTTGATCACATGTTAAAATTATTTGTATACGTAACGTCATCTTTGAAAAAGACGTTTAACTGCAAAGTGTTTCAATCGACCCGGCTCTCCCCTACTGCCTTAAAGGGGTAGTTCGGAATTTTGGACATAGGGCCTGATTCCCAAGTGAGCATTGGTATTCTATATCACTGGAGACAGTTTTCAACACATTTTATTCAGTCCTTCTAGTTGCGGAGTTCTCTCGTGCTAGGCTAGCGCAAGTGAACGGGAAAAGCTAGCCTGCTATTAAAAACAGTCTTACCCACTCCACAGTACACCCGAGGTCAATCAATAATAACACCAGACTATAGATTTAAATGTCTGTTTATAGAATAATGTTAGAAATAAAACCAACCTTGCATTGCATTGCATTTTGAGGGAATTGCTGGGTCTCAGCAGCAATGTTATATTCCTGGTAGTAGGCTACGGCTGCGGCGGACTGATACCTAGGTTACCGGCTCTAGTTTATTTACCTGCCGCTGTCAATGCTACAAACGCCGAGTACAGTGAACGAAGGAATTAGCGTATTCAATTACAAAGATATGGCCACGTTTGGAGGGCTTAGCGATGCATCTGCTTTTGACGACGATAATGAGGATTTTGTAGTATCCAACGAACCGTACATGTACGAGCCGGAATACACGGATAAAGAACTGAGAGAGATGGATGCTCAAAGGGCAGAACGAGAAAGAGCGTCTTTAGAGACCGTCCCCGCTGGAGCTACAGTAGAGAACCGGGACAGAACAACGGGAGACTGGTGGTGCCAGTGCAGAAAATGTATTCAAATGCCGACAGGGGACGAATGCTTTTGCTGCAGGGAGTGGGACTTAGTCATCCCACAGATGCAAGAGCTGGAGCTGGACACAAGCATTCAGGATCTCGATGTGTCTGGGCATAGCGCCCCCCGAGACAGGGCAATCTGCATTACGGAGCACCAGGACTTTCTACCCCTTCTAAATCGAGGAGTGCTGGAAACATTCTTCTCCTTTGATAAAATAAATTGGAAAAGAAGACCCAGACCTGCTGGACCCAACGGCCAGTTGTCAATGTTGTAAGTGTGCAATCCAAACAAAATGTAATTGTGTGTTGCCATGCATGAACATACCATATATAATAATTGAATTGATTTATTAAAGTGCAATCAATCAAATATTATACATGTATGTTCATACATGGACTCCAAGTCTGCTTTATTATAGGCTAGGCTCTTTACCATTGATGCAGGCCTACAACCACAGCCTCCGTCTAAATAGTGGCTGATGGAGAAAGCTTAGAATATCTAGCCAGCTATTATTTTTTATTAACTAAGAAGTTTCTTAATTACAATATTGCTCTGGTTGAAAAGGTCCTACCAGGACTAAAGGCAAAAATGAAATACACAAGCGTGACTTGCTTGGACAATTTTTTTACTATATAGACATAGGCCGTAGGCTTTTTAGCCTGATCAATTCAGCAAATCAGTCTACCACCATGAACAGCAGTAGGGCCATTGTCTTTGTGTGCCATTACCATAGTTTAGCTGTCTTTTGTAAGAGCCTGCTCCCAAAAGCTAACTTGTATTCCTTCTTGTTTTAGGCAGTACCGATTGGTGGCTTACAGAATCGTTCTTGAGTGGGGGTTGAAAGGAACACAGCTGGGAAGAGGAAACCGACGTGTTCTTCCATCCTGTGTAGTGACCAGCATCCGAAACAAATACCCTTCGGCCGCTGGACAATATGTTGGATTCAGGGAAGCACAAGATGCTCTGAGATTGTTTTGAACACAACACTACTGTAGTCTACTAGAAAACATTTGCTACTTCAACAAATCCTTTATATCAAACACAAAAAGAAGACATACATTTGGTTACAGATGACATTACGATTGTTTACCGTAACATTTTAACAACAATGTACTCGTATATGGTTCAATAAATGTTTTGCTGTTGACCTTTTTGTCTTTTTACTAATGTTTGCAGACAGTATTTAGCGCCACACTAAACTCCAGTTAGACTTTCATTTTCCCCTTTTAATCATGTTTTAAAACGGGAGACGTGCTCTGCAATACTTTGATCTTTGTCCGGTCTTGGAGTGGTGGCTATGTTGTCGGGTATAGTAGCTGGTTGCTGGATATAAAAATGTGGATCTGCAAACTTCACAGTAGGATCCATGCGCCTTTCCAGGACCCGCTCCACCAAATCCTTCCTGAATGTCTGCCTGGTTGGCTCGTACCTCTTCCTGGCAACCCATCTTTTAGATTGTTTGGGAAAAACCAAATTGTATCTCGGAGTCCCTGAGGGAGACAAAATGCACAGCAACATAAACAAACCAAGACTCGGCAAGCACTTGTTAAAGAAGGCTTACAATTTTGCAGTTATCTATTATGTGTATGCTTACCATCACTGGTCGTTGCTTGTTGACGGCCAACATTCTCGTTGTTGTCCATCACAGAGAGTAGGGTGCGTGCCTTCATAGAGCTGTAGGCGAAGTGAAGCCTCTTTTCAGTGTACTTCAGAATTGCACTGTGGTACACCTCCAGGGCTCCTGCAGTTTATATTAGTTGGTTATTACCTTGTGAATGGTATCCAGAATGTTTATATTCAAAAATAGTTTGTATAACGATGTTGGACAGTCTATGCCTTTATTCATTCAATCGCAAACGGTTACACAGTAGAAACTCTCAATGGCAGATGTGCTAATATCTAAAGCACTCATGGCAGCATGTTATTTTAAGTAGAGCATTACAAAAATATATTTTAAGTTGTGTAAATGCATCCATGATTGTTGCCTGTAGGCCATGCACAGAAGCCTCTTCTGTTGCCAATGCAATACTTTTAGCCCAAAAGTTATAGTACAAAACGTTAGCATAAACTCATGCTCTTGTTATGGAATATATCCTAAATGTTTGCAAGATTCTCTCTCTCCCCCTCTCCCTCTGACACACACACACACACACACACACACACACACACACACACACACACACACACAGACACACACACACACACACACACACCCTGATGTGAACTCTCTGCCAGGGAAGTTTTGCATGTACACATTAGGAGCAAAACTTTTCTATCAGCAATTACCTAAAGTTAGCAATTAGCCACTCAGGTACCAAGTGTGTAGCTATACCATTAGCTAACGTTGTCACTGACTCGCCAAAATGCATTGAACTGTAACTAATGTCCGCTAACATTGTCATCATGAATCTATCAGTAGGCTAACATTATGAAAGGGGCAAGATTTATTAGCTAGAGTAGCCTACAAAAAGTTATTACCTGTTCACCAGTGGCTGTTGGTGCATCTGAAAAGACGGAAGGCACCGCATTCGATTTCAGCGATGCCTTGCTCTTGAGGTTGCTTGGTTTCTCAAAGTCGTCCGGTCTGAAATGATCGCTACAAATCTTCCAATTGCGCGCAGTTTCCGCCGGTGTTTTTATGTCCAAGCCTCCAGCAACAAGCCACAGTTTTGTCCTTTCTGGGTCTCGGGTTGGAAATTGGTGGAAACTTTGCGTTGACCATCTGTTGGGTTTATTTGTACAATTTCTGAAAGCACACTGAACCACCATGTTGCCTACTCGTTCAATTGCGCTTCTGTCCCACGCTTCTCTGTTTACGTTCTTCGGTCGTGATTCGGTTACAAAACTAACTGGCGCAAAGTAAAATTCCGCTGCTGCTGAGAAAGTAGTCCCTCGATGATTCATGCGATGCAAGGTTAGTTTTATTTCTAACATTATTCTATCAACACAGACATTTAAATCTATAGTCTGGTGTTATTATTGATTGACCTCGGGTGTACTGTGGAGTGGGTAAGACTGTTTTTAATCGCAGGCTAGCTTTTCCCGTTCACTTGCGCTAGCCTAGCACGAGAGAACTCCGCAACTAGAAGGACTGAATAAAATGTGTTGAAAACTGTCTCCAGTGATATAGAATACCAATGCTCACTTGGGAATCAGGCCCTATGTCCAAAATTCCGAACTACCCCTTTAAGAAAAGGGGCATCACTCCATAGCTCGTGCTGCCACAATTATCATAAATTAGCCTAATCTGAGGAGAAATCTATGCCATAAACAGAAATATTATGGGTCTTTATTACACGGGTCTTCTCAATGCCGTGGAACGCTCCGTTCACTTGCATGGGTCCGGGGATATCTCGGGATTGGTTTCTTTATTAATCGAATGGGAAATGCAATAGGTCTATTTTAGGACCGAATCACCGTTGAACTTGTTTCTAATAACATTTCTAGCGAGAAACATACTTTTTACTTGCATAATCTTTAGTCAGTGATTACGTCTGATCTTTAGTTTTATAGTTATTGGGAAGATTTTATCGGCTCGCTCGCATGTTTCAATGACGTCAGGTTGCTAAGGACGCTGCTTTCGCTAAACTAGCACACACACACACACACACACACACACACACACACACACACCAATGCATTTCGCTGCAGATATTCCCTCAATTATTATTACTTTCAAAACGTTATCCAAGGTGGAATATCCTTTTTATTTGGGCTGCTTCTAGGACATTTTGGGTGGATTTTGAACGGTATGTTGGCGGGACGTTTTTTGCAGGACCTGGCAACCCTGCGCTGTCATATAATAATAATAATACATTTCATTTAGAGGCGCCTTTCAAGACACCCAAGGTCACCTTACAGAGCATATAGTCATCATACATTTTTTAAAAAACAAGACATTGTGGAAAATAAATAAATAAACATAAGCAATAAGAAATAAATAAAACAAAAACAAGACAAAACAAAACAATCAAAACAGTGATCAGTTAGACGTTGTGTGCGAGTTTGAACAGGTGAGTTTTGAGTTGTGACTTGAAGGTTGTAATGGTGTCTGACTGTTTTATGTGTGGGGGGAGGGAGTTCCAGAGCCTGGGTGCTGAACAGCTGAATGACCGGGCACCCATTGTAGTGAGTCGTGATGTGGGGATACATAGTAGTCCAGCAGAGGTTGAGCGGAGGGAGCGGGAGGGAGTGTATTCTTGGAGGAGGTCGCAGAGATAACTGGGGCTAGGTTGTGGAGAGCTTTGTAGGTGAGGAGTAGGGTTTTGTATTGGATACGGTAATGTACTGGGAGCCAGTGAAGTTGAATGAGGACAGGGGTGATGTGGTCAGATGATTTGGTGCGGGTGATGATCCGGGCGGCTGAGTTCTGAATGATGTTGATGAGTTTGGTGGGGAGTCCGGTGAGGAGGGCGTTGCAGTAGTCTATGCGTGATGTGACAAATGAGTGAACTAGGATTTCAGTGCTGGATTGGGTCAGTGATGGGCGGAGTCTGGCGATGTTGCGGAGGTGGAAGAATGCAGTCCGGGTGATGTTGTGAATATGGGGTGCGAATGAGAGGGTGTTGTCCAGGATGACGCCGAGGCTCTTGACTTTGGAGGAGAAGGGTACTGGGAATCCATCGATAATTATGAGTGGAGCTGGGGTGTGTTGTGATTTAGTGAGGCTGGATTTGGATCTGATGAGCAGGGCCTCGGTCTTGTTTCCATTGAGTTTCAGGAAGTTCCTGCTCAACCAGCTCCGGATCTCTTCCAGGCACGTGATGAGGGAGGTGGGGGGGATGGCAGCGGTGGGTTTGGTGGAGATGTAGACCTGTGTGTCGTCAGCGTAGCAGTGAAAATGGACCCCATGGTGACGGAGGAGTGTGCCCAGAGGGAGGAGGTAAGTGGTGAAGAGGAGTGGACCCAAGACTGACCCCTGGGGGACACCCAGTGAGACACCTGAACACCCAGACTTGTGGTTGCTTAGTTGAACAAATTGTTGACGGCCGGTGAGGTAGGATGTAAACCAGGAGAGTGCAGCACCAGTGATCCCAATACCAGCTAGGCGGTCAAGGAGCAGAGGGTGGGAGATGGTGTCGAATGCTGCGCTGAGATCGAGGAGGATGAGAATGGTGAGTAATCCAGAGTCGGCTGCAAGGAGGAGGTCGTTGGTGATTTTGACTAGGGCTGTTTCAGTGCTGTGTTTTGGACGGAAGCCAGATTGGAACGGTTCATGGAGATTGTTAATGTCGAGGTGGGACTGTAGTTGTGCGGCAACCACCCTTTCAAGTGTTTTGGAGATGAAAGGGAGATTGGAGATGGGCCGGTAATGGTTAAGGTCAGTTGGGTCAGCACCAGGTTTTTTCAGGATGGGAGTGATGGCAGCCAGCTTGAGAGTGGGGGGTACAGTACCAGTAGTGAGGGAGGAGTTAATTATGTTGGTGATCATGGGGGAGATGGACGGAAGACATGCTTTGACAACGGAGGTGGGAAGAGGATCAAGCTGACAGGTGGTGGTTTTGGCTTTGCGGATGAGTTCTGAAACGGTCTGTTCTGTTACTAGGGTGAAGTCAGAGAGGCTGATGAGAGGTTGGCCAGAGGTGATCATCCAGGGTGGGTCATCAGAGGGGGTGCGAGATGAGGCCAGTTGTTGGTGAATGGTGTTGATTTTAGAGCTGAAGAAGTCAAGGAACGCAGTGCATTGGGTGGTGGAAATATCTGGAGGGAGAGATTTAGGAGGCTGAAGTAAGTGGTTGACTGTTGAGAAGAGGACTCAGCGGGTGCCTGTACCAGTGTTGATGAGGTTGGAGTAGTATGAGGTTTTGGCAGTGGTGAGGGCATTCTTGTAGTGATGGAGGTGGTCCGAATACATTTGGCAGTGTACAGTGAGTTGAGTCTTATTGTAGAGCTGTTATATGTGCTAAATTTCGCCAAAGAAAACGTAAATAATATAACATATGATATGCGGTAACTGATCTATTTAATGAAATACGCAATACATTATAAACATTGTTTCTTATCAGTATTATGCGTTACGTGTTTAGTAAGCACACTTATATGTGTGCTGTTGCCCGGGGTGCTGAAATGCTCCGGAACAGATCTGGATCCACTATGGCCAAAAGACTTGTATGCCCCCCCCCCCCCCCTTAAATAAATTCTATGGCAGAATAAAGAATAAATTCATGCATTATCATTCAACTTGAACATGTGTTTTTACAGTATAGCGTGGTGGAGGGCTGACGTATGTTGCCCAACCCGGAAGTGAGCGTCGCCCTGGTTTCCCTTGACAAAAAGCCAACGGGTTTTTCCATTGGATTTTGGATTATTGCGGAAAAATTAGCATCTTTGAAGCACCTCCTCAAAAACTGAAAATAAATAAATAAATAAAAAGATCTGTGCTCCAAAGAACGAAATGTAAACCAATGCATTCTGAATAATAATAATAATAATAATAATAATACATTTAATTTAGAGGCGCCTTTCAAGACACCCAAGGTCACTTTACAGAGCATATAGTCATCATTCAAAACTATGTAAAACAGACTAGGAATAAAAGAAAAACAGAGGTTAAACATGAAGAATAATAATAATTAATCACACTCAAAGACGCCTACAGTGAAGGGGGGACCTCACTAACCACCACCAATGAGTAGCACCCACTTGGGTGATGAATGGGAGTGTTTCTCCGATTTTTCCATGCTACACAGAACGAAATGTAAACCCATGCAAATAAAGACTTCGGGCCCTATCTTGCATCCGGCGCAAGTGACTTAGTCACTGGCGCATGTGTCGTTGCTAGTTTACAACTGGCGCAGAGCGTTCTTTTCCCACCAGCGCCACTCGCCGGTAAATTAGGGATTGATCATGCGCCCCAAGGGGCGGTTCGGCGGAAGGAGGAGGCGTGTTCTGGCGCAAACGCTATTTTGCCGTTGCTGAATACCATTGCGCTACTGACCAGGAAATACCTGGTTTGAAGTCAGTGGCGCGTTGTTCAGATGCTATTTTAAGGGCGGATGCATAGCCTACATGCGCATGCGATGCATACGGATTGCTTGTGCACCTCGCGCATACACTTTGCTTCTCTCATCTACCTAGCCGCACATTCTTGGTAAATTATTTGGGAAAGAACAGCTGATGCAGCGGTAATAAGTTTTACTTTTAAATCAATGCATCTGCAAACACCGTACAGCAAACACATATTTTCTTGACACAGACATCGTATAGGCCTACATGCCCATAACTTTTAGGATTGATGAGTATTTGATCGTGAAAAACATTGTTTTACCGCGAGTGAGTGTTAAAAAGAATGAATGAATGCGGGCGCGCGTGTGTGCTCTGTTTAAACACACGCAAACTAAACACGTAACGCATAATACAATCAATGGCAATGTCTATTACCGCGGAGACACATGCATATTAGGATAGCATACAATACTGATAAGAAACAATGTTTATAATGTATTGCGTATTTCATTAAATAGATCAGTTATCTTTGGCGAAATTTATTTGAGGACTCAGTATTTCGGAAGTTGTGGAAGAAAACCCCTTATTCCATGTGTGAATTAGGCCATATTATTTGGCAATAAACTGAGCCATATGCAGTTTGAAATTCATGTGCATCTGTCTCATCGGAGACTGCAGACGCACTGTCAAAATATCAACTCGTCCGATTCAAATGCGCTCATGGCTCTTAAAGGGGATGGGAGCTGGCACTCTCATTGGTTTGTTGGACGTTACGCCCAAACCACACCTACGGGTAATTAGGCTGCTTCAGACCAACCCTTTTGACACTTTCGCCGCGACGCAAGTGTCATTTATCCGCCTGTAAAATAGCGATAGCGCCGTAGAACCGCCCACAAAGCTACTTGCGCTTTGCGCTTTCCACTTGCGTTTCAGACCGTTAAAATAGGGCCCATGATGTTCATAATCATTTAAATATCATTAATCTCCTGAGTGTGTCGAGTGGTATTCTATTTTTTTCAACGGGGCTGCATCCAGTCACTTGACTGTCATGGTTGCTATGGTGGTTGCTATCGACCGCCCCCTCTAATCCTTACATGGTTCTAAAAACCACGCGGTAAAGGAGCTGCCGTCCATTGTGTTGTTTTTGTCGTAAACTAGGGTCAGATGGTTATTCCAAGGTATCCTTAAAAGGCAGCTTGGATGTTTTTATTTTGTGCAGTTTAGACTTCTTCCATAACCTATTTTTGAAAGCAAAACACCAAGCTCATTGATTTAACAAGGCAGGGTTATTTGAAACAATTTATTGAATAAATATTTATGAGAGGTCATTCCTTCTCCTGAGTTTGCTTCCTATTTATGTCTAGTGTACACCCCTACTGTCAACAAGCATCACCCCCCCCCCCCCCCCCCTCCCCATATGGATTTGGAGAATTGCTGCCACGTCCCGGTGGTGGAGGTATCATATATATGAAAGAGGGCATTCAATTATACTACAATGATCAATTAGGAGGCCGAAGCCCTAAAGGAAGTGATGCAATAGGTGACTGAGTCGACAACATTTAAGTAAGCCTTGGGGTCTCTTATATATCAAAGGGGGTCTCAAAGGACGCATATACGCTTCAACCTGTGGCTTACAGGAAATGACTCGGCAAGTGCTCCATCTTGTTGCACCTGCACCCAGCGGCTCGCTTGTATGATTTTGGCCTGAAGTTCTTCCCAGACCTACACCCTAGCTATCCAACATGCATATCTTAGAATCAGGCCTCTCTTTAATAGTGACAAAAAGTTATGAGAGAAATACACATGAACTTTTTGTTACCTCATAAGCGGCGTGGTGCCGGCTCCTTTTGACCTTTTGACCCCAGACTTCAAAAACGTGGCCACAGGCCAGCTGTGTCTACGCACCTTAAGCCACAAATGTACACATCCATCCCACAAAAAATGGGGACTAGAAACTAACCTCTGTCTTATGTACATTTACTGTACTGTTGGAGGTCACGCCCCTTTTCCGGCCTTTTCGAGATAGCTAGGGATACTGAAATGTTTACACACATTTCCCGGGGCCCAGAGAACGACATATCCGAGATTTGGAATTGTAGCCCTTAGAGAAAAAAAGTTTTCCCAAATGGACTGTCATTTGGACAAAGCCCCTCAGAAGTGTTGCCTGCAAGACCTAATGGTCCAGAATGTGGTGGAAAAAATGTTTTTGAGATAGGAAGGTCGTACCGCCCTGAAATTTGAATACCTTATTCTAGGGCCTAACTGGGACCCCCGCACCGAAACTTGGCCCGGTCGGACCCGGAGGGCCCTTCCTGCCCGAAACTTGGCCCAGTCGGAACCCGAGTGCAGGAAGTGGGGGCCTGGACTTTCATAATCTTCGCTCAGTGAATGTGAAGGATGTTTGGTCGGATAGTTATGACAAAGAATCATAATGTGAATCGGAATATTCTATAAATGTCTTGATATCATCTTTCGTCTCAACACTTCTGCTGCAGCCGCCTAAAGTCTCACTCCGAGAACCTTAAAATATGAATCAATCCATTAGAAGTATGAAAATATCTTCCCGGAGGCGTAAGGGGGCAAACAAGGTGTCCTTTGACATCTACGTTTCGAGGCGATTGCAACAGTGCCACACATGATCATATTTGAATATGTTTCGGGGTAGTAATTAGCTGTCGATTCTGGGGGCCTTTATCAATAATGACCAGCTATAGATTTGCTTCCCGATGGAGATTCTTGACAAATTACATGTTATTTAGCATCTACGCGTTAAGCTGAGTCCAATGAGATCAAGCTTGCCCTCTTGCCACACCGAGATCATGTCCTAGACCATATGTACCATGTAAAATACATTTGCTAGAGTGTCATGCTTGGTGTCATTGGACTCAGCTCAACGTGTAGATGCTAAATAATATGTCATTTGTCACAAATTTCTATCGGAAAGTAAATCAATAGCTGCTCATTATTGATTAAGGCCTCCAATTTCGACAGCTAATTACTACCATTAAACATGTTCGAATATGCTCATGTGTGGCACCATTGCAATCGCCTGGAAGCGTAGATGTTGAAGGACACCTTGTTCGCCCTCTTACGACACCGGGAAGATATTTACATACTTCTGATTGACTAATGAATTGATTCAGCTCAGAAGTCTGGGGTCAAAAGGTCAAAAGCAGCCGACACCACGCCGCTTATGAGAGAACAAAAGTTCATGTGTATTCCTCTCATAACTTTTTGTCATTATTAAAGAGAGGCCTGATTCTCCGATATGCAGGTTGGATGGCTACGGTGTAGGTCTGGGAAGAACTTCAGGCCAAAATCTTGCAAGCGAGCCGCTGGGTGGGTGCAACAAGATGGAGCACTTGCTGAGTCATTTCCTGTAAGCCACAGGTTGAAGCGTATATGCGTCCTTTGAGACCCCCTTTGATATATAAGAGACCCCAAGGCTTACTTAAATGTTGTCGACTCAGTCACCTATTGCATCACTTCCTTTAGGGCTTCGGCCTCCTAATTGATCATTGTAGTATAATTGAATGCCCTCTTTCATATATATGATACCTCCACCACCGGGACGTGGCAGCAATTCTCCAAATCCATATGGGAAGGGGGGGGTGATGCTTGTTGACAGTAGGGGTGTACACTAGACATAAATAGGAAGCAAACTCAGGAGAAGGAATGACCTCTCATAAATATTTATTCAATAAATTGTTTCAAATAACCCTGCCTCGTTAAATCAATGAGCTTGGTGTTTTGCTTTCAAAAATAGGTCATAGAAGAAGTCTAAACTGCACAAAATAAAAACATCCAAGCTGCCTTTTAAGGATACCTTGGAATATCTGTCTATTTTTTAACCATCTGACCCTAGTTTACGACAAAAACAACACAATGGACGGCAGCTCCTTTGCCGCGTGGTTTTTAGAACCATGTAAGGATTAGAGGGGGCGGTCGATAGCAACCACCATAGCAACCATGACGGTCAAGTGATGCAGCCCCGTTGAAAAAAATAGAATACCACTCGACACACTCAGGAGATTAATGATATTTAAATGATTATGAACATGAAGTCTTTATTTGCATGGGTTTACATTTCGTTCTGTGTAGCATGGAAAAATCGGAGAAACACTCCCATTCATCACCCAAGTGGGTGCTACTCATTGGTGGTGGTTAGTGAGGTCCCCCCTTCACTGTAGGCGTCTTTGAGTGTTATTAATTATTATTATTATTCATGTTTAACCTCTGTTTTTCTTTTATTCCTAGTCTGTTTTACATAGTTTTGAATGATGACTATATGCTCTGTAAAGTGACCTTGGGTGTCTTGAAAGGCGCCTCTAAATTAAATGTATTATTATTATTATTATTATTATTCAGAATGCATTGGTTTACATTTCGTTCTTTGGAGCACAGATCTTTTTATTTATTTATTTATTTTCAGTTTTTGAGGAGGTGCTTCAAAGATGCAAATTTTTCTGCAATAATCCAAAATCCAATGGAAAAACCCGTTGGCTTTTTGTCAAGGGAAACCAGGGCGACGCTCACTTCCGGGTTGGGCAACATACGTCAGCCCTCCACCACGCTATACTGTAAAAACACATGTTCAAGTTGAATGATAATGCATGAATTTATTCTTTATTCTGCCATAGAATTTATTTAAGGGGGGGGGGGGGGGGCATACAAGTCTTTTGGCCATAGTGGATCCAGATCTGTTCCGGAGCATTTCAGCACCCCGGGCAACAGCGCAGGGTTGCCAGGTCCTGCAAAAAACGTCCCGCCCACATACCGTTCAAAATCCACCCAAAATGTCCTAGAAGCAGCCCAAATAAAAAGGATATTCCACCTTGGCCAACGTTTTGAAAGTAATAATAATTGAGGGAATATCTGCAGCGAAATGCAGTGTGTGTGTGTGTGTGTGTGTGTGTGTGTGTGTGTGTGTGTGTGTGTGTGTGTGTGTGTGTGTGTGTGCTAGTTTAGCGAAAGCAGCGTCCTTAGCAACCTGACGTCATTGAAACGAAGCGAGCGAGCCGATAAAATCTTCCTAATAACTATAAAACTAAAGATCAGACGTAATCACTGACTAAAGATTATGCAAGTAAAAAGTATATTTCTCGCTAGAAATGTTATTAGAAACAAGTTCAACGGTGATTCGGTCCTAAAATAGACCTATTGCATTTCCCATTCGATTAATAAAGAAACCAATCCCGAGATATCCCCGGACCCATGCAAGTGAACGGAGCGTTCCACGGCATTGAGAAGACCCGTGTAATAAAGACCCATAATATTTCTGTTTATGGCATAGATTTCTCCTCAGATTAGGCTAATTTATGATAATGATAAAATAAAAGTAAAAACGCTCGGGCAGAGAATCTAAACACTGACTGGAACTACTTAGCAGGTGTCTGTAGCCTATGTCAGGAGATAATACACACCCTGCAGCCAATCAGAATATGAGTATTCCCCCAGACTGTGGTATAAACAATAAACAAGAGTTATAATCAACCCCTACGCATCAATATTAATGATAACCCATTATTATACGGTATGACTTCTAGATGTCACGTCCGCTCGCGACACTGGACTTGCGAGGCATCGACGCGGACTTCCATTCACATAGCCAAAAACAAGACAATAGATCTATGGCTAGATCAAAACATCAAGACATACAATTCAGATTAAGCAGCTACCCTTTTTTCTTTTGCGGTTTGCCTGAGCAGCGCACCTGCATTTAATAGCCTATATCCGTGAATTGTCACAATTTCTCAGAATCAAAGGTGAAAGTAGAAACGGGTGGCCTAAAGCTGTCATATTGTTCACAATTTTTAACAATAAATGTACTGTACGGAGCTCCTTAAGGGACATTAGGGAGAACGCTCCCGCACAGAACCTTAGTTTGGAAGTCGTGCTGGTGACACAACAAATACTTCCAATTGAAATACATGGGTTTGAAATTTGTGCTTGTTAACACGAAAATTTTGAAAATACGTGATCCTGATCACGTTTCAATAGATTAAATAACGTGACAGTGTCACGTCTTTTCGTGAGACCGGGTTGGGTGGGAGGGGTTGCAGTTCGGTGGTCTGAGGATCTCGTCACTGCTTTTTGCAGATGATGTGGTCCTCATTGGATCATCGGCCTGTGACCTTCAGCACTCACTGGATCGGCTGGCGGCCGAGTGTGAAGCGGCTGGGATGAGGATCAGCACCGCTGAATCTGAGGCCATGACTCTTAGCAGGAAACTGGTGGATTGCTTACTCCGGGTAGGAAATGAGTCCTTAGCCCAAGTGAAGGAGTTCAAGTACCTCAGGTTCTTTTTCGCGAGTGAGGGTACGATGGAGCGTGAGATTGGCCGGAGAATCGGAGCAGTGGGGGCGGTAATGCGTTCGCTTTACCGCACCGTTGTTATGAAAAGAGAGCTGAGCCGCAAGGCAAAGCTCTCGATCTACCGGTCGATCTTCGTTCCTATCCTCACCTATGGTCATGAGGGTTGGGTGATGACCGAAAGGACGAGATTGCGGGTACAAGCGGCCGAGATGAGTTTTCTCAGAAGGGTGGCTGGCATCTCCCTTAGGGATAGGGTGAGAAGCTCAGCCATCCGTGAGGAACTCGGATTAGAGCCGCTGCTCCTTTACTTAGAAAGGAGTCAGCTGAGGTGGTTCGGGCATCTGGTAAGGATGCCCACTGGGCGCCTCCCTTGGGAGGTGTTTCAGGCACGTCCAGTGGGGAGGAGACCTCAGGGAAGACCCAGGGCTAGGTGGAGAGATTATATCTCAACACTGGCCTGGGAACGCCTCGGGATCCCCCCGTCAGAGCTGGTCAATGTGGCCCGGGAAAGGGAAGTCTGGGGCCCCCTGCTTGAGCTGCTCCCCCCGCGACCCGACCCCGGATAAGCGGATGAAGATGAGATGAGATGAGACAAATATTTCAGTGTGTGTGCCCGTGTGTGTATCCAAACTCATACACACATACAGCTCAATGTAAATCCATGAAAACATCATGTTTTGATCCCACGGCCAATTGAGGATATATTCATGAATGTGGTAACACATTATATACATTCTTATAGGCCTACCTTGAAAGTTTTACTATTTTACAGATGTTTGTTAAATTATAGAGCAGAGATACCCCCAGTGGAAACGAGGAAAATGTTGCATTATTTATTGTTATTAGTTGTATAGGCAAGGATACAATTCATTGAACATCTGGAAAATCATAAAAAAAAAAAAAATTCAAGGAATAGGATGAATATCTTATATGAACAAATTCATGAATTCTTTCTCAATTCACCATGGGATCTAAACATGCCGTTTTCTATGGATTTACATTTAGCTGTTCCTCAGTCGTATCAATCGTCTTATTTATTCTGTTTTGTATGAGCAAATAAAATCTCAATCATATGACTGTCCAAGTTCTTCATTTTCAGTTAATAGAAACTAGAAAATACTGTCTTAATATCTAACTTTAACAATGCCAGTCCTTACTTTAACATATGTGAAAATAAAATTATGCATTCATCAGTGCTTTTAGACGTGTTTCCAATGGCTCTGTGAGAGAACGGGCTCCGTTCAATGAAATCAAAACCCAAACTGATTGAGCACCGTTTATAAACAACCCTTCCGTGTTTTGTCCGTTGGCTTGTGTCGATACGTCAAGTGTTGATACATCATCTGTAAGCGCAGGACCCCGAGCCGATCTGGCAGCCGAACACATCTGGTACTCACACCGGCGAGATTTGAACCCTGGTCGCTGGCGTTCAGGACTTATACTAAACCACTACGCCACCGCCACTACCTCTCAGCGATTTAAACATATGCAATACATTTCTTACATAGGGTGTATTTAAATTGCATTCCCTAAATTATAGAATAAGGCAGGTTGGACGTTGCTTATGCATTTTAAATCCTCCTCACTCTATTGGGATTAATGGCGAACAATTCTGCATTTGGCATAGTTATTTTATAGACAATATGCACTTATACGACAGGTCATCTGTAGACGGCAAACATTTGTTATGTGTCTACCAGTGTTATGTCTCTCTCTATCCAAAGGGCTTCAATGACATTGACAATGTACATTCACAACGCAAAATAATGGTAAAATAAAATATCAAAAATTATGGACAGTATATGACTATACATTGTATACCCTTATACACACATACATTTCTGAGTGACTTAAGTATCCACTATATGCTCCAATAGAGTGTCACGTGTCCAGTGCTGGTGGTTGACCCCGTGTGGGGGAGGAGGCAAGACGTCACAGATCTGCTGCTGTTTTTCTCCCAACAGGTGTGGCTGTTCATTCATTCATTCGTTCATTCATGCCCCCAGCAGGGGTTCTCCCAGTTCAACCAGCCCAGACTCACAGGGCTCTGAGCCCACTGGAGCGTGGATCTCCTCATGACATCAGGGGAAGCCAAGGAGGCTTTAGAGAACAAACACACACACACACACGCACGAACACACGCACATTATTTACATTTAATTTAAATCAAGAAGCACTCAGTAACCTTTCCACTGCAGGATATTTATTTACGTTCAAATTCTTGTGAATCCACAGAATATGTATATATTCACATCCGGAGGCATCCTGTTTCAGATCCACTGTTAGTTTCTTTGTATTGATCATCGATCACTGGTGAATAGATCATATTAAATATAAGTGTCATATGTACACACTTATTGTATGTTGTACGTCCTTGCACTTAAAAACAGTACTTAGCATCTTATCCTAGCTATCTTTATTGTGAACGGGGAATGGGTTAACCTAACAATTGTTTGGCACTTGGTTCTTGGAACATCCTTAATGTAATGACAATTAATTATTTTAATTCTTCTGAAAAATGTAGTGATTGTAAGTTTCTTTGGATAAAAGCGTCTGCTAAATGCCCTCACTGTAAATGTCTGTCAAACAATAAAAGCCTTTGACCCACGGCTCAATCAACCCATGTCTTATTCTTGCTAAATCATTTTGGTGGTGAGTAAGTACAATTTTGGACAAAAGTGGCTGTTGCGGTTAAAGCAAAAACTTGGTTTGAAACGTTTTTGACGCAACTGGTAATTTATCTTTAGGATCATGTTATGTCATATAGCTGTGTTGCAGAATAAACAACAAACAGGACATGTGTGTATAGGGGTATGTCCTTCCGTGCAGACAACCAGGCACTGAAAAGGACATGATTGAAGTAGATCTCCAGTCTCCACCAATAGAGAGAGAGAATGTATTTATAGTCAACATGGCGCTGCACAGCCAACCAGCAGATAGAGGAGAGAAATCACAGCGGAGGGATCCACAACTAAACAATAAACAGCAGGGGGGGAATGTACAAAGAGCAGGTAAGGAGGAGGAAGGACACCGCAGGAGCAGGCCTCACTACTAGACCGCTGCTCAGTTCCTAGTATGTCCGCAAGGTGGAGACACATATACTTTGCATTAATCTGTATTTTGTGCTGCATGTTTTTTTTGTATAACAGCAAGGTGGAGACAAATATGCATTGCATTCATCTGTTTTAGCAGAACATTTATATTTGGGGGATTTTGCTGCTGCTCTTATCCAAAGCGACTTACAACCATTCATTCACACACCGATGGCAGAGTCAACCGTGCAGGGCAACAGATAGCCCGTCGGGAGCAGTCAGTTTGAGGCGCCGGGGATCGAGCCCGCAACCTTCCGGTTACCAGTCAACCCGCTCTCCCTCCTGGGTGCTTATATGATTTACAATTACACCATTACAATAGTTACCATGCTAGTTACCATGGCGCCCCCCGAGGCAGACGTGTTTGTTAGCTCCGCCGTTGAATGCCGAGTTTTTCTTCTTTTTTGTGTGTATTTTGCTGTATGTTAGCAGTATACACTGCTAACATACAGCAGATAGGCATTGCTGGAAATCGACAGCACACACAGCCTTTCGGATTTTAGTGGCTCCATACCACAGGAGCTACAAAACATTATCCGTTACCGCGGCAACCACCATCACAACCACCATCAATCCCGGGAAGACCACGAATCACCAGGCTCAAGCGAGCTAGCTGACCCCAGGATAGCGCGTCGGAGACGCAGACACAAGCGGGGCAAGAGGGGGGGGCTTCATGCTAGGCTAAAAGCCCGCGCTAGCCGACCACCGCTACCCAGCCTCCTGCTAGCTAACGTGCGGTCTCTGGAAAACAAGCTGGACGAGCTAAGGGCCAGGATTACAACGGATCGGGAAGTAAGAGAGTGTTGCGCTCTAATCTTCACCGAGACCTGGCTCTCAGACAAAGTCTCAAGGCCGATATATGCTCTGTTTTAGACGTAACGCGTAAGCACGTAAGATACATAACCCCCCCTTGCGCGGTAAAATATCCCCCCTTACGTGCTTAAGTGCGTCGCCCAAAATTCCTGACTATGCGACTAAAACACTACGGCCCTACGCAGCTCGCAAAGACTGTGATTGGCCAGCTAACCACATCCTTTCAGGAGTCTCACACATTTCCGGTTTTACAGCAAAATAGCGCCATTTTTAAAAGGCTGTGACAGAAGCGAATGAAGAATTTTGAAGAAGGAGAAGAATAAAACACAAGAACGAATTATGGAAGAGATCGAAGAGTTGCTGTCCGAAGAGGTGCGTCAATTTGAACATCTATACAACCCCTCATTGAAAGATTATAAAGATACACAGATGGCTCGGAACTCCTGGAGGCAGATATCCGCGAACGTGGGTTTGCCAGTGGAGGACTGCAGCAATATGTGGAAGAAGCTGCGGGACAGATTTGTCCGTGCCAAAAAAATAATGAAGAGCAGAAGTGGCGATGGAGGGGGGAGAAGAATCCCTCCAATTTACATTCTTCTTTCGTGGTTGGGACCGCACATCAAACATCGAATGACCTCGTCCAACTACGAAAGGGTATATATAAAGTTTTTAACAAATTCTGAGTGTTCGAGCAAGTACGCTAGAGTGGTGCTTCATCATATTGTAAGAAGATCATGGTAAAAGAGCCTTATTGTAGATGTAATACAATTGCCTGTAATGGCAGGTGAGGGGATCTTTAAATGCTTTGTGATGCTCATTGAAATGTACCATCATGGAGGTGATGCATCAGCAATGAATCGCCATATGATTTCGATACGTTTAGCTTTCGTTTTATCTGTATTAACTTGTGTGTGAAAATCAGTTAGTAGTCCATTTCAACTTTTTGTTTCGCGGGCAAAATATTACAGCTTTATATTCGAGAACAGTGGGAGAAGGCACGTTTTCTATCGTTTGGTAAAGAGCCGTATGTAGATGTAATGCAATCGCATTCAACCATTCCAATTGTAGCTACATGCTGTTTAGATATCGCTAAAGAACCGTGGGCGAGTGTTCCCTACACACGTTTTCTATCTATCGGTAGTAATCCATTCCATAAAGGACGGCTCTGAATGCATGGGCAGAGAGCAACTGTCTGTTTTAACGTGTCTGTTCATACTGTTGATGTAAGGAATGCAGGAATGGTACTATCACCATTGTAGCAATATGCAATTTCCATATTTCTAACAGACCAACTGTGTTCTTTTGTTATCATGAACAGCCCTCCATCTCATCAGCTGAGGCCTCTTCCTCCACTTCCTCCACATCCTCCTCTCCCTCCACATCACCTGAGGTGATCTTGACACTTGAGGCCTGCCCAGTGCCATCGACTTCTGCACCCGAGGCCTGCCCAGTGCCATCGCCTTCGACACCCGAGGCCTCCCCAGTGCCATCCACCCACACCCACAGGGCCCAATCTCTGCGCCCCCCAATCCAGCCCTCCAGCCTCCGTGCTGCCATCTCCTCTGTCCCGCAAGGGCAACCGCAAAAGGTTGCTGGACCAGATCCAGCAGGACGATAATAGTATTGAAACTCTTGTCGAGAGAGAGAGAGAGCTCCGCCTGAACCGGGAAGAGGATGATGCCTCAAGATTTGGTGCCACAGTGGCGGACGTGGTGAGGCAAATGCCTCCAGCAGCTATGAACGCAGCCAAGCGCACCATATACACCACCTCAATAGACATTTTAATGGAGGCATTAAAAAATGCTGAAAGCCCCATGTAAAATGCTCCTTAATGTTGAAAGCCCCCTGTCAATGTTCTAACTTTTATTATAATTATATTTTTTGTACTGTTCTCACTTTTATGTGTGTTTGTATTGTTATAATATTTTTTGCACTGTTCTCACTTATGTGTTTTTATTGTTATTATTATTATATTTTTTGCACTGTGCTTGCTTTTATAATTTGTATCTATTCTATATTTTGCACTCTATCTTATTCTACATTTTGCACCTTTTCTTGTCTGTTTTAATAAAAAATTGTTTGGTTGTGAAACAGGAGTTTTACCTTTTTCAATTTAATATACACTGCTAAAAGTTGGTAAGGTCAAGACAGAACACAATAGCCAGCTAATTTCGTTATCAGGTCAGTTGTGGTCAAGTGCCACACGACCGCTCCCTTTGGGGTGAAAGACTTGCATCGAATCATTTCTCACTAAACACATTCGACAGGAGCTATGTCTGACGACTCTACATAGAAAGACAAAAGGCCAGGAACCTTAATGTAACAGGTAAAATCATCAGGTCAGTTGTGGTCAAGTGCCACACGACCGCTCCCTTTGGGGTGAAAGACTTGTATCAAATAATTTCTCAAACCTAAAGCAGCTGTATAAGTGTTTATACAGACTGCTTTTATAAAATACTGGACTGATCATATGCCTTAAGACACTATGCTGTTCTTTGAACTTCATATTTGATTTCTAGTATTATTTGAATAGTATGTGTCTGGCACCTTGTGTGTATGAAAAGTCAAGATAAAATAAGACAACAAATAGGTATAGAAACAGATGTTTTTTATTAACAAATCCTAGTCAGTGTATACAGTAGGCTCATCAGGTGCGAAGTGTGCCACGGGATACTATTTCGTCCTGCCATTGAACCGCTCCCCCAGGCGTCTGGAAGAACTGCATAATGTCATTCCTCACAACCTGGGCAGCTCTGGTGGCACGGGTCCTGGACATCTGTGGTGTCAGTGATAGACTGACGTCGCCAGCCACCACTCTGCGCCACTCACCAGGTGTTACCGATCCTCCTGACTCTGCATCAGAGTAACCATCTGGTACGTAGCGGCCCCCAGATGACACATCCGCACAGGCTAGGAAATTGTGTAAAACAACACAGGCCTTGACAACATCAACAGCTTTATCTGGCTGGAACTCCATTGACCTGCCCAGAATCCGCCATCGTGCTGCCAAGATGCCAAAGGCATTTTCAATGACCCTCCTAGCTCTGGAGAGTCTGTAATTAAAAATCTGCTTTTCCCTGCTCAGATCTGCACCTGTAACAACAAAAAACAAAACATGCAGAGTGTTACTTACTTATTAGAACACGTTGGCACCACAACCATATAGAGAAGATACTACGTTCTGTCAAATATCTATGCAATTATTTCTTATGGTTTGTGTCATACCTGAAAATGGACGCATGATGTTCGCGTGCAGGGGAAAGGCAGCATCAGCAAGAATTACGTGGGGGGCATCGATCGTGGTCCCGGGAAGAAAAGCTGGCGGCGGCAGGTTCAGCTTGTCTTCGAGCAGCCGTGACCCAAATTCGCTCTCCTTAAAAACACCGCCGTCGCCCTCCCGTCCATATCCCCCGATGTCCACCATAGTGAACCGATATCGAGCATCACACGTCGCCATCAGGACAATAGAATGACTTAGTTTGTAATTGAAGTAGTCACTCCCGGCATGAGGTGGGGCCTTGATGGTAACGTGCTTCCCATCGAGGCTTCCGACACAGTTTGGGAAGTTCCACATTTGCCAAAAATCCTCTGCTATCGCTTCCCACTTGCGGGTGGAAGGACAGGGCAAGTATTCTGGCTGCAGAGCTTTCCACAATGCCTGGCAAACCTCTGACACAATGCCGGACACAGTGCAGGAAGCCAGTTTGTAGCTTTCAGCTATAGCCTGCTGGCTTCCACCAGAGGCTAAAACTCGTAATGTCACAGCAAGTCTCTGGGCAACATCAATTGGCATGCTGTGTGTGCCACAATGCAGTAAGTGAGGTCGCACACGACAAAGAAGGTCATCAAACCTGCATGCCGACATTCTAAAATAGTGAAAGTGCTTTGCTTCGTCCATATTCCTCAATGGTAGTACCAGTACTCCACCTCGATTGATTCAATGGACGCACATCCCATCTCCGTCTCCCTCTCCGTAAAAGTTCTTCTCGTATCCTTTTCCTCCTTCGCAATATAATCTTTTGCTTTTCAATGCTTATCAGCTCCAGCTCCCTCAACTGTCTTCGACTCAACCTTAACATCGTTCAGAGTGTGGAAAAAGACCGCTAACCTAAACTTAGCTACTGCTACTCTTCTTCCGCTACGATTTCCACTTCCACGCCAACAGATTAGTTCGTTGCTCCCCCTACTGTTCTGGCGGAGAATCCCCTTGCAACACGCGCAATCCTTAAGGAACCTTAAAGGAACCGTAAATCAAAACTTGTCTAAAACAAGTCCCTTGTGTAAATTACGTGCTTACGTCTCTGCGTCTAAAACGACCCTAAATCGGCCTTCAGACTGCGCCTTTCAGCTACAGACTCACTCCGTACACCGAGCAGACCGGACTGCAGCCTCCGGTAAAGTCAAAGGGGGAGGAGTGTGTGTGTTTATCAACAACTCGTGGTGTGGAGATGTACGGACTGTGCATAAGCATTGTTCGCCAGATGTGGAGTTTTTAATGTTGAGATGCCGTCCCTACTATCTACCAAGGGAATTTACTGCTGTGTTTTTGGCTGCTATTTACATCCCCCCACGCGCCAACTCCACGGCAGCGCTCAGCGAACTCTATGACGTCATCAGCGCGACGAGACAGCTCATCCTGATGCTGCGTTCATCGCCGCTGGCAACTTTAACCACTGCAACTTAAAGACTCTATTCCCCAAATTTTTCCAACATGTGAATATTCCCACCCGTAAGAACACACTGGATCATGTTTACAGCAGCATACGTGGTGCCTACAGGGCCGCACCCCGCCCCCACTTCGGGCACTCAGACCACATCTCTTTGTTCCTGTATCCTGCATACAGACAAACCTTGTGACTAAACAAGTCAAACTCTGGACACCAGACACTGAGAGCATCCTGCAGGACTGTTTTGCTCAGACAGACTGGGATGTGTTTAAAGCTGTAGCCACACTGGAGGACTCTTCTGTCAGCATACAGGACTATGCTGAGTATGTGACTGGGTATATTAGCACTTGTGTTGACAACATCGTGCCCACCATACAAGTCAAGAGGTTTCCCAACCAGAAGCCCTGGATTAACAGTCAGGTACGCCACATGCTGCGTGCTCGCTCTATTGCATTTAAATCAGGCAATGAGACAAAGGGAGAACAAAGGAGTACAAAGCTGCGAAGTATGCTCTGGAAAAAGCCATCAGAGCAGCCAAAAGGCAGTACAGAGTGAAGCTGGATGGCTTCTATTCCACTGCTGACTCCGGGCGGATGTGGCAAGGCCTGCAGCACATCACTGACTACAGGACCACCACCAGCACCATCAGCTCCACAGACAGCTTGCCGGATGAGCTCAACACCTTCTACACCCGCTTCGAGACCTCCTGCCCCACCACAGAGAGGAGGCCCTCACACACCAGGAGCACCCTCCCCCTCTCCCCCCCACCAACCGTCTCATCAGGACAGGTACACAGAGTCCTGAGGAACATCAACCCTCGCAAGGCAGCCGGACCAGATAACATCCCTGGGCGAGCTCTCAGAGCATGCGCCAACGAGCTGGCTGATGTTCTCACATCCATCTTCAACCTTTCCATCAGCCTTTGCACAGTTCCCTCCTGTTTCAAGACCACAACCATCATCCCTGTTCCAAAGAAGAGCCCACCAAGCTGCCTGAATGACTACAGACCAATAGCACTCACTCCAATCATTATGAAGTGCTTTGAGAGAGTGGTGCTGACCCACATTCAGAGCAGAATACCAGACCCCCTGGACCCCCTGAAATATGCCTACCGGCCCAACAGGTCCACCTCTGATGCTGTCGCTGCTGTTCTCCACTATTCCCTCTCCCATCTGGAAAATAAAGACTCCTACATCAGGACGCTCTTTGTGGATTACAGCTCCGCCTTCAATACAGTCATCCCCCACAAACTCACAGACAAACTGTCTACATTAGGTCTGCACCCCACCATCTGTGACTGGCTCCAGGACTTTCTGACTGGCAGGCCCCAATCTGTCAGGATTGGAAATAGGACTTCAGCCAGCATCATCACAAACATTGGCACGCCACAGGGCTGCGTGCTCAGCCCAATCCTCTACACCCTGTTCACTCATGACTGTGTCGCCTCCCACATAGACAACACCATCCTGAAGTTTGCAGACGACACCGCAGTGATAGGACGCATCACGGGCGGGGACGAAGCGGCCTACAGGAGGGAGGTGGCCAGTCTGGTGTCATGGTGTGAGGACAATAACCTCACCCTCAACAAGGACAAGACCAAAGAGATGATAGTGGACTTGAGGAAGAAAAGGAGTCCTCATCGGGCACTGTTCATCGGGGAGCTTGAAGTAGAGAGGGTGAGCAGCTTCAAGTACCTCGGCGTCCACATCAGCGACGACCTCACTTGGACACTCAACACCACACAGCTGGTTAAGAAATCCCAACAGCGGCTGTACTTCCTTAGGAGGCTGAGGAAGTTTGGCATGTCGCCTGAGATCCTCAGAAACTTCTACAGCTGCATTGTTGAGAGCATCTTGACCGGCTGTATCACCGCCTGGTACGGCAGCACTTCCGCTTTGGACCGCAGACGACTGCAGAGAGTGGTAAAGACTGCAGAGAGGATCATCAGAACCCCACTGCCCTCTCTGCAGAGCATCTACCACTGCATCTACCCCACCCACCCCCAGCATGGACTGTTTACACTTCTACCCTCAGGACGGAGGTATAGAAGTATGAAGTCCAAAACTTCAAGACTCAAGAACTCTTTCTTCCCCACTGCCCTCAGACTCCTTAACAACAGATAGGAGTCTGTTGTTAAGGAGTATTCTACCTCAGGACTGCCGCAGCTGTTTACATTTTGCTCACGCACTTTGGCTTTCTTGGATTTGCACCATTCCGTTTTATTTATTTATTTTAACTTTAATGTATTATTTGTTCTATCTATCTTGTAAAAAAAATCTTGGCATTCAGTCTGTGGAAACAAAGGAAGAATTTCATTGCACAACTGAGAACGTCTCATTTATGCATATGACAATAAACACTTTGAATTGAATTGAATTGAACAAGGACATGTCAAATGTATTATTGTTTCAAAGGGTTAAGCTGTAGCGTTATTGTGCCCTGATGACCATTTGCACCTCATGGATATCCCAACACCAGGGATGCCAGCCAGAAGCCGGCATTACACAGTCATCCGCACTAACATTGGCCTAAGCCTGCATCAGTGGCTTGTCAGCACTGCTTGCTCCAATCTTCTAATTGAGTAAGATTTGTAGTTATACCTGGTGCGCACAAATGGTTAATCCAGTGACGGTTCCTGTTTTTTTGTTCTGAAATGTGAACTGCTTTATTGGACCTTGATCTTTACGATTTGTAAAAGATAAAACAAAGAAATGTCAATGGCCGAATGGGAAATTGAACTCCGGACCAGAGGGGTATTCCATCAAAGTCGCTAACGAAAGCGGCGCTTAGTTGATTATGCCTTGTTAGAACTAACGCCAACTTCCACTTGAGGCTAAAGCCATTCCATCAATGCAGCTCAGCCGTGCCTTGCTCAGGTTAGTTCAAGCCAGGCTTACGTTATCGTGGGTTCTGGGCTGTAACCAGCCCAGAACCGTGAATGTCGAATCATGGATCAAATGTCCGAAAAGTTCCGAGCAGGATCTTTTCCAGCGGCGAAGAGAAGCTGCTTGCGGAGGTCTATGAGGAGTACAAGCATATAAAACTCAAAACGGGAACACGTAACCATTAAAGGGATACCTCCCCGATTCAGAACCCGAGTTCTATCATTATAATGTAATAAAAAAAAAGTTTTTTTTCTCTCAGTCTAACCCAGTCTTCCCTTGGCTCAGCTTTCCTGGTCTAATTTTCTCCCGAGATGACGTCAAATGACGCGCTTGACGTCATCTCGGGAAACTTTGCTTGCCTGCTAGAAGGGCAGAGGACTACAAACCACTGGTTCCGCAAATTTGTGAGCCCACCAATAAGGAATGAGGGGGGGCCGGAGATCTGTTGTGTATGTAAGGGGATGGTATTACGTATAAAGCAGTGAGACGGAGAAGATTCATAGCATGCTTTTAATCCACTTCCGTGTATCGTTCTTCCTCCAATCTGGTACATGCGTATTATATGAACAACTCTGGTGGCATAGTGCCACTACCTGGGCAGAATGGGTATTGCACTATACCACAAGATCGTGTACAAGATGTAAACACAATGTCCGCCATGTTTCTAGAGAACACATTTGCAATGTGAAACAGCCAAAGTGGATTTTGAAAATCTATTGTTGGATTCAGACATTCGGGGCTATTTGTACAAGCCAGAATACAGCCAGGAAGAACTGACACAAATAGAGGCGGAGGCTGCTGCGGCTAAAGCTTAACAAGCCTTGCCTGTTGCCAGGGACGAGGAGCCGCCGGAGCTCGCCGGTTTGCTCTGTGGGGTATTCCACGAACGGAGGTTTAACAAACACTGAGTTAACGCTGAACTCTAGGTTGATTGACCCTGTGCCGACTAACCCAGAGTTTTCGGTTCCACAGCAGCGGTTATGCATTAGTTCAATCAACTCGGGGTTGGTTAACACAGGGTTGTGCGCATCCACGCCAAACCTAAAAAGACGTGATGTATGGATCATGGAAACCCTGATCGAAATGGCGAAACGGGCCGCTTATGGAACTTCAGAGCTATGACGAGGAGAAGGACATTATCACAAGAAAAGGGAACGCTAAAGCCTCTGCAACCCGGAGAACCAAAGCCTGGCAGCGGATCGCTGACCGCGCAAATGCGTTAGTTACACATCAAAAGCATGATCCTTTATATTTGAGCCATGAATCTATAAATATCCCAGTTAAGCATTCTTAACGTTCTTACCAAATAACCCTTTTTTTCTAAATAAACATGTACTCCGATGGCTCCCAAGCGGTCAGCGGATCAAGTAAAAATGAAGCATAAAAACATACAAGCTGGTAAGCTTTTTTCGTATTGGTATAAATTTAAATAAGCCATTTTTTTAAGCCAATCGTGAAAAGGCCGACAGTCGGCAGACTGGATCTGCCCCTCAAATTGTCTTGACCCCGGTGGAGGAGCTGTTAATAGACATAAATCAGGGCGCCCTAGCATGGAGGGGGTACCTGGAGGTACCTCCTCAGAGAGTCAGGGTTGAATGTAGGTTTTTGTGTTTTCTTGTATTTTATTTTGTTTGCCTTCGAAGTAACACATGCAAACCGTGTGTGTGCCACAGCGCATATGTTCCAAATGTTTTGTTATTTGGTAACTGGGTATAAAACCTAAAAGTGACAATTCGTTAACTTCACAATCAAGATGGATGCTTGTAATGAAGCCGCCGGCTACAATCGAACATTCTCCAGTGGATGTAAGTCCGTTAGGACTATTTTATACTTTATGTTGTAAGCGCCTCTCGGCATAGTACTCAGCCAATATTGCTCTTTGTATGATAGGAGGCTGATAAAAATCTTGGATGGGTCATCTGAAAGGACTAACCGTACGTCCACACCAGAAGCTCATAAAGTTTCGCTACAAATATTTCTGTTCGCTTTGGTCGCTCAAGTCGCTCATGACGTACAATTCAATTTTGCAGACGCATTTAAAGGAGCCGTATGCTTTTAGTACAGACAGCCATATCAAAGAGTGAACTCCCATACACTTTGGCCATATTGCAGAGACGGTTTTGCTTGTTGGATAAAGTGCTTCGACAGCAAGTAGGACAGTGATTCCCCTCCAATATATATATATGAAAAAATCCTAAAATGTAATTCCAACCGAGAACAAAAAAACGTTGCGTGCTGTAGTAGGCTAGTTAAAATATGTTTCACTGATCTGCATAATGTTACATATCTATCTATCTAGGCCTATCAGTCTATCTATCTATCAACGGGTGTCTAGGTTTAATGTGATGTATTGTGTGTATGTCCAGTCAGACTTGTTCTGTGTGGTCTTGTAGGCTCCTGTCCTGTGTGGTCCGAACCACCTAAATAGATTCCCGACGATTTGTGTCGTTTGGTATTAATAAAGACTTGACTAGGCTATCTATCTATCTAGACTATTTAATTAACAATTATTCACCTCAGGCTCCGTGAATAGTGGGGAATAGCGGGATAAAAGACAAGAGATATATCCCTTGTCATTTATCCCTTGTCTTGTCGATTAGTTTGTTTATGTGACGATTTCAGAAACTTTTTGGGTTTTGTTTAAAGCATGCTACACGCGATTGGTTGGTTAGATTGGTGGCATGGAGAGCAAATGAAAATTATTCCTGCTTAAATACAAACGTTCTAGATGCATAAATACTCCCACTTATCATCACTTGGTATCCAAACCACTATGGATGCACAAGATATCGTCGCTATTGGTGCTGCGGCTTTCCTGTACCTGCGAAGACGCCGGAGGAGGAGGAGGATTTGGGTCCACGAGATCCTTCAAGGTCGTCTTCAGCACGGCGAGTTCCATCGGCTGGTGCAGGAGCTGAGATTGGACGAGGACCGGTTCCAGCGCTACTTCAGGCTGGACAGGGAGCAGTTTGACAGCTTGCTGTCGAAGATTGGGCCGCTGATCACCATGCAACATAACAACTACCGCCGCCCGATTCCACCCGCGGAGCGTGTTGCCATTTGCCTGCGGTTCCTGGCCACGGGGGATTCCTACCATACAATTGCCTACAGCTACCGTGTGGGCATTAGTACTGTGGCAATCATCATTGACCAGGTCACCAGGTTCATTTGGGATGCCTTGGTACAGGAGTACATGCCAGTGCCCACCACAGATGATTGGAGGAGCATTGCGGAGGGCTTTTGTGAGAGGTGGGCCTTCCCTAACTGCCTTGGATCAATCGACGGGAAACATGTAGTTAACAAGGCCCCAAACATCTCAGGGTTCCTATACTACAAATACAAGGGAACCTACTCCATCGTGCTCCTGGCAGTGGTGGATTCACAGTACTGCTTTCGTGTGGTGGATGTGGGCAGCTACGGGAGGACCAGTGATGGTGGTGTCCTGGCCAATTCCATCTTAGGCCAGACTCTGCGGGACGGCACACTGGGCATACCAGAAGATGCTCTGCTACCAGGTGCTGATCATTTGGGACCGCAGCCGTTTGTCTTCGTGGCAGATGAGGCCTTTCCGCTGCGCCGTGCCCTCATGCGGCCTTTTCCGGGGACCCACCTGTATGGCAGCCGCAGGGCTTTCAACTTCAGGTTGTCCCATGCTAGGCTGATCGTTGAGAATACCTTTGGTATTCTCACCTCCCAGTGGCGTATGTACAGAGGAGTCATTGGGGTCAGCCCTAGCAATGTGGATGCCTGTGTAAAAGCGACCTGTATCCTGCACAACTTCATCAGGAAAACCACCAGGCCAACAACACGACCACAACCACGACCAGGACAATCTGCAGGACCATCTGCAAACCGTGAAGCTGCTGGCCTACAGCGTATTCACAGAGCAGGCAGCAACAACGCCACACGGGAGGCCCTCCGTGTCAGGGAGGCGTATGTCTCCTACTTCTCCAATGAGGGAGCTGTTGGCTGGCAACCGGAGCATTAATTTAAAACGGCTCTTTTAAGAGCCACCCAAATACAATAAAGAGCATGACTTCCATTTCTGCAATAAATAATACATTTTGTGGTAGCTATCCTATATGTTTGATCATCTCACCTGTAAATACATAATTCCCAGTGATCCCAGTGATGCCACAGTCAATGCAATTCTCCCCCAAGTGGCTAAAATAACTAAACTAAAGGGTGAACATAGATGGCTCCTACACATTACATTGCATACTACATTATAAACCATGGTAGTTGCAGTCATTTAATATGTCCTCAAAGCATAGGCCTATATTTTACAATAACATTGTAGATTTTAAAATAATAAACACAACAGCTTGTTTTCGGAAATATTTATTCAATTGAACAAATCAGCAAATGCTGATAAAAGTGCACATGTGGGAACTTAACGAACAAAGAAACAAACTTGTGTACATGTGAAAGAGAACATCAAAAGAAAGTTGTAAAATTGAAGTGTGTGTGTGGGTGTATATATAAATGCCATGTGAGGGAGAAGAACAAGGTGCAGCTGACAGCACTGCAAGGGTAATAAGCTTACTATAACACCCCTCACAATGTTGTCAGCTGCACCCCGTTCCCCTCATCTCACATGTCAACCTCCCGACACTTGGCCTCGTACACCATCCTGTAAATTTCGAACTTTAGATCCTCTCTAGTCTTAAGAGACAGCTAACAGCCTCTATAGCTGTGATGAGCCTCTCCGCATCAAGAGCATCACGAGTCTGGTCTCTGCCTCGTCCTGTCTTTCTCCTGCTCTTTCCTGCTGCCTGCTCCTCGGCCTGTGGTGCTAGCTGGTCAGCGGCCTGTGCTCTCCCTGGTGCCTCCTGGTCCTCGACCGGTGCTCTCCCTGGTGGTGCCTGATTATCGACTGGTGCCTCCTGGTCCTCGACCGTTGCTCTCCCTGGTGCTGCCTGGTCTGTGTCCTCCTCACTCTCACCCTCACTCACTGGCCCTGCCATGTTGGTCTGGCTATGGCGTTCTTTCATGAATGGATCTATGAAGGCCATTATGCGGGCATACTTCCATGGCTTCCCTCCACCTGCCCCTGCACCACTCCTCCTCCTTTCCTTTTCTTCCTGTAGGTGTCCCTGAGACCCTTCCATTTCTTGATGCACTCATTAACTATTGTACACAAAACAGAAAACACAGGTGTCATATCATTATATATGTCACTTACAGCAATATATTGTTTCACTTCTTATGTCAAATGACTTATTGTAAGTTGCTTTGGATAAAAGCTAAATGGTAATTTGTCAGCTGTCTATCCTCTATTAAACCGCATTGAAGTGACACGTTTGTTCCGTGCATTATTAATTTGCATTATTATGCGTGCAATATTCCTTTGCACAACGTATTATTCCTTTGCACAACATATGTATTTTCGATATTTGAAAACGATATCGTCCCATTCAGAGCAAGGAAGATTAGTATGCTAGGATCTCGGTTAGCAGGCATGTATGGCGCCTATTTTACAATAATCTCAAACGTTTCATTAACTCACTCACCAGACCAACCAACCACGCGTGACACCTCCGCCCAGGCCAGAGCCTTGGCGTTTCGATCTCTGAACTGAAAAAGGGTTGGGTCGTACAACACCGGGTGCCCAGTTACAGCCGCGATTAATACTTTAGCCGACATTTTGTACAGTGAGTGAATAAAGGTAGGTAGGAACCAAAGTGTCTGCCGGTGTTCCCTGGGATCCACGCAAGCGAAGAGCGTCTACATTCCGATTGGCTGTCAGTGTTTAGCCGCTGAAACGCGTCATAGTAATTTGCATAAAGTTCAACAGTTTTCAACTTTTTTTGGACGCTCTGGTCGCTCAACTTTGGCCGCTGTTAGCGTTGGTCGCTTTGGTCGCTCTTGCCCATAGAAAGTGAATGACTTCCGGCGAATTGGTAGCTCAATTCGCTTCTGGTGTGGACGTACAGTAAGATGTGCTCAGCATCTCCATCATTATAGATAAAACTACCATTTGTAAAAAACGGAGGGCTATGCAAATAGTCTGGAGTGAACTGAGGGCAGGTCCTCGATTGGTAGTGTTGGCTATGTAAGGCTGGAGAAGGCTATTTAAATATATTAATGATTTGCGCAAGAATCTATATCTCTCCAGCAAAAAGTCATCCGGATATGCCAAGATGTCGAGCATTGTCTTATTAATCGCTCCCGATGGATTGCACGAATAATTTGCGCTCCGATATCAACATCAAACATCAAAAGGGCATGCCATTGTGAACACAATGAAATGAAATCTGCGGTGAACACGGTTTAAATACCCAAAACCGGGTTATGTTCCAAACTTAACCTGAGCAAAACCTGCTCCGACCAGGTTTGATTCAGAGCATATGTTTCTATAGTAACTAACATACCGTGTTCATTTTAGAACGGAAAACCTAGGGTTACCGCAAACCCTGGGTATAACTTAACTGGTTATGTGATAAAACCGGCTTTGTGGAATACCCCACTGCTGTGACATCAACACATTGTTTTGTTCAGGTAAATATTGTTTTATACCATTTTGTGTGCAGATTCTGAACTGTAATGCATCTTTTGTTGTATTGTACTTTTTTCGGCATTATCCCATATTTTGATTGATGTCAGCTTTCTTGGGAAAAAGTGTTCTTTATTTAATTTAATTTTTTACTTTTTGATGTATAAAACATCATTGTTTTGCTGAATGTACCATGCATATGTTCAAATGTACAGGTTGCTATTCACTTAAGTTGTAGTGTTTTTCTTTTTTTTTGTCTATTTCATGGTCTAAATTCAAATTTAAGTATACTAATGCAAATATACTTGTCTCAGATGTTAGGTATATGTGTAAATGGTCATTTGTGAGAGATTTTGTTGAAATGAATGTTAATAAATGTACAAGCCAAACCTGCTGCATACGGGTTTCTTTTTTTTGTAATTCACATTACAATACATTTATGGCTCTTAAAAAAAACTGCATGATATTATGAGGAGAACTTTAACCCAATGTTCCCACCTATTGTCTATGCAAAAATGCAAAAAAAAGTACTGCCCAGACGTGGGAAAGAAAATCACTTTCTAGCCACTTTTTCCTAGTTTACCTTATGGCCTATAATGCAGGAGTTGGTGTCCAACATGCTCGTCACCTCCAGGTGGATGGCTCGGCTTGCTAGACAGGTGAAGATCACCCCCCATCTTTCCACATGAGACCTACCTCGTTTGACCTCTATAGGTCCCAAGTAGTCTATTCCCATGTGTGAGAAAGGTCATGAGTGATTCGATCCTCTGGCAGGTCCGCCATTTTTTGTTCTCCAACTTTGCCCTGCAATTTTCTGAAAAAGACACAAGATTTAACTAAACTTGTAGCACATGAGTAAGCAGATGGTAGCCAGAATTTCTGCCTGAGCTTTGAGAGCATATGATTCCTTCCTGCATGTCAAACTTGTTGATGGATGTCAAGCAGATCAGTTTGGATACATGTGAGGTTTTGGGAAAGATGATTCTTCAGACTCACTTGGATTATCCTGCCTCCAGTCCTTAGGATGCCCTCATCAATGATTGGATCCAGTTTCCATACAGAGCTGTCGTTTTTGACTGGTTTTCCCTTTCTGAAGAGTCTCAGCTCTGAATCAAAGTAGTGCTGCTGTTCATAATGAAGAATTGCCTTCTCTGCTTCATCCAGATCCTCCACGGTCAAACTTTGTAGCTCAACTTTTGGTTTGGAGGCCATGATAAGGACTTTGCCTTTCCTACTTTGAAGCAGAAGAGGATGCCTAAGCTTCAACAGCCATGCACAGTGTTTCCCACAGACCAAGGACCAATGTGTGGTGCGCGGGGGGGGGGGGTGGCAGCGCAGGCGCAGCACGGCGACGCGGCCGTGTTACATGCACGCGGAGTGTGCATGTAACTCCGCGTTTACATGCGGACACATCTGATTCGCATAGATGTGGAAGAACAGCTCAATCGAAATAGAAAAGTATCATATATATACGCCTCAATCGGTTCGGAATACAATTCTATGCGGAATAGAATAGGTGGTGTAGTCCGCTATAAATACTTCCGATTAGTTGGGGGTTTAACTTGGAGCAGCTGCAGTAGTTCGCAATTGGTCCACTCCGTCTGTACTTTAATGCACACCGAACATTACCGCTGTCAAGGAAATTGGATTTATTGCCTGATTCACGTCTTTGATATTATCACTCCATAGTAGTTACAGTAGTCCGGTAACTTATCAACCCCAGCGTGTCCGGTTGCTAAGCGACGGGTGACATCGGTGGGTTCATGTGTTATCATCGTCGCTCTCGCTCCGTGTGTGTGTGTGTGTGAATGACAGGGAGAACGAGTGCTATGCAGAGATGAATGGACGGAACGATTTTTAGATTTCCAAATCGCGTTATAGAAAAAAATAAATATATATCTTTTTTAATACAATAAAAATAAAAAAAAGACAGAATAAATTCGTGGCGCTCGATGTTGATTCTGTGGCGCCGCGCCACACAATGGTCTATGTATGCAGCAGCTCTTTTTTAGCTTTCTCCATGAAGAATAATACTGAATGAGGTTGGTGGTCGCATCAATTGCAGATTAAGGCAGTTTGCAGTGAAGTCTTTTTTTACCTCTCCATCATTCAGTAGAATGTGGTCAAGATCTTTTGGCATTTTGGGCCACTCACTTTCCTTCTTTGACAGGAAGCTTGGGCCGTGTAGCCATCCGGTGGAGTTCAAGAGTTGTTCAATGTTTAATCCTCCTGAGGCATCATCTGCCGGATTATTCTTTGAGGTTACGTGTCTCCATTGATATTCTCGGGAGAGGTTGTGGATCACTGCAATTCTGTTGGCGAAATAAATATGAAAACGTTTTGTTTTGTTATGAATGTTCTTCAGCGCTGATGTACCGTCTGTCCAGAAGGTTGAATTGTTAAGTTCCATGTGAAGTTCTTTGTATAGCATTCTGTTCACTTTAACTGCAAGGGTTGCAGCTGCAAGCTCCAGCCTTGGAATCGTTATCCGTTTCAGTGGGGCTACTCTGGATTTTCCAAGTATGAAAGAGTGTTGAACGTCTCCTGTATTGTTCATTAGTCTGAGGTAGGTTACGGTTCTGTATCTTAGCTCACTCGCATCACAGAAGCGATGAAGCTCAGCAGTCCTTATCTCACCAAATTCCTCAGGCTTCATGCGTCTGTACACTTCAAATCTGCTTAGATGGTCCATTTCTGTGAGCCATTTTTGCCAGGGCCTAGATATTTCCTCTGGAATTGCTTCATCCCATCCACATTTTCCAAGACAGAGCATCTGCAGGATTTGCGTTTACCCGGAAGGTAAACGTGTCTTTATGGATATTCCACTTGATACCGAGGGCCCTCTCCAGAGGGGTTTTCTCTCGGCCTAGGTCAAGTTGTTTCACAAGTGTGGCTCTGTGACTTTATGAGGTTTTCCAACATAAATATGAGTTTTCCTAGCCTGCCTATAGTCCCCTAGTAAAATTTGCGTTACTAGGTGTTCTGCTCGCCTTTGAAAAAACGGAGGTTCAAGCGCGCTGATTTGGAATGTGGTCCCACATGTCGTCATAAACAATCTAAGCTCTTCTCCTTTCTCTGCCTTGCCCGCCAAGAGAATTTGGCCCGCCAATGAGACACGACCGTGCGAGTGCCACATGTGTGTGTGTGTGATTAGACACACTGTAACGCAAGTGTGTGCTGTTGGAATTATGGCGCATAACACGTCGGTTTCTTTGGCGTCTCTTGTATTTCCACATGCACAAGACTGTAGTTGGGGTTATCTCAGCCATGGTTGAGAAGGAATTGGGGGAATGGAACTTTGGCTTTGACTCCCTGAAGTACATGAACTGCGACATGCTGCCTGCTTCCGCCGGCGGGCAACCGGCAGCGAGCGGTTCAGTCTACTTCAGGTTGATGTGGAAGTGGCAGAACCAGAGACGTCGGAGAACCCCACAAATTCGTTTGTGATTCATAATATCGTCTGGAGGCGCACACATCTTTTGGCCGTGATAATATGTATTATATGATATTGATATCTATGCATTATGATATTATTTAGATATAGAGCTCAAGGACTCCCGTATGTTCTAGAATATTTACAGAACACGGCTAAATGCTGTGTGCGCCTCGCCATTGCGATACATCCACTGTAAACAGAGCGCATGTTACCGTGGCCGCAAGCTGCTCAGGGCCACACCCCCACCCTACTCCTTGACCCGCCTCTCTCCTCCTCATTTGCATTAAAGCTACAGACACTGAAACGGCGCATTTGGGGAAAGCTCAATGTGCGACTGGCTCATGTAAATCTGCACCACAGCTGAATTTCGGGAACGTCTTCAAATACTGCGTTTGGGGCCTACTAATATCTATATTAAAGCATCCATAAAGTAGCATGCAATGGGACCTTTAAGGACTTCAGCGCTGTTGTTCACCCATTTGTTCAGAATTAATCCTCCTTGGTCACATGCCCCCCATGAGCTGAATTGCCCTTTTTTCAGAGGCCACCGAATGGAGGCAATCGTAGATGTAAAAGTTATGTTTGATTATGTCAAGCACCTCTGAGCTGTATTTGTTTGAATTGTTAGCTGCTTTGTACTCTGTTGCATAAGCAGAATCCTTCCTGAATCTCCTGGAGAGACAGTGTGCGTTGTGCTGCCACATCATGGTTGTTAGGTAACACTACATCCTTGACACAGAAAGGTAGGGGTAGGTAGTAATGTCCCTGTTTGACTGTGACTGCTTTTGTTCTCAAATCCATGAATTCTTTATCCTCAACAGACATCTCTCTTTTTTCCTCATAATCCCTTTCGGGAAAGTTATTGGTTTATTGATTGATGAGCAAGTCCTTGATATTGTCCATCGAGATTCGATTTACTGTCACTGACGCTGATCCAGTCTCCTCTGTAGAAGAACAAGAGTTGAGCAGGCCGTCGACCACCAATCCTCTTTTTTTTTTTTTTTATCATTGCTTTATTGGCCTAATCTGAGGAGAAATTTATGGCATAAACAAAAATATTAAAGGCCTTTATATATTTAGCATAGTACGCCTAAGTAACACATGTGTACAAGTTACACAAAGTAAAAAATAAATAAATATACGCCACACATGTTGCAGCTCGCGTTTCTCCTAATGTGTCGGGCCGGGCTGGGCTTGGATAGAATGTGCACGGGCTTGGGTCAGGTCAGGCTTGCAGGATGAATACAATTTTGCGTCCTTTGGTGTTTAGTTGATGCATGATGTTTTCAGTGCAGAAGGTGGCAGAGCTGCCCGGGTCAAGGAAGGCATACGTTTGGATTGCTGCCATTGGCCAGCTTGACTTGAACTGGCGCTGTTGCTGAAGCGCAATCCTTACTGGCCCCTGATGCGTGTTCAGCTGATTCCAGTGCACTGTTGAGAGTCCTTGATGTTGTGGAAGCTGTGTTCAGCGAGGGCCGCTGATCTGAGTTCTCAGTGTCAATGAGTAGCGGGGTGGGATGCTTGTTGCAATTTTTACCCATGTGGCCCTTTTTTAGACATCCAAAGCAGTGGCCATTGCTTTTTGTTCTACTTTCGTGTCATGTGACTCTGATTGGAATTTGATGCAATCTGCTACTGTTTGTTGGCATTGACAGATTTTACATAATTGCATGCCGCTGTCTGATTGCCTGCTCTCTGGTTGCCTGCTGCTCAGCCGGTGTCACAGTGGTCACAAAGCTGCTGTCCCCTCTAGGTGTCCTGGAGTCAATGTTTTTGGTTTTGGCGATGGGGCCTTTGATGGGCAGTGGATCTCTAATGTCTCCCAACACAAAAGGATACTGGATTGTGTTTCCAAGAAGTCCACAAGATGCTTGAATCGAACACGCGTTTCTTTGAGATGATTCATACACTCCGCCATCGTTCACAGAGTTTGAATGGCAATTTGGAGAGGAGCAACTTTAAGTTGGAGGCAACATAACATAGATAATCCAGGTTTTGCATTGCATTGCATGACTTGCACCTCTCCTGGAACCGTCACCTTATCGTGGTGGAGAGGTTTGCGTGTCCCTGTGAATCTGAGGGCTGTGTTATCTGGAGCCTTGTGCTCCTGGTAGGGTCTCTCATGGCAGAGTGGTCTCAGGTGAGGGGCCAGACTAAGAATGGTTCAAAAACTCCAATGAATATCGGAATAAGAGGAGATGTGACCCGGGCCGGAGGAAGCCCGGGGCCCCCGTCTGGAGCCAGGCCCAGACGGAGGGCTCGATGGCGAGCGCCTGGTGGCCGGGTTTGCCACGGAGCCCGGTCGGGCACAGCCCGAACAAACTACGTGGCACCCCCCCTCTCTTCATCCCATGGGCCCACCACCTGTGGGAAGACCCGTTGGGGTCAGGTGCGCAGCCACATGGGTGGCAGCGAAGGTCAGGGGTCTCGACGGACCAGACCCGGGAGGCAGAAGCTGGCTCTGGGGACGTGGAACGTCACCTCGCTGTGGGGAAAGGAACCGGAGCTTGTGAGGGAGGTGGAGCGCTATCAGTTAGATCTGGTGGGGCTTACCTCCACGCACAGTCTCAGCTCTGGTACCGTACTCCTGGATAAGGGTTGGACTCTATTCTTCTCCGGAGTTGCCGAGGGCGTGAGGCGCCGGGCGGGTGTGGGGATACTCATAAATCCCCGGCTGAGCGCCGCGGTGTTGGAGTTTACGCCGGTAGACGAGAGGGTCGCCTCCCTGCGCCTAAGGGTTGTAGGGGGCAAAACTCTGACTGTTGTTTGTGCGTATGCACCAAACAGCAGCTCAGAGTACTCGGCCTTCTTGGAGACCCTGAATGGAGTCCTGTATGGGGCTCCAGTAGGGGACTCCGTAGTTCTGCTGGGTGACTTCAACGCCCACGTGGGCAACGATGGAGACACCTGGAGAGGCGTGGTGGGGAGGAACGGTCTCCCTGATCTAAACCCGAGCGGTCATTTGTTATTGGACTTCTGTGCTAGTCATGGATTATCCATAACAAACACCATGTTCGAACATAAGGGTGCTCATAAGTGTACCTGGTACCAGAGTACCCTAGGCCGAAGATCAATGATCGATTTTGTGACCGTGTCATCTGATCTGAGGCCGCATGTTTTGGACACTCGGGTAAAGAGAGGGCCGGAACTGTCAACCGACCACCATCTGGTTGTGAGTTGGATCAGGGAATGGGGGAAATTTCCGGATAGACCTGGTAAGCCCAAACGAGTAGTGTGGGTGAACTGGGAACGTCTGGAGGAGGCCCCCGTCCTAGGTATCTTCAACTCACACCTCCGGCTGAGTTTTTCTGGCATTCCTGTGGAGGTTGGGGGCATTGAGCCGGAGTGGGCGGTGTTCAAAGCCTCCATTGCTGAAGCTGCGGTGGCTATCTGTGGCCTCAGGGTCTTGGGCTCCTCAAGGGGCGGTAACCCTCGGACACGGTGGTGGACACCGGTGGTCAGGGAAGCCGTCCGATTGAAGAAGGAGGCCTTCCGGGATATGATATCCTGGAGGACTCCTGACTCGGTTGCAGCGTACCGACAGGCCCGAAGGGCTGCAGCTGCTGCCGTGTCGGAGGCTAAGCAGCGGGTGTGGGAGAAGTTCGGAGAGGCCATGGAGAAGGACTTTCGGTCGGCACCAAAGTGTTTCTGGAAGACTATCCGGCACCTCAGGAGGGGGAAACGGGGAACCATCCAAGCTGTGTACAGTAAGGATGGGACTCTGTTGACCTCAACTGAGGAGGTCGTCGGACGTTGGAAGGAACACTTTGAGGAACTCCTGAATCCGAATAACACGCCCTCTATGTTGGAGGCAAAGCTCGAGGTTGATGGTGTTTCGTCGTCAATTTCCCTGGTGGAGGTCACTGAGGTAGTCAAACATCTCCGCAGTGGCAAAACCCCAGGGATTGATGAGATCCAGCCAGAAATGCTAAAGGCTCTGGGTGTTGAGGGGCTGTCATGGTTGACACGCCTATTCAACATCACGTGGGAGTCGGGTACAGTGCCAAAGGAGTGGCAAACCGGGGTGGTGGTTCCCCTGTTCAAAAAGGGGGACCAGAGAGTGTGTGCCAATTACCGGGGTATCACACTTCTCAGCCTCCCTGGTAAAGTCTACTCCAAGGTGCTGGAAAGGAGGGTTCGGCCAATCGTCGAACCTCAGATTGAAGAGGAACAATGCGGTTTTCGCCCCGGGCGTGGAACTACGGACCAGCTCTTCACTCTCGCAAGGATCCTGGAGGGGGCCTGGGAGTATGCCCATCCGGTCTACATGTGTTTTGTGGATCTGGAGTATGGGGTAAGGGGGTCTATCCTCAGGGCCATCCAATCTCTGTACTCCCAAAGCGAGAGCTGTATTCGCGTCCTCGGCAGCCAGTCAGTTTTGTTCTCAGTGGGTGCTGGTCTCCGCCAGGGCTGCGCCTTGTCACCAATCCTGTTTGTGATATACATGGACAGGATATCGAGGCTTGGTCGTGGTGGGGAGGGGTTGCAGTTCGGTGGTCTGAGGATCTCGTCACTGCTTTTTGCAGATGATGTGGTCCTCATTGGATCATCGGCCTGTGACCTTCAGCACTCACTGGATCGGCTGGAGCGTGAGATTGGCCGGAGAATCGGAGCAGCGAGGGCGGTATTGCGTTCGCTTTACCGCACCGTTGTAACGAAAAGAGAGCTGGTAGATCAAGGCAAAGCTCTCGATCTACCGGTCGATCTTCGTTCCTATCCTCACCTATGGTCATGAGGGCTGGGTGATGACCGAAAGGACGAGATCGCGGGTACAAGCGGCCGAGATGAGTTTTCTCAGAAGGGTGGCTGGCGTCTCCCTTAGGGATAGGGTGAGAAGCTCAGCCATCCGTGAGGAACTCGGATTAGAGCCGCTGCTCCTTTACTTAGAAAGGAGTCAGCTGAGGTGGTTCGGGCATCTGGTAAGGATGCCCACTGGGCGCCTTCCTTGGGAGGTGTTTCAGGCACGTCCAGTGGGGAGGAGACCTCGGGGAAGACCCAGGACTAGGTGGAGAGTTTATATCTCAACACTGGCCTGGGAATGCCTCGGGATCCCCCCGTCAGAGCTGGTCAATGTGGCCCGGGAAAGGGAAGTCTGGGGCCCCCTGCTTGAGCTGCTCCCCCCGCGACCCGACCCCGGATAAGCGGACGAAAATGCGATGATGAAATGAGATGACTTGCAGTCATCAGGTTTAATAGATGTCCAGTTCAGTGCTTTTTCAAGATAGGCATTTGCTATTATCATTTCATTCCCAAAATGTTTGTGCAAGAACTGTGTGGCCTCGGTGTAGCCTTGCTGGGTGTCCATATTGTGGCAACCCGGCACAGTGAGCGAACCACCACCTCCTGAAACAGGACACAACTTTGATGGGCAAAAGCCAAAAAGGCATGTTTAATCCAAAATCAAACAAGTCTCATACTGAAAATAATACAACAACGAAAAAACCTGGGAGGAATCGATGGTCCTATCCCCCGTGGGTAAAATTCCAACTTCCAAAAGAGAGGACCGGTCTCTCCGTGCAGGAGTTCCAGGGGTGGGAGAGCCCTGAATGAGTGGAGAAGCAGGCTATTTAAGCCTAGGGCTGGGCGATATGGATTAAAATAAAAATTCCCGATTTTTTCACAAAAAATCTGATTTCCGATTTAAATCGATTTACATAAAAAAGCATTATGGCAGGCCCTGCCATTGTAAACAGTGTAACCTGTAACATAACATCAAATGTATATTATATGAAATATAAAATAAAATATTTCTGTAAACCTATAATATCACTAATGATAAGAGGACTTCTGATAAAGTGCCAACATAACATTCAAACTTTCAACACTGGTCATATGAAGTGGAAATTCTACCAGGCGTTTTGGCCATGAGGTTGATGTAGAGTTCTCCTGAAACATTCTGAAGAGGCACGCACGGAGAGCAGAATTCTTCTTGAGAGTTTATTCTAAGAGTCCGGTTGACTCTGAACAGCAGTTCAAAATTAAAGGATTACAAATACGGTTTACTAAACAATATTGAAGTATTTGAGTATGCTAAGCTCTACACAGAGGCACGTTGAGAGGGAGTGGCTCGGTGATTATGGTAAACACATGCAGGTGAGTCCTAGGTGAATAACAAAATATAGTATTAAGCAGAGTTGTGGACTCGAGTCACATGACTTGGACTCGAGTCAGACTCGAGTCATGAATTTGATGACTTTAGACTCGACTTGACTAAATCTAAAAAGACTTGCAACTCGACTTGGACTTTAACATCAGTGACTTGTGACTTCACTTGGACTTGACCCTTTTGACTTGAAAAGACTTGCTACTTTCCTCGAACCTAAAGATTAAAATGTATGTTTACACGACACTGACCGCTCTATCTCCCTTTGCACGTGACCTGTGTGCGGCACGACATCCAATCAAATTAGATCCACGTTGTTTCTATATGATGCATACAGTGGCGTCTTTGCATTAGGGGCCAGTGGGGCACGGCCCCACCAGCGAGCGCTGCCGTGCAGGGCACGATTATACTTTTTTTTTTTAATTAAGTTAATAATACATTAATTGTTAATAATTAATTACATGTCCGCAGTTTTAATTTGATGAACGCAATTGTCTTACTTTTTGTAGTGTAGTAGTTGTGTGTGAAATAGTTCGTTGCTCCGTCTCGTGACGTCTGTTCCGCTCGGTGGGGCACAGCCGAGATGGCCCCGTCTGCTGCAGTGTAGAAAACTGGAGCTGTTGCGCGAGCAAGCGCGTGCGCAGCGCCCGCTTCTGTTTCGGCTGTGGGGCCCGAAGTTTTGGGCCCCAAAGCTCTTCTCATTGGCTGATTTGTAGAAAGGGCGGGGTTTACGGCGGGAGCCGATCAGATCTTGCTAGCTAGCTAACTGTTACAGTTACAGCACAGTAATTATTAACAACAAATGGACGTCACGTTTCATTCATTAAATGATGAATAGTGTTGAGCATCTGTCTCATGTGAGATTTAGCACTTTACCACTTGAAGAGAAGTTAGAGATTAAACGTTTGGGACCACATCGCCCAACAGATTAAATCATCATCCAAGAGGGAAAGGACAAGAACAGATCGTTCAACCAGGAGTGGTTCCAGCGGAAAACTTGGCTTACCGGGAGCTCGTCAAAAAAGGCGCTCTACTGCTTTCCATGTCTGCTCTTTGGAGGGGAAACCGTCTGGACAACCACTGGATTTAAAGATTTAAAACATCTGTCAGAAAGGCTGGTAAAACACGAAAGCTGTGCTTCTCATGTGGATAATGCCATCAAGCTAGGTCTTTTGGGGAGAGCAAATGTTGCATCTCAGCTTGACAGTGCATACCGACGTGGCATTGAACAGCACAACCGGCAGACCGAAGAAAATAGGTATGTTCTTGAGAGGATTATAACCTGTATAAAACTGTGTGGGAAGTGCGAAATTGCCCTGCGTGGACATGATGAGTCGGCTGGCTCGTTAAACCCCGGCATTTTCAGGTGCATTTTTAACACCATGTGCGAGGGAGACTCCAGGCTGAGGCGCCACTACGATGCTCAACCCTATTTCAAGGGCACTTCAGCAATAATTCAAAATTAACTTTTGGAGTGCATGTACAGTGTCTACAAAGAAGAGGTTTCTCAACAGTTGGCAAATGCACCTTTTGTAGCCGTGCAGGCTGATGAGACCACGGATGTGTCCTGCAAGTCACAGATGGTCATCGTGCTGCGCTACATGGTAAATAACACAGTGACCGAGAGGTTTTGGGAATTTATCGAGGTGAAGGACAAAACGGGTGCTGGTTTAGCAAATGTTATAAAGGCATCTCTTGAGTCCCTGAACCTGGGTAACAAGCTCATCGCCCAAACATATGATGGAGCGGCAGTTATGAGTGGAAGTGTGCACGGGGTTCAGGCTCTTCTCAAGGAGCGCTTGTGGTAGAAATTAGTGAGTATATTCTATAGTAAACCATGATTATTAATAGGCTTAATATTTTAAATAGTGGAAAGCACATGACGCCTGAGTCTGGGTTCACACCAGATGGTGGGCGCACAGAAATCTCCTGGGAACTGCGGGGTCAAGTCATGTTGACCTCCACCTTTCAGCCTTGGGTCATTTTGGCTAACAAGGCTAATCCCTGCGGACCTCAGACCGGGGCACGGTTGATAACACGCTGAGACGAAGAGACTAGGCGGAAACCTCATTAGGGACAAAGGGAACCTCCATTGTATTAAAGAAGTTCCTGTATGTGTATAAAGGAGGGCTGGGACCGAAGTTCAAGCAGTGACTTTGCAAACCTACTCAGGCTGTTGTCGTTGTTGTTTTTCTGCACGATAAAGTCTTTTGTCAATTCTTGCTCCGGACCCCTCGATTTCTTTTGCACTCTCTCTCTTGAATTAGTCTAAGTGTTTTAAATCTCAGTTAATCTACGTTATATTGGCGTCACGACCAGGAGGAAATAGGGACTCGTCAGCTGCCGGGCCAGAGGACGGGACGCGAACGGATCATACGACCAGAGCTCAAGGGTAAGTTGTCTTGCCATATATAGGATAGAGTCGTTTGATCTGTTCTTGCCCCGTCTGAACGCCAAGTGTCTCTTTGATCAAACGAACTAAAATTATAGATAAACGAGCGAGTGAGAGAGACGGGAGCTCCGGAAGAGATTGACGTGCGCGCGCACATATGCCCTAGGCGCTGTGGTTCTAAATGACCAAGACGCATTGTGGTTCCCTATTTTGAAACGAGTAAACGAGTAAAACGAGTAAACGAGTAAACGAGTTGTTGGTATTTGGTGTTTTGGTATTTTGGTCAAATAGACCTATTATAAAGTCCTGTGGCTGTATTCTAGTGGGAAAGATCCAATAGGACAGTACAGGTCCGCAGGTCGATAAAAGTGCCTGTTGGATGTTTAAAAATATCCCAAAAGAGCTGGGTTGGAATTCATTGCCGTCTATGAATTCATTTTTATTTTAGAGAGGTTTCCTTGGAATGTCGACTGGTGAATTTTCAATTCTAATCTTGCAGCGTTTGAACTGTAAATCATGCAACAATTGATGGTGAATTTTTAGTTCCGATTTTGGAATTTTTTTTGAGAAAGCAGACTTCTCGCACTTTTGAATAGATAAGGTTCTTGGTTGGGGTACCGTTTGAGTTGGTATTTTGAGAAGTTTCTTGTCTGTTTTTGATCTGGTCGAGTGTCTATGTATTCAGCCATTGTTTTGGAAGAATAGGCTTGTTGTTTGGAATACCATGTGAATGAGTTGAATGTGCTGATCGTGGACCGATTGAGATGCAGCTCTTGGATAAACTGAAATAGTTCATTTATAATTCTGACCTTGGCGCTGCGAAGCGATAAGTACTTGTTTGAAATTCTGGTTGGTTGATTATACATCCGACCGTTCATGTGTTAACCAAAAGGCCAGTTTCTACACTCGGTCAACCTTTTATTTGTAATTAATTACAAACAATTCGGACATTTTTTAATATAAGATAAAGAAATTGTATGAACCGGCTTATTGTCTGTATTTAAGTCGTGTTAGGATTAAGTCCTCTGAGGTTTTTACGACCCGGTTAATTTTTTTGTTGTTGATCCTGTCATAAATAAATTAGGCGGACAGAGAATAGTTAATTTGTTTGAAGTAGTTGATAATCATAAATGAATTAGACGGATAGAGAATAGTTAATTTGTTGAAGTACTGAATAAATGTATAAATCTTCTTTGGCTTAAACATTAAGCTGACCCTAACTGCACGTGCATGAGCAAACACACAGGGGACGAGCAGGAGCCTGCAAGGTAGGGTTGAGAATTGATAGCAGTAAAGGGTGGGGGCCACATTCCAACCTTCGGGAGGGAGACGAGCGCTTGGGAAGAGTTCACATTTGTAGCTTAGAGATAGTAAAGTATAGAAAATAACTAGTAGAATAAACTCAAATAAATTTTATTAATAAATATTGTACTTCAATAGATAAGTAATAAAGTAATAATTAAAAATGGCACCAACAGCGGTAGAAGTTTTGAGTAGAGACAATTCACTCCTCAGAAATGAGATCAAACGAATTTCTGAGAAGTGGGAGAAGCGGACAGTTAAATCAGGTACAATTTGGCCCGCGGGAGGGACTTTTGATCCAACAATGTGTAGAGACATGGAAGTAGTAATAAGGAACTACAAACCTAACAGAAGTGGTAAAAAGGCCTTGGAGAAGAGAGACAGGGAGAAGTTAGTGCTAGCTTTGTTCGAAGAGGAGGGAGAGAGGTGGCGCGCACTACAACGGGTGGCCAGAAAAATAATCACAAAGAAAGAAGAGGCTCAACCTTTGCCTCTGAAGTTTGAGCCACCGCCGTACAAAGAAACTAAGATGTATCCACTGTCAACAGGCAACTTAGAAGTTAAAGGGGAAGTCACACTAGATGAAGGAGATAATAAATGTAACACACAGGGGAGGAGGGGCGCACCCATACACATGGACTGTTATGAGGGGATCAGGAAATCGAGGGAAGAGTGTAACATTACTGACATTAATTCTGGTGAGAGTGAAGATGAGGACGAAGATGGGGAAAGTAGTGTTGAGCACAGTAATGAAGATGTGAAAGATGGCAATGAGCAGGTATGCGAGGGGCCTTCTCCAGGAAAGAAAAAGAGAGGAAAGAGATCAGTAAAGAGGACAAAGACTCAGAGGAAGCTAAAAAAGAGTAATGACCCCAAGGGGGAGGGGTGTAGTGAGAGCCCAGCGACAGAGGAGCCTGGCTGCAGTACATCAGTACTAAGCCTCACACCACTCGAGTTAGATGAGAAACTAAGGAAATCACAGAGAGGAAAAAAGGCACCCGACACTGTCCCAGGAATTTTTCCTATTTTAGTCAAAGGACAACAGGTCCACTATCAACCGTGGGGCTCACAGGACTTGGAGGGAGTCATTTCTAAACTCCCTAACATACATAACGGGGCGTCTAAATGGATTAGAACATTTGAGGAACTCACAGTGGGAAAGCTAATGGCAGTGGGGGACCTGAAAGCTCTGTTGGCAAGAGTATTGGGGTTGTCTAAAATGGAGTCTGTACTGAGGAATGGAGGGTTGGACATAATGGATGGAATGTATGATGGGACTACACTTGATCGCTACAGAGTGGCGATGTGGAACACACTCAGAACGGAGTTCCCTACCCATATTGATCATAAAAACATGAGAGGCCTCCCCATCAATGACACAGAGAATCCTGCATCCTACCTCCAGGCCCAAGTGGACAGATGGCGCTTGGAGACGAATGAGGATCCTGAGATCCATCCTGTGTTTTCGGTCATGTTCAGAAACTCTGTGATAGAGATTCTACCTAGCTCTATCAAAGTTAAGCTAGAAGATGTGGTTGGACTGGTTACAAATAAAACTCATAGAGACTTCTGCGATCATGTGGTTCATGCAGTGGACAAATATCGGCAAAATGAACACAAGATACAGGAACAAAGCAAAGAGGTGCAGAGGAAGCTATCTCAGCTTCAGTTGGAAGAACTCACAAAAAGAGAAAAGGAGAAGAAAAAACAGGCGGTTGTTTCCGAGTCTGTTGATACAATACTGCAAGCCGTCCAGCAGGGCGCACCACAAACCCAACCTCCTCAACAGGCATTCTCCCCCCCAGTACAACAGCTTCAGAGCCAATGGTCACCCACTCCACCTGCCATAAATATACACACACATAACAATGGGAACCCGATGGGTGGGAACAAGCAGAATCACAACAAGGGGCCTCAGGGGCAGTATAAGAATAATCAGCAGCAGGGGTCCCAAGGGCAGAATAGAAATAATCAACAGCAGGGATTCAAAGGACAACGCAGAGGTCCTTTAATATGTTTTGGATGTAACCAGGAAGGACATACTAAGAAAGATTGTTTGATTAACCCTTTTCCACCACAGCAAGGACAGGGTAACGGCTATCAGGGGAGGCAAGATCAAGGGAGCTACAACCAGAGACAGCAGGGTCCCTTTGTAGATCAGGGATACTAGGGGTGCCCAGAGAATCCACAGGGGGAGGGTCAGCTTGTAACAATCACAAAACAAGCTGATGGAACCAATACTGCAGGTTCTGATACATTATAGAGGCACGCCAATGATGGCCCACACTGGAGCCACTTACACTTGCGTAGGTCCGTGTGAGTGAGTGAGTGAGTGAGTGAGAAAGAGTTAGCATTGAGTTAAGTTAGAGGGGACAGATGAAGTGATTTGTGAAGAGTGAGACAGAGAAGAGGAAGAGTGTGTAGATTGGCAACGAGAAGTGGCGATGAGATTGGAGAAGGCTTTCCGGTTAGAATTTTCTTTGGGGAGATTCATATCTTTTGATGGCCTTTTTAAGATTAATAAATCTAGTTTTGGAGAGTGTCCAAAAAACGAATAAACCAGAAAGGAAAGGAAAGGATTACTGAAAGTGAAAATGGTTATGGAGATTTGTGAAAGCAAAGGAAGTAGATAAAGAGAGGTAAAGAAAGTTAGAGAGAAGGAACGTAAGTAATGAAAAAACCCGCAGGTGGGGGCTGGACAGAGAGACAACAGAGAGAAAGAGATTGAATTTGCATTGTGCCTAATACATTATTTGTGCGTTTGGATGTACTCTGTAATTGGTTCCTGTATGTAACCCATGTCCACTGTTTTAGAAAAAACCTAGAACCACCGCTGGGATTGGTGATTCTGTGGCTCTTGGAGACTCTCCATCGCGTCGGAATATCATGTGGTATATATCATTACATCTTGGTACACAAAGCACTGGTGAGACAACGGGTTGGATCAGAGAGAGAAGGTGTTTGGAGAAGGGAGAGGAATGTATAGAAAGCAAAAAGGGCGGATGAGGACCGACCCGGAGGTAATAAATCAGCGGAGAGGTGGCTGGGGTCGTTTAGCTCAGGAGGTAGAGCAGTTGTCTAGTAACCGAAGGGTTGCTGGTTCGATCCCCATCTCTCCTAGCTGAGTGTTGATGTGTCCCTGAGCAAGTTAAATGGTGATTACAGGATTTAGGAATAATTATTTAGACTCCAAAACATGAGCAATTAGCGTTAAAAAATTGTCTGCACACCACACTCCACAGGAGTCAATGGGTTCAATGGCGCCAGGGTAAAGTGACTCATCAAAAGAGGAGCAGACCCAACCCATGGACTCTGCGTGGATAGGTGGATGTTATTTTGGTGCTTGGACCTGACGAGGTCTAGGTGCCAAGATAACAACACAAATAAAATATTTCCCTCGAGATTATGATAAGTAATAGACAATTTATTAAAAGTGATCTTATAATTTAGAAAAAACAATCGGCAATACTTAAAAATTAGACCGAATAAGTATGATAAAACGTTATCCAAATTTCTAATTTAGGTTATCCACAATGACATGTCATTCAAAATAAATAGGTAGAATAAAAGGTTTAATTAGGTCGTCCAATTTAAATAGATAGTGAAGGGCAATCGGGTAGGATTATGAAGAGAATTATGATTTTGAGTAATGGTTAAGACAAAAGTGAGTCGCGCAATATTGAAAATGCAAGTTTTAATATTGTGATTTTTGTTTTCTTTCACATCTCCCTAGTAAAGGACAGTAGGTGGGTTGACGCCACATCTGCTGGGAAGGAGTCATACGTGCTATGTTGTCAAATTGGATTCGGAAGTAGTGGGTTTACCTTCAAATGCCACTAATACTGCTGCAACACTTTAATAATTTTAACTCTGATAAATTATCTTTTGTTTTATAGTCACCCTGATTTGTATTCATTACGCACACATATGGCTGCATAAGGCAGATGCGGCTGATGACTCTGTCTCCATCCCTCCACTTTGCGATCTATACCACCATATAGGTGGGGATTGATCGTATCCCAGGTACGGCATCCTGCAATAAGCCAGTATGGAAGGCTGGTTAGCCAACGACGGGTAAGATCCCACCTTGAAGCCCGGGACAACCTAAATCAGGCACAGTCACGATTACTTGGCAGAGTCACTGTGAGCACTGGCTCACTTGATCATGGAGTGACGGACTGCAACCATCATGGGAAAAGCCGGCTGATGAAAGGTGGAGGGGGAACAGGAGTCAGATATGTCAGCTATGGCAGCAGAAGTGGTCTTGGAACGGGGCATGTCACGTTTTTATTTTATTTTATTTTTCCTTTGTGGTATAGAAGGCCACTAATGCATGTAAGTTTTTTTCGGTTTAGTGCATGACTTTGGAACAGCGTGGTTTCAGGCGGCTGATGGTAAACCCACCCATATTGGGCTTTGGATTTGAACATACAGGTTTCGATTTCCCTTCCCAAAAGATTGGTTTCAGTTTGCTGATGCTTAAGGTTACACGTTTCGACGTTGGTTGCACCAACGACGTTATTAGATTGGTTTATCATTTACTGCGCATGGCTTTGACCATTGCGCAAGGGGGGAGGTATTGAGGAGAATTAGGAAAAATTTTGAAAACAAGGTTTTTCTTCACCATACTTGCAAACAATGATTGACATCCAGCTAAATGAGTGTGAAATATTTGAAAAAACAGTGTTCAACAGATGGGTAGAAGCAGTCCCATCAGAAGACCAAAGTGCGGTTACGGTAATCAAGGTTCTGACTAGAGAAGTCATGCCAAGGTTTGGAATTCCGTCACAAATTAGCTCAGGCAATAGGGCAGCGTTTATTCAGAAAACACTCAAACAAGTGATTTAACATCTGCATGTCAAACAAAGATTAGGCTGTGTCTACATTCCTCAAACCACAAGGTATGGTGGAGAGAGGAATCGGACGCTTAAGACAAAGATTAACAAAATTAAATTAGAGTACTAACTTAAAGGACTAATGCACTACGACTGACACTAATGAGTTATCGCATGAAAACTAACAGAACCACGCATCTAACCCCGCATGAAATGCTTACGGGTCGACCCATGCCTTCGCCTATCATTCGAGGGCCTCACAAAGGACCTCCATTGGAACAATTGGAAACTGAATTTAGACGCTATATGGGACAACTAACTGGCATACACAGGCTTATTTTTAACAGGAGAAAGACAGAGTTCCAGAGTTGGAGAAGGAGCCACCAAGGGGGGTGGAGCCAGGTGACCACGTGTATCTCAGAGTCTTCAGGAGAAAGTGGAACAAACGAACCTAGGAGAGAAGGACCATACAAAGTCATCAACGCAACACCAACAGCCATCCAAGTGGAAGGAAGTGCCACGTGGTATCATCTCAACCACTGCACAAAAGCTGCTCAACCCAAAACCAGAGACGACCGTGAGGAGGAGCCAGACGCAGACACACGTGGGGCTGACCAGCTGCCCCAGGACCAGATCCAGTCGAGCCAAGAGATACAGCAGCATGGTGATGCTGAAAACGGGGAGCCTGTTTCTGATCCTTTACGGGTTGTGCCAGATTCCGCTGGCACAAGCACAGACCCCGAGGAAGGATGAAACCACGGGGGCAACACAAACCTGGAAGGGCCAGGAATTAGGGGGTGGTAGGCCTACTGAAGAAAGCCCGAGAGGAACACAGGATAATCCGGCCCAAAATCATTCAGGACTGGTTGACAACAAAGGGAAAATAGTCTTGTATGCTCAGATACCACCGCAAGACCAAATCAATGACTTTGTCTATACTGTTATGTCGGATGACGAACACCTATGTGCATTAACCCTCCGCCAGAATTATGAACATGCACATAGGAAAGATCGGTGTAAATTACATATCCAATTTGATTCAATGAAATGGTGTCTAAAAGTAACGTCAGGAAGAACATGGGACTACAACGGAAATTATCAATTGAACGTGAGAGAATTTATATTTTTTTAAGCAGTGTCAGACAGAACGTTTAATTTTACATTAGAAGCAGAAGATCCTTGTGTAATCAAAAATAAACTATGGCGACAAGGATCTTTACATCAACATCCATGTCTCTTGAAGAGACTCTTGTAGAACGAACAACTGTTAAGCATTGGTCGCCGCTCTACAGCGTTTGAATTTTGCTTAGAAGAACGGACACAGCAGGAGTATGATATAGAGGTCAATTTAAATACAACACGAACAGAAGGTATTCCATATCAGAAAAAGTATGTTATATGTTCAATGAAATGTTTTCTGCTGTTAGGATCAAGTCAACATAACAAATATCTTGAAGATAAATATGACGGAATGCCATGGAATGTAATCATGAAAAGATGCCGAGAATTTGATATAACTCTATCACAAGAAATAGGCGAAGTAACACGACCAACACAAACCAATTTTCAAATTGAAGAAGGATTAGAATGCTTTCAAAATGACGAAGGAAACGAAAATGCCAGCGATGTAGGTAGTATACCAGAGGAACAATGTAACATAATTTGGAATGTCACGCTATTCGATATAGACGGGAAACGAATGTTATATCAGCCACCTGCGATTAAAAATGTTCAGCTTTTACCAGGCTCTCAGCAGAAGTCTAGAGATAATTACATGTCAATACTGTGGAGTGATGGAGCATTCGTGAGCCAGGACAGAGTGGTGGCAGATCAGTTTTGGCTTTGCGGTAATAACATTCTTCGTCCCATACTTGCTAAAATGTGGAGAGGACGATGCGCGAAAGTCCAAGTGGTTACGGAAATTGCAATACTACCATCAATAAAAGATGTAGTCGATAACTTAGAAACAGATAACCTAAATAGGCGGAAGAGAGCATACGAGGCAGACGAGAACATACAAATTGATAAAATAGGACAACCCAGGGGAATACCCGATAAATTTAAGGCACGAAGTGAAGTAGCAGCAGGATTTGAGGCACTACTGCCAGCAATCGGAATTGCTAAAAATGCGGAATGGATCAATTATATCTTTTACAACCAACAGAGGTTCATTAACTACACAGATGATGCATTATCTGCATTGGGCGAACAGCTGACAGCCACAAGCGCTGTGGCTTGGCAGAACAGACAGGCTTTAGATTGGCTTCTAGCAGAAAGGGGGGGAGTTTGTGATCTTATTGGTGAAATGTGTTGTACCTTCATTCCAAATAATACTGCCCCAGATGGATCATTTACACTTGCAATGAACAATTTAAAACGTTTAAGAAAAGAGTTAAAGGAAAACGCAGGCCATGATCAGGGAATGTTTGGATGGCTTGAAACAAAGTTTGGTATGTGGGGAATGATGTTCGCAAAGATAGGGGTAGTGCTCCTAATAGTACTAACAGTGATGGGTCTGATCTTCTGCTGCTGCATTCCCATAGTCAGATCCGTAATAGCATCCAGGCTTTCTAAAGAGATGGCCCTCATGGTGACTGGCATAGAGGAGTCGGGGGAGTGGGAGAGGATGCTCTATGGAGAGATAGATTGGAGTGACGCTAGAAAGGAGACCGGAATGTGAGAATCAGACATTAGAAGGAGGTCCTATTTTCTTAACTGGTGACCTCTTCATGGGCACCACTACCATTTCAGACAGTGTGAACAGATGGACATTGGACTAATGGGTTCCAGGGCATGGTGGCTGCGAACAGGAGCAACTGCGGTGCCCTAACCCCCCACGTTATATAGTATACCAGTACATGATGATAAATCAGAGCTATCCAAATCCATGCAAGCTTGTTAACAATTTTAGTTTCTAATTTCTATTATTTACTTATTTTTTGAAATGTCATTTTTTGAGTTTCATATTTTTATGTCATATATTCTGAAACGCTAATTTTCAATGCATGCTGAAAATACTGTGTTATGTGTGAATTCTAGTTAGACATGTTGAACATTTGATAGATCTTTTTTGCCTTAAACCAGGTTGAGACTCCTGAACATGTTTAAAGGTTTTTTAACGATGATCAAATGTAGTGTAGAATATGACCCAAACGACTGTTATGTTTTTGTTATGTTTTTGTTATGTTTTTGTTATGATCTAATTAGATCATAAAGGGGGGATGTGTGGTAGAAATTAGTGAGTATATTCTATAGTAAACCATGATTATTAATAGGCTTAATATTTTAAATAGTGGAAAGCACATGATGCCTGAGTCTGGGTTCACACCAGATGGTGGGCGCACAGAAATCTCCTGGGAACTGCGGGGTCAAGTCATGTTGACCTCCACCTTTCAGCCTTGGGTCATTTTGGCTAACAAGGCTAATCCCTGCGGACCTCAGACCGGGGCACGGTTGATAACACGCTGAGACGAAGAGACTAGGCGGAAACCTCATTAGGGACAAAGGGAACCTCCATTGTATTAAAGAAGTTCCTGTATGTGTATAAAGGAGGGCTGGGACCGAAGTTCAAGCAGTGACTTTGCAAACCTACTCAGGCTGTTGTCGTTGTTGTTTTTCTGCACGATAAAGTCTTTTGTCAATTCTTGCTCCGGACCCCTCGATTTCTTTTGCACTCTCTCTCTTGAATTAGTCTAAGTGTTTTAAATCTCAGTTAATCTACGTTACGCTATCCAAATGCGCATTTTGTGCACTGTTACGCGCATCAACTTAACCTCATACTTCAGCAGATCTGCTCAGCAAGAATTTCCGAGCTGAAGGTATTTTTTGCTGATTTGTCAGCATTCGCCACATTTTTCTCCAACTCACCAAAGAGAACAGCTGCTCTTGCCGAGACGTCACATAAGCGCATCCCCAGACCTCCAGCCACGCGATGGAACTTTAAAAGCAGGACAGTCAATGCTGTTTGGGAACGCCGTGAGGAGATAATTGAGTGTTTGAACAACATTCGCAAACAAGAGGGATGGGACAGGGTAACCATCAGTGAGGCCTTTGGTCTGTCCATGCACCTGCAGGAACCGAGATTTCTACACTTCTTGGAGTTTTTCTCAGAGCTAATGCCAGAAGTGGACATTTTATACAGTGTACTGCAAAAAAGAGACATCGACGCAGCTGGCATCAACCGGGCCATGGACGTTTTCCAGAAGAACGTAGGGCGTCTCAGGGAACGAGCGGATGTGATTGTGCAAGAAAGTGGAGCGGAGGGAAATAAGAGGAGGAAAACAACCAACACGGCCGCAGTACTGAAAGAAGCCTGCGACACCACGATAAGTCAAGTGCAGGACAGGTTCGCTAAAAGTGACCATTTGATTGCAGCAAAACTCATCGACTGCACACTTTTCCCCAAGTTTGTGCAAGCCTTTCCAGAGGCTGAACTGGATTGTGCTTTCAAACTATGGCCAATAAACAACAAGGTGAAGCTGAAAACAGAGTTGACGTCCCTCTACCTGCACAGTGAGCTCAGCAATGGCAACAATACCGCACTGTCATTACTGAAGTCCATTCATGAAAACAACCTCCAGGAGGCCTTGTCTGAAACAGTGTCGCTTCTGCAAATCATCATCACCACACCGATGACAAGCGCTGAATCCGAGAGAAACTTCTCCACTCTTAAAAGAATCAAAACTTTTACAAGGAACACAATGGGAGAGCAGAGACTGAACGCCCTGGCGATGCTTTCTATTGAAAGTGAACTCATCCACGGACTGTTGGATTTTAACAGCAAAGTCACCGAGAGGTTTGCGCAGATCAAGGACCGCAGAGCGTCATTTCTGTTCAAGAAGTGATCCTCATTGGTGAGTCTAATTTGTAATTATTTTTATTCTAAGTGGAATTTATAATGTAGCTTACATATTATTGTTTGAATTAGAATTTCTGCATGCTTAACTGGCGATACGTGTGTGCGCGCGCGTGTGTGTGTGTGTGTGTGTGTGTGTGTGTGTGTGTGTGTGTGTGTGTGTGTGTGTGTGTGGGGGGGGGGGGGGCACAACCTCACGTGGGCTCCCCGAGGGAGCTGTTCACCTGTCTGTGGGGCTGAAATTGCTTTTTGGCTTTGGTATATTGTGAGTGGTGGCTCTGTATATCGATTGCTGTGTAAAGGGTGTGCGCCGTTGTGTTTTTATTGTTGCCACGTTGTTGTTTCTTGAGTTTTGATATTGTGAATGTGAGATCTTGAACGCTGCCATTTGGTGGTGCTATTGCTATAATAAATATATGTCGTCAGATTCGCGTTTGAGTGATGGCATTATTCAGCTGCAATTTTGGTCCCCTCTGTCACTTGCTACTTTGTTTTTGTTGTGATGGTAGTAATATGTGGTATTTCTGGATTGCGTTATAATATTTTCCTGCATGGGCCCCACCAGAGTTTCCAAACCAAAATCGCCACTGGATGCATACATGACACACACACCCGCGCGCCAGTAGGCAAAAAGTGGAAAAGTGGATTTATTGCCTGATTCACGTCTTTGTTATCACTCCGTAAAAGTAGTCCGGTAAGCGTGTCCGGTTGCTTAGCGACGGGACATGGGTGTTTATTAATGACGTGTCCGCGCGCGTCCGAAATAACTGTAAATGAGTAGGCTACTACTTGTACTTTTGCAGGCTGAACGTTAAAATACTTCTTAACTTAGAGAGATGGCATCTGCAGTAGTGCGCAATTGGACCTTCGAGGATTCCTGGTCACTAAATTCCCGTAAGACCACTCTCTCCCTCCAGTCTTGGCTGCGGACTCGCATCCAAATTCCTCTTGTTTGCGGCGGAGCTTAGGGTAAATATAAAGATCTGACGAGAAATTGACGTTGCTGCGCTGTCCTGCTCCTTCTTAATTGAAGGAGCAGGCAGAGAAAAGCTCTCTCCTGCTGTGCTTTCATTAAAATCCAATTTAAAATCCCCGATAGTGATAAGACATCCATTATGTCGCCGCCGGTCCAGAGATGTGTCAGGTGTGCGCGAGAGACATAACGGACACTTTTGTTACTGCCATGTATACAGTACATTCGGAACACATTTTAGGAACAGATCTATGCCGCAACATAGAAATCTATGTGGATCAGATGTGTCATGTAAACGCGGCTACTGTAGATTTGCAAAGCGCTGCTTACGTGGAACTCATCTCCACGACATTCCATTGTTTAGGTTCCATTGCTTAGGTTCCTTTGCTTATGTTCCATTGCTTAGGTTCCATTGTGTTCAACGCAGCTTAGCAAGCCACCAGCACCAGCAAGCCACCAGCAACAGAAAGTCCTTTCAACGTCACTGCACACGCTACTATTACATGTAGATTATTTTATTTTATTTTATTTTTGAGAGTGAGGATATCTTTTATAAAGTGGTGACATGCTTGAAAAGGTTAAGCTTACACTTTTGAAATGAGTGTTTGAACAATGTTCTTCCAAAAAAAGGCTTAATAAATACAAATCTTAAATATTATTTCTCTGTTGTTGAAAGGACTCGAAAGGACTCGAAACTCAAACGGTAGGACTTGGGACTCGACTTGAGACTTGTCGGCCTTGACTTGTGACTTGACTCGGGACTTGCCTGTCTTGACTCGGGACTTGACTCGGGACTTGACGGCAAAGACTTGAGACTAACTTGTGACTTGCCGAACAATGACTTGGTCCCACCTCTGGTATTAAGTACATTGATTCATGCGTACATTAACTGAAATCATTTCTCATGAACTTAATAACAAAGAATTATAACTTTACTAATAATAAAACCTAATTATGGCTTCTGCACTATGTGTACTCTGAGCACAAGCTGAAGAGGCATGCGAGTAGCTCCCTCCAGAGCTAATCTCTGAATGAGGGTGCAACGCCTGTATGCTTAGACCCATCGGCCATACTTGGGACATGTCCAGATGAGCCACCACCTGCTTGCCCATCCACACCTGCAGTTGTTAGTTTGCCAGCCTTATCCCGAGTTCTACTCCCAGCACCTTCCTCATCATCAGCAGACATCAAGCATCCCACATCATCGACACCCCCTGACTCATCCGCATAGGAAGATACAAAGGTGTGATCTCAGAGACTCTCTCCATCCACAGGTAAGAAGTTAACAAGCATCAGCAGGTTAGGGTGCACAACTTTCTCTTGCCCTGTCATAGGAATCCTGATCTGATATGTTTGAGTGGAGGCATTCATAATCACGACAGGGTATACGGCAGACTCCCATCAGTCCGCTTTCTTTGCGGTAATATAGTTCAGCTTGACGACACCGTTCCTTGTCGACATGTTCTTGAGCAATGGCCATGGCCTCTTGAAGGTCCCTTGTCAAAGACACCACATAGCTGTCATATTTGCTGACCTCTGGATCTTTCAAGATGTTCTTTAAAAGGTCATTAACCGTGAGATGTAGGACTCTACCGTACATAAGGTAGAAAGGGGGATAACCTGTGGTCTCGTGTACAATACAGCTGTACATAAACGTGAGTCTGGAGGTGGCGGGGCCAATTAGTCCCCTCCCGTCCTTTTAACTGTATTTATGGCTATTCTGTCCTAGCAGTTGTGTCCTAACAATGGCTATAGGCAGATAGTGAGTGGCAAAGAATCAAGTTGGTTTGTCTTCTTAAGATAGAGATTTAGTGAAGAGTCCAAGCGTTTTTCTTTTATGTAAAACTATGGAATACAAACAAGAATATAATTACTAATTAGCCAAATATTCACATTTTCATGCACACATATTAGCCTGAGCACATGCAGATAGCGCTAGCATGATTTACATAAGGAAAAATAATTAGCTAGGCTAACATAAAATGATATGTTGACAAATATAAAATTATTGCCTACATATTGACATAAGTGTTAATTACGATATCTACTGACAACAACCAAAAGAAAACTTACGGACATATTCCTCCAAGGATCCGATATTGTTGGGAAAAATAACCTGATGAGCACATCACATGGCAGGCACATTAATATATAGTCGACTCTTGCTCTAAACCCAACGAACACATAACACAAACATGATAATATATAGTCAGGTCAAGGCCGGAGCTGAAGGCCCCATCTCCCAGGCAGGCAGATGGTGGACACTCAGACAATGCACCAGTATCATCTCCAGAACGGGAGAGCCACATTAATTTATCCCACAGGAGACACCTCGAAGCTCTCCCTCACTAGAAGGAACACATGCAGATACTAGGGGCCTGAGAGCCACATTTAATTTATCACACAGGAGACATTTTGAGAGCTCTGCCCCGTTAGGAGGAACCAAGAGATACACCTGCCCATACCAGGGCCTCAGAGCCACATTAAATTACCACACACGAGACACTTCGGGGGGGCACTCCCCCGTTTTAATTTATCACACCAGAGACACGAGGAACTCTCCCCGTTACGAAGCTCTCTCAGGGCCTGGGAGCCAAAACACACCGAACCGCACACACCTCAAACGCACACACCTCATCGAGAGGAGGATACAGCATAAGACTGCATCACACAGGGACTCTTCACCTTCTTCTGAAGCAGACCTTCCACGGAGGCGAAGCTCCAGACGAACCATCAGCGCTGATTAGGGACTTAGACATATTCGATTTCTCACGCTTTATGACTCTGTATAACCGTTGCCACTTTACTTAATAAATCCAAGGTCCTCGTGCCGATAGACTTTATTACCTCTCCGTCTCATTTTATCTGGTCCAGTAGCTAGACAGACCGTTTTTCCCAACAATATTCAGAACAGCCGTACCACAGTTCTTCGCCGTTTTAAACATGTGCAAACTAAACTCATCCACTTAAAACAATAACGTCACCAAAACACTACCGATATTTCGCAACTAGGCGTCGCACCACCGGTGCTCTGGGTGGTGCAATCATATTTAATACACAGACATTTCTCAACCAGAACAATGGCTATGCCTTTTTTTCTTTTTAATATGGCCAAACAAAATGGCCAGAGCACCAGCATCCTTTCTTAACCGTGCAAACAAAATAATCTTTGGGTTTTACATGTTCTAGAAATGTTCATTAATTGACAGTCCTAATGTTTTTTTACTTGTCTTCTACTACTTTATTACAGTATGGAAATCTACCCTAGGCAGACTGCTGCATGACGTTCGCCACTTATTCAAATTGAAGAGGTTGAAGCAGTCTGCATTTTGTTCACTTGCCAAAACACCATCACTAACATTTAAGAGTTTTGTAGTTGTAGACTGCTCTTTTGTGACAGACAGATTTTTTTCAGTGTTCAGTGCCTGATTGTGAGAAATACATTGTTTGAAAGTTTTTTCTTTTTTTTCTTTTAATATGCCTTTCATCAACAGTGGTTTGATGGAAAAAATATATATTAAAGTGCTTCACTACTGGTAAACAAATGGTTCATAAGCTTAGGTACTGGTGAACGAATGAATCAAAAAGCTTAACTACTGGTGAACGAATGGATTGCGAAAGAGTAACAACTCATCATCAGTCAGATTCAGCTCTACCAGTCGATCCAGTGTGGGACACTGGCCAGCCCTCAACAGCGCTTGAAACTGAGGGCAGCAGGTTTAAAGTGTGCCCTGCAGCGGTCGACAATTGCTTTTAAGCCTTCAACATTACTAATGCCACATAATAAGCCTTAAATGTGAATATTAATTTATGTATTGTGTGTATGTAGTGTGAATATTCTTATTAAAATAGAACCATCATCCCGTCTGTGCCCTATTATTTTGGAAATTCTTTTTTTGTTGATTTCAAAATCATCTAGTAAATTTGCTATATCACAGAATGATTAATTAATAGAGTATCCCCTAGTCTGATTATGCAGTAACTCCTCAGTAGTAACTGTCACTTAGGGCCGCAGTTAGGGCCCCAGTTAGGGCCCTGGTTGCTCGTTCCACAAAAAATCAATGCGACAGAAACGCATTGATCAAAAGAGCGTTTGTTGTAGTCCATCTTTGGAAGATTTACCCGATGATGTTCTATGTCAGATAGGCCTCGCCTTTAAAGGCTATCGCTATTGAGTTTTCCCTAGGCGCGAGCCGTAGCACTGAAAAAATTGTAATCCCCGCCCACCAACAGCGTGGGCCTAAATCACGTCCACAGTCCGCAAATATAAGCGGGCGCCGGCGGACGTTCTGCTCCCATTTTCTTCAGGACGATCCTGTAGCATAATTAGATGGATATCATGGACTCAAAGACGATCCGCATCTGCAAGACATGTAACATGGGTTACATCTTGCCATATGACGGCCATGAAGAGTGAGAGGGCTGCCTTTGGCATGAACATGCCGTCTTGGCGCTCTCGCCGCTCTGCCTGTGTCGGCATTGAACGCCGCTGCCAGTGGACGACAGACAACGCAGAGCAGACACTGCCGCCGTCATTGCTGACGGTGCCGACGACTTTACTGTCCCGCTTGACGATGCCCTCTCTCTCCTTGTGAGCTCGGAATCGGACTCCAGTGGTTGGAGGTTTAGTGGCAGAGCTACCGGGCATTATCGCCAGGGCAGCCGCAAACCTTGGCCTTGCGGTGCCCATGCATCAGGCCCCCCAATGCTCGGACCAGCTGCGTGGAATCTGGGGTCTCGAGGCCGCGACATGCCCCGCCCGTCTTGACCCGATCTGGCCGGTGTTTCCCGCCATCAGACCATACTTCAGTGGGGTTGAGGCGGTGCCCGGGAAGCTCGGGGCGTGCCCCATCAGCCCGGGCGGGCTGTTCGGGCCCCGTCTGTCATCTATGGTGGATGAAATGCAGGCTGCTTACGAGGAGGCAGAGAAATTCTGGAGACACGTCTCCCGCCCTCCTCCTCCGCTTGTGGGCCTGGCCGCTGAACGCGAGCACCTAGAGGGTCTCGGCCTCTACCAGGAGGTCAAACAGACCATCCAGGGTGCCAGAGCTGAGTCCACCGAGCGTGTTACTCTGCTAAATGGGTGGCTTTCCAGAAAAGAGGTGTGATCCATGAGCCATGGATCACACTCTCCCATCTCCTGCCCTTTGCCGCATGTGCTCTCTTTCCTCCAGACACTGATGGAAAGAGGGCTGGCTTTTAGCACGGTTAAAACGTACGCGGGTGCTGTTTCATCATGCCACGAAGGCTTCGGGGATAAAACAGTTTTTAGTCACCCCTTAATGAAGCGCTTCCTAAAAGATGTGAGGAGAGAGAGACCCGTGTCCCACTTTCTCACTCCATAATGGGATTTAACACTGGTGCTGCGCGCACGCGTGTTAAATCCCCATTTAAGCCTCTTTATCGGGTGCCCCCAAAGTTTGTGTCAGCCAGGCAGTGCGACCGATGTGAGCAAGGCCGTTGGCAAGAATTTATTCAGGTACAAAAATGTCCATCAGGAGGCAAAAATGAAAAACGAATCAATAATACAAAATAACTTTCAATAATCTAAACTTTTAATAATCTAAAAACAACAATGCACTAATTAAGCTATTGGCTGGTCTAAGAGCCAGGTGTTGTCACCCACTTACCTCAGACCCTTCTGCCCCACCTACATGATTTGGACCTGAATATATCCTACATAGCCCGACCCATACCACTTTTAATTCAATTAACCCTCCCTTACACATTTCCGATTTACCTATCCCCACCCCTAGTTACTCACCTTACTCCAGACCTATTTGTCCAAAACCCATCCTTACCCCCTACTTCCCTGACACCTTAAATATTCCCCAAGTACCCCAACACACCCCTCTCCTCCGACACACTTGATCTCGCCCGTCTGACGTCCCCCCCACACCGCACAAATGTTCTTCCTGACTTCACGTCGGGTCCTCCCGCAGCCCCCGGAAGCCAGCGCAACCGTAACGTGAGTGTTCTTACATCTTGTCCTTGTTTGTACCGTGTCCCATGAACGGCTTCCTCATAACGTGTTTTTTTTGTGTGTTGCAGGTGGCGTCATGAAAGCGTTTGAATGTTCTGTGTGTGTTAATAAAAGTGTACTTGTAAATCCCGGTGTCAGTCCTGTTTGTATCCATTGCCTGTGGTAACGGGCAGCCGCACCGTTACACGCCCAAACCCGGCTTTTACACCAAAGAGTATTACTAGCTCATTCAGATCGAGAGTAATAACACTCAATGGTTTCTCTCTCCCTCCTCTTCAATCTGAGGAGGAAGCAACAGCCCATCTCTTGAGCCCCGTACATGCGCTTCCCTGTTATGTGAAGCGCACGGACGCTCTGCGCAAATCTTTACAGTTATTTGTGCATTACAGAGAACATTCCCAGGGCCTCCCCCTGACGAAACAACGGCTGTCACATTAGCTGTGTGAAGCTATCACACAGGCTTATGTGTCAGCGGGGGCAGAGCCGCCTGACTCTGTCATAGCTCCCTCGACCAGAGGAATATCGTCCTCTGTCGCTCTGCAAAGAGGGATGCCTATGGAGGATATCTGCACAGCAGCCTCCTGGGCTTCGCCATGCTCTTTTATTAGGTTTTACCCAAGAGACATGTCGCGCCTCTCTATGACACACTCAGTACGGGGCCTGCCCGTAATTCCGACGCCTCATTGTTCCGACGTCTCAATGTTCCGAAATATTTCCCATTAGATCGACATGCCACTATTCCGACGGTTCAATGTTCCGAAAACGAAACCCATTGGTCCGAAGGTCCGTTAGTCCGACTTTTCAAAAAGGAGGCGCATTAGGCCGACGGTTCAATATGCCGAATAGGAAAAAGAGTTTTATACCTTGCTCGCTCCCTCTCACTCTCACTCTCTCTGTGTGTGTGTGTGTGTGTGTGTGTGTGTGTGTGTGTGTGTGTGTGTGTGTGTGTGTGTGTGTGTGTGTGTGTGTGTGTGTGTGTGTGTGTGTGTGTGTGTGTGCCCGTGTTGAGAATTAGACCTCCGCTCTCTGTCCATGGTGCTGCAACACCGTGTCGAAATGAAGTGAAGCGTTGTCTTTTTGCCCTCCAAAATTCATCGTGAACGTGATATGTAGGCCTAGGTTGTATTTTGGAGACAGAGAGAGAGAGTGAGAGTGAGAGAGAGAGGGAGAGGGAGCGAGCGAGGTATAAAACTATTTTTCCTATTCGGCATATTGAACCGTCGGCCTAATGCGCCTCCTTTTCGAAAAGTCGGACTAACGAACCTTCGGACCAATGGGTTTCGTTTTCGGAACATTGAACCGTCGGAATAGTGGCATGTCGATCTAATGGGAAATATTTCGGAACATTGAGACGTCGGAACAATGAGGCGTCGGAATTACGGCATGGCACCCTCAGTACTAGGTGCTTTGTCAGAGTGAGTGTGATTGTGTGACTATTCCCCTCGCATATTAACACAATGTGAGGTGGAGTCATTTATTCATGCTGAGAGCTCTTGTGTCTCTTGTGTCAGACTCATTAGAGCTGCACGTTGTTGACGTACCGTTAGACGCATGACGTATGTTTGTTTCTGGTACAGTGTTGCCAACTTTGTCGCTATATTTAGCTACTTTTCAGACCCCTTTGGCGACTTTTTTTCAAAACAGCGACAAGCGACAAATCTAGCGACTTTTTCAGCTGTTATTGGTGACTTTTGGCGACTTTTTGAGGTGAAAGCACTATCGCTATTACCTCTTCACAACGAGCACCGGGTGCCTCCCCTCCCCCGTCTCAAAGCACTTACAGGCAGCCCAGTCCTCGTGCAGCAGTCCCTCCCAGCTGCTCTGTTAGCAGGAGCTAACAGGAGACGTTCACGCCTCGGCATCCGGGCTGCAAATTAATCCCGGCCAGCAAGCCGCCGCCGACTGATCCCGGACCCTGACGTACAGTCAGGGCGGGAAAATGTAATATTTTCTTTGTCTAAATAAAATAATAAATCGCTGTGTTACATTGACTCACACTGCCTCAGGCTCAGTCACTTCACCTCACCTCGTCCACTGTGTGTGTGTGTGTCTTTACCATGTCGCAGTCAAAACTTTATCAACAAAAATATAGGAAAGAGTGGGAAGCAAACACTGCTTTTAAGGGCTGATTAAAGCCGTTTATTGTCCCGCTTGATGATAAACGAGCATACTGTAGCTATTGCAAGGTCGATTTCTGTGCCAAACTCAGTGATGTGAAGAAACACAGTTCTACCCAAAAGCATATTCAAAAGGCAAAGCCTTACAGTTCAGCTCAAACAACGCAGCCATTTATGGTAAGCAAAATTGGGACTAAGCAAAAAAATAAAATTGTGTTTTTTTCTTACTGTCCGTCCACACCAGAAGCGAATTGAGCGACCAAATCGCCGGAAGTCATTCACTTTCTATGGGCAAGAGCGACCAAAGCGACCAAAGCGACCAACGCTACCAGCGGCCAAAGTTGAGCGACCAGAGCGTCAAAAAGAAGTTGAAAACTTTTTAACTTTATGCAAATGACTATTATTCGCTTCAGCGACCAAACACTGACAGCCAATCGGAATGTAGGCGCTCTTCGCTTGCGTGGATCCCAGGGAACATCGGCAGGCACTTTGGTTCCTACCTACCTTTATTCACTCACTGAACAAAATGTCGGCTGAAGTATTAATCGCGGCTGTAACTGGGCACCCGGTGTTGTACGAACCCACCCTTTTTCAGTTCAGAGATCGAAACGCCATAGTGGTTTGGATATCAAGTGATGATAAGCGGGAGTATTTATAGGCTACATCTAGAACGTTCGTATTTAAGCGGGAATCATTATAATTTGCTCTACATGCCACCAATCTAACCAACCAATCGCGTGTAGCATGCTTTAAACAAAACCGTCACATAAACAAACTAATCGACAAGACGAGGGATAAATGACAAGGGATATATCTCTTGTCTTTTATCCCTCTATTCCCCACTATTCACGGAGCCTGAGGTGAATCATTTTTAATTAAATAGTCTAGATAGATAGATAGTCAAGTCTTTATTAATACCAAACGACACAAATCGTCGGGAATCCATTTAGGTGGTTCGTCCCACACAGGACAGTAGCCTACAAGACCACACAGAACAAGTCTGACTGGACATACACACAATACATCACATTAAAACTAGACACGCGTTGATAGATAGATAGACAGAAAGGCCTAGATAGATAGATATGTTCCATTATTTGCCTTGCGGAGCCAACCAGTCCTATGCACGTATGCAAATTAGCTTTTTGTTTTGAATGCGACGAATGAGTGCAGATCATGATTTGCAGATCCAGATCAGTGAAACATATTTCAACTACTACAGCACGCAGGGTTTTTTGTTCTCGGTTGTAATTAGCCTACATTTTAGGATTTTTTTTATATTGGGGGGAATCACTGTCCTACTTGTTGTCGAAGCACTTTATCGAACAAGCAAAACCGTCTCGGCAATATGGCCAAGGTGTATGGGAGAGTTCAATATTTGATATGGCTGTCTGTAGGGCCTACTAAACGCATACGGCTCCTTTAAATGCGTCTGCATAATTGAATTGTACGTCATGAGCGACTTGAGCGACCAAAGCGAACAGAAAAATTCTCAGCGAAAATTCGCAGCGACCAAAGCGTCTTCGACGCTTTGGTCGCTCCTGGTGTGGACGTACAGTTATACTTCCAGTTATGCAAATTAGGCGATGACGTCATATAGCGACTTCTGGCGACTTTTAGGAGAGCCAATAGCTACTTTCCTTCCTGAAGAGTTGGCAACACTGCTGGTACAGAGCGGGACCAATGAGGCATAGACTACATCGTGCTTCGCCCTTTAACACAATAGCGATAGCCTTAAAAGGCGAAGCCTATACGAAATAGAACGTTAGTTACGTATTGTAACTCTAGATTCTATGAGTATAGGCGCAGCCTTTTAAGTGGCCGGCCTCACTGCCTCACCTCACAAATAGCTGAAGAAAAGCTGTTTATTGGGAGCAGAATGTCTGCCGGCGCCCGCTTATATGTGCGGACTGCGGACGTGATTGAGGCCCACGCTGTTGGTGGGCGGGGATTACAAATTTTTCAGCGCTACGGCTCGCGCCTAGGGAAAACCCAATAGTGATAGCCTTAAAAGGCTGCGCATATACTCATAGAATCTAGTTACATACAATACAATACAGTGGTGAGCCCTGTGCGTAATGTTGCACCATGGCACTGCTGGCACTGCTGGAGGATGGCAGGATTCGGAGGGAGAGGGTCTTCAGGGACCATAACGATTTATTGGTCAGACCACTTATTTTTTAATCCTGGGACTGTGCGCTCCGTGCCACTGACTGCAGCAACATGTTGCCACTCACTCTGCTTTTTGTTGTTAGAGATCCCAATCCTGTGACCGCCGACCAAAACTACTTTTCGGGCCTCCACCTCACCCACACGTGTTTCCACTTCAACCTCCGCGAAATTTCGCTTTTTTGCTTTTCTCAGTCCTTCTGCCATTGTTTCCGACAAGACATGATACTTGCATTTGAGTTTGTTTTATATGCAGAACGCATTCATGAGGTCGATTGCATTGACCATTTATGGTTAAAAAGGGGCGTGTACAGGGCGGAACGTGAAGCTGATTCAGCTGCGCACACTTGTAGGCACTCTGTGATTTATAAAGCAAAGATTACTAACGGTGTGCGTACGCAGGGTTTTATAAGTCTGAATATTTTTTGGCACACGCAAAACCTGGCTTTTGGGCGTACGTACACTTTTAGTAACGATCCCACGCAGTTTTATAAATGAGACCCCAGGTCACTTTTGCCTGGAGAAAATCTGCAGTTTTCCCCAAATCGGTGTAAAGCCTGATATATCTGGTTCTATTTTAAAGTAATGTAGCGCACCCGTGCCATGGTTATGGACATGATCTTCTAATTAACCCAAAAGTTAACTGGGACGCTCCCAAGTTCACATTAAACTGACCACACCCTGTATGTGGTAATCTACCCGATTTTATGTTTAGTTATATTGTAGTGTCTCGTAGAGTATTGTAGAACTAAACCCCTAATGAACAGGAATCACTGGCATGGTAATCACAGTAAAAACACACATAATTTACTTTGAAAATAGGTTTCATTGTATTAACACGTTAAACATCAACATGCATCATTCGGTGCATCGACCCACAGGTAAACCAATTCACACATGGAATCAAATGCATTTTGGAAAGATAATGTACAAAGCAAAATGCAGTCCTATGCCGGCACGAACTATTTATCCCCACGTTGCAAGCCTGTGTCATCGCTTGGGTACGTGGAGGCCAAAAACAGAACGGCCGCTTCACTCACAGGAGCAAACAAACAAACAAACAAATGGAGGAGTGTGTGTGTGTGCGTGTGGAAGCGAGCGGACAGTCGCGGTCCTCGGGTCGACTGGTCCACGCTGGCGTTTTATCCAAAACGACCGGCAAGACCCTCATGCTGGCGTCTTATCCAAACAACCGCACTCAGCCTTCTGCCACGTCCACGTCTGGAGGCAGGCTCAGCATCTCCAGCAAACCTCAGAAGAACATCAAAACTATACACAATCACTGATCTGGGCCCCGTTTCCCGAAAGCATCTTAAGCCTAAGTGGATCGCAGAGTGGGTCGTACGAGCATCGTACAGTTTTCACACCGTTTCCCGAAAGCATCTTTGGTAACGAACGTCTTGAAAACGCTCGTAGCTAACGAGTGCTCCAGGGTACTCGTAGGACGCGAAGAGCCTCGTTAGCCTACTATAGCCTCAGTGGCGTAACCAGCGGACATTCCTAGTATTGGATGCGTTTTATTATAACACATTGGTAATGGTGTATCACGTGCGTCTGAGCCTAATGTGGGCCATTATGTTCTTAGTTTGAGAGAGACAGTCCAGGAAATGTTTGAGCAGGCAGGGCACTTAAAATGTGCGAAAGAAAGTGGGGGGGATTTGTGCAGACTGACATAGGCTACTCATAAAACGTAGCCTAAAATAATGTAAAAAATAATAAAATTAAAAAATAATAAAAATATTAATTATAAAAATATTTAAAAAAATGCAAAGGAGCAGGCAAAAGGCTGGGATATGGTGGGGATTGGTCACGTTGACGGGAATGTTTAGTGACATGTGGGAGGGTGGAGGGGGTTAAAAAAAAGTCTCAATCACTCTTCGACGTGCATGAAAACCAGCCGCGTAGTTATGAGGGAGGCCGTCCTCACACCGATCTTCCTCGTCGTCATCGTCCTCAATGTCCTCCGGTTCAACCAAAGCTACCCTCACCTACAAAGCTCTCCACAACCTAGCCCCAGTTATCTCTGCGACCTCCTCCAAGAATACACTCCCTCCCGCTCCCTCCGCTCAACCTCTGCTGGACTACTATGTATCCCCACATCACGACTCACTACAATGGGTGCCCGGTCATTCAGCTGTTCAGCACCCAGGCTCTGGAACTCCCTCCCCCCACACATAAAACAGTCAGACACCATTACAACCTTCAAGTCACAACTCAAAACTCACCTGTTCAAACTCGCACACAACGTCTAACTGATCACTGTTTTGATTTATTTTTATTTTTTTTATTTTCTTTGTCTTGTTTTTTTTTTTATTTATTTCTTATTGCTTATGTTAATTTATTTATTTTTTCCACAATGTCTTGTTTTAAAAAAAAATAAATAAATATGTATGATGACTATATGCTCTGTAAGGTGACCTTGGGTGTCTTGAAAGGCGCCTCTAAATGAAATGTATTATTATTATTATTTACCCCAGCCTTAGCTGCAATGTTGTGCAACATAGCTGTCACACATATCACAGCGCATGACTTGGCCGGCGAAAACTGGAGCCCTCCGCTGGACTTGTGAAGGCATCTTCACAAAGCGCAACTTCCACCTCCCGATCGTGCGCTCAGGATTAGGACTGATATATGTCGGCCTAGGCGTAATCAATTGTGTTTTAATATCTTTAGCATTCATATTATTGCAATCTATTCTTTTCGTAGGCTACTCTGCGGTTGGCCTTGATGGGGAGATATTTTAACCCTTTTTAACCCCATTTTCCTCCGACATTCCTGCGTCTCCCCCTGCGTCATAGCCCGTTTCAGCACCATATCAGTGGACAGGTACAATCCTACGATCGTCGTGAGTGCAGCGAATGCGCGTTCACGTTAAGAGGAGTTTCGGGAAACGCTCCAAAGAAATTATCGATGGTTCGAAAGATCCATCGGGAGAATGATCTTACGAGCGAAGATCCATCGATATCGGGAAACGGGGCCTTGGTGGTTATCTAACCGACAACCATAAACAGTATATCTCCGACAGAGTATACTCTGTCTAGTATCCTAGACAGAGTATTACTCGCCTGTATTGTAGAATGTTGGTGTATTTTAGTGTCTATCTGTTGTTCATATTTCTAGTCCAGGGATGGCCAGGGCCTCTCATACTGATACAAGGTGTTCTGCCATTGTTATGTCTCAACAAGGTTGAACCGACCTGGTCCTCCGGGACATGGCCAGGGCCAGATACCTTATCAATGCTGAGAGTGCGTCTGTTTTCGTGTTATTCATGTATCCCCTTTTTGTATTATACTCGCCCCAACCCTTTGGTTCGACGAGAAGAGGGTTCGACAGCCAAGGAACAAGTCATCGACCACCAGGTCCACTATAGATTATTCAACCTAAGTCTGTATCTCGCTGTATTCCTGGAAAATAAACCATCTATTCAACCCTCTAATCCAACCTGTCAAGCTGCTTGATTTCGACTTCAAGAATTACTACTACGACTGAAAATACACAACGCAGAGTCTGTCCGAACAGTTTAGAAATAAGCTGAAATCTAACATTTGGTGCCGTGACACCGTCTTGAAGAGAGAGGAGTGAGAAGACGATTGCCTCTGAAGATTGCCCTGTGACCGAGAAGGCCGCGCGCCCTGCCTGGGAAGACGTATCAACGCCTGCCCTGCTGAGGGACCCGCATCCACAACGCGGCTGAACCAGCGCATCTCCATGCACCACGTGGGAATCAACGGTGACTGAATCTGTTTTTGATCCCCGCCGAGGAATCACATATATTGTTTTTTTAACCCATTTACTCCTAAAACGCCTGCCAAAAACGCCTATAAAAACCTATGCATAATAGATATAAATGTCTTTATCTCCTGAGGGTTTTCTGAAAAATACTAAGAATTGTCAACGTCTATGAAAACCTTAATATCTAAGCCTCTGTAGCACATAGAAACATGAAATAAATTGCATTTTAAAGGTAAGACTCACAGGTTGTATTAAAACATGCTCCTTTAGCACTAACATAGCAACTCAATTTTATAAAGAATCTCAAAATCAGATTGTTAAGGAAAAATACTTTATATCATCAAATAACATATCACAAATAACATTTTAAAACATGCCAACACACAGAACAAGGCACCTTGGTATGATAGGTGGTGGGAAAGAAGTGGGGAAAGTCCTGAGACGGAACTGGGAACATTCTCAGTCTGAGCTCCATGGCTCACATCCCTCCTTTTTGAACACACACACACACACACACACACACACACACACACACACACACACACACCATCTCTCGTGGCGAAGGACGTGATGCATGAAGCACTCGCGGTGCAGAGGAAGGTCACACTGCCTGCACCCCATCAGCGTGGACCCAGGACGCACGTTGGTGCCGCTGTGCTTCAGAGAACACTCCCTGCAGGTCTTCCTCTTAGTGTTTAGCTGGACCAGGTCATGCTCAGCAGAAGCTCCAATTGGGCTGGTGGGGAGCACCTGGGGAGCACTTCTTTTGGTGACCGGGATGATCAGCTCCATGGTCAGATCCTCCAGCCAGTCTTTGTAGCCCCCCCTCCTATATTTCCAGTCGGCTCCTCCTGCAGACCTGGCAGCCACAAAGGCATTGTAGCACGCCACCGTGAGGAAATAAAAAAAAAGCCTCCTCCACCACTTTGTAGACCTATGCTGGATCTGGTAGTATCCCACCATCTGGTCCAGCAGGTCTACCCCCTTCATGTGCTGCTGATAGTCAGCAAGGCAGGCTGGCACACGAACCTCCACTTGGCGTTGACCATTCGCCTTCCTCCTTACTGACCCAAAAGCTGTCGGGTCATGGAAATTTGACAGGACCATCACTGCCTTGGTGTCCTGCCATATGCAGAAGGTCAGGTCATCCTGCTGCGCCACCTTGAATTGGTGCCTGTTCATTCCAGCCTGCTTCGTGAGGTCCTTGCTCTTGGGGAGGCCCTTTCTATTGGCACGCATCGTCCCACAAGCTTGTAGCCCCCTGTTCTTGAGGTCCACCATCAATGGGACACCGGTGTAAAAGTTATTCATATATTTTGATTTGATTTATTATTTATTTAGGCCTCGGAAGACACATTGAGGATTAAGATCCTCATTTTCAATGGTGCCGAGGGTATATATGGTTAGGTTGGATCCAAAGTAAGGTTTGGCCAGGTCCATCACAATTCTGTGAGCCAGGTCTTTCTCAGCCTTACCCTGAATGGCCCCCGTGTAAACTTGGAAATTATTGACATAACCTGTCAATAACTACTTTCCGCCATCACCCACACCTTTACTCCCCACTTCACTGGCTTCATGGGGAGGTACTGCCGGAAGGCCAGGCGTCCCTTGAACTTCACCATGGACTCATCCACGGTCACAAAGCCATTGACCTCATAGAGATCCTGGAATTTGGCAAGGAGTGCGCTAACGCTACCGTAAGACATAGGAACTCGGAAGAGAGAGCAAGAATACAAATCATTACCTCCAGATCATGTCAAAACGATCCCGTGCCATGGCCTTGGGGACGTGCGTTTGGTACAGCCACTTGGTCTGCCTCCAATAATCCCGGCGTGCTGGGCGTGCGTGCGTTTCAGGACCCCAAAAGTGAAGCAGAGCCCGACAAACGTTTTCATCTCGGTTTTGGAGATGGGGTTCCACTTCGAATTGGATGGGGTTTGGCCGCGCGTCTGATCCGCATATAAATTAGTTCATCGTCGACTATCCGTGAAAACACCCCAAGGGGGGTTTCATCCACGGCAATCGGCTGCTTCGGTCCCGGTTTTCGAGTGAACTGCCTTGGATTTCGGGGCATGTATCCATCCGTCGTCCAGTCCACCTGAAATCCCGCAAAGTCTTCGTCGTCCTCCTCCTCTCCTTCGACCCAAAATTCCCACTCCTGGGCTCGATCCAAAGGATCATCAGGTACAAAACCTTCTACCTCCACCTCCCTCTCAAACTCCCCACTCTCTCCCAACTCCACATCGCTGCCGTCGCTGTCACAGTACTCGTTGCTAGCCATTTTTGCCGGGGATTATTATTATTATTTTTTTATTGATAGGTTTGCGATTTTATTTGATTGACGTGAATGTCGGCCAACGACGACATTTGGGTGGTCACGTGGTTTTTAAAGACCCACAAGACCCACCTCATGTGTGTTTGAACCAATGACAGTGCATTCTATGCTGCATACGTCAAGAAAATGACGACACATCAACAATGCTGCGCTACGCAGCAGCCGGCAGGAGACTCAAAGCTGCGCTACGCAGCAACCGGCGGGAGATGCAATGCTGCGCAGCATCCGGCACGAATGGGTTAATCGAAGAGGGAAAAAGTGTGCCATCATCTGTTGTTGGCATACCGAGCTCCGTGGGAGACGTTTATTTGTTTCTTTCTAAGCAGCGCTAGTTTAGCTTTACCTAGATAGAAAAAGATAGAAACAATGCCGAAAGGTAAAGGCAGGAAGAAGGCAGAGAAGGAGGAAAAAGATAGCAATCAAAGTCCCAATGCATCCGGACCAATTGAACAAGATTCTTTTGAAGTGGAGGTTAGAGAAATTGATATTTATTCAATTAGCGAGACTCTGTCTAGATTCTTCAACGACAGACATGATTTGCAAGGAACCGAAGAAAAACTTCGCATAACATATGCGATAACGACTGACCCCCAAACTAAACGCTGGCCAAAGGAATCGATCTGGATGGTTTTCAAAGACTGGGTCAAGAAGACTAGACGAAGTGAACCAGTTGGGTTGTTACTATTGTCTCAGTGTAAGTGCTACTTTATCAAGCATGTCAGCAACAAAAAGAGAGATGAATTGAAAAAGAAAACGATGCTCTGGAGAAAAAAGGAGAGCAAATCAAACTGCTTGCCGATGAAATTCGTTTGTTAAAGGATGAAATGACTCGGGAGAGAGAGGAGAGGAAGTTGACAGACCTACACACGACGCTTGTCAGACAAGGAGTGATAGCGGCCTGCCCCCTCGACTCAGGGCCCCCAAGGCAACGGAGGAGGAACCTTGGGAGTCTATGGTCGCATGTACCCCACACTGCCATCGTGTGGCCCAGAAGGGGAATACATCTTCCCGATGCAGCCATCGACGCCATCTGGTGGTTTACAGGAGTCAAGACACAGTGTTCTCTCAGACGTCAACAGCTTTATAGGCGAGTACCTGGTCATCTGCAGTACCCCCCACGTGCCACGGAAGGGAAATCCATCTGCCCCACCTGACTATGCTAATCATGATGCGATCCAGATCCCACAACAATTTTCCCCACAGCAATTTCCCCCTGTTCAACACACTCTGTGTGTTTCACAACAATTTCCCCAATTCTCCCCTGTCCCACCACATTCCTCCCTCCCACAACAATTTCAACATCCGAACCCCCCAACACAACAACCCCCCGCGGTGAGGCCTGGAGCAGTGACTAAGAATGAATCACTCAATGGAGGATCTGATGACAACATACAACCACACTGCAGCGCGATGGGAGGCGCAACCATACCACACATCAAGACCACATATGAGGGAGAGGAGATTGAAGAAGAAGACAAAGAGGGAGAGCGTCTTCGCAAGTCTGCCCACAAGAGGGCAGTGAGCTTTGCCTGTCTGAAGAAGGTTGATGAGAAAGACGAAATAGTTAACCTCAGGCCCTTGAAGAAGATAGAAAGCGCAGAGGGACGCACAATCCTCTATGAACCCTCCAACCCGAAGGACATCAAAAGATGGAGTGCGGAAATCGACCACCCAAGGAGAACGGGCCTACAGCCATGGATGAAATTGAAACAACTGATGCTTCTGTCCGAACTCCACCCCTACGATGGCCTTGCTATATTGTTCAAACACCTGAGCAGCACTGAGCGCACCCAGATTCGATACGATGTGGAAGATGCCATAGGAGAAGACGGCATGAGACCAGAGAAGGGATGGGAGGCCATAAAGGCGTGGATCCAAAAGCACTCCAGGGCACAAGTCAACTGGACAACAATCACTCGTTGTTTGCAAAAGGAAGACGAGGGTCTGGACCAGTTCAACAAGCGCTTCTTCGAATGTTATTTGCTGCACTCAGGCCAAACTGAATATGATATGGACAACATCGACCAGTCACAGGACTTGCCTTTAAAGACCATGTATCTCCAGCAGGTACTGCCGGAGATCCGAAGGGGAGTAAAGACAAGGCTTCCCAGCTGGGACAACAGTAACTGCACGATGGCAGAGATCAAGGAGTTCAGAGAAAAGGTGGATCGAGATGAAGAAGTCAGGATTCCATTCCTGGCTGACGAGAAGAAGGAAATGGCCAGGGAACGAGAAAGATTCCCCCAGTCCAACAGGGATAGAGGACGATTCCCCCAGCCAGTCAGACAGAGAGAACCTCGACCATGCCACAACTGCGGACAAATTGGACACTGGATAAGAGAATGTAAAGCCCCTCGAAAGATCCACCGTGAGCGCTCCAACGAGAAAGTAGGGGACGAAAACCGCTCAGACAAAATGAAGGAACTATGGAAGAAATTACAGGGGCAGAGTGCTGAAGAACTCAGCCGCATATGCGATTCAATGCCAGAAACCAACAATAAACAATGACTAGAAGCCCCCTCTCTTCGTGCCACGTAACTGCTTTACTTGAGCACCAATTTGAGATTGATTTCTTGATTGACACGGGTGCCGAATTTACTACAATCCCACTACGACTTTTGAAATCCCTCCACCTCCCCATGTCAAAAACAAAGAAGATGGCCCGCAGCGCCAGAGGACACTGCCTCCAGCTTTCACAAACAAATCCCATCAACTTTGCTGTTGGACCGACCGAGATAACAATACAGCTGTGGACAGGAGAAGAGATCCAGGAAGCCCTTCTAGGGATGGATGTGCTACTATGCATGGATGCTAGCCTCGACTTCAAGGATGGAGAGGTGACGATGAATATGAGGAGCCTCAAGAGGGAGGACCTCCAGGACCACCCCGTCTGGGCAAAGGGAAAGACCGACTGTGGCTTGTTGGACATGAAACCAGTGAAGTTAACAGAAAAAATGCCTCCATGTGTCAAGCAATATCCACTCAACAGAGCTGCCGTGGATGGACTGAGACCAATCATAAAAGACTTGAATGACCAGGGAATCATCTACAAGACTCAATCACCCTCTAACGCCGGTGTGGCCTGAGAAGAAACCAAATGGTTCATGGAGACTGACAGTGGATTATCGACTGGCGAACCAATGCCTCACACATCTGAGCCCTGTGGTTGCCTCCGGCGATCAATTCCTGCAAGACATCACACCAGCGCACACGGTCTTCACAGTGCTTGATGCAGTAAACGCTTACTGGTCAGTACCGTTGGCCACTGAGTGTCAAGCTTGGCTGGCTTTCACCTACGATGGATGTCAGTATACCTGGGCTAGACTGGCTCAGGGACTTGCCTCGGCCCCCACCGTCTATCACCAGGCCTTGCGACGACACCTGACCCTGCCAGAAGCCCCCAAAATGACATCAGCAGTCATCACGTACTTGGACGACATCCTAATTGCCTCGGAGACCGAGGAAGAGCACGACAAAGACTTAAGGGCAATGATTGACTATCTCCATGTGAAAGGTCACAAATTGAGCTACGACAAGGCACAAATGTCTCAACCAGAGGTAATTTACCTTGGACAGAAAATCTCACAAGGCAAACGGGAAATCACCCACGGCCGCACTGCAGCAATAAGGAAAACGCCAGAACCCCGAACAGTCAAAGAACTACGAGGATTCTTGGGAGTATGCAACTACAACAGGAATTGGGTGGAAAACTACACTGAAATTGCCCAACCCTTGAATTACTTGCTGAAAGGACGACCAGACTCCAGGGATAAGATCAAGATGGAAGACGAATCACGAAAAGCTTTTGAGGAGTTGAAGCAACATCTGTGCGAAGCACCAGCGCTAGGACTTCCAAATGTCCACAGACCCTTCACACTCTTCGTCAACGAGTACAACGGGTTTGTGACGTCAGTGCTGGCGCAGGAACACGGAGGACTATTGAGAGCGGTGGGCTACTATTCTGCAAAATTGGATACGACAGCCTTGGGCTTTGGTCCATGTTTGAGAGCGGTAAAAGCTGTGTACCTCGCCATCCAGCTGGTGAACAATCTTGCGCTGGATCAGCAACTCTCCATCCGCTGCCCACACTCCGTCAACGCCCTGCTGGCCGGTAGGAAAGTACCATGCGTCTCAGACAGCCGATGGGGGAACTGGCAAGCCGTGCTGGAATCTCCTAACATTTCACTCCAGAAAGCATCAGTCTCAAACATCTCCACAATGATCGCCTCCACGGATGCAACGAATGAAGTGGATGACCATGTGTGCGAGGACTTGGTAACGCTGATGGATGAGGGGCACTTCGTCAAGGAGGACCCTCTCCACAACCCGGATCTTGTCTTGTTCACCGATGGGTCCTCCCTGGTCGAAAATGGGATCCGTGGAGCGGGATACGCGGTTACAACAGAGCACGACGTATTGGAATCCGGATCAATGGACCCTGGAACGTCAGCACAGCAAGCAGAACTCAAAGCATTGACCCAAGCACTCAAAATTGCAGAAGGGAAGTCTGCCACAGTCTATTGTGACTCCCGATATGCATTGGGTGTTGTAATGGATTTTGGCATTCTGTGGAAACAACGTGGTTTCGTAACCGCCAAAGGCACACCAATCAAGAATGGCGAGCTGGTTGCAGAACTATTGGATGCAATGCTACTTCCCAGAGAATTGTCGGTAGTGAAGGTAAAAGCACACACAAAATTGGATACGCACGAAGCAAGAGGCAACGCACTGGCAGATGCGGTATCCAGAACAGCCGCAAGACAGAAAGACGAAACGGAAAACGACAATGGCAAATGTATGAGACTGAAGAAAACGGAGCAACATACAACAGAGGAGGAACACAAGGAAAGCTTGAAAAGCATCATGGAGATGCAAGACGCCGCGAGTCGAGAAGAAAAATGGACATGGATTGAGAATGCAGCAAAACTCCACGACGACAACTTATGGAGACACGGGAACAGAACTGTTGCACCACAGAGCCTACTGCCATATCTGGCGACGCAGATTCATTCACTCGGGCATGTGGCCGTGGAAAAGATGCGTCACAGGTTTGGGCAGGTCTGGTGGTCACCCAAATTCAATGCTGCGGCAAAAGACATTGTGAGGAGATGTGCTACATGCCTCAAGAACAACCACGACAGGAAAGTGAAACTGCCAATGTTGAAAGTCCCCGCACCCCCGGGTCCTTTCCGATGCTTACAGATAGACTACATCACACTCCCTCCATGTAAAGGATATCGAGAAGTCCTTGTGGTCGTTGACAAATTCTCCCGCTGGATCGAAGCATACCCAGTCCGACGTGCAACAGCTGCAAACACAGCTAAAGTGCTAGTCAAAGATTTCATTCCACACTACGGGCTGCCTGATCAGATCTGCTCAGACAATGGAACCCATTTCACCGGCTCGTCTGCGCCGAGGTGAGCCGTATGCTGAACATAACATGATCATTCCATTGTCCGTATCACCCCCAATCGTCAGGGCAGGTGGAACGAGCCAACAGGACACTGAAGGAGCGATTGGCGAAGATGCACCAAGAAGGGACTCCATGGGTAGACGCGATGCCCATCGCCTTGTGCAGCATGAGAGCAACATTCAACAAAGACGTGGGACTGTCCCACTACGAGGTCGTGTTTGGCCGATGCTTCAGTTTCCCAGCCTCTGTTGACTTGCAGACTGCAGACGTCCACCTGACATCGGAAGCACTGATGAACTACTGCATCCAACTCTCCGAGGCTCTCCAGGTGACATCAAACCAGGTCAAGGAAGCTTGGGCAGAGCCCCCAGAAGGAGGACACTCGTTAGTGCCAGGACAATGGGTTATGATCCACAAACCACAACGATTAGCATTAGAGGCTAAATATGAGGGGCCATACCAAATTCTATTAGTTACTCGATCCGCTGTTCGTGTAGCTAAGAAGACAAAGTGGATACATGCAAGCCACTGCAAATTAGTTGATTCACCGACTTGGAATGACACTCGTTAGATTTGGCACGCAAAATGACTGATACGGGGAGAAGAGGAGGGAGTGTTTGTTATTTTCATTCCTTTATTTTCACGAGAGGTTAGTCTTCGAAAGATGCTAGGACTTTTGTCCCCGCCTATCTAAGTGAGAATTCATGTTGGTTCCTTCTTGACACAACTGCTCAGCTTTAGAACATTTTATTTGTTTTGTTTTTGAACAAAGGTTCAATCATTCACACAAGGTTTATTGAGAACTATGATGACTGATGACTGATATAACCATTTTCGAATCAAGCGATTTATTTTTGTATGATCATTTTTTTCATTGTTTATCGAATCATTAAGACAATCACAAACCATAGTTGATCATCATTACTGTTGGAGGCTGTGACAATGCCTCCCCCATGACTGATACTGCACTTTTTCTTTGTCCAGGAGTGTTTGTCCTGACGCCCTACTACGAACTTTCATCCTCATCCCCCATCACACCTGCGGTGGCCATCAATTGGAAAATAACTCTGTTGCAACTGCTACTCAAAACCAACTGAGTCATGCAGTATTGTCGGTGATGTTGTTGTGCCAAGCAGAGGGAGGGGCCTGGACAGTTGACCTTCTTGATTCTTTAAAAAAAATTATCTGTTTTGTTTTAATCAAGTAACCTAATGAGTTTGTTATTTTCTTTATTATAGTAGCCTACACCTGGTTTACTTGTGTATGTTTTGAATGTACTTGTCTATTGCCTTTTATGCTTTCTTTCATTGATTTAGTTAATTATTAATGGGTCACCAGTAAATACACTGAATTCTCATTTTGTGGGTGATCTTTAAACTATGTTTAGTATGATCAAGAGGGAGGAATGTAGAATGTTGGTGTATTTTAGTGTCTCTCTGTTGTTCATATTTCTAGTCTAGGGATGGCCAGGGCCTCTCATACTGATACAAGGTGTTCTGCCATTGTTATGTCTCAACAAGGTTGAACCGACCTGGTCCTCCGGGACATGGCCAGGGCCAGATACCTTATCAATGCTGAGAGTGCGTCTGTTTTCGTGTTATTCATATATCCCCTTTTTGTATTATACTCGCCCCAACCCTTTGGTTCGACGAGAAGAGGGTTCGACAGCCAAGGAACAAGTCATCGACCACCGGGTCTACTATAAATTATTCAACCTAAGTCTGTATCTCGCTGTATTCCTGGAAAATAAACCATCTATTCAACCCTCTAATCCAACCTGTCAAGCTGCTTGATTTCGACTTCAAGAATTACTACTACGACTGAAAATACACAATGCAGAGTCTGTCCGAACAGTTTAGAAATAAGCTGAAATCTAACAGTATAAATCTAAGGTATAGATGGATCACGAGCTCGGACTAGCCGTCCGTACTCTTCCTGGTTCACACCTCCTTTTCCCCAGCTGCCGAGCTGCCGACCTTTTAACCCTCCGGTTCAAAGGTCACATTAAGAAAACAACCAAAACGTACATACTCAAATGAAAATAAAATACAGGCCATAGGAAAATAAAACATTCGGCATAATGCACTCAAAACCATTAAACATTTATTAACACCTTTTAACTTAAAGAAAATTAAAGGAAAATATAGCACAGGGCTACAGTAAGATTGAATTTTATAGCATACTCTTATTGTATAAGATGGCGCCGTGAATGGCCGCCTCGGTACTTCGCTGCGCAGCGATTTGTCTAGTTTTGTTCGTTATTTTAGTGTTTTGCCTTAATACCCGGAGTTCGTTCCCCAGAGAAGAGCTCATGAACATCGGGGAAACGACTTCTGTGGATTTGTTTCCCCACTTTCTCATTGACATTCTGGTCAAATGTGTGCTCACCTTTGTTCATGCAGTGAGACGGCGCAGGAGAGGGAGACGAGCCGGGGCGCTCGTGCGGCTCCGCCGACGCGGACAACGCACTCCGCTACCCGGAATATTTCTCTCCAACGTCAGATCACTGTGCAATAAACTGGACGAGCTCCAGATACTGGTGAGGAGGAACAGAGACTTCTTCATCTTCTGTTTTGTGCTTCACGGAAACTTGGCTGTGTGGATCAACACCGGACTCTGCGCTACAGCTGGCAGGCTTCCAGCTGTTCAGAGCGGACCGCGACACGGAGGTATCCGGCAAAACGAAGGGTGGAGAGATTTGTTTCTACCTCAACAGCGGCTAGTGTAAATATGTTACAGTGATGCTACAGCACTGTTCTCCTGTTCTGGAAACCCACATTATAAACTGTAAACCCTTTTATTCCCCCCGTGAGTTCGCTTCTTTCATTCTGGTTGGCGTCTATATTCCACCGCAAAACAACGTGCAGGAGGCACAACGTCAGCGTGCCGACCAGATACTGGATGTGGAGCGAACTAACCCAGACTTCTTTGTTATTGTCGGCGGTGAATTTAACAGAGGAAATCTCAGCCATGAACTTCCCAAATACCGCCAGCTCATTAAGTGCCCAACCAGAGAGGAGATCACGCTGGATCACTGTTACACAACTTTAAAGAAGGCCTATCACGCCGTCCCAACGCGCTGCATTGGGACACTCTGACCACGTCATGGTCCACCTGATTCCTGCATACAGGCAGAAGTTAAAACTCTGTAAACCTGTTGTGAGGACGTTTAAGCAGTGGACTAGTGAGGCTGTGGAGGATCTTAAGGCGTGCTTGGACTGCACTGACTGGGATATTTTCAGGTCTGCCAGTCTTGATGAGTACACTGATGCTGTGACATCTTATATCAGCTTCTGTGAAGACAACTGTGTACCATCTCGCAGCAGGGTAAGCTACAACAACAAACCCTGGTTCACAGCAGAACTCGGACAGCTAAGGTTGGCAAAGGAGAAGGTGTTTCGGAGCGGAGTCAAAGACCAGTTTAAGGAGTCAAAATACAGGTTTAGCAAGGCAGTGAAAGATGCTAAACTCTCGTATTCAAAGAGACTCCAACGGCAGTTCTCAGATAACGACCCAGCGTCTGTCTGAGACTGCTCACCAACTACAAACCGTCTGTTCCCCACTCCATCAACGACCCTCACCCTGCCAACGACCTGAACAAGTTCTACTGCAGATTTGAAAGACAATGCAGTCCTGTTACACCCCGTTCCCCCATTCACCACACCCTCCTCCCCCACCTCAGCAGGAGCCCAGGCGTTCCCTCTCCTGCCTACCTCTGAAACCCCCTCCCCCACCCCCCCCCGTCACCTCTCTCCATCCTGGAGAGGGACGTCAACAGACTCTTCAATAGGCAGAAACCCTGCAAGGCAGCTGGACCGGACTCTGTCTCCCCCTCCACCGTCAAGCACTGTGCAGATCCACTGTCTCCAGTATTTACAGACATTTTTAACACCTCGCTGGAGACATGTCATGTACCAGCCTGTTTTAAATCCTCCACCATCATCCCCATCCCCAAAAAAACAAGGCCCAAAGAACTCAAAGACTTCAGACCAGTCGCCTTGACCTCTGTGGTCATGAAATTCTTTGAGCGCCTTGTCCTGTCGCACCTCAAATCCATCACGGACCCTCTCCTGGACCCCATGCAGTTCGCCTACAGAGCCAACAGGTCTGTGGACGATGCTGTAAACATGGCCCTCCACTTCATCCTCCAGCACCTGGACTCAGCAGGAACCTACGCCAGGATCCTGTTTGTAGATCACAGCTCTGCCTTCAACACCATCATCCCCACTTTGCTACAGGACAAGCTCTCCCCGCTCTCAGGTGGGACATTGACCACCTGGTGACTTGGTGTGGCCAAAACAACCTAGAGCTCAATGCTCTAAAGACAGTGGAGATGGTTGTGGACTTCAGGAAGAACGCAGCCCCACCCTCCCCCATCACCTTGTGTGACTCCCCAGTCAACACCGCAGAGTCTTTCCGCTTCCTGGGCACAGTGATCAGACAGGACCTCAATTGGCAGCAGAACGTCAGCTGCATCACCAAAAAGGCACAGCAGAGGATGTACTTCCTGCGGCAGCTGAAAAAGTTCAACCTGCCAAAGGCCATGATGGTGCACTTCTACACCTCCATCATAGAGTCCATCCTCACCTCCATCATAGAGTCCATCCTCACCTCCTCCATCACCATCTGGTATGCTGTCGCTACCGTCAAAGACAGGAGCAGACTGCAGCGTATCATCCGATATGCTGAAAAGGTGATCGGCTGCAACCTGCCGTCCCTCCAGGACCTGCATGCCTCCAGGACACTGAGGCGTGCAAGGAAGATCATGTTGGACCTCTCCCATCATCTTTGACACCCTCCCCTCCGGTAAGAGGTTGAGGTCTGTCAAGACCAAAACCTCCTGCCACAAAAACAGTTTCTTCCCGTCTGCAACTGGCCTCATCAATAACGGCCCCGGACCCCCACTAACACTGACACACACACTACCCCCCCTTTCCCCATCAACACCCACAGTCATCTGCCTATGATGACAACAAGTTTTGCACTACTTTCACCATCACGCACAATTGTACATATATTCTTATCTTATCTTATCTTATTATCTTATTACGGTGCATATGTATATAGAGTAACTCTATTTATTTATTTTTATTTTTTATTTACTCTTATCTTTTTAAGTACTTATTATTCAATACTTACTTTATTGTTTATTGTTTACTGTATGTTAAGATTGTGCGCAACGAATACGAATTTTTATTGTTCCGAATAAAGTTTGTTGTCATTTCTTTCAATTTGGGAAATAGATTTGATGGGGGCTGCAAAGGGATACATTGGAATAAATGTAGCGCACCTAGCTGCCCTTAGCTATGAATATTGAGGTGAGCTCCCGAATTATTTTGTGTGAGAGATCACTCTCTCTAATGTTAATCAATGCACTAAATGTATGTCGCTTAATGCAATGCTAATGTTTGTTCCTATAATGAATTTTTACTTTTAAATTATGCTTTTTACCCCTTAACCATTTGTTTCCTCACTGATAGTGTTATCAATATCAAAACACCCAAATAAAATAGAAATATTCAAGATCATTCAGTTTAGACAATTTATTAGGGGTGCAACGGATCACAAAGCTCACGGTTCGGATCGGGTCACGGTTTTTGAGTGACGGGTCGGATCGTTTTCGGATCAACAACAACAATAAAGATAACAAGACAAATGTGACTTTAAATCTTCAACTGTGGAAAAACAAAATAAAGTGAAAAATTAGGTAATAATCCTGCTTCCTCTAAGCATGGTCAATATTTAAAAAATTTGCAATCTGAGGCATTATTCCTTCTTTTTAACATGGATAGGATAGTAAATAATCCCTAAGCCTGGATTTACAATTCAGGATGTCTGCATTGCCTGGGGAGAGTTTAGAGTCTACACTCTCCCAAGGCAATGCAGACATCCTTATCTTCTTTTTTTTAGTTTGGTAGCGAAATACAGTTTCTGTGGTGTTTTATTTGGCATTTTGTAAATCCATTGATTTCGGTTCGGAGACTCATTGCTCATTGCAAGGGGGGTTGGTTGTAGTCTTTTCGCTCGGTTTTAGCCCTACTGTTGATACGGCGAACCGAGCGAAAAGACTACAACCAAACCTAAACACGTCGGGTTCCGGTTCCGGTTTACGTTTCAATGGGATTTACGGAACGCCAAATAAAACACAACAGAAACTGTATTTCGCTACGATACTTGATGATGTTGTTGATACCGGAATTGTCCTCGAAACATGCGCTTATCACGTCAACGCACAACATTTTTTTTTTATCAGCTGATCCGCGGATCACTTGCGTCCCGAACCGTGATGGTTGATCCGTACGGATCACGGGAAACCCGTGAACCGTTGCACCACTACAATTTATATAGAAATATATTAATCACAGGGGTTGACACTAAGGGTTCAAAAGCACTTGCCCATCGGGCAAGTACAGGGCCCCGTTTCCCGATATCGATGGATCTTCGCTCGTAAGATGGTGCGAAAGGTGGACCTTTCGAACCATCGATAATTTCTTTAGAGCGTTTCCCGAAACTCCTCTTAACGTGAACGCGCATTCGCTGCACTCAAGAGGAACGTAGGATTGTACCTGTCCACTGACATGGTGCTGAAACGGGCTATGACGCAGGGGGAGACGCAGGAATGTCGGAGGAAAATGGGGTTAAAAAGGGTTAAAATATCTCCCCATCAAGGCCAACCGCAGAGTAGCCTACGAAAAGAATAGATTGCAATAATATGAATGCTAAAGATATTAAAACACAATTGATTAAGCCTAGGCCGACATATATATCAGTCCTAATCCTGAGCGCACGATCGGGAGGTGGAAGTTGCGCTTTAGATGCCTTCACAAGTCCAGCGGAGGGCTCCAGTTTTCGCCGGCCAAGTCATGCGCTGTGATATGTGTGACAGCTATGTTGCACAAAATTGCAGCTAAGGCTGGGGTAGCTTGGGTTGAACTGGAGGACGATGACGATGAGGAAGATCGGTGTGAGGACGGCCTCCCTCATACGCGGCTGGTTTTCATGCACGTCGAAGAGTGATTGAGACTTTTTTTTAACCCCCTCCACCCTCCCACATGTCACTAAACATTCCCGTCAACGTGACCAATCCCCACCATATCCCAGCCTTTTGCCTGCTCCTTTGCATTTTTTTTTTATTTTTTTATAATTAATATTTTTTTTATTTATTTTTTTACATTATTTTATGCTACGTTTTATGAGTAGCCTATGTCAGTCTGCACAAATGCCCCCCACTTTCTCTCACACATTTTAAGTGCCCAGCCTGCTCAAACATTTCCTGGACTGTCTCTCTCAAACTAAGAACATAATGGCCCACATTAGGCTCAGACGCACGTGATACACCATTACCAATGTGTTATAATAAAACGCATTCAATACTAGGAATGTCCGCTGGCTACGCCACTGAGGCTATAGTAGGCTAATGAGGCTCTTAGCGTCCTACGAGTACCCTGGAGCACTCGTTAGCTACTCGTGACTCGTGAGCGTTTTTAAGAGGTTCGTTACCAAAGATGCTTTCGGGAAACGGTGTGAAAACTGTACGATGCTCGTACGACCCACTCTGCGATCCCCTTAGGCTAAAGATGCTTTCGGGAAACGGGGCCCAGGTCAGGTTCAACTTGCCCGAATGCAATGTTCACTTGCCCAAATTATAATCAGAATCGTGAACGGGCCTCTTTTTGCCAGGCACCCGGCCTGTGTTTTGGGGGGGCTCAGAAAAATCATCCTAGCTCAGACTGAAGCTGAATGTTAGCTTCCACACATGTTGTGTTTAAAAAATAACAAACTTCTCTTTGTTTACTTATTTATCGAGCGGTCACATCGTGACATAAAGTGATTTCAGTCCACCGTTGCAACCTATTAAAGCTATCGCCAAGTTATATGTAGACCTGCATGATTTGATGCAAATGTACATAACTAAATGTCAGAGGTAGTAGAAAAGATATTTCTTTTTTAACTTTCAAGTTTCTTGTAGCTCTAACAGTTGAATAATCACAATCGCGTTTATAGTAGGGTTGTCAGTCACGATACTGGATTTTCTAACTTCAACACTATTCCTGGAAAAAGATCGATATTCTATACTATTTTCGATATCAGGGGAAAACGTTTTTTTCAGGAAAGAACATACCCAAAGTAAATAGATTATATCTCCACAACTGCAAGGGCGATAATGTCATCTTTGGGCCAAAAGAAAGATTGTTGTGCAAGTGAAATATTCAATGGGGATAATACTTGGTTAAAGTGAATAAAGCCATGGAACACAGCATAAGTGGAAGATAACATTTCCACCTGAAATAATTATCAGTATCAGTTGGGAGCGCTGTCTTACTATGAGACACAAATAAAGGTAGATATCTTACAATTTTGACACTTGACACCTCTATTTAAAGTTCAGGGCAATCAAATGCACCAAGTCAAACACTCGCAAATAAATAAGAACGCTGAAGAATATGTTTTCTGATTGAAGGCAATTTACCTATTTCCTAAGAAACCTTCTCTTATTCATTGATTGAAAACACCATGTTAAGTTGCAAAATTTGGCCCAGATACTGGATAATCTGTTTATGGTGGTTTTATTCGATCAGAATCAACTTTGTGGACAAAAATCACAAAGGTAATACTTCATTTTTGGTTGTTAAAAGAAAAGGGGACGTTTCTTCTAAAGTTGTTATTTGCGAGTTTTAGTCACAGAATGATATGGTTTGGACTGTTGGAATAAGTGGAGGCTCAGCTTTCATGTAATATATACAGTAGTTTGTGAAGGTCCAATTTCATGAAAAAGATCGCTATTGCTGTGTGCATGTGCACAGTTATGAAACCCAAAACCGTGTTCTTGACTTTCCTTGATAATTTGCCTCAATCCAAAGTACTTCTCCATCCCTACTCCATTTAACTTCTACCTAAACCATTCGCGGAGGTGCTGCACTTGAGATGCTAGCTGTGTTGGCTAACCTTTAGCGAATCACTGCCAGAGACCGCACTGCGAGTGAGTGACAGAAGGCGGGGCTATATTTGCACTGAAGCGATGCGTGTCTGTTAACTCGCTTTCCGAGAGAAGAGAAGACAGCGCGCTGATCAATTGCAAATACTTCTATTTTGTGTGGTTTTGCGGAACAAAAGGTTGTTCTGCAGTTTCTAAAAACATTTGAATAAATAGCTTTTATATTAACATCAACCCAAAATCCACTTGCCCGTTCGGGCAACCAGAAAAAATCTCAACTTGCCCAAACATTTTTTTTTACTTGCCCCGGGCAAGCGGGCAACCGTTAGTGTCAACCCCTGAATTAACCAAACCAAACATACATTGACCTTGACACATAACACATATTATATTAACTCTAAATTGAAAGTTCAATTTCAAGGGTTTTCTCGGTTTTCTCTTCAACATCCGCAAACGCTTCCCTCTCAGCTCCCGTAGTTTGGAATGAGCTCAGCCCTCCCCCCGCACAGAGCGCGCATTTACCAAAGTGATACACAAACATGGCAGCGAGTTTGACAAGTTGTATACCACAATTTATTCATATATGTATAATCTATTTTGAGGTAAACATAATTCATTTGAAATATATCTGTGTGGTTTAATAATTCGTCGATCTGTTGGTAATTCGTCGATCTTTTGGTAATGCCTCGGGGCTCCAGTAGGGGGATCGCACTCCTCTTCCTCATTCAATACAGACGAGTGAAGGAAAGAGCTGCGTGCGTGTGTGTTTTTCCTCATTCTTCTCCTGTTACTATTCCCTTTCTTAAGGTAATTATTACCGTTTGCAAAACACTGTATATTTATGACCAGTGTTGAAAGTTTGAATGTTATGTTGGCACTATATCAGAAGTCCTCTTATCATTAGAAATATTTTATGTTTACAGAAATATTTTATTTTATATTTTATATATTTTACATTTTATGTTAGGTTACACTGTTTACAATGGCAGGGCCTGCCATAATGCTTTTTTATGTAAATCGATTTAAATCGGAAATCGGATTTTTTATGAAAAAATCAGGGATTTTTATTTTAGGCCATATCGCCCAGCCCTACCGGGTGGCTCTCTGCCGTCTACCTATTGATCTCTGGCCTTCTCCACCCTTTGTCCTCAGGTAGAGACCGTCAAGTGGGCGTGGCCTAGTGGGCGTGGCCGGGGTGCCGTATTGGCTTCGGCTTCTTCGTATATATAAAGGTGCTGCTATTTGTGGCTGGAGCAGCCTCCAATAAGGTCTTGCTCCCCTTGTGGCTATGTATAGTATTTACGGCTTATATGTTTGGTCCTGCTTCATTGGGTCTATGTGTGGGTAGCTTAGATTCTTAAAATACGTAACAATCACATGAAGTTAAATGTGTCTCCTGTTAGGAGTACAATTTTAGAACCCCCTTGTCATAACGATAGTTATGTTATTATAACTCTAGTTCTATGATTGTAGGCGCTTGTTGGGCTTGTCCCGCACGCGTGCTCGAGCGCACTAACAATTTTCAACTATGCACCAATCAACGTGGGCACCGCCCACATTTCCCACGGTACCGTGTATATAAGGCAGCGCAAACCGCCGCCCATCCTCCATGCTACTCTTTCAGCATTTGGAGGGTAAAGCAGGTGGGAAACTAGACGGCTACGCCTACAATCATAGAACTAGAGTTATAATATCATAACTATCGTTCTATTTCATGTAGGCTACGCCGTCTAGGCTTCGCCTTATGGGGCTAAGGTTAAGCTGCGAGCGGAGCCCAATCAATATACTCCTGCTGGACCCCAGTCAAAAAAACGTAAGTCACCAGGGCACATAAGACTCAAAAAAGCAGAGGATGTGCAAAACACAACAGCTTAATAAAAAACGAATTCCTCCTAGATAAAGCAAGGCGATGATCAAGAGAAAGAAGTGAGTCTGCAAAGACTCCGGCCACAATTCGTCCTTCATGGAATCCATGAAAAGTGAAGGGAAAAACCAGAGCAATACGGTTTCCATTTGGTCCGCCACCACCGGGGGCGGAGCTACGGAGTTCGACTCTCCAATAAGGAGCTTCTCTCGTCCGTTTCTTATTTAATAAACGGCGGGTGTGCCATACTGGCAGACAAAACCAACTCGTCAATCGGCGAGCCAATAGGAACCTCTCTGCTCCGCTTTCCATTTGAAAAACGGCGGGAGAGAAATACTGGCAGTCTAGTCCAACTCGCCATCCCGCGAGAGGAATTTCAACCATGCCGCTTTAAAGAACATGCCTTCATTCTTAAGCCGTAGAAGGACTCCAGCACAGAGTTGCCGAGTGAGCCCCTGGACCTGTCTAACATGTAAAAACTGACAAAGGGGCCGGGGGAAGACCAAGACGCAGCCGCGCAAATGTCTTCCACCGGAACGCCTCTGAGTAGAGCCGTTGAAGCGGGCACGCCCCGTTTCGAGTGGGCTTTAACGCCCAATGGTGGCGCTAAGCCCTGCCGAGCGTAGGCTAAGCAAACACCCTCACATATCCAGCGAGAAAACCGCTGTTTAGAGAGAGCGCAGCCCCTGCTAGCGTCACTATAACACACAAACAACTGTTGTGTGGAGCCAAACGCGGCCGAGCGTTTCACGTACATAGCCAGCGCCTGCACCGGGCACCGGAGATGCAACTCCGCCTCCGCCTCACTAGAATGAGGTGGGGGGTGGAAAGCCTTAAGCACAATATCGCTGGACCGGAAAGAACTATTAATGTTCTTAGGGAGGCGTTCAACGAGGCGTCCGTGAAGACCACTACGTAGGACGTCACTCTGCCCAGGGGAACACCCCTGAGAAGGGCAGGGGGGTTTCTCGACTATTCCAGGTCTGGGGTAGGAGGAGCACCCTGAGCTTGTGTCGCACGGGATACAACCGTTGGCGAGCACACCACCGCTGGAGTCTGCCCATAAAGAGCAGTTCTATGTCCTATGGGCTTCGCCTTTTAAGGCTATCGCTATTGTGTTATCCCTAGGCATGAGCCGTAGCACTGAAAATCCCCGCCCACCAATAGCGTGGGCCTCAATCACGTCCGCAGTTCGCAGACATAGGCGGGCGCCAGCGGACGTTCTGCTCCCATTTTCTTCAGGTCGATCCTGTAGCATACTGAAGTAAATAAAAATATATAATGGACTCAACGACGAACGGCACCTGCAAGACATGTAATACAGGAAGCATCTTGCCGTATGACGGCCATGGGGTGTGCAAGGGCTGCCTTGGGCATCAACATGCTGTCTTGGCGCTCTCGCCGACACTGCCGCCGCCATTGCTGAATGGGCGACGACTTTACTGTCCCGCTCGACGATGCCCTCTCTCTCCTTGTGAGCTCGGAGTCGGATGACTCCGACCGCGACGAGGAGGGGGACGACTCCCCCGGCTCCCCCTCTCCGAACGGAGAGGCCCAGGGCAGCAGCATTGCCCGTCTCTGCCGCCACCTCACTTCCAGTGGTTGGAGTGTTGGTGGCAGAGCTACCAGGCATTATCGCCAGGGCAGCCGCAAACCTTGGCCATGCGGTGCCCATTCCTCAGGACCCCCAACGCCCGGACCAGCTCCGTGGCATCTGGGGGCTCGAGGCCGCGACACGCCCCGCCCGTCTCGACCCCGATCTGGCAGATGTTTCCCGCCATCAGCCCGTACTTCAGTGGGGCTGCGGCGGAGCCCGGGAGGCTCGGGGCCCCGGTGAAAACATTTATCAATGTCACGAAGACGGAGGGTCTGACAGACTGGGGTTACAGGGCGGTACCGCCGCTGGATCCCGCTCTGTGTGCTGTCTTTGGAGTGAAGCCGGGGCTCAGCGACCGCTGCCCCACTCCCAAAGACCAGCTGACGGCCAAGCTTACAGACAGAGCGCATCGGTGTATGATGCAGCAAGAGGCTGTTAAGAATAACATCGCCCTGCTGGCACATAACATCTCCACCATGGCGGCTGAACCTCATCGTCTGGCCGAACAGGCAGTCGACGTGGCGAAAACCGCCGGTGTCATCCTCTGCCTCTGCTCCACCGGCGCGGTGGCAGCGGCCCGGACGGCGGCATGGCAGCACCTCATGCAGAGTCATACAATGAGAGAGCAACATTACACTGTGGGCAGAGGATATGTACTCTGAACGTATGTGGAATAAGATCTAAAATAGAGATCCCTGACTTTACTGAAACCTGTAAAAAATATGATGTCCTCTGTTTCAGCGAGACAAAAACAGACGATATAGACTCACCGGACTTGCTTGAAAAATTTAAAGATATAGGTTTCCAAATGTTTATCAGCAACCGACATGGGTTGACAAACTGGCGATCAGGAGGAGTGATAATTGCCGTGAGTAAGAAAATTGCCAAAAAATGTGAGCAAAAAAATATACAAAGTGATTTATGCTTGTGCATTAAAATAAATAGACAACTGCTTAACTATGATAAAGACCTGTTTATCCTGTCAGTCTACATTCCTCCCTATAACACCAGGTACTCTAATGTGGGCATGTTTGATGAATTAGCACAGATTATTCTTGACATCGGTATTGAAAATAACCACGTTCTAATCTGTGGTGATATGAATGCCCATACCCAAGAAAGAGATGATTTTGATGTATGCCCAATAGAGAGTGATGGCAAGAGTCCGGATGTAAATACTGGATGTGAATTAAGCACAGTGGAGCAATTAGAAATGTTTAATATACCACTGAAGAGAAAATCCCTTGATAAACATATAGATTTCGGCAATTATGGTAAAGCACTGCTAGAAATGTGTAGAAATCTCCCAATGTGTATATTGAATGGTAGATGTGGTGATGACACACACATTGGTAATGCAACAACTGTTGACAATAGTGTAATGATTACATGATAGGGGTACCATTTGTTTTGAGCAAGGTAAAACATTTCTGTGTACATTCTTTTGATTCTTTATTTTCTGATAAGCACTGCCTTGTTGAAGTCATCTTGGAGGTAAATCATGGAGGGGAAAACTGCAGGGCAAATACACCAGTAAGGGACGAGCTAAGGCTCACAGATACAATAGCTGAAAAACTAATTGGTAAATGGGAGAAAGAAAAAGAAATCGAGTTTACCACAAACATAGACCTTGACAAGGTCGAGAATCTGTTATGTAATGTAGACAGCATGTCAGTTAATGAAATAACGAAGTGTGTTTGTGATATTATGATAAAAAGTGCAATGACTACATTCCCAAAAACACAAAAGCAGAAGAAAAACCTAAAACTTGGTAAAAAAAAGAGCAGCATGGTTTAACCGTGAATGTAGAGAAAAAAGAAAAGAATATAGAAAAGTTAAAAGAATGCTTGAGAAGTATAGAAGTGTGGCTAATGCTGAATGTTTAAGGGAAAAAAGTAAAGAGTATAGGAGAGTGTTGCACAAAGCTCAGAGGGCCCATAGGAAGAAACTCAGTGACGAGTTAATGAGCATGAAATCTGAGAATCCAAAGCTGTACTGGAAGAAGCTGAATTATTCTAGCAAAATCAAAAGCGTTTGTCCGATCACAGCAGAAGAATTCCATGACCACTTTGAAAACTTATCTGATGGGGGTATACCAATAGATGAGCTCCAAGAACTTGAAAGTGACGGACAAATAATAGACAGCATTGTTCTGAATGTGTGTTTCACTGAAGAGGAAATTAATGAGGCTATTCGAAAAATAAAACCAGGAAAAGCTGCAGGCATAGATACAGTGCTGAACGAATATATTAAAAGCACCTCAACTATTTTTATGCCTCTATATGTCCTCTTGTTTAATAAGATCTTAGACTCAGGTGTTATCCCAGAGGATTGGGTGCTTGGTTTAATCGTGCCAATATATAAAAAGAAAGGGGATAAGGGAGACTGTGATAACCATAGAGGAATCACACTTTTGAGTTGTTTAGGTAACTTATTTACGAATGTTTTGAATGAAAGGCTATGTACATTTTGTGAAGATAATTCTACACTGAGGGAGAACCAGGCAGGATTCAGAAATAACTACTCGACCGTCGATCATATCTTTTTACTAAAACAAATCATTGATTTGTACCGCTCTAAAAAGAAAAGTTTATTTTGCTGTTTCATTGATTGATCAACATGTATAAATATATAAAATCATGCGTACATGTTAATGGAGCTAAATCTGAGTTTTTTGCAAGTTTAACAGGAGTCAGGCAGGGTGAAAACTTATCACCACTGCTGTTTGCCCTCTTCATTAATGACTTAGAGGATTATCTATTACAAAAAGGTTGTGAGCCCATTACTTTTGATGATGCTGTGTTAGACAATTATATACAACTAATGGCACTGATGTACGCTGACGATACTATTATCATGTCTACAACTAAGAGAGGGTTACAGAAATCTATAAATCATACGTGTGACTTCTGTGAGAAATGGAAACTAAAAATTAATAGCGATAAAACTAAAGTTACAGTTTTTGGTTTTAGGAGAGCGGATACTAGTACACTACAGTTTGTGTGCAACGGTCAAAGTCTAGAGACTGTACATTGTTTCAGATATCTTGGTGTCATCATGAATTATAATGGCTCATTTAAAATTGCTATTGAGGAACTGCATAAGCAAGCATTGCGTGCAATGTTTGCTTTCCTCAACAAATGCAGAAAGCTTCAGCTTTCTGTAGATGTCACTCTGGACCTTTTTGACAAGTTGGTTACTCCAGTTATGTTGTATGCATGTGAAGTGTGGGGGTTTGAAAAACTACATCTGTTAGAAAAACTACATCTCAAATTTCTAAAGTACATCTTAAAAGTTAAAATGACAACCTGCAGTCATATGGTGTATGGAGAGCTTGGACGGTACCCACTCTGTGTTACAGTTAAAAAAAGAATAATTGGATATTGGGGGAGACTGTTAGAAAGTAAAGAAAGTAAACTTAGTAAAATCATGTACAATCAGCTACACAGCTTACTTAGCAGTGGTGCTTATGCTTCACCCTGGGTATCACAGGTGAAACAGATACTGGATGACTGCGGGTTGTCATACATCTGGATAACACAAAAGTACAACAACATTAACTGGCTGAAAAACAATGTTGAGCAGAGGTTAAAAGATCAATTCATCCAGAGGTGGCAGAGCGAGCTTACAAGCATGACTTCCTGTGACACGTACATAGAATTTAAACATGAGTTTAAATTAGAAAAATACCTGATGTATGAAAACCAAAAGTCCAGACAGGCTATCTGCAATTTTAGAACGAATAACACCAGAATACCTAAAGTCACTGGAAGATAGGGCTGGAAAGAAGCGAAAGAATGTGCAACATCTGCGATTCCAATTGTGTTGGCGACGAATATCATGTGCTTTTTTAGTGTAAAAATGTAAACGTAGTGTATTATAGAAAATACACTACGGGTGTATTGTATCCGCTCCAAGCCCCCGTCGCCGCCATAGGCCCCCGGCAGTCACTGTCGCGGCACCGCCGGCAGCTCCTCCTCCTGGCCCCCAGGCTTACCAGCCCCGCCCGCCTCCACCGCAGGCTGCGGCAAGCGGCCAGCGAAGGCCCAGGGCAGCGGGCTCATGGGGCTATGTCCCGCCCCACAAGCGCCGGCGAAGGCAATTACGGGGCGAGGGAGAAGCGTGTGACAGCGAGAAACACCTCTTTACTAAAGACGGCTGTTTTTTCCCCACACAGTTAACGCCGGAGCCTGCCGGCCCGACCATAACTGTTTCTCACACATCTCCCACCATATATAGGCAAGCCGTCAGTAAACCTCTTATTATTGATCGAGCCAGCCCTTCATTACCTTTACGAAGGCAGGTTCACCCGGCTGACCGGCCCCGCCCGCCTCCATCGCAGGCTGCGGCGAGCGGCCAGCAAAGGCCTCGGGCAGCTGGCTCATGGGGCGATGTCCCGCCCCGTAAGCACCGGCTATTACGGGGTGAGGGAGAAGCGTGTGACAGCGAGAAACACCTCTTTACTAAAGACGGCTGTTTTCTCCCCGTGCCCCAGTTAACTCCGGAGCCTACGGCTCGGCCATAACTGTTTCGCACGCATCTTCTGCTACGTATGGGCGGGCCGTCAATACACCTCGTGTCATTGGTCGAGCCAGCCCTTTATTGCTTTTAAAAAGGCGGCCTCGCCCTGCTTACCAGCCCCGCCCAACTCCATCGCAGGCGGCGGCGAGCGGCCAGCAGGGCTCATGGTGCGATGTCCCGCCCCACAAGCGCGACTATTAAGGGGCAAGGGAGGAGTGTGTGAAAGCGGGGAACACCTCTTTACTAAAGACGGCTGTTTTCTCCCCACACAGTTAACGCCGGAGCCTGCCGGCCCGGCCATCACTGTTTCACACGCAACTCCCACCACATATAGGCAGGCCGTCAATAAACCTCGTATTATTGATCGAGCCAGACCTTCATTACCTTTACAAAGGCAGCCTCGCCCGGCTTACCAGCCCCGCCCGCCTCCATCACAAGCTGCGGCGAGTGGCCAGCAAGGGCCTCGGGCAGCGGGCTCATGGAGCGATGTCCCGTCCCACGAGCGCCGGTTATTACGGGGCGAGGGAGAAACGTGTGAAAGCGAAAAACACCTCTTTACTAAAGACGGCTGTTTTCTCCCCACACAGTTAACGCCGGAGCCTACCGGCCCGGCCATAACTGTTTCACACGCATCCCCCCCACACATAGGCAGGCCGTCAATAAACCTTGTATTATTGCTTATTATTACTTTCCCCTCACCACGTCATGCCTGGCATGACACGTGGCGAGACAGCCGCTAAAACGAGCTCTCTGTTACTCGGCTAAATGTGCAGCTCTCTGTTACTCGGCTAAATGGGCAGCTTTCCAGAAATGGTGCACAGAGAGGGGTTGTGATCCCATCTCATGCCCTTTGCCGCGTGTGCTCTCTTTCCTCCAGACACTGATGGAAAGAGGGCTGGCCTTTAGCACGGTTAAGACGTACGCAGCTGCTGTTTCATCATGCCAAGAAGGCTTCGGGGATAAAACTGTTGTTAGTCACCCCTTAATGAAGCACTTCCTAAAAGTTGTGAGGAGAGAGAGACCCGTGACGCGCTCTCTCACTCCACAATGGAATTTAACACTGGTGCTGCGCACACTGGTTTAAGCCCAATTTGAGCCTCTTGACCGGGTGCCCCTCAAGTTTTTCTGTCAGCCAAGACAGCTTTGCTGCTGGCCCTGACGTCAGCTAAGAGAGTGAGCGACCTGTCTGCACTCTCTGTAGCCCCTTCTTGTCTTAGAATACAAGGGGACGGCAGTTTTGCCATATTTACGCCCGAACCCGGCTTTTACACTTAAGAGTATTACTAGCTCGTTCAGATCAAGAGTAATAACACTCAATGGTTTCTCTCTCTCTCCTCATCAATCTGAGGAGGAGACAACAGCCCATCTCTTGTGCCCCGTATGCGCGCTTGTCTGTTACGTGAAGCGCACGGAGGCTCTGCGCAAATCTCAACAGTTATTTGTGCATTACAGGGAACATTCCCAGGGCCTCCCCCTGATGAAAAAAAACAGCTGTCGCATTGACTGTGTGAAGCTATCACACAGGCTTATGTGTCAGCGGGGGCAGAGCCGCCTGAGACTATCAGAGCTCACTCGACCAGAGGAATATCGTCCTCTGTCACTCTGCAAAGAGGGATGCCTATGGAGGATATCTGCACAGCAGCCTCTTGGGCTTCCCCATGCTCTTTTATTAGGTTTTACCTAAGAGACATGTCGCTCCTCTCTATGACACACTCAGTTCTAGGTGCTTTGTCAGAGTGAGTGTGATTGTGTGGCTATTCCTCTCGCATATTAAACAATGTGAGGTGGAGTCAAATATTCATGCTGAGAGCTCTTGTGTCTTATCAGACACATTAGAGCTATTCGTTGATGACGTGCCGTTAGACGCATGACGTATGTTATGCTACGTCTGACGCATGATACTAGTGCATATGTAGCTGTGTTTCTGGTACTGATCGGGACCAATGAGGCATAGACTATATCGTGCTCCGCCCTTTAACCCAATAGCGATAGCCTTAAAAGGCAAAGCCTATACGACATAGAACCATAGTTACGTATTGTAACTCTAGATTCTATGAGTATAGACGCAGCCTTTTAAGTGTCTTAAGTGGCCTCATTGTCCTTTCAATTCTGAAGTGGCCTCATTGTCCTTTCAATTCTGAAGAAAAGCTGTTTATTGGGAGCAGAACATCCGCCGGCGCCCGCCTATATCTGCGAACTGCGGACATGATTGAGGCCCGTGGACGTGATTGAGACCCACACTGTTGGTGGGCGGGGATACACATTTTGCAGTGCTACGGCTCACGCCTAGGGATAACCCAATAGCGATAGCCTTAAAAGGCTGCTCCTATACTCATAGAATCTAGAGTTACAATACGTAACTATCGACCCAGGGGAACCACGGGATGGGCGGCTGCCATCAGCCCTAACAGGCGCATGGTGGACAGCCATGCGCTGTCCACAGCCATGCGCATGGTGGACAGTCACGTTTCTGAGAACGCGAAAGCGGGCGAGTGCCAACAGGGTGGCGTCTCGCCTAGGAGGCGAGAGCATCGCTGTCATGGCGGCTAAGTCTAGGCAAAGCCCCAAGTAGACTATCTGCCGGCCGGGGAGCGGGAAGCTCTTCTCCCAGTTGATGGCAAAACCCAGGAAAGAGAGACGGTTTATCACCGTTATGTGGCCCTTCTCGCAGCTTCCTCCGAGTTGCTCAGAATAAGTAGGTCGTCGAGATAGAAGAGAACCCTCTTTCCCTGACGCCTGAGCGTCAGGGAAAGCGCCGTCTCCACACACTTCGAGAAGGTGCACGGGGCCAGGGAGTAGCTGAATGGCAGGCACTGGTACTCGTACGTCACCCCCATAAAGGCAAAACTGAGAAACTTCCTGTGCGCCTGCCGAACAGGGACGTGGAAGTAAGCATCCTTGAGATCCAGGGATGTGAACCAGTCGCACTCTCTCACAATTCGGAGCAGCGCTCTGATGGTGAGCATTCTGAATTTCCTCGCGGCAACGAATCTGTTGAACACGCGAAGATCCAGAATAGGTCTCTTCTCCCCTGACTTCTTGGAAACCAGGAAGTAGCGGGAATAAAACCCTAGATGAGACTCGTGGGGGGGAACGACAATGATGGCCCCCTTCTCCAAGAGACGGGCCACCTCTGCTGCCAGAGCCATGCTTGCCGCTGGATCCCAAAGACTGGTCTACACCAACCCCATAAAGGGTGGGGGACGGCGCTTGAACTGTATGGGATGACCCCATCTCAACGTGTTGTCCAACCACGATGGTAGAACGCAACGCTCTAGCCAACACGCATAGCGGTCGAAGAGAGGACAAGCTGACAGCTGAGGAACGCTGTCCAGGAATAACCCGTATTCCTCGGCCCCTACCGCCTCCACACAGTGTGTGGACCAAGGGGGGCATCCCATGAAAGGGTGGAGGCTCAGCGAGCGTGGTAGAAGTTACAGAGCTAGCCGCTGTACGAACAGCGAGCTGTCTAGACGCCGCGCTCGTGTCCGCTGAACAGGCAACGAGCCGTCTAGCCGCAGCACTCATGACCGTGCGTTGTCCGCTGGCTGTAACCACAGCGCGCAGACCCGTCTCCTCACCTTCCACAGACTGTAGAAGGGAGGTAGAGGGGATAATGTGGGGAACTAGGAAACAAGTACAAGTGTCCGTATCCACAGGCTCGTGTAATGAGTCTCCAGTCCGCCCACGAAGCTCAAAGGGACGCCGCTTCTTAGAAGCAGGCGAACCAGAGGTTATATAAACACGCCGTCCGGCCGCCACCCTACAGCCATCTGGCTGAGGGGGGGACAGAGGTAATCTAAGGGAATATCGCTCTTTAGGGAGTTTGTACTGCCGTTCGGTTGAATAGTCTTTCTTTTCTTTATTGGGATAAGAAGAAGTGGGAGCAAGTTTGCGGAACTTCTTGCCCCGCGGTGCTGCTCTCCCCGGCTGCGGTGGCTGCTGCTGCGGCGGCGGCTGCTGTTGCGGCGGCTGCTGCTGCGGCGGCTGCTGCTGCGGCGGCTGCTGCTGCTGCGGCGGCTACTGCTGGCCCGCTCTCATTCCGGAACCACAGTGTGGGAGAGCCATATGGCCCTCTGTATCATGGTGGCCCACGCCATATGCCGGACGGCCAAAACGGCTACCGGCTTGCACAGCTGCCGGTAATCTGCTTCTGGAGGGGGGCAGCGGCTTCTCGTTAGGACGCCATCCGGCGCCCGGACAGAGAAGCGCTGCTAGGGAAGGCTCCAGGCGAGGGATCCCCCTCACCTGAGTATCAGCTCACCCTTCCACGTTGGTGAAGTCAGTGAAGGCCCTCACCGGGGCCTTCAGAGTAGAGGGGTCCCCACCCGCAGCGGTGAAAAGGTGCTGATCCGGTGGGAACAGGGGGCACTGGAAAGGCCGCCGGGAGGAAGACAGGGTGCGAAAACACTCGCCCTGCATGTCATCCAACAAGGGGGCGAGAGGCGGGGCTGGCATAGAGATGCCCTTGATGGCCGCCGCCTCACCCATGATCTCGCCGAAGAGATCGGCCATCCGGTGCGGTCTCTCCCTCGGGACAACAGTGGTTTCAGTGGAAGCCCCGGAGCGGGAGAACTCGGACGCAGAACCAGGAAAGACGTCGTCCAAGGAGGCGACGTCGTCAACCTCGAGGTGCTCGTCGTCGGCGTCCTGGGCCCCGAAAATGTCGATAGCCTCAGCGAGATTCACCCACGGGGAGAAAAAGAGGTGCCTGGAGAGGAGCCCCTCTTCAGGCAGCGTGTGGCAGGCGGCGCAGGAGGCGGGGGCGACCAAGGCAGCCGTGGCGTGTTCAGCACCGAGGCACCTGAAACACGCCAGGTGCCCGTCACCCGGCGCCAGGGAAGCGGGACAGGAGGCGCACTGAGGCCCTGAAATGGGCCCGCCAGCTCTTATAGGAGCGCTCTCCAATGGCCCTGAAAAGGGCCGTTTGTCCGTGGCCTCTCCCACGCCGCTGCCACCGGTCATCTTAGGGTTGGAAGTCATATCTTCGTTTTCGTTGATCAGTACAAATCACTGAAAGAAAAGGGAGGATGGGCGGCGGTTTGAGCCGCCATATATACACGGTACCGTGGGAAATGTGGGCGGTGCCCACGTTGATTGGTGCACAGTTGAATTTCTTTTTAACTTAGTTCAAGTGAGTGAATTCCCCCCAAAGTATTGCATTAACATGCCGCAATCTTGAATGAATTCACTCACTTGAATTCACATGAATTCATTCACTTGAACTAAGTTATTTCATTTAAAATAATGTAGGATACCCACCTCCGTTCAGTAAGACGCCCTCTTCACTTCTCCAGAAAGGAACGTATCCCGCGTAGAGTATGCCGCAATCTTTATAGGTCCATGGCTGGCATGCGGTGGGTCCCAGTGTAATTTGAGAAATGCATCCCTGCCGGCGACTTTCATTGGATTAGGAAATTATGGGCGGAACTATTTTGTCCCGCCCACGGATGCTCTGCCTCATACGGATACGAATACTTTTGCTACACATTTACCACCTAGACGTGTTTCAAAACTACCTGCAAAAAACCCCACAGCTGAGACTTGCAGGAGCAGATTCGAGCAGTTGTAACGCTGGACTTGAAAATGCTGAATCAACATAGAGTTCTTTATCATTTTATTTGTGAGGAGATTTTTCACAGAAGTGCAACTTCTGATGCATTAGTTCAAATTTGGGTTTACGAATGCACACATTTTGGGCATGTTCTCAGATTATGAAACACGGGTGTGCGAATGTGTTTTGCACCAACTGCGCTGCAGTGATTGTAGCAAAAGGATTTGTGCACCTGTAACACAGATTTGCGTACTCGTAGACCCTATTTTCTGTTTACAATGGTAGAAAAAATATTTACGATTTCAAATATACTGTTACACATTTCTGACTTTAGAGTACACATGCAAAATAAATGTATACGACATCAAATTTACTGTGACGTTAGTGTACGCATTCAAATTCTGCAGTTACAGGTGCTGAAGACTTGCTACAAAAATATCTTCATAAATTTCAGCCATCATTGAAGTAAAGTCTACCCTCGAAAGCTACTCAAACGTTTCAGTACATGCAGCACTTTAACATCTGTAAATACGCACTATATTTACCATATGGAACACTTCTCCATGTGGGGTGGGAACCCAGACACATATGACATAACTCACTTATTCAACCTCTTCTGGATGGCCACCCCTGATATTTTTCCGGAGGAAGACATGTACATCTTGAGGACACAGAAATGTATAGTTCTTACCACCGTGTGTGATGCGGAGCTTAGCAGGGAATGGCAAGCCGTACTGGATACCTTCCGAGCAGAGCCTCTGTTGGGCCTGTCACACCGCCGCAAAATCGGAGCCCGTTCCGGGCTAGTTCGGAGCTAGGGCCAGTGTTTTGGTTTCACACCGCCAGAGAACCGGCTCCGGCCTCTAAAAACCGGTTCAACTCCAGCCCCAGGATTGAGCTGGGCCAGAACTAGAACTGCTTTTACGCCGGGGGCTGGGGGCGGGGTTATCCTTACCTTCGTAAACAGGAAGACCAACGAAGACCGGCATTTTTAAAACACCGAAGTAAACAATGGACGTGAATCCGTGTATGGTTAGTTTTAACCATACACGGATTTATGGTTTACCTATTTAAAACAAAATCAGAAAAAACGTTTTTTGTTTTTTTCTGATTTGGTTTTGAATCGGAAAAAGGGCAAAAGGAATAAACAAATAAACTGCGTTTTATTTGTGTTCGTGTGTTTGTTTTTTAAACCCGAAACAGAAAAACAAAAACAAAAATAGATACATTTATAGTTATAGGCTACACCAGAAGGCAGAACGCAGCGAAGAAAAAAGAGCCAACCACCTAAACCAGCAATAGAATGTCTAATTATATTTAGCCTTAGTTATGGCTGCACTTGAACCTTATGGTGATTTTATTCGTGAACTATTTTACACTGGAAAGACACAATCTGGTGCCCCGAAGTGCTCCGTTATGGCGGTGAGGAGGTTCTGTGTGGAGCACAACCTTCGAAGAAGAAATCTAGTATCCGATTTAGTTTCAGATCGTCCACTCGCAGACGAAGTCGCCGGCTCCCGAGGAAAACAATAAGGCGTCCTTATATGTATTTTTTTTTAATCAGCGTGCCCTTTTCCTGGCATTCATTGCGGTTTTATCTAAATATCACGCAAACAAAAAAAGCAACTGGATTATTCAGTTTTCCCGTTTTGATTTAAAAAACAGAAAAATACAGTTTATTTGTACATTCCTTTTGCCCTTTTTCGGCTTCAAAACCAAATCAGAAAAACCCAAAAAAATCGGAATATTCAAAGAACGAACCATACACGGATTGACGAGAAGATGAAATTGTTGTTGTTGTGTTTGAAACTGGCGCGAGGGTTCTTCTTATTATTGTACAGTTCCGGCAAGGCGCGAGGGTTGCTGGGAAAGCGGAGACGTTTGCAGTGACGTCATGACGTTGCTGTCGCCGGCTCCATGGCTGGCTCTGGCCGGTGTGAAACCAACTGGTTCATAACTGGGATAAGGCTGGAACCTGTTTGGAACTGGCCCTAGCACCAGCCCAGAACTGGCTCTTGGTTCTTTTTGGTGTGAAAGCCCCATGTTTGACCTTTCCTCTGGCGTTGCACTTCAGCTGAGCTGTTTTCGTACATGACTTTCCCCTTTGCTTGTGCCACTTTTGTAACCCTGCTGTATTTTCAGTCAGCTAATACTTGCTTGTAATATCACTGTTTTTGGTGTGTGTTTCTTTAAAGGTCCCATGACATGAAAATCTCACTTTGGGAGGTTTTCTAACATAAATATGAGTTCCCCTAGCCTGCCTATGGTCCCCCAGTGGCTAAAACTTGCGTTTGGTGTAAAACTAGAACTAGCTGTTCTGCTCGCCTTTGAAAAAACGGAGGCTCAAGCGCGCTGATTTGGAATGTCTGTGCTCATGACGTCATCAGGAATCTCAGCTCCTCCCCTTACTCTGCCTGGCCCGCCCAGAGACGTTGGCCCGCCAATGAGACTCGACCGTGCGAGCGCCACATGTGTGTGTGTGAATACACACACTGTAACACAAGTGTTTCTTGTCGGTTCTTTGACGTGTCTTGTATTTCCACAACGAGACTGTCGTGGGGGTTATCTAAGCCATGGTTGAGAAGGAATTGGGGGAAAGGAACTTTGGTTTGACTCGCTGAAGTACATGAACTGCGACATGCCGCCGGTTGCCGCGAGGCACCATCGCCCGGCAGCGGGCAGCCGGCCGCAGGCAGCGTGCGGTTCAGTCGACTTCAGGTTGATGTGAAAGTGGAAGAACAAGAGACGTCGCAGAACCCGAAAAAGTCGTTTGTGATTCATAATATCGTCTGGAGGCGCACACAATGTTATATGATATAGATATCTATGTATTATATGATATTATTTAGATATAGAGCTCCAGGACTGTAACGCAAGTGTTGTACACTTCCTTGTTATTTGGATAACCGTTCTGCTGTTGGTGTGATGGCGCATAACACGTCGGACTCTCGTCTCTGGTATTTCTACAACGAGACTCGTATTGGGGGTTATCTCAGCCAAGGTTGAGAATGAATTGGGGGGAAGGAACTTTGGCTTTGACTCCCTCAAGAACATGAACCACGACAAGGAGGAGAAAGGGATCTTTGCCGGACAGCGCTTATATGCACCTCCGCCTCTGGCGGTGGTCCCTCAGCGGGGCTCAAGCGGGAGACATTCGCCGCCAACAATCCCTTTCTCCTCCATGTCGTGGTTCATGTTCTTGAGGGAGTCAAAGCCAAAGTTCCTTCCCCCCAATTCATTCTCAACCTTGGCTGAGATAACCCCCAATACGAGTCTCGTTGTAGAAATACCAGATACGAGAGTCCGACGTGTTATGCGCCATCACACCAACAGCAGAACGGTTATCCAAATAACAAGGAAGTGTACAACACTTGCGTTACAGTCCTGGAGCTCTATATCTAAATAATATCATATACATAGATATCTATATCATATAACATATTGTGTGCGCCTCCAGACGATATTATGAATCACAAACGACTTTGTCGGGTTCTGCGACGTCTCTGGTTCTTCCACTTTCACATCAACCTGAAGTCGACTGAACCGCGCGCTGCCTGCTGCCGGCTGCCCGCTGCCGGGCGATGGTGCCTCGCGGCAACCGGCGGCATGTCGCAGTTCATGTACTTCAGCGAGTCAAACCAAAGTTCCTTTCCCCCAATTCCTTCTCAACCATGGCTCAGATAACCCCCACGACAGTCTCGTTGTGGAAATACAAGACACGTCAAAGAACCGACAAGAAACACTTGCGTTACAGTGTGTGTATTCACATTGATGTGGACGTTGAAGAACCAGGAACGTCGGAGAACGCGGTCGTTTGAGATTCATAATATCGGCTCACACAGCTTTTGGCCGTGATAATATATATTATATGATATAGATATCTGTGTAGGCTATATGATAATATTTAGATATAGAGCTCCAGGACTCCTGTGTGTTCTAGAATATTTACAGAACACGGCTAAAGGCTGTGTGCGCCTCGCCATTGCGATACATCCACTGTAAACAGAGCGCATGGTGGCTGCAAGCTGCTCAGGGCCACACCCCCACCCTCCTCCTTGACACGCCCACCGAAACAGCGCATTTGGGGGAAGCTCAATGTGCGACTGGCTCGGAGTGGCTGTAACTCTGCACCACGGCTGAATTTAGGGAACGTCTTTGAATACTGTGTTAGTTGCCCACTAATACCTATATTAAAGAATACATAAAATAGCATGTCATGGGACCTTTAAGTACGACCACTTTATGTTACGGCAGCTTTACGACTGCCGTGTTATCGTTTCCTTGGAGATGAAAATGCGCGGGTTCTTTCTCTTTCAATGCATGCAAGTAATGTGTGGACAAGCTGTAATTTTCCTACTGTTTATTTCGGGGTTGAACTTGTTAAAAGTATTTTATTTACCGTACAAAGTACTCGGTTTGCTATTGATAATAATCCAGAAGCCGTGTATACACAGGAAGACCACAAGAAGGGAATTCCGCCGAGTTGATGAACATTGGTGAACGAGACGGCCGCTTTTTCCTGAGTTGCTTTTCCCAGTGGCTCGTGAGAAGACGTCGCCGTCTTCTGAACGTCCCCGTGGATTACAGGCAAAACCATTTAAATCACACACATATTAGAGCTCTATAATTTTGTTTTGCTGGCCAGCACTTTACTTTACTTTATTACTTTTTTTTTCTTGTTGCTAAAGACAATACAAGGACACTTGAAGACTTATTCTATTTTTTGGATAAGAAGACCGTTCGGTATTTAGCGAGACGTCCTGGGGCCGTGAAGCAACGGCTGTGCTGGGGACTTATATTCTTTAGTCAGTTGTTTGAATTAAACTCAGAGCTGGGACAAGAACATAACACGCTCAACGTAAATGACCCCAACTGAAGGCTGAAAACAGGAAATGGGTACTAAATAGCAAGCATGCTAACTGTCAAAAAATCACATCCCCAGAACACCTAAAATCACATCCCCAGATCACCTAGGATCACATCCCCAAGAACACCAGAACACCTAGGATCACATCCCCATATCACTTAGGATCACATCCCCAGAACACAGAATCACATCCCCAGAACACCTAGGATCACATCCCAAGAACACCTAGGATCACAACCCCAGAACACAGAACTAGGATCACATCCCCAGAACACAGAACTATGATCACATCCCCAGAACACCTAGGATCACATCCCCAGAACACAGAACAACTAGGATCACATCCCCAGAACACAGAACTAGTGTCCACAGAACACCTACACTGTAAAAACGAAAACTTAAAATTGTTGGTCTCATTATGATTTCTGAGTAAAATGAATATAAAACATTAAGTATTCATGTCAACTGTGCAATGCAATTTAGTCCAACCAACAATGTTGAGTTTTGGGTCAAGATTTGGGCTCACTGTAGTATCTTTGTTAGCAAGACACACAGGTTTAAGTCAGACTCTGTCTGAGGCTGGGCCAACTTCGGTGCACATGCGAATTTCGACACTTTGGAAAATACGGGGTTTCCTAATGGAATTTTCAGGGGTTTCACCTACATTCCTGCACGTCGTGGGTCTTCGCTACGTATCACAACACAGTTCCATGTTGGAACTGTGTTGTGAGCCGCACAGGTGCTTTTACAGGTTATGCGTATTTTAATTTGACACGGCCACTTCAGATATGTCAGCAATGTTGTTGCTGTTGTTACAATTGTTATGCACTGCACAATGACATGTTTACAAGATGGTAAATATTGTGGCGACTCCTACCCCCCGGGGAGTCTGGGTATTCGTGATGCCGGCTGGGAAAAAATGGTTTATTGCCTTTTGTCAATTTGTTTCTGTTAGGTTAAGTGGGGTTAACGGGTTTGGGGTCTTTATTGTTTGTGTGTTGTTTATTGTGTGTAGTGTTGCCGCCACCGTTACCGAGACTTGCATGACCGTTGGTTGGGTGTGCGGTGCGCTGTGTGTTGTGGGCATGTGTTAAATAAAGGCAGCTCTCGGGTTCGTGCGGTGTATGAGGCACGAGAGTTTGGTCACCGTTTAACCTGGGCTCCCGTCTCGTGCAGAACAAGTTTGACCATAATGTCAAACTTGTTCTGCACTTTGGTTTGCTGCATTTAGACAGCGATTCTCTGCTGCTGAACTAGCTACATGTTGCTTGTTCTATTGCTGTCTGGCATTCAGAAATGTAAAATGGAAGTTTCCAATTATTACTTTTAATAAGAACTATTTACAAATGTACACTATTTACATGCCAATCTGGACGATGCCCCGCAAGGCGCAAAGGCCAAGCCCGAAAGGCAGAAGGCTGTTCCGGTGGGTCTGCCAGACGCAAGACCCGACGCCGGAACACAGGTATAGCCCCGCCACGCGCAAGGGCCAACTCTGTGCAGATAAGCAGCCCAGGTCAGCCCGCAAGACGCAAGGCTGACCAATTGAGGGCTCAGGGTTACCTCTGAGTCCGAGCCACACCAAGTACCTGCTCCGCGAAGGAGGGTCCCGCTGCCACATTCAGGCGGTAGAATCTGGTGAACGTGGAGTGGGAGGACGAAGTGGCTGCTGCGCATATGGCGGCGCAAGAAGTCGACACGCTGCGGGTCGAGTGTGCTCGAATCCTGGAGGGGGCAGGAGCCCCCGAAAGGGTGTAACCTTGCTGGATGGTGTCCACAATCCAGTGAGAAAGTCGACACTTCGAAAGTGGTCTGCCTAAGCAACTAGTGCGAAAACACACAAAGAGCTGGTCTGACTTTCTTAGCGGCTTAGTGCGCCGCATATACTCCGACAGGGCCCTTACCGGGCAAAGTGCTAGCTGGTCCGCGGCTGAGACAGGTAGGGACTGCAGCTCTATGCTCTGGGACAGATGGAAGTCAGACAGAACCTTGGGCAAGAAGGCTGGGTTGGGGCGAAGAACCACCTTTGACCCCTCCGGAGAAAAAATACAGCAGTCCCTGTGGACGGACAGCGCATGGAGCTCGCCTATCCTAGCCGAAGTGATGGCCAGGAGGAAAGCTGTTTTTAGGGAGAGCCACTTTAGGTCCACATTGCCGAGGGGCTCAAAAGGCGGATGCTTCAGAGCTTCAAGGACAAGATACAAGTCCCAGGGTGGTACCTGAGGCATAGGCGTCGATTACGGGGGGGACGGGGGGGACATGTCCCCCCCACTATTTAAAATACGAATTTTGTCCCCCCCACTTTTAAAAATGCGACCAAAAAAAAACAAAAAAAAAAACACTACACTTGGCAGTTGGAAGGCTGCCTAATAGTTGTTTTACAGACGCTTTCCACACACTTCGCAGCAGCATTGAAGACGACAAGCGTCAAGAAAGTCGACTCCTCAAAAATGTACAAGGTAACTATTCCTAACAGTTCGTTTATAATGTTTCCTCAGAGCATAGGCTAGCTAGGCAAGACCATGTTGTAGCTAATTGTTTGCGGTTACAGTGTTAACTAATTTGGAGTGAGCGAAAGTGAATAATATTAGCTGCCATCAGTTTTAGGGCTGGCCCGAATTATTCGAATACTCGTTCGGAAAAATAGTATTCGAAGCTTAAATCAGTATTCGGAGCTTTGTTTATTTTTTTTCCACGTGAGGTAGGCCTACGTGACGTTACCAGAGCGAGGGAGGCAAACTATAAGCGACACCAAGCAGAGAAGCGAGAGAGGTGGAGGAAGAATAGATATCTTGTTTCCCTTTACTTTATAACTAACTAATTAACGTTCAAAAGCGATTAAATCGGTTCCAGGGAGTAGGGATATTAATGTTGTGTATTCGAAGCCTGAAAAATGGCATTCGGGCCAGCCAGTTTGGACAGTAGGACAGTAGGGCGGGCCTACATCCTTTTGACCTTTGTGTATTGACACCAGCTGGATGACTGAAGGGTCTTTTTAAAACAGAACAAAGTGAATGACTCTTGTTGACTGATGACCAAAGACGGGTTAACTATTTTATGAATTGGAAAGAATCAGGAAAACAAGTATTTGAAATGGATTATGGATTATTTATTAATTATTCTGAACCATACTGAACTGTTTGATTAGCCTACTACATTATTACAACATTACCAAGAGTATTGTAATCCAAAATTAAGAATGTGCCAGCACTGAACTTGGGCCTAGTGTGTGTGTGTGTGTGTGTGTGTGTGTGTGTGTGTGTGTGTGTCGCTATTTCCCTTTTGTGTATCCTTCAGTGTATCCCTGTGGATATGGCAGACTGCAGTGCTGTTGAGCCTCAACTGGGTCATTGTTGTCCTCAGCCAATTCTTCAGCCGTCGCAGAGCACTGAAGCTCCTTTCAGCCTCACAGGATGAAACTGGGACCACGAGTAGCAGTCTCACCAGAGTCTCCACCTGTGAGAAGAGCCCTCTGACCTCTGGTGGCATGCCTCTGAGAATTTGGACAGCTTCTTTGCATGAAGTGTAGGTGTTATTTGCTTTAAACATGGCCAGTTGAATTTGTAGTGCCTGTTGGTCCAGTTCTGGGTACAAGCTCACCACCATATTTTTGTTTCCGGTAATCAGCAGCTCCTCCAGCTTCACCAGATTTCCCAGGCTCACCTGATCAAAACGCTCATGAAGCTGGGTGGTCGCCATGTCAATGGCACTGAAAAACTGGACCCGGAAATACTCCTCTGGTGTCGCAGGAGTATGATGCTTGGCAGGACCACCATGTTTACTGGATGGCATTCGGACATGAGGTAACTGTATTTGCTGGAGATCCAAGTCTGCGGCAAAATCCACAGCTTTGTCATAGATGGCCTTGAACGCATCATCGGCCCTCAAAGAGAGAAAGCCCTGCCTAACATATTCAACGGCTTTCAGCATTCCACTGATGGTCTTCCCTCTTGCCTGCAGACTTGAGTTCAGCCCCTCCAACCTTGTGATGACTTCTTGACCCAGGAGAAGGCCAAGAACGGTGTTTCCATTTTCCAGCTTCTGAAGAACACCATGTGCTCTAGACGCAGTGTTGTCGTTGACCTTTGCAGCAGAGGCCATCTCCTCCAGCGCACTCAAGATGGCGTTGTACTGGCTGAGGACTGCTCTGATGGCTGGAGCACGCACAGTCCATCTGGTGGCACACAGAGGCTTGATGGAGGTGAAGGAGCCTGTGGTGGACATGGCAATGTCTTTGAAAGTGGTCTTGCATTTTCCAGACTGGGCAAGTAAGCATCCCAGCTCATGGATCCAATGCAGGGCATCCCTTATCACCGGTGTGGATTTGCACGTAGCCTGTGTGACAAGGTTTACACAGTGTGGGCCACAGTGGACAAAGTTGGCCAATGGTTGCTGTCTCCGGATCAGAGCTTGTGTCCCTGACAAGTGCCCCGACATGTTGGCTGCGCTATCGTAGGTCTGCCCACGAAGACCAGAGAACGGCAGGTTTAGACGGAGCAGCACATCAGAGGCAATTCTTAAAAGGTGCTCACCGGTCGTTGAAGAGGCCTCGTACAGACCAACAAAGTCCTCCCTTGGCTCAAGGTCAGCATCCACATACCGGAGGCAAATTGAAATCTGTTCCGTGCCAGATATATCCTGTGTTCCGTCCATTATCAAGGAGTACTGCAGTACAGGTAAAGCATGGATGTTTTTAGCTATTTGTCTGATAATGGCGTTGCTCATTAACTGCAGTATCTCATTCTGACGCTCAGGACTTGTGTAGGCATGGTTTCTCAGCAACCAGCTTGCCAGTTTTGGGTCACTCTCAGCCTTCTCCTCCAGATGCTGCTTGAAGTTTCCCTCATCATTGTCATGGCCTCTGAGAGCTAATCCCTGTCTAGCAAGGTACCTCAGTGAACTCACAATCTTTACCAGTGCTGACCTGGCTGCTTCTTGTGATTTTTCTGAGATGCTGCAAAGTTGCATCCTGACAGAGTTGTGTGTATGTGTGTGTTTGTTTACAGCAACAATGTGTGCCTTACTGTTGGTGTGCTTGTCGTACGCCTCCCTACCCTTCTTCCAGTTCCTGAACCCCAAGGAAATGAAGGTTTGTTCTGTATTTCTGGCCATTGTTGGAATATTATGTTTAAAGGCCTTTACACAGTAGAAACACAAAACTTCCTTAATTGCAGAACTGTAATGTAGCCAGGGGTAGTCTTTGAACCAGCTCTCCTGGAATCGGAGAGTGCGGTTGGGCAGAGTTTGTGGCTCAATTAGCTGTGCAGCTGGTTGGTATGGGGAAACTAAAATATCCTCAGGGGTATTGAGCTCTTCCTCTGTTTGGGAAGGGTTATCCTGTTGTCCCTCCTGCTGAGGCACCTCCTCCTGTAATGTAGTCAGTGACATGGATGATAATTTGGTAGTATTTCTTTAAATAGTTCCCTGAAATGTTTTATTTAAGTTTTTTGTTCATAATTGCCATTGTGTTGATCAACTTAATATTTGTTGTAGTTGTAGCCCTGCCCACTTCACTATAATTGTCTGTAGTGTATGTTTAAATTGTGCAATAGCATCTTTTTTTTTTAGAAACCTCACCTGCTGCACCTCTACATTCTCAACCCCCTGTTCCTGAGCTTCTTTGTTTAGTTCTGTTCCACTCAGTTCCGGTTCCTTATGAAAATGTTAAACTTTGTTAGTAATGTTTCATGTTATAGTTTCTGAATGTTCAAGTTTTCCTTATGTGACCCTCACCTCCACAGCTCCCGGTCCCTGCACTTCTTTGTTTTGTGCTGTTGCACTTGGTTCCTTTTCCTGATGACAGATGGTTCATAAATAAAACATTTATTGGCACTTGTGTTTGGTTTTTATTTAACGTTTTAGCATAGATTTGGGGTAAATCGTACTTGTTTTTTGCATAGTTTTAGGGTATATTCTGTTTTTTCTTATGAATAGTATGGATAATCATATAGGGACATCTAGTGGTAAATCCGCAGATTTCAAACGTGTGAAAAACGCAATTTGGTATCTAGTCGTTTGATTTGTCGACTGTCAGCCACTGTAGAAACATGGCGTTGTAAAATGACAAGAGTCTGCATTCCCATGGTGGCGCATACAGATTGAACATTGTGAAATGAGAGAACGTGAACTTGGAAGGCTAGCTTTTATGACTTCTAGTACTTGCGAAGGCTAACGCAATATCATGGAATTAACTTGAGATATATATGGAACAGGAACACTAGAAACAATCGCTACTGTACAAAAGGTATTCCACTCAACCAATAAAAGTGGAAGACAAATTTGTAGTAGGCAAAGCATAGACTAGCTAAAGCCGGTATATAGCTAACTGCAGTGTAACTGCTAGCTGACGTTAACGTTAGCAGTAGATGAGAACTAGCAGTTAACCGAGTTAATATCAAACATCGTAAAACAAGTTGATTTGTAGATTTCTCTAAACTTACAGCGCATTTTTGCTTGCTGAAAAAGGATCTTATATCGCTTCCCGCTTTTCTCTTAGACATTATGGATCCACTTGAATAGCCTTATAATAGCGATTTTTTGTTGTTTTTATATCATCGCGAGGGGGAGGGGGCAGGCGGCTACGTGGGCTGTCTGTACACACAGCGTTATAATAAAGAAGTTTCAAGACAGCCAGCCAAAATTGACATTTTTATTCAGAAAATAGGCGGTCCTTTTGCTTCCTGTAAAAAGCATGTTTGTGATACTGGATAACGTGGAATATGGATACATCATCTAGCCTGCATGTGGAGGGCCACATAAGGTAAGAAATTGGTTTACGTAAACTTTGCTGCTGGTTTTGTTTGCTCGTGATGACCTGGCTAGGTTACCCACGGTCCTAAGCGATTGTGATCATCTGTTTCTGGTTGGTGCTCCAGCTAGTATGCATTCATATATAGATTGCAGCTAGTAGCAGCTACACACGGTTCGATTGCTATGCCAATGTGGTTATAGTTGTTTTGTCTGATTGAGATATTTGACGTTGGACTTGGAGGCTGGAGCCAGTGGTAGGCCTATCCTGACATAAATATGTTCTCGTATAACCTGCTGTGTGATTATCCTAAACTCTAGGGGATTTTATTTGCGGGCAATTTGCTCATGATGTAACGAGTGAAGTGTGAATTGGTCCTTCGCGAGTGTTTACTGGTGGTCAGGATTTGGCAGATGCACTTCTCCTCTGGGTGCTTGTTTTTTTCATTTTTTAATGCAGCATAACATTATGCTACCAGCAACCCTTGCTCTTCTTCAAAAGGCTGATGCTCAGTAGTACCTCGTTTCATTTCGTAGCCTACCCCCTTTACAGTCTGCCATTGATTGTCTGGTAAACTTTGTTGATGTCAAGATAAGTGTTAAATTGCCAACACTTTTCTTTGTCCTGTGTGTATTAGTATTACATATCCCGAGCCAATACCCTGGTGTTTCCAACGTCGTTTTGCAAAACAAGCCAAAACACAAACTGGTTTTTCAACACCTGACAATACACTGCTGAGCATATTGTAATGCAGCGTTGAATGGATGAATAGCTTACATAAGGGTACCCACCACTTTTCAAACCACACTCAAGCTTATGGTTATTGTCCCCACCACTTCTAAAAACAAACTGACGCCCTTGACCTGAGGACCCCTACTGGACGCTGTAAGCCTTTGTGCCCCCCTCAGGTATCGGAAGATCATGGAGCAGCCATCCTCACTAATGGCAAACTCTCCGATACGGACTGCCTTGATAGCTGCCAGCATGCCTCTCAGGGTGACTGCAGATTTACCGGCCTCCAACTGCATCTGCAGGAAGAGCAGGATGTCCTGGGTTGAGGCCAAGAAGGGGTCTGTTTGGTGTGCCTGGCACCACCCTGTGAAGACCCGCCATCGATAAGTGTAGGCTGCCCTGGTTGATGGAGCTCGGGCCTCCTGCATCGTCCGCACCACTGCCTCTGGTAACCCTAGGGCCAGGAGCCGGTCCCTCTCAGGGGCCAGGAGCCGGTCCCTCTCAGGGGCCAGGCTACCAGCCTCAGCCCTGCTGGGAAGGTGTGGAACAATTTCCCGCCTGCCTGGGACAGGAGGTCCTCCCTGAGAGGAAGCATCCATGGCTGACCCTCAGTAGGGTAGGAATCATCGAGAACCAAGACATGTGAGGCCAAAACGGTGCAACCAGGATTAGCCTCACCTGTTCCATTTGCACCCTGTGCAGAAGGGCTTGGAGGAGGGTGAATGGGGGGAAGGCATAGAGCAGGGTCTGCGGCCAAGGGTGCGCCAGCGCATCCCATCCCAGAGGAGGATCGTCGTTCCTCAGGGAGAAGAAACGTGGGCAATGAGAAGATTCTCTGGTCGCAAACAGGTTGACCTCCGCCCTGCCAAATCGGGACCAGATTCCCTCGACCACCTGGGGGTGGAGCCTCCACTCTCCTGGACTTGGTCCCCCTCTGGACAACATGTCCGCCGCCACGTTTAGGGGCCCTGGCACATGAACGGCCCTGAGTGAACTGAACTCTGGATGAGCCCATAGCCATAGAGCTGTTGCCAGTTTGCAGAGGGTTGTGGAGCCCAAACCCCCCTGCCTGTTGATGTACGCAGCTGTCACTGTGCTGTCGGTTCTGACCATGACATGCTGTCCCTTGAGCCGCGGCAGAAAGTGCTTTAGGGCTAGACAAACCGCCCTCAGCTCCAACAAGTTGATATGCTGAGACCCCCAGCGGCCCCTCCAGGGTCCGTTGATACCCTGACCTTTGTGTACGGCTCCCCAGCCTGCTAGGGATGCGTCTGTAAATACGATCTGGCGGTGAGTCACTGACCCCATGGTCTGCCCCCTCCTGATGTTGGCTGGGTCCCTCCACCAGCGTAGGGCTCTGTAGAGCCTTTGGGAAACCGTCACCTTGGCACGGGCAGGGCTCTGTGGACACAGGCCTACACTTAGGAGACACCTCTGAACAGGGCGCATGTGAAGAAGGGCCAGAGGGACTATGTGTACCATTGCTGCCATAAGGCCCATGAGTCTGAGGCAAACCCTCCAGTCCCTCTGAGCCCTGAGGGTGAAGGGACTGAGACAGGCAGCAAAGGACTGCTGTCTCCCTGGAGAGAGGGTAACAGTAGCCCTCCTGGAGTCTAACACCATGCCAAGGAAATCCGTTACCCGGCAGGGTTGCAGCTTGCTCTTCTTGGTATTGAGGCACAACCCCAGACACTGAATGTGAGTCAATAGCAGGGCCACGTGTTGGCGACATAGCTCCTCTGAGTTTGCGCAGATCAGCCAATCGTCCAAATAGTTCAGTATACTGAGCCCCTGCTGCCTCAAGGGTGCGAGGACTGCGTCCATGCACCTGGTAAAGGTCCGAGGGGCAAGAGATAGTCCGAACGGGAGGACCTGAAACTCGAAGATCTGACCCTCAAAAGCAAATCTCAGGAAACGCCAATGCCCTGGCCATATCGGAATCTGAAAATAGCCATCTTTCAGATCGATGGTCGCGAACCAATCCCCTGCCTTGATGGTCTGCCGAACCCGCGGAACCGTCAAGAACCTGCATTTTAGGGGGCGGAGGTACTTGTTGAGCCCCCTGAGGTGTTAGATAGGGCGTAGGCCCCATCCTTCTTGGGGATGAGGAAATATCGAGAGTAGAACCCTGCTTGGCGGTCGGAGCGCTCGACCTCTCCGATCGCCCCCTTCTCTAAGAGGGTAGACAGCTCTACTCGCAGAGTCTGGGCTTGTCGTTGGTTGGCCACCGTGGTAAAGATCGGAGATCTCGCTACCCTGGGCCTGCGCCAGAACTGCAGGCGGTAACCCTGGGTCATGGTAGAGACCACCCATGGGTCCGCCGCCAGAGCCAGCCAAGCCCTCCTGTGCTGTAATGAGAGGCGGGGCTGGCTGGCCCGCAAACCGTCAGGAACCGTGCGGGCGTCTGGAGGGGCCGCGTCTGCTAGCAGATGACCCCCTCCGACCACCTCTTGGGAAATCACCATGTCCCCGGGGCGCTTGGAGCCGGTGACTGAGGTCTCCCGGGCCCCAGGCCTGGGCTACTGTAGGTGCTCCTGGGCGCCTTGCCCGCTTCCCCCGACTGCCGAAGGACTCTGACACCTCATCCGCACAGCGACGGCGATCCCGTGCCTGTTGCAGCAGGGAGGAGGCCTGTGGCCCAAACATGGCTGTGGGCTCCACTGGCACCCTGAGGAGACAGTCCCTATCTGCTGGCTGTAGCTTCGACTGGGACAGCCACAGATGTCGTCTCACCACCCAGAGCTGAGCCACCGAGCGACCTGATTTGGACACCGAAGCCAGGCACAACGTTGCTGACTGGAACTCCCTTGCCAGAGAGGCATCCACCGGCTGGTTCTGCATGAGACCAGAGAGGTGGTGGGCGTACAGAGTCAGGATGGCCGCAGTATTAGCCAGACAGGCTTGCATCGCCGTGGACCTGTGCAGCTTGCCCAACAGACTCTCCATCGCCTTACTGTCTTTGTTCAGACAGGCTGGACCCCCAAACAAAGAACCTGGGGAGCGAAAGAGTGGCGCCAGGTCTTGGTCCACAGCTGGAAGTGCCCCACAGCAGACCTGCTCTTGGTCGGCCATGTTGGAGAACACTTTAGTCTGCCTTGACCATCTATGGTAGGATGATGGTGAAGTAAACTGGCGACATAACAGGTTCTTGAAGTCTGGTAGGAGAGGGATCTCTGACCTGAGACCTTCCTCTGCTTCAGCCTCGAACCTGGAGACAGCAGCTGTCGGCTTTTCGGGTAAAACGATGTTCAGGGCCTTGGTTGCCCTGTCAACAATCTCCCCAAACAGGTGAGCCAGCTCTCGCCCGGAAGGGTTAGCTGAGGGAAGCTGTTCACTGGGAAACTCCCCACTCTCTGAAGAGAATACTGTCTCCACATCCAAGTCCTCTTCCTCGGAACCATCGTACTCCCTGTCAGAGAAAAGACTGGGAGGCCGAGAGGGACCCACGCAGAGAGAAACGGGGGCCCTAGGAACACTGAGGGAGAACAGGGAGCCCCCGAGCAGACGCTCGGGGGGCTCCGCGAGCCTCCCCGGCCCCCCGGAAGCCCTCCTCATCTTTCTTACTGGCCCTTCCAAGGTAGGTAACCCTCCCCGTTTTGATGTGAAAAAATGGCAGCGGGCTTCCCTTGTATGCATCGGCATGATGAAACAGTTCATGCATGACTGGGGTGTATCCCTGGCCAACATTGCATGCTGGTGGCCTAAACATAACACACAATTGTCGTGGCCATCCTCGAGGGGCATGGCAATGTTACAACCAACACAGTGAAGGCCTGAAGTGCCCTCCATACTACTGGGAGGAGTCAACTTGGCCACGCAGCTCTGCTAAAGCTCCCTCACGTGGTGTAAAATAAATAAACATGTTGCACAAAAAAACGTTTTTTTTATTCCTTTAATTATTTTAATTAATATTTATTAATTAATTTACTTTCTCAGGCAGCTTCCGTTTCGAGGAATTGCTGCCGACCCAGTTCCGAGCAAAACGATGCGCTATCCGGGATTGGTAGCTAGCTGGAACAATGTTCACCTGCCTTCAGCTCGCCCAAGCACAGCCTACTGTTCGGAAGGGCGTCGGCGTCGCACAGTGCGTGAGTCGTGGGTTTCACGGACAATACACTGTCAAGACTCTCACAGCTTTGCTTTCAGCCAGGGAGCGGATTAAACACGATATGGCTATGAAAAAGGTGTCGGACAATCACACTCGCCGGCTGCTTAGGCGAGAGCTCCTACGGAGGTAAACAGCAGCCCCCTGGACCGCAGCGACGCACCGATAAGTGTGGGACACCGGGGTTGGTAGGACTTCTGTGTTTCCACAGAAACGTTGTCGCCTCGCCTCTAGCGGACCGAAGTCACTGCCAGGCGAGGGACCTGAAGCCAACGCGTAAGTCGTGGGTTGCACGTACAATACGTCGGTGTCACTACCAAGCCAAAAAGGATCTTTCTTTTCCGGGTTAGGCTACGCGATCCAAGGAGGCTGTCCGCAGACAGAATCCAAAATTTACACAGGCAAGCGAATACCAATGCTGTAACCCACACACGTTAATCTAACACACAACCCCACACGGCACCTTTCACAGTGGAGATCAAACAATCAATGATTGCACGTCTACACCGGTGTTTTATAGTGGTGTGGGCGTGACCGGGCGTGCCGGTGTGTCTTAAAGCCTATCCACGGTCCTTGGCAGTCATGGGGGTTATACCCCATACATATGGAATATGTAACGGAGTGGAGAGATGGTCTCGATACGATAGAGAACCTAGGATCACATGCCCAGAACACCTTGGATCACATCCCCAGAACTTTTTAAGTATCACATCACTGTACAATGAAAAGCAAATACCCTTGGTTTTTTTGGCTGCTTGTCAGACAAACCAAGGCAATCACTTGCTTTGCATGATCAATGAAACATATTACAACACTTTTTTAAAAATATGTTTATTCCATTTCAGAAAATTCTCGGCAAAACTAAGGTAAACTAAACTACTTATTGCAAACAACACTTCATTACAATAGACATGAAGGAATCCAGCGCAACTGGTAATATAGCGTTTAAAAAAGAGACAAAAAAAAAGCATTGGATCAAGGAACCAAAATACATTTGGTGGTCGAGCGTTTTTTGTTCCCCCTCAAAGTACGGGACATCGGTGGCACAGGAGATGGTCCATCCATCCTCCTGATGGTCTATCCATTTAAAAACACTCGGGTCAAACCTTCACACACAGCCGACAACACAGCATCTGGTCCTTGTCCTTTGTAATCAAGGGTCTCCTCATGTGGCCAATAGAAAAACAATACCCATTAAACGTCTCAGATGGATGTACCACATACCAGGGCTGAGGCAGGATACTACATAGAGAAGAGGTCTACTCCACGACCCTGGACACCTGGTGCATCAAAGGAGCAGACCTGTCATAAGTGTGAGGAGACCGGCCCCAAGTGAGGAGGGTCTGTTAGCATGTGTTATTATGCCTATCATCCTGAATTATAAACAAAGTGTTTTGATGGCGTTTTGATGATGTTTGAGCCTTGAAGAAAGAGGTTCCTGTGAGGAACACTGAGAGCCAGCTCTGAACAATATGGACTTGTTCGTTTAAGCAGAGGACTGCCATCCCAGGTCCGAGATCGGAGGTCAAGGGTCGATCTCCTCAGGAACAATGTTGAGGATGACGTCCTCGTTCCCGCGCCGCACCACGGTCCTCAGCTTACCGTCTCTCCGGATGGCTGCACTGACGTCGTTGGCTGAGGTGATGCGTCCGTCGTTGATGCTGATGATGACGTCGCTCTCCTGGAGGCCCGCGCTGGAGGAGACAAATGACATCAGAAGCTTGTTATTTCAGTTACTTACAGAGCAAGATAGATAAAAAATCAGTCTAAACACAATTACACAACAATAAAACAGCAGTTGATAGGGATATCATAGGGGGCTGAGCATGTAGTGCTGCAAGGATAGCTTGTTCAACGAGATTCACTGCCAGGATTCAGTCTGGGGTGAAGACCAGCTTTTGGAATGTTTTTAATAAAAAAATCGGAAAGGAACTTTCCGTTACCCCAAACAATTGAGATACGACCAAAGGCAGACCGCGTTTCTACGTAAAAATCTCTGGTGGTCAGTGTTGAACCTGAGAACACTTTTCTGCCCTTTTCCTAGCGTCAGCATGAAAAAAAATTCATCTGTGGTCACAAAGTTTCCAGCGACATAATGCATTCTAACTTAGAGGCTGTTTCATAGCGCCACAGAGTTCTAATGTGGCGGCAGAGAAGCGGTTGTGCATGTTAAAGAAGGTCATTAACAGGACATTGTGTAGGACAATCAAGACTGTGAGCTTGTGGATTTCAAATATCTATGAACCGTTTTTTGTTACTGCACACCCCCAATTTACAACCTTATAATGGAGATGTTCCTAGAAGTTTGAGGTAGAACAACTGAAAGTTAGTTGAAAACTAAATTGTCATTGTTTTACCTTATTGCTAGCCCGGAAATCCAGACCCACATCTAGAAAGCAGTAGGGTCTGGTAACGAGTAAGGAACATGGCCCAACTCGTGGGGCGGCACCAAGCATGCATTAGAAAATATCGGATAACACTTCAACCAATCAGAAGAATACAAGGGGTGATGCATCCAGAGCCACATACTCTAAGCCAGTGATTTTCAACCTTTATTGAGCCGCAGCACACTTTTTACATTTACAAAATCCTGGGGCACACCACCAACTAAAATGACTCAAAATGACACTCTAACACAGTACATATAATGATATTGTAGTGGCGATTTGTCCTCAATAAAACAATAACTTGAAAATTAAGAAATCAAACAAAGCAACGTAATCAAAATAGCCACTGAGGCACCAGGGGGGACGAATCTTACGCAGTGCAGGGGAAAGAGTCAACTGTCCAGTCATAAATTTAGATTTCTGCAGGTTTATTTTCTGATCTTCCAAGCAAACAAAACAAATGTGCAACAGTGTGAACCAGCAGCCTCACTCCTTTGTCTCTCTCGTACAGCTGGTAAAAAACCATGACCCTTCCCAGTGCCTGTCTTACCTATGCCCGCCACCTATGCCCGCCACCACCATATATAGGCTAGTAATAACTTCAAAACAAAAGCATAAACAAACTCAAATTAACTAATTTATAATACAAACGAGAAAATAAACATAAAAGTCATGTTATTTTATATTAAGCAAACAAACTAAATAAATGTTTTACAATTAAATCTAAGAAATGCATAGCTCCAACACATATAGTTAATAATATAGTTTCTAAATGTATTTATACTCACTTAGTGTGAAACCTGGGCCTGTTTCGATTAACACAAAATGGATATCCTGGCAGGAATGGTAGAAAGACACACACAAAGCTCTTCCTCAACAGCTCTCAGTCTCTCTCTGTTTTAATGTTTAATTACCATTAGGGCTGGCCCGAATGCCATTTTTCAGGCTTCGAATACTCGTTGGTTTTTCCGAGCGAATATTCGAATGCTCGTTCCAGAAAAAAACACCATCAAAAACAACATTAATAATCCCTATATACTCCCTGGAACCGATTTTGACAGTATCTGCATATTTTGTTGAAGATTTAATAGCTTTTTAACGGTAATTATTAGGCCTAAGTAGGTTGAAGTTCCTTAGTTTTTCCCCGTGAAAGCGAACAGCTGTTGTTCCGTTCCCAATCACCTGTCCTCTGCCATCTCATCTCAGCCCTTACGGGAGCTTTTCAATTCATCCTGGAATGTGCATCTTTTCAGGGAATTTGTACAATAAATCCATAACAAATACCGAATATGGATTATCTTATGTGTCCATATTGTATCCATTATATTGACCGGGTATTCCCAAGACGCTCACGCTCTGCCGCAAGCCAGTCACAGTTGATTGGCGCAACGCTGTACAGCGAACGTAAACAAACAACTAAGGTTAGCATTTCGTCAAGTATTACTTTTCCTCCTGAGATCCCGCTAATGTTGTGTTATAAAGTAAAGGGAAACAAGATATCTATTCTTCCTCAACCTCTCTCGCTTCTCTGCTTGGTGTCGCTGACGCTTATAGTTTGCCTCCCTCGCTCTTGTAACGTCACGTACGTGGAAAAAAAACAACGAAGCTTCGAATACAAATTTTCCGAGTAGCCTTTAGCAGTAAAAATCCATACATTAGCCGCACCGTTATATAAGCCGCAGAATCGAAAAATGGGGAAAAAAAAGGCGCAGCTTATAGTCCGAAGATTACGGTACATTATCTGCAACACTTTATTACAGCACAGACACCCGACAATGGTTAATTAGGTGATATTAGAAAATTTCCCACGGCACACCTGACGATCTCTCACACTGGTTGAAAATCACTGCTCTAAGCTACCAGCAGAGCTAACCGATAATTTAGACTCTTGCCGTAGCCGGTCGGTAAAAAACAGCAACAAATGTCCTTCTCGCAAAGGAAAGCTTTGAGCGCTGTCCTCTGTTCCTCTTTTAGAGGAAAAGCCATGTCTTACTCTTTCATTGTAGGGCCAAAGCCGTTTCAAACAACTTCTGTTCATCCGTATCCATCTTGCATTGTTTGCTGACTGATTCCGTAGCAGCGCTGTATTAATCTGTTTAGCTTGCTTCTGGCCCGCCTTCATCAGATACACCGATGTGATTGGTTAATGTTCGGATACAGGGGAATTGGGGAATGAGTATATTACTAATTTTCAGAATGTCTCGCTGAGCAAATTCAAATTGTGCTTGTGCGAGTACTCTGGATTTCCATGGTACCTTATTGCCCTTGCTGTTAAAGAAATGACCAAGAAATAAACAACCAATCACAGAAGCCCAGCGGGTAGTTAGCCACTCACGTCTCAGCAGGGGTGCGGCTTATGACCTCAATGACGTACGCACCGGACGTGACGTCGGGAAAGTCTGACTGCCTGTCCTTCAGCTCCTTAGCCAGCCTGCAGGAGGGACAGACAGTCAGTCAGACAGACAGTTACCTGTACTGGATTAACTGCAATATCTGACTCCTAAGTACACTGTGTCAAATGGAATTGTCAAATGACATTTGTAAAGATGATGTACGCTTTGATTTGTTGACCAGCATGCAGATTTATGACGAATTACGTGGATTTAAACAAATACCAACACGGGGAGGAATAACACAGTTGGGTGAAGTGGGATGTGTGGTTTCAGTTGCATCATCACAGGCGTGACCAAACTCACATGGGCGTGAGTGTTATCATACGGACTCCAATGTACTTCTTTCGTTGGGACGTTTGGCCTGGAACAGAAAAAAAAAAAATGTTTGTCAAATGTGGTCCAAAAATAATTAGGCATGATTGAAGATGAAGCGCAATAATAAGTTCACAAGTCTAAATGAGACCAGTCAGGACAAGACCCAGCCCATCGGCATGAAAACATGGAGTACCTTTGGCCTGTCTGTCATGGGACTCTGCCAAGAACTGTCTTATCTTGTCGGAGGGGATGGCAAAGGAGATTCCTGCAGTTACCTTCAGAGTGTTGATGCCTATCACCTCACCATCCTGCAGGGCACACACACGCGCGCACACACACCCACACACATTAATGAACATGCAGACCCACACACACATACACACACACACACACACACACACACACATACTCACACACACACATGCACACACACACACTCACACACACACAAATATGAGAAAAAAACACATGAGTAATCTCCCTGGTATCCAACTGGTTCTAATGCAGCTTCACTGAATACCGTACTGATAGGCTGAAGAAATAGCCCAGGCTTAATCACAACCCGATGTGCTGGGGCTGTCCTCGGCAAGGGGCTTTCTCTGCCTCTCTATTCTGACCTAATGCACAGAACCTCTTCCTGAAAACATATTTTCTGTAGTTGCGTAATGGGGACCGCCATGCAGAGGGTTTAACACAAGTTCTCCCTTTTACTGGCATAACTGCAACCATGGCAACGCAGAGTGTTGTGATTTAGAGCTGCAAGGAGAGCAACAACATCGTCCATGATGTTGGCTTCGCCAAAAAAGATTTCACCCCAAAGGACATGAAAGTTACTTCATGAAACCAATGTTAACATTGGTCGAACTGTTACTCGGGAAATATCTGTTTTGGTTTGAAAATGCCTCTCTTGTGCTTTGTCATTTGAGGACTTTAGTTCTCACATCGAACAATTCTAGAATATCTTCTCAATGCATGTCATTACTGATTAGGTTGGGATGAGTATTTTCATTCCTGATCCTACAAACCCTTTAAAACAACAGGTTCATGTTGCTCTCACCAGATTCACCAGCGGGCCTCCAGAATTTCCGTACTGTGAGGAGAGAAAACAACAGCAGGGGTCAGAGTTCATACGGTCAGCGAGCGTTTAAATGTTACGCAGGAAAGCACATCCTTGTCGGCCTAAAGGGGACCCTTAGCGACCCTCTGGCGACCCCTAGTGACCCCCGAACGACCCCCTAGCGACTGGTCAGACGACGGACAGTCAGAGAGGACGGTTGGGGGAGTTGTGGTGAGCTGCATTGCCAGTGTGTACCCGGCCCTCACGTTGATGATGGCGTCCGTCTGGATGTAGTCCATGTCTGAGTCGCGCAGGCCCAGCTCCTTGCCCCCCCGCTGGGTAGTGCTAACGATGCCGGTGGTGACGGTGTTCTGCAGGGAGAAGGGACTGCCGATGGCCACCACAAACTCCCCGGGACGCAGATCCGCAGAGCGGCCCAGCAGCAGCACAGGAAGCTGGATCTGGAGCGGGAACACACACAGGGACACACACACACACGGGGAGACAAACACAGGGTCACACACACACATACACAGGGACACACACACACACACACACACACACACACACACACACAGAGACACACACACACACACACACACACACACACACAGGGAGACAAACACAGGGTCACACACACAGGGACACACACACACACACACACACAGGGAGACAAACACAGGGTCACACACACACACATACACAGGGACACACACACACACACACACACAGGGAGACAAACACAGGGTCACACACACACATACACAGGGACACACACACACATACACAGGGAGACATACACAGGGTCACACACACACATACACAGGGACACACACACACACACATACACAGGGACACATACACACAAAGGGAGACACGCACAGACATACACACAGGGAGACACACACAAACACAGGGAGACACGCACAGACATACACACAGGGAGACACACACAGGGACACACACACACACAAACCCAGGGAGACATGCACAGACATCCATACACACAGGGAGACACACTTACACACACACAGGAAGACAGGCACACACACACACACACACACACACACACACACACACACACACACACACACACACACACACAGGGAGACAAACACAGGGTCACACACTCACACATGGAGAGACACACACACACACACACAGGGACACACACACACATGCACACACACACACACAGGGACACACATTCACACACACACACACACACACACAGGGAGACACGCACAGACATACATACACACAGGGAGACACGCACACACACACACACACACACACACACACACACACACACACACAGGGAGACACACACACACACACACACACACACACACACACACACACACACACACACACACACACACACAGGGAGACACACACAGACACAAACACACACAAGGCATACAATTAGATGCCTGTAAAATATATCTTGAGAAGCTTGGCAATAGACACAAATACAAAGATGCATCTAATCCTTATCCTTTTAAATCATAAAGGAACTTCCTACTCAGTCAGCTGCCTCACAGGACATGGATCCGGATCTGAATTCCAGTGTCGGTACATTCTCCGAACATGACTCCTAAATGAGTTCTCATTGGACGTCTGAAGCAGTGACGGACTGGGATTAAAAAACGGCCCTGGCATTTTCACCCACCAGCGGCCCACACGGGGACGCACACGCACACGCGTGCCCGCAACACGCAGATATAACTTCACATGCACGGAAATAACCCGCACTTTTGTAGCCCCATTGGTGATGAACTCTCTAACTTTAATATGCATAAAGACTGACTGTCCTCATTGTCCTCCTGTTTTACTCCCGGCCCCTGGTCTGTTTGCTCAGTGTCTTGAACATTACTGCAAGCGCTGGTGCTACTAGCTGAAGCTGCACAAGGCGATTTAAAAAAAACAAATCGGTCAGTTTCGCTCATTTTTCACTGTCAGCCAGCAGTAATTTCCTGGATTTCGCTCTCTTTTTCTCCGCTCCTCCCTTCTGTCGCTTAATTCCTCGATTCATAGTTCATACTCATAGTACCTACCTCAGCAGACTCTGGTATCTACCAACTTCCAACAACCCCCTATACACAGTACTGGCCCTCTTCTGCGCAGTGGGCCAGTACTTCACAAAGCTCTTCTTCGTCTCAATGTCCCCCGCATGACTAGTTTATAACACTGGAACCTTTGTCCCTTAAAGAGAGGGCGCTACTCATCCTGTAGCGACCGGCAGCAGGTGTTCGTTTGTCCGCGTTTTGTTTTTGTTTTGTTTTGTTTGTTAGATGTACTGAAAGTTCCCTGTTTTTATTCAATCGTTGATGGAAATGGACTAAATACGATTGTTCATTCAAGCAGTCGCCATGGAGATACTTTACGCTGTCATCTTATGGACCTTATGGATTTATTATGTCCAAGGCGTACGAAACCAGCAATACGAGCCGGTAAGGACATACTCCCGGGAATGTTTAATGCGATGGGACAATCCGAGCATGGGGGATTTATACTTGGACCCGCTTGTAACTGAAGACATTCTAGCCGAGATCTCCAGGCACAGGTCACCTGGAAATGATCGTAAAAACGTTTGCAAGGAGAGGAAACGGGGGAGGAGAGGTGGCGTCCGACTCAGGTTAAAACGCCAAAGATTGCGCCGTATTCCGCTCCCCTCCATAATACTCGCAAACGTCCAGTCGCTCAGAAACAAGACCGATGAACTACAAGCAAATTCGAACTATTTACATGAATACAGGAACGCCTGTATTATGGCCTTCAGTGAGACGTGGTTGTCGTCCAGAGACTCCGATGCGGATTTATCGATCAGCGGCTTTGGGGCGCCTGTCAGGTCCCAGGACAGGGACGCCGAATCTACGGGGAAATCTCAGGGTGGTGGTGTGTGCGTATATATTAACCAGCGGTGGTGCAGCAACATCACCGTCAGGGAATCAATATGCACAGCTGACATCGAATTGCTATCTATCTCTGTTCGCCCGTTCTATCTCCCAAGAGAATTCCCCCAGATATTTGTGACTGTAGTGTATATTCACCCCAAGGCTAACACACAAACTGCTGCCGATACTATTCACAAGGTGACTCAAAGACTTCAATCACTTTCCCCGGATGCCCCGTGTCTCCTTATGGGAGATTTTAACATCTGCAAACTGAGTAAAAGTCTCAACCTCTATCAATACGTCACATGCCCAACTAGGAAAAATAAGACTTTGGACATGTGCTATGGCTCAATTAAGGAGGCTTACAAGGCCTCCCCTCTGCCCCCCCTTGGTTCCTCAGATCACCGTGCTATCCATCTCACCCCTGTGTACAGACCTGGGCTTAAGAGGGGGAAAGTAAAAACTAGAGAGATTAAGGACTGGAATGATGAGTCTGTTTCTAAATTACAAGGTTGTTTTGATTGCACCGATTGGAATGTCTTCAAGGACTCAGATATTGATGAGCTGACTGACACTGTATGCTGTTATATCTCTTTTTGTGAGGAGTCTGTTATTCCTACAAAACATGTAAAAGTGTATGCAAATAATAAGCCATGGGTCACTAGTTCCCTGAAACAAGTGCTTATGAAAAAACATAGTGCTTTTCACAATGGGGATGAGGATGAAAATAGAGAGGCAAGGAGGTCAGAGCAGAAATCAAGAGGGCTAAATTACAATATAAAAATAAGATAGAGGAGAGACTGGGTAGTAACAACTTGAAGGCAGCATGGGATGGTGTTAAAAGAATGACAGGTTTGCATAAAACACAAAACAAGCCAGTCCATATCCCAATGTATAAGAGTGATAGCGATTTATCTGAAGCATTGAACACTTTTTTTTCACGTTTTGATATTCATGACTTTTCAGATGAACATAAGAAATTAACTGAGGAGCAAGCTCTGGTAAAGTCCACACCATTCTCAATTACACAAGAAGATGTCAGGTCAGTATTTAAGAGAAATAAGGTCAATAAAAGTCCGAGTCCAGATGGCATTACTGGGAGATTGTTAAAGTGCTGTTCAGAACAGCTCTGCGGGGTGTTCACTGATATTTTTGAGATGTCCTTGGAACAGAGAAGGGTCCCAAAGGCATGGAAGGAGTCCATTATTGTTCCAGTGGCAAAGAGCAACACTACAAAGAGTTTAAATGACTTCAGGCCAGTGGCATTGACCTCACTGGTCATGAAGTCATTCGAAAAGATGTGTATTTTGTTGTTAAGGGTGGGTGAGGCCCTGGACCCAAGGTAATTTGCATACAGGGCTAGAAGAGGGGTGGAGGATGCCCAGATTACACTACTAAATCTCCTGTACAGCCATCTAGATGGTCCGGGCACACACGCCAGGCTTTTGTTTTTAGATTTTTCTTCTGCTTTTAATACTATCCAGCCACATTTCTTAACTTTCAGAACACAACGAGTAAAGGTAAATGGTTGTCTTTCGGAAAGGCGTGTCTCTTCCACTGGCCCTCCCAGGGTTTTGTACTTTCCCCTCTACTGTATATCCTCTACACTAATGACTGTAGAAGTCAACATATAAATAGACACATCCTGAAATTTGCTGATGACTCAGTTATTGTTAGTTTACTGCATAAGCATGAATCTCAGCATGGGCCAGTGGTTGATGAGTTTGTCAGTTGGTGTGACAAGTCTTTTCTTCAGCTTAACATCTCAAAGACAAAAAATATGGCCATTGATTTTAGAAGAAACCAATCTTGTTCTCCACCACCTACATACATATATGGAAACTGCATAGAGATGGTTGACCAGTATAAATATCTGGGAACAATGATAGACAATAAACTCAAATTTGACGTTAATACTGATACTATTTGCAAGAAGGGGCAACAACGATTGTACTTCCTTCGGAAGCTTAACTCCTTCAATGTCGATAAGGTTATGTTGTCTTTATTTTATAAATCTTTTATAGAATCTGTTCTTTTTCTTTTATTGCCTGGTATGGGGGCATCAGCCTTAGGGACAAAAACAACCTCAGCCATATTGTGAAGGTGGCTGGGAAGTTGATTGGCTGTCCACAAGTATCCTTGCTGAACATTTATGAGAAGCAGGTTACTAAGAAAGCATATATTGGACTGTAAAAATCACCCCCTTCATTGTTCATTTGAGGCCCTTCCCTCAGGCCGGAGACTAAGGGCCCTATCTTGCATCCGGCGCAAGTGACTTAGTCACTGGCGCATGTGTCGTTGCTAGTTTACAACTGGCGCAGAGCGTTCTTTTCCCACCACCGCCACTCGCCGGTAAATTAGGGATTGATCATGCGCCCCAAGGGGCGGTTCGGCGGAAGGAGGAGGCGTGTTCTGGCGCAAACGGTATTTTGCCGTTTCTGAATACCATTGCGCTACTGACCAGGAAATACCTGGTTTAAAGTCAGTGGCGCGTTGTTCAGATGCTATTTTAAGGGCGCATGCATACGGATTGCTTGTGCACCTCGCGCATACACTTTGCGTCTCCCATCTACCTAGCCGCACATTCTTGGTAAATTATTTGGGAAAGAACAGCTGATGCAGCGGTAATAAGTTGTACTTTTAAATCAATGCATCTGCAAACACCGTACAGCAAAACACATATTTTCTTGACAGAGACATCGTGTAGGCCTACATGCCCATAACTTTTAGGATTGATGAGTATTTGATCGTGAAAAACATTGTTTTACCGCGAGTGAGTGTTAAAAAGAATGAATGAATGCGGGCGCGTGCGTGTGCTCTGTTTAAACACACGCAAACTAAACACGTAACGCATAATACAATCAATGGCAATGTCTATTACCACGGGGACACATGCATATTAGGATAGCATACAATACTGATAAGAAACAATGTTTATAATGTATTGCGTATATCATTAAATAGAACCACAGTTACCGCATATCATATGTTATATCATATACGTTTTCTTTGCCGAAATTTATTTGAGGACTCAGTTGTGGAAGAAAAACCCTTATTCCATGTGTGAATTCGGCCATATTATTTGGCAATAAAGTGAGCCATTTGCAGTTTGAAATTCATGTGCATCTGTCTCATCGGAGACTGCAGACGCGCTGTCAAAATATCAACTCGTCCGATTCAAATGCGCTCATGGCTCTTAAAGGGGATGGGAGCTGGCACACTCATTGGTTTGTTGGACGTTACGCCCAAACCACACCTACGGGTAACTAGGCTGCTTCAGACCAACCCCTTTGACACTTGCGCCGCGACGCAAGTGTCATTTATCCGCCTGTAAAATAGCGATAGCGCCGTAGAACCGCCCACAAAGCTACTTGCGCTTTGCGCTTCCCACTTGCGTTTCAGACCGTTAAAATAGGGCCCTAAGAGTCCCTCTTTCTAAGTCCAATAGGTCAAAGAACTCTTTTATTCCTAGCGCAATTCGTTTGCTAAATTTGCACAATTCTTTGCACATACCTGTAAATGTATTTGAATCAGATGACTAGATAAGTATGACAGTTTTTTAACTTATTAGCCCGTGTCTATCTCCTTGTTGTGTGTCCTTGTGTATATTGTGTTTTTATGTTTTTATGTGTACCTGACTGCAAGACAAGTTTCCCTTTTTGGGACAATAAAGTTAAACTGAACTGAACTGAACTGACGCGGCCTGATTCGGTTTTGAAATTCCCAGAAGTCATTGCTTCATAGAACTTTTGTAAACCAATAATACAATTAAAAATACAGGCAGAATTGTTGTATTTCAATTTCAAACAATGCACTTTTTAAACATCTGATTGAATAAGGCAACAAAATAATGTAGACCGATGTAAGTATTAAGGGCAACCATGACTGTAGTATATAGACACTCATATCTGGTATAAATACTGATTCGGGATTTAGAGACAAATGGCTAATTTGAAGCTTTTAACACTATAGATGCTTGATAGTGGGCCAAGAGATAATGTGGGGCCGCGTTGCGCAAAGCAGCCGCGCGAACCCGACAAGCATGCCGCCCCGTGATTGGCCAGCCCAAACGGCCCACGAGAGGCCGCGGCCCCTCTGGCATCTGCCCGAATGCCAGACCGTCCAGTCCGTCACTGGTCTGAAGTGCTGCAGGCGAGCAGGAAGCTGTTCCCTCAGCTTGTGACACGCTGTTAGCCTTCTCTCCAAAGGGAGCATAGGAAACCCTCAGAGTGTGTGTGGGGACCCCCAGAAGGGCTTCACCCACAGCGCCACACACACACACACACACACAATACCGGATTAAGGGATTTCAGTCACCTCTGTTGTTTCTGGATGAGTTGGCTTTCTGTTTGTGTGTAGTTTACACATAATGTTAAAACATTTACTTAAAAACACACACACACACACACACACACACACACACACACACACACACACACACACACACACACACAGAGACACAGACAGACAGACAGACAGACAGACAGACAGACAGACAGACAGACAGACAGACAGACAGACAGACAAATACAGAACACACGACACACACACACATGACACATCACAATCAGTATTATTGGCTTATTGACTCGACTTGTCTAGGCAAATATTATTTCTCATAAATAACCTTGGCCCACACAGTTTAATCTGTCTGTATATTTTCTGTATGTATCAGATTCTTATTATTTGCAATTAGTAAATGTAACGTCTATGTACTTCTGCTATGTACATGTACAATCAACAGATGTTGAACCATCAAGTTGTCGGTTCAAGGTGAGTGGTCAAATAATTAAACTGGAAACAATGGTGCCAGAATATGTGTGTGTGTGCATGCATCCGCACACACGCGCAAGAACGCACACACACACACACACACGAACGCACGCACGCACGTTCGCACGCACACACAAACACTCACACACACACACACGCGGGTACCAGATAGAGAACCTCAAAATACAAACCAAAAAGCATGCGTGCGCATCTCGCTCTCTCCCTGTGTATGTGTGTGTGTGTGCATGTTGCAGTTAGTGTTGACATTAGAACTCGTCACAAAACAAAAGCTTTCTTGGCAGTAGAGCCGTTGCTAGTTTTGCTGCATGAACTGATTTCCATCTGACCCAGAGCAGGAGACCAGTACCTGCTACAGCCAGAAACCCTGTATCCCTTTATTTCCCTGATGCTAAACCTTAGTGGACCTTGGTAACTAGCAGACTTCCTGCTGTCCCACTGACCTTCTTCACTCACAGCCCAGAAACAGAAGACGACATGGAGCAGCATCTCTGTTCTGAGGGCTTCAGGCGGCCACTGTGTGTGTGTGTGTGTGTGTGTGTGTGTGTGTGTGTGTGTGTGTGTGTGTGTGTGTGTGTGTGTGTGTGTGTGTGTGTATGAGTGTGTGATGACATACAGATGTTTTCTCTCATTTTCTGTTGCGAAAAAAGAGGGAGAGAGAGGGTTGATCCTTTCCATGTGTGTTTGGGAGTGAAACTGTGCAAGTAATATCATTAGAGTAGGGTTTTTATGTTATGCCATCTTATTTGTATGTCACTTTTTTTTTTTTGTACTATTAATTTATTCAATTGAATTTGACCCGCTATAATATTTAAATCTTCATGATATACTGTATATAACCCAGAAGGAAACCAATTCCAACACCTTTCTACCGGAGCAACGCCCAGACACAGCCCAAACGCAGCCCTCTGTATTCTTTACCTTCTCCTCAACAGAGAGATGTATCTGCTCTGCCCCGACCTGGCTGCACCATGTGGCACCACACCAGTGAAATGGAAGACAGTTCTAAACTACCTTCCTTCTGCAATAAAATCTGATCCGCCCTCAGCATAGAAACGGAAACCAAAGGCACCTGATGCATGGTTTGGTTACTAAACATGGGTACTGTTTGTTTTTCCTGAAAGAAGAACTAACTACTCCCAAACAATAAGACAATTGGAGAAGATAGAGTAGTACAGGAGGTGAGACAGAGGGGCAATCGGTGGAGGGGAGGAGGTGTTACAGGGGTATTACAGGGAACTCCCATCATATGACCCTGGGTTCATTATGATAGTGGTCCTGATTATAAAGTGTCTTGGGGAAGCTGTGTTTTTGAACTGTGAAAAAAAAGAAAGGCAGCAAAATCACAGCGAAAGCAACAACAATACCACGAGACTGCTTACACAAGGCTTCAAGGATTCTCTCTCTCTCTCTCTCTCTCTCTCTCTCTCTCTCTCTCTCTCTCTCTCTCTCTCTCTCTCTCTCTCTCTCTCTCTCTCTCTCTCTCTGATTTGTCCCTCTGTACAGTCTATCTTCTCACTCTCTCTCCCACTCTCTTGATTATCTCTCTTTCTTGTCTCATTTCTTCCATGGTTCATGGGGATGGTATGTTTTGTTGATCTGTTCCTTATCTCACCCCTGATTCATCCCATATCACTTCTCTCACTCTCTTTGTCTGTCTCTTTGTGTCTCTCTCCGTCTCTCTCTCTCTATCTGCCTCTCTTTGTCTCCCTATCTCTGTCTCTGTCCCTGTCTCTGTCCCTGTCTCTCTCTCTCTCACTGTCTTAGCAGAGCAATCGGCTTCCGACTGAAAAAAAAGAAAATCTAATACCAAAAATGGATTAGAATTCGAGTCCCTAGAATCCCAACAGCAGCAGTTCACTATCATTCCTCATCACCATAAGTCTTGGCTGAAGATGATGCAGAGGTCTTCATCCCTTCTGTCTGTGCCACAAAATCCCCTTCAGGCTCCATTCTGCCATTACTAATGACACAATAACATCCCTGTCATCATCTTGAATTCTGTTTTGGTTTTCCTCTTCAGAATGATGTGATACTTTCAGATTCCTGGTTCTGCTTTAAATGTGTCACAACATGGATTCCGTAAGCTGGTCCTCGATAATCGCTGTTAGTTTTAGATCTTTTTATAAAGCTTTTGAGGACTCGTTATGATGATGGCACCCCTGCTTTTGGCAGGTAATAAACATTAAATAAATCATTGTAAGGTAATTATAAGGGTATTCATTTGAATTCCTCAGAGTGCAGAGGATGGAGAAATTAAGGACTTGTTGTGTTGGTGTGCAATCCCTGCTTGGCTGGAAGTGACACCATCATTCCGAGCCCTGAACAATTATCTAAAACTAATTAGTGACAGCGAAAAAAAACAGGAACCCTCCAAGTCACCTTAGGGAGCGTCCAACGGAGGCAAGAGACAAGCAATAGAATATGTATCAAAACAAAAAGTGGATGTATGTGTGGTGAAAGATGACAGGAAAGGAAACAGAAAATACAAAAGGGGATAACGTTCTGAGGGAGGGGTGAACCGGGAGGCAGCGAGACGTACGAAGAAGAGGACATTTCGGTTCTGAGTTCAGGTCCCAATGCTGAGTCATGGTGGACCAGTCTTCCCTCTCAGTGTCCAAGATCTCAAAGTGACCCTCCTTGCTTCCACTTAACCTTGGTGACACCACAGAAATATTATATTTTCATCCGATATGATCTTTTTGAAATATATCGGGATATTTTTCATGTCACATGTGCCAACATTGTTGCAGCTGCCCTTAATCACCAATCATGAACGAGCGTGTGCTCACCGGCGTGTTGATCTGGATCAGAGCGATGTCCGCCTTCTCATCCACATCTTTGATTGTGGCGTCGTAGGTGGCGCCGCTCTTCAGCTCCACCTGGTGGAGGCAGGAAGGTTTTGTTAACGCACCCACAAGAACTAGAACACCATAGAAAGAGATTTTGAACTACGCTTTGCTTCGCTCTGATTTATATTCCAATGCAACACTGATGTCTTCATGTACCGTAGAGAAAAGCAATCCTTGTAGTCAGAGTACCACAAATGACCTCTGAAGCTACTTGTACTACTTGTACAAGTAGCTACTTGTCAAGATAACCGCTTAGCTCTGAAACACCATTTCCTTTCTCTTACTTCTTCTGATTTGCTTGTTTCACTCAACAATCCCAGGAGCAATAACAATAAGACAACGACATGAGGAATAATATTTTTTTGATGAGACAATTTTTACAAAGGAATATCCGAGAAATGCAACAGAAGCGGACATCACTTAGCCCCTGGCCCTATCTGGCCTCCGGTAATCAACGTGACCTCCACAGCCCCGCCCTCTCTCTCTCCTGATCACGCCCAGCTGAGCTCCTCCTTCCAGCGCCTGAGAAGGTAGGATATACAACGTATATTCCTTGTTTGGCTGCAGGAGACGAGGGTTTGATTCCCTACCTTAACCCTGTGCTTGTTGGCCACCACGTGGGCGTTGGTCACTATCAAGCCATCCTCTGACACAATGAAGCCCGACCCGCTGGCCACCGCTACCTCACGCTTAGAGAACACCATCCTGACAGAGTCGGGACAGCAGGCATCATTAAGTAGACGGGTGGAAGATACGATGTGGATTTATTGATTTTGTTGTTTTGGTGTCATTTTATTTACGGTTGGAACAGCTGTTACGAGTTTTATTTTACAAAGTTTTCTTGAATACTTGATTCTGATTGGTCAGTTACAGCATTCTACGGTCTGTTCTGATAGGTCTATAACAGCATTCTAAGGTCTGTTCTGATAGGTCTATAACAGCATTCTAAGGTCTGTTCTGGTTAGTCAGTTACAGTTACAACTGACCATCTCAATAATATTTGAATAATAAAACAACCCTCCTAAAATCAACAGTACTAACTAACACTACTGCTACTCAGTCGGTGTGTGCAGCTCACTTGCGGTACAGCTCGATGTGGACCACGGCGGGGGCGATCTTCTCCACCACGTCGGCGATGAAGTTGAACTTGAAGCGCAGGCTGTCTGGATTCTGCTGGACTGCTGAACATACAACACACTGTTGGGGGGTCGTATGTACACACCCACACACGTATACGTAACACACACACACACACACGTATATGTGTGGCAGACGCCAGGGAGGAGTGAGGGGAGTGGTGGGTCTGGCAACCTGCCGGCTCCGCCCCCAGGCCGCACATGGACTTCCTCACATTAAAGGGCAACTTCACCCATTTCCATTTAAGCTTTGTATCGTTAGAAACCCACTCATATTTTTGAATGGTCGAGCATCATTCCCTTATTTTCTGGAGAGGCTGGAGAGATCCGTATCGATCTCCAACACTTCCTGTTTAGAATGACGCAATATGACGATTTTTGCGTGGAAGTAAATAGGAAATGTAAGAGGGGAGGATTCTCGTAAGACTACAACCACTAGTCCCACCCCTCATAGGGGGTGGGACACACTGACGCTACAGACCTATTAGAGCAGTGCCAGTGGGTGGGACTTCACCAGCAGAAACTAACATCCACAGCGTCTGAAGCTAAGCTAACAGAGGCTGTTGATACAACTGAAGTACAATGGTGGAGGGTACTGGATCTGACATAGAAGATGGCACCATGCAAAAGTTCACCATTTCGAAAGAAATACAAACGAGGACTACCGTATTTTCCGCACTATAAGGCGATTATAAGGCGCACCTTCAATGAATGGCCTATTTTAGAACTGTTTTCATATATAGGGCGCAACGGATTATAAGGCGCATAGAATAGAAGATACTGCAGTCAAACGTTTGACTGGGGTCGCGTTATGCATCGACTAGATGGAGCTGTGCTAAAGGGAATGTCAACAAAACAGTCAGATAAAGTCAAACTTTATTAAGCGTTCTGACAACTCCGTTCACTCCCATGGTAATGATGTTCAAACGTTAATGTGCATATTAACAATATCTCCCAGCCTTGTTCAGTTGTAAAAACGTAAAAGATACACAGTCTGATACCGCTAATTCAAACGTTGCATAAGTGCATAACTCAACATTGTTCAGTTACGTATAACACTTAAAGCTCACTTTTTCAGTTCATTCCCCGTCCACTAGGGATGGGCAAAATGATTATTTTCCGGGAACTAGTTCTTTCAGTTCAGTTCACTATAACGATTCGTTTATTTGATTCGTTCGGTTTGATTCGTTCGTTACGTCAGATTACATCTTAAAAAAAATAAAAAATAAAAAAACTTTTTAAACTTTTTTTTATAATTCTTTTTTTTTGTAATTGGTCGTGGGTCCAGAAAGGACCGTCAAGACCGCAGTCCGCCGTTTGGAGATGCCTGCTACATAGTATGTCAAACGTCCCACCAATATTTATACCACTTGCTTACTCTCTATATTTCATTCATGGTTTTACATTTATAATTTTATTTTACTGTACATTTAATTCTTCATTGTTCAGGCATTACAGAACTTGCATGGTCATAAATAAAAAATACGAACTGCAGTTTAATTTCTTTGTTTGTTCTTAAATTGACGTAGAATGGAGCAAAGACTCCTGGGATTGGGAAATGCGTTTATCCAATAAACAGATGGAGGTCAAGTCTATTTTCGAAAAAATGTAGGGGGATATATGAGTCGAATGGTATGACCCAAGATACGTCAGACAGAGAAAGCGCGCATATTCGACGGTACCGCCTTGTCATTGGTTTACCCAGGTGCCATTCCAACACCATTGCTACCTCTCATTGGCTGAATCTTTGAGAAAGTTGTAGACTCAATCAATGGAAGTCGCGGGGAGACGGAGCTCTGTTCGTTTGTATATTTTATTTACGTGACCATATGTTTGGTTTATGTTAAAAAAAAAGAATCAAAGAACCAGTTCTTCTTGTTTTGGGGAACCAGTTCTTGTCGTTCACGTTCGGGATTCGTTCGTTGTAACGAATCAGTCGCGACCGACACATCCCTACCGTCCACGAATCCCTCGAATTCTTCTTCATCAGTGTCCGAATTGAACAGTTGGGCGAGTACGGCATCCAACATGCCCGGCTCCCTCTCGTCATTATCCGAGTCAGTGTCGCTGCTGTTGCCTGGCAGTTCATTGATTATTCCTGCCTTTGTGAAAGCTTGGACCACAGTTGAGACAGATATATCAGCCCAGGCATCCACGATCCATTGGCAGTAAGTCGCCCGGCGCTGTCTCCCCGTCTTGGTGAACGTGTGTTCGCCTTCTCAGGCCCCGTCCACACAAAGCCGATTTTTTGGTGTAACCGCATAAGTCTTGTCCGTTCAGCCGACGTCCAGATGGAGCCGGCGTATCCGGTGCCCGAAACCGCACATTTCTGAAACCGCTCTCGGAGGTGGTTTCAAATCTATCCGGACCTATACGGTTTCGTGTTATGATTCGTGTGGACGTCTGAAACGCTTGATGGCATTAGCCCCCCATCATCTGGGGGACGTCAGAGTTGTGTTGAATATTTTATTTATTATTTTATTTGTATTCTTTTTGTAGCTTTAAATAAAGCCCCTTGATAAATGTAATTAGTAACTGTACATTAAAAAGTATTTCTGTTGATGCGCTCCACTTTTTTCTGTGGAGAACCAGCACCTTGAATATTTACTACAGCGTTTCTACAGCTCGATGCGGTTTCAAAATGACTCCGTCTTTACGGAGATATCCCTGAACCGCATTAAACTAAATCGGATCGTTTTCACCAACTAATACTCAATGTTTTGTGAAATGATTTTCAAAAAGTCTTGCTGTATCAGCTTGGTAGATGGAACAGCGAGGTGTCCGATAGGCGGAGATCTAGATCAGCGGGAGTGGCCAGCGAAGCTGTGTATCGTGGTGCATGGTGGGAGTTGTTGTCTTCAATCCACAAGGGCCAAAAAGTCACTTTCTGCCTTTTCTCGGTCAAGACGGCACCAAATTTGAATTTTATTTTACCCAATTTCAATACATATTCATGCCTCCACCAGTGAAATGCTCCTTTAAGAGGGCTAGCCAACAACAGAGATGGGGTGGTTGGAGAGGTTGATCGTCGGGGAGTACGGTATTGCCACAAACGAGAGAGAGAGACAGGTGGAAATACCATGTGGTTGGTTAGGGGTGGGCCCTGACTGAGGTGGAGGAGCTTTTCCCCACCCTGGTGATTGCTGTTACTCAGTAATTAAATCACCCTATCTTGGAACTGCTTGGTGTGTTGTGTCATTTATTCTGTTCAACTTGGTGACGTGGAAACCCCACACCCACAGCCCTGCTCCAATATACACAAACACAATGTTGGCGGGCCGTACGTAAACACACACGCACACACACGTATCCATATACACACACAAACGTATAAGTATATACACATACAGTGTTGAGGTACGTATGTAAACACACACACACGTGAACACATACAAACACACACAGATCATGTGAAGGTATCCGTTAATGTATACAAATGTATTTGTGTATGTAACCAAACATACACACGCATACATGTACACAAACATTCACACGCATACATATACACAAACATACACACACATACAAATGTAGATACATAGGCATGTTGCACTAACTTAAAAATACATTTACACACATGCATATATGCAAAGATAGATAAACAAATATATACACATATACACACATTATCGCTCTATGTCTTTAAGAAATATATCAATGTATTAAAGAGAGTTTGTAAAGTTGACTGAACATATTGCTAATGGCACAAGCTAGCTTCCCTTTTAATTGACAATGACTCTGAGGAATGGTCGGGGCCTCGGGCCAAATGTGGACTGCAGTGAGGGGTCGGGCCCCCAGCAGCTGGGACAGCAGCTGGGCCCTCTGGGTTTGCTCCGTGACTTGAGGCCCAGTAGTTCACTAACATCTGGACGAGTGTTTAGGAGTGCGTTCAAGTAGATGGATGAAACAAATGAGTCATGTTAGGGAGTGTAATTGACAATCTGTTTGTGTGTGTGCGTGGGTGTTAGTGTGTGTTGGTGTGTGGGTTTGTGTGTGTGTAATTGAGGAAGTAGGAGGGAAAATATGGAAGTAAATCTGTCTCATCGGATTTTGAAAATAAAAAGCCATTGAATAGCACTGAATATTTATGCATTGAAATAACGTGTCTGGATTTTTTACCTCTGAATAATACACTTCTTAAACTTTCAACAAATCATTTTCACCTTTATTTTGAATGAAAAAAAAATTCAACTGAAATATTTTCAACCTCCCCAAATTCAACATGCCAAATTCAGCTGCAAAATTCAATGAATGAAATTCTGTGTTAACTTTCGGGGACCCAAGGTAGAGCAATTGATCCTAGATTCTAGATTGCGTACAAGCAAGAAGAGCGAGCGGGAATAAGAGCGTCACTCGTTAGATACCCGACTCTGATGCGGGAAGGCATGCGCAAAGCAGGTTTTAGCCATGTCCAAAGGCATTGGCTGTGATGACAGTGCTTTCTTTCATTTGACACAGTAGCCTATAATAGGAAACACTCAAAGGTAAATCAAAGTAATTAAACACGGACTGTAGCTATTTATGGGGAAAGAAGCAATGTGGTGGACCATACTAAATGCCCTATCCATTGAATGGGTCTGTAAAATCCTAATAAAATAAAATAAAATGTATTTAATAACAAGGTGTTTTTGTTATAATCACACCGTTTTAGTTTTTTTACTGCAGCATGAAATAAACAAACTAATGTCTGTATGTTAAGTGTGTGACTGTAGTGATTTTGCTGGATTTGCAAGCAGCATAAGGGTAATTGTAGTGGTATAAGAGCCCAATTTATTAGGGCACCAATATGGGGCGATGTGAGGACCCTTTGGCAAAGTTTGGTGTGATGCTGGGGCGATCTGAAGCCCGCTGCCCACTGTGGAATGAGAGTGCAGAGCCGACAGTATTGCGCACTGAGTGGCAACTGAAGCGGCAGTAGCCTGTAGCTCCAGTGGAAGCATGGTGTGCTTCGGGAACAAGCTCCCGATAGAAACCTCATTTTAAATTGTCATCCTCATATCTGTATCATGCCACTAGGGGCGCTATACTGCCGGCTCTGTGCGCTTGTTGCGCTCTCGTTATATCACCACAGATTGATTTTTTTCGTTTAATATTTTGTTTAATTCCGAAGAAAAAAATTCAGATACGTTACTTCGATGTATAAATATTAAGTGCTTAAAATTCAATGGCATTTGATTTTTTAATTTCTGATGAGACAGATTTACTTCCATACCTAAACCCTTACCTTCTTCTCAATGACATGTTTATAATCCTCCAAAATTGCTTTGGATTTAAGCATCTGCAAAGTAACTAAATAGTCAGCTTTGGCTGTCAAATTCCTCCCATGTTTTAGTGAGAACCAGATCCATCCATTACCCCCATCTGTCTCTATTAGGGATGAGTCGGTCGCGACCGATTCGTTCACAACGAACGAATCCCGAACGTGAACGACAAGAACTAGTTCCCCAAAACAAGAAGAACTGGTTCTTTGATATTTTTTTTTTAACATAAACCAAAAATATGGTCACGTAAATAAAATATACAAACGAACAGAGCTTCGTCTCCCCGTGACTTATATTGATTGAGTCTACAATGTTCTCAAAGATTCAGCCAATGAGAGGTAGCAATGGTGTTGCAATGGCACCTGGGTAAACAAATGACAAGGCGGTACCGTCGAATATGCGCGCTTTCTCTGTCTGACGTATCTTGGGTCATACCATTCGACGTGGGGCCACTCATATATCCCCCTACATTTTGTCGAAAATAGACTTGACCTCAATCTGTTTATTGGATAAACGCACCAAATGACGTAATCTGACGTAACGAACGAATCAAACAAACGAATCGTTATAGTGAACTGAACTGAAAGAACTAGTTCCCGGAAAAGAATAATTTTGCCCATCCTTAGTCTCTATACTTTAAATATAACATATATCATAGAATATATAAATATATATGGATGTATATCAGATAAATTATGCAAGAGATATTTCTGGTTCTATCAAACCAGTCAGATATGACGCCTTGTTCACACTACATGCGTCCGTTGACGGATGGGGGCTTTTTGACATATCCATGTGTTCTTCTGGGTTGTATTACAAAGGCGATTTCATTGGACAGTGTCCTTGCGTATATTTGCATAACGCAGTCTGATTGGCTGATGGATCCGTCGCTGCCTGAAAAGTTGAACATTTCTAAACTTTTTGACTCAGGCGAAAAGGTGGAAAGCATTGGACTGATTAAGGATTACATACAGTATCCTAAAGGAGGTGGATGACCCTTTTCCCACCCTGACTTTGTACTGCTCTGTGTATTGTGTGGTTTTCTGTTCAAGTTGGTGGTGTGGAAACTCCACAGCCAGCTGGTCAGCTATGTATCCATGTATCTCGTATGTATTATGTATCTACTGTATGTATCTATGCCTATATAGTGGTATGCTTCAAGAATTTACGACATATTTGCTGATCATTTTAAATGTTAGAACCAATGGGTATACCACAGCAGTAGGCCAGAGGTCTGGACCAACCACCAAAACTTCTAAATGAAAATGAATGGATTCACTATGGGACCAAATGGCAGCCGTCCAAGTGCTCCAGCAATAACTTTCACATTGAAAAATGAATTACGATAACGACATGTGTCGTTGCTAGTTTACTACTGGCGCAGAGCGCTCTTTTCCCACCACCGCCACTCGCCTGTAAATTAGGGATTGATCATGCGCCCCAAGGGGCGGTTCGGCGGAAGGAGGAGGCGTGTTCTGGCGCAAACGGTATTTTGCCGTTTCTGAATACCATTGCGCTACTGACCACGAAATACCTGGTTTAAAGTCAGTGGTACAAACACCGTACAGCAAACACATATTTTCTTGACACAGACATCGTGTAGGCCTACATGCCCATAACTTTTAGGATTGATGAGTATTTGATCGTGAAAAACATTGTTTTACCGCGAGTGAGTGTTAAAAACAATGAATGAATGCAGGCGCGCGTGTGTGCTCTGTTTAAACACACGCAAACTAAACACATAACGCATAATACAATCAATGGCAATGTCTATTACCGCGGGGACACATGCATATTAGGATAGCATACAATACTGATAAGAAACAATGTTTATAATGTATTGCGTATATCAGAACCACAGTTACCGCATATCATATGTTATATCATATACGTTTTCTTTGCCGAAATTTATTTGAGGACTCAGTAATTAGGCTGCATCAGACCAACCCTTTTGACACTTGCGCCGCGACGCAAGTGTCATTTATCCGCCTGTAAAATAGCGATAGCGCCGTAGAACCGCCCACAAAGCTACTTGCGCTTTGCGCTTCCCACTTGCGTTTCAGACCGTTAAAATAGGGCCCAAGGTCTCATCTCTCAGCAACACTCTGAGACCAAGTCAGGTGAGCATCCTGCATAATTCTACAGTGATGAAGGAGGCCGGCACTCGCTGGCAGGATCTTATCGTTGTAGCCTGCGTGTTCCAGCTAGAATCAGACGCCATTTTTGCGTTCCCAGAGCTTTACTCATCGTTTATCAGGCCATGTCTCCACCTGTGATGACGAGCTGCTCTTCTGATGCTAGTGATTATGCTTTATGGGTTCACGGTAAGGCAGTATATATTCAGTGAATGCTCTTTCGATTGTGTGTGTGTGAGTTTGTGTAGAGGTGTGGTTATGTGGTTAGAGAGAGGTGCATGTAAGAGTGTGTTGGAGTGTATTGTGTGTACATGTGTGAATGCAAGTGCATTGTGTGTCCTCTCCCATATGCCCCAAACGCTGATCTGTGGCGCTCTACGTTAGTGTTGACCGAGCTGAAGGGTTTGGGCCCAGGATTCGTTTTTTCCTCAAGAAAACCCAGAGGCGCTGAATAGAGCCCGCCTCCAGCTGTCAGTCAAAACACAGTGCGGGCAAAAGAGGAATCTGTGCCAGGAGGTTTGCACCGACCTGAAGCTATAAGGAAGGTTTTTAAAAGTCTTAACATACTATGTTAAAGGTGCTATGACATGCTATTTTATGGATGCTTTAATGTAGGTATTATTGGGCCAATAACACAGTATTCAAAGACGTTCCCGAAATTCAGCCGTGGTGCAGAGTTACAGCCACTCCGAGCCAGTCACACATTGAGCTTCCCCCAAATGCGCTTTTTTGGTGTCTGTAGCTATAATGCAAATGAGGAGGAGCGAGGCGGGTCGAGGAGGAGGGTGGGGGTGTGGCCCTGAGCAGCTTGCAGCCACGGTAACATGCGCTCTGTTTACAGTGGATGTATCACAATGGCGAGGCGCACACAGCCTTTAGCCCTATTCTGTAAAGATTCTAGAACACACGGGAGTCCTGGAGCTCTACATCTAAATAATATCATATAGCCTACTTAGATATCTATATAATATATATTATCACGGCCAAAAGCTGTGTGAGCCGATATTATGAATCTCCAGCGACCGCGTTGGGTTCTTCCACGTCCACATCAATGTGAAGTTGTCAGGGTGTGTGTGTTTCCCTGTGTTTCCCTCCTGTGTTGATTACTGTTCCCTCCCCTAATGTGTCTCAGCTGTTCCTCGTTGTGTTTGTTATTTAAGCCCTTGTCTTTCCTTTGTTCCTTGTGCTGTCATTATAGTTTGTTGGTCCTGCGTGCTCTCTGTGGCTACCTGTGTTCCCTTACTCCTTGCTCCTTGCCTTAGCCTTTTGGCAGAAATAAAGTGCCGTTTCCTTTACCCGTCTGCATCTGGGTCCTACCTGCCTGCCTGCACCCGCAAGCCCCTAACAGAAGTAGACTGAACCGCGACAAGGAGGAGGAAGGGATTGTTGCCGGGCAGCGCTTAGGCACCTCCGCCTCCTGCAGCGCCGAGGCGGTGGTCCCTCTGCAGCGGGAAGCGGGGCTCAAGTGGGAGACATTCGCCGCCAACAATCCCTTTCTCCTCCATGTCGTGGTTCATGTTCTTGAGGGAGTCAAAGCCAAAGTTCCTTTCCTCCAATTCATTCTCAACCATGGCTGAGATAACCCCCACTACGAGTCTCGTTGTAGAAATACCAGAGACGAGAGTCCGACGTGTTATGCGTCATAACACCAAAAGCAGAACGGTTATCCAAATAACAAGGGAGTGTACAACACTTGCGTTACAGTCCTGGAGCTCTATATATAAATAATATCATATAATACATAGATATCTATATCATATAATACATATTATCACGGCCAAAAGCTGTGTGCGCCTCCTGACGATATTATGAATCACAAACGACTTTGTCGGGTTCTGCGACGTCTCTGGTTCTTCCACTTTCACATCAATCTGAAGTAGACTGAACCGCGTGCTGCCGGCTGCCCGCTGCCGGGCGGTGGTGCTTCGGGGCGGTGGTGCCTTGCGGCAACCGGCGGCATGTCGCAGTTCATGTACTTCAGGGAGTCAAAGCCAAAGTTCCTTTCCCCCAATTCCTTCTCAACCATGGCTGAGATAACCCCCATACAGTGTTGTGGAAGTACAAGAGACGTCAAAGAACCGACAAGAAACACTTGCGTTGCAGTGTGTCTATTCACACACACACACACATGTGGCGCTCGCACGGTCTTGTCTCATTGGCGGGCCAAAGTCACTGGGCGGGCCAGGCAGAGTAAGGGGAGGAGCTTACTGCAGTGTGACAACATAAGAAACCACAGTAAATAGGTTAACCTAACAGCAACATAATATTGATGTGTTACTGTACAGCAGAGACTTCTATCCAAGTTGACCGCCTTTGAATTCTGATGCAGGTCATTAAGTCATAAGGTCATCACATATTGCTAAGGGAAGCCTTTAGGGTGGGGACATTGGGGATTGAAAGTGGAAAACCTTAGCAACTACAACATTACATAATACTAAAGTGACTCTTAATAATAATAAACTGTCCTCGAACAATAACATGAACCAGGAGGTCTTTAGTAGAGGGAGAGTCATGCTGTAAGAATGTTTGAAAGGAGCTGCATCCGCGGCTGACTCACCAACTAATCCCTCACAGAACAGTTGGACCCTTAGTGGAATAAGGGATGGACATTATTCTGTGTGTGAGGGATTGTGTGTGTGTTTGCTTGTGTGTGTGTGTGTGTGTGTGTGTGTGTGTGTGTGTGTGTGTATGTGATTTTTGTGTGTGTTTGTGTGAGGTAAGTGTGTGCTTGTGTGCTGGTTGTGCTTGTGTGTGTGTGTGTCTGTATGTGTGTGTGGGTGTATGTGTGTGTGTGCATGCTTGCTTGTTTGACTGTCTGCACATGAATGTGCGAGTGCATCTGTATTTCTGCTGTGAATGAAATATAATTTTCATGATTGTAATGAGCAGTTTTCTACTTTAATTAGTCAGAATTCAGTGTTACGTGTGTGGTTGAGTATCGGCTGTATTTTAGATGGAATGCTGCAGTTCATATGAGGAGAAGCAGAGACGTACTGAAGAGATACAGAGAGATCTCTCCATTCCACTACTCAGCTCTAATTAGGTGTTTCCATGTCTCAGTGCATTGAAAAAGTACAGGAAGGCACACACTCACACACACACACACACACACACACACACACACACACACACACACACACACACACACACACACACACTAGATCACTGGAGAGGCTCTTCCTCAACCAGCTCAGGCCTCAAGTGCGACATGCCCTGGACCCATTACAGTTTGCCTACTGAACAAAGGTGGGTGTTGAAGATGCTGTCCTCTAGCTCCAGCACCGGGCCCACTCGCATCTGGATAAGGGGACTGGTACAGTCAGGACTATGGATAAGGGGACTGGTACAGTCAGGACTATGGATAAGGGGACTGGTACAGTCAGGACTATGGATAAGGGGACTGGTACAGTCAGGACTATGGATAAGGGGACTGGTACAGTTAAGACTATGGATAAGGGGACTGGTACAGTCAGGACTATGTTTCTGTACTTTTTGCATTAACACCATTCAACCCGGTCTGCTTCAGGACAAACTGGCAGACAACATTATGTCAGGCTGAAGGACATCACGTCTGACACTTTGGTCAGTAGCACATGAGCACCACAAGATACTGTACTGGCCCCTCTACTCTTCACCCTTACACCTCTGACTTCTGCTACAACTCTGAGCTGTATCACATTCAAAAGCTTGCTGATGACACGGCCATCGTTGGATGCATACGGTCTAGTGAGGAGGAGTACAGATGCCTTGTGAGGGACTTTGTCATCTGGTGCCACACAAACCACTTGCACCTGAACTCATCGAAAACCAAGGAGCTGGTCATAGACTATGGGAAGTCCAGACCACGTCCCAGACCAGGTCAGATTGAGGGGGCTGTAGTTGAGAACGTTCTCTCCTTCAAGTACCTCGGGCTGTGGCTGGACAACAAGCTGAACTGGGCAAGCAGAACAGACCATCTGTACCGGAAAGCCCTTAGCAGACGGTACTTCCTGTACCATCTGCGATCATTCAACATCTGCAGGAAACTCCTGTGGATGTTCTACCAGTCTGTTGTTGCAAGCATTCTTTTCTATCTTGTGGTGTGCTGGGGGGGGCAGCATTTTGTTTTTCTATTTGTAACAGGGTGTTTGATCATTTCCTGAGGGAACCTTCCAGAGGGATTAATAAAGTTACTATCTGTCTGTCTGTCTGTCTGTCTGTCTGTCTGTCTGTCTGTCTGTCTGTCTGTCTGTCTGTCTGTCTGTCTGTCTATCTCACACACACACACACACACACACACACACACACACACACACACACACACACACACACACACACACACACACACACACACACACACACACACACACACACACACTAACACTAACACTCCCACACACACACACTTGGCCTCCCCCAATCAATAAAGTCGTTTTGAGCCTCAGACATGTGTATATACAGGCCTGCAGATATAAAAACATATTACTATTGTATTCTATTATTATTAAATTACTTATCATAAGCAGGCAATTTCTTGGACACTGGATAAGCGGTATGGTTAAGTTAAGGTAACCTAAGGTATGTGAGGTGTCCATTGCTCACCTTTACCGCATGCTCCCCTCTGGATGAGGACGACACTTCGCTGCCGTAGCCTCCTGGCCAGATGGCTCACGCGCTTCAGCTCGCACACGTTGCGGTAGGAGACGCCGTCGCTTCCGCACACCGGGCTGGCGGCCGTGCAGGCGCAGACGCCGCTTGTGCCGCGTCGCCGCACGGTGGCCGACGCCTCAGTGCCGCCGCTCACCACGCACTCCATCCCGTCCGCGCATCGCGCGCCGCCGAGGTGCCCCGCGCCGCCGCACGCCTCGCCGTCGCTGGCCGCGCAGACCGGGCAGCAATCGCACTGGTCCAGCGCCTCTCCGGCGGGACAGTCCGCAGGGGTCGCGGGACAATTCTGGAGGTCGCAGATCTCCGGACAGCCGATGACGTCACGTCTGCTGATCCGCGCCTCGACGAGCAGCGCAGGAGCGACGAGGAGAAAGTAAAGAAACATGACTCTAGACAGATGGAAAGTTGAATAAAAGTGCTTTAAAAGGTCCCCTCTAGTATATCTGTTGAATCTATATATTTATTAAACAGGAGTGAGGAGGTCAAGTGGTCCGTCAGGTCAGAGATGGTCTGCAGGCAGCAGCAGTAAAGTGCTCTGATCTGATTCAGCAGATCTCCGTTTATAAACCAACGACGCGTCGGTGGCAGGGTAAACAGGGACAGCGATTGGTAGAGGAGGAATGACGAGAGAGAGAGAGTGAGAGAGAGGGGGGGGAGAGAGAGACACGCACGCTCGCACACACACACAAACACAAACACACACACACACACACACACACACACACACACACACACACACACACACACACATAGAGAACGCTATATAGTTCTGGTTCTTTGTAACATATACAATATATTATTACAATCCCCATTATGTGTTTGTGTTTGTGTGTGTGTGTGTGTGTGTGTGTGTGTGTGTGTGTGTGTGTGTGTGTGTGTGTGTGTGTGTGTGTGTGTGTGTGTGTGTGTGTGTGTGTGTGTGTGGATGAGGGGCCGGTGTCGATTCCACATATTGAACCTTGTCACACTACTCCTGTGAACTAAGTAATTAATATCCCAACATCATTTGCGTCTGGGCCTCGGCCTGTTAATCAAGCCGAAAAAGCATTCGAGAGTGGAAGCATTTTGCGAGAGGTTACTGCTCTATCTAGTTTTGTCTCCCCTCTCTCCCCTCAGCAACATCCACCAGCTGTCAGAAAGCTGAATTCCCCCCGCCCAAAACAGACTGAAAATGTTGCTATTTTACCAACCGTTCCTTTTTTTTCTTTTTGCACTATTACTATTACCATTTGCACTTTTACCATTACAATATATCTTACAGAACTTTTGCTGCCATTATTGACTGCCTTTTTTGCACTACCACAACTCAAATTACCTTATAAAGAAACGTATGCTGCTGCTCTTAGATTTCATTATTTTATTGTCTATCTTTTTAATATTAGTTATATTCTTATCTCTTGTGCACTTCAATGTTTCCTTTTAGTGTTGTCTTATCTGTTGTTTACTTTTAGTGTTGTCTCATCTGTTCTGCATGTGAACTTTACCTGTTCACCGTGGGATAGTGAGAAAAGTCTTCTCAATTGCTTTGTATGTCTACATGTGAAGTAGTTGACATTAAAGCTGAATTTGACTTTGATTTTTAGAGAACCCTTCATAGGAAGTAATTACATACATTCATACCTAACATCTCCATTTCTCAGCTTGGCCCGTCTTCTGTTTTTTATATTCAACAGCATGGAGTGAACTATTGCTCCTGGCCAAGGGCCGGGTCAGGGGTCCTCAGACCCAAGGCCTCGGTGCAACCTGGTTTGGCTCTGGAGACCAAGGAAGTCCACCCAGGCCTAATTCTCCATTGAGAGGAGGAGAAGGAGGATGAGGGGGGAAAAGGAGACGGAGGAGAAGGAGGGAGAGGGGGAGTAGGAAGAGGAGGAGGAGGAGGAGAAGGAGGAACAGCAAGAGGAGTAACAGGAGGATTAGGAAGAGCAGGAGGAGGAAGGAGGAGGAGGAGGAGGGGGACTAGGAGGAGGAGGACGAGGGGGAGTAAGAGGAGGAAGTCCGGCTTGTGTGACGGAGCGGTGGAGAATTGCAATAGACAGGATGGAGAGAAAGAAAAGAGAATAGAATGATCAGAACGTAAAAGAGAGAACATTTGAGTGAGAGAATGTATGTGAATAGATGAAGAAGAAAGCGGATTGAGCTTAAAGTGTGTGGGGTTTTCTATGTGTTGCAGGCAGTCCCCAATCAGTCTGATGGACCAGATGCTGCTTATCCATCACACAAAATCAAAAAACCGCTGTCATGGAAAAGTGTGGCGTGTGTGAAACATATCTTTGGATTGATTTGCCCCAGATTTGATTAACTCCCTCTGTGTTGCTCTATCTCTCTCTCTCCTCATCTGCTCAAGGTCTCACTAACAAACTGTTTTTGTGTGTTAACCGTTACTAGCCCTATTGCTATGGAGATCGACTTGAGAGGACCTGTGGGAGAGCATGCTGTAATTGTATCGATGATATAAGACCTTTCTGAACAACTGCAGATTATAGATGAATGTGTGTGTGTGTGTGTGTGTGTGTGTGTGTGTGTGTGTGTGTTTGTGCGCGTGTGTGTGTGGGGGGTTTTTTGTGTGTGTTTGTGGTCAGCGATCCCTAGAAGCAATTATGTGTTTTAGGACATTGCATTACATCACTGATCCGAAGCGCGCCTACGTTATTAAGCTGAATGCTAATAATTCACTGAGACAACCACCAGCCCCGTTGCACCGCGTACCACACTATCGTTACACTAGGATAGCTTCTCTGAAAGCATAAGGTGGTGTAAGAGGGCTACTCTACAGCTATTTAAAAGAAGGTTGTGAATGTGACATTCATAGTCTGAGGTCCATCTGGCTGCCATCTGCATGAAACCGAACTGCAGTGATTAGGGTTCTCTGAAAGACAAGAGGGAGAAAGGAGGAGATAGATATGAAAGACACTTAAATATCTGCCTGGACATCTCCCTCCTTAAAGACTACAAATACACACAAAAAAATTAAAATCCAGACAATAAATCAATGATCATCAAAGCTGTCATGTCCAATTTCCCAGCCCATATTAGCAGCTTGTTCATATTTGTATGTTTAAGTGGCTGGATAGTGTAGTGTCCAGAGATGGAAATTAACTTTTTTGCCCACCAGCCACTGTGGCAGGTAGATTAAAAAATCTACCAGCCACACATCTTTTTTACCAGCCACTTTTTATAAGCTATATATTTTTTTAATATATGCGTACATTTTAAACAATATAATAGTAACAATAGATAAGAAAAGTGTTTTTCATACACATCATTTTCTCCATCAGAAGTGATTTTTACTGTAAGTAGGTGCTATCAAGGAACTGAGTTGAATTTGTCACACTCTTACCGCATATGATAAACAATACACAGGTATCTGCCATGTTAAGTCATGTTTATTTCAAAGGTGTTACGATGACAAGTTTGGGGATAATTCATCTAGGCCTAGTATTTTCAATAGAAAACAAATTGACATATTAACAATAAAACAACATGCATGGCTACGCCATCATAAGTCAATAGGAACATTTGTTTTTGTTATATTTACACGTGACTGCATACCAATGTGTCCACAGACATGGTAACTAACGTATGATGGTAAGCATTATTGGCCCTTAACACTAATATTCAGAAAAAACACTGCCTCAAAAGGCTATTGGCTTAAGCAATACAAGTAGAGGCATCTAACGGTGAGACCATACTGCTCAGCACGCACGTGTTAGTCACTGCTCACGAGCGCAGCACATTGGGAGTTAGTTATTTATTTTACATTTTAGACTATAAATGTATTCTAAAACACTCAAAGGTTCTGCATTCAATTCACATATTCATCAAAAGTGTTTAAAGTATATTTAAGGTATCAAAAACTACGTTTTATATATATATATATATATATATATATATATTTTTTTTTTAATCGGCCGATTAAATCGTAATCGTAATTTTTCTCTGAAAATAATCGGCATCGGCACTCAAAAATCAATATCGGTCGGGCCCTAGTTGAGGCATTGGAAAATATTGATGTTCCTTAAAAGTGAGGAGGGCATTAATATAAGTAGGTCAACATTGCGCAGAATCTGAAGTCATTGGCCGGCAAACATGACGCTATCTGACGCTATCGTATTTTATTTCCTGCTCGGGTTGAGGCATTGGGAAATATTGATTCTCCTTAAAAGTGAGGAGGGCATTAATATAAGTATGTCAACATTGTGCAGACATCTGAAGTCATTGGCCGGCAAAGATGACGCTATCGTATTTTATTTCATGCTCGGGTTGAGGCATTGCGAAATATGGATGTTCCTTAAAAGTGAGGAGGGCATTAATATAAGTATGTCAACATTGCGCAGACATCTGAAGTCATTGGGACTGTTCAGGAGAAAAGCCCAGTCGGACCTGCTACAAGTGGCTCTCTTCCTGCAGGAGCAGTTGCCTCAACCCGAGCAGGAGATTAAATACGATAGCGTCGGATAGCGTCATCTTTGCCGGCCTGCAGCTAGCCAGCAACGTTATTGATGAATGAGAGGCGTGATCCTTTTCTCGTAAACGAGATCCTTATGCCGTAAATATATGATATCTTATCTCGTAATTACGAGATCCTTATCTCATAATTACGAGATCCTTATCTCGTAATTACGAGATCTTTTCTCGTAATTACGAGATCCTTATCACGTAATTACGAGATCCTGAGTGTGCTAACGGCTACATTAGCTGTGAAACTTTTTTTTATTTGGTGAATGCTCAGCGCCACCGTATCATACAGTCCAATGCTGAAAATATATCTGTGGCATTCAGCAGGCCAATGCTGTGGTAAAGTGTGCAAAGTATGACAAGTGTTTCTTTCTGTCCAATAGATAGAACTATATCGATCCCCTTTAGGGGAAATTTGTTAATGTTTTTCCCTATAAAACAATAATGGTAAAAAAATAAATACAAAACACAACGGTAACTGAGTAAGTCAAACCGTCCAATCTGAAGGCTCTACTTAACCACTCCCCCTACTCCCTTCGACCAATGTAAAGCGAACAGACGCAGATTCAATGTGAACATGTATGAGGCTTTAACAAAATCCCGGACGATTTTGAAATTCCGCCTTTTTGAGACACCGCCGAGTGTCTCAAAAAGAGGGCATGTCCGGGCAAAATAGGATGTCTGGTTACCCGGCGTACGGGAAACCCATTTGATTCCTACCTGTAACACTGTTAAATAGCGGCCCAAATTGGTGGGCGCTATCCTGGTAATTTCTCTGCGTGAGAAATACGAAGTGTGGCGTGTGAGCGTGTGCATGGATTGAATTGCGTGTGTCTCACGCTGAATCCGTGAGACTTGAGAACCCTGTTACTGGTATATTATCCCGGATGTTGACAGTCGCAGTTCAGCAAAAGAGGCGTAGAAGAAGAAGCGGGCCGGATGTTGACAGTAATGATTGTGGAACTGTGCAGCGCCGTATGACAAATGCATTAAATATGAAAAATTTGATCGGACCTGACTGGAAAGTATTACCCGACACAGTGGCGGGTGAAGTGACACAATTCACCCGCCACCATACAAATCCACCTGCAAATGGCATGTGGCGGGTGTTAATTTCCATCCCTGGTAGTGTCTGATTCCCACGGTCCCGGACCTCATCCCTGAGGTCCTCAACCTAACCTCTTAAGGCCCCCTTGAGCCAAATTGTTGACGCCCTGCTATGACACACGTCTGAATCACTGGACCCTGCAGTCACTCAAGGCTCGATTCCACCGGAGGCGTACGCGCCGCGGGACGGCTGCGCCGCGGTCACCGCTGCTGATCGCTTCCACTCTAATCAATGAGACCATTTCCACCGGGAGCGCCGCGGAACGTTTCAGCAGCGTCCCAGGAGCGGCGTGCCGCGCCGCGGCGCTATCTTTCCGTCCAATTCAATTTTTGCCGCGAGCCGCTGCTAAACCGCATCAACAGAGCAGGTCGAGCCGGACAGGAACCGAAAAGTAAAAGCCATAGAGCATCCGGTCAATTTTCTAAATAAAACACAATACTCAGGTCATGTAACTTCACATCAACTTTATTACGTCATGACCGGTGGCACCAGGTCAGCAGTCAATCAATCTAAGGGTCTCAGAGGGTCGGCAACATGGACGACGAGAGACTCATTGTCGAAGTTCAGCAACATGAAGTCAATTATGTACCAAATCATCCTTTTTATAAGGAAAATGTCAGAAAGGACAAAGCGTGGCATTTAATTGCAATAGTTTTGGGAGTGGAAGGTGAGTACATTAGGTTTAGGATTATCGCGTGATCTCGTGATCTCGCGTGAATACGGCTGGCTCGCAAGGCAGCGCTACGCTGCCGTTACGCGCCCGGTAGGAATGGACGCAGGGCAGAGGACGCAGCCGTTCCGCGGCGCGTACGCGTCCGGTGAAATCCCGGTGTCAGAGGGCACTATTTTAGCGGTCTGGGGCCGTATTCACAAAGCATTTTATCTTACCGCTAGGAGTGCTCCTAACTCGCGCTAAAACATTTTACGTAGGAGTTTTTTCTTAAAAGTTATTCACAAAGCCGCTGAGACCTACTCTTACTAAGGATAAATCACAAAGAGTGAACTAAGAGTGACGCGCCGTTGCTATGGATTACGTCAATTCTCGTGCACGAGTTTAGAAGCGGTCAGTTCGGTGATTGGTTGTTCAGACGAGCCCACTGAATCACCGAAAAACAAGGAAATTGCCTAGGCTAGAAATGAATTCCTATTAAGTAGTAGTTAAGTGCAGTTAGCAGAATACACACATGATGACAATTTTGTGCAGACCACGATAATGACGTTGTAGCCTGCACGTTCAAGAGAGAGAGAAAGCAAACAATAAAAATACGTAAAATTTAAAAGAAAATAAATGTTATGAACTACCCAAGTGTTGACTGATTTGTGCCAAGGTGTTTACCTAAAATGTGTTTTCAAAGTGATCCCTAAATGCCTGTCCACTCGGTTCCACACGGCCAAATTCCTTGTCATGTTGATCACCATCATCATCATCATCATCATCATCATCATCGTCGTCTGGCTGTGGAATGTTCCTCCGCTTGCAGAGGTTGTGTAGAATGGCACATACAGTGATTACTGTGCTTGCCCTCTCTGGGTTGAGGCGTATTTCGCCGTGGAGGTCATGAAACCGACGTTTCATCTGCCCAATTCCTCTCTCCACAACATTTCGTGTATGTTTGTGTGCTCTAGCATATATGGAAGAAATCAGTAAACAATAATAAATATGGATTCAACAAATAAAAGGCGTGAAAGAGCCAATACGATGTGTTTTACGCATAGGACTAAGCGTAATCTGCGTAATCACTTACATGTTATACTTTAACTGTGCTCCCGGTTGTGGATTGAGGTAGGGTGTCTAGAGCCACGTCTTGCATGGATAGTCACTGTCACCCAGCAAGTGACACCTAACTGGTACATCTCAAAAAGCTGCCTCAGACCGCTCACCATTAAAATGCGCGAATCATGTAGCTGAAGATCCAGGCCACTTTGCAACAACATCCAGTAGGCTATGTTAAAAAATGCATCAAAAACAACCTGCGTGTTGATGGAATGCACTTTCTTCCTATTGACGTCCTCGTCTTTTGATGGCGCAATTATTTTTATGTGCGTCCCGTCAATAGCACCGACCACACCGGGCATACCTGCAATTGCCATGAAGTTGGCTTTGATCCTGTGTAATTGTTGAATGTCCAAAGGAAAGTTTATGGCACGGCTGACTGATGGTCGCGATAATTTTAAATCGTCGGCATTGCAAAGTTGCATTTCCCCTGTTGCTAAATAACGTAGTGTGGCCAAACATTTTTTTTCGGGACTAATCTGATTATTCCTGTTAGTCTGGGATGTTATTGCATCGCGCATTAGCTCCACAACAAGTTGAATACCCTAACATTTCGTCTCGCAGGCATTTTACGATTCTTTGTGAATAGGTCTTACTGAGTTAGGAGTCCTCTTGAGGACTTTTAAGCTCTCCTAGACTTAGGTGCTACTTTTAGGCCTAAAATACTTTGTGAATTGCTCTTAGTGAAAAAAGTTAGGAGTCCTAAATTTAAGAGTGACACGCCCATTATTTTTAGGAGTTACTCCGAAATTCGCCAGTTAGGACCTACTTTTAGCCCTAAGATCCTTTGTGAATACGGCCCCTGAAACGCAAGTGTGAAACACGAAACAAGTAGCTTTGAGGGCGGATCTCTGGCGCTGTTGCTATTATACTGGCGGATGAATGACTCTTTCGCAAGACACAAATCTAAAATGGGTTGGTCTGAAGCAGCTTAATTACCGGTATGTGTGATTTGGTCGTAACATGTGAGAGTTAAAGAGAGTTAAAGAGTTCTATCTCCCATCTCCTTTAAGAGCCATGAGCACATTTGAACTTGACAAGTTCATATTTTAACAGCGCGTTCAGTCTCCGCTGAGACAGATGCATGACCACATGAATTTCAAAATTCAAAATGCTCCGTTTATGGCCAAATAATAGGTCTAATGCACACATGGAACAGCGTTTGCTTCTATAACTTTTTCAGCTGTTCAATTGCATCAGCACACACAGAAGTTGCCTTCTGTACATCCTCTTCTGACAGGGCATCTAGGAGTAGATGGAGCACACACATGTACTCCAGGTCCTTCTGTTCATCGACCAAACATCTGGCAAATGCTTCCCAGTGTAGGGAAAACATGGCTGCCTACACCATAGTGTGGGTGTGCAGCATTGCATAGTAGTCTTCCCATTGAGGATTTTGTTTGATGTTCCACTGAGACAGACAGCAGCTTTGACCATGATGCCTTCGATTCCAGTGCACTGCATCAAATGCCGAATGGCTCCAAGGAAATTCTGAGGAATATGGAAGCCACCCATGCAAGATAAGTTTGGTATACTTCTCTTTGTTCTTTTTTTGCAGACCCAGAACTACCTCATAGATTGCTTGGTCACATGTGATGATGGCATACTCTTGACCATGTTTTCTCGACACATCCATGCAGTACTGAAAATACTTTTTAACCACTTATGGGTTTGTTGGTGACTTGGGGAAGAAGAGATCATAGCTGATCACAGGTGCAGGGGTGGTATCTGGGATGAGAAATGCTTGGAATGAACTCCATGTTGGAGCAGCGCAACTTGGTTTCAGGTCCTCTAATAGTACAGTAGGGCAGCTATGCACCAGGTGCCAGAGGATGCTCAGGTGGTCAGGAGGTTCTGCTAGACACACAGGAAGCTTAGGCGCTGTTTCAACTCCAACCAGGGAGCGACTCTTTTGACGATCTTTTAGACTTAGGTGGCTTTCCTTGGTGTGAAAAGGCTGAGAAGATTCCAGGGCTGTTTGGCAGGTTTTCAGTAGAGGTAAACTAATCGTTGGTGTGGGGTCTTCATCTGGGTTCTTGAACTGGAATATGACGTATGTTGTGCCATGCAGTGTTCGGCCATCCTTTGTGTACTCTTGGGAGTCAAGGTCATCAAATGCAAACTGTGTGAATCGTCCGACCTTCAGGGGCCGTATTCACAAAGGATTTTAGGGCTAAAAGTAGGTCCTAACTGGCGAATTTAGGAGTAACTCCTAAAAATAATGGGCGTGTCACTCTTAAATTTAGGACTCCTAATTTTTTTCACTAAGAGCAATTCACAAAGTATTTTAGGCCTAAAAGTAGCACCTAAGTCTAGGAGAGCTTAAAAGTCCTCAAGAGGACTCCTAACTCAGTAAGACCTATTCACAAAGAATCATAAATGCCTGCGAGACGAAATGTTAGGGTATTAAACTTGTTGTGGAGTTAATCGCAATGCAATAACATCCCCGACTAACAGGAATAATCCGATTGGTCCCGAAATAAAATGTTTTCCCATACTACGTTATTTAGCAACAGGTGCAATGCAACTTTGCAATGCCGACGATTTAAAAATATCGCAACCATCAGTCAGCCGTGCCATAAACTTTCCTTCGGACATTCAACAATTACACAGGATCAAAGCCAACTTCATGGCAATTGCAGGTATGCCCGGTGTGGTCGGTGCTATTGACGGGACGCACATAAAAATAATTGCGCCATCAAAAGACGAGGACGTGTTCGTCAATAGGAAGAAAGTGCATTCCATCAACACGCAGGTTGTTTTTGATGCAAATTTTAACATAGCCTACTGGATGTTGTTGCAAAGTGGCCTGGATCTTCAGCTACCCATGATTCGCGCATTTTAATGGAGAGCGGTCTGAGGCAGCGTTTTGAGATGTACCAGTTGGGTGTCACTTGCTGGGAGACAGTGACTATCCATGCAAGACGTGGCTCTTGACACCCTACCTCAATCCACAACCGGGAGCACAGTTAAAGTATAACATGTAAGTGATTGCGCATATTACGCTTAGTCCTACGTGTAAAACACATCGTATGTGTTTTTTTAATCCATATTTATTATTGTTTACTGATTTCTTCCATATATGCTAGAGCACACACGAAATGTTGTGGAGAGAGGAATTGGGCAGATGAAACGTCGGTTCATGTCCTCCACGGTGAAATACGCCTCACCCCAGAGAGGGCAAGCACAGTCAATACTGTATGTGCCATTCTACACAACCTCTGCAAGCGGAGGAACATTCCACAGCCAGACGATGATGATGGCGATCAACATGACAATGAATTTGGCCGGCATTTAGGGATCACTTTGAAAACACATTTTAGGTAAACACCTTGGCACAAATCAGTCAACACTTGTGTAGTTCATAACATTTATTTTCTTTTAAATTTTACGTATTTTTATTGTTTGTGTTCTCTCTCTATTGAACGTGCAGGCTACAACGTCATTATCGTGGTCTGCACAAAATTGTCATCATGCGTGTATTCTGCTAACTGCACTATAACTACTTAATAGGAATTCATTTCTAGCCTAGGCTATTTCCTTGTTTTTCGGTGATTCAGTGGGCTCGTCTGAACAACCAATCACCGAACTGACTGCTTCTAAACTCGTGCACGAGAATTGATGTAATCCATAGCAACGGCGCGTCACTCTTAGTTCACTCTTTGTGATTTATCCTTAGTAAGAGTAGGTCTCAGCGGCTTTGTGAATAACTTTTAAGAAAAAACTCCTACGTAAAATGTTTTAGCGCGAGTTAGGAGCACTCCTAGCGGTAAGATAAAATGCTTTGTGAATACGGCCCCAGGTTTGTTGGTATGAAGGCACCATCCCTAGTTGTCTGCTCTTCAACTGCCATTGCCATTGTTGTAATATATCTCTGTGCTTCTTTGTAGCTAATGCTGTTCCCAAATATATTTAGGAGTGACACAGTCAACTTGCTTCTGGTTTCCATAAGAATGTGCAAAGCTGTTAAAATGTGTTTTGGTGTTGAACTTGTTCTTGCTGCTTAGGAGTGATTTCACCCGGCCGTCCTCACCTAACTCTGGAGATGTTATCATCCATGCCAGGTGGTTATACAGGCATAGGCGTCGATTACGGGGGGGACATGTCCCCCCCACTATTTAAAATACGAATTTTGTCCCCCCCACTTTAAAAAATGCAAAAGAAAAAAAAACAAAAAAAAAAAACATACTCAACCGAAATCGTCGAGTCTAAATCATGCGATAGGCGCGCACGAAGACATCCTCACGGCATGCACAACAGCGGGCTGTGAGTGGAGCAAATGGGATTCTGATCATCAGTATCTCATTCAGTGCCGCGCGAGCACCTGTGGTTAATCATTCCAGCAGCAGGCCTACTACACTTGGCAGTTGGAAGGCAGCCTAATAGTTGTTTTACAGACGCTTTCCACACACTTCGCAGCAGCATTGAAGACGACAAGCGTCAAGAAAGTCGACTCCTCAAAAATGTACAAGGTAACTATTCCTAACAGTTCGTTTATAATGTTTCCTCAGAGCATAGGCTAGCTAGGCAAGACCACGTTGTAGCTAATTGTTTGCAGTTACAGTGTTAACTAATTTAGAGTGAGCGAAAGTGAATAATATTAGCTGCCATCAGTTTTAGGGCTGGCCCGAATTATTCGAATACTCGTTCGGAAAAATAGTATTCGAAGCTTAAATCAGTATTCTGAGCTTTGTTTATTTTTTTTTACACGTGAGGTAGGCCTACGTGACGTTACCAGAGCGAGGGAGGCAAACTATAAGCGACACCAAGCAGAGAAGCGAGAGAGGTGGAGGAAGAATAGATATCTTGTTTCCCTTTACTTTATAACTAACTAATTAACGTTCAAAAGCTATTAAATCGGTTCCAGGGAGTAGGGATATTAATGTTGTGTATTCGAAGCCTGAAAAATGCAATATCATCCGACTGCAGACACAAATGGGCGTTCCCGTGTCGTGGGCGTTCTCGTTCAGGCAGACTAAAACGCCCCCCCCCCGGCGTTCTCGTGTGGTGGGCGTTCTCGTTTACGCAGGCTGGAACGCCCCGTTCTTCTTCGTCGATCTAGTAGTATGGGCAGCATAGAACTGACGTTAGCGCCCCCTTCTTCTTCGATCTCGTAATACGGGTACGTTAGCCAGCTAGGCCTACAGAATGTTAGCTTACATTTATGTGTCGGATCTCGGCCCACATCAAACTTGATGCAACACGATCATTACAGGGAGGCTCCATGATCTCATGTTCATTATCTTCTGGGTTAGTATAGGTAGGGTATTACCGTATTAGGTATAAGTGAGATGTTTGATATAGTTGTTTAAGAATATGCCCAAATTAAATAATGAATCGATTAAAATAACACTTGGGACATTATGCAGTTCAAATCCAGTTACCAGACACTATGAAGGCTCAAACAGTAGGCCATTTGACTCCAAGTGTTCACTTACTTTTCCCACTGAATGTTTTCAATAAAGACAAAATACAGTAATTGCTCTGTAACAATTAACCTTACAACATACATCGTAGGCACAAATGTATGTTATACATCGTAGGCACAAATGTATGTTATACATCGTATAGCATTTGTCACAAAAACAAAAAAGAAAGGAGTAATAAAATACCAGCATTTCTGGGCAGATACATTTACTACAGTAGTATGTACATTTACAAATGGAAGGGATTGCAAAAAAAGATGTCCCAAATAAAATGAAAAAGGAGTAATAAAAGAACATTATGCTAGGCAGACATCTTTTATGACAAACCTGCCATATGCAACGTTCCTCAGTACCAGGGGTGCGCTTGGCCAATTCTTTTTTGAGGGGCCACTGCCACAGCCTGCATTGTTGTAAATCTTTCTAACCGTTATGTATATGAGATTGTCTTTATTAAGCTTAATGTCCCCTGCCAAACTGTCATTTATATATATGGAAGGATGGAGAGGCTTGATTAGTTCTCGGAATGTGTTTGAAACCCTGTTGAACACGCCAAGCATCGCCATGTCCAGTCTCAGCGTCTCTTGTACAATTTGCTGAAGGACTTCGGGTGGTAAGAATGGCCTGTCCTCTGTTGTGCCAGATTGGAGCGTGTGGCTGAGATGGGGAGATGCAGAGGGTGAGCTTGGTGTGCCAGCTAGTCCTGCAGGGCTAGAGAGAGCGAGAGCCGAAAAAGAGTGAAGGAGAGCGAGAGAGAAACATGGATTATAATCAACCTTCAATTCAATCACACAAGCCCAGACCAACACTACCCACACCATTAAACAAAAAGGCAGTCACTGATCGATCAAAAGTCTGAGAAAGAGCAAGAGAGAATATATGTAAATAGAAAAGTATGGACATAGTATGTAATACCTTTCACTGCTTAGTGATTGGAAGGTGTGACTGAGATGGGGAGATGGAGAGGGTGAGAAGGAGCCAGCTAGTTCTGCAGGGCTAGAGACAGAGAGACAAGTGTATTGGCTACGATCTTCGTGAGCACCAAAAATAAGTAAATAGCAACATGGACACAGTATATAAACCTTTCAAGTATAAAGGTCTCCAACAGCTGTCCAACCACCACCTCCTGATAGAGAGCATGTCCCCCTGAAAAGTAAAGTTATGCTTTAAATTACTTCATAGCCTAATACAAATCCATGTTACAGTACTGTTTAGCAGTGTACTATGGCAGTGTAAATTATTGTGAAGATGTAGCCATCTCCTCCCGTAAGTGCAGTACCTGAAGACAAAGTAATGTGTATGACCTATGATGCATGTTAATTGTAGCCTCCAGTAAGGATGACTAAATTATTAAAAGCCTTATATTTCATGCTACACATCTGATTGAGATTTGAAAGAACTCACCTCACTGAAATCATATTGCTTTTGAGGGTAGAATACATTGCGTACTGAAATTAACATACAAATTAGTTAGTTGTTTTACAAACTAGTCATCAGTCATCATTTCTGAAAATAATGCATCTCACCAGCAGCATAAACACCCCACAGCTGTTGCTCTGATACTGGTGAGGTGCGTCCTGTGGTGGTAAAAGGGGAATGTGATTTGTCAATGATTCTTATTAGTATATAATGCCTATAAACTATAAAGTGATATCCACCCTCATTTTGTAGCTACATACAAAAAGTGCACAATGCACTTTCAACAAGCATTTAGCAGCAACCAGGGCCCATCAGCGTCACATAGGAACACTTCATTAAATCATAATAAACAATCTAGAGGCCTGCCTGTCTACCAGTGAATGCTACTCTACGAGATGCAATGAATCGTGCGCCAGCCACACGTTTTACCTCGTCAGCCAAGTAAAGTCCCTTCCATGGTTCATTGGACAAAGCATGTGCCAGGGTACTGAAAAGGTTTGGAAGACGTGTAAGTTTCAATTCATATGCATCATCAACACGCATTCAGTACACACTACGCTTCGATTTCACCCAAGGGTGAATTAAAAGTACATGTTTTCCTAAACGTTGGTCGAGGTAATAAAGTAGTAACTAAGGGCACATCTGTCATCTGTTTTTCAGAGTGCTAACGATCTTTATTCATTCGTTGTGCCGTGACCGAACTGACAGAATTCTCTGATATGCCATGCATGTAAACATACTAGTACGTTTACATGCAGTTTAATCCGATGCGTGTGTCACCACAACGAAGCAGAGTGGCCGCGATTTCATGCCTCTTACCATGCCAGCTGACACCTTAACATCCAACTTAACAATGTACTTTGGTAATGTTAACCTTAGAGTAAAATAATCGGCAAAGCCTTCGCTGCGAACTTTACCCTCTACCTACAAACCGTCTTAAACGTTGCTGATTTCTGAATAGTATATGCAACGTTTATGGACGATAGCATAGCATTCGCTGCTACCGAACCATGCTTGTCACGAGTATTTATATCGGATTCGAATTCGGATACAACGATACCACAGCTAAATCAGTGATTTAAATGAGAATACTTCACAGCCAATGTTGTCAAATAAACAATATCATACTTACTGACATAATCTCTCATAACCCTTTCGTTTTTCTGGAAAGTTACTACGAGGTAAAACCGCCAAAAAAGGAAGGGTAGCATACCCAGCATGCCTTGCGAAACTCACTCACCTCTTCTTGATTGATCGATGAAACGCGACAGGAACGCCTGATGGGCGTTTTTGTGTCATGACGGTAACGCCCGATGGGCGTTTTTGTGTCATGACGGGAACGCCCAAGCCTGCAGCTGGACCCTTCTCGAAAAATGGCATTCGGGCCAGCCAGTTTGGACAGTAGGACAGTAGGGCGGGCCTACATCCTTTTGACCTTTGTGTATTGACACCAGCTGGATGACTGAAGGGTCTTTTTAAAACAGAACAAAGTGAATGACTCTTGTTGACTGATGACCAAAGACGGGTTAACTATTTTATGAATTGGAAAGAATCAGGAAAACAAGTATTTGAAATGGATTATGGATTATTTATTAATTATTCTGAACCACACTGAACTGTTTGATTAGCCTACTACATTATTACAACATTACCAAGAGTATTGTAATCCAAAATTAAGAATGTGCCAGCACTGAACTTGGGCCTAGTGTGTGTGTGTGTGTGTGTGTGTGTGTGTGTGTGTGTGTGTGTGTGTGTGTGTGTGTGTGTGTGTGTGTGTGTGTGTGTGTGTGTGTGTGTGTGTGTGTGTCGCTATTTCCCTTTTGTGTATCCTTCAGTGTATCCCTGTGGATATGGCAGACTGCAGTGCTGTTGAGCCTCAACTGGGTCATTGTTGTCCTCAGCCAATTCTTCAGCCGTCGCAGAGCACTGAAGCTCCTTTCAGCCTCACAGGATGAAACTGGGACCACGAGTAGCAGTCTCACCAGAGTCTCCACCTGTGAGAAGAGCCCTCTGACCTCTGGTGGCATGCCTCTGAGAATTTGGACAGCTTCTTTGCATGAAGTGTAGGTGTTATTTGCTTTAAACATGGCCAGTTGAATTTGTAGTGCCTGTTGGTCCAGTTCTGGGTACAAGCTCACCACCATATTTTTGTTTCCGGTAATCAGCAGCTCCTCCAGCTTCACCAGATTTCCCAGGCTCACCTGATCAAAACGCTCATGAAGCTGGGTGGTCGCCATGTCAATGGCACTGAAAAACTGGACCCGGAAATACTCCTCTGGTGTCGCAGGAGTATGATGCTTGGCAGGACCACCATGTTTACTGGATGGCATTCGGACATGAGGTAACTGTATTTGCTGGAGATCCAAGTCTGCGGCAAAATCCACAGCTTTGTCATAGATGGCCTTGAACGCATCATCGGCCCTCAAAGAGAGAAAGCCCTGCCTAACATATTCAACGGCTTTCAGCATTCCACTGATGGTCTTCCCTCTTGCCTGCAGACTTGAGTTCAGCCCCTCCAACCTTGTGATGACTTCTTGACCCAGGAGAAGGCCAAGAACGGTGTTTCCATTTTCCAGCTTCTGAAGAACACCATGTGCTCTAGAGGCAGTGTTGTCGTTGACCTTTGCAGCAGAGGCCATCTCCTCCAGCGCACTCAAGATGGCGTTGTACTGGCTGAGGACTGCTCTGATGGCTGGAGCACGCACAGTCCATCTGGTGGCACACAGAGGCTTGATGGAGGTGAAGGAGCCTGTGGTGGACATGGCAATGTCTTTGAAAGTGGTCTTGCATTTTCCAGACTGGGCAAGTAAGCATCCCAGCTCATGGATCCAATGCAGGGCATCCCTTATCACCGGTGTGGATTTGCACGTAGCCTGTGTGACAAGGTTTACACAGTGTGGGCCACAGTGGACAAAGTTGGCCAATGGTTGCTGTCTCCGGATCAGAGCTTGTGTCCCTGACAAGTGCCCCGACATGTTGGCTGCGCCATCGTAGGTCTGCCCACGAAGACCAGAGAACGGCAGGTTTAGACGGAGCAGCACATCAGAGGCAATTCTTAAAAGGTGCTCACCGGTCGTTGAAGAGGCCTCGTACAGACCAACAAAAAAGTAGGGGTGCGGGGGGTGCGGCCACACCCCCCCTCTCACCACCGCCTGCACCCTCTCCACACCCCCACACTTTGTCCTGTGCTCCGCGATTGCTCTCTAAACAGTCTCATAGCCTATGTCCTCTCTTTCCCATCTCCTGCTGCCCCACATCAACTTGACATTAACACTATAATATATATTATGTAGGCTGACCCGCCGCATTTCTTCACCGTGCCCAGGACAAGATTACGTTTATATTGCCCCGTCTTCGCGCACTTCGGTAGAGTGAGTCAAGAGTGCTGGAGGCGCGCACTAATGAGCATTACCAAGAGGTTATCTTAACTGTATGCTTTACAAAATAAAATAAATGTTGTAGGCTATTGGAAAACAGATTTTTTGTGTGACGTTGTCTGAGCCAAGGGACATAATAACTGGTTAGTTTTAGTTACATTCATACTCTTTCCAGTGTTATCGTAATTCCATTTAGATATTATCGAAGTTACAAGTGCGTAGTTTTGTTAAATAAGGTAAATGGTTGAAAATTGATGTTATGTCTGGAACAGTTGAAGTTCCAGTCGAACAAAATAACGTTATAGGTCTTTATCGCCTAGTTTAGGTCAACGAAAATGAAGAGACATTTTAGCAGTCTTATTTTCGTAAAACACTTTTTAGTCTTGGTTTATTCGCCAACTATATTGTACTATGCATTTAATCACTGCTATTGTCACATGCCCAGCATCCACGTTGCGTCCAGTCTCGTTTTTCTCACGCGATAAAGGTTTGTTGATGACGACTTAGTCATAATTTTCATTGCCAAAAGCAACACTATTTGCAACTACCGGCGGTGGTGGTTATCAGGTACTAAATTCATAAAGCAAAATTCGGTTTCATAACTCAGGTTAACCTGCAGCAACCCCGGCGAGTGTGACCACGTCGGTGGATCATCTAGAAAACACTCTTGAGTTCGCTGTCACGTCAGTGGCGTACATAGGAAAATAAAACTCAAGGTTGCAGCGGCAACCCCGGTGAGTGCGTTGACCACGTCGGTGGTAACAACTCGGGCACTCGTGAGTATGACCACGTCGGTGGCACGTTATCTAATACTCATGGTTTGACTGCAGTAACCCCGGTGAGTGCGTTGCTCACGTCGGTGGGAACAACTCAAGCACTCGTGAGTTCGTTGCGCACGTCGGTGCGGTACAACTCAGAACTCTAGTTCGTTGCAGCAACCCCGGTGAGTGCGTTGCCCACGTCGGTGGGAACAACTCAAGCACTCGTGAGTTCGTTGCGCACGTCGGTGCGGTACAACTCAGAACTCTAGTTCGTTGCAGCAACCCCGGTGAGTGCGTTGCCCACGTCGGTGGGAACAACTCAAGCACTCGTGAGTTCGTTGCGCACGTCGGTGCGGTACAACACAGAACTCCACGTTCGCTGCAGCAACCCTGGTAGTGCGTTGACCACGTCGGTGGGCACAACTCGGGCACATGCAAATTTAATTACCACGTCGGTGGCATAATATCAAACACTCAAGTGCAGGGCACTCGGAGTTCATTGAACACGTCGGTGTTCAACACGGAAGTACACAATATTTGCTGCAGCAACACCGGTGAGTGCGTGACCACGTCGGTGGCACATCAAGGGCACTCGTGATTTCGTTGACCACGTCGGTGTTCAACATGGAAGTTCACAATACTTGCTGCAACAACACCGGTGAGTGCGTGACCACGTCGGTGGCACATCAAGGGCACTCGTGAGTTCGTTGACCACGTCGGTGGTTCAACGCGAAAGCACTCAGGTCACGCAGCGACCCCGGAGAGTGAATCGACCACGGCAGTTGGTACAGCACGAAAGCACTCGTGGCTCGCTGCGTAACAGCTGCAGAGTGCTCTAAATTTTAATTGATCTCGTTGAGGTATTTCATGTCAACTGCTTTTACGTGATTCATCGATCTCGCTGACGGTTTTAAGCTTATCGTTTTACGGTATGTATGATTGACTCTTAATATGTCGTATATTGGGTATGCCTTTTATCTTCCAGAAGCAGTATAGATCCTTGTCCACTTCTTCTACGCAGGTATGTATGGTCTCATTACCCCCTTTCGCTATTCTATTTTTGGGGTCGGCTCCGCCCCTGCCAGTCCCGGCAGGACATGCCGAGTTATCACCTATTTCCGGCGTAGGCCTACGTCCTCTCTTTTGGGGAAGGCTCCGCCCCTGCTAGTCCTGGCAGGATACGCCGAGTCCGCACGTCACCCTGGATCAGTGACGGGGCTCATGCCAAAGATTTACCATGTAAAATATTGCCATGTCGTTATTTAAATAAATCCTGTTCATACTTATCAGTGATCGAGTCTTTATGGGAGAAATGTTAAGCTTGCTGGTAGTTCTACCAGGAGGACTCAAATCACGCGCGGCTGGCCGCCAATCACCAATCACCAGCTACCAATCACCTGCCTACACCTGCTCTATAAAGAGTAGTCTAACATGTCTTTGCTGCTAGGTCTTCGTTCGACGCACCTCCATCCACCCCACCACCACCACCACCAGGTCGGCCTCAGTCTACTTGTCCAGGGGAAGGCTCCGCCCCTGCTAGTCCTGGCAGGATACGCCGAGTCCGCACGTCACCCTGGATCTGTGACGGGGCTCATGCCAAAGATTTACCATGCAAAATATTCCCATGTCGTTATTTAAATAAATCCTGTTCATACTTATCAGTGATCGAGTCTTTATGGGAGAAATAGTTCCAACGTGCCTGTTCAGGACAGTGAAATTAATGGGACATGGCAAGCGACATACATAGTAGGCGTTCGAAGAGTTTTGGGCATGTTGTCAACAAGGCCTTGGATAATGTGTAAGCCTACATATAAAATTGGCGTTGTTTGTTCTGAATTTACCGGAGCAGGTAACTCGGTTAAACGCACTGTAAGAAATGATGTGGTCATGTAGATTTCAAATAATGTATTCAATATAATTCTCCTTCATTTTGTGGCAATTATTTAAGTATCAGATAAAGTGCGTCTAGATAAGCTAAAGTATCTAAAAAATAACGATCAATCCTACTTCTTAAACGTTTCAGTGAGTTAGTCATAAAATTCATGTCTGGTTTAAATGTCTTTACATGTTTCATAATAACCTGGTCGATTTCGCAATGCCGTTAACTGTGGGCAAAAAGGCATGTAAACTGAGTCAAATTAGCATAATGATTTATCTTATAAAGTTTTACGGTTTTATTAATATGGTGTAAATACACATAAAACAATTCAATCGTTTTATCTACACTGATGTCAACAATTTCCTTGCTAAATATTGAGTTGAAATGAGCCAAGGTGTGAATCTTTTTTCGTCTGAGTGGAGCTCCCGTAGCCTACTATAACGGCCGAATGTACGACCTACCTTAGCAGGAGACAGGCTTATAATTTCTGACAATCACATCACTAGGCTATAAAAGCATATATTCTTAATGTTGTAAGGAAATATGAAAGACAGAAATGAAAGTCAGACAAATTTAAGCACCAATTCTTTATTAAAAAAACCTAAAAAACAACAACAGTGCAGTAAGGGGAAGCTGTCGCACCCCGCACTCCTACTTCCAACATCTCTGACTGAAAACATTAATTTGTGTCAACATTCAAAACTTATTGACTATTACTTAAAATCTAAAACACTGCACTTTGAAACGGGTGAAAATTAGAAAACTCAACATTTCCTTAAACTTAATAAAAGTGCACAATGAAACTGGTGGATGTCTAAGCTACACCAAAAGTTGGTGCCCAAAGAAGGGCATTGCACATTTGTGCTTTGAATGACTCATAGTCTTTGTGGACTGGCAATCTGTAAACAATGCTACATGTGTTTGCTTCCGGAAAAATCTTGCCCGACTCTTCTGGAAGGATTTCAATTGTGGGCTGAAGGAGAAAGCCATTGGGAGGTATAGTAGAGGACCCAGAGGCAAACTCCAGCACATTCTCCAAGGTCAAGGGGGCACATTCTCCTTCTAAAATGAAAATTGAGTTTATTATTGAGCATTTATAATAAATGTTTTTTCATTCCAAACGATTGTCCTATAGCAATTTGCAAGTGTTCTTTAAACTAAACTTGTAAGATTCTTCAAGTTTAGAAAATCTCCTTAACATATTGTTCATATTGCAACCCTTGGATGCCAGGACAGACAGGCCATTACATTCACATGATGAATTTAAAACTCCTTTCTGAATACACAAATGTGTATTGTGGTTAACAGATCAGACTATGTAGATTTGGACCAACTGTTTTTTTCACAGCAACTATAATGAGTAAAGTGAATGATTACAACCCAACACAATTTATAATGCATTTAACAATAATAATAAAAAATGCTTATTAAATTGAGGGTTCAGTACCTTCAACATCGATGAGCCAATCTCTCCAGAAGCAGATAGTCCGGTTTTCTATCTCTCTTGCACGTGTCCCTGGTGCCGAAAAGCTGACTTGGAAAAGTGCTGAGAGGTCTTTAGCTTTCAAAGGCGTCGCATCCTCCTCAAACATGCTACGGAACAGATCCGGGTGTGCCCTCATCTCCTGGAGGAGTCCAAGGGTGTTGAAGCCCTCCACAAACCTGCACACAGAAATGCATTTAAAATGAAAAAAATCAACCAAAATATCAGCAACAAATAAGTACTTTACTTTATGGCCTCTACTTTATGACTAGTAACCCAGTTGGGTAGGAACAATTAATTCTGTAGTCATCGTGTGTGTAAAGGGAACATGGTGGCAGCATGGTGGCAGCGGCAGTGGACTTGGCCTGTGTTATCGGTGCGAAAGTACCGTATTTTCCGGACTATAAGTCGCGGTTTTTTTGTAGTTTGGCTTGCCCTGCGACTTATATTTCGAAGCGACTTATATGCCAAAATTGTGCGTAGGCCTACATAATCTTCGGCCGCAAGATGGCACCGTCATTCATTAGGCCTACAACTGAACGCTGCAAGCCTACTGCACCACCGAATAAATTATATTCTCGTCGTCATCGTCCTCAATGTCCTCCGGTTCAACCAAAGCTACCCCAGCCTTAGCTGCAATGTTGTGCAACATAGCTGTCACACATATCACAGCGCATGACTTGGCCGGCGAAAACTGGAGCCCTCCGCTGGACTTGTGAAGGCATCTAAAGCGCAACTTCCACCTCCCGATCGTGCGCTCAGGTTTAGGACCGCGGCGCATACGCGTCCGGTGGAATCCCGGTGTCACTGAATTCGGTATACTCTCAGAACTACGAGTGGGACCGACACACCTATATTGCTATTGCAATTTTATTCAGTCTCTCCAGACTAAACGTTCTTGTTTAAATGTTTAAAAATAAATGCGACATATACACCGATGCGACGTATATATGTTTTTTTCCTCGTCATGGAGCATTTTTTGACTGATGCGACTAATACTCGGGAGCGACGTATAGTCCGGAAAATACGGTAAGCGTTTCTCATTTTAGAGTGTAGAAAGATCCCTAACCAAATCTGTTATTGACTGACATGGCAACGCTTGCCAATAGCAGATACCATCGTGCTTTGGGCCCTTGTCCATTAATGTGTGCTTAAACTTATACTTACTGTTGTAATGCAACATTTAATCTGCCCTCAACAAAGAAGTCAACAGCAGATTGCACCAGGGCATCCCTCTGCTTCAGTGTTGTGATTCTTCTGCAAGCCCCAACAATAGCAAGACTTTCCTCTGCCTCCTCTATTGCAGCTTTTGCATCTCCAACAGTTGTTGCTTCTTTAATCTAAAATAGTTATGAACAATCGTTGCTTTGAATGTAGCGTGGATTATAATGCTAGCACAAGATACAATAGCTGTAGATCACACTGAGGTACTGAGAGGCAGGTTTAATTTGCTGATATATTCCTTATTAGTGTACACTGAATAGTAGGACTCACCTTCAAAAGCTTCTCCTTGAACGTGACATCACTCACTTCCTCCAATGTTGCAGGGTGGGTATGTTTATCACAAAGCTGACTAAACAACCTCTCTGAGAAGAAATTTGGTGCCACACTTCCATGAATTACACACACGGATATCATCCGTGCTATCTGTGTATACAGTTTTCCTTCCAAGGCTGATAAACAGAATATATTGAATTACTATGATAGAATGTCCAATGCTGAATGTTTCACCATTCATACGATAGGCGTTTTAAATTCTGTTGTCAGGTAAGAAACTCCAGTATTAATCCCTGTAGAGATGCCACTCCTATGAATGAGGATGTGTTGAGGACATTTCGTCACAATTTGCCAGAACAAAACCACCTTCTGAGTATATGTCCTGAAACACCCTAATTTACAAGGATGAGTGGGATGTTCACACAGAATTAAATGCTGGGTTTTCCCCACCTGCAACAGAACTTAAAAGTGTTCAAAAACATCCCATTTCAACACATAAAGGGAATATATGTAGAAATTACCACAAGTGTCGAGGGTCAATCTTTTGTCTGTCTCAGGTCCTTCAAATATGCTGGACTGATGAATGGCCTTCATTAGCAACCTTAAATACTCTCGAGTGGGTCCACCACCATCTACTGCACCTTCAGATGTTTGTTCACTGTCAACAAAAACCACGTCCAATCTGGCCTCTGGATTGAAACGCCGCCGTCTGAAGGCCTGAAGGGAACTCCTCAGTATGTTGTGGACATTGCCAGTGTAGTCTCTGCATATGTTGATCTGATTGCTGGTGGGGCATGAAGTGTGATCAATCTTCTCCCCAAGTCGGTTCAAAATGGTTCCAAGGTCAGTCCTGTATAGAAATAAAAACAAACATTAAAAAAAGGGATTAAATTATAAGGCTGGCAATAATATTTTTAATTGTCAGCAAATACCAAAACATAAAAGGCTGGCCACTGTCGTTTTTTACAAACTCTACTCAAACAGGAGAAAATGTTTAGTTTGTTGGGGACTATTTTCAGCAGCAGTTTATTCCACACTTGGTGCTCTAGTGAGTTCTTGTGGCAGCAGGACGGTGTGTGTGGGACAGAGTCAAAATAAACGAGTGTGTGTTCATACTAGTAATGTAAGCCAGTGTAACAGTGTGGCTTATTGATGTTTATTTTAATAGTATGGACAACAATGGAGCTCTATGGCACAGAGGAATAAGATATACCAGGCTTTGATACATACAATACTTTTAAGGAGGATCAATGCATTGTTGGCTTTATCCTCCTCATTTGTTGATAAAAAAGACATGTTACTAAAGACTAAAACCATGCATTTGCAAAACAACATACCCTTCAGGAGAGAAAGACCCGTCATGCCCAGGTGAAGACATGGGTGATGGCAAAGGGGACCAAGTGAACTGGTTGTTTAAATTGGGAGATTCAACTTGATTGGTGGAATCAAGTGCTGGGACAAACTGCAATGATTAAGCATGTGTTGGTATTATTAACTTATCCATTTAACCTGGTAGGATCAACTTACAACCACATAATTACTAAGATGACTTAGACAGAAGGTCAATCAATATTACCACCATCACTGTAATTAGTTTCTTTGTTATTTCTTTGTTTTTTTGCAGTTAAAGCCTTGCAAAATGCTCAACACAAAGGTAACATGGCTAAAAATCATGGCTCTCACCTCAGGATCATCAGTTTGAATCCAGTGGACATAAAGTGTTTTTGACCCACTGATGTTGTTCTCCAGAAGTGATCCAGACATGTTGCTGTTGAGAGTCGTCACTGACAGGGCATCTTGAATATGAAAATATTCTGTGGCATCTTCTTCTTCTCCCACAAAGTCAAATAATATCTACAAAATGATACATGAAGAAAATCTTTGCATTTAACACTCATTTTCAAAACTGGAAACACTGCATAGTATTCGCAGCCTGTATTTTATCATGTAACAATGATAAAATAGTGGACAAATGACCAACCTGAATGGATTCAGATAGAACAAATCGTCTTGTTCTGGTAATACCACTGGGGTATTTAAATCGGAGGGGTACACCATGAGCTGCCTCAGGAACACCAGCCATTCGCAACTGCCTCTCATGTATGGCCTACAATTAAAAACAACAACAAAAAACAGATTTGTAATCATTAAAATAATTAGGGCTGTAACGGTTACTGTCATCAGTTAACTTACCTACCATGCTCTTGACTAATCAATTAATAGTTTGGTCTACAATATGTCAAAAGATAGTGAAACATCTCTTGGGACTGTCACAGATGAAAGTCCCAAGTTGACATCTTCAAAGTCTTGTTTTCCCAAGCAAGTCTAAAACCCAACCATACTAGTTTACAATCACATAAGACAAAGAAAAGAAAATATTTGAGGAAAATATTCACACAGCTTTACACACTTACCTTTGTTAAAAATAATTTGACAACACTTTATAATTTACCACAGCTCATACCTTTTTGCGTCTTTCCTCCATTTCAGAGGATTTCTTCTGCAGGTCATGCTGTGATGAATATTAAAAACAAGACAATTAATGCCATTCAGCATAAATTATGCAATGACTCCTCTAGGTCAATCTCTTGAGATGCTATGTTAAGGTCAATCAATGATGGACATGTTGGTCCTAAGTTTGGTGAGGAACCAAGACTGTTCAGATAGTGGAGGAAACATTATAAAAATTAAATAAGTCTTTATCTAAACCCACATAAACTGCAAGACATACCTTTTCTTGGTCTGCAAGCAAAGACTCCTGGTAGTCTTGATCCTGCTGAGAACATACGGATCGCCATTCATCCAAGGACTCCTGATAAGTAATAAAGAGATGGGACTATTTATTAAACCAAATTTGAGATATTTTTCAAACACTATTAAGAAAATCATTGAATAGCTTGACTGCTGTGAGGGGCTGCAAGTTCAAGACGATGTGGTACCACTTTTGGGAATTTCATATAAACCTTAAAGCAGTGTTATAGAATATGTAGATTTACCATGTACCGGTATGTATTTCCAGGGAAAAAACACTACAGGTACATGGTTTTTTGTGACTAATTGGAGAAACAAACAAATTCCCATCTATAAAAGTGTAACACAGGTTACCAGCATTGGCTCATCTTCTGTCAAGTCAATCCTCTGTAATGTTGCAGCATCTGTGGATGATTGATCTATGTCCACTTCAAATGAATTAGGGGTGTAGCAAAATTCTTGGCTGTCTGGAGGACTCATGTTGGGTGATGCTCTGCTGATCTCACTTGCAGACCTTTAAAATAAATTGTAATGAGTATTCAGAACCAGACACTCCAAAGTAAAAGACACAAGTACAAATACATAGATAAATGATAGACACAGGTCTAGAAGGAAAATAAATAATTTGTTACCATAAGATTTTTTAAGAAAACTCTGACTACTATCCAAATGTGAAGACAGTTCCAATAGGTACAGTATATTTAAAATAAACAGTAACTACTACCACAGTACATATGCACATCAAATTGACATTAAATCATTTTGAAAGTTTTAAATTCAAGAACCTAAGCTATGTACACTAAAACAGTTCAGTCAGGTACATTTAAAGGCTCTGCAGTTTGTGGGAGCTCTCAACGAATCTGAGCAGTGACAAGAGTGCTAGAGTGGTGGAGGGAGCTGCAGCAGAGTGAGCACAATCAGCAGAGTGAACTGTGACAGTTTAAATTGTCTGTGATGTGCACGACCCGTGTGAATGTGATTGGATATTGGCAGCCACACTATACTATTCAATAAAGTAAAATAGAGAGATATTACAGTAAGTTAAGAAAATAACAGAATTTCTTGGCTCCTGCAGACATCATTAACCAACATTTACTGACTGATAATAGTACATGTAGGGGGGAAAACACAGTTAAGGTCCTGTGCATACCTGCAATGTTTGACATGATCCTTAAGTTCACTGAAAAATATCTCTTCTGCACAAATCAGACATTTTTCCTTGGGCCCAGACACGACTGACTCAGGTTCGACCTATTGTGAGAATTAAGGAATTTTGATTTGTCATCAGAACAAAATACAAAAGGACAATACCAGTTTTTTAGAACAGTCTGTGTTTCTGTGTACGAAATATCAGTAAACTCATTAACACTTACAGGAGTTGTATCAATGTCTTTTTGCATTGGACGTATGTATATGGTGGCACTCTTAATGTGGTTCTTGATGGATTTGATGGTATACCCTGTGCTTGGGCAAGGCATCACAGAAAGGTTTTTGCTCCTGGTCATCCCTGACACTTTTAAAATCTCAAACCCCCCACAGTCATTGAGTTTGGGGTAGGCTGCCAGAATGTGACATTTGAACTCCTCTGCACTGTCTTCATCACCTGTAAAAAGAATTTAGAGCAAATGACATCCACATTTTTTTAATTCCATCATTACTATTGTAAGTGATTGTTACAGAGGAAACAAAGAGATATGTTCCTCAAAAACATGTCCAAAGAGGCCATACTACGTGGAATACACAGTAATTACCTAAAAAAGTAAGCCTTTGCTCCCCAAGGCCAGATGCATTGAGTGTTTCTTTTTCTCCTCTTGTTGGCACCACCATCTGATCAGTGTTGTCCAAACAGAAGTATGATCTTGTATAACTTGACCGACGTCTTGCAGTGGTGGTACAGCGGTTACGGTTACCAGGAGTCCTGCCAGCATATGGTGCAAATATTCTGCACACTTCAGCTGGAAAACAAGATGTTGTTCTTTTATTTACTGAATACTGACTTGGTGGGGTGAACACTTAAGCAAAAAAGTATTTAGTATTTCATATTTTTAATGACAACTGTAGAGAGATGTTTTCACTATGAAATTGAATTATATTTTTTCAGTTCAGTTTCAAAAAGCCACATTGTATCTACATAGGCTATCTTATAACCTTGTAACCTTCCTTATTAACACAGAGCTCAGGTAAATACCAATGAAAATGACTTAATATGTGAATGACAGTATAAAACACTATTAATGTCTTCCAGGAGACTGTCTGAAAAAATGGGGGGATGTTACCCCCATGTTAAACAATATCACGTCTCCACCTATGACGGTTGCCTTTTCACTCCGCCTGAGAGTGGCGTTTAGTACAACCATAAACATAAACACACTTGATTTCCAACGTGATCCGAAGAACCAGTTATAATTAGGGATGTGAATAACACATTTTTCATGGTTGAATAATCAGTGGGTGGTATGAACGAATAATCAATTATTCGATGTGTGCCGACATTCACACAGGCAGTCATGGATCATCGCCAAGAAATCACTTAATATCTTAAACGCAAAAAAAACAACTAACTGCTAAGTAGTTCCAGTCAAATTGTCTGTTCAGCCTTCAAAACGACAGCTGGTAAATTGTGAAACATGCATTAAACAAATCAGAAAACGCGGTTATATGCTATATACCCTATAGTATCTGTGGTATACAGGCTGGGACGAATTTCGAATTATAAATATGTACAATGCATAACGTTAGCTCTCTGGCTCATAACGGAGTGGACTAGAATACCTCCCGTTGCCAAGTCGTATCTAAGGTCTGTCCTATTTACTGGAGGAGTGAACAATGTTTCCGTTGCATAAGAACCTTATGGGAGGGTAATGATTGTTCCAGGTATTAGTCAAACCCTCAGGCGTCACCAGGGAAACAAAGTCATGGCTTGTGAAAAACGTTATATTTGGATTGTAAAACGCATGAAAATATAAACAAATGGTCTTCATTTATTTTCTTTGGCAAGTGACCGTGGTATAAGCGGGATAATGCCCTCCGAGTTGATCATTATCAAGAATTAATGGACTTCACGGAGGCAACCGTGGACACGGAGGCAGGCCTCCTCGTCGTCCATTAATCCCTGATCATGGACACCTCGTCGGGCATTATCCCTTACTTATGCTTGTGTATTGTGTACATTGTTTTTCTGTACATGAATAATAATAATAATAATAAAGAAAACGAATAGTGTTAGAGAACCAATATTAGTTCTGTCCGTTAACTTTTGTTTATTTTAAAGGGAAAAAAGGTCAACGGTCAATTTATTTTCTTTTGCAAGTCACTATTTGAGCGGGAAACAGACTTTGACATAAGACCCAGTGATAACTTCTAACGGTAGCTAGCTAGTAATCCTAGGACCATAGATATTGCTAGGACTCCCAAGAAATATGTTCACAAGCTAACATAACTAGATAACTAAAAACTCTAGCCAAATATATCTCAGCATTGTCTGTTGTTCCTAAATGAGCGGGGCTACATCGAGTACCGTGCATATTACCGTCAACAGGGTGTCTTGCCAGGGTGGGTGCCGAAGTTGAGGGTGTCTCCACTGGTGCAACACTCTCTGGGGGTCGGCGCTCCATTTCACTGGCAAGGTCCCTTAAAATTCTGGATATTTCAGCGTTGGACATTTTAAGAGCGTGAAAGCCAAAGCAAAATGCGGCTGGCAAATAACTTCGGTTCTTAAATGGGTCTTCTTGGCGCCTAAACAGTGTTTAGGCGGGCGAGGCTCTCTAACCAATCAGAGAGCTTGTTACATGGCTAATTTGCATTGCTTTACCTCGTCTTACCAGCGCAAGGACCAAAGTGTCACGGAAAAGCTAAATGGAGAGGCTAATAGGAGAAGCTAAATGACTAAGCTAATCGAATAGCTAATAGGAAAAGGAAAAGCAGCGGGGAAATGGAAATGCAAATGCCAAGGAAATCGCCCATTTAAATGGCGGATTAAAATCTGTATTCTTAATTGAATTTGTGAATCCAGTTATTTATTTCTCTTTTTAAACGGCATTTTCAAATCGATTTTTAAATTGCATCATTTATTTATGAATTCATTAATGTATTTTTAAATGATGTACTTATTGACTGTTTTATGTTGTTTTTGTAAATCCCTTTTTAATTTGAGCTACTTATTGATGGATTAATATTTCATTTGTAAATATTTTTTTTTAATTCCTCTTTTATTGCCCATTAAAAGATCAAATAATGAATTACTTTATAATTTAGTCTATTTCTTTATTACCATTTCCGTGACACTTGTGGTCCTCCATACTGTTGTACTTGTTCTATTTATATTTATTTATTTTCTCGAATGCACCAATTGGGAAAGCTTACTAAAAATGTCGTTGTACTTGACTCGTGCAATGACAATAAAAGGCTTTCTATTCTATTTCTATTTTTCTATTCTATTCTAACTAATTACTTTTTCCGTCGTTACAATGCCGTTATCGTTACTGAACGTTAAATGCGGTGCGTTACTATGAATTGATTGAATAAACTGCCTAATCCGAACGCACCCCTGGATCCATATACATAAACTGCTAGTGAGGAGACCGGGTGGGTTAACAACGAGATAAGCGATTATGATTGGCTAAGGCAGTCATGTTTCATGGTAGCCAATCGGAGCCAGTGTTTTTACACACAAGCCAGGCCACGCGACTTTTATTAAAGAGTAATTCAGTTACTAAAGGCCTGATTCCACCGGACGGCAACGTTACGGCTGCGGCACGTCTTGGCCGCGGTCACCGCAGCAGATAGGTTCCACTCTAATCAATGAGACCATTTCCACCGGGCGCTGCTGCGGAACATCTCAGCAACGTCCGAGGAGCGGCTCGCCGTGCCGCAGCGCTATCATTCCGTAGCATTTCTATTTTTGCCGCAAGCTTTGCTGAACCGTGTCAATTTCAACAGAGCAGATCGAGCAGGGCAGGAAGTGAAAAAGTAAAAGCCATAGAGCATCCGGTCAATTTTCTAAATAAAACGCAATACTCAGCTCATGTAGCCTATCACAACATCCTTTATGTACCAAATCATCCTTTTTATAAGGGCAATGGCCGGAAGGACAAAGCGTGGCATTTAATTGCAGTCGTTTTGGGAGTGGAAGTTGAGTATATTAGGTTTAGGATTATCGCGTGATACGGCTGGCTCGCAACGCACGTTGCGCTGCCGTAACGCGCCCGGTGGAAATGCAAGCAGGGCAGAGTCGCAGCCGTTCCGTGCCGCAGCCGTAACGTTGCCGTAACGCGTCCGGTGGAATCCCCGGGTCACTCCGTTACTTTTTGAAACAAGTAGTGAGTAACTATACCTAATTACTTTTCAAAAGTAACGTTCCCAACACTTCATGTCATTGTAACTCATTCCATCATTAGTCTACACTAGTGTTGAAAGGATGTTAGCCAACAAATAATTAGCCTTATTATAGAAGCGTTTAGAAAAGCAATACACAGTGATTTATTATAATTATTATTATTATTATTACTTTACAGGAAGAACTGAAAATGGCAACACAACGACTCCAGCAGGATGTCCCAGTCAAATGGAACAGTACTCAGTACATGATGCAGGTAGGCTATATGGATGGAAGGAATTAATTAATGAATGCAAAGAATAAATAGATTTTTTACGTGTGAATCTCAATCAGCCTCAATAAATAAATTAATTTAGATGTGAGGTGAATAGTCCTACTTGTATTTTACACACGGATGTGAAAGTAACATTTAATTATTTTGCAGAGCCTTCTTAAGCAAAAGAGGCCGCTCAGTGTCTATGCAGCGGACCACGACCGTCCATGCATGCCCTCTGCCAACCAATGGGCGCTTATGGAGAAGGCAGTTGTGGTCTTGAGTCAATTTGAAGAGCTGACGAGGGCAGTAAGTGCTGCGACTGCAAGTGCCGCGGACGTGATACCTGCAATAACTGTCCTCAAGCGTCATCTTTCCCGTGAAGAGAGCACCGATGCTGGAATCAAGACTATGAAGAGCACACTTCTTGAGGCTGTCACTGAGCGCTTTGACTACGTCGAGACTGAAACAATCTACTCCATTGCTACATTGGTTGACCCAAGATACAAAGACAGGCAAGTCCTGTTTGATTCAAAACTTCATTTGCGATATCTAATTGCTCAGGCCTAATAAATTCACCACTTCTTATTAATTATCAAATAATATCAAAATAAGTGTTCCAAATGTTCTATGACAAAGTTTATATTCAAAGGGAATGACAAAATATATTAGGAAACGAATAATCCATTTTAACTAAATGAAATTCTATCCACTTTAAGATTCTTCACAAGTCCAGACCACCAGAAGCTTGCCAAGGAGGCTCTCATTAGAGAGTTGGAGATCATGGAGAGGAAGAGGAAGGCTGCCAGTGATGTCAGGGTGTGTGTGTTTCCCTGTGTTTCCCTCCTGTGTTGATTACTGTTCCCTCCCCTAATGTGTCTCAGCTGTTCCTCGTTGTGTTTGTTATTTAAGCCCTCGTCTTTCCTTTGTTCCTTGTGCTGTCATTGTGGTTGCTTGTGGTTCGCTGTGGTTGGCTGTGGTTGTTAGTCCTGCGTGTTCCGTGTTCCCTGTCGTCTCTCGAGTTCCTTGTTCCCTCTCGAGTTCCCTGTTGTCTCCTGAGTTCCCTGATTCCTGTGCCTTAGCCTTTAGGCGAGAATAAAGTGCAGTTTTCCTGAAACCGTCTGCGTCTGGGTCCTACCTGCCTGCCTGCACCCGCAAGCCCCTAACAGAATGACAGCACCAAGTTTGGACCCAGCGGACGCTCTGTTTTTCCGTGAGTTGGAGGATTTGTTGGTGACGATAATCCTAGCTATGGATGGCTGGGAGAACATTCCCAGCAGGAAGGAGCAGGAGGCTGTGTTGGGGCGTATGTGCAGGGCTGTTGCGTCAAGGCCAGAGTTGGAGGACGCCTTACCCGAGTGGGCAGTCGAGCTGCTCAACCCCACAACCTTTTGGCCGGAGAGCTACATGCCACTGCCACCGGACTTTGGTGACCGGCCTAAGCCTCCACGCTCCTACTCTCAGCCTCTGCCCCCGGTTCCCCGCTACCAGCCTCTGCCTCCGGTTCCCCGCTACCAGCCTCTGCCCCCGGTTCCCTGCTCTCAGCCTCTGATCCCCAGCTACCTGCCTCTGCCCCCGGTTCCCCGCTACCAGCCTCTGCCCCCGGTCCCTAGCTACCAGCCTCTGCCCCCGGCCCCCAGCTACCGGCCTCTGTCCCCGGTTCCCAGCTACCGGCCTCTGTCCCCGGTTCCCAGCTACCGGCCTCTGTCCCCGGTTCCCAGCTACCGGCCTCTGCCCCCGGTCCCCAGCTACCAGCCTCTGCCCCTGGTCCCCAGCTACCAGCCTCTGCCCCCGGTCCCCAGCTACCAGCCTCTGCCCCCGGTCCCCAGCTACCAGCCTCTGCCCCCGGTCCCCAGCTACCAGCCTCTGCCCCCGGTCCCTAGCTACCAGCCTCTGCCCCCGGTCCCTAGCTACCAGCCTCTTCCCCTGCCTGTGGAGGTCCGCCCTCTGCTCCTGCCGGAGGTGGCCCGCCCTCCAGACCGTCCAGGGGAGGCACGCCCTCCGCTCCTGCCTGTGGGGGCCCTCCTCCACTCCGTCCTGAGGGGGGTTCCTCTTCAAGGCCTTCCTCCTGAGGGGGTCCGCCCTCTACCTGGCCTTCCTCCTGAGGGGGTCCGCCCTCTACCTGGCCTTCCTCCTGAGGGTACCCGCCCTCTACCTTGCCTTCCAGTGGGGACCCGCCTTCTACCTGGCCTTCCTCCTGAGGGGACCCGCCCTCTACCTGGCCTTCCACCAGAGGGGACCCGCCCTCTGCCTGGCCTTCCACCAGAGGGGACCCGCCCTCTACCCTGTCCACCAGATGGGACCCGCCCCCTACCTGGCCTTCCACCAGAGGGGACCCGCCCTCTGCCTGGCCCTCCTCCTGAGGGGACCCGCCCTCTACCTGGCCTGCCTCCTGAGGGGACCCGCCCTCTACCTGGCCTTCCTCCAGAGGGGACCCGCCCTCTACCTCGCCTTCCTCTTGAGGGGACCCGCCCTCTACCTCGCCTTCGCCGGCCTCCTGAAGGGTTCCGCCTTCACCGCTGCCGGCCTTCTGAGGGGGTTCTGTGCCACTGCAGGTCTCCTGAGGGACTGAGCCCTCATCGTCCTTGCCGCCGGCCTCCTGAAGGGTTCCGCCTTCACTCTGCCTCTGCTTGCCCCCCAGGCCGTCCGCCTGAGGCTCCCTGCCTTGCCCTGGGGCAGTTTTCTGGCCGCCCGCCTGACGTCCCTCGGCTCTGCCGCAGTCCATTTTTTTTTTTGATTCCCCCCTCCTGGCGCCCCTCCACCCACCCGTTTTGGGTTTGACTTTCTTTGTTTTTTGCTTGTCGTGGGTCGCCTGGGAGTCGACCCTTAAGGGGGGGGTACTGTCAGGGTGTGTGTGTTTCCCTGTGTTTCCCTCCTGTGTTGATTACTGTTCCCTCCCCTAATGTGTCTCAGCTGTTCCTCGTTGTGTTTGTTATTTAAGCCCTCGTCTTTCCTTTGTTCCTTGTGCTGTCATTGTGGTTGCTTGTGGGTCGCTGTGGTTGCTTGTGGTTTGCTGTGGTTAGTTGTGGTTGTTAGTCCTGCGTGTTCCGTGTTCCCTGTCGTCTCGAGTTCCTTGTTCCCTCTCGAGTTCCCTGTTGTCTCCCGAGTTCCCTGATTCCTGTGCCTTAGCCTTTAGGCGAGAATAAAGTGCCGTTTTCCTGAAACCGTCTGCGTCTGGGTCCTACCTGCCTGCACCCGCAGCTCCCCTAACAAGTGAGGTGTCTGCAGAAGAGCCTCAGAGAAAGTCACCATGTCGAGGCAGTGTAAGCTTAAGCTGTGCAGCTGCAAACAGCAGCTTAGTCAGTCTCTATGATGAGATCTTGGAGGGGAGTGTGGTGGAGTCAAGGCCTGTGAGTCCGTCAGCAGCCATCACTCAGGTTGAGGCCTACCTGGCTGAACAAACCATCCCAAGGTCAGAGAATCCTCTACACTACTGGCGGGCACATGCTACACAGTGACCCGCACTGGCTGATGCAGCCACAGTTTCTTTGTACACCTTGTACATCGGTGGACAGCGAGAGACTGTTTAGTGCAGTGTCGAATGTCCTTGATGAGAAAAGGTACCGGTTGTCAGCCGAGATTGTGCAGATGTTGGTTTTCATTAAAAAAAACCTGCACTACACTGAAGAAGTCAGTGCATTAGATTAAGATGGAGGAAATAAGAACTATTACACCATTATTACACACCCACATTGTAAAAAATAATAAGCTTACTTGAAAAAAGGGTGGAAACTTGTTGCCTCAAATAAGTGAAGTAACCAAAACTTTACTTCATGTTATGTTTATTTTATGTTTACTAGTAATGCTAATGTTATGTTTAACTTGAGAGAATAAAAGCTATTGAGCACAGCTTGGATGTCTGTCTATTTCTTAATCTGCAGGAAATTAAATGTTTGCCAACACAAAAAGTGATATCGGAAATCGGTAACGGAAAACCAGTATCGGGAAATATCGGGATCGGATCGGGAGCAATATGAAAATATCGGAATCGGATCGGGAGCTAAAAAATGAGATCAGGACATCTCTAATCCAAACCATCCACAGTTCTATTTGGCAAAGCTCGCCATCGTAGATTCAATCTTCCTTCGATCAAACAAAAAAAACAACCGAGATTCAAGTGAACAATATAATTCACGGTAGTTTTCTTGTATTTTCAATGTTCAGGTCCGGGAGATTCTCTGTTGTGCTTAATACCTGCCATCTGTCCAGTGTTACGGTTCAAGGTGACCCCCTGGAAACGGGGTGCTCACGTGTAATTTCCTGTTACTGGAATTATGTTGAGCGTGCCCTACTGGAGAACTCATACAATTGCATCTTTAAATAATAAAGGGTTTAGTAGCCTTATATTCCATATGGGTTACATATATTTATATGCATGGGTGTGCGGGCGGGGTCCTCGGATCCCCCCCTTTTTATTTATCCTTTTAAAATAGAAGTGTTTTTTAGTGCTGTCAGTTTAACGCGTTATTAACGGCGTTAATTTTTTTATCGCACGATTAACCCTCTTTTGGCTTGGCAAACATTGTAGTTTTTTCACCTGCTGTCTAGCAACAACTAGTCACCTTAAATAAAACTACAACACCACACCGGATCTAGCTACAACGGAAACAAAACAAGCACGCCGCACAAACTTGTTGGGGCAATCAAGGATACGGGGCGGGTGAGAAAGGAGTGTGTGCGTGTGTTTGTGTGTCACTCAGTTCAAGCCTGCATGAGAGTTCAATATTGTCATTAGCTGTTACGTCTTTCTGACCAATCGCAGTTCAAGGCCCACCTGGGCTGTACCACTTCGGGAGGGGCCGCTCAGTTACTCCCCTCTAGACAAAATCGACTTGGTTGCGACGTTGACAGTTTGGAAGTGAGTGTTTTGCTGTTGAGTGAGTGAGAGGTTGCGGGCGCACAGCTCAGGCTGCCGGACGGCGCTGCAAGGAACTTTTATGAACGCAATTTTGTTATCCCACAGTAATCAGCCCAACATCCCCGAAACATTAACGGCCCAACAGGGATTTGTGTGTGTGTGTGTGTGTGTGTGTGTGTGTGTGTAGGCGTTATTCGATAGCCTGGTAATGTGTACAGGCCTACGTACGGTAGGAATATTCATATTTTTTTCCCATCTTTCTGAGCACGAGTTTTTTTTCGAAAGTTCAGTGATTGAAACAAATGAAAGCCTGAGCTATTGAAGTTTTACGGTAGGCCGACCACTGTCATGCACCTACCCGATGAAAGTGGACCGGGTTTGAATTCACTGCGGGTCTCTCTTCTCACTGCCCTTCTCAACACTCTCTGATCTCACTAAAAGGCTAGCAGCACGAAATCAAGGGATATTTAGACTATATATTTTTTTGCAATTAATCGCGAGTTAACAATGACATTAATGCGATTAATCGCGATTAAATATTTTAATCGCTTGACAGAAATAGTGTTTTTATATCGACCCGATTGCTGTGCTGGCTGCCCCACTATGGGAGGCCTCTGAGGACCTCGGCCCCTTGGGCCCTCACCGGCACCGGCGGTGCCCTGCTCCCTCTTGGTTCCCCTTGGGGGACAAAATAGGTAATAGAACAGAAAGTATACTTACCTTTATTCCGCGCCTCCTCAAACCCCAGCTGCTGCTCCTCCTGCTCCTCCTTCACTTCCTCTGGTTTTATTCAATCCCTTCAGAAAGAGAAAATAAACACAAAAATTAAAAACACTATACAAAAAAAGAAAAGAAATGAATGGATTTGGGGATGATGTGCCAGTGCACCCAGGGTCACATGACCGACAAGAGCTGAACTATAATATAAAAAACTAACGCTAATCCCCCTGCCCTAACCATTCCTTGGCGCGTCTGCCTCCCATATCTCTGGCACCTCCCTTTTACCGAAATGGCCTGCACCGGGGTGCACTTCGGCTTAAACCCCCTAACCCTAACCTTAACCCTTACCCTGAGGCCTGCAGCGCATGTGGTGCCGCTACGGTCTGAAGCACATGTGATGCCCGACTCCACAACTCCGGGGGGGAAGGTCATTTTTAACAACTGACTTTGACAACGATTTTTAACTATAAGTCAACACATGTGCACACTCTTTTATAGAGAGAGTTATAAAATAATTTACATTAAAACTTATTTTTCTCGACTCTCCAGCATTCTCTCAGCATTCCCTTAAAGGGAAACTTCACGCATTGCCATTAAGCTTTGTATCGTTAGAAACCCACTCATATTTTGGAATGGTCATGCATCATTACCTTATTTTCTGGAGAGACTGGAGAGATCCATATCGATCTCCAACACTTCCTGTTTAAGATGACGCAATATGCGAATTTTGCGTAGAAGTAAATAGGAAGTGCAAGAGGGGAGGATTCTCGTAAGACTACAAGCACTAGTCCCACCCCTCTATAGGGGCAGGAACCCACTGACGCTACGGACCTATTAGAGCAATCCACAGCGTCTGAAGCTAAGCTAACAGAGGCTGTTGATAAAACTGAAATACAATGGCGGAAGGTACAGGATCTGACAAAGAAGATGGCACCATGCAAAATTTCACCATTTCGAAAGAAATACAAACGAGGACTAATTAACTGAGTTCACCAACTAATACTCTTCACTAGAAATGTTGTGTGAAATGATTTTCAAGCAGTCTTGCGGTATCAGCTTGGTAGATGGAACAGCGAGGTGTCCGATAGGTGGAGATCAGCGGGAGTGGCCAGCGAAGCTGTGCATCGTGGTGCATGGTGGGAGTTGTTGTCTTCCATCCACAAGCGCCAAAAAGTCACTTTCTGCCTTTTCTCGGTCAAGACGGCACCAAATTAGAATTTAATTGTATTATTCGACTGCATATAGGACCCAATTTCAATACATATTCATGCCTCCACCGGTGAAATGCTCCTTTAATTAATGGCCTTTGTGCGCAAAGACATGCAGGGTTTCCGACACTCCATTTACAGTCAACCACTTCACTGATGCCACTTCACTGATGGGAGTTGGCCATTCTTTTCTTTTTTATAAAGTTTGCCAAGGCAGAATTATACGAAGATCTCTGCGCTACGGTTGCTCCGTGCATGCTATGGGTGTGTGCAGTGACTGACTGTCGTGTGCATGCATGCAACAAGTGTGGATAGACAAGGATCATGTGTGTTGCACTCATATGCAATGCAAACAATCGGCTAAAGCAATTTATTGATATTCGAAAAAGTCAAAACGGGCTACATTTGGCTGAATTATAAAAGGTATAAGTGGTATTATGAAGATCCGAAAGAGCCAGCTCTTGTTGGTGAGCGAATGTCAGTGTAGGACACTACAGCACATGAAACTAAGAAATAATCATATTAATTAATTAAAGTACAATGATAATAGTAATGAAATTTATATTAATGACCTCATGTCGGAATGGCAGGACGTTTGAAATAAGGTTAAGTACCGCCACTCTGACCATGGAAACAGAAATTGTCGGAGTGGTGGGACGTTTGGAAACAATGGAAGTGCCGCCACTACGACAATTAGACGTCAATGTCGGAGTAGGGGTATGTCGGAATGGAAGGCATTCCCTGTCCAAGACAACAATTCGGCACAGCGCTACACCCGTAGCCAAAGCTCAAGAAGCTTCCTATCGTGCCAGCCTTCATATAGCAAAAGCTGATAAGCCGCACACGATTGGAGAAGAACTATGTTTACCTTTGGCAAAAGAGATAACGGGCATTATGTGTGGGGAGAAAGCTCATGAGGACTTTCTGTTCTGTCAGTCACTTCAGACAAGAACTACAGCGGAAAACATCTTTCAGCTCGTGAATGCCTTTTTCCAAGAGAGTGGGCTAGACTGGAAAAATGCGTTGGAGTCTGCACAGACGGCGCAAGGGCCATGACAGGTCGCCACAGCGGAGTGGTAGCCCGAATCCGTGAGGTGGCACCTGATGCACAATGGACTCACTGCGGCATCCATCGCGAAGCTCTCGCAGTGAAGAAAATGCCCGTAGAATTTAAGGCTGTCTTAGACACATTTGTAAAAACGGTAAATTTCATCAAAGCCAGACCGATGAGATGAGATGGGCAGCGAGCATGTCCAACTTCTGTTGTATACAGAAGTAAGATGGCTCTCAAGAGGGAAGGTGCTTACCAGGCTTTTTGAATTGCACTGAGAGGTCCAAGTATTCTTACAGGACAAAAACCTCCCCGCATCAGATGTTTTTGATGACACTGTGGCTCAGTCACCTCGCCTACTTGTCAGACATTTTTTGCTTGAATTATTCGAAATAAAAATAAGGACTGGTGATGTGTCAGCGTTCCCTAATCTGTCAACTTTTCTATCTGACAATGACTTCAGGCTCTCTGATTAAGTCAGGGACAACATTGATGAGCACCTGAACTCTCTCAAACAACAGTTTGCTGAATATTTCCCTGCGATTGCGCAGGGTAATACCTGGATGCGAGATTCGTTCCTCATTAAGGCTTCTGACGTCCTGGAGCAGAACTTATCGGCTCTTGAGCAGGAACTTTTAATTGAACTGTCCTGTGACGAGACATTGAAGTCTGCCTTCAGAGGCCAGACATTGCTGGACTTTAGGATGCAGCGACACAGCGACACAGCGAATATCGTGCGCTTTCTCATACCATTTGTGACCACGTATTTGTGCGAGAAAGGCTTCTCTCCCTCGCCTTCATTAGGACTAAATATTGAAGCATGTTGGATACTGAACCAAGTCTGAGGCAAAAGCTACCCTCAATTGACTCAGACATCACACCCCTCTCACTAAGCAAGATAGGCCCAGAGTCGCCATTACCAATTTCTTTTTTTATGATTATTCTTATGGATTACTTTGAGAAGGTCACAGTAGGGGCTACTATTCTTAATTTTCAATTTGTGCCTGAGTACATTCTCCTTCAAACCTAAACATAGTTTATATTCTAACCTTATGGCGCTTACTGCAGTATTTTTAATACTAAAGATTAAATATTGCCGTTTTTCTATAATACACTTGATCTTGATTGTTTGATTAGTGTTTTTGCTGTACACATGATTTCTCTCTTTGCTGTGCATGATTAATGCACTGCAATTGCTTATAACAGGATTGTTTGCTCCAGTATTTAAATATTTATCTTCAAGTCTTTGAATGTTTTGATGCAGTACAATTTACCTGACATGATTGCATGACTGCAGTTTTAAAATGAATATTCAATGCTGTGAATGTTTTAATGCAGTATACTTGTTAATAACCTCACTAGAATGACTGGAATGTTTTATGCCAGATGATTTCTCCTTTTGCTGGGTAGGCAATATTTGCACCCCGGTGCAGGCCATTTCGGTAAAAGGGAGGTGCCAGAGATATGGGAGGCAGACGCAAAAACATTACTTAAACAATGGCAGGACATTTCTCAGAAAGGCACCTGTTTTAGCAATAACCCCTGGGTTATTTGACCTCAAAAGCAAAATCAGTTTGATCTTAGATGGAGAATAGACATAATATTTTGGCAGGTTTATTTCTATAATACATTACATTTACATTTTTACACTAAAAAAGCACATGATATTCGTCGCCAACACAATTGGAATCGCAGATGTTGCACATTCTTTCGCTTCTTTCCAGACCTATCTTCCAGTGACTTTAGGTATTCTGGTGTTATTCGTTCTAAAATTGCAGATAGCCTGTCTGGACCTTTGGTTTTCATACATCAGGTATTTTTCTAATTTAAACTCTTGTTTAAATTCTATGTACGTGTCACAGGAAGTCATGCTTGTAAGCTCGCTCTGCCACCTCTGGATGAATTGATCTTTTAACCTCTGCTCAACAATTTTTTTCAGCCAGTTGATGTTGTTGTACTTTTGTGTTATCCAGATGTATGACAACCCGCAGTCATCCAGTATCTGTTTCACCTGTGATACCCAGGGTGAAGCATATGCACCACTGCTATGTAAGCTGTGTAGCTGATTGTATATGATTTTACTAAGTTTACTTTCTTTACTTTCTAACAGTCTCCCCCAATATCCAATTATTCTTTTTTTAACTGTAACACAGAGTGGGTACCGTCCAAGCTCTCCATACACCATATGACTGCAGGTTGTCATTTAACTTTTAAGATGTACTTTAGAAATTTGAGATGTAGTTTTTCTAACAGATGTAGTTTTTCAAACCCCCACACTTCACATGCATACAACATAACTGGAGTAACCAACTTGTCAAAAAGGTCCAGAGTGACATCTACAGAAAGCTGAAGCTTTCTGCATTTGTTGAGTAAAGCAAACATTGCACGCAATGCTTGCTTATGCAGTTCCTCAATAGCAATTTTAAATGAGCCATTATAATTCATGATGACACCAAGATATCTGAAACAATGTACAGTCTCTAGACTTTGACCGTTGCACACAAACTGTGTACTAGTATCCGCTCTCCTAAAACCAAAAACTGTAACTTTAGTTTTATCGCTATTAATTTTTAGTTTCCATTTCTCACAGAAGTCACACATATGATTTATAGCTCTCTGTAACCCTCTCTTAGTTGTAGACATGATAATAGTATCGTCAGCGTACATCAGTGCCATTAGTTGTATATAATTGTCTAACACAGCATCATCAAAAGTAATGGGCTCACAACCTTTTTGTAATAGATAATCCTCTAAGTCATTAATGAAGAGGGCAAACAGCAGTGGTGATAAGTTTTCACCCTGCCTGACTCCTGTTAAACTTGCAAAAAACTCAGATTTAGCTCCATTAACATATACGCATGATTTTATATTTTTATACATGTTGATAACTAAATTAAAGGGACATTATGTAATATTTTGAGTAATTTATTACCTCAAATCAACATATTCATTCATAAATAAGTCCTCATTGGTGTAAAATGATCTCTGCCAAAAATCTCACTTATCCTCCTGAGCGAAGAATAATTAATATTAATATCAATATGGTTACATAGGACGGGTAAGCTTCATGGAGGCTTCCATTTTCTTCCGGTCTATGAGCTGCCGAGAGGGTCAAAAAGCACTACGTCGTACAGGAATTGCAAACGCGTTTTCACTCTGAGCCAGCGTAACGGTGGAACAGAGCTTAGTATAGCGAGACGAGATTTACCGGCAAATTTGAACATGCACCGCATTTGTTTGAAAGACCATAGTTATGCCACGCCACAGGAGAAGGAATCATCGACGCCAAAAAAAAACGACGATGTGTAAGCATGTATTAGGTGACCTTGGGTGTCTTGAAAGGCGCCTCTAAATGAAATGTATTATTATTATTATTATTATTATGTATAACATGGTTTTCCATGGCAACGAGATGGGCGCTCCTATGTTTGAGCGACTCGTCATTGAAAGGCTACTTTCCTCCTCATCCTCATCGTCATCCGCTTATCCGGGGGAGCAGCTCAAGCAGGGGGCCCCAGACTTCCCTTTCCCGGGCCACATTGACCAGCTCTGACGGGGGGATCCCGAGGCGTTCCCAGGCCAGTGTTGAGATATAATCTCTCCACCTAGTCCTGGGTCTTCCCCGAGGTCTCCTCCCCACTGGACGTGCCTGAAACACCTCCCAAGGAAGGCGCCCAGTGGGCATCCTTACCAGATGCCCGAACCACCTCAGCTGACTCCTTTCTAAGTAAAGGAGCAGCGGCTCTAATCCGAGTTCCTCACGGATGGCTGAGCTTCTCACCCTATCCCTAAGGGAGACGCCAGCCACCCTTCTGAGAAAACTCATCTCGGCCGCTTGTACCCGCGATCTCGTCCTTTCGGTCATCACCCAGCCCTCATGACCATAGGTGAGGATAGGAACGAAGATCGACCGGTAGATCGAGAGCTTTGCCTTGCGGCTCAGCTCTCTTTTCGTTACAACGGTGCGGTAAAGCGAACGCAATACCGCAGGCTACATACAGCAGGCTACTTTATTACATATTTAATTTACTTTTTCATATTTTTGTCGAGTTTAAATCATGACAATATTCTTATGACTTATGGATACTGTCAAATGCGTTGGAGGAATTCAAAAGCCATTCTTCATCAAGTTATGGAGGTTTATTCTCTGCTGGGGTCACACGTATCCAAATCCACCAAGACGCACTTACGCTAGAGCGGACCTTCTGGAGCTTCAACTCGCTTGCCAGACAGTTGATTTATCACCCGAACAACTGGATTTCATACCAACAACTCTGATAAAGAAGACAATACGGAGGAAAAGAAGATCGAGAGGAGGAATTAGGAACAGGATAGGAGACGAGGAAGTAAACTCTTTGCCAGGGCGACTAACTGGCGGCGCGTACAGTCGCAGCGGCCCCTCTTGAGATCTGTGAGATTGAGATTGAATGTTTGAGTGTGAGACTTCCTACGAACGTAGTTTATGACAGGGAAACAATATTAAACATTAGGACATTGAGAGCGAGTAACATCACTGGCATTCGCTGGCATCTGGACATACTACGCAAACACAGGATACTAACGGACACTGTGACACCGTGCCCGGAACTGCCCGGAGGAGGAAGCAGCAGAGACGGGGTGGACGTAAACAAACTGAACAGCTTCTTTCAGCTCCTACCCTCCAAGAAACGCTATCGCAGCTTAAGATGCTCCACCACCAGGCTGCGGAACAGCTTCCTACCTCAAGCTGTCAGGATGCTCAATGCACCAGCGTCCCAGATCTTCTCACTTATTTATTATTTATTTATTATTTATTTATTTATTCATCATTGGGACGTTTGTTTGTTTGTTTGTTTGTTTGAAATGTATGTTGATCTTGATCCGTGAGAAACGCCTTCTCGTTTTGTTGTTCAATCAACAAAATGACAATAAATTTGATTTGATTTGATTTTGATTTGATTCCGTACGTTACAATGTAAATTGTTGGTATTTAGAATACTGTTACATTGTTGAAATCAACGGATTACAATGCGTTGATTAGGATACGAACCTCATCATCACTCGAATGACTCGATGAGGTAGCCTAGTAGGTGTCATGTCACAGCTTCTTGGCACATACTGCCCACCGTAGTTTTTGGACAAGCGAGCACTATTAGTTTGAATGCAATATACAATTGTACCACTAGATGGGAGTAATTTTTACACAGTGTCCCTTTAAGGAATTTACCTTCGATACCTATTTTTAAGAGCTTATGCCAGAGTGCATCTCTCCAGACTGTATCAAATGCCTTACTATAATCAATGAAACAGCAAAATAAACTTTTCTTTTTAAAGCGGTACAAATCAATGATTTGTTTTAGTAAAAAGATATGATCGACGGTCGAGTCAGCATTAGCCAAAGTGACGGACAAGCCATCGGAGTACATATTTTTTTAGAAGAAAGGGCTTATGTGGTAGGATCTTTAAGAATGCTTAACTGGGATATTTATATATTCATGGCTCAAATATTAAGGATCATGCTTTTGATGTGTAACTAACGCATTTACGCGGTCAGCGATCCGCTGCCAGGCATTGGTTCTCCGGGTTGCAGAGGCTTTAGCGTTCCCTTTTCTTGTGATAATGTCTTTGTCCTCGTCATAGCTCTCCAGGAGAACCTGGAGTTCCATTTCATTGAAATAAGCGGCCCGTTTCGCCATTTCGATCAGGGTTTCCATGATCCATACATCACGTCTTTTTAGGTTTGGCGTGGACGCGCACAACCCTGTGTTAACCAACCCCGAGTTGATTGAACTAATGCATAACCGCTGCTGTTGAACCGAAAACTCTGGGTTAGTCGGCACAGGGTAAATCAACCTAGAGTTCAGCGTTATCTCAGTGTTTGTTAAACCTCCGTTCGTGGAACACCCCTCAGGTCCAAGGAGGAGGTATGAGCACCACATTCAGATGATTGTTGTATGGTCCTCACCAACCTTACGCAGCCTGATCAGCTCCCAAAGACAAACATAGTTATCAATGGCAAAGTAACAACATTCCTAGTTGATTCAGGGATAACACACTCAGTGCTGTCCTTTAAGGAATGGAAATATGTAACAAAACTGAGTTGTCTCATTGTACTATTGGTTGGAGCGGGCGGACAACCCTTCAGCGTAAGATTCACGTCCCGCTCCCCATACAGGACGGCGATAAGCAACTCAAACATTTGTTCCTTCTGTCAGATCAATGTCCGACAAACCTGTTGGGGAGAAATTGAATGGCCCAATCCCAAGGTGAGCCCTGAGGACAAAGGACTAAGGACTCGCAGACTTAATTGATCTCAGGTGCTAAGTGAGCGAGTGTGTGAGGCCACATGGCCTGGGATTGGGACAGCACTTCACGAGAGCACATGTTACCTTGGCAACGTTTAATGACAAAGATGTTGCTGACACTTGCCGGTTTGGGAATGCTCATTTTATTTTTTTTTATTTTTTCAAACATATATTTATTGGATTTTGGTTTTTTTTACAGCATAGACAAGCACAACAACAAAAATAATACAGACAGTATGCACAAACAGCGCACACAAAGAGAGCAATCGCTTAAAGTGCATCCACCCCCCACCCCTCCTCCCAACAGCAAAAGGATCACAACAGTTATGGGTAACCCTTTATAATAACCCTCCATAATAAACCATTTATGAAGCATTTGTTCATAGTTTGTTCATCATTTACAAATTGTTATCCCAACATTTACAAACCTTAGTAATGTATTTGTAAATGAGTAGTAATGTATTTATGAACCTGTTTTCTAATGATCTACAAGAGTTTTTTATAAGGACATTAGTTAGGGATTTATAAATGAGTATTAATGTATTTACAAACATGAATTAATGTATTTACAAACATGTTTCAAATGATTTTCTAATGATCTATAATATCATATATAAGGACATTAGTAAGCTATTTTTAAATGAGTATAGATGTATTTATGAACATGTTTCAAATGATTTTCTAACGATCTAAAAGATCATTTATAAGGACATTAGCAAGCTATTTGTAAACGAGTAGTCATGTTTGTATGAACATTTTTCAAACCATTTTCTAATTATTTATAAGATCATTAATAAGGTATATAATAATGGTCTGCTCACATTTTACAAATGATTAAGCAAGCAGGTTTCAATGAGTTAGTAATGATTCATAATATCCTTTATAAGGCATGTGATGATGGTCTGCTCACCATTTATGGGTCATCATGAATTAACTTTGTCAAGCATAAGCTATCGTCCAATTCATAAGTGAAATAATATATGTGAGCACATGTAACACCTTAGTTTATGCTTAATATAGGTTTTTAGAAAGCATTTACTTATCATTAGTAAAGTGTTTTGCATGGGTTGATATAAAGTAGACACTGTCTATACTTTATAAGCATTTACAAATGGCCAGTAACTGAGGACCATACTATAGAAACCATTTACTTACCATTAGTAAAGTGTTTTGCATGGGTTGATATAAAGTTGGTACTGTCTATACTTTATAAGCATTTACAAATGGCCTGTTACTGAGGGACATACCATTAGAAGACACTTCTGCAGCAACAACTCCAAAAATGACCTCAAACGTTAGGTTGTTAAACATATCAATGGCAAAAACACACAACACAGCATCGAGGGAATGAAGTGAAATTGTAAAACATTTATTTAAAAAAACACACTGACAATGAATTCACTTTAAACATGCATTCTAATAATCTAATATCTAACACAACAGCAACAACAACAACAACGTAACTTTAAATAAGGGGATCAGCTAGTTTTTTTTAGTAATTGGCAAAAGTTTGCCAGAGTCTTTATATTCTTTGATTCGGGTAACAATGTTTTCGTCCACGTCTATGGCATCCTTGCACCTCTGTGCAAAACTGGAGAGCTTCTCCTTTTTGGGGGCGCTCACTTTTAGCTCTGCATACGCCTCTGGGGCAGCAATGCACAGCTCTGCCATGGGGGCATTTACAACAATGGTGTTGCGGTCGACCCCCACAGCTTTGAAGGCTGCCCCCATGGTTCTTCCCTTCCTGCAGATTTTCAGCACCTTGCGGTACCGGGCCACCACCTCTTCAGGATCTTTAGCTTCAAATGAGAGAAGGTAAAATGAGTACAGCGCACATCATACATATACTACTAATTCAATTATCAAACTTGATACACTTGAAAGTGGGTGTACACTTTCCCCCGCCACTGTATATTCTTATTACCTCGCTGGTAAACACCTTGCCCCTTCCGGTTCTTTGCCCTTTTCCCCTGCTTCCGTCCTTTTCCCCTGCTGTTCTTCTTCTTCTTCCGTCCCTCATCCGAGGAGGAAGAGTCGGAGGAAGAGTCGGAAGAAGAGTCGGAAGAAGAGTGCGAAGAATCAGGCCCCGACTTGGACGAGTCGGTTGAGTCGGCTCCCTGCGACTGGCACTTCTTCGCCTGGGGTGGACTGCCCTTGACCTTTTTTCTTGCTGCTAAAAACAGACAATGACCAAGGATGATTAGTGGAAAATATAGGCATGTGCGTGGCACACTAGTAAGTGTGATGGTCTTTGGAAGATAGTTTTCTGAGTTCAAAATCATCCCGTTAGTTTTTTGTTTTATTATTTACCGTATTAAAAATATCATAATTCATTAGTTATTATTAATTAAAGTTTGGCTTTCTGTAGAATAAAGAAATACAGAATACAGAAAATAATATACATAATAGCAACCTGTACCAATATCCTTAATATTTAACAATATACATAGTAATTATTAATTATTTATAATATATAATTCACTATTGTGCAATTGCATATTAATAATTCATAATATATAATTCACTATTATGCAATATGCAGATTTGCTATGCAAATAACTGAAATAATAATAATAATTGTTATACCAATCACCTGCACTCAGTGTATTATAAACACTAGAATTACAATGCAGTTACATAAATATACCACAAAATGGCGCTCTAAGACCACAAATGGAAAATACAGGCATTGCCTAGGAGCCTATGTCCAGCTACCACCACGATCCGAACACGCGAATCTCCGTGGCACAGTGGTGAGCTGTTAGTGGCTAGCACAGGTCGATGCAAACGTACGTGAGGAAATGACTAGAATTTAACCAATAATGTTAATCAACATAAACACGAAGAGAGTAGGCTAATGCTAGCAGGAACATACAATTATGCACTTACATCATCAGTAACGCATACGGCAACACAATGATAACTTTATGTTAGCATAAGAGATTATAAGCACGTGGTATTAGACCATGAGGGCACGTTTGGGCTGGCACGAAAAGGTTTCAAGTTAGCAAGTGTATTGTCAAATATGGCAAATTGACTTACTCATAGCCAGTTGTTCCAGCAGGAAGACCCTTTCTTTGGTCAAGTCTTTAACCAGCTCCTGCTGCCAGTCCAACTTCTGCCTGGCCATCTGCAGCTCATGGCGCAGTCTCGTTGAAGCCAGTTGGGCATTAGGAGCGACTGTGGTCCTAGCTTAATGTTTGGGGGAAAGAATACAACTTTTCAATAAAAATGTTCACACCGCTCATTTCCAATAATGAAGGTTAATCATATGCACATTAAGCAAGAAGGGAAATCGTTTTGATAGTCTAAGGTTACTAGCTAGGTGGTACATCTGTACATTAATGCCTGTCGGAACGACACTCAGGCGTGAGACAGCTGAACACGTGGATGCTAACTATCAATAGCTGTCAATGGCAAGCTAGCGAGCTCTTACAGCTGGTTAGCTAGCTTACCACCGCGGCTCTCATGTGCATTAGCTTGGCCTTGCAACTTATCGGTGGAAGACGTTCCCGCCGCTTCCTCCTCAACCGATTCGTCTCCGGCGGCAGGGGTATTCCTTGCCGAGCTCAGAGTGTTCGCTGGACGTTTAGACCGAGAGCGGGTATCAGCACGTCTCATGTCTGCAACAAGTTGGCAGTTGTGTTCCGACTCCCTCGTGTGATGAATCTAAGTGCCCACCTGATTGGCTGTCCCCCTCTGCTCAACACTGCAGGAACTATGAATGGGTTTTAAATAAAAGTATTTCATGTTACATGTTTAATTGTTTCATGTGATGGAAATATGCGCTAAATAAACTGGAAAGTTCTCCTGAACAACTTTTCAATTTATTGCTGGTTAGCCAACTTTATTTTTTTTATTTTGGTTTTCTGGTGAGACATTTGTGGGTGAAGAACAACCACCGTTGACGGGACTGTACCAAAACTCTACCTTCTCCTTCCTTCCATTACGCATTAGTAAGAGGAAACATTGGTCTGTGTGCCAAATAAGTGTGTGTGCTGGAATACTAGTTTATGATGAATAGATTGAATAGGAAATTGCTGGAGCTTATTCATAGGCGCAGGTCGAAGAAACGAAGCCTGAAGCTAATCAAATGGCTACAGAAAAAACATCTGTTAAGGCCACAAATGAAATGCAATCTCTGCAATCGCAGGATGAAATTGAAAGAAGACAAGGGAGGAGACAATTACACTTGGTAAGAAAAGGTGTTAATATCAATGTGGATTATTGATGCATATTGACAGCCTAAGCTAATTGATAAAATATGTATAGACTACAGTAAAAGTACATTAATTAGGCTCCCCCCCCCCCCCCTGTTTCTGGGAAGCATGTCCCCATGCTTCATAGTCCTATCATAAAGCCATCGCGCATTACCAGTGAACATGCTTCTGACTGTCTCATGCACTATCCCAAATCTATCCTGGTTTACTTTTATCCCAATATGCCTATTTACAATGTTTTATACTATTTTAATAGGATATGTCAACGAGCAGTGCACAGAGGGCATAAGAGACAGAAATCTGTCAGGCACAGGTCCATATTCAGCCGTTCGAAAACCTCTCTCTGTGACTGGATGCGGTTCATTCACAGGTATGACTGTATACAATTGTTGCATTCGGTGCACATTGCAGACAATATACAGTAAATACATTTAAATCAATGTTTACTTTATGTTTATTTAGATTTTCACAGGGACTACGCATGAGACAAATCGATATGATGGCTGACGACATAGCAGGGAGCTCTGCTACCCTCACTAAAATGTCTAAAAAGTTGCGGAGGGTCTGTGTGACAGCGATTGAAAAATTTAGAAGACGGAGAGGACAGGTCATTGGTGGACGGAGAGAATTCGTCCAGATTGATGAGAGCCATTTCCGACATAAAAGAAAGGTGTGTTTTGTCTTTCCGCCGCATCTCTTTCCGTGGCAATATCGGCCAATTTTAATACATAGGTGGAGTACAATTGGCTGCTTGAGCACAAAAAAAATTATGTTGGGTCTACAATTATGAAGCCTATTCACAGTTATTCGGGTATTTGCGTTATGTTTCGTTCTTTGCTCTCATCCATTTTGTTTGCTTTTTTTAATTACATTAATCCAACAGTATGGAAGAGGAAGAATGGCTGGAGGATGGAAGAGGAAGAAGTGGGTCTTTGGTATGTTGAGTGTGAGGAATGACGGGAGAAAGAAGGGTAAGCCAATACTGCGGCTGGTCGAAACAAGATCCAGAAGACACCTTCTACCAATGATTACGCGTCATGTGAGGCAGGGCTCCTCCATCGTAAGTGATGAGTGGCGGGCTTATCGTGTCCTCCCTGCATTAGGATACCGCCACTTCACGGTAAACCACAGCAGGTGGTACGTGGATCCACGTACTGGTGCCCATACACAGAACATAGAGAGGGCATGGCGCACCTACAAGGAGCAGATATGGAGGCTACGTGGAAATAGAACGGAGAGTTTGCTCTCTGAGCACCTCAATGTAATTGAGTGGAGTGAATGGCTGGGGAAAAAGCACAGACATGGGGTACTTGGTCGGCTCCTGTATGACATTTCTAAAATGTACAATTAAATATTTCACTGTATTTCCTTGTTGTTTTGTTGTGTGTTATTGCCATTGATGAATTGGTAACGCTTTAGATTCTAAATTCCATTCTTGACATCTAAAGTAATTTGCTACGGAGTAATGCTGGTTGCTCTCTATCCGTTAAATAGGGAATGTATTTCATGTATTTTAAAACCTATTTAGAATGGCTGACCTTAAATAAAACGACAGTGAAAGAGACTGAAGGCTGTTATACCGTGTAGTGCACTCTACAATAAAAGGCTGACACGGTCATCGTGGGATTTACTATAACTTTTACTCGGCGACTTACATGTATATCACAGTCTACTGCCAGTATGCCTACTGCATTCGGGGTAATGCAGTTAACGTAATGCACATAACAACAGAGAGGCAAACATAATTGTGCCTTTGTGGGCACGCTAACGTTACGTATTAGCAGCGAGACTAGCTAGCTACTATGGGTTTCTACAGGGTTTTGAGCTAAGCGTTAGCCGAAAACTGCAACATTTTGAGAGTTATTGTGAAACCGCTAACTTTTAGCGGTGTCAGACTGGATTTTTTTAAATAAAGGTTATTCATGATGACCCATAAATGGTGAGCAGACCATCATCACATGCCTTATAAAGGATATTATGAATCATTACTAACTCATTGAAACCTGCTTGCTTAATCATTTGTAAAATGTGAGCAGACCATTATTATATACCTTATTAATGATCTTATAAATAATTAGAAAATGGTTTGAAAAATGTTCATACAAACATGACTACTTGTTTACAAATAGCTTGCTAATGTCCTTATAAATGATCTTTTAGATCGTTAGAAAATCATTTGAAACATGTTCATAAATACATCTATACTCATTTAAAAATAGCTTACTAATGTCCTTATATATGATATTATAGATCATTAGAAAATCATTTGAAACATGTTTGTAAATACATTAATACATGTTTGTAAATACATTAATACTCATTTATAAATCCCTAACTAATGTCCTTATAAAAAACTCTTATAGATCATTAGAAAACAGGTTCATAAATACATTACTACTCATTTACAAATACATTACTAAGGTTTGTAAATGTTGGGATAACAATTTGTAAATGATGAACAAACTATGAACAAATGCTTCATAAATGGTTTATTATGGAGGGTTATTATAAAGTGTTACCCAGTTAAATTTAACATAAAACCAAGATGGAAATGTTATATAAGTATAATAATGGATTGAATTTATATAGCGCTTCTCTAGACACTCAAAGACGCTTTACTAACCACCTCACTAACCACCACCAGTGTGTAGCACCCATATGGGTGATGCACGGCAGCCAATCTGTGCCAGAACGCTCACCACACACCAGCTTGAGTCGGAGAGTGAGGGAATTAATGAGTCAGCCAATTATACCGGGGGATGATGACTGTATGAAGAATTCTGTATAAACATGATGCACCACAATACTAAAACAATACATGTGCACACTAGCCTGCCTTCACACAATAATGAATAAACATAAATCATGAATGGATAAATTATGATTTATGAAAAAAGTCACTCCGTTTAACCATTCAGAAACACCACAGTCAGTTGATTTTTTTCCATGACCAAGCAATGCAGCGTTTAGCCTCCAAGAGGCACATACCAATTAAAGATTTTTTTATCATTAGTTATCACAAAATTGTCAGGGTAAATATTTAGGATACATAGCTTAGGATCAGTGGGCATTAGTGGACTCTCCACCTCATCCCTAACTCTCCACCTCAAGCTGGTGTGTAGTGAGCGTTCTGACACCGATTGGCTGCCGTGCATCACCCAAGTGGGTGCTACATATTGGTGGTGGTTAGTGAGGTCCCCCCTTCACTTTAGGCATCTTTGAGTGTTATTAATTATTATTATTCTTCATGTTTAACCTCTGTTTTCCTTTTATTCCTAGTCTGTTTTACATAGTTTTGAATGATGACTATATGCTCTGTAAGGTGACCTTGGGTGTCTTGAAAGGCGCCTCTAAATTAAATGTATTATTATTATTATTATTACCTTGCCAATAATACGAACAATAATGTTCAGTACCTCTCTCCAAAAGCGTGCAACCTGTGGACAGCTCCAAATACAATGAAACAGTGACCCCTTCTGCTGGCCACATTTAATGCACGTGTCGGGAATATTGGGGCTAAAGTGGTGCAGCTTGACAGGGGCAATGTACTGTCTACTGAGCCATTTATATTGTAACAGTATAGAATGTGTGTTAACAGATTGTTTTTTTACCAAAGAGCAGGCTTCTGACCATTCTTCCTCTGATACATTTCCATCTAAATCCATATTCCAGGCCCGTAAAATATTATTTGAAGACTCATTAGATCCGCTAACAAACAAATTGTAAATCACAGACACCTGTCCCCTAGCTCTTAAATATTTTAAAGTAATGTCTTCTAAAATGGGCAAGGGGGTGAGCGCCAGGCTATAACACTGCTTAGATAGAACAAAATTCCTGATTTGGAGATATTTAAAGGAATATTTTGTCGGAATGCCATGTTTGGATTTAAGATCTTCAAATGAGATGATTTCATTTCCATTGTACAAATCAGATATTTTAGCTAGACCTTTGGAGGAGCAAAGTTTAAAACCCGGGTCTGCCCTATGGGTGAAAGTCATTATCAGTGTTGGGGAGTTACCGGTGTTACATATTCAGAATTCAAATTATAGCTAATTGTATTTTGTTACAGTTACAATTTAAATAGTTGGTATTTATAATACAGTTACAATGTTGAAATCAATGGATTACATGAAGATACTTCTGTTTCAGCAGTTTATTCGTGCTATCACACCAACAGCATTTAGTGCGCACTAAACGAGTTTGGTCCCTTGGTTCGGAACATTTGCGTTGGTGTGAATGCAACCACCTCACTTCGATGTGAACCAATTCAGCCAACCAAGACCTCCCTGAACAGCTGGTCTCGGTTCGCTTCCAAACGAACCCTGGGACGGTTGGCTTGAGGTGTGAAAGCGAACGCACCTCGTCCGATCCAGTTCTACAAAGCATATGCCTCTTTGGACGTAACAGGCAGTTTGAACAGAAGAATACACCAGAATAGGCCTGTTTAGTAAGCCGGATTTGATGCTGCATTCCTACACTTATAAAATGCAATTCAATGTGGAAGTAATCCAAGTATTCAGAATACAATACTCAGATTGAGTGATGAAACGGAATATGTTACATATTACATTTTTGGGCATGTATTCTGTAACTGGATACATTTTAAAAGTATCCTTCCCAACCCTGGTCAAAAATGGGCGAGAATTGGTAAAGCCTTTTTGTCATACCCCAGTAAGCAATGGCATTATGCCAAATCCCTATCGTATTTTTCAGAAAAGTATTTTTGGTACTTTTAAAAAGCATTTTTTTATCTGTCGAGTACATGTATAAATGCAATGGCACTGTGATATTCTGGGATTCCATTGCAACTAACGCTGTGGGGTGGTCATTCACAAAATAAGCAAGGTAAGTCTGGGACCAGGCGGTTTTGTTAAGCAATTTAAAGAAGGAAGGAGCTGGAGAGAGTGGAATTGACTGGAAGAGGTAAAAATGTACTTAAAATCAACATTTTTAGGACATTAATGTGTCTGATTAAGGATAAGGATATATTTGTTTTTTTATCAATTGTGTGACATGATCCACAAGGGGGTCATAATTAGCTGAAATAATTTTGTCAATGGAAGGAGTATGACACCTAAATAAGTAAATCCCTGTTTTGACACGATAAATGGTGTAGCGATTTGGGGACTATTTCTCTCATTTTCTGTCAAAGACATTATCACTGATTTACTATTTATCATAGCCTTAAAGGGGACTTATTATACCACCAGGTGTGAGTGTGATTAGCCTTACAAGCCGTTTCGAAAATCTGCCTAAGATGACATCACTAGTGGGTGTGTCCACCTAGATCTGTGCTGGATAGATGAGCAATGTTTACTTCAGTCCACTGGGTAGGCTGGTAGATAGATCTATCCAGCACAGATCTAGGTGGACACACCCACTAGTGATGTCATATTAGGCAGATTTTCGAAACGGCTTGTAAGGCTAATCACACTCACACCTGGTGGTATAATAAGTCCCCTTTAAAAGGTTCCAACTGTTTTCATCAAATACATCAGCCTAGGTAGTGTTTTCCCCAGTCAGGATCAAAATAAAATGACTTTAATTCCTGTAACTGTGCGTTCAAACCAAACGCGACGGGTGACAGGATCCCATACAAAGTGAACGTATAGACGCGTACGTATAATATTTGTATAGATAATATCACGCCCAAAAGCTCTGTGCGTCTCCGGATGGCCATAGCGCGGGGAGCTCTCGTAGGGATTGGGCTTCTCGGGGTTTGTTTACCGGCGTTGCTATGTTTCCGGTCTTGTGTGTTCCAACGGTTTATTAGGTAGGCCTATCTAATAAATCTGTCTATTCAATACTTCATTCACTGCCTCTTCCGTGGTCATTACAAAATTATGAATATACTGCGTCGGGTCCTCCGACGTCTCTTCCTCTTCCACAAAAGGTAAAGACATGCAATGGTGGTTATCTTGTTGTGGCGCGACAAATCTATAAAACTTGCAAAGCAACAGATTATGATGTGTGGCGCGACAAAACTCTGGCAACAACGCGAACGGGCGACAAATTTTGCGTTTGGTGTGAGCGCACAGTTACATCAGCATGCTTGCAAATTGCCATGGCAAGTGGCTCAATAGCCAGGACGAAGAGTAAGGGAGAGAGGGGGCAGCCCTGTCTCGTTCCTCGGTTAAGCCTAAATGCCGTTGACACAAATCCATTAGTTAGAATTTCAGCTTGTGGGTTAGAGTACAAAAGCTGAACCCATCTGAGAAAATGTACACCCACACCAAATCTTTGCAGGACATCAAATAGGTATTGCCACTCTACCCTGTCGAAGGCCTTCTCTGCATCCAATGACAGGATAGAGTATGCCAGGTAGGCCAGACTTTTCAAATAGAATATTAAGCAACCGCCTCGTATTGTGGAAGCCCTGTCTACCCTGTACAAATCCACTCTGGTCCAAATGGACCATTCGAGGTAAGACCCGTTCCAGCCTCCTCACCAGCACTTTGCACAGAATCTTAAGGTCATTATTTAGAAGAGAGATCGGTCTACAAGACCCACACTGGGTCGGCGTCTTTCTAGGCTTCAGTATATCAAGTAGGGCCGGTAATTTGGATTAAAATATTTTATATACAACTCTAGAAGCGAACTTCCGGTGTCGCCAGGTGTCGGCATACTAGTTTCCGGTCTACTTCCCGTATCAGTTACCACGGCAACTATAAATAGTAAAAAGATGGAAAACCCAACCAAACAACGGAAATTTAATGTTAGAAGACTTCACAAGCTTCAACGGAGTGAAGGCGGATCAAACCAACACTGCTGTGTACCATTGTGCTCAGCTTCCAGCCGGTATAATGGCAGTTTAAGTTTCCACCGCTTCCCAAAAAACCCAATTCTTCGGGCGCAGTGGATACAGAAGATCAGGAGGACGGGGTTTGAAGTCACCAACCACACGAAGGTGTGCAGTCGGCATTTCGACAACAAGTTGAACACATCAACTGGAAAAGGGTTACGGGTCCTTTTGCCCAACTCAGTGCCTTCTTTGTTCAACTGGAACAACTTCATCGCGAGGCAAACACGGGCTGGTGTGTGGGAGCGAAGAGAGAGACCGGCGAGTCCCGAGCCTTGCTCCGACCCCGAAGAGCCTGAGCTACCCGTTCCGATGGTCTTAGACCATGAGTACAGTGCTACTAGTACAGTGTGTGTTGACCGTGAGCACTACAGTGCTATACAAAAAGAGATTGAGGTGCTCAGACAGCAGGTCCAGAGCTACCAGCTGCATACTATATTTGGGCTCGAGCGGTTTGCTACTTCCCCAGAAGACATCCGCTTCTACACCAGGTCTATAGATTTTTTATTGTCGTAGAATAAATTAATGTTTTCTGGGTATGTTTTTAAAATACGTGAACAGCTCTCAAACAAAGCATTTTCCATTAACAGTGTGTATTTGTGTGATGTATTTTTAAATAGATTTCCATCATATGATCATCTGATGGCATTCTGGAAACTAATCGAGACAGCAACGAGCAAAATGATTAGGGTCACTAAAATCAACAGAAGTTATGCCACAAGCACAACTACTGAAAGCCCTTTAACCAGACCAACTGTAAGTATAGGCCTACCACCACACACGCACACACACACACGCACACACACACACACACACACGCACACACACACACACACACACACACACACACACACACACACACACACACACACACACACACACACACACACACACACACACACACACACACACACACACACACAATGGACATATAATAGTGAAGATAGACATAGCCATCATGATGTTTTCTACACAGTGAAAAAATAAAGTAGCCATAGGACGTCGCCATGTAATGGCTGACAGAGAATGAAAAGTATGCTTCTAACAATTAACATTCATATAACATTTATCCATTCAGAAACTGCAGCCAATAGATGAGCTATTCCTGTTCCTCATGTATCTGTCCACCGGCTCCACCCAGGCTCCACCCAGAGGGAGCTTAGTCACAGATTTACAATACACAGGGCAACAGTGAGTCGGATCATCGTGACATGGGCCAACTTTCTGTACATCTTACTGGGCTCCGTGGCTATCTGGATGTCACCAGAAGCTGTGAAGGCCCATATTCCACAGGAATATGCAGGCTACAGTGACACTCAAGTCGTAGTTGACTGCATGGAGCTACGATGCCAAACATCATCATCCCTGCTCCTCCAGAGTGAAGTTTTGTCACAGTACAAATCTCACTGCACCTTCAAGGCCATGGTGGGAATGTCCCCGCATGGAGCCCTGACATTTGTGTCAGCCTTATTCGAGGGGTCCATGAGCGATAAGGAGGTGTTTCGACAGTCAGGCATAACATCCCTCCTCACACCTGACATGGCCATCATGGTCGACAAGGGGTTCTTGGTGGATAGCCTTGTGACCAGGACGGTCCATGGTCCTGCCTTCCTCTCCAAGAGGACCCAAATGCCGGAGGTGGACGTCCTACAGACGCAGTCAATTGCACGTTTGAGGGTCCATGTGGAGAGGATGATAAGGAGAGTAAAGGAGAACAAACTCTTTGATTCAGTGATCCCTCTCTCCATCACAGGGAGCATAAACCAAATTTTTACTGTGGCATGTCTACTATCCAATTACCAGAATGGACCTTAATATATTTACATACCAAACAATATTGGACTGGAATATCATCTCAATATTGGAACATGCTATTATGCCCAAGTCTAGGTGTTAAAGCGATACGTCCCCCCTGCCCAAAACCAAAAAATGAACAACCAAACAGTGAAGTACGTATAATCAATTAATGTGTATTTACAAAACCTTGTTTGTCAACATTACAGACATTTCTGTAAGTAAACATGGAAATAAAACCTGTCTACTCTCTCTCTCATCACCTCCAGTACTTCACTATCTCTAAATACTCTCTCAATTAGCATGTCTTCCTCTGTTGAAATGACAAAATCACACCAATTCATGCCAGTTATTAGCATTTGTCCCTGCACTTGCCAGTAATACGCATGTGTTTTCTTCAATGATAATTTGCCTGATGTCATTTTGAGGTAAGGGCAGTCAACGTAACTTTTAACATTTGGGCACTTCATTTCTATCAGACCAAAGGGACATGGCTCTGAAGGGTCATACACCAAGCCATCTGGAGATGCCCCAAGCCAAGGGGTGTCTGGGTGGATTACAAAACCACAGGGGTAGTGGTTGACCCTCTTCATTTGGCAATATTCCCAGAGAGCATCTGCCACCAATTCGAGCCCCCTTTTCATGGCTGCTGTCTGACGGGTACCTCGTAATAGCTAATCCCTCTTCAGAGCTACCTCTGACATGGCATATCTCTCGGAAATTTGATGCAGTCAGCCTAGGCCTCCTTAGCTGATGCCAAACACTGCATGTACTTTGCTCTCTGGTTGCACACTCAAACTTGTGGGCCATATCCCAGGTGACCTCCAAACTCTTTAAATGTAGCTGTTCTGGTGCTGTACACACTAACATGCAAGAGGATGGCTGCAGTTGGTACCCAAACAGAGGCAGAGATGGACGTGGTGGAGCAACATGGAAGGAGAGGTCATTGCTTGCTGTTGCTGGTGGCAACAAGTGTGTGTGTGTGTGTGTGTACACACATTTATATATAGACACACAAGTCCATATGCTTTTTTTATTGACTTGCCAAAGTTCTGGGCTTGTGCCACTGTTGTTCTCCCTCAGTACAGCTTAGAAAAGGGGGTACCACTGGCACCTTCAGCTGTGAATAATGTGCTGACTGAAACAGCAGAGCAACGCAGTGGTTGCACAATGCTGTTCCAGCCACACATGAGCAACTGTGGTGTGTCATTTCAACAGGCATGAGATCTTTCAGCACAACCTGCAAATGTAAAATGTTACAGTTAATACTTTCCAGAATGCCATCAGATGCTCATATGATGGAAATCTATTTAAAAATACATCACACAAATACACACTGTTATTGGAAAATAATTCTATCAAGTTTGCCTCAGAAATTACAGTGTTAGTGCATGGTATTAGTGCCTAATATAGTTGATAAAGTGTTATCCAAAAAATTGTATTTATTGTTCTCTCTAGGCAAAAAAAAGGAAAAGGATAAAGCTCGCTCACTCATTGGTTAAGACGTCATGATACTTTAGTGAGTGACGGATGCATAACCAACCACATTTTGCTATTCTAGTGGGTGGGACAAAAAACCTTGCTCTACGATTTCAACTAAAGCCAGTGACATATAAACAGGTCAGTGCGCGCGAAGTGTGAAATTATTACTGCTCATGCTTGTCAGCATTGCCATTTCTAAGATGTGCTTTCGAATCGAAAATAAGGATAAATAATCCCAGGATGAAAATGATCACCAGCATAAGGATTAATGCAAAAGAGGAACATTGTCGGAAGGCTTTTTGCCGACAACTATCCACGCTACATGGACTAATCACTGCAGGAAAACTGACTGGCGGCAGACTGTTTTTTTCATCTGACAAATCGTCTTAATAACGGAATACTAGTGGATTTACCATGGGATTTACAAGCCAAACATCATCGTGTTTGAGGATTTTACTGCACACCTGCTACCTGAGTTGAAAAAAGTCGGGGTGGCAGAGTAAACTAGCTCAATGTGCATCACTGATTTTGTATGGAGACATATATGCTATTTGATATCCAATACATTTTAGTGGAGTTTGAGGCAATGTGAAGCTGGTGTGTTTGTGTCTGTGTGCGGCTCGCGTGCCTGCACTGTGTTGGGGCCGTGGTGGGCGCTCTCGGCTGGAGCTTTCTGCGTGTTGTAGTGGCTGACGAGGAAAGTGCGCTTGTGTGTACATTTGTGCTGTTTTTTTTAAATATACATGTTTGTATTGATTATTTGATTAAACATATGACCTCAGCTAAATCCCCCAACGGACACTGTTATAAAAGAAACGGGCGTATAACGGTTTGTTTATAACGGTTGGTTTATCGCTAGCTTTAACATACACTCAAGCTGTGAGGCTTCTCTGATTTCTTCATGGACCTGTGGCACAATGCTCTGATAATCACCTCCGATGTTCCCTTATCTTTGCTAGACACTAAAAAATTGACACACGTTAGTACAGTTAGTACAACCACGGACAGTTAAGTGTTTTAAATACAGAAAAAAATGTTGTCGCTAACAAATGTTCACTAAAAAGCCGGTAGTCTGTTACCTGCCCTCAAAGTTATGCAAATAACTCGAAATATAGAGCTTAAATCCTTTTTCCCGCTTGCTTGTAGGTGCAAGGGAACTAGCACCAACTATGCGGTGAACATCGTTAACATTTATTGTCGGTAGGTCTTGGAGATATCTAGAAAAGCCAGACATGTTCACGCTATGGACTGGGTCAGTAAGTAGACCGGAAACTAGAATGCCGACACCGTCAGTTGACTTCCGGGTTCTAGTGCACAGAGCCTATTGGAATTGCATCTGGCCCTGGTGTTTTACCACCCCCCAAGCCGGTTATGGCCTCAGATATTTCCCCAGTCTCAAGGTTGCAGTCTAATGGGCCTAAAAAATCTTTATCTACTCTGTCAAAATTTTGGGTATCCAAAAAGTATTTTTGAATACTTGGGGCCGAACCTAAATATTCAGGGCCATATCAATTTTGGTAGAAACATTGACAAGTGTAATTTATCTCTTTTGGCTTTGAAGTTGTAAGTCCTTTATCTGTCTGAAGTTTATTGCCCTTTCGGCTTGCATCTGCTTTATGCGCCAGGCAAGTAACATACGCGCCCTCTCTTCCTGTTCATAATAAGATTGTTTTAATATCATCAAGCTTTTTGTCGCCTTATTCGTAGACAAAACATTATGCTTTGCTTTCAGTTTGTTAAATTCCTTAATAAGTAGACGGTCGGGATTTTCAAAAATGTTGCCTCAGTTTCTTTAATTTTTCTTTCAAGTTTCTCCATTTCTAATCTGAGATTCATATTTAAAGCTGGTGACATTTATTATTTGGCCTCTCAGAAAGGCTTTAAATGCTTCCAACCTCACAGATGCAGTTTTCTGGTTAGTGTTATTTTCAAAATACAAATCTATTTGTCTTCCAATATACTCTATAAAGCTTGGGTCCCTAAGCCAGATTGTTTCTAAGCACCACCTAGAGGGGGTCGGTACCACATTCGAAAATTTAATAAGAAGTGAGGTTGGAGCGTGATCTGAGATTAGGATGCTATCAGACCAGCATTTTGACATTTTTGGAATAAAATCTGCTAAAACCTGAAAATAATCAATTCTAGAAAAGTTCTGAAGTGCCCGAGTAACAAGAAGATGTTCTCTGGTTAGAATATTTATTTCTCCATACATCTACCAGATTGAAATCTTTTATGCACTGAAGCAGTTATTTTCTAGTCAAGGGGTAAGCGATGTCAACACCGGTGGATCTATCTAATTCCGGTTTGAGTGTACAATTAAAGTCCCACCCATGTGGTTTGGCCAGGCAAGATAGATAGATAGATAGATAGATAGATAGATAGATAGATAGATAGATAGATAGATAGATAGATAGATACTTTAATAATCACAGAGGGAAATTATTTTTGTCACGAACTCAAGATATACATACACAAATAAAAAAATAAATATAAAAAAAATAAATTAAAAAAAAGCAGCTAACATCAAGAAAAGATGTCGAAAGAAGGTTGGATTACTATATTTATCCCATATACATTGACCAAATTTACTTTGAATAAAAGAAGGTTCACATTCGATAATAAGGTATCTGCCAAGCAGTGTTTGTAATAACGCCGTTATTTTAACGGCGTTGGGTAACGCCGTTATTTTTTCAGTAACGGGGTAATCTAACTAATTACTGTTTCCGTTGTTACAATGCCGTTACCGTTACTGTACGTTAAATTCGGTGCGTTACTATGAATTGATTGAATAAACTGCGTAATCCGAACACATCCCTGGCTCCAAACCCAAACTGCTAGTAAGGAGAACGGGAGGGTTAACAACGATATGAGCGATTTTGATGGCTAAGGCAGAGTCACGTTTAATGGAAGCCAATCGGACCCAGTGTTTTTACACACAAGCCAGGACACATGCGCCAAACACACGCACACACCAAACAGATTCGGTGAAGCAGCAGAAATGGCGAGTCCGGAGTAATCCGATGAAAAGTTGGCATTTTCTGTAGTATTCGGCAGATGTTCCAAAGCCTTTGCAACCAAGCAAATTAAAATTCAGTTGGAAGTATATCGGGGCCTTGAATGGGAAGTTCAACCATTTAACACATTAAGGCCAATTGAAAACTGCTCAGAAAAAAACAAATTCTTTGACATATAGCAACTTTATCATTTTACAGTAACGCAAAAGGTTACTTTCCCTGGTAACTAGTTACTTTTATTATAGAGTAATTCAGTTACTTGCTCAGTTACTTTTTGGAACAAGTAGTGAGCAAATAATTACTTTTTCAAAGTAACGTTCCCAACACTGCTGCCAAGTCTGTTTTCAGTGACATGTATAAGCTTAAAGGGCACAGATTTGTGTGTAAGAGTTATTACCCCTCTAAAAGATGCTGAAAACATCTGCCAGGCCATCTTCTCCTCACTCTTATCATATCCTCTGAAGTCAAGTGAGTCTCATATTCCAGGACGTGAACTGAAGATCAGAGGCCATAGCTGAGAATGTTCACCACATTAATGTCCTGAGAGATATATGCAGAGTGGCTGAAAACACAAAAAAAGAAACAAAAAAATGCACAAGAGAAAACAAAAGGCAAAAACAAATACCAACGCAATATCAAAGAGAAAATGTAAATACAACAGAGTGTACTTCCCCAACTGAAATACACCCACCCATCCCAAAGTACACACATCCAAAGGAGCTCTAAACTGAGCTCAATCATGGTCCACCTGAGCAAGCTTCATAGGAGGAACATGGCCGGCGATCAGCATGGAGCCCCCCGTTAGCCTCCATATTACAATACTGTAGGCAGTAACAGCCAAGCAGCAAAAGTTTAACCTGAACCATAATTACGTAACGCCACATGAGAAAAAGAAAAGAAAAATAATAATGTATAATACTGTAAGTCCTAATCAGCAGAGCTAGTCATGTGGCCAACGTGATAATGACCTATTAAATCTTAAAATGTGCCAGTCAAAACGATACAGGACTGAAACGATTGCAAAGGGCGTGCTGTAGTGATAATATGCCAATTTTACCCACATTCTCCATGTTGCTGGCTCCTCATGTCCTTCAAAAATCCTCCGCCGTCCTCACTGCGTCAAAAGTGTGGTGTTGCCCCTTGTAAGTGATCAATAGTGTAGACGGGTGAGCGACTCCGTATCGCAGGGTCGGGATGGAGAGGGCAGCCAAGTCTTTCTTCACTGGGTCGAAGGCTTTCCTACGTTTGAGAAGGTCAGCGGAGACGTCGGGAAAGAACATTATTCTCTGGTTGTCCAGCAGTATGTGTTCCTTCAGCCTGGCCGCTCTCATGATTCGTGTCTTGTCTGCGTAGTTCAGTAGTTTCATTATCACCACCCTGGGCCGTGCCGATTACTGCGTTCCAGCTCTGTCAGCCCTGCTCTCGATAGCTGTACCGAGCCTCTGGGCTCGCTCGATTAGCAGGGGTCCAGGAAAAGTATCGGCACCAAGCACCTTCGGTAGCCATCCCTCAATAAATAAATGGACTGCATTTATATAGCGCTTTTCTAACCATTGGCCACCCAAAGCGCTTTACAATATTGCCTCACATTCACCATTCCCACACACATTCAAACACCGACGGCGGAGTCAACCATGCAAGGCGACAGCCAGCTCGTCGGGAGCAGTTAGGCCACCCCCATATGCCTTTATGGGGGTGGCGTACGAGTACCAGTGCCTGCCATTCGGCTACTCCCTGGCCCCGCGCACCTTCTCTAAGTGTTTGGAGATGGCGTTGGGACCACTCAGGGGTCAGGGAAAGAGGGTTCCCTTCTTCCTGGACGCCCTACTTATTCTGAGCAACTCAGAAGAAGCTGCGAGAAGGGACACCATGACGTGATAAACCATCTCTCTTTCCTGGGTTTTGCCATCAACTGGGCAAAGAGCTCCCCGCTCCCCGGCCGGCAGATACTTGGGGCTTTGCCTAGACTCAGCCACCATGACAGCGATGCTCTCGCCTCCTCGGCGAGACGCCATCCTGTTGGCACTCTCCCGCTTTTGCAGAAACGTGACCGCACTTTCCCCCATGCGCCTGTTTGGGCTGCCTGTTAGGGCCGCCCATCCCGTGGTTCCCCTGGGTCTGCTCTTTATGCGCAGACTCTTGGTTTGCTCGCCCACGGTTGGACCCCATGCGACACAAGCTCAGGGTGCTCCTCGTACCCCATTCGGTGTCACCAGACCTGGAATATTGGGGCAACCCCCCCGCCCTTCTCAGGGGTGTTCCCCTGGGCAGAGTGACGTCCTACAAAGTGGTCTTCACGGACACCTCATTGACGGGTTGGGGAGGAACATGCCTCTCGCTCTCGGTGGGAGGCGAGTGGCGCACGCCCCCCACAGCTCACATGAATGTGCTGGAACTCGCCGCTGTGAGGAAAGTACTGTTGCATTTCTTTCACCTGGTACGTCGGCGGCGGCGTACATAAACAGACAGGGGGTAGTGCGCTCCTCTGCTCTCCACCAAAAGGCGGTCGAGCTCTGGCTTTGGGCTCATCAGTATCTCCTCAGTCTGAGAGCCCTGCATATCGCGGGCGCCCAGAACTTCGGGGCGGACCTCATGCCTCGCGGCGGTACCCGCCGAGACGAGTGGCGGTTACATCCCGACATTGTCAGACTGATCTGGCAGAGGTTCGGGACGGCTCAGGTGGACCTGTTCGCCTGCAGGGAGAACACACACTGCAGGTGGTGGTTCTCTCTCAACTCTCGGGTTCTTCCCCCATTAGGGGTAGATGCGTCGGCACACACACCTTGGCCGCGGGCTCTCTTGTATGCGTTTCCCCTGCTCCAGCTGATCCTTCCTCTTCTGGAACGGGTCAGACAGGAGAGATTGTCCCTGATTAAAGTGGCTCTGGAGAACCGCTCAGCTCTGTGTTTTCCAGAGCTAGCGGGGCTCTCACGGACGGCGCCATGGCCGGTACCGTTCAGATCGGATGCGCTTTCACAGGCCCACGGGACAGTGCACCACCCGCCCGATGTATCAGGACGGCTGTTGGTTTGGCTCCTGAGAGGTTGATCCTGCAGGGCAAAGATTTGCCTGAAGCGGTTATCAACACTATCCAGCGTGCTCGTGCACCTTCTACTTCTTCCCTCTATGCGGCGAAGTGGTGCGCTTTCTCTAATTGGTGTGACAGGAACCACGCTGTCCCATCTCAATGCGAGGTGGGAGGCGTGCTTGCGTTTCTGCAATACTTATTGGAAAAAGGTTTGGCCTTTTCCACTATCAAGGACTATGCGGCAGCCGTTTCGGCTGGCCATGCAGGCTGTGATGGTGGACCGATCTTCAGCCATCCACTGGTCAAGAGATTCTTGCGTGGGGCTAGATGGGTTAGGCCTGTTTTGCGCGTGCTTACACCAGTCAGGGATCTCCCCACCGTGTTGCGCGGGTTGTCCAGGGACCCTTTCGAGCCTCTGTCTCAGGCTCCTTTGGATTCCCTGTCCTTTAAAACAGCGCTCTTATTGGCTTTGGTTTCTGCCAAGCGGGCCTGTGAGTCTGTCAGCCCGAGCTGCTTTTTGCTAAACGAGGACAACTCCTTTGCGCTGCTCAGACCTAATCCTGCGTTCCTCCCAAAGAACATTAATATTTTTTTCCGGTCAAGAGATATTGTGCTTAACGCTGTTCACCCCCCGCCTCATTCTAGTGAGGCGGAGGCGGAGTTGCATCTCCTGGGCCCGGTGCGGGCGCTGGCTATGTAGGTGAAACGCTCGGCCGCGTACCGCTCCACAAAACAGTTGTTTGTGTGTTATAGCGACGCTAGCAGGGGCCACGCTCTCTCTAAACAGCGGTTTTCTCGCTGGATATGTTAGGGTGTTTGCTTAGCCTACTCTCGGCAGGGCTTTGCGCCACCATTGGGCATTAAAGCTCACTCGACACGGGGCGTGGCTGCTTCAACGGCTCTACTCAGAGGGGTTTCGGTGGAAGACATCTGCGCATCTTTGTCTTAGTCTTCCCCCGGCCCGTTTGTCAGTTTTTACATGTTAGACATGTCCAGGGGCTCACTCGCCAACCCTGTGTTGGAGTCCGGGGCCCTTTCTACGGCTTAAGGATATAGGCATGTTCTTTTAAGCGGCATCGTTAAAATTCCTCTCGCTGGCTGGCGAGTTGGACTTGACTGCCAGTATTTCTCACCCGCCGTTTTTCAAACGAAAAACGGACTTGAGGGGTTCCTATTGGCCCCCCAATTGACGAGTTGGTTTTGTCTGCCATTATAGCACTCCCGCCGTTTTTTCAAATAAGAAGCGGACGAGAGAAGCCCCTATTGGAGAGTCGAACTCCATAGCTCCGCCCCTGGTGGTAGCGGACCTAATGGAAACCGTATTACTCTGGTTTTTCTCTTCACTTTTCATGTATTCCATGAAGCACGGATTGGAGCCGGAGTCTTTACAGACTCAATTTTTTCTCTTGATCATCGCCTTGCTTGATCTAGGAGGAATTCGTTTTTTATTAAGCTGTTGTGTTTTGCACAACCTCTGCTTTTTTGAGTCTTATGTGCCCTGTTGACTTAAGTTTTTTGACTGGGGTCCAGCAGGAGTACATTGATTGAGCTCCGCTCGCAGCTTCGCCTTTGCCCATAATGTGAAGTCTAGACGGCGTAGCCTACATGAAATAGAACGATAGTTATGATATTATAACTCCAGTTCTATGATTGTAGGCGTAGCCATCTAGTTTCTCACCTGCTGTACCCTCCAAATGCTGAAAGAATAGCGTGGAGGATGAGCGGCAGTATGCGCCGCCTTATATACACGGTACAGTGGGAAATGTGGGCGGTGCCCACGTTGATTGGTGAAAGCCCATAAGGGGAAGCCGAGATGGCTACGCCTACAATCATAGAACTAGAGTTATAATATCATAACTATCGTTTCATTTGCATCAACACAGCCCTCACGGTTACCTCATAGCCAGGGAGCCTAAGTATCAAAAGCTCAATAAAACTTTGACCCTAAGAACCAATAATTGGAGGGTCTGCTCTGCCGGAAATATCGCAAAAAAATAAAGTCATTTTATTTGATGCACTATGCAGCCTATTTTTTTTTATCAGAAAGGTTTAGGGTCCCTCAACTCCTCAGTGTTGGGGAGGCTGTCAATAAATGCATTCCAGATACACAGAACACATGTGCTGACCACATCCACTGAAAAAAGAACTCTTAAAACACATTTCTACATGATTTTGCATCAAATTAATGCAAAGATAATTGGCGTTTTCTCACTTCCAATATTTTCATCTTTACTTCATTGCCAATCAATTATTCCCCCAAGTTCTGACATCAGTCATTATGCCATTCTCTTCACCAACAGTATAACCAACCAACGGTTACCAACAGACTTTGAAGCTGCTCATCTGTCTGAGGTATGTGACAGTGACTTCAGTGAATGCTGGCAGGTCTGCCCCAGCATTTTGGGAAAATAATGGTTACATGGATATTCTAATAGTAATTAACTGAAAGGACCACACCAGTCTTCAAACAAGTCCTCATCCCAAACATATCCCTATAGCAGCAGCATTCATTCTCTACTTGTTTAGGAGGAATCCTTTGTGGCACACAAAATGTGGTGCGAAGTACACAAATCGTAAAACTGTTGACCAGAAGAGGAAAAAAGTTGAAAAGCCAGAAGGCAGTTCATTTGAGGTTAATCCTGAGCCGGACAGCAGCAGGCCTACTAGAAAAACACGGATGTCAATGACACAGTCCATCAAACACAAGGAAGAGTGCTTAATTTGTGGAAGAGAAAGCACGACCAGGGGGGATATATCCCTCAATTTGATTGCAACTTATGACGGACAGAATGCATTATGGGAAAAAGCTAACAAACTTGAGGATGAAGGGATGCTACACAAGATTCGTGGTCCTGATGGAAACAAGTGTACTGATATGATTGCTAAGGACTTCCGGTACCATAAGGAATTCATGACCAACTGCCTGACAAAGCGTCTTCGTTCACAGGAAAATACTATTACTGTCACCACTCCATATGATGCTGCAATGAACTAACTCATATTTTGGATAGATGAAACCCCTTTTCAAAGAGAATGCCATTTTCTTTATCACAGCTTTGAGGGATGAATTCCGTTATCCTTGGAAAGCCATGGAGTTCACAATGTTACCTCATAAAGATCTCAGTCCTTGATTGCCCGCCTTAGAAGGCACTATGAAATAGGTGGCAATTGTAAAATAATTGTTGTGCTACAGAAAGGATGTTCTAGCCTGATTTGCCCAGCAGAAATGAATGTTGGCTGCATGCTCTCAAGGTTGAAGGAACTTAAGGAGAAAACTGACTAGGCAGAGTATGAAGAAGAAAGTGATGAGTTGACACCAGATTACACCATAGTCTCTTCCTACAACTACAAAATCGTACTCATCACCTACAAGGCCCTCAACAGCCTAGCGCCCCCCTACCTTGCCGACCTCCTCCATCACCACGCCCCCTCCCGATTCCTCAGGTCCATCTCTGCCAACCTGCTACAAGTTCCACGGACTGAGCGACGGACTTGGGGTGATCGGGCCTTCTCAGTTGCTGCCCCCACCCTTTGGAATTCACTCCCCTCCCACATCAAAGTCTCTCCAACCCTCTCTTCTTTCAAATCTGCCCTCAAAACATACCTTTTCACACTAGCCTTCCCCACCTAACTCCCACCTTATTCTTAGGTTTAACCTCTGTTTTTCTTTTATTCCTAGTCTGTCTTACATAGTTTTGATAGGGCAATATGTAAAGCGTCTAAGAGTACCATATTAAGCGCTATATAAATTTCATTTATTATTATTATTATTATCACAACACTGCAAAGACACGGAAGGAGCTCCAGGACCAACGTAAGCAGGCCCTGAAGGAAGCAAGAGGAGCCAGAATGGCTCACGCCAGTGGAAGTCACCAGATGCCTGGTAGTTTGACTGAAGACCCATTACTGCAGCTAGAGATATCATACCTGGAGGCATCCCGAAGAGTGAGATCTAACCTGCATACAAGGGCGTCAGTTTGTTTTTAGAAGTGGTGGGGACAATAACCATAAGCTTGAGTGTGGTTTGAAAAGTGGTGGGTACCCTTATGTAAGCTATTCATCCATTCAACGCTGCATTACAATATGCTCTGCAGTGTATTGTCAGGTGTTCAAAAACCAGTTTGTGTTTTGGCTTGTTTTGCAAAACGACGTTGGAAACACCAGGGTATTGGCTCGGGATATGTAATACTAATACACACAGGACAAAGAAAAGTGTTGGCAATTTAACACTTATCTTGACATCAACAAAGTTTACCAGACAATCAATGGCAGACTGTAAAGGGGGTAGGCTACGAAATGAAACGAGGTACTACTGAGCATCAGCCTTTTGAAGAAGAGCAAGGGTTGCTGGTAGCATAATATTATGCTGCATTAAAAAATGAAAAAAACAAGCACCCAGAGGAGAAGTGCATCTGCCAAATCCTGACCACCAGTAAACACTCGCGAAGGACCAATTCACACTTCACTCGTTACATCATGAGCAAATTGCCCGCAAATAAAATCCCCTAGAGTTTAGGATAATCACACAGCAGGTTATACGAGAACATATTTATGTCAGGATAGGCCTACCACTGGCTCCAGCCTCCAAGTCCAACGTCAAATATCTCAATCAGACAAAACAACTATAACCACATTGGCATAGCAATCAATTCAATTCAATTCAATTCAATTTTATTTGTATAGCCCTTAATCACCATTACAGTCTCAAAGGGCTTAACAGGCCAAATATTTGTCGAACCGTGTGTAGCTGCTACTAGCTGCAATCTATATATGAATGCATACTAGCTGGAGCACCAACCAGAATCAGATGATCACAATCGCTTAGGACCGTGGGTAACCTAGCCAGGTCATCACGAGCAAACAAAACCAGCAGCAAAGTTTACGTAAACCAATTTCTTACCTTATGTGGCCCTCCACATGCAGGCTAGATGATGTATCCATATTCCACGTTATCCAGTATCACAAACATGCTTTTTACAGGAAGCAAAAGGACCGCCTATTTTCTGAATAAAAATGTCAATTTTGGCTGGCTGTCTTGAAACTTCTTTATTATAACGCTGTGTGTACAGACAGCCCACGTAGCCGCCTGCCCCCTCCCCCTCGCAATGATATAAAAACAACAAAAAATCGCTATTATAAGGCTATTCAAGTGGATCCATAATGTCTAAGAGAAAAGCGGGAAGCGATATAAGATCCTTTTTCAGCAAGCAAAAATGCGCTGTAAGTTTAGAGAAATCTACAAATCAACTTGTTTTACGATGTTTGATATTAACTCGGTTAACTGCTAGTTCTCATCTACTGCTAACGTTAACGGTCAGCTAGCAGTTACACTGCAGTTAGCTATATACCGGCTTTAGCTAGTCTATGCTTTGCCTACTACAAATTTGTCTTCCACTTTTATTGGTTGAGTGGAATACCTTTTGTACAGTAGCGATTGTTTCTAGTGTTCCTGTTCCATATATATCTCAAGTTAATTCCATGATATTGCGTTAGCCTTCGCAAGTACTAGAAGTCATAAAAGCTAGCCTTCCAAGTTCACGTTCTCTCATTTCACAATGTTCAATCTGTATGCGCCACCATGGGAATGCAGACTCTTGTCATTTTACAACGCCATGTTTCTACAGTGGCTGACAGTCGACAAATCAAACGACTAGATACCAAATTGCGTTTTTCACACGTTTGAAATCTGCAGATTTACCACTAGATGTCCCTATATGATTATCCATACTATTCATAAGAAAAAACAGAATATACCCTAAAACTATGCAAAAAACAAGTACGATTTACCCCAAATCTATGCTAAAACGTTAAATAAAAACCAAACACAAGTGCCAATAAATGTTTTATTTATGAACCATCTGTCATCAGGAAAAGGAACCAAGTGCAACAGCACAAAACAAAGAAGTGCAGGGACCGGGAGCTGTGGAGGTGAGGGTCACATAAGGAAAACTTGAACATTCAGAAACTATAACATGAAACATTACTAACAAAGTTTAACATTTTCATAAGGTACCGGAACTGAGTGGAACAGAACTAAACAAAGAAGCTCAGGAACAGGGGGTTGAGAATGTAGAGGTGCAGCAGGTGGTTTCTAAAAAAAAAGATGCTATTGCACAATTTAAACATACACTACAGACAATTATAGTGAAGTGGGCAGGGCTACAACTACAACAAATATTAAGTTGATCAACACAATGGCAATTATGAACAAAAAACTTAAATAAAACATTTCAGGGAACTATTTAAAGAAATACTACCAAATTATCATCCATGTCACTGACTACATTACAGGAGGAGGTGCCTCAGCAGGAGGGACAACAGGATAACCCTTCCCAAACAGAGGAAGAGCTCAATACCCCTGAGGATATTTTAGTTTCCCCATACCAACCAGCTGCACAGCTAATTGAGCCACAAACTCTGCCCAACCGCACTCTCCGATTCCAGGAGAGCTGGTTCAAAGACTACCCCTGGCTACATTACAGTTCTGCAATTAAGGGAGTTTTGTGTTTCTACTGTGTAAAGGCCTTTAAACATAATATTCCAACAATGGCCAGAAATACAGAACAAACCTTCATTTCCTTGGGGTTCAGGAACTGGAAGAAGGGTAGGGAGGCGTTCGACAAGCACACCAACAGTAAGGCACACATTGTTGCTGTAAACAAACACACACATACACACAACTCTGTCAGGATGCAACTTTGCAGCATCTCAGAAAAATCACAAGAAGCAGCCAGGTCAGCACTGGTAAAGATTGTGAGTTCACTGAGGTACCTTGCTAGACAGGGATTAGCTCTCAGAGGCCATGACAATGATGAGGGAAACTTCAAGCAGCATCTGGAGGAGAAGGCTGAGAGTGACCCAAAACTGGCAAGCTGGTTGCTGAGAAACCATGCCTACACAAGTCCTGAGCGTCAGAATGAAATACTGCAGTTAATGAGCAACGCCATTATCAGACAAATAGCTAAAAACATCCATGCTTTACCTGTACTGCAGTACTCCTTGATAATGGACGGAACACAGGATATATCTGGCACGGAACAGATTTCAATTTGCCTCCGGTATGTGGATGCTGACCTTGAGCCAAGGGAGGACTTTGTTGGTCTGTACGAGGCCTCTTCAACGACCGGTGAGCACCTTTTAAGAATTGCCTCTGATGTGCTGCTCTGTCTAAACCTGCCGTTCTATGGTCTTCGTGGGCAGACCTACGATGGCGCAGCCAACATGTCGGGGCACTTGTCAGGGACACAAGCTCTGATCCGGAGACAGCAACCATTGGCCAACTTTGTCCACTGTGGCCCACACTGTGTAAACCTTGTCACACAGGCTACGTGCAAATCCACACCGGTGATAAGGGATGCCCTGCATTGGATCCATGAGCTGGGATGCTTACTTGCCCAGTCTGGAAAATGCAAGACCACTTTCAAAGACATTGCCATGTCCACCACAGGCTCCTTCACCTCCATCAAGCCTCTGTGTGCCACCAGATGGACTGTGCGTGCTCCAGCCATCAGAGCAGTCCTCAGCCTGTACAACGCCATCTTGAGTGCGCTGGAGGAGATGGCCTCTGCTGCAAAGGTCAACGACAACACTGCCTCTAGAGCACATGGTGTTCTTCAGAAGCTGGAAAATGGAAACACCGTTCTTGGCCTTCTCCTGGGTCAAGAAGTCATCACAAGGTTGGAGGGGCTGAACTCAAGTCTGCAGGCAAGAGGGAAGACCATCAGTGGAATGCTGAAAGCCGTTGAATATGTTAGGCAGGGCTTTCTCTCTTTGAGGGCCGATGATGCGTTCAAGGCCATCTATGACAAAGCTGTGGATTTTGCCGCAGACTTGGATCTCCAGCAAATACAGTTACCTCATGTCCGAATGCCATCCAGTAAACATGGTGGTCCTGCCAAGCATCATACTCCTGCGACACCAGAGGAGTATTTCCGGGTCCAGTTTTTCAGTGCCATTGACATGGCGACCACCCAGCTTCATGAGCGTTTTGATCAGGTGAGCCTGGGAAATCTGGTGAAGCTGGAGGAGCTGCTGATTACCGGAAACAAAAATATGGTGGTGAGCTTGTACCCAGAACTGGACCAACAGGCACTACAAATTCAACTGGCCATGTTTAAAGCAAATAACACCTACACTTCATGCAAAGAAGCTGTCCAAATTCTCAGAGGCATGCCACCAGAGGTCAGAGGGCTCTTCTCACAGGTGGAGACTCTGGTGAGACTGCTACTCGTGGTCCCAGTTTCATCCTGTGAGGCTGAAAGGAGCTTCAGTGCTCTGCGACGGCTGAAGAATTGGCTGAGGACAACAATGACCCAGTTGAGGCTCAACAGCACTGCAGTCTGCCATATCCACAGGGATACACTGAAGGATACACAAAAGGGAAATAGCGACAGCTTTCATTGGCACATCTGAGAGGCGGGTGCATGTTTTTGGCCAATTTTAACTCTCCAACCTAAAGACACACACACACACACACACACACACACACACACACACACACACACACACACTAGGCCCAAGTTCAGTGCTGGCACATTCTTAATTTTGGATTACAATACTCTTGGTAATGTTGTAATAATGTAGTAGGCTAATCAAACAGTTCAGTGTGGTTCAGAATAATTAATAAATAATCCATAATCCATTTCAAATACTTGTTTTCCTGATTCTTTCCAATTCATAAAATAGTTAACCCGTCTTTGGTCATCAGTCAACAAGAGTCATTCACTTTGTTCTGTTTTAAAAAGACCCTTCAGTCATCCAGCTGGTGTCAATACACAAAGGTCAAAAGGATGTAGGCCCGCCCTACTGTCCTACTGTCCAAACTGGCTGGCCCGAATGCCATTTTTCAGGCTTCGAATACACAACATTAATATCCCTACTCCCTGGAACCGATTTAATAGCTTTTGAACGTTAATTAGTTAGTTATAAAGTAAAGGGAAACAAGATATCTATTCTTCCTCCACCTCTCTCGCTTCTCTGCTTGGTGTCGCTTATAGTTTGCCTCCCTCACTCTGGTAACGTCACGTAGGCCTACCTCACGTAGAAAAAAAATAAACAAAGCTCCGAATACTGATTTAAGCTTCGAATACTATTTTTCCGAACGAGTATTCGAATAATTCGGGCCAGCCCTAAAACTGATGGCAGCTAATATTATTCACTTTCGCTCACTCCAAATTAGTTAACACTGTAACCGCAAACAATTAGCTACAACATGGTCTTGCCTAGCTAGCCTATGCTCTGAGGAAACATTATAAACGAACTGTTAGGAATAGTTACCTTGTACATTTTTGAGGAGTCGACTTTCTTGACGCTTGTCGTCTTCAATGCTGCTGCGAAGTGTGTGGAAAGCGTCTGTAAAACAACTATTAGGCTGCCTTCCAACTGCCAAGTGTAGTAGGCCTGCTGCTGGAATGATTAACCACAGGTGCTCGCACGGCGAGCACCTGTGTCCCCCCCCGTCCCCCCCGTAATCGACGCCTATGCCAAAGCGTAAACTTAAAGGTGGAGCTGAAAAGCTCAGGGACAAAAGGCTCAAAAATCTAGCCGCAGACGCCGGAAAATGTGCTAAAATAACTGACATGTTCAGTGGAGGTGCTTCGGGAGCCCCCTCCACCTCAGGTGAATCAAGCACCACCAGCACCAGTGGACAGGGCGAGGGGGCTAGCTGTAGCGATCTACCCATGGAGACAGCACAGATGGTGGAAGATGAACAGGGAGGAGGAGATGATGAGTCCGAACCCGAGGGTCATGGACTGAGTGAGCCGCTGCCGGTGCACCAGGTAAGCAGCTATTAACATAAGGATAATACGTTTAGATGATGGATTTGAATTTAGCCAGCCGCAGCGATATGAAAATGATGCGTAATAGTTGTGACAAACGGCTATGCTAATATGCTAATGAAAATGCTAGATGAATAGTCATGCTACACGCTATCATGCCTGACGGATAAGCAAGCACACAGCATAGCCCCACGATACACGCCGTTCACAGGTGGAATGCTGTAATAATAGTCGTTGGAAAGTTTTTATTACCACGTAGTATTACACTACTATGGCATTACACAGTGTATTTAGCGATGCAACTTGGGCCATTATGGTAATAGCCGAGCCAATTTATTACAGGGGGTTGGTGGTTATTATTGATGTGGTTGTCGTCGTCTTTTTTCCCAAACGAGGCTCTTATTTGTTTGCGCAGCTTAAACCTTTTCTTTTCGTTGAAATGTGTCTCGATGACAAACGATTAGTGTTCTATGGTGGGACGGGTTATAATGAAACTGAGAAATTGGGGAATTCTGGCCAACGTTCGGTTCTTCTGTGTTGAAAATAAGCCGCTTCCCCCCCAAGACCCTGCCAGCTAACTGGGGTAGTTTGTCTGATGCTCTCGGCTAACGTACTCTCACTCCAAATATAATCTGTCAATATAAAGTTCTAATGATTCAAGTCTAAATGTTCAAGCCGACATGGTTGCCGTTGTCTTTTTCCAAACGAGGCTCTTGTTTGCACAGCTGGAAAGCCTTTTCTTTTTCGTTGATATGTGTCTCGAGGAGATGTGTCTCGAAAGAAGCACAGAAAATAAAAGCGAGAGCAACAAAAAAAGCAAAATGGGGAGTAGTCTATAAAATTGCATTTTTAAAACTTGGCATATTTTGGAGATATCCTACAGTGTTCTTAATATGGGTAATTTAAAGATATTAAAATGACTTAATGGAGATGAATACAGTATAACTTATTTGGATATTTCCAAATAAAATATAACATTTAAGCATTAATGTTACTACAAATAAATATACATTTGGATATTTAGTTTAAGTATTGTATTATTTGTAATTAATAATTGATCCCTCTGTTCTTTTCTAGTCAAGCCAGACTGTTGAGGCAGATGTTGACTACTTTTGCTGTCCAGACCGTGCTACACTGCAAACTTTTTTGAACCACCATCCAAAGCAAGATGCTCCAAACCCAATAGGAAAGGTCTTCACAAACAAAGAAGGTACAAGCAGGAAGTGGCTGACATACTGTGATCAACGTCCTGCTTTATTTTGTTTTGTATGCTTGGCCTTTAGCAAGCCCTCTGATAACAGTGTATTCATTACTGGAATGTCTGACTGGAGACATGCTCACCAGAGAGCAGAAGAGCATGAAAAAAGCATGGCACATAGAGCTTGTGCTGAAGCTTATTTTCTAAACTGCTCAAAATCTGACATAAACAGCCTGCTAAGAGGAAGACAGCTAACTGCTCATAGAGAGCAGATCAAGAAGAGACGGCAGTGGAAGTGGTCAGAGTGATTGGAAAGAGGGGCCTAAGCTACAGGCACGAAGACAATGAGGCTGCTTATACTCTAGAGGACAGCAGCCTTGATCATGGCAACTTTTTGGAGATGATACTTTTGCTGGGGAAATATGATGTGGCATTGAAAGAACATCTCAGTGACATAATTCATAAAAGCAAAAAGCTCCATGAATCTGCATCCGGCTCAAGAGGCAGGGGTTCCCTTGTCACTGCTGTCTAAATCGACTGTCAACTCAGTGATTGACACAATCCTTAAAATGATCAAAGACAACATCGGCACGGAAATTCAAAAAGCCGGCATGTTTACTGTACAACTGGACACAACACAGGATATCACAGCACAAGACCAGTGCTCAGTTGTGCTTCGGTACGTCACTGATACTGTACACGAGAGGCTTGTTGCTGTGGTAAGGTGCAGTTCATCCACAGGAGAGGCCTTTGTTCAGTTGTTGAGTGATGTGCTTGATGGTCTGAACTTAGACAAAAGCCTCTGCATTGGAAATGCCACAGATGGAGCTGCCAACATGCAGGGAAGATACAGAGGCTTCTCTTCACTCGTCATCACAATCTCCTCACCATGTCCATGTGTGGTGCTACTCTCATGTGCTCAATCTCGTTCTTTCTGACACCACTGAAATTGTGATAGAGAGTGGATCTCTTTTTCATCTCCTGAATGACATCGCTGTGTTCATCCGAGAATCTCATCAGAGAATGAACGTATGGGAGAAGGAAAGCCACAGCAGCAGGCACAAGCGCATAGGACCCATTGGAGAGACACGCTGGTGGGCAAAGCATGATGCCTTAAAGAAAGTGTTCTCATTTCTTTAAGGCATTCTCATTTGGGAAACCGCAGGACTGTCTCTACATTGATGTTCTGTGCACCCTTTCAGCCATTCAAGACCAGACGACAGTGAAGTCAAATGTAAGATCCAAAGCAAGGGGATACAAAGATGGCCTTCTCAGACACGAGACCATCCTCACCGCGCAATTATTCTTGCGGATATTTGAGAAGACCCCCACTATCCAAATACCTCCAAACAGGCGGGATGGACATCCTCTCTGCCCACAGGATGGTGATGTCCACACACGAGGCCCTTAAGGAGATGGGAAGAGATTTCCAGACAGTCAAGGATGCAACAGAGAGTTTTGTGAAGTGGGCAAATGACAAGCTGGAGGAGCAGGATGAGGAGATGGGCATGGAGGTGGAGGTTTCACTACCGCAGAGGAGGCCAAAGAAGAAGAAGTCCATGCCAGGAGAGATGGCCCAGGATGAAACTTCCAATGACCCAAGCAAGACGCATGAGGTTAAAGTCCATAACCAAATTATGGACACCGTTATTGAGGCCATGCAAAGACGATTCCTCGATAACGGCAATCTGTATGCGGACTAGGGCTGTAACGATACGCGTATCAAACCGAAAATCGCGATACTCAAAGCCACAAACCTGTCTCGCGGTGTGAGAAGGCAGAAGCGTGATATGCCCTTTCTAACTCTTAGGTCAAATTGTCAGATTGAAATTTGCTAATAATTTGTCTAAATAATAGTCTGCTGACAGCGCCCCCTCCTATCGATGCCGTAAATATGTGACGAGATGCCCTCTCTGTGATCACAGCTCTCCGTGGGTACGGAGGATTGCATTTCTCCACAGCCGTCGAAGTCCTCATGCGATATGAACGACATTTATCCAGAGTGGGCCAAGCGCGAAAAAAATTGCCTGTGTGATCCTGTCTCTATTGTTTTGTGTGATTTGACTGGCAGTTTGTCTGCTTATAGGTCGGAATGAAGCGGCCACCGATTATTGACAGGATGGGTACTTTATTCTACCGGACTCGTTCGCTTCTTCACTAGACACACGCGCTACCGCTCGCTCTCCTCGCTCGTCCACTCACTCGCTGACGTCACTCACACACGCATACGCACACTGCCATTCTCCCGCACACACATATGCTACTCGTAACACTATGCCTCGTTATTGCGACGTTCATGTTTTTCCTCATCTATTGAAAGTTAGGCTATTAAACATGTTGCATTCTATACGGCCTGATTATGTCATTATTTAAGCTACATAGCCTAATAAGAAGCGCTAATAAGGATATTTGAATAAACCAACCAAACAGTTAAAGGGGCCCTATTATGCCTACCAGCAAAAAGCATCCTCCAACTGCAATCTTTGGTTATTTCTTTATTAATTTAGCTATACTTTAATAGTATTCTTTCGGTTCAAATCTGTTCAGTGTTCCAAATAATTTGTTATTAAATGTTACATTAAGATAATTGGTATTTAAGTGTTGTTTAAATAAAATGCTTTTTAAATTTAAAAGAATCGTGGGATGTATCGAACCGTGGGTCAAAAATCGTGATACAAACCGAATCGTGAATTTGTGTATCCTTACAGCCCTAATGCGGACCTCTCAATTCTGGACCCCCGAAACTTCCCAGATATCAAAACCAGTGGTCTTCCTGAGTCTGCACTGAAAGACCTAAGCAGATGTCTCATCAAATTTAACAATTCGGCAACCATATCAAATTTACAATCTGAACTTGAAAGCTTGGCAAGCCAGTGGGACATGCTGAAGCGTCCACCACTAGATGAGTACACATCCCGTACTGTGGAGGAAGGACCTGGTGGAGACCCAGAGATGAAAATTGTCAGCAAAGCCTGTGCCTCATGTAAAAACTGCCCCCTGTGTTGCTACCAGATTCTCCTCAGATTCAACCTGCTCACAGACGCATACCCTCTTCTTTCTCTGTCCTACAAATATCTGCTGACACTCTCAGTGACACAGGTAGCCTGTGAAAGATCATTTTCAACTTTGAAATTCATCAAGAGCAGGCTGAGGAGCAGCTTATCTGCTGGTAAATTGGAGGCCTTCATGCTGATGTCCACAGAAAAGGACATCCTCATGGGATTGGACACAGACAGTGTCATAGACAGAGTGGCCGAAAAAAGCGAACTGCTTCGGAAGCTCCTACTCTACTAAAGTAAGACAATATTTGTAATATTAGTTTAGTTTTGTTTCTCTTCAAAAATACCTAAACTTGATAGTAAGGAATAAAAGGCATAACACTTTCATTGTTGATTGTCTTCTTTTTCCTTTTAGGAAGCCTCTGTCTCAGGTTGTGGCGACGACTTGCTTTCACAAAGTAAGTATTATAGTTATGGAAATGAATGTAATTGTTTGGCTTGAAATTAAAACTTTTTCCCTTTCCCCCCCTTTAACATGCATTACATCCTTTTCTGTTATTTACTGTTTTTAGGGTTCCATTTCAGGATTGTGAGATTGGATTGTGAGGATTGTTTTTGGAGATGGACAGACGTTTGGTTTCTGGGTAAGTGAGCAGAAATCAATCTGATTCAAACACAAACGCACACAAGCACACACACACACACACACACACACACACACACACACACACACACACACACACACACACACACACACACACACACACACATGTAATGTATTCAAGTCTCACTTCTCTGTGTCTTCCTCTTTATGAAATCCTGTCCCTCTAGGGCAGGGGTAGGCAATTAAAATACAAATGGGTCCAGTTTCAAAAAAATTCCTCAAGCTTGGGTCCGGGGGTCTATCACACATTTTTTATGACCGTTGTTTTCACTGATATAGGACTGCATGTGTTTTATGTACCAACAGTCAAGGTGTGCATTATGATTCAGAGGCATATTTAGCCAATATAAGTACTTAAGGCGCTAGTAGTGTCAGTGTCTGTTTGGTCAACAACTGAATATCAGATCAAATGAAGGTCTTCATTTCAATAATATTTCAACAGTGTTTATTAACCTAAAACATTGTCCAGCAGGGGGCCGCATAAGTGTTAAAGTGCATTCAATAATATCCAACAAACAATACCACTTATTTCCACATAACAATTAAACACTGTAATTTAAATTTTTGCTATTCAACTGCACATAAAATAGAAAATAAAAACCTGAGGGCTTAATAAAAAACCTACGCTCCTTTAAAATTAAGAGCTGAACTTAACAATAAAAAAAATGATATGACTGTGCTAAACTTATCAGGAACCTGAATGATGAATGAAATGAAATAATGGTGTATTAAATGAATGAATGAATGGAATGATTTAATTAAATGAATTACATTAATTAAATGAAGAAATGGATGAACTGACACAATTGTACAACTCACCTCACACAAACAAGCAGCTGAGCATTGTCAGTCACATCAGTAGACTCATCTGCTGCTAAACTCACACAGGGTGCTTTTTGAATGGCCTCATACAGCTGTGCTAGCACATCCTGGGATAATGCTTCACTCCTTCTTGTGACTGTTCGTGCTGACAGAGGTATTTGCTTGATTTTCTCACACATGTCCTGCTTTTGTTTTCCCTCTAGCAAAGTTTCAGCCACGGCACTCATGCACTCCTTCACAACCTCTGCATCAGTGAAAGCTTTTTTATTCTGACCCAAAATCCATGCTACTCGGAATGAACACTCGTTTGCTCGTTGTTGGGCAGTGAATGAATAAGTCAACATGTTTGTAGATCGGGCATATTGGGCTTTAAGATCCTTTATTTTTTGTGCACGCACTTCGGATTCGAGAGGGTAATTTATGTCGAATTCTTTGTGCTTCGTTTCGTAGTGGCGTTTTACATTGCTGCTTTTGACGAGCGCCACCGTCTCGGAGCAGATCAGGCACACAGCTGCATGCAGGCAGAATGAACATAAATAAGTCTGTCCACTCCTCTTTAAAAGCTCTGTTCTCACAATCTACCTTTCTCTTAGAGCACGCCATCTTTCTCTTGAACTGCAATGAAGCTTTCTCTCTCAACTAAAGGCACTCTTTTCTGCGCTTGCAGCGCTTGCGTGCACCAGTCGCACAGCTCGTAGGGCAGGCTATCATCTGATTGGCTAACGGCATTATAAGGTTTAAACAAAAACATAGCCTACCATAAAGTTATAGTTAATTTAATGTATTTAACAGGTTTATAAAAGTCACCCAAACATTAGTTGTTAAAATCTCTTGGTCAAAATTATATGTATTAAAAAAAAATTGCATTATTAATATTATTGTTGCAATTGTGTCTCGGTCCGGAGAGGACGTCAGTTGGGTCCGGACCCGGACCGCGGTCCGCCTATTGCCGACCCCCGCTCTAGGGCTTCACATGTACATAGTTCTTACTGGATTGACGGGGTTTGTGAGCGTTGGTTCCGGTGAAGTCAGCTATTCACCAAGTGAGTAAACAATTACACCTCACCAGAACATAATAAACGTGTTGAAAACCAGATTTTTTATGAGCTTGTATGTGCTTACAGTTTTTTACGATACAATAAACACTCAAATCTAAAGTTTTGCCCAATTATCAAAACCTTACACTCAAGGAGCAAAACTCGGCCCCAGATTTGCACCACTGTAAGCACAATGAGTCCGTTCACACTTTGTGCAAAACAATACACACAGTGATTTGAAACACTAACACACACGTCTATGCATTAGACACAGAAGTATATCAAGATGTCACTTCCTTGCAATTCTAAAGCACTGACTATCAAACTACCACACCCATGAGCCAGTTGATTGAACACTGCCATCAGGTGTGCAAACACAAGATTGCTTAATTGTAGACACACCAATCAGGTTTAAGCACAATAAAAATGCAGCAGGTGAGTTCACCAAACTTAACCAAAATGGAAGGAAGAGGAAGAGTGAGGATGAGAGGGGAATCGGAGAAGGAGGAGAAGGAGGCAGAGGCCGTGCCAGAGGTAGAGGCCGAGGTAGAGGTAGAGGAAGAGGAAGAGGAAGACTTCAAGCAGGAGGAGGTGAAGCTCAAAGGAGAAGAGGTCCAACTTTAAGCAATGAAATTCGCGCAACTCTTGTGGACCATGTTGTGAACCATGGATTGACGCTGAGGGAGGCTGGACTGAGAGTCCAGCCAAATCTCAGCAGATTCACCGTGGCATCTGTCATAAGGGCATTCAGACTGGAAAACAGGTACAAAAATTACCTGTTTACAGCTTCTTACTGTATGCACCCCATATCAGCACTTTTGATAGCCCTTCCTGTGACATTTTACAGTAGGTTACATGTGTTTTGTTCTACATAGGATTGAGGGTCGAGTACAACGAGGAGGAAGGGCTCCCATTTTCACACCACTGCAGGAGAGGGAGATTGTGAATATGGTTTTGGCAAATAATGCCATCAGGCTTTGTGAAATCCAGGCCAAAATTATTTTTTCAGAACGTGAATCAGGTCTCTCTGTCCACCATAGCTCGTATCCTGAAGGCACATCAGGTACAAATGAAACAGATGTACCGAGTGCCTTTTGAGAGGAACTCGGAGAGGGTCAAACAGCTGCGGCATGAGTATGTGGAGGTATGTATTGTTCACTTTAGCACTCTGATGTTGCATACTGCACACGTAACCTTTTTTTACATGTTAATGTGCTGTACACTATCTCGATTCTTCCCCTTGCCCCTTTTGCTTTGTCTTTGTCTTTGTCTTAACCCTAGCACTTGCAAGTGTAAGGGCCAAGGGCTGAGATCTTTCCCCTATGAAATGAGACGCCACTCGGTTTCGGGTACGTCATCATTCATCGTCGCCAGCTGGCTGCCCCGTCACCAGAGCGCCGAAACGCCAATAAAAGCCAGAGAAGAAGAGCGATATATATATATATATATATCTTAGATGCTGCCGCCATCGTTGAAGAGTTGAGGGTGTGTGTAGCATAGTGGTGAAACGGATCAGTGTGTCCACGGTTCGGTTCAGATAACCGTTTTGGGCCTCGGTTTCGGATACGGTTCGGATTAGGATCATGTCCGTGATAGTAAAAAGGCGGACTTTTTTTTGACGGAGGGTTTGGGGGAGAAACACAAAAATGAATGAGACCCACAGTCTATTTGCAATGTGTTAATTGACTGCAATCAGACAACTTGCAAGGCTTTTTTGTGCAATAAATGTTCCCCTAAATGCATTTGAAAACATGGTGCACTGAGTGTAACATAAGGGTTAACGGCCGACGAGGCTTAGAACTCTGGCGACGAGCGCAACGAAGTTTAAAGCCCAGTTTGTTTTGAACGCTGACAGGCTGAAGGGAGGGGCGGGAAAAGTCTCATTGGCTCGGGCAGCACTGGAGAGAATGCATTCCGCTGGGTCCTAAACACCCTTTGTGTCGGACGTAGGCTACAGTAGGCAAAATACGCTACATAAGGCAATGCCTTCATGAAACCGAAATCCGCGGATCTCCAGAATGCTCCGAACTGTGGTAAACGAACCGAACGGATTCGGATACAATTCGAATCCGCTGCAGGCCATCTAGCTGGCAAGCTACCATATAAGCCAATGGAGTGGTGGTATACGCGCTAATTGTATCCTAAAACTACCGTTTGAAAGCTTCAGTTAAGACCTACAATACTATGCATCGTTCGTGTAGCACATTTCAGATCAAACCGAGTCATTATAAACATATAAAAAGTTGTGTAGATAGCTGTAAAATATTCCTCGCTTCAAGCAGCCATGTTTTTTTTAAACAGATTATACAACCTCACAATCAATAACATACAGATCCAATACATTGTCACCTGGGGCAATGTTTCATTCCACCGCTCTGCTCTGGTTCAGAACTGGTTTACACAGCACCCAAATTTCACAGTCCTTTTCCTGCCACCATATTCACCATTTCTTAACCCAATTGAAGAATTTTTCTCGGCATGGCGGTGGAAGGTTTACGATCTGCACCCCCTGGCTCGGGTATCCCTCGTTCAGACCATGGAGGAGGCCTGTGACCAGGTTGAGGCCACAGCCATACAGGGGTGGATAAGGCATGCACGGCGATTCTTTCCCCGCTGTCTGGCGAATGAGGATGTCGCCTGTGATGTAGATGAGATTCTCTGGCCATATCCAGCTAGGAGAAGAGACCAACAATAGCAATTTATGTGCTGTGTTTTCTTTTTTTTGGGGGGGGGGGGGGGTTCTTTTTTTGTTCATGTTATGTTCATGAAAACTGGGAAATGTTTTTTTTGTTGGCTTGTTGCCTTGAGCATATGAAAAAAAAAAAAAAACATTGTCAACAGCATTAGTCTTGTGTCCTGTGTGGTTTCTACAGTAATGCATACAAGTGTGTTTAGTGTTCACTGTGTGTATTGTTTTGCAAAAAGTGTGCGCAGACATTGTGTTTACAGTTGTGCAAATCCGAGCAATGTTTTGCAAATTCACTGTGTGCTTCACCCATACTACTCTATGCACTTAGAAGCAGAATTAGCCGAAAGTGTTTAATTTTTTCAACAGCAGAGTGTAACTGGTGCAAACAGAATTAAGTCATATGCAACGTGTGTGTTTCATATGGTAAAAGAATATGGTTTTGATAAGTTAGTGTCTAGTTTTTACAAGAGTGGTTCATTTTGCAAAGGAGCTAAGGTGTTTTGCTAATTGGGTTTGTGATTGTGCTATTCGTGTGTTGGATTTTGCTAAACTAAACAAAACAATCAAAATTGTGTTTATTGTATTGTAAAAAACGGTAACATCAAAGTGTGCATGCAACCCCCTCCTCTTCTCTATCTGTGTGTGTGTGTGTGTGTGTGTGTGTGTGTGTGTGTGTGTGTGTGTGTGTGTGTGTGTGTGTGTGTGTGTGTGTGTCTCTATCTGTAGGTTTCATGAGTGTTTCATGGACTGTAGTCGGTGTAGACAGACAAGGCTATGCACCAAGTGTGTAAACATATAAACATATACACATTACCACAACATAAAAGTGTTACAAATCAGATGTTGTATGTGCCTAACATCAGAGTGGGTATGTCCCCCCCCCCCCCCTCTGTGTGTGTGTGTGTGTGTGGCTATCTGTAGGTTTCATGAGTGTTTGATTGACTGTAGTGTGTGTGCCCAAAGAGCTGATTGGAACTGAAGAGCGCAGACAAGGCTATGCACCAAGTGAGTAAACATATCCACATTACCACGACATAAAAGCGTTAAAAATCTGATGTTGTATGTGCCTAACATCAGAGTGGGTATGTGCCCCCCCCCTCTCTCTCTGTCCAAGGAGCTGATTGGACTGAAGAGAGCAGATAAGGCCAGTTCATCGGCAGCTGCCAGGGGCTCTCTTCTCTCAACGTCCAGGTTTTCTGCCAGCTATCATGACAAATTTATAGATTCATTTTAAATAAACAATTGAGTGTGAAGTCACTGCACATTTCCTGGTGTTTTTTTGGTACCTGAAAGAGTTTTTTTTGTTAAATTGTGCACCTTTTCCACTAGGCCAGAACGTTTGTACATTTAGAAGACATAAGTTACGTCAATTTAATGGCAGATGTGCTCCGCTAATTATGTGGGCCGGTCTGAGCCAAAAAATGCCCGGGCCATTTTGTTCTCCCAGTCCAGCCCTGCAGGGAACACATATAGCTCGCAGGTAAGTGACTGTTAATTCAAACGGAACTGGTAAAACGATAAAACACACAGTCAATGACAAACCAAATTTTTTTTTTAATGAAATTAAAATAATATTACAACTTGTATTATCAAGCCAGTTAAGACTGTCCAAAAGTTTAAAGTATATCCATATTCAAGTAGTTGCTGGAGAGTATGTTGTCAAACTCAGTGCGAAATTCGGGGTATGAACATCGGCGTCGGCAGACCCTTTTCACCGGGGCACGTGCCCCGTTGTGGATCTGCGGTGCCTGGGTATGCCTGGGGCACTGATTTTTTAATTAATTTATTTATACCTTTATTTATTTTTTATTTAAGTCTGACTCATCTGGCAATCTACAGAATGCATGCTTGCATTTTTTTTTCTTAAAATAGGCCTATAGACTACCACTTTCGTTAGAATTTAAGTCCGACATACGGACAGAGTAATTAGAATCCACTTGCGGCCACTCGGAGCATGTTGCAGCCGGAGAGTTGCCTGTAACACAGAGCCAGGAGTTCGTCATATCTTAGGCTATCTTTAAGAAACACGGTACTAGTCCTCCTAGTAAAGACACACTAAAACATTGATTGTATAAAATTTGACACCCTGAAGAAATTTACTATTTGAATTACGTCAATAGAATGCATGGTGCCCCCCTCATTGGCCGGCCGCTGCAATGAAATGTACGTGACGAATGCACACACTGAGGAGAGAATCATTCTCCTTGATATCGACTTTTTGAACCTGTCCAGCACAGCGTCAGCGACCATTCACTCCGGCCGGCGTGAAGTGAAGTACACAGTAAGCGTTACATTTTTATCCTCTGGAAGCATAGAATGTCTAACAAATGTGTATGCCTTTCATCAAATAAGGTGAAGGGGCGTCTCTGAAGTGGTGTTATTAGCTAATGTGGTCACGTCTGTCGTTATGCTATAGTAGCCAGACAGTTTGCTAATATATTAAACTGTAGCGATAACTGTTTAAGCTGGACCTGTTGATCGGGGAAAGATCACAAATGTCGGGTTCACACTACATGCCATCTTATGGTGTTTCTCGATTCTTTACGTTCGTGTTTTCAGGGGGTGATGATCCCGTGATGGGGTATCCAAGTTGTCTTGTCAGCTTAGTTAGCCTTCACACTTGGTTGAGGAGCACAATGGGGCAAGATAGGCTTCATCATCTTGCCATCATGTCGGTTGAGCGAGGAGAACTCTCCAAATTAAGCCAGTCACAATTGATCGACAGCTTCGCAAAAATGAAGCAGAGGCGCTACCGTTTACTGTTAAAAAAATGAACAGCTCCCCTATCTTTCTGGCCATGATATACACACCTCATAGGATCATCACCATCACACCATCATAGGATGGTCTGAAATAGAAATGATAAACACAGACATGTATGTATGTAGAGGTGTTTTTTTGTTTTTCCTTTTACAGTTGCACATTTCAAGTTTTCAGTTTTCAAGTTCATGTTTGCTGACAGATATTTAATGAAGATACACTTTATGATAATAAATAAGTGCTATAAAATATTTGCTCGCGTGCTTGCATTAATTATCTGTGCCCATGCTTTTTTTAAATAAATAATTGGCCAAATTTTTTTTTGCTCGCGCGCTCTCGCTTTTTTTTTTTGTGCCCTGTTGTGCCCCTGTATGGTATTGGGTGAGCTGACGCCCCTGGGTATGAACTGTAAGTACACGGTAGTTCAAGGGTAGCTCCACAGGTATGACCAATGGGCCTTCTGCTGAGCCCGGTTTCAGCGTTGAAGCAAACCAATATTTTGCCAACACATATGACAGAAGACCCAGTGCAGAAACGCAGGATTTTTTCTGCTTGGGTTGGTTCAGCATTTTTCACATACCGTTTCAGGTGGTTAAAGGTTGTCTCTTCTCTCTGAGACAGCACCACGTTGGAAGTTTCCAACAGTTGAAACACTCTTTTGCCTGTGGCCTTCTTTGACTCATACAGAGACAACACACTTTGCTTGTTTGACAACCTCATCTGTACAAGTGCCATAGATGTGGAGAAGCAATCGAGTATATATTTTGGCTCTTGGAGAATGGCTTTGTGAGCCATTATTTTGATGGCAGGCTCCATGTTTTTCTTTGGAGGTAGGATATGGGAACCCATCCTTGTGAAAAGGTCAAGCAATTCCTCTTCATCACTTTCCTCCATTGTGCCCTGGAGAGCTTTTTCAACAGCTGATCTCTCAACAGAAGGGAGGTATTCGAGAAATGAGCTCATCAGGATGTCAGTATCAACTGAGTCAATTCCATGGATGCAGGCTAAAATGAAAGCCTTTGAAAGCCTCACTGGCATGACACCATGTTCCAGGAATCCTTTCACCCAGATTCGACCAACTGCTTGCCATTTAACCTCAGAGAAATCTGGCCTCAGCTTTGGAACTCGCTCCGATTCCCCTTCACACTGTTCAAGAAACTGCTCCCAGAATGCAGTGTAAACTTCCCTTGACACTCCGACGTCACCAATAGCTTTTTCATTGACAAAGTCCATCGTCAGACTCAAATTCAAAATGCTCCACAACAAGACTAGTCGATCATCTTTGGCTACTGAAACAGTTGATGAGTTGGTGTCAAAAAATCTGCTTGTACAACACAATGGAATTCCTTCTATGATGCCCTGGCTTGAATCTGTGGAATATACATGGCAGACCTTAACACCATCTCCTCCAAAATAGGACTGACAGCGATAACAAAAAGGGAACGCCAGTTTTTAAAGGAGTACTGTACTGCGATGAAGCCCCTTACAGTTGCTTTAGATATAAGACTGAAGCCCTTAAAAGTGGCCTGCAAATAATGAGGGACCTTCCTGACGCCATAGTCAAAGTAAGAACCCATGAATTGAATACTTTATTATTTATTAAGTGAACATTGCTGTAGTACTCATAATAATAAATACTATTAATTATAATAATAATAATAACTCTGATTTGTGTGGATACTGTGGCAGACGCCAGGGAGGAGTGAGGGGAGTGGTAGGTCTGGCAACCTGCTGGCCCCAGCCCCCAAGCCATATATGGACTTCCTCCCTCTAACGAGGCAAGCCTGGGGATCGTTAGGCAGGGGTGCTGGGGCTTAAGAGGGCTAGCAAACAGACATGTGGGAAGGGGGAGAGGAAGCGGATCAGGGTGGAGTAGTGGCGTGCTAGTGGCGGTGTTTTCAAATTGTTTATTACTTCAAGTTGTTGGCTTCAGAACAACGGCTAAAGGAGATTTCTGAATAGGTTGATTTTTGGGTTGTTCAGCTTGGGTGTTGTGGGGATCTGTTTGTAGGGATATTTCCCGCCGGCCTGTATAGGTCCGGGAACGATATCCCTGCACGGGTCTGTGCAAACTCAGCTGTTCGATCTGACGATCGGGTGCTGAGTTGGGGATTGCCTAAATCAGAGTCGGCCCATGCCGACGGGAGCGGAATGGGATGGGGGTGGGGGGGAAAGGAGTACAGTGGGCGAGGATAGACTCAAAAGGAAAGAGAGGATATCATTCTCCAGACAGTGATGTGGATAATTCACAGGCAAAAGCAATGAGACCAGACCAAAAAAGTGATGATGGGTTTAAGGTTCTGATCAAAGTGAAGGGAGGTGTTGGGTTTTCTGCTGCTAGTCCCCTTAAATTGACTAATGAATTAAAAAAAGAGATAGGTGATGTAATGCATGCCTCTATTCTGCAAAATGGGATGATTTCTATCATCTTCAAGTCTGCAAGGCAACAAGACAAGGTGCTTAATATAAAAAATGTGCTGGGTAAGGGAGTGGGGGTGTTCAAGCCACGGATTAGTACAGGGGTTAAAGGAGTTGTGGATAATGTGTCCTTGGAAGTGTCTGAGCAAGAGTTGTTATCTTGTCTGAAGGGGGCTGATGTCATAGCTGCAAAGCGCATGGGGAAGGGTGAGAATGAAAGAGGGACTGCTCCTGTCCTTACCTTTAAGGATGATGTGGTTCCCAAGAGAGTCATGTTGGGATACATTAGTTACCCAGTGAGAGAGTATGAAAGACCTCCTCTGAGATGCTTTAAGTGCCAGAGATATGGCCATGTGGCAGCTGTGTGTAGAGGAAAGCAAAGGTGTAGACGATGTAGCAAGGATCATGATGGAAAAGACTGCAAGGAACCTGTGAAGTGTTGTAACTGTGGGGGTGATCACCTGGCTTCCTTCAGGGGGTGTCAAAACTATGTCAAAGCAGAAAATGTTGAAAGAATAAAGAAGGAAAACAAAATATCTTATGCAGAGGCAGCCAGAAGGGTGGAGGAGAGCAGGGTGGGCAGTCAAAGTCAAAGTATGGCTGTCGCAAGAGATGTTGCAAAGGGGCATGCTATAGCTGTAAATGATGATTCAGTTTTGATAAGCAAGAAAGGGCTACTGGCATTCATGGTTGAAGCAATGTGGAGGGTTAAATTGGTGGCAAAGAAAAAATCAGATGTGGCACGAGAAATTGCTTCTGCTGCAGAAAGGCTGCTAGGTTTCAAGGGAATAAATCCTAAGGAAATATGGGAGTTTACCTACTTTCAGGAGAGTGAAGATCAAAGGTCAAATGGAGGTCAACATCCAAGCTTGGATGATAATGAGGAAGAGGAAATGGAAAGTACATATGGGGATTCTGATGGGAATTAGTGTCCTTTGTGTTATGTTTTATTTAATGCAGTGGAATGGCAGGAGTCTGGTTGCAAATGGGCAAGAGTTTAAACAAATGTTGGATTGGCTTGAGGAAAAGACAGAATTAATTTGCATTGAGGAGACTTGGTTGAAACCAAGACTGGATTTTAGAATTCCGGGATACAAGTGTGAAAGGAGAGATCGAGAGAGTACGGCAGGAGGGGGGTGTGCAACTTTTATTACGAATGGAGTTCAATATAGAACAGGGATGGGCAACTTTCATGATAAAGAGGGCCACATTTTTCATCATAACCATCGGAGGGCCACATGACTGCACACTTCAACTAAACGTGAGCTGAGAGAAGCTACACAATTTTGAATTTGGTAGATATGATTTCCTGTATTCTGGTGCATTTTGGGGATGGCCACTACCTAAAAAATCATCCAGAATCATAACCTATGTACGGTATGTGAATTGAACCAACATACATTCATTTCATGTTTTCCATGCTCAAACAGCCACATGAATGGTCAGTATTTTTATCAGTGCAAAGGGCTCACATACATCATCATTCAATGAAGTCAAAAAACTGAAAAACAGTGGCCCAACATTAAGTGCAACAACTCAATGAACTCAAACCCAACAAGCAGTTGTAGTAGTTGTAGTGGCGACTTAAGTGGATATCTTTAATGACTGATATCGCTTCCAAGCAAACTAGACGCATGGGTTTGCCTTCGAATTCTATGAATTCTTCTCATCTTTCTTGGCCGAGTTTTCTGTAACTCGATCAATTATTATTTTTCATTTTTTTATTTTTTTATTTATTATGTGCGGGCCTGACTGAGTGAGGATGCGGGCCGCACTGAGTGAGGATGCGGGCCGCCAGTTGCCCATCCCTGATATAGAAGAATGGAGATGGATACAGTGTTGGAATGTGTTGTCATAGAAGTGTGGACTGACCGGGGGAAAATCTCCATTGTTAATTTGTATAACCCTTGCATCAAGTTGGAGGAGATTCATTTTCAGGAAATTTTGGAGAGGATTAGTGAACCAATGGTGTGGGTTGGGGATTTTAATGCACCTAATGAGCTGTGGGGAAGCAAGAAGAGAAATGGGAATGGGAAAATTGTAGAAGAGTTTATAGACAAAAACCAGCTAGTTGTGTTAAATGATGGTCGACCTACATGGTTCAGAACAAGTCGGACAGGGTTTTCCTCCATAGATATTACAATTGCTTCAGCAGAGTTGGCATTAATTAGTAGGTGGGAGACAATGGATCTGTATACAATGGGAAGCGATCATGTACCAATAATTTGCAAATTTGGTAGATGTTTAATTGAGGAACCAGTCAATCTGTCCTTGAGGCTTAATTATAAAAGGGCTAATGGGATCAAGTTTGAGGAGGATGTAAATATGGGTTTATCATTAATAAGTAGTGAGAAAGGGGTAGATGAGTGGAATAATTCTTTAACTAAGGTAATCTGGTCAGCTGCAGTACAGAATATTCCTAAGAAAAAAAATCCTATAAGAGGATCAATGGTTCCATGGTGGAGCGAAGAATGTAATGATGCAGTCCGAGCTAGAAATAGGGCCTATAAAAGGTTGAGGAAACATCTATTAGAGAGCTATGGTATTGAGTATAAGAGACGTAGAGCTAAGGCTAGACGTGTCATCAAGGAGGCAAAGGAGACTTTTTTGTTGTAAATTAGGACCGGATACACCCATAAAAAAGATTTGGAGTGTTGTTCATAGAATGACAGGGGTTTTTCAGCAGATATCAGTCTCGGTCCTTCACTGTGATGGAATTGTAGCTATTAATAACAAAGAAAAAGCAAATATGTTAGTTAAGCAATTCCATAAAGTACATAGCTCTAACAATGTAACTGATGTAAATAGAAGTAGGCGATGTGAAATATTGGGAAAACACATGAATAAACTGCAAATTAACTATGATAATTATGATGATGTCAATATGTTTTTCTCACTAGGAGAGTTACAAAAAGCAATCGATCAGGGAAAAGATACCTCTCCAGGTAGGGATGGATTGGGATATCAATTATTTAAACAGTCTGGGGACCTTATGGGGGAGGAAATGCTTGCCCTAATTAATAATGTGTGGGAGGGTGGGTGTTTCCCTAAAGAATGGAAACATGCTGTAATTATTTCAATTGTAAAACCTGGAAAGCAAGCGGATAGCCCTAGTTCCTATAGACCAATTGCCTTGACTTCTGTCTTGTGCAAAATAATGGAACGTATGATAACGGATAGACTTGTGGATAAGCTGGAGAAAGGTGGGTTTTTTGTGACTCATCAGAGTGGATTTAGGCAGGGAAGGTCGACAATGGATGCTGTTTTAAGTTTAGATATGGACATAAAGAAAGCTATGGCAAATAAGGAAGCAGTAGTAGCGGTCTTTCTCGATATTGAAAAAGCATATGACATGCTATGGAAGGAAGGGTTACAAATTGCACTATATGATGCGGGAATCAGAGGGAGAATGTTTAACTGGATCAACATTTTTTTTATGTAACCGGTCAATTCAAGTGAGGATTGGAAGTGAACTATCAGATGAGTTTGAGGTGGAGAATGGAACCCCTCAAGGAAGCGTGATAAGTCTGGTTCTTTTTAATATAATAGTGAATGGCATGTTTAGTAGAGTGGGGAGAGGATTTGGTTTCTCATTATTCGCAGATGATGGGGCTATCTGGAAGCGAGGGAGGAACCTCCCCTATCTGTTTAATCAAATTCAAGGTGCTTTGGAGAAAGTGACTGAGTGGGCCAATGACTGGGGTTTTAACATTTCTACAGAAAAAACTATGCATGGTGTTTGGAAATAAGAAAAAGATGCCATCACAGACAATTAAATTGTACATCAACAATCTTGAGAAAGTCAAGTATTTGAAGTTTCTAGGAATGTGGTTGGACGAAAGAATGACAGGGAAAAAGCATATTGAGATGGTAGCTTTGAAGTGTGGGAAAATAAATAATGTCCTTAGGTGTGTGGCTGGTTCAGACTGGGGGGCTGATAGAGAATCAATGATGATGATTTACAGAGCAATGATAAGATCAGCAATTGATTATGGATGCATGGTTTATGGATCAGCAGCTCTTTCAGTGTTAAACAAATTAGACATAGTCCAAGCAAAAGCCTTAAGAGTGTGCTGTGGAGCATTCTGTACAACTCCAATAGCAGCATTACTAATAGAAATGGGTGAGATGCCGCTAGTATTAAGAAGATATAAACTTGGCTTGAAATACCTAATGAAGCTCAAAGGACAAAGGGAAGTGTTACCAACAAAAGACCTACTGAGTGATCATTGGGAGTTTATGGGAATAAGAAACTAAAACTAACTTTGCAGAAAATCTTAAATCTGTGGCACAGGAAATTGGTATTAGGGATGTTGGTGTTTGTTCTCCAGTGTGTCGCTCAGTTGCTCCGTCATGGCTGATCCCAGATCCCAGTGTTGACCTAAAGTTTATGAGTATAAGCAAATCAAGGATGTCAGAGGGTGTAGTAAACGAGATAGAGGTCTGGCAGCAACAAGTATGGGGAGACCATCTACTCATTTACACTGATGGGTCAAAGGAGCATGAGAGTGGTAAAGTAGCAGTGGGTATTAGCATTCCTGAAATCGGGTACAGAATAGGGTATAGAATCTCAGATCATATGTCAGTATTCACAGCAGAGATGGTGGCAGTCTTATGGGCCTTAAGATGGGTGGAGGATAATAAACAGGGGTATTCAATAATATGTAGTGATTCAGCTGCAGCTTTAATTTCAATAAAAGAAGGAAAATCCAAGTCCAGACCGGATTTAATTGTGGAAATACTACAGTCTGTGTTCAGAATTTACAAGGCGGGGAGGGAGGTGGGGTTTCTCTGGGTGCCGGCTCATGTGGGTGTGAAAGGGAACGAGGAGGCGGTTGAGGAGGCAAAGAAGGCGGTGAAGGAGGAAACAGTGCAAATTCATTTGCAATATGGGTCACCCGAGTACATGGAAAAAATAAACGGGGCTCTAAAAGAAAGGTGGCAAAAATCTTGGGGGAAGGGAAGGGCGTACTTTTCAATACAGGAAAATGTAAACAAAAGCCGTTTCTCAATTCGCGTACTTGTGCGTGCTCGTGTGCTCGTGGACTCGTGAAACGTCATCAGTCGTTGCCCGAGCACTGTTCCAATTTGAAGCACGCATCAAGCGAGTACTGTCGTAAAACCCGGAAGTGTTCTTGATGCGTGCTCGATCTCGGCGTTTCACCAAGCATGCATCGGAGGTGGCTCGTGTGTGCTTGCAATCGCTATAAATCCCAGGATGCATTTCGCACTCGCAGCAGTACGATGGCGGACAATATGGAGAAGACGCACAACTGTAGCTGAAGTTACTCTTAACTTATTTATATAATATAATAATAATAATATAAGATAATATATAAATATATATAAAGTCGTGTGTGTATAGCTTATACACATGACAGGACACGCATATCTTTTAAATTTTTATTCATTCAGAATATTTACATACTATTTGAAAATGAAAGAGGCTGGGATTTTGTTTTATATCATTTGTTGATATTGTTCAGTAGTATATGCCTAAATGAGGCCGTAGCACAGTTAACGGACAAGCAGAGGTGGTGACATCATCGAGTCCGCTGCTGTTCCAATCGCAGGTACGTACTCGCAAGTATGTGCTTGAAGTACAGACTTGCCAAGTACGTGCTTGCAAGTCATCGAGTCCGTAGTACGCGTGCTAGGAATTGAGAAACGGCCAAAGATAGGTGCACTTTTAGGTGCATAAGAAAAGATGATGTAGCAATCACAAGACTTGGACACTGTGGGCTGAGGAGTGGGCTGGCTCTGATTGGCAAACACCCAGATGGCAGGTGTGAGTGTGGAGAAAGAGAGACTGTAAAACATGTACTTCTCCAGTGTGGGCGCTATTCCAGGCAAAGGAGGACTCTGTACCGGAGGCTTGGATCAGCTGAGGAATCAGTTTTTAATATGCACACCCTTTTAAATCTGGATTCAGTGGATAAAACAAAGGAATTGATGGACTACCTTCACATCATTGGAGCATATAAAAGGATTTAAAGTTTAGGGGGAAATAACAAACAGTGGGGGGCAGTAATACGCCATAGCTGCGTCAAGCCTGCCTAAATAAAAGAAGAAGAAGAAGACATGTGGGAAGGTTAAGGTTGGAGTTGGAAGTGGAGCTAGGGAAGCTAGGGCTGGCGAAGGACAGGGAGGATCTGTGTGGTCGCCTGGAAGCACGGAACGCACAGAGAGAGACAGGTGGAAAGGGTTGGACTATAGCATAAGAGCTGGATGACCGTTTTCCCACCCTGGTTTCGTTTACACGGTAAATAAACCATTCTGCACTGGAACTGCTCTGTCTGTTGTGTTGTTTGTCTACTCAACTTGGTAGCGTGGAAACCCCACACCCGCTACAATACATACACTTAATGTGATTATTTTTATAATTTCAGACTATCAAAACCAGATTTGCGGATGTCCTGGGAAATGAAGAGGCAATACTTCAAAGGATAAGGCTAATCCTTTGAAGTTAAAGGATAAGGCTAAGGCAAGTTTGCTGGCAGAGTGCCGTAAAATTGTTCACGAAGAACCACAGCCAGGTACCAGCAGCACATCTTCACATCACACAGATTCAGCCAAAGAGAGCGACTTCTTTGCTTTTGAGGAGGATGAGGTGGACACCTCCTCTACAGCAGAAAACCAGGTGGCAGACTATATTAGATCTTCAGCACAAAACCTAAACTCTTTGTGGATTTTCTCATCACAAAATGTTTTACTACGTTACAATGCTGCTACTCCATCTAGTGCACCTGTTGAGAGACTGTTCAGCCTAGGCAAACTTGTTTTCTCTCCGAAGAGGACAAAAGATTTGAAAAGCTTCTCCTCCCACGTTACAACCACTGGTTTAATAGTTAGATGAGGAGTATTTTAGTATAGATAGATTAATGCATTGATAATTTTCACTGAGAATGAACAACATGTTAAGCTACATTGAGAGTTGGATAGTGCTGTTTATTGTGCAATAATATACAGGTAGAGATTTGCACTACTTAATGGCCAGATCTTCCTTAGTCTCCTTTTACCCAAGTTTACATTTTTGTGTTTTAGTTTTGCACTTGATTGCAAAGTGTGAATAGCTGAATATTATTTATTTTTAACATTTAATTTTGTTACTGTATTGAATATTTAAGACTTGGATAGTGTTCTGTTTATTGTGCAATGGTGTAGAGAATTGCACTACTTAATGGCCATATTCTCCTTTTGTTTCTTTTTACCCAAGTTTACATTCGCACTTGAATTTTATTTTTAATATTTATTTTCTATGTTTTATTTCTATGCATCATATGGCAGCCTGGAATCTATTGAGTTCAAGTAAATATGAAATGTTCTAAAATACTGTATATAGCGTTTTTATTCTTCAATCAGTTAATATAAACATCTTTGACATTAAAGATAGAACGTAACAGCGTTATAGAACATGAAAAATAACACCAGTTACTTTGCTGAGTAACTAATTTTTTTTACAATGTGGTAACTGATTTACTAACTCAATTACTTTTTGGGAGAAGTAATTTGTAACTTTAACTAATTACCTTTTTAAAAGTAACTTTACCAACACTGCTCATTAACAGGTGGGACATTCGTCATGTCACTTTTTATGAGTTTTGCAGTTGTTTCAAGTCAGCATCTCTTCCCCTGCCTTTCTAGCAGTCATATTTACCTAGATTTGTCGCACGTTCTTAATGTATAGATGTACCAGAATCAGTTGAAACATTTTGTAACATTTTCCATTTGAGATATAGCGATTCTAAGCTCCCGGCTGCCATTTTGGACGCCATTATGAAAACGAAGCCTTTCTGGGAGGTATATTTTCCTAGATTGTTAATATGTTCATAAGCATATGTGCAGGTACCAAAATCAAGCGAAAAATCATTCTAATAATCTTTTTCTATTGAGATATATAGCCATTTTAAGCTTGGCTGGCCACCATTTTGGACGCCATCTTGAAAATGAAGCCTTTCCGGAAGGTGTATGTTCCTATATTTTTATGTTCGTAAGCATGTCCAGAGTAGTACAGCGGATAAGCTCACATTTTAATAACAATTGTGCACTTTTTGAGAAAAGCATGAAATTTCTAACATAGTTGGTACATGCCATAAGGTGTATTTTAAGATGTGGAGGGAAGTCATGCAATGTTCTAAAACATTTAAGATGTTATTTCCAACTAAAGTGGATATGCCCAATCATTTGGGGACACTTTTGAGAAACCTAGTGTTTGAGGAAACATATTTAGGTCAAGGTCAAGGTAAGAATTTACAAAATCTTGTCCGTAAATGTGAACTTTTGCCAGGTGGTGGCGCTACATCAAATCTCTTAGGGTTACCAAAATCCACGTGGTTGCTACCTGTCATGAATGTTCACAGAAAATTTGACATGTTTCCCATTAAAACCTTTTGAGTTATCGAGGTCCAGGAAGACCTCCAGACCGGGGGCCACCAACCGCACCACTCAGTCCGATTTGGGGACCCGTTTCGACCTCAGACGCCACGTTGTCCCGCTAGTCTGGAGCTCCAGGAAGACCTCCAGACCGGGGGCCACCAACCGCACCTCAATCCGATTAGGGGACCCGTTTCGGCCTCAGACGCCACGTTGTCCCGCTAGTCTGGAGCTCCAGGAAGACCTCCAGACCGGGGGCCACCAACCGCACCAGTCAGTCCGGTTAGGGGACCCGTTTCGGCCTCAGACGCCACGTTGTCCCGCTAGTCTGGAGCTCCAGGAAGACCTCCAGACTGGGGGCCACCAACTGCACCACTCAGTCCGAAAATGGAGAGGTATATTTCGGACACACGAAGGTGTCCGAAAGTGTCTGAAATTGGAGAAGTACATTTCATGACACTTTCTAATTAAATCAGATATCCCGAAATGGAGAGCGCAGCCGCAGCCACTCCCTGCACCACCCGTACTCCAGAGTTCCCGTTGTCCGGTAATTACCGGTGTTTGACCGGAAAAAAATGAGGACCGAAAATTCTAAATGTCTCCGGTCAGAATGACCGATTGGAAATAAGGCCCCGTCCACACGGAGCCGAAACGGGCGAAAACGATCCGGTTTCGTTTTATGCGTAATGTTCAAGGCGCTGGTTCTCCACAGAAAGTGGAGCGCATCAACCCTGCGCTCATACAGCATGCGCGCTGTATACAAACATTCAGTCACGAGGAGATTCAACCATTGAGCAGAAAAAAATTTAGCAGGTCCCCAAAAAGGGTCCTATGTTCCCCTGTAGCCATACATACCGGGGAGCATAGGACCCTTTTCTGGGAAAAGGGTCCTATGTTCCCCGCAATCTATCAATCTTTAAAAATATTTAAACTTTGACGCGGCATTCGCGTAATGACAGCCAATCGGCGTTCAACAGAGTGACATGTCTAACGTAACAGCCAATCAGCGTTCAACCGGCCAACTCAGTGCAGTGCAGTCCGGGGTGAACTGCAGCATGGAGGAGAAAGTGATTCTTGCCGTTTGCGACTCCCGGAGCTCTTTATATAATAGTATATAATATAATTGTATAATAATATCACGGCCATAAGCTCTGTGCGCCTCTGGATGGCCGTAGCGCGGGGAGCTCTCGTAGGGATTGGGCTTCTCTGGGTTTGTTTACCGGCGTATGAATATACTGCGTCAGGTTCTCCGACGTCTCTCCCTCTTCCACAAAAGGTGAAGACATGCAATGGTAGTTATACCGGGGAACATAGGACCCTTTTTTAAAAAAAGGGTTCCATGTTCCCCGGTCACATACATATCGGGGAACATAGGACTCTTTTTTGGGAAAAGCAGGGAACATGGGATATGTTCCCCAGTCTCATACAAAGAGGGGAACATAGGACCCGGGGAACATAGACACGCTCCCCTATAGACTACCGTAGGTTTATGAACTAAACGGCGGCAAGCTAGCGAAAGCCGGCGGCAAGCTTTGCGGAGCACCGGTATTTAACAACCATGGCAAATCAAAATATGATCACACACTTCTTCTTTATATAGCCTGCCTATCAATTTTTTTAAGTGCAATAAACACGGACAATATCCGACCGATTTTCTTCCAATTTGACCGGTAAAATGAAACCTTCCCGGTCACATGACCGGCACCAATTTCTTCTAGCGGAAACACTGCCGTACTCGTCTGCATCCAGATAGACCCAAACTTCCTTACGGTCTTGTGCTCCATGACCTGCAGAAGACAAAGACAGGAGATAGAGATGTCAGCCAATTCGTAAGTGTGCAACAGACGACAACACCCGTGAGGCCGACTGCGCGAAAAACAAACCAACCCAGTCGCCAAGAAAAAACGTCGACGGTGTACGTTTCCATGAACACTGGAGACGTACTATTACAACGTAAAAACAGCGTGTTATACCTACAGTATCCACGCGTGCTGCTGTGGAGGCGGGTTTCGGGGTTTGGGTTTCACGGCTTTCGCGGCAAATTGTGGACACGATTGTTTAGGGGGGGGGGGGGAACACGTTAGTTGAAGGGGGACGACGACGACGAGTTTGTTGAGGGGGGGGGGCACGCTCGACAACGAGAGTTGGTTTTTATTGAACGCTCGACAACGAGAGTTGGTTTTTATTGAACGAGACTTCAACACGGAACAGCTGCACGAAACGATGGTCACGTCACTCTCGGTGACGGTGTCGACAACAATGAACACACGAACAATGTTAATAGAACAACACACAACCACATAACATCCCGAACCCATCAACCCCACTTAATCCTAACAACAAAACAAGTTAACAAAAGCCCCATTTGTCAACTGACAACCCCAATTCCCAGAATCCCCCGCGGCTCCAGAACACGGCGTAGCTTATATTAATCTTTATTATCCGAATGGGAAATGCAATATTTTAGGACCGATTCACCGTTAAACGTGTTTCTAATAACATTTCTAGCGAGAAATATACTTTTTACTTGCATAATCTTCAGTCAGTGATTGTGTCTTTAGTTTTATAGTTATTAGGATTTGATCGGATCGCTCGCATGTTTCAACGTCAGGTTGTTAGGCTGCTTTCGCTAAACTAGCAGCTCACGTGCTTCCTGCGTTTGTGTTATTAAACTGTTACTTTATGTAACTTTTAATGATATCATCTTGTTAGAAACACGTATATCTGAGAGGCAACCCAGTCGCCAAAAGCATTCGTTGACAGTGTACGTTTCGTGAACACTGGATTACGTCGCATTTCAACATAAAATAGCGTGTTACACACACACACACAGTGCATTTCGCTGCTAAAACAACAAAATATTCCCTCAAATATTATTACTAAAGAACCGTTTTCCAAAGAACGAAATGTAAACCAATGCATTCTGAATGGGAGTGTTTCTCCGATTTTTCCATGCTACACAGAACGAAATGTAAACCCATGCAAATAAAGACTTCATGGTCATAATAATTTAAATATCATTAATCTCCGTGTGTTGGGTGGTATTCTATTTTTTTCAACGGGGCTGCATCCAGTCACTTGACCGTCATGCTGCTATGGTGGTTGCTATCGACCGCCCCCTCTAATCCTTACATGGCTCTAAAAACCACGCGGCAAAGGAGCTGCCGTAAATTGTGTTGTTTTTGTCGTAAACTGGGGTCCGACGGTTAAAAAATAGACAGATATTCCGAGGTATCCTTAAAAGGCAGCTTGGATGTTTTTATTTTCTGCAGTTTAGACTTCTTCTATAACCTATTTTTGAAAGCAAAACACCAAGTTCATTGATTTAACGAGGCAGGGTTATTTGAAACAATTTATTCAATAAATATTTGAGAGGTCATTCCTTCTCCTGAGTTTGCTTCCTATTTATGTCTAGTGTCCAAAAGTGTCTAGTGTCCCTACTGTCCAAAAGCATCCCCCCCCCCCTCCCCATATGGATTTGGAGAGTTGTTGCCACGTCCCAGTGGTGGAAGTATCATATAATATGAAAGAGGGCATTCAATTATACTACAATGATCAATTAGGAGGCCGAAGCCCTAAAGGAAGTGATACAATAGGTGACTGAGGCGAGAACATTTAAGTAAACTGTACCTTGGGGTCTCTTATATATCAAAGGGGGTTTCAAAGGACGCTTCAACCTGTGGCTCCAGCCCTACAGGAAATGACTCAGCAAGTGCTCCATCTCGTTGCACCTGCACCCAGCGGCTCGCTTGCAAGATTTTGGCCTGAAGTTCTTCCCAGACCTATACCCTAACAGTCCAACATGCATATCTGAGAATCAGGCCTCTCTTCAATAATGACAAAATGTTATGAGAGAAATACAGATTCACTTTTTGTTATCTCATAAGCGGCGTGGTGCCGGTTCCTTTTGACCTTTTGACCCCAGACTTCAAAGACGTGGCCACAGGCCAGCTGTGTCTACACACATTAAGCCACAAATGTACACCTCCATCCCGCAAAAAATGGGGCCTAGAAACTAACCTCTGTCTTATATACATTGACTGTACTGTTGGAGGTCACGCCCCTTTTCCGGCCTTTTCGAGATAGCTAGGGATGCTAAAATGTTTACACACATTTCCCGGGGCCCCGAGAACGACATATCCAAGATTTGTAGTTCTAGCCCATAGAGAAAAAAAGTTTTCCCAAATGGACTGTCATTTGGACGAAGCCCCTTCAGAAGTGTTGCCTGCGAGACCTAATGGTTCAGAATGTGGTGGAAAAACAGTTTTTGAGATAGGAAGGCCCTACCGCCCTGAAATTTGAATACCATATTCTAGGGCCTAACTGGGACCCCCGCACCGAAACTTGGCCCGGTCGGACCCCGAGTGCAGGAAGGGGGGGCCTGGACTTTCATAATCTTCGCTCGGTGAATGTAAAGGATGTTTGGTCGGATGTTATGACGAAGAATCATAATGTGAATGGGAATATTCTATTAATGTCTTGATATCATCTTTCGTCAACACTTCTGCTGCAGCCGCTTAAAGTCTCACTCCGAGAACCTTAAAATATGAATCAATCCATTAGAAGTATGAAAATATCTTCCCGGTCGTGCAACAGGGCAAACAAGGTGTCCTTTGACATCTACGTTTCGAGACGATTGCAACAGTGCCACACATGATCCTATTTGAATATGTTTCGGGGTAGTAATTAGCTGTCGATTTTGGAGGCCTTTATCAATAATGACCAGCTATAGATTTGCTTCCCGATGGAGATTTTTGACAAATTACATGTTAATTAGCATCTACACGTTAAACTGAGTCCAATGAGATCAAGCTCACCCTCTTGCTACACCGAGATCATGTCCTAGACCTAGGTGTACCATGTAAAATACATGTTACCATTAGCTAGAGTGTCATGCTTGGTGTCATTGGACTCAGCTCAACGTGTAGATGCTAAATAACATGTCATTTGTCACAATTTTTTATCGGGAAGCAAATCAATAGCTGCTCATTATTGATTAAGGCCTCCAATTTCGACAGCTAATTACTACCATTAAACATGTTCGAATATGCTCATGTGTGGCACCGTTGCAATCGCCTGGAAGTGTAGATGTTGAAGGACACCTTGTTCGTTCTCCTACGCCACCGGGAAGATATTTACATGCTTCTGATTGACTAATGAATTGATTCAGCTATAGAGTGGCGAAGTCACGCCCCTTCCGGTAGGGCTCATGGGACCTATGAGATCGAAAAATATGAATGGGTGTCAATGGAGAGAAAATAAATATTTTCTGGTCCCAGTCTTTATATGCCCTGGATTACACATATGTTGTTTGTGGATTTAAATGATAATTTTTCATGCAAAGAAAACTAAAAATGTTCGTGAAGAAGTTTGATAATTTTAGGTTTTATGTGAGGCCGCTTTGTGAACTACAGCTCTTTGCTGCTCTCGACGCATATGATATACGTCAACACACCCGCCCTTGGAACTCGGCACAGAGATGGCGATCTCTCTGCCCCACTTCACCGCTTTTTCCAAGGGGAGGATAAAAGCATCGAAAGAGGTTAAAACCATTATAAATCGGGGCACGTGCAGAGTTTCAGTTATGCCGATGGGAAGATTGTCGGTCTTCTCCACGCCAGTCGCAGGGAGCGTGACGTCACATACGAGCCGTGTAGTCTTTCTCGTTGTGTTTTCTCTACAGCCTTTATCTGAACAATTGCACAATAAAGGGTCGAACTCTTTGCATGAAAAATTATCCTTTAAATCCACAAACAACATATGTGTAATCCAGGGCATATAAAGACCGGGACCAGAAAATAATTATTTTCTCTCCATTGACACCCATTCATATTTTTCGATCTCATAGGTCCCATGAGCCCTACCGGAAGGGGCGTGACTTCGCCACTCTATTCCCCCAGAAGTCTGGGGTCAAAAGGTCAAAAGGAGACGGCACCAGCCCCGTTGAAAAAAATAGAATACCACCCAACACACGGAGATTAATGATATTTAAATGATTATGACAATGAAGTCTTTATTTGCATGGGTTTACATTTCGTTCTGTGTAGCATGGAAAAATCGGAGAAACACTCCCATTCAGAATGCATTGGTTTACATTTCGTTCTTTGGAAAACGGTTCTTTAGTAATAATATTTGAGGGAATATTTTGTTGTTTTAGCAGCGAAATGCACCGTGTGTGTGTGTGTGTGTGTGTGTGTGTGTGTGTGTGTGTGTGTGACGCTATTTTATGTTGAAATGCGACGTTATCCAGTGTTCACGAAACGTAGCCTACACTGTCAACGAATGCTTTTGGCGACTGGGTTGCCTCTCAGATATACGTGTTTCTAACAAGATGATATCATTAAAAATTACATAAAGTAACAGTTTAATAACACAAACGCAGGAAGCACGTGAGCTGCTAGTTTAGCGAAAGCAGCCTAACAACCTGACGTTGAAACATGCGAGCGATCCGATCAAATCCTAATAACTATAAAACTAAAGATCAGACACAATCACTGACTGAAGATTATGCAAGTAAAAAGTATATTTCTCGCTAGAAATGTTATTAGAAACACGTTTAACGGTGAATCGGTCCTAAAATATTGCATTTCCCATTCAGATAATAAAGATTAATAAAGATCATACACATTCACTGACTGAAGATTATGTAAGGAAAATGTAAATTTCTCGCTAGAAATGTCATTAGAAACGCGTTTAATGGTGTATCTGTCCTAAAATATTGCATTTCCCATTCGGATAATAAAGATTAATATAAGCTACGCCGTGTTCCGGAGCCGCGGGGGATTCTGGGAATTGGGGTTGTCAGTTGACAAATGGGGCTTTTGTTAACTTGTTTTGTTGTTAGGATTAAGTGGGGTTGATGGGTTCGGGATGTTATGTGGTTGTGTGTTGTTCTATTAACATTGTTCGTGTGTTCATTGTTGTCGACACCGTCACCGAGAGTGACGTGACCATCGTTTCGTGCAGCTGTTCCGTGTTGAAGTCTCGTTCAATAAAAACCAACTCTCGTTGTCGAGCGTTCAATAAAAACCAACTCTCGTTGTCGAGCGTGCCCCCCCCCCCTACAAACGTGTCTCCCCCCCCTCAACAAACGTGTCGTCGTCGTCCCCCTTCAACTAACGTGTTCCCCCCCCCCCCCTACAATCGTGTCGTCGTCCCCCCCTCAACAAACGTGTCTCCCCCCCCCCTCCCCGGTCAACAACAGTCTACCTCCCCCCCCCCCCCCCTAAACAATCGTGTCCACAATTTGCCGCGAAAGCCGTGAAACCCTAACTATTATTTTACGTTGTAATAGTACGTCTCCAGTGTTCATGGAAACGTACACCGTCAACGTTTTTTCTTGGCGACTGGGTTGAACAAACATAATTAACACCACTTTTGCATGACCGCATTTCCTCATTGGTTCTACACTTGGTAAAGATTTGTAAAATTATTGATGAACTAATCCATCTCACTCACATCGCTGGTGCCTCCTCCTCCTCCTCCTTCCTTCTCTTCCTCCTCCTCCTCCTTAGCAGCAGCAGATTGTTTTTGCAGCTTGCTTTTTTCTGGGTAGAGAGAAAAACAATAGCAAGACATGATTAAGTTACATACTTTGGCCTTGGGCAAAATGATTATGCATTACACTAATCAATTATCTTCTCACCCCAAGAGTGCCAAATGGGAGTTTGCGCTTGACCGCTTTCAGGGTTTGCTGCTTCTCCTGCTCCTCCTCCGTGGCCGTGGCTTCGTCCTCCTCCATGGCCGTGGCTGTGGCTGTGGCCGGGGCCGGGGCTTCGTCCTCCTCCATGGCTGTGGCCGGGGCCGGGGCTTCCTCCGTGGCTGTGGCCGGGGCTTCCTCCTCCGGGGACGAAGGCTCCTCCTCCTCCAGGGACAAAGCCTCCTCCTCCGGGGCCGGTATTGGGGCCGGGGCTGGGGCTGCCTCTGCAGAGAGAAAAAAACAAACGGCAAGAGAAAAAAGGACAGCAAATTCATGACACTAATGTAATTAATTGAAATAAATCGATCATGGAAAGAATGTACAAGTGCTATGTATTTTTCATTCACTCACGTCGAGGCCGGCGCTTGACCTGGAGCTGGACCAACCTCTGCTCAGGGAAAAAACAAATGGCAAGAGAACAGAACAGGACAGCAAATTAATGACACTGTAATGATTGAGTTATTGAAATAAATTGATCATGGAAAGAATGCATAATTGCCATGTATTTTTCTTTCACTCACAGTACGGAGGTCTGCCAGCTCCCTTTCGAGCTCACGGACCCGGAGGCGGGCATTGACGCAAGTGCGCTTCGTGCACATGCTTACTCCCACCTCCGGGTCAGACTGCTGCGCCTGGTCCTCTGGCTGGTCGAGTGTGCTGACCATGGGTGGATGGGGATCAGTGGCCCTCAAGGCCGCCAGCTGGTTAATGGCTGTAGTGCGCTTGAGGGCCTTGTATCTCCCGATCCACGTTTACCTTGGGAAGCTCTGAATGAGTCCTCAGGTGTTTCTCCACGCAAAGGAGATGGGGCGAACATCCGGGAAGGGGGCAGGGTCCGGCGGGGACCAAAGTCCTGCCTGTGGCCAGGTAGTTCAGGATGCTCCTCTCCCGGATGTTCTGGAGGGAAAGGATCTCCCCGAGATGCTTTGCCACAAAAGATAATACTTTCCTGAAAATGGGACATTCCCCAATAGTCTTCGGTTTTGTCATCTGTAAAAGTCATGAGATATTAGTTAAATACGTAATTGCTTAACTAAACTAGATAACAAATGTATATTTGTCATAATGAATTAAAGATCAGATCACACACAGGCATTTGAGGGCACTATCACGTAAATTGATTAACTTGTGTATTTGTAATAATGGATTAAACCTCACCAACTAGGAAGCTGACGCGCCGATATTGTTCAATAATTATAATGAAATAATAATAACAACCGGAGATTCAATACATCTCGGAGGACAGGCTGAGGCCTGGGCACTTGTATACATTTACGTAATAATGCAATAATAATAATAAACTGAGATTCTGTCCATAGCAGAGGACATGCCTAGGCCTACGGAGAGAGCACACGTAATAACGGTCTAATCATAAACTGTAAAGAATTCAAGTCATGCATTGTTCACTTACATTTGACTCTTGTATAACTTGGTAATAGTTGTCCGTCTGTCCGATGCTCCTTCTACTTGACTTCTGAGCGCCGCTGCCCTTTAAAGTCTGATCAAACACCCGGGGGCGCGGCTAGGGATCACGCCACTAACTGCAACGTGCGCGTTTGACTGAACCCAAGTGCACAGACTGGTGACGAGCGTGGAACAGTGTCAATAGTTTATTTGGATTCAGGATCGGCAGGCAGGATAGTCAGACAGGCAGGGATCATTAACCGGCAGGATAGTCAGACAGGCGGGGATCAGGAACCAGCAGAGTAGTCAGACAGGCGGGGATCAGGAACCGGCAGAATAGTCAGACAGGCGGGGATCAGGAACCGGGAGAATAGTCAGACAGGCAGGGATCAGAGAGCAGGCAGGAGCGGTGGTAGGTCAGGAGTAGAATCGCGGGAAAGCACTGTGAAACACAAGAGACAATCTGGCAGGGAATGTTTGGGAGGAGAGGACTGATATAGGGGAAACACAGGTGAAGGTGGTTGGGTTAATTGGGAGTGATCAGGGTGGCAGGCAGGTGAATGAGAAAACCAGGGGCGGATCATGACACTAACACGTAATCGCATGAATGGATTAACTTGTATATTTGTAATAATTAATTAATCCTCACCAACTAGTAAAGTGAAATTACGGTGCCCCACAGAATAATAATCCGTGGCCACACAATAACAATTCGTGGCCACAGAATAATAATTTGTGGGCACACATTAATAATTCGTGCCCACGCAATAATAATGCATGGCCACACATTAATAATTCATGCCCACGAAATAATAATTCGTGGCCACACAATAACAATTCGTAACTTATTTAAGCAAGCAGCAGCAGCGCCATTGTGCGAATGAGAACGTTTTAGACTCAATCAATATAAGGTCGCGGGGAGACGGAGCACTTCGTTTCGTTCGTTTGTATAGTAACAATATTTGGCCAAAACTAATGGCTCCCCCCTTCCAATTACTAATTACTAAGAAACGAAATAGTTCATCAATGCAGGCACGAAAGGTGGGGTGGCCATTGGCCCTGCGGCCACATAGGTTCCAGCGCCTGTGTTATGTGGCCACGAATTATTATTGTGTGGCCACGTATTATTATTTCGTGGGTACGAAATTATTAATGTGTGGCCACGAATTATTATTGCGTGGGCACGAATTATTAATGTGTGGCTCGGGCTGATGAACATTCAATTGTAACGTAGTTTGAGAAGTAAAAGAAAGACCAATCGTCAAAGACTGATGAGGGCCTCTCGGGAGGGCCGCATGCCAAATTTAAAGTGGTTCGGTCCATTTCTGCGGCAACAGCGAACACTTAAAGGGAGGAAAAGGCGAGCGATCAAAGCCCCCTCTTTCGAAAAGTACAGGTCCGAGCGGCACGGTTCAGACGTCCGTCCACTCGTCTAGAGCCCCCGAACGACATATAAAAGATTCAGACTCCTGCGACCTCTAGAAATTAAAATCCTCAAAAATCAACTCTCTGACCAAAGGGTGTCAGAGGCCATGAGTCTGACGGCTTCTGTGTGAAGTTTAGGGGAAAAGGGAAAAATTAAAATTAGACACTTTGTTGATTTTTTTTCCAGATTATCGTTCAGTGGCTCTGGGGGAACCTCTGTTGCGAATCTGGTGGCCCTGGGGTCAAAGCTCGCCGCGCGGCGGCCAAAGAGACTTGTTTTTACAAAAAGTGCCCCATAGTGAAAATGACACTGTCTCTGTTTAATTAGGCATCAACACTTTAAGGTAGGGATCTGAAACTACAGTATGGTTCATGGGACACCACAGGCAATTGTCTTGCAGAGTTTCAGACCCGTGCGACCTTCCCAAGTGTCAAAGGTCAGCCGTGACCTTTGACGGCGACGACCCCATGACTGTCTATTTCAGCATAATTCCTAAACGCTTTGAGCCGGCAGTCTGAAAACTGGGTGTGCGTCTCAGGAGCTAAGGCTCATCCACGGTGAAGAGTTTCAGACCCGTGCGGCCTTCCCGAGTGTCAAAGGTCAGCCGTAGAAAATTGTAGACACTTTCGAATTGAGAGTAGTGGCCCCAAATGGAGTGAGGCCTAAAAATGTCACACGGGGTCAGGAATGCTTTTTGAGGCTAATTTATGCCAGATTTTTGACCATGTAGTGCGCCAGAGGACCTTCAGCTAGGATATCTTCGCCACGTTGCGATACGAGCACCGCAGAGCTACTTGGCTTTGCTGAAGGTCTACCGAGTTGGGACTCAGGGAGACTGACGAGGGCCCCACGGGAGGGCCGCAGGCCAAATTTAAAAATATTCATTTTCGAGACACTTTCTAATTCAATAGAAAGTGTCCCGAAGTGAAAGGGCGTGGCCCCGGTACACCTCAGGCCAATGCCGGCGAAGTTCTGTTAAATGTCCCCCGAACTTACTCCAAAGTGCTCCTAAGTGAAGGGGCGTGGCCCCGGTACACCTCAGGCCGATCCCGGCGAAGTTCTGTTAAAAGCGCCCCGAACTTACTCCAAAGTGCCCCTAAGTGAAGGGGCGTGGCCCTGGTACACCTCAGGCCGATCCCGGCGAAGTTCTGTTAAAAGCGCCCCGAACTTACTCCAAAGTGCCCCTAAGTGAAGGGGCACCTCGGGCCAAAGTGCCCCCAGAAAAACTTTGGCCTGAAGTACATGAAGTACAAAGTACATGTTTGGTCATTAATGGTCTGAGAGGGCCCCCTTTTGGAAAAATGACGTAGACGCAGTCCAAAGACCCCAAACAAACCCCGGTTGACCGATTCTGACTTCAGCAGCGGCCACTTTCTGCAATTTGGGGCAAAAGTGCCCTTCATTTTGGGGGCCCCAATTCAATTGGGGTAACCTTTCGCACAAAGTGTGCCAAAATCTCCAATTTAGTATACCGAAAATGACCTCTTCCCTCAGGTCTGTCAGAGCCCCCCCGAGCCTATCGCTGTCCCGACCAACAGGTGGCTCATGACTGTGTACGGGAAGGACTTGATGAGCCGTATGGGTCACATCAAGGCCAGCATCACCTCCACCTTTGGCTCCATTTTAAAAATGGATTCCACAAAGAAGGTAAAAAGGACATCAACAACAATGCATCAACGATATATGGAATGTGTTTTCTCATAACACCATATCCCAGCTTGTGAGCGATTTAAGTTATAGTCACAAATGTGTGTGTTTATTTGATGTGCATTTTTGCGTGTGTAAATGCCTATTTTATATGTTTATTCCTAGATGTACTTTCGTGTATATATGTTGCTTCTGTTTTGTTCTTATTCTAATTTCTATTATTGTTTTGAAAGCACTCTGAATTAGTTTATTCTGTTTAATTCCAGATGACCAAAAAGCTGTCTGGAGCCGCCAAGGGGACGGCACTCTGGGTGTCCTCCGTCAGCAATGAGAAGGGGCAGGTCCTGATCAGCGTCCTGACAGCCCAGGAGGGACCTGGACTGGACCGGATGGTGTCAGGCCTCATCAGGCACTACAGCGAGGCGGGCGTGGCTCCCCCTATACTCCTCTACGTGGACTGTGGCTGCTTCAAGGAGACGGGAGGGGAGAGCAAGCTGAAGGCCAGGTTCGGCGGCCAGACCTCGTCATCCGGCTGGACGTCCGACGCCTACGCCCTGTACCCAATCTTCATGGCCAAGCTCTCCGTCTGCCTGTTCAAGTGGGACCCTGAAGATGTGGCCCTTCTGCGCCACGCCAAGAGGGAGGAGCTTCGGAGGGAGGGTGTGCCCGGCATCTCCGAGGCTCTGGTTTACAGTCGTTTAACCAAGGCCCAGTTGGCGCTGTACTGCAGGCGGAGGACCCGTGGAGAGGAGGCCACCATCCGCCAGGTGGAGGCCCTGCTGCAGGAGCTGATAGTGGAAAAAGGCAGGGACCTGCTGGGTGTTCCCCTCCTGGACCGGGTGAGGATTGAGCACATCTGGCGGGTTCAGAAGAGGCACGTCAAGTGCATCAAGGACCTGTGCCTCTGTACACAAAGACCGGCACCACCACCACCAAGGAGGGCGTCGTCCTCACCAAGTACAGGTGTGCGCGAGGTTCAACGTCCCTGGAGTCCTTCAACTGCCACCTGAACCACTTTATTCCAGGTGAGTTTTAATGGCATCACCAGCGTCTAACACACTGACGACCATTTACTTTCATCGTTAATACATGTTTTACAATACAATATTCTCTACTTTCAGGGACCCAGGCCAATGACCTGAACTTCCAGCTCTACCTGCTGGACGGGCTGAACCGGTGGAACCAGGACCGGGCTACTGCTGCTGTGGCTGAGAAGATGTCCGTGTGAACACATTTGGCACCAATGTGTTTGGACAGATGTTTGTCCCCTCTTTCCGCCTCCCCAGCAAGTACACTGGTAAGTTGCACTGAATACTGAATGCTTCACACTGGGACATGAAATGACGACCAGGCTTGCATACATTTCAATTGAAATGTTTTTAATCCTGCAAAACAGATTAGATTCACATATTTGCATATTCTGTCGTCCAATCTGTCACAACAAGAAGGTGCTATAATCAAATAAATGAATGGGGGCTGCTCACTTTCTATCTATATTCAGACCAACATTAATATGGTTTCCACACATGTTGATGTACTTATTCTGCTAATCCCAGTATTGTTTTCATTCCCAGGAGAGTTGATAGGCATCGACTACCTGTACATGCAGACGGGGAAGTGCATGCAGGACATGGATCCTGAGGGGGAGGAGACGGAGCAGCTGCTGGAGGACCTGGCCGACGAGGCAGAGGATGAGGGCTTCACAGACTACACCGAGGCTAGTCTGGAGGTCTTCTCTGCCCTCACAGCGAGTGCATCTCCTGCACAGTGGCCCTCATGCTGCTGCCTGGTAGATGCCATCTGCGTCAGGCTCTGCACCCTCCACCCTTCCCCTACCAAGAAGGGGAAGGGGTACCTCTCAAGGTGGAGTCTGATCCTGAGAGACTACCGCAGGATCAGGCAGCTCATCCTGGCCAACGGGGCCGTGATGTCCACCACCAGCCTGCAGCTGGTTGAGGTGAGCCAGACCACCCTCATCCAGTGGCACAGCAGGAGGGTGGCCAGGCAGAGTGTCTCCGTGTTGTGCCAGGGTGTGGACCTGCCTGCCCCCGTGCCTGTTGCCACCGTGGTCTTACCTCCGGGTATGGACCGCCCCGCTGTGGCTCCTCATACCCCGGGAACTATTCCTACCCCCTCCCGGAGAGCACAGCGGGGCGGGCCAAAATGAACCAGAGGGCCACAGCCACCGCAGCCGCAGCACCGACACCGGCACCGGCACCAGCACCGGCACCAGCACCATCACCGGCACCAGCACCGGCACCAGCAATGGCACCATCACCAGCACCGGCACCAGCAATGGCACCATCACCGGCACCAGCAACGGCTGTGAGGCCCAGGATAAAGACAGCCCAGAGGCGGCTGTTTCCCTTATCTCCCGCCCCTGCCCCTGTCTTCAGCACCCCCCATTATGTTTGCTGTCCCCTCAGCAGTGCCTCCCCAAGCCCCACAACAGAAAAGGCCGTACAACAGGACTGGGGAGGCAAATAAATGCAGGAGGTGTTGGGAGCCCCGGACTGCAGCGACTGGCCACAGTCAGTACAAGGGGACGATCTAATGCCCCTCCTCCGAGTCCCTGACCAAGGAGCAGTGGTTGGCGGAGAGGAGGAACAAAGATCACCCGTGTCAAATCGATATGTTTGCAGCATTCTTCGAAGAAAGTAGTCCAATCCGGATCGCTTTTAACTTACTTTATTTGTTAAAGTATTTCGGTATGGTAACTACGGAGCAAAAGGAGGGGAAGTGTGTCGAACATGTGCTGAGCAACTCCCAGCTGATCAAAACTCTAACCCACGAGTCTGAGCTACCTGAAGTTTCGTATTAGCCTCGGCTTCTTCACCTATCTAAAGGTGCTGCCTTCGGTGGATGGAGCAGCCTTCAGTAAGGTCTTGCTCCCCTTGTGGCTATGTACAGTATTTTACGGCTTATATGTTCGGTCCTCACCTATGGTCATGAGGGCTGGGTGATGACCGAAAGGACGAGATCGCGGGTACAAGCGGCCGAGATGAGTTTTCTCAGAAGGGTGGCTGGCGTCTCCCTTAGGGATAGGGTGAGAAGCTCAGCCATCCGTGAGGAACTCGGATTAGAGCCGCTGCTCCTTTACTTAGAAAGGAGTCAGCTGAGGTGGTTCGGGCATCTGGTAAGGATGCCCACTGGGCGCCTTCCTTGGGAGGTGTTTCAGGCACGTCCAGTGGGGAGGAGACCTCTGGGAAGACCCAGGACTAGGTGGAGAGATTATATCTCAACACTGGCCTGGGAACGCCTCGTGATCCCCCCGTCAGAGTTGGTCAATGTGGCCCGGGAAAGGGAAGTCTGGGGCCCCCTGCTTGAGCTGCTCCCCCCGCGACCCGACCCCGGATAAGCGGACGAAAATGAGATGAATGATGAGATGAGATGTTCGGACCTGCTTCGTAGTGGCTATGTGAGGGTAATACAGCTTGCGTGTTTGAATCTGCTTCCTAGAGGCTATGTGGGGGCAGCTTATGTTCTTAAAATACGTAACATGTTATAGGTTCAAATAAACATGTTTACATACTAACAAATGTTTTAGGATTTATTTGCTGGTCATCTTATTCAAGTCATTAACCAGATCCACTCCACAAGAGGAAGCAACATACTACTATTGCAATATAATAAGCACACAAAATGATTTATAGTTGAAATACTTGTAGGTTGAAGATGGAGGCTAAATTGAGCCTACAGGTTACAATACAAATAATAACTAAACAAGTAGCTTGCTAAAGAGTGCACAGGTGTGCTGTGAATAGCTGTATGGCTACAACAATAGTGGAAAGTAACATAGTAATTGGAACATTCCCATTAAAATAAGTGCATATGTGTGTAAACTGAGGAAAAGGGTAATTATATTTGCGCAAGAGATCTTGAGTACACCCATGAATGAACCAAAAAAATGTTGTCGCCTCTCTGGATGTTGTATGTGTCTCTATGCTGCTCCCTTGTGGCTATGTGTTGGCATTACAACTTGCTTTGTGGTATGGTGCTGACCCCTTGTGGCTATGTGTTGGCATTGCAATTTGTTATGTGGCCCTGAACTTCTGAGTTCGTTGAACACCTGAGGCCTGTTTCAGGTAGCTGGTTTTGAGGCAACCCCGAGTTTGTTCGCTCTGAGTTAATGGAAACTCTGGGTTTTCCGTTTCAGGTAGCAGGTTCAGCGCAACCGAGAGTTAGTTGCTGCGGCAACATACGCCGTGGACCTAACCTGCTCGGGAGGTGGTTAGACCTACTCTGAGTTTGTTGTCTATAAGGCTGAAGGCAGCTCTCCGACAAAAGGAAGTGTTAGAAATGGCATGTCCTTTTCTACGAGAGCCTGCGGACGTAGAGGCTGCGATCCTCAGAGGGAATCTCCGTGAGGAACGATTATTAAGACGCCGGCTGGTGGATATACTTTATTTTCCTGATAATATTCTTCACGAGCGCTATCGTTTTTCAGCGCAATCTATCATTTATTTAGACCACCTTCTCAGCCCCCATGTTAACTCTCAAACGCAGCGGGGGCATGCTTTAAGTTTAAGTTTTTTTTTTAACGCAATTAACGCATTTGCAGAATGATCCGCCCCGTGCATCCCACCCGCTCTGTACTACAGTCACTTTAACGTTGTGGCTTTCCAATGATCAGAGTAGCTGACTAACCACGGACCTATAACTGCTGCAAGTCAAGAAACGCATATGAAGAATGCAGGGCAGAAAATACCCTGGTACTGCTTTTAACCAGATGCTTCTTCTCTACATGCACATGCTCAGCATAATCGTCTGCATTGTTCACTGGAGTAAAACCCTTTGAGTAAACTGTTCAACAAAATAACTTGTCCCACCACAGCCCGTGTTCTAATAAAGACAATCTACTTTTTATGAGGATTTCTTTATTTCCTGAAAGCACAAAAAAAGTCATTCATATTGGGTATGTTTTTAGAGCAGGGAACAGTATCCCAGTTTGCACCTCACCCACCTTTAACTTATGTTCCAAAATGTGGATCTCCAAAGCATCCTTTTGCATCTTTTGCCTAAGGTGGTCCATTTCCAAGTCTGCTTTGTGTATTTGCTTTTCTAGATAGATTTTATATAAGTCTTTGACTGGAAGCTATAGGAATGCAAAAGATGAGATTGGATTTCACAGTGCCAAGTAGAGCGTTTCATTATAATTCCAGGGAGAATCTTACAGAGGTAAGCTGTGATTTAGAAGTGGGTGGCCTCTCATTGGATTCGATTTCATCCTGTTTGAGAGAAAGAAGATGTCACGTTTTAAATTGTACAACGCTATCATCAACTTTTAGAGGTTATTTTTAAAAGGTGTTAACCTCAATAGGCCTTTTCTCTTCCCTTTCGAATGCCGCAGACAAAGTTTCTCCATCATCTTCCTGTAATGACATTAACGGTTGTGTTCAGCAATTAGCAATACATTATTAATAATCTGGAAGGTGAAGAATTGTTACAATTGCATGGAGGTTGGTGAGGGCATCTGGTTCAAGTGGGGCGATGACGCCATCAGTAACTGGAAGAAGATGATTAGACAGTGAAATTATTACTTGAGCCAGAATATTGCCCCATCTAATTTGCAACGCGCTGGGTTGCGTGTACATATTTAATTATTTTGAATAAACAAACCTCTTATAAAGGCACTTCTATCCGGGGGGTTGGGGGGGATCAGAGGAGCTCCCCCCAGGGATGCCCTCAGCCACAGGACCCATACTCTGTTGGCTGAGGGCCATCTCCTCAGCCTCTGTGAGGGCTGCAGAGGTGGATCCCCTCCAGTCTGCCGGGGCTCTGCTTTTTTTTCGATTTACTAACATGGAGGAAAATGTTACCCTAATATTCAGTAAGCGCTATTTTGAAGACATATATATATATATATATTATATATATAATGCATTTTGCCTAGGAGTAGCCTTCTAATATATCTAAATCCTATTAAATATTGGCAGTGTTGGGGTGGTTGAGAAATGTACTACTTACATTTCCTGCTTAAATATAGGCCCATCACATGTTGAATATAGCTGTTAAATTTGGTAGAGCAGGCAAAGCAGCACAATTGATTTGATTTCAATGAAACATTAGTTTACCTGTTTGAACTATATTTTTGTACTTCATCTTCATTTGCTGCCAAGTCCTCTTGGGGCAACTCGGGTTGTTCCTGCGTAAATTGACACACACACACACACACACACACACACACACACACACACACACACACACACACACACACACACACACACACACACGGACTGGCCATCGGGAATACCGGTGGGCCGATGGCCCAAAGTACTATTATGTACCGGCCCACGCCCATCATCGCATCAGCCCTACTATGGTTATCACAGCGGCACAAGCGTAATTTTCTCCAAGAGCTATACCAATCTAATCACAATCGCACTGACTGAGTTTTATACTGCTACTCGCAATCGGTCTTCACACTCATGGTGACTATTTTTCGATTTTTTTTTAAGTGTCTTCTAATATGTGTTTTACAGACTTCGGAAGTCCAAAGTAAGAAAAGATCTCCACCTTATTAATAAACACCTCTAAATTGGTTCTTACACAGCCGAAGTGTTCTCAGCTGTGCGGATTGAGGTAGAGAATTTGGATTTGCATACATACACGCAACGCGGCACCCAGTTCTACGCATGCGCTCAACCCATGAGGAGAAAGGGATTGTTTGCGGCGAATGTCTCCAGCTTGAGACCCACTGAGGGACCACCGCCGGAGGCGGAGGTGCCTAAGCGCTGCCCGGCAACGATCCCTTTCTCCTCCTTGTCGTGGTTCAGTCTACTTCACATTGATGAGGACGTTGAAGAACCAGGAACGTCGGAGAACCCAACGCGGTCGTTTGAGATTCATAATATCGGCTCACACATCTTTTGGCCGTTATAATATTATATGATATAGATATCTATGTAGGCTATATGATAATATTTTGATATAGAGCTCCAGGACTCCCGTGTGTTCTAGAATATTTACAGAACACGGCTAAAGGCTGTGTGAGCCTCGCCATTGCGATACATCCACTGTAAACAGAGCGAATGGTACCGTGGCTGCAAGCTGCTCAGGGCCACACCCCCACCCTCCTCCTTGACCCGCCTCGCTCCTCCTCATTTGCATTATAGCTACAGCCACCAAAACAGCGCATTTGGGGGAAGCTCAATGTGCGACTGGCTCGGAGTGGCTATAACTCTGCACCACGGCTGAATTTCGGGAACGTCGTTATGTAACTTTCTGTTTTGTTATGCACCTTCAGCACCCCTACACACACAAACAATCACACACCCAGCATGCAACACTACTGATACCACTGATGTTCACACCCCATCGTACGTTCTGTTCTGTTCATTTCTAATATATTGTTCATGCTAATTCTACCCTCTGATTCCACTTTCTTTATTGTGTGGTCTTTCTCTGCTGACATTCATTCCTTAAGGCTTTGTAGTTATACTTGTATAACCATCTGATACTAGCCAAGAGTTAAGCATATTCATCTAGCAAACTATACCTACCTTGGAGTGTTACAATAGCCAATAATAATTTTATTCCATGTGTCCATCCAGGCAAATTGGTGGATCCAAATGTTATTAAAAAACAAACATACATATATGATGTAATTTCTTTGTAATCATCCAAAATAATGTTAAGTGTATGGGTATTTTTCCCAGAAGGCCACTGACTGTTCGATACGCGCGATCCATTGAGTGGGCAACGTGGCGTGTACTTAGTGGGCCGCGCGCCGTGTATTGAGTGGGCCGGTCTGACAGAAACTCCCGGGCCACTTTTTTCCCCCAGTCCGCCCCTGCACACACACACACACACACACACACACACACACACACACACACACACACACACACACACACATTACATATTGAATAAGTGGAAGATATTAAACTTTCCTCTTATTTTTATTTTATTTTACTAATTTATTTTACTCACGCATTGACTTGTTCAGCTATTTCCTGCCGAGCTCTCTCTCACGCTCTCGCTGCCGCGGGCCGGCATACGCGTTCATTAGAATTTCCAATTCCGTGGGGGAAAAGTAAGTGGATCTACGCTTTTGGTCCATGTTTGAACATGTTATCAGAGATCCATTGATGATGGCTCTTCATAGTCAACAGGCACGCCCTCAACCCAGAGTGAACATACTCAGAGTTGATTAACCCAACGCTGATCACCTGTTCTGAAACCGAAAACCCAGAGTTGCTTTTCAACCCTGAACTCTGAGTCAACCAACTCAGAGCGCAGGATTAAACTCAGAATATGTTAAACCAGCTACCTGAAACAGGCCTCTGGGCCGCTCGTATCTGTAGAATTGACACATGACGAATGGCCTCCTTTATGAGCTGGATGCCTCCCTAGGCTCCGGATCCCTCCTTAGCGTGATAAAGAAGACTCTTTAATTGGTAAGGGCATACGTGGCCTTGGTATGAATGTGTGAATTACGTTACAGTAATGTGTTCAAGTATTTGTTGTATTTTCTTTCTTTGTTCTTAAGATATTAAGTGGTAGGCTATATAACTTTACACAGTATTACTGGATTATGTCATTTAAGTATCACACTTTTAGTAGTAGTAGTAGTAGTAGATTTTTATTTAACATGGACATGACAATATCATTGGACGAAACCAGATGCATTGTTTTCAGTGTATTAGCATAAATATTGTGGGGTGTTCCACAAAGCCGGTTTTATCACATAACCGGGTAAGTTAACCCAGGGTTTGCGGTTTTCCGTTCCAAAAGGAACACGGTATGTTAGTTGCTACAGAAACATATGCTCTGAATCAAACCTGGTCGGAGCAGGTTTTGCGCAGGTTAAGTTTAAAGATAACCCGGTTTTGCTCAGGGTATTTAAACCTGCGTTCACCACAGCTTTTACGTGATCACAATGGCATGCCCTTTTGACGAGAGGCCGGTTGATATCGGAGCGCAAATAATTCGTGCAATTCACAGAGAGAGATTAATTAGACCACGGCTCGACATATTGTCCTTTCCGGAGGACTTTTTGCCGGAGAGGTATCGTTTTTCACATGATTCTTTGATATATTTAAATAACCTTCTCCAACCATACATTGCGACGTTACCAATCGTGGATCTGCCCTCAGTTCACTACAAAAAATTTGCATAGCTCAGTTTTTTTGCGACGTGAAGCTTTTTATACAGTGTAGGAGATGCTGAGCACATTTGTCTGCCACTCAGTACGTTAAGTTTGTCTTGCGCTGAAGCGATTGTTGCGTAACTTCATCGTTTTTCCAGGCCATAAACCCACGAGACGCATTAAAATGGAGTTTCAACTTGGCTGCCGCGGGTTTTTAAAAGGTAGTAAATTAAATTAGGCCAAATTAAAGCCAGTAAAAATTAGTAAAAAGTAGTAAACGTCATCTGACGAGGTAGTACATTTTCGAACCCTAATCCAACTGGACCAATGCCTTTTTCAATTAATGTTACTTACGTGAAGGCCGAGCTTCTTCAATAAACTTGCGTGAATATATTTTTATGTTGCGAGTAGGACCTGTGACCTAGGATCACGTGTACCCCGCGCGCGCGTTAAAGTCAGTTTGGGTACCCGGCTGGCTTGCTACCAAACCTCTCCGTGAGTTCGCATCAAAATGGGTAAATGTAAATTTTCAGACCTCTGGCTGGAGGAATCAGCCTTTAAAGACTGGCTTAGGCCAGTAGCTGGCAACAGCCGAGAGGCGTATTGCAGTGTCTGCAAAAAGACCATTAATATTACCTGGATGGGGGTGAAGGCGGTCAAATCGCATATGGAGTCTGCCAGTCACCGAGCCAGGATGCGGGGACGTAGCGCGCAGCTACCGCTGTCGCTGTTTTGCGCTAGCACGACTGCTAGCTCTACGCCCTCAACCTCCACTGCTCCCTCAACTTCGTCTGCTCCCGCCCCGCAATCCACCGCCAGTATTCCTACGACCAGCACACAGATGCTCTGCGCTGCCACCTGACAACAACTTGCAGGTCAGCATTATCTACTTTACGTGTTCCCAAATGGCACCAAAATTACCCTTGTTGACTTTTCATCTGGGTGTTGTATTTCAGGATTTCCAAATTTAATCGGGTGCATTGATGACACAAGTGCCCATACTGGCCCCATCTATAAATGAGGCTGATTATGTGAACAGGAAAGCTATCACAGTATAAATGTTCTGGTAAGTGTACACTGCCTGCATTGGCTATTTCCAATGTCTCCATGGTTTGCTAATCGCTGTCGATCTTTTTTTTATCACTAGATGATATGTGATGCTTCCCACATAATTACAAATGTAGAGGCAAAATGGCCTGGTTCAGTCCACGATGCCAGGATGTATCGTGAATCCAATTTGAGCCGTAAATTTCAAGAGGGTGCGTTGCATTATGAACATATAGACTGTTACGTATTTTAAGCACATAAGCTGCCCCCCATAGCCATTAGGAAGCAGGACCGAACATATAAGCCGTAAATACTGTACATAGCCACAAGGGGAGCAGGACCTTACTGAAGGCTGCAATAGCTACTCCATCCACAGAAGGCAGCACCTCAGACAAGTGAGGAAGCCGAGGCTAATACGTCACATAGGCCACGCCCACTTCACATAGGCCACGCCCATTTGACGGGCAATAGCGCGTGATTCAAGTGGAGAGGACAGAGACTATAGGTAACCGCGGAGAGAACCGGGCTTAAGCCCGGGGCTTGAAGCTCACGATATTGTCCCTCACACGCGTTAGAATATACAATTCCCTCCCTTCAATTCAATTTTATTTGTATAGCCCTTAATCACCATTACAGTCTCAAAGGGCTTAACAGGCCAAATATTTGTGACACCCCCCTTTACCCATGCCCCCACACGGGCAAGAAAAAACTCCCTTGAATCAGCAAGGAAGAAATCTTGAGAAGAAACGCAGTGTAGGGGATCCCTTCTTCCAGGGATGGTCAGGAGTGCAATGGGTGCCACAATTGACATACAGGTAAATACATGCACATCGTATTAAAATGGTGATGGGGTTCTGGCCGGTTATCCATGAAGAGAGTCCAGGCATCCAGTCCAGCACCCGCAACACGCTAGAACAGACAGAATAGTGAATTAGAACGGAAAAGTACATAGTGGGAATGTATAATGTAATAAGAAAAGCACAAGCAAACAGAGTAGTCTTCACTTCGCATCTGTTGTTTTCACACTCCAAATGCAAGATTGTAGAGGTGCGTTTTGAGCTTTCCTTTGAATAGCTCCACAGAGTCAGCTTCCCTGATCGCTGATGGCAGCCTATTCCATAGGAAGGGGGCTCGATAGGCAAACGCTCTCTCTCCAGCCGATTTCTTTTTAACCTTCGGCAATGAAAGAAGGCCGGCTCCCGAAGACCGGAGGGACCGAGAAGGACTATAAGGAATGATCAGGTCCTTCAGGTAGGATGGAGATAATCCATGCAAGGCTTTATAGGTTAGCAATAGCACCTTAAAGTCTGATCTGAAAGTTATTGGTAGCCAGTGTAGAGAGGCGAGAATAGGTGTAATATGATCAAACTTTCTCGTTCTGGTCAGCAGTCTAGCTGCCGCATTGTGTACCAGCTGTAGACTTTTTGTGGTAGAGTTCGGTAATCCCGAGAACAGTGCATTGCAATAGTCCAGTCTTGACGAAACAAATGCATGAATCAGTGTCTCTGCATCCACTGCAGATAACATTGGTCTGATTCTTGCAATGTTTCTCAGATGGAAAAAGGCAATTCTAATTATACTTCTTATATGTTGGTCAAAGCATAATTGAGGGTCAAACAGGACACCAAGATTTTTGACGGATGCACTCTGTGGGATGGCGAAGCCATCCAACCACAGAGAGACATCCTCAAACTCTTCCCGGTCCCGCTTCGAGCCGATAATCATCAGCTCTGTCTTCCCAGTATTAAGCTGTAGGAAGTTTTGTGACATCCAGCCCTACACAGCAGCCAGACAGGACTCAACCCTTTGAATCTGGGCCGAGTCCCCGGAATCTACAGGAATGTAGAGCTGGGTGTCATCCGCATAGCAATGGAAACTAATTCCGAAGCTGCAGATAACGTCGCCCAGGGGTAGCATATAAATTGCAAAAAGTAATGGACCAAGAACCGACCCTTGTGGTACGCCAAAGCGCAATTTACAGTGCTTTGATTCTGCACCCTCATGAAGCACAAATTGGGTTCTATCTGTGAGGTACGATTCAAGCCAACCAAGAGCCGTACCCCCGAAACCAACATAGTGTTCAAGACGGTGAAGAAGAGTGCTGTGGTCGATCGTATCAAACGCAGCGCTCAGATCCAACAGCACAAGCATTGTGCTTGTATTTTTATCCAAAGCTAAAAGGATGTCATTTACAACTCTTGTAATAGCAGTTTCAGTTGAGTGGAAATTCCTGAACCCCGACTGGAAAGGTTCGAAGAGATTATTCCTCGTCAGATAATCAACGATTTGCTTTGCTACAATCCTTTCCTGTACCTTGGACAGGAAGGGCAGATTCGATATAGGCCGATAGTTCCTGACTAATTCAGGATCTAGGCCAGGCTTTTTGAGTAGCGGTTTTAACACCGCAGCCTTGAAATTGGAGGGAACAATTCCTGTTGAAAATGAAAGATTCATAAGCGAGAGGATTACAGGCCCCACCGTTGGAAGAAGACCCTGGAAGGGAGAGGATCCAACATACAAGTTGTTGGCTTTGAGGCCTTTATCACCCTTTCAAGTTCCACCAAAGAAATTGCCTTAAACTCCAAAAGAGTTGCGTCAGAGTTCACCATCCTACTTGGCAGAACCCCAACCTGCCCCACAGGATGTGTAGGATTAGCCGCACGGCAAGCATCAATTTCCTCTCTAATTGATTGAATCTTATTCTCAAAGAAATCCATGAATTCACCTGCCACGATCGAGGAGCCTACGGTCTCATTCTGTTTCTGAGTGAGACTCCTCACCGTGTCAAAAAGAAACTTAGGATTGTTTCTATTCAAATTAATGATACTAGAAAAGTAGGCGTTCCTGGCAATAGTCAGCGCACCCTTATAAGTGAGCAGACTATTATGCCATGCAAGATGAAAGACCTCAAGTTTAGTCGAGCGCCATTTGCGTTCAAGGATCCTGCAGTTTCGCTTCAAAATGCGCGTTTCTGCATTAAACCAGGGGGCTGGTTTTTTCAATGTTCGTTTTTTAGTTACGTTCGGAGCAACTGAATCAATGGCAACAGACAAGGCAATGTTGAGGTCATCAGTAAGGCACTCCACAGAACCACTATAGTTACAGAGAGGTGCAAGTGAACCAGATAACTTATCTGCCATAGCTGTAATGGTTGCAGGTGTGATGGACCAAGAGCGCCTTAGATGAAAGCGACCTTATGTTCATGAACCCTATTCTGAGTGCTTCCTTTTTATTATTTTCAGAGGGAGTCCGGTTAACACTCAGCCCTGAAGCGGTCAAGGGGATGCCGCGGTTTCGACATACTGGTTGCGGCCCTCGTCTGCGGGTTTTACACCTCGAGACAGCGCGAGGCGGCACCACCGTACATATAGGTACAGCGTTATTTTCAGAGGGAGTCTGGTTAACACTCAGCTCTGAGGCGATCAGTGGGATCGCCAGAGTTGGACATACTGGTTGCGGCCCTCGCCTGCGGGTTTTACACCTCGAGACAGCGCAAGGCCGCACCACCGTACATATAGGTACAGCGTTAGTTTCAGAGGGAGTCTGGTTAACGCTCTGAAACAATTGGTGCAATAGATACTGGTTCAGCTAACCCATCTGCTGTTCTAGACTCTGCAACGTAAACTATCAAGTTGCTAGCAGGTTTGCTAAACTCCTGCAGCCCAGCGTGCTGTGAGTGGATAAGTCACGCCTGACTAAGACATCTATCTATGTTTTTTGACATAATTGAGGCGCCTAACCCAGTAGGGTGTAGGCCGTCTCTCATGAGCACACCAGGGCGACCCCACAGGGAGGGCCAGTTATCTATGAAACCAAAGCCCTGCTCTGAGCTATATAGGGCCAGCCAGCGATTTAGAGACAATAATCTACTATAACGCTCATCATTACCCTTATCGGGTAGAGGGCCAGAGAGAATTAATCGATGCCGACACATCTTTCTGGCGAAGTCACAAAGCCTAGCTATGTTGCTTTTCGTGACCTCAGTTTGTCTTGTCCTAGCATCGTTGGTGCCGACATGAACTACAATGTTGTCGAAACTAGTGTCGGTGTTTGGTGCATCTAATCTAACTCCGTATGAGGTCTGACCGCATGTCAGCACCCTAAGTTTAGCATCAATGTCGGGAGCCCTGGCCCCAGGTAGGCAAATAACTTTCGCTGGCGAGTGTAGCCTAACTTTACGTGTAACAGAGTCACCTATGACTAGCGTTTTTACCCCCGAAAAAGACTTGCGAGGCAGGGTACTGACCGCAACCTGCCTCGCAAGTGGTGCTGCCGACCGGATTGCCTTGACGGAGTCACTGCTAACGATAGCGTTAGCTCCACGAGTCTGCCTGGCGGGTATCTTCTCTATACTTTCTGGAGTATCTGTTTTCTTTACGCTCGCTACCCTTTCATCCTCTAACTGACAGATACGTCTCTCTAACAGAGCTATCTTATCCATGAGAAAGGCAGAGCAAGAACAACCGGAATCCATGCTTACCGTGGTTGATGCAGACGGAGCTCCAGCGAGGAAACAGCGAATACAATACAGAGTATGCAGAACAGATATAAATACCGAAAAGTAGATACAAACCGAGATAGCAGGTCGACGCTAAGCGTCCTGCTAACCAAACCAAACAAACCAAACCAAGCCGGCTACCCGGAAGTTGCGTCTGCGGCGTCACACGGCTGCGTCTGCGGCGTCACACTGCAGCCTTCGGGTCAGCCTGTGGAGAGAGAGCACAGGTTACAAAAGCTTCATAGTTACCATACCGAAACATGCCTACTTTAACAAATAAAGTGAGTTAAAAGCGACCAAGGATTGGACCACTTTCTTCAAGAAATAACGCAATAAGACCTCATATAATTGTGCTTGTGCAAGATAGCTCAAAGTTTGTATTTAATCGCAGGGCAATTCGATGGGTGGATCCTAGGAGATCGAGGGTATCCATGCCTCCGGACGCTCATCACCCCATACCCTAATCCCGCTCCTGGACCACAGACAACAATTAACCTGGCACACAGCAGAACCTGCGTTAAAATTGAAAATACATACAGGATATTGAAGCCCAGATTTCACTGCCTACGTGGACTAAGAGTTTGTCCGGAACGGGCATGCAATATAATTGTTGCATGTGCCGTCCTCCACAATATAGCCACCCTGCGCAAAGAGATGCCTCCCCCCTTTGACCCGTTCCTCGAGGAGGAACACATTCCGCAAATGGATTCAAGGGCTGGACAAAGGATGCAAGACCACATTTGCAAAAATTCATTCAATTCAAAAATCAATTCAATTAAAAAAAACAAAACACCCAACACTGTTTTTATCCATCATATTTATTCTTTAGATGCTGAGGGAGGCAAAAGAAAATAATTAGGCATTGAATAGTCCGCATTGAATTTCTGCCCAACATCCTTTTTTACCTCTATCAGCAGCTTCGTGTACTCCATTTGCAAATCAGCCTTAGCGATTTCCGGCTGAAGATGAAGACGATATAATTCTTTATTCTTTAGTCGTCAAATAGAGGAAAATATTGTTTTAACATTCAAGCGCCATACTTGGCCAATAAAGTAAGTGAGTAGCCTAGGATATGTCTTACCCTGCGTTCACACCAAAAGATGCATTTGCTGCCGGAACGCGTTGCCGCCGCAAATCAAGTTTTGTGGCGCGTCAAAAGTTTTGCAGCGCGGCAAAGGTTTTGCGGCGCGTCAAAGGTTTTGCTGCGCCGCAAAAGTTTTGCTGCGCCGCAGTTTTGATGCGCGGCAAGTTTTTCCCGCGGTGCTTCTGAATTCATTCACAACCATGGCCGACATTACGAGCATTGCATGTCTTTACCTGTTGTGGAAGAGGGAGAGACGTCGGAATGCCCGTCGTTTATGGGTTCATGAGACCATTCGGAGCCGTACAGAGCTTGGTGAATTTCACCGTCTTCTGCAGGAGCTCCGTCTGGACGACGAACGCTTCCAGCGCTATTTGAGGTTGACTCCGGCCCAGTTTGATGACCTGCTAGCTAGGATCGGTGCTAGGATCTCTCGGTTGGACATTTATACTTATATATATATATATATGTATTGGACACTTATAACTGGCCACGGTGGTGTTGAAGATCACCGGGTATGCGGAGACTGCAATTATTATCTTCTCCTCCATTTAAGTAACACTGATTGGCTGTTACGGCATGTCACTCAGTGGCAACACCTCAGTGGCAACGCTGTTGAACGCTGATTGGCTGTCATCACGCGTTTGCTGCCGAAAAGTTGAAATATTTCAACTCGAGCAGCATTTGACGCGCCACAAAATACGTGAACGCGCCCGCCGCCCGTGCCCGGCAGCGGGTGTGGTAGAAATTAGTGAGTATATTCTATAGTAAACCATGATTATTAATAGGCTTAATATTTTAAATAGTGGAAAGCACATGATGCCTGAGTCTGGGTTCACACCAGATGGTAGGCACGCAGAAATGTCCTGGGAACTGCGGGGTCAAGTCATGTTGACCTCCACCTTTCAGCTTTGGGTCCTTTTGACTAACAAGGGTAATCCCTGCGGACCTCAGACCGGGGCACGGTTGATAACACGCTGAGACGAAGAGACTAGGCGGAAACCTCATTAGGGACAAAGGGAACCTCCATTGTATTAAAGAAGTTCCTGTATGTGTATAAAGGAGGGCTGGGACCGAAGTTCAAGCCAGTGACTTTGCAAACCTACTCAGGCTGTTGTCGTTGTTGTTTTTCTGCACGATAAAGTCTTTTGTCAATTCTTGCTCCGGACCCCTCGATTTCTTTTGCACTCTCTCTCTTGAATTAGTCTAAGTGTTTTAAATCTCAGTTAATCTTCAATATATTGGCGTCGCGACCAGGACTGGAAAGAGACAGCCCAACTGCCGGGCTGCAAGGCGGGGCGCGGACGAATCACACAACCAAGCGCACAAAATTATTCTCGGTAAGTTGGCTTACCACTAATTTAATGGTTGGTTGATCTGTTTTTGCCCCGTCTGAACGCTTGGTAAACGGGTAAATTGTCTCTTCAGTCAAACAAACCTAAAGAGAGAGAGAGAGAGAGAGAGAGAGACGGGAGCTCCGGAAGAGATTGACGTGTGCGCGCACATATGCCCTAGGCGCTGTGGTTCTAAATGACCAAGACGCATTGTGGTTCCCTATTTTGAAACGAGTAAACGAGTTGTTGTTATTTGGTGTTTTGATATTTTGGTCAAATAGACCTATTATAAAGTCCTGTGGCTGTATTCTAGAGGATCGAATTAGTGGGAAAGTTCCAATAGGACAGCAACAGGTCCGCAGGTCGATTGAAGTGCCTGTTGGATGTTTGAGAGAATCACAGAGAGTTGAGTTGGAATTCATTGCCGTTGATGAATTCATTTTTATTTTAGAGGTTTGCTTGGGATGTCGACTGGTGAATTTCTAGTTCCGGTGTTGGCATTTTTGAGAAAGCAGATTCTCGCACTTTTGAATAGATAAGTTTCTTGTCTGTTGGAATTCATTGCCGTTGATGAATTCATTTTTATTTTAGAGGTTTGCTTGGGATGTCGACTGGTGAATTTCTAGTTCCGGTGTTGGCATTTTTGAGAAAGCAGATTCTCGCACTTTTGAATAGATACGTTTCTTGTCTGTTGGAATTCATTGCCGTTGATGAATTCATTTTTATTTTAGAGGTTTGCTTGGGATGTCGACTGGTGAATTTCTAGTTCCAATGTTGGCATTTTTGAGAAAGCAGATTCTCGCACTTTTGAATAGATAAGGTTCTTGGTTGGAGTACCGTTTGAGTTGGTATTTTGAAGAGTCTCTTGTTTGTTCGTAATCTGGTCGAGTGTGTATGTGATTAGCCATTATTTTGAAGGAATAGACTAGTTGTGCGAAGCATCGTTTGTATGAGTTCATTTAAACTGCAGATATTGGATCTGGAGGTGGGGCCAGTCTTTAATTCTGATCTTGGTGCTTTGTGGCAATCATTCTTGTTTGAAGTTCTGATTGATTCATTATACATCCGACCGTTCATGTGATTAACCAAAAGGCCAGTTTCTATGCTCGGTCAACTTTTTATTTGTAATTAATTACAAACAATTCGGACATTTTTTAATATAAGATAAAGAAATTGTATGAACCGGCTTATTGTCTGTATTTAAGTCGTGTTAGGATTAAGTCCTCGGAGGTTTTTACGACCCGGTTCATTTTTTGTTGTTGTTGATTCTGTCATAAATAAATTAGGTGGACAGAGAATAGTTAATTTGTTTAAATTAGTTGATAATCATAAATAAATTAGACGGATAGAGAATAGTTAATTTGTTGAAGTACTGAATAAATGTGTAAATCCTCTTTGACATCACCGCGCTGACTGACTGCACGTGCACGAGCAAACACACAGGGGACGAGCAGGAGCCTGCAAGGCAGAGTTGGTAATTGATAGCAGTAAAGGGTGGGGGCCACATTCCAATCTTCGGGAGGGAGACGAGCGCTTGGGGGGAGTTCACGTTTGTAGCTTAGAGATAGTAAAGTATAGAAAATAACTAGTAGAATAAACTCAAATAAATTTTATTAATAAATAGTGTACTTCAGAATAGATAAATAAAGTAATAAAGTAATAATTAAAAATGGCTCCAACAGCGGTAGAGATTTTGAGTAGAGAACGTCTATTGCTCAAAGGTGAGATGAAAAAGATCTCTGAGAATTGGGAAGAAAGGACAGAAGCAGCAGGTACTATATGGCCCATGGGAGGGACTTTTGATCCAATAATGTATCGGGACATGGAGGTAGTGATAAGGAACTACATAGATAACAGAAGTGGAAAAACGGCCTCAGCAAAGAGGGACAGGGAAAAGTTAGTACTAGCTTTGTTCTTAGAGGAAGGAGAGAGATGGCGAACATTACAGAGAGTGGCGGGAGAAATAATAGCTAATAACAACAAGGCTCAACCATTGCCTCTGAAGGTTGAGCCACCGCTGCACAAATTAGTATCATTGCACCCATTGCTAAAAGGCAACGAAGAAGCTAAAGGGGAAGTCACACTAGATGAAGGAGATAATAAATGTAACACACAGGGGAGGAGGGGCGCACCCATACACATGGACTGTTATGAGGGGATCAGGAAACCGAGGGAAGAGTGTAACATTACTGACATTAATTCTGGTGAGAGTGAAGATGAGGACGAAGATGGGGAAAGTAGTGTTGAGCACAGTAATGAAGATGTGAAAGTTGGCAATGAGCAGGTTTGCGAGGAGCCTTCTCCGGGAAAGAAAAAGAGAGGAAAGAGATCAGTAAAGAGGACAAAGACTCAGAGGAAGCTAAAAAAGAGTAATGACCCCAAGGGGGAGGGGTGTAGTGAGAGCCCAGCGACAGAGGAGCCTGGCTGCAGTACATCAGTAAGCCCCACACCACTCGAGTAAGATGAGAAACTAAGGAGATCACAGAGAGAAGGAAAAGCACCCGACACCCTCCCCGGTAATTATCCTATTCTAGTCAAAGGACAACAGGTCCATTTTCAACCGTGGGGTTCACAGGACTTAGAGGGAGTCATTTCTAAACTCCCTAACATAATTAACGGGGCGTCTAAATGGATTAGAACATTTGAGGAGCTCACAGTGGGAAAGCTAATTGCAGTGGGGGACCTGAAAGCTCTGTTGGCAAGAGTATTGGGGTTGTCTAAAATGGAGTCTGTACTGAGGAATGGAGGGTTGGACATAATGGATGGAATGTATGATGGGACTACACTTGATCGCTACAGAGTGGCGATGTGGAACACACTCAGAACGGAGTTCCCTACCCATATTGATCATAAAAACATGAGAGGCCTCCCCATCAATGACACAGAGAATCCTGCATCCTACCTCCAGGCCCAAGTGGACAGATGGCGCTTGGAGACGAATGAGGATCCTGAGATCCATCCGGTGTTCTCTGTCGTGTTTAGAAACTCTGTGATAGAGACACTTCCCAGCCAAATCAAAGCCAAGCTAGAGGATGTGGTTGGACTGTCTACATCAGGATCTCATAGAAATTTTAATGACCATTTAGTTCATGCAGTGGATGAATATCGTCAGAATAAACAAAGAATACAGGAACAAAGCAAAGAGGTCCAGAGGAAGCTATATCAGCTTCAGCTGGAAGATCTCACAAGGAAGGAAAGAGATAAGGAGAGACAGGCAGGTGTTTTAGAACCAGCTGCTGTAATTTCGCAAGCCGCCCAGCAGGGCGCACTTCAAAACCAATATCCACGATTGGCATTTTCTCTCCCAGTACAACAGCCTCAGAGCCAACTGTCACCTACTCCACCTGTTACACATGTACACATCCATAATTATGGGAACCCCACAAATAAAAATAGACAGAATCAGGGGCCCCGAGGACAGTTTAGAAACAATCAACAACCAGGATCCCAAGGACAACGCAGAGGTCCTTTAATATGTTATGGGTGCAACATGGAAGGACATATGAAGAGAAATTGTTTGACTAACCCTCTTCCATCCCAGCAAGGACAGGGTAACAGCGACCAGGGACAGGCGGGTCCCTTTTTAGGTCAGGGATACTAGGGGTGCCCAGAGAATCCACAGGGGGAGGGTCAGCTTGTAGCAATCACAAAACAAGCTGATGAGGAACCAATACTGCAGGTTCTGATAAATTATAGCGGCACGCCAATGATGGCCCACACTGGAGCCACTTACACTTGCGTAGGTCCAAATTATGCCTCTCACCTCACCCTGGCAGGTAAATTCACCAAAACTTTAGGATTCTCGGAACACACGCAGTTAATGCCTATGACAGCTCCAAGGATGAGAATCGGTGAATTCCTATTTTAAGTTGTATATGTGAGTGAGTGAGTGAGTGAGTGAGTGAGTGAGAAAGAGTTAGCATTGAGTTAAGTTAGAGGGGACAGATGAAGTGATTTGTGAAGAGTGAGACAGAGAAGAGGAAGAGTGTGTAGATTGGCAACGAGAAGTGGCGATGAGATTGGAGAAGGCTTTCCGGTTAGAATTTTCTTTGGGGAGATTCATATCTTTCGATGGCCTTTTTAAGATTAATAAATCTAGTTTTGGAGAGTGTCCAAAAAACGAATAAACCAGAAAGGAAAGGAAAGGATTACTGAAAGTGAAAATGGTTATGGAGATTTGTGAAAGCAAAGGAAGTAGATAAAGAGAGGTAAAGAAAGTTAGAGAGAAGGAACGTAAGTAATGAAAAAACCCGCAGGTGGGGGCTGGACAGAGAGACAACAGAGAGAAAGAGATTGAATTTGCATTGTGCCTAATACATTATTTGTGCGTTTGGATGTACTCTGTAATTGGTTCCTGTATGTAACTTGTCCACTGTTTTAGAAAAAACCTAGAACCACCGCTGGGATTGGTGATTCTGTGGCTCTTGGAGACTCTCCATCGCGTCGGAATATCATGTGGTATATATCATTACATCTTGGTACACAGAGCACTGGTGAGACAACGGGTTGGATCAGAGAGAGAAGGTGTTTGGAGAAGGGAGAGGAATGTATAGAAAGCAAAAAGGGCGGATGCGGACCGACCCGGAGGTAATAAATCAGCGGAGAGGTGGCTGGGGTCGTTTAGCTCAGGAGGTAGAGCAGTTGTCTAGTAACCGAAGGGTTGCTGGTTCGATCCCCATCTCTCCTAGCTGAGTGTAGCTGTGTCCCTGAGCAAGTTACATGGTGATTACAGGATTTAGGAATAATTATTTAGACTCCAAAACATGAGCAATTAGAGTTAAAAAATGTTCTGCACACCACACTCCACAGGAGTCAATGGGTTCAATGGCGCCAGGGTAAAGTGACTCATCAAAAGAGGAGCAGACCCAACCCATGGACTCTGCGTGGATAGGTGGATGTTATTTTGGTGCTTGGACCTGACGAGGTCTAGGTGCCAAGATAACAACACAAATAAAATATTTCCTTCGAGATTATGATAAGTAATAGACAATTTATTAAAAGTGATCTTATAATTTAGAAAAAACAATCGGCAATACTTAAAAATTAGACCAAATAAGTATGATAAAACGTTATCCAAATTTCTAATTTAGGTTATCCACAATGACATGTCATACAAAATAAATAAGTTCAATAAAATAAGAAAGGATGCGTATGTGAGCCTGTTCTCGTGTGTGTGTCAGGGCTGCCAAGGTAGGGGAGAATCCTCTCCTACTCCGAGTGATGGAGTACACAAGGGGATACACAAGCACACTTCAGATAAAACAATATGGTTAATTAGTAAATAGAAACAATGTATCAATTCAGTGTTGAGATAAACTAGTTAAGATCAACATAGAGGGTTTGGGTTTGGTATAGTAGTGAATCAAAATATGGAAAACATTAAATGCAAGCAATAGGTAGAATAAAAGGTTTAATTAGGTCGTCCAATTTAAATAGATAGTATAGGGCGAACGGGTGGGATTATGAAGAGAATTGTGAAGACAAAAGTGAGTCGCCCAATATTGAAAAATGCAAGTTTTAATATTGTGATTTTTGTTTTCTTTCACATCTCCCTAGTAAAGGACAGTAGGTGGGTTGACGCCACATCTGCTGGGAAGGAGTCATACGTGCTATGTTGTCAAATTGGATTCGGAAGTAGTGGGTTTACCTTCAAATGCCACTAATACTGCTGCAACACTTTAATAATTTTAACTCTGATAAATTATCTTTTGTTTTATAGTCGCCCTGATTTGTATTCATTACGCACACATATGGTTGCATAAGGCAGATGCGGCTGATGACTCTGTCTCCATCCCTCCACTTTGCGATCCATACCACCATATAGGTGGGGATTGATCGTATCCCAGGTACGGCATCCTGCAATAAGCCAGTATGGAAGGCTGGTTAGCCAACGACGGGTAAGATCCCACCTTGAAGCCCGGGACAACCTAAGTCAGGCACAGTCACGATTACTTGGCAGAGTCACTGTGAGCACTGGCTCACTTGATCATGGAGTGACGGACTGCAACCATCATAGGAAAAGCCGGCTGATGAAAGGTGGAGGGGGAACAGGAGTCAGATATGTCAGCTATGGCAGCAGAAGTGGTCTTGGAACGGGGCATGTCGCGTTTTTATTTTATTTAATTTTTCCTTTGTGGTATAGAAGGCCACTAATGCATGCACGTTTTTTCGGTTTAGTGCATGACTTTGGAACAGCGTGGTTTCAGGCGGCTGATGGTAAACCCACCCATATTGGGCTTTGGATTTGAACATACAGGTTTCGATTTCCCTTCCCAAAAGATTGGTTTCAGTTTGCTGATGCTTAAGGTTACACGTTTCGACGTTGGTTGCACCAACGGCGTTATTAGATTTGCTTATCATTTACTGCGCATGGCTTTGACCATTGCGCAAGGGGGGAGGTATTGAGGAGAATTAGGACATTTTTTGAAAACAAGGTTTTTCTTCACCATACTTGCAAACAATGATTAACATCCAGCTAAATAAGTGTGAAATATTTGAAAAAACAGTGTTCAACAGATGGGTAGAAGCAGTCCCATCAGAAGACCAAAGTGCGGTTACGGTAATTAAGGTTCTGACTAGAGAAGTCATGCCAAGGTTTGGAATTCCGTCACAAATTAGCTCAGGCAATAGGGCAGCGTTTATTCAGAAAACACTCAAACAAGTGATTTAACATCTGCATGTCAAACAAAGATTAGGCTGTGTCTACATTCCTCAAACCACAAGGTATGGTGGAGAGAGGAATCGGACGCTTAAGACAAAGATTAACTAAATTAAATTAGAGTACTAACTTAAAGGACTAATGCACTACGACTGACACAAATGAGTTATCGCATGAAAACTAACAGAACGATGCATCTAACCCCGCATGAAATGCTTACGGGTCGACCCATGCCTTCGCCTGTCATTCGAGGGCCTCACAAAGGACCTCCATTGGAACAATTGGAAACTGAATTAAGACGCTATATGGGACAACTAACTGGCATACACAGGCTTATTTTTAACAGGAGAAAGACAGAGTTCCAGAGTTGGAGAAGGAGCCACCAAGGGGGGTGGAGCCAGGTGACCATGTGTATCTCAGAGTCTTCAGGAGAAAGTGGAACAAACGAACCCAGGAGAGAAGGACCATACAAAGTCACCAACGCAACACCAACAGCCATCCAAGTGGAAGGAAGTGCCACGTGGTATCATCTCAACCACTGCACGTGAGGAGTGAGGAGGAGGAGCCAGACGCAGACACACGTGGGGCTGACCAGCTGCCCCAGGCCCAGATCCAGTCGAGCCAAGAGATACAGCAACATGATGATGCTGAAAACGGGGAGCCTGTTTCTGATCCTTTACGGGTTGTGCCAGATTCCGCTGGCACAAGCACAGACCCCGAGGAAGGATGAAACCACGGGGGCAACACAAACCTGGAAGGGCCAGGAATTAGGGGGTGGTAGGCCTACTGAAGAAAGCCCGAGAGGAACACAGGATAATCCGGCCCAAAATCATTCAGGACTGGTTGACAACAAAGGGAAAATAGTCTTGTATGCTCAGATACCACCGCAAGACCAAATCAATGACTTTGTCTATACTGTTATGTCGGATGACGAACACCTATGTGCATTAACCCTCCGCCAGAATTATGAACATGCACATAGGAAAGATCGGTGTAAATTACATATCCAATTTGATTCAATGAAATGGTGTCTAAAAGTAACGTCAGGAAGAACATGGGACTACAACGGAAATTATCAATTGAACGTGAGAGAATTTATATTTTTTAAAGCAGTGTCAGACAGAACGTTTAATTTTACATTAGAAGCAGAAGATCCTTGTGTAATCAAAAATAAACTATGGCGACAAGGATCTTTACATCAACATCCATGTCTCTTGAAGAGACTCTTGTAGAACGAACAACTGTTAAGCATTGGTCGCCGCTCTACAGCGTTTGAATTTTGCTTAGAAGAACGGACACAGCAGGAGTATGATATAGAGGTCAATTTAAATACAACACGAACAGAAGGTATTCCATATCAGAAAAAGTATGTTATATCTTCAATGAAATGTTTTCTGCTGTTAGGATCGAGTCAACATAACAAATATCTTGAAGATAAATATGACGGAATGCCATGGAATGTAATCATGAAAAGATGCCGAGAATTTGATATAACTCTATCACAAGAAATAGGCGAAGTAACACGACCAACACAAACCAATTTTCAAATTGAAGAAGGATTAGAATGCTTTCAAAATGACGAAGGAAACGAAAATGCCAGCGATGTAGGTAGTATACCAGAGGAACAATGTAACATAATTTGGAATGTCACGCTATTCGATATAGACGGGAAACGAATGTTATATCAGCCACCTACGATTAAAAATGTTCAGCTTTTACCAGGCTCTCAGCAGAAGTCTAGAGAGAATTACATGTCAATACTGTGTAGTGATGGAGCATTCGTGAGCCAGGACAGAGTGGTGGCAGATCAGTTTTGGCTTTGCGGTAATAACATTCTTCGTCCCATACTTGCTAAAACGTGGAGAGGATGATGCGCGAAAGTCCAAGTGGTTACGGAAATTGCAATACTACCATCAATAAAAGATGTAGTCGATAACTTAGAAACAGATAACCTAAATAGGCGGAAGAGAGCATACGAGGCAGACGAGAACATACAAATTGATAAAATTGGACAACCCAGGCGAATACCCGATAAATTTAAGGCACGAAGTGAAGTAGCAGTGGGATTTGAGGCACTACTGCCAGCAATCGGAATTGCTAAAAATGCGGAATGGATCAATTATATCTTTTACAACCAACAGAGGTTCATTAACTACACAGATGATGCATTATCTGCATTGGGTGAGCAGCTGACAGCCACAAGCGCTGTGGCTTGGCAGAACAGACAGGCTTTAGATTGGCTTCTAGCAGAAAGGGGGGGAGTTTGTGATCTTATTGGTGAAATGTGTTGTACCTTCATTCCAAATAATACTGCCCCAGATGGATCATTTACACTTGCAATGAACAATTTAAAACGTTTAAGAAAAGAGTTAAAGGAAAACGCAGGCCATGATCAGGGAATGTTTGGATGGCTTGAAACAAAGTTTGGTATGTGGGGAATGATGTTCGCAAAGATAGGGGTAGTGCTCCTAATAGTACTAACAGTGATGGGTCTGATCTTCTGCTGCTGCATTCCCATAGTCAGATCCGTAATAGCATCCAGGCTTTCTAAAGAGATGGCCCTCATGGTGACTGGCATAGAGGAGTCGGGGGAGTGGGAGAGGATACTCTATGGGGAGATAGATTGGAGTGACACTAGAAAGGAGACCGGAATGTGAGAATCGGACATCAGGGGGAGTTCCTATTCTCTTAACTGGTGACCTCTTCATGTGAACCACAACCATTTCAGACTGTGTGAACAAATGGACATTGGACTAATGGGTTCCAGGCTACTACGGTGCCCAAACCCCCCCACGTTATATAGTATACCGGTACATGACAATAATCAGAACTATCCCAATCCATGCAAGCTTGTTGACAGTTTTCAGTTTTTAATTTCTTTTAGTTTTTAATTCCTATTGTTTGCTTATTTTTTTAAATGTCATTTTTTGAGTTTCATATTTTTATGTCATATATTCTGAAATGCTAATTTTCAATGCATGCTGAAAATACTGTGTTATGTGTGAATTCTAGTTAGACATGTTAGACATTTGATAGATCTTTTTTGCCTTAAATCAGGTTGAGACTCCTGAACATGTTTAAAGGTTTTTAACGATGATCAAATGTAGTGCAAAATATGACCCAAACGACTGTTATGTTTTTGTTGTGACCTTAGTAGTCACAAAGGGGGGATGTGTGGTAGAAATTAGTGAGTATATTCTATGGTAAACCATGATTATTAATAGGTTTTATATTTTAAATAGTGGAAAGCATTGTGTTTGCAGAATCTGGATTCAGAACAGATGGTGCACAGGAATGTATAGGGAACTGGGGGAAAGCTAAGTTGACCTCAGCCTTGGGTCATCTTGGCTAATGAGGTTGATCCATGCAGACCACTGAACTGGGCAGTTGATAACATGCTGTGACGAAGATTGACGGGCGGAAACCCCGTTGTGACTCCATTGTAAACAAAGAAATTCCTATACGTGTATAAGTGAGGCTGCAGCCCAATGTGGGGCCAGTGACTTTGCAAACCTACTCAGGCTGTTGTCGTTGTTGTTTTTCTGCACGATAAAGTCTTTTGTCAATTCTTGCTCCGGACCCCTCGATTTCTTTTGCACTCTCTCTCTTGAATTAGTCTAAGTGTTTTAAATCTCAGTTAATCTTCAATAAGGTAAATTGCTGCTGGTCTCCCTCGGGGTGACAAAGGGGTCGAGGAAGGACAGGACCCGAGCAAACTTCCACGTGTCCACTCTCCCTGCCGCTGACCCGCTCTTTTTCCCCTCCTTTTGTGTCTCATGTACCTGTCCCTGAGTGACTTCCACCTCCTGCGACATACGTCCACTGACAAGAACATATATACATATTAAGTTGTGTAACCTGACAAGCGGGACAGTCTGTTGTAGTAGTATCACTTAATATTACTGCTAACTGGTGCTACCGCTAACCGGCGCTAACTTTTTTCATAGTAGAACACAACCGATAGCTGAAGCCAAGCAAAATACACACACACATTATTCGCTGATCTTACCAGGAACGCCAATATCCTCTGCCACGTCGACCCACGCCCTCTCTGTTTTGTTCCTGTCCCTGTATGACACCATCGTGGTGTCGTACAGGACAGGACGGCCGCACACGGCGACGATGAGATTTTGATCCACCTCCATTTCTGTTTGTGTAGTCTGTAGTGTTGATCAGCAGAGAAATAGTCCGCCAAGACGTTGAGGTTGCTTAGTAACCAGAGACTCTGTCCATGCAAGTGAACGGAGCGTTCCCTCTTCGTCATAACTATCAAACCAAACATCCTTCACATTCACCGAGCGAACATTATGAAAGTAAAATGCACATTTCTCGCTAGAAATGTTTCCATAAAAGCATTTAATGGCGTAACTATGTTACTATTTCCACACAGAATAAAGAAAGATGTCGGCCGTATGCTTCTGTCCAAGCTCACTACTCTCTGCCAGTGACGTCGGGTCAAGCTCAACGCTGATTGGGCAATACGGCTAATCGTCATGCGTATGAGTGTAAAATGTTCAATTTTTTGAACTCTTGAAATGTACGCGATATACGCGCAATACGTGCGTAAATATACGCGCCTCATACGCGCAATACGCGCGTACAATGTTGCTTATACGCGTATTACGCATAATACGCGCGTAAACCAATGGTTCCCTATGGAAAAAATGGCGATTTCGTACGCGAGATACGCGTTTGGTGTGGCCGCACCTTAAGAGACTAAAAATAAGAAGTAGGACTAAAACTACGCCACAAAAATTTATAGTATCAGCCCAAATGTAGTGGGTAGCCCGTTTAGCACTGTACAGTAGCAATTTAATTTGACAGATTTATTTAAGACACTACACTGTCATAAATGTGCACAGACGTATTTTAGCCAGCTAGTAGCCTATCCGAGCCCTACAGCCAGTACGGCTACAGGATGAAAAAGGCTGCGTCTTTAAATGTAAACTTTATTTTAGTGTAATTTTATTTGAAGAGCCTTGCATAAACGATATTGACCGTTGCTATGAACAAGAAACATGTTTCCTAAATGTTTAAATCAGGTCACGATGTTATCTTTAATGTGGTGTGTGATGGCTACCTTGCATCAATGACTGAGATGTGCTTTGTATGCAGAATAAAACATTTGAAATAAATACGGTTCTGTTAGGAAAAATCACAAAAAATAGGCTTTAAACTTTGTTTCCAGAATATTAGATTGAATTACAAGTATTATAAGTCATATGCTACCACCAGAAGTTCAACAAAGTGATCTCTGATCTGTGGGCGTAGCCTACATATCCCTTCAAATGAAATGCTACCTTTTATTTGTCAATCTGTTCAGTATCTCAATCAAGTTTTGGTTCCCAATTCTGCTCTCTCTTTTCTCAACAGATCCTGCAAATTTGTCATCCTACCAACCCTCTCCTAGTTTATTGAAAACAGAACAACCCAAAGGCACTTTTTAGAGCCATATCTTTTCTTGTTTACTTGTCCTTGATGTGTCTCTCACTGTCACTGTGCTTACCTTTGTGTTCGTCTTATTCGTTCATCTTTCTGTTGCCTGTCTATCTGTCTGTGGGTCTTCATCATGAGCGATTCAGAGCTTGAGGATCTGCTCCAGAGTTCTGATGACCTGGCTCATAAGCTGGACCTGCAAGAGGTTGCTGGGTGAGCTTCAGAAAGAGCAAGCTACTGCACCTCTGCCAAAGGTTAAGTGGAAGAAGAGGGATAGCGATGGCAACGTAATCCGAGTACCACACTCAAGGCGGAGTCAGTCTAACCAGGGTCAGTATTGTTTTTTGCATACAAAAGAAATAATATATATATATACATATATTTAGTTTATAACAAATCAAGGAAAACATAAAGCTTTTCATGTATTACACCATGACTAACAAACCAGAAGCAATATTAAGATAACTGATTCGCAAAGTGAATTTATTTATTTTGTCTTATTTTTCTTCAAGTAACAACATGCTTATACAATTTGGGTTTGGTCGGAAGGGGGAACAGACCGTGGCTGGGGTCTGTGTTTTCTTTTAAATCTGTGCGCTGATAACACTGATAACTGATAACCGACTATCATGTACAAGTAGCGTTGGGACAAGTAGACCATTTTAATGCTGTGAATAATTCTTTGTTTTTTATTCTGGTACAGCTAGCTGCAGTCAGAAGACTAATCCTCCTGATGATGCTCCTGACACTAGCTCTGAGGTGGTCTTTGCTCCAGAGGCTATTGGTATGTACTTTACGTTGCTTCCAATTGCCCAAAGCATTGTGTTAAGATATTTTTTGGTTGTATCTGCAGTGTATGTAATCCTTTGTATTTGAAATTCTAATTATCAAAATTATGAAAAAATGTTATGCCTTTAACAGCCACTACATACAGTACACTGTTAAATAAACAAATATTAGTGTTTTGATTTTTTTTTTTTTAACCACTTTAACAGAGGGGTTTTTACAAGACCTCCAGCTGTCATTGTGTGATGCCACAGGAGATGAGATGGAAGCACCAACCCCAAGACCTCTTGTGGCTTCATCCAACTGGAGCACCAGAAAAACGATATTTTCAGAAAGCTGGAGGGCAGCAAGACCACAGCTGGTTAACACTGCAGTTGCAATAGAAAATGTGGAAGCCCACATGTGCCAACAGTGTTCGAGCAATTCCGCTGTTGTCCGTTGCCGTGATTGCCGTCCACGCCCCTTCTTCTGTGCCGAATGTGATTTCAGCATGCACACCAGACACCCCCTCCACAACAGAGATGGCAGTACTTCGGGATTCTTCCAGCCATTGCCCCCAACAACTTATGTGTTGAATAGGGCCCTTTTCCCCTGTGGTAAGTTCTGATTTGTGAGTGTACAAAATATATTTTCTAGCTTGACTGAACGTTTAGCTTCTTCGTGTTAACTTTAATACTTATCAGCAGTGTGCTTCACATTCTTCAAGTCTTCTTAATTTTCTACTGTAAAGTTCATTCTATTTTTTGTCAGAAATCCGTCACTTTACAATGTTGTATAACCCAGTCAAGAAAAATTATTATTAATCCACATTTTCTTTTTTCAGTGCGTTATGTACCTGTGGAGATCCCTGAAAAAATATGTGGTTGTCCAACAGACTCATTAAGGATCAAACCAGGAAAATCTGTGGCTGTGATCACAATGAATGGTAAGAATGTGAAGAACATTAGTCCTCTTTGAAAAGTTTGTTCTTAATAATATCTATCCCATCTCACAAACTCCCAAATGTTTGTAATAGCTTTGTATGATATCTTAACATGAGTATTGAGTAATACATTTAGACAGTGATGTCGACACAACAACTACATTTATTAAAAATGTTGGTCATAGTTTTCTTTTCTGTGATTCCAGTTTCATTACACGTAATGAATTTAGAATATACAGTACGTTACATAACTTTGACATTTCTGTATGATAACTCCTTCTTTTGTCTTATGAAATCTAATATTTTGAGGTACTACATTTTTGATCCTCATCACCTTGGTGTACTCATCTAAATTAAAACATAACAAGGCTTGGTGTTTTCCATGATATTTGTTTTTAGATGCATGTTTATTTTTGTCCTGCCCAGCTCCCAGCCTCATATGGATGTGCTGAACATCACATTGTTTTGTTTTGTATTGAGAAATGCACAACATACTCTTAAGAAAGACTATTCGATAATTAAGTGTGTGAAAATTTACATAACAATGTTTTTTGTTTTTTTCAAGGACGACATGAGCTCAGCATGCCAGAGTTGGCTTGCAGTGCATGCAAAGTGTTGGGCAAAATAACCTGCTGAGTACATCACATGCACATTATAAATATAGCTAACTCCTACCCTAGCCTGATGAGCACGTCACATGGCAGTCACATTACAATATAGTCAACTTTTAACACATAACACACACATGATAATATGGTCAGGCCAAGGCCAGAACCAAGGCCCCATTCCTCCTCCAGGCAAATGGTAGACACTCAGACAATGCACTAGTCATCCTCAAGAACGGGAGAGCCACAAACAGAAGACTCTTTGAAGCTCTCCCCCGTTAGGAAGAACACAAGAAGATACACATGCATATACTAGGGGCCTGGGAGCCAAGGTCAAGCAAAAACACACAGAACCATACACATCTCAAACGCACACACCTCATCGAGAGGAGGATACAGCTTAAGACTGTATCACACAGGGACTCATCACCTTCTTCTGAAGCAGACCTTCCACGGAGGCGAAGCTCTGGACGAACCATCAGCGCTGATTAGGGACTTAGACATATTCGATTTCTCACGCTTTATGACTCTGTATAACCGTTGCCACTTTACTTAATAAATCCAAGGTCCTCGTGCCGACAGACTTTATTACCTCTCCGTCTCATTTTATCTGGTCCAGTAACTAGACAGACCGTTTTTCCCCTCAATTGCCACTTGGACTGCTGGAGTTGAGGAAGTTCTTAGGTGTGACTACTGGCCAGCTACACTTCACTTTGCCACAATCTATGAAACAGATGTTTTCTTCTCATTTGAAGAATTGAAAATGGCTGCACCTGGACTGTCCTGTCAGGCATTTTTAAAAATGCTCGATCAGCGAACTGTCTGCTTTGGGCGTGTGAGTATTGAAGTTATTTGTTGTTTTTGACCAATTTATATTGTGCATAGAAATGCTGTGTCCTTCTATTTTAATTTTTAAATATCATTAGTTCGGGAAAATCTCAGGCGATAGCTTCTTGAAAAGCTTCTTCGAGTGGGAGGCTGTGAGATATGAGGTGGACAGCCTCTGCAAGGAGGAGCCCTTCACCTGTCGAGCATGCAGCCCGGATATGCTTGCGGTTTCTGTGGATGGAAACCGCAAGCATTACCGTTTCAAAAACGCAGCAAGGTACAATCAAATATTCATGATGTCAGTGTTTTTCTAATAACAAAAAAATAAGTCTCTTAATGTCTACAAATTAACCTTAGAATTCAAGATATCATGAACTGTCCCTTTGTTCTATTTAGATCTGAGGAGCAGGCCATTTTCAATGACGTCTTCATAGCAAAGGATGAAGACGTCACACGATTTGTCAACCATGTTCACAGCACAACAAAACATGTAATTGAAGATTATATTTATATATGCAAGAATACAATGCTGACCTATTAAAGATTATTGATATGAACCGTACGTTTCTAAACCATTTTCATCAATCAATTGTTATATTGTAGGTCTCCGGAAGAGGTGTTTGTGGCGGGGAATGGTCGGCGGCTCGAGAGACGTCCCAAAAATCAGCCAGCAAACTGGACGAGGAGGGACTGGAGCTGGCTGTTTGTCGTCATGGAGTCCTCCTCTGTGCCCTCAACATGTACAGGGGAGAAATCTTTGCCTATCCCCTTTTTCTCCAGGAAAAGCTGGCCAGTAGTAGGCCTACATTCTTTTGCATGGATGTAGCCTGCAAGTACTGGCCATACCTGCAGAAAATCATCAAAAGCTGCCCCGAGTTTCAACATCTGCTGGAAATGAAGCCCTTCCTCTCGGTGTTTCATGCAAAAGCCCATGATTTTAAATGTGAAGTAAGCAATCATCAACATATGACAGAATTTTTTTATGTGAAAACCTTCACGTCAACATTAACAAATTATAACATGCCTTGTCTTTTAATATGTTTTAAACAGATCAAATGGAGTGGAGCATTCCTGGAGGGGGCTGGGTTAACACTTGGGGAGGAGGTGGAACAAGTGAATGCCTTCGTCTCTAGGATAGCAGTTACGACAAAGCACATGTCAAAAGCAGGTGAGTTGGCGACAAGGTATAAACTTTGGTTTAGGAAATAGGCAAAATAGTGATAAGATCATATTTTCTGTTGTAGGGCGTAACGACATGTTAACACTCATGGCCATGCGGTGGAATGAGCAGATGATGAAGAACTTGGCCACCTACCTGTCCCGCAGATATTTAAAAGTATATATATATTTTTTAAGCTATTTTTGGTAGTTATGAGTTTAATTTTTACTTAATTATTCCAATGTCTCTGATTGTTTGTAGACCACAAAAGCTCTCGACATGAAGACGATGGAAGTGGAGTCGATGAAGGCCGAGTTGGCAGCGACCAATTTGAGGACTGGGTCAGGGATGTGAAGGATTGGGCAGAAAGTGAGTAAATTATTAGTTGTTGTTTTTCAGAGTTTATAACCAACATTTATGTCTTAATCAGTCATTTGTGTTTTTTTCTTAGTCTCAGAATTATTGATAACATGTCTTATAACATTCTTCAAATTTTTAAATGTTTAATTCATGGGTTAATAGTAAAATGTGTTTTCTGTTGGGTTTTGTCACAGACAGGCATACAAAACGAAGGTTTTCAGTTCATTGCCTTAATATAATGGTATTGGAGGATTTAAATAATTTGTGATCAAATCGCAGTGTTATATAAGGGTGCACTCACACTAGGCCATCTGGCCGTGGCCGTGGCCATTTTCACACCTAACCGTGCTCAAATCTGCCAGTGTGAGTGTGGCCAGTCAGGCCAGGCCAGGCCAACTTGGCCACTTGGGAGAGGTGTGCTGCTACGGTACGGGCCGCCACGGTACAGATGCTAATGAGCCGATACGTGCACACGCACGGCTACGCAACCTGAGCTGGATGACGTATAGTCCATGCGACGACCATGGACATAATAAAGGTAACAAGCCTTCTTTCCCATTAAACGGTAAACATGGCGTCAAGCGGTTCAACTGTTGGTTCACGTTGGTCCCATATAGAAGTCGAAAAAGTACTCGAACTGTGCTCTGTGTTGTTGTCCATTGTTGTTAAAACTCTGACTGGCGGCAGACTTTATTATGGTCCATGCAGCGGACGCTTGGTGATGACGTGTTATGATGTGATGACGTATGTACAAGAGCCTACCGTGGCCAGGCCACAGTTGCAACGGCCAACGGCCACGGCCAGATGGCCTAGTGTGAGTGCAGGCCAGAGAACAATGGGGCCAGTTGAGCACGGTTAGGTGTGAAAACGGCCAGATGGCCTAGTGTGATTGCACCCTAAGTTACTCAAAGTGTAACACACACTTCTCCTCTCTACAGCAACAACCAGCAGCACAACAGACGCTGCTGCTTCCTTGGCCAGGAAGATAGAGACGCTGGTTGTGAGTGTAAAGAGACGCTCCCAGCGACTTTACAAAGACCAGGACTCAAACAAAGGTCGCGCAAGGACACGCCGGAAGATCAGGGAGGAGAAAGGGATCTTGGCTGCTGCTGTTCAGCAGTACAACGGAATGGTTCCGAGCACAGAAACTCTGTGCTTTGAAACCATTCTGTCTGGAGAGACAGCTTGGCCATGGCAGCTACCTGGCAATGGTAGGGACAACAGCTGTTTAATACTTCCAGCAAATGTGGCACACTTTTCATGGATTAAATTCGATTTATTTTGATCTTTCATACATATGAATGAAAGTCTTTTCATAAATGCTTCGCAGACTCTGTCGACCTCAGGACGAAGAGGAGAGTTTTTGAAGAAAAAAATATCCTTTTGTTAGAGATGAACCGCCACTGGAGGTCCTTAATAGTTCGTGGGGATTCCTTAAAAGAGCTGATTTCTAGGACAACAATGCAAGGTATTTTTTTAGATTTTACATCACATGAATGTACACATCAATGACTGATGAAAAAAGTCACTAATGCTGGCTTGGTTTATGTTCAAGATTCACAGTGGGCTTTGACTGTGGAAGGAATGAAAGGTCTGCAGAGCATCGCCAAACAGAAGCTGCATCGTGTCCGGGAAATTATGGCTTTGGCGAGACAATGCTACCTCAAAGTTTTGACTGGAGCGGAGAACGTCCTTCAAATCTTTTCAGATGTGTACTCCGACAGTGACTCTGGCTCTGACCTTGAGGATCTGGAGTGAACAGGAAGTGAAAATGGTTGTGATGTTGTGTTCAATAATAAAATAGATGTTGAACTCGTGTTTGCTGTGTGTAGGTATATATGACAACATCCTGAAAATTACGCTTAAAAGGTGCACAAAGATTTGTGGCACATTGCACAAACATCAAATAGTAAATATTTTGCTTGGATGTAATGCATACATGCATGCTGTAAGTATAGTAATGGATTAGTGATGGCAATTGTATTGATAAAATATGCAAAATATGGAATGTGGTTAACTTGTAGAAGGTGTTCAAGTAAGGTTCTCGTGGCACACACCGTAACAGTATATAAAAAAACATTGCATTTAAACATACCATACTGTAGGCTACTTTACTAGTGTCGTCCGTAGGTCAATCACAAACCATATAATAATAATAATAAATTAAATTTATATAGCGCTAAATATGCAACCCGGTATCACGCGATTGCGTGCTCCTGCACACGAACGTTAATCTATTGAAGCGTGTTCCAGACCACGATAGTCCGACTTTTTGCGTGCTACACAGAACGAAATGTAAACCAATGCATTCTGAATGGGAGTGTTCTCAGACAATTAACGTGCTCCACAAAACGGTACGAGAGAGAGAAAGAGAGAGAGGGAGGGACAGAGAGAGAGAGAGGCTTCAGAAAGGGTGTGCGCAGATAGCACAGTGTACCCTAGTTATGTGTATGCCAAAACAACAAATGCTATATATATATATATATATTGCCTAATTATATATATTGCCTATTTATATATGTATAGGCTATATATATAATTAGGCTATAATTATATTATTTAGCGAGTAATGAGACAATCTATAGCCAAATTGTCGAAGATGCCTGAGAATCTCCGGGGATATAAGCATGGGAAATTGGCGAATCAGACCCATGAACCTATAAAGAAAGACGTCATCTCAAGCGGGAGAGAACGTTTGCGGTGCTGGTTTGTGTCACGTAAGTACAGGGCTCTCGTGTCTCATGCATTCGGCGTGAGACACACGCAATTCAACCCATGCACACGCTCGAACCTGGTCTCACGAAAATACGTGACACTGTCACGTTATTTAATCTATTGAAACGTGATCAGGGACACGTAGGCCTATTTTCTAAATTTTTAATTCAATTGGAAGTAGGCTATTTGTCGTGTCACTAAGCATGACTTCCAAACAAAGGTTCTTTCCGGGAGCGTTCTCCCTAATGTCCCTTATGGAGCTCCATAGAGATCATTCATTGTTGAAAATTGTCTGTGATAACTATCAAATGACAGCTTTTGGCCACCCGTTTCTACTTAAAATTGTCTGTGATAACTAGGGATGGGAAAAGAATTTCACGATTCCGATTCCGATTCTGCTTATCGATCCGATTCCTTATCGATTCTCTTATCGATTCTCATTGGGTGAGAAAATAAGTATAAATGTGTTTGTTTGCATTACATCTCTTTAATATCTGATCAGAAGTGCTTCTAGTATTAGGAAATTGTACATTTTCAAATCAATTGGTCTAGACGACAAAATATATCGCTTTTTTAGCCCAAATGCCATCATTATGTGCCATACAACTAAAAACACAGACTGAAAACAGCCAAGTAAGAGCTTGTGCCTTTTGGAATTCTAACAGTGCTCATTTGCATTCAACTTGTAACAAAATTAAACTGACATAAACAAAATGAAGCATTGATTAGACAGAGATTTATTAGATGGGCCTACCTAATAAACCGTTGGAACACACAAGACCGGAAACCATAGCAATGCCGGTAAACAAACCCCGAGAAGCCCAATCCCTATGAGAGCTCCCCACGCTACGGCCATCCGGAGGCGACAGAGCTGTTGGCCGTGATATTATATATACAATTATAATATAGTATATAATATATTATATACTATTATATATAGAGATCCGGGAGTCGCAAACTGCAACAATCACTTTCTCCTCCATGGTTCAGGGATCGCTGTCCCTTTAAAGATTACGAGCGTCTCATGACGTCAGAGCCCATGCGGGATTTGTTTACATTCAGCACGTTTTGATTTCCTGTTTCTCTCTTACTAAATAAACGAGTCACACAACTGTGTGCTCAACGTGCGAAATTGTATCCCTCACTTATTGCAATTTCCACAGGGTTATCATTAATATTGATGTGTAGGGGTTGATTATAACTCGTGAATAATATTGTTTAGACCACGCGTATTTCTGGGGGAATACGCGTGTTCTGATTGGCTGCAGTGCGTGCATTAACTCCTGATATAGCCCTACAGACACCTGCTTAGTAGTTCCAGTCAATGTTTAGATTCTCTGCCCGAGCCCGACGCGGGCCGGGTCGGGCCGATATTTCCCACCACTATACTCGGGCCGGGCCTTTGATCGAGCGTTTTTATTTTTATTTTACCATTGGTTTATTGCCCTAATCTGAGGAGAAATATATGCCATAAACAGAAATATTATAGGCCTTTATTACACGGGTCTTCTCAATGCCGTGGAACGCTCCGTTCACTTGCATGGGTAGTAGTCCAGTGACTTGTCTCCCTCAGCTTCTTCCGTTGCGTCACCGTCTTTGAGGACAAATTATTTCTCTGCTGATCAACAATACGAGTAGCCAAAAGACTTGTATCCCCCCCCCCCCTTAAATAAATACTATGGCAGAATTATTATTATTATTATTATTCTCATTCAACTTGAACATGTGTTTTTACAGTAGAGTGGTGGAGGGATGACGTATGTTGGCCAACCCGGAAGTGAGCGTCGCCCTGGATTCCCTCAACAAAAAGCCAACGGGTTTTGCCATTGGATTTTGGATTATTGCAGAAACATTTGCATCTTTGAAGCACCTCCTCAAAAACTGAAAATGTCCTGTTCGATGATCCAAAAGAAGCAGGATCATTTGCCGACGGACTGGAGTGAGTTTAGTCTTAAATTCACAATCCAGAGTAGAGGTAAGAAGATGACGTTTTTCTTTTTCTACACCCCCACATTAAGACTGTTAAACTCGTTTTTTATTTCAAATAACAGACAAAGGCAATGACTGGATGTTAAACATGTATTGGGAGAGGATAACTTTTGTGAAAGTTATTTCTGAAATAATGTTGGGCAAAATAACCTGCTGAGTACATCACATGTACATTACAAATATAGCTAACTAACCCAACGAACACAAAACACAAACATGATAATATAGTCAGGTCAAGGCCAGAGCCGAAGGCCCCATTTCCCAGGCAAATTGTTGACACTCAGACAATGCACCAGTCATCCTCAAGAACGGGAGAGCCACATTAATTTATCACACAGGAGACACCTCGAAGCTCTCCCCCACTAGAAGGAACACATGCAGATACTAGGGGCCTGAGAGCCACATTAATTTATCACACAGGAGACATTTTGAGAGCTCTTCCCCGTTAGGAGGAACCAAGAGATACACCTGCCCATACCAGGGCCTCAGAGCCACATTAAATTATCACACACGAGACACTTCGGGGGGCACTCCCCCGTTTTAATTTATCACACCGGAGACACGAGGAGCTCTCCCCGTTAGGAGAAGACCCAGGGCCTGGGAGCCAAGGTGCAGCAAAAACACACAGAACCGCACACACCTCAAACGCACACACCTCATCGAGAGGAGGATACAGCATAAGACTGCATCACACAGGGACTCTTCATCTTCTTCTGAAGCAGACCTTCCATGGAGGCGAAGCTCCGGACGAACCATCAGCGCTGATTAGGGACTTAGACATATTCGATTTCTCACGCTTTATGACTCTGTATAACCGTTGCCACTTTACTTAATAAATCCAAGGTCCTCGTGCCGACAGACTTTATTACCTCTCCGTCTCATTTCATCTGGTCCAGTAACTAGACAGACCGTTTTTCCCCACAATAAGCAATTCTCCTATCCACTCAACAAATTGGGGGACGATTCCGGTGTTTTGAGCATTGGGCCCCCTTTCTGGTTTGTTTGAGGTGGAGTGGGTGGCGCCGGGATTTGGGCTGTTGGTCCTTTCTCGGGTGTTTGGCTCGTTTTGGGTCGCCCCTACCTGCTTCGCGGTGGCTGTCTGTGTGGGCGTACGCGGACCTGACGGCCCGGCGGCCCTGCTGGGTTTGCTGGGCTGCCGGGTTTGTGTGTGCCCGCGTGGACGGCCATCGTGGGGCGGGCGGGGGCGATTCTGGGTGGGCCGGGTGCCCGGGGGGGGACTGGCGGTCCGGGTTTCGGTGTCGCCCGCTCTGTTTCGTCCTGGGCGGACCGGAGGGGGGGCTCAGTGTTCGGACTACCGGAATTGCCCTTTAAGGAACATCCAGACATCAGTGATCAAATATAGAATAACAGCATAATGAGCAGTAGTAGCAAGGGGGCGGGGGGGTAGGGAAAAGAAGGGGATATGATTTCACTGAAGACAAGAGTTCCAGGGGCCAATACAAGAAGGATTCGATTCTTCTTCTTTTTTTCTTCTTTGTTTGATTTAGCCTGTTCTTGTTTTTCTCTGGCCCATTAAGAGTAAAGGGGTAGATGTCATGGATTATAATACCATGGCTGGGGTGGGTTAATGTATTTTGTGTAAATTGTGTTTTTTGTTTTTATTCTTTTGTTTTATGTTTAATAAAAGCAGCAACAGTACCTATAGGACAAATGTATATAATTGCAGATAGTTTGTATGGACCTCACCAACCATCATGTCAGATATGAAAATAGACTCATGGAACATTAAAGGCATTGGGAATCCTATCAAAATAATTTTTTTTTTATCTATTGTTGGGAAAAATAACCTGCTGAGTACATCACATGTACATTATAAATATAGCTAACTCCTACCCTAGCCTGATGAGCACATCACATGGACACATTATAATATAGTCGACTCTTGCTCTAAACCCAACGAACACATAACACAAACATGATAATATATAGTCAGGTCAAGGCCGGAGCTGAAGGCCCCATCTCCCAGGCAGGCAGATGGTGGACACTCAGACAATGCACCAGTATCATCTCCAGAACGGGAGAGCCACATTAATTTATCACACAGGAGACATTTTGAGAGCTCTTCCCCGTTAGGAGGAACCAAGAGATACCTCTGCCCATACTAGGGGCCTGAGAGCCACATTAAATTATCACACACGAGACACTTCGGGGGGGCACTCCCCCGTTTTAATTTATCACACCAGAGACACGAGGAACTCTCCCCGTTACGAAGCTCTCTCAGGGCCTGGGAGCCAAAACACACAGAACCGCACACACCTCAAACGCACACACCTCATCGAGAGGAGGATACAGCATAAGACTGCATCACACAGGGACTCTTCACCTTCTTCTGAAGCAGACCTTCCACGGAGGCGAAGCTCCAGATGAACCATCAGCGCTGATTAGGGACTTAGACATATTCGATTTCTCACGCTTTATGACTCTGTATAACCGCTGCCACTTTACTTAATAAATCCAAGGTCCTCGTGCCGATAGACTTTATTACCTCTCCGTCTCATTTTATCTGGTCCAGTAGCTAGACAGACCGTTTTTCCCAACAAGAGCTTACCTAGGGTGACCAGACGTCCTCTTTTTCCCGGACATGTCCTCTTTTCGAGACCTAAAAAATGCGTCCGGCAGGGATTCCAAAAACGTCCGGTATTTTGCCTCGTCGCAAAAAAATAAAATAATATTATTGTTATTATTATTATTTATTTTTTTGCCTCGTCGCATATTTGTGTTTCTGGGTCTTTCACATAACCTACTAGTTATTACCATTGTATATGTCTATGGTTATTACGGCCTTCCAAGTTCTGGAAATGGTATCTCCCTTACGTTCCACCTTCTTGCGCGAGCTGACTGTAGAGAGAGTCTGTCATTGGGCGACCGATCTCAGGGTTGCCAGAGCCACGATAATTATCCTCCAAATACGACCATTTTGGGCCTTTGGTACGTTACTTTGCCATTTCCAATCTGGCAACATTGAGCACCTTGCCGCTTCCACTCTGTTTACAACAGCACATTACATCTGCAGCCATGCCTAAACGTAAATGTAAGTTCACGGACGAACTAAAGAAAAAAAAAAAAGTTATATATTATTTAGAATATTGTATTTGTTATCATTATTGCTTGAATATATGAGGAGGACTGAAAAGTTTCTAATTTTCTTATTTTAATGTGGCCATATAAAGATTTTATTATTTAGAATGTTTTATTTGTTATCATTATTGACACATTTAAATGCCACAAAAAAGATTTGTTTTACATTTGCACTTTGCAATTTTGTTAAAGTTCAATAAATAGATGTTCATATTGTCATTTCATTTGTGACATTTGTATGCATTCACATGGTCATGGTGCGGCATGCTATCCACTACAACAAACAAAAAACAGTAATAATAAAAATAAAATAAACAAAACAGAAACAAGATGAGATACTAACCCTATAATATACATAAGCAAAGGCAGCATGATCAGACAATTAACCAGTTGTAAAGTATTTGTGTGTGCACTGTTGATTTGATTTGAGCCGTTGTTTAAGTTCTCTGTTAAAAGTGTTGATGTTAGTCTCTAGTTTTAGACTAGTGGGCAAGAGGTTCCATAGTTTTGCCCCCTTTGAAGAGAAAACAGACTGACCGAAAGATGGGAACAAGACAATCACCATTGATGGAGGCTCGTGTATCGGCCCGACGAGAGCTCTGACGTCTGATTGCCAATTCAGACAGCAGTGGTGACACATGATTATTTACACACTTGAAAAACAATTTAAGACTACTAAAATTAATAAAGTTATCAAAGGTGAAAAGGTTGTGTTTTTTTAGAATGCCACAGTGATGCCATCTCATGGGTTTCCGGTCCATGACTTTTATTGCCTGTTTGTATATTGAAAAGATAGGTTTTAATGCGGTAGAAGAAGCTTGTGACCATGATGTGATACAGTATGACAAATGAGAAAAAATCATAGCGTGCATAAATAATCTTTTTTATGAAGCGGAAACAGTTTAGATTTAGTTTGACCTTCTTCAAACATACTTAATCTGCGTAACAAATTTTAAATTCTTATCCAGGATAATGCCCAAATATTTTACTTCATTTACTGATTCAATTAATTCATTTTTGATCCGTACCTCAAAAACATTGTTGATAGGCCTATTACGGATGGAGAAGCACATAGAGATGGTTTTCTTCACATTAATGGTCAACTGAGACAGCTCAAGCCATTTTGAAATGCTGAGTAATGCTTGTGTCAAGTGCTCACCTGCTAAACTGGGTGTTTTACTGGACACGTGGATAACAGTGTCATCAGCATACATTTGGCAGTTGGACCCCGGACAGCAATTTGGTAGGTCATTGATATACATAGAAAACAACAGTGGACCAAATACAGACCCTTGCGGTACTCCCATGCTGTTGGCACGCAGATGGGACCTGACCCCATTGACCCTGACACATTGCTCTCTCCCCTCCAGGTAAGATGTAAACCACTTCAGAGCTTCTGATGACATTTTGAACTGTTTTAACTTGTACATTAGAGTACTGTGGTCTACCGTGTCAAAGGCCTTTTTTAGGTCTAGGAACACTGCCCCAACAACATTTCCTTTATCCACTGAAGCTTTTGTGTTTTCAAGCAAATAACAATTAGCTGTTTCAGTTGAGTATTTCTGTCTAAACCCAAACTGCTGTGGATGAAGCAGCTGGTTAGACTCTAAATGTTCCATTAGCAGGGTGTCCGCGGAGGTCTTAAAAGTCTTAAAAAGTATTAAATTCATTTTTCTAAATTTAAGGCCTTAAAAAGTCTTAAATTCGTCAAAAATGTCACATGCTGGTCTTAAATTTATAACTCGGAGGTCTTAAATTTGTCGGGGCAGGGTTATTTAATTTTTTTTTTTTCGCGGGACTTTTCGGGAAGGAGATGTACGAGAGGCTACTTTCTTGCTAGCTGCATATATAAACGGATGTCTGCGCGCTTGCTAGCTAGTCTGCAACAATGGGGAAATGGAAGACGTCCGTTTCCGAGGTTGGCTAGCGTCCGTTGCCAACCCAGAACAGGCCAGATGCATTCCGTGCAAAAGTAGCCTACATTCAAGCTCGGCACCATGGGGATTAAGGCTGTCGTCAGCCATATGCAGAGCCAAAAACATAAAACCTCTGCCAGGAGCCACACACAGACCCCAGCCATTTCTACGTTTTGCATCTCTGCCCCGGCGCCACCGCCGCAGACGGTCCGCGCTGCTAGCACTGACCTGAGGGTAGCATTTGGTGCGACACCAACACTGAAAGCGGAGGTGTTGTGGATTCTAAACACAGTGGTCAAGCACCAGTCCTACAACTCGAATGAGGGGATAGGAGATCTCTTCGGTTTGATGTTCCCTGACTCTCAAATCGCGAGCACCTTTACTGCTGGAAGGGACAAAACGGCGTATATAACTCGCTTCGGACCAGCGCCTTTCATCCGAAACGAGCTAATCTGCAGCGTCAACAAGGCTGCTTTTGTTTTGATATTTGAGACGTTGAACCACGCCACTAAAAGCAAGCAACTTGACGTGCACGTCCGATATTGGGTCGGAGATCGAGTGCATTCCCGGTACTTGGGCTCACAATTCATGGGGCCCCACATATATGGGGGTAAAAGGGATGATGATACATAATATTTTTTAGACAATATGCAGAATCTTTTCACTTACGAATTAACACGGTTGGCTATTTTTGCCAGCACGCCACCCTAGCCATATTATGGGCAACCGTGTTCCCCTTGGCTGTGATTTGAACTTTGAATTCCTCGTAGGAGTTCATGATAATACATTGCTCGCCTTGGATGAAGTACACCGCTCTTTCGCGATTTATTTTGCATAAGGGTGAGTCAAATGACGCGAGAAACGCCCCTTTTATGTGAACGCGCATTGAACCTAAAGCGGATAACCTGGTTCAACTAATTGAATCTAAAGTGAGCGTCTTGGTACCATTTAACTGTGATTGCGAGTTGCGGCTCTGTCGAGCCAGGTTTTCCCAAGAAAGCCTGGGTATGTTCAACGAGGTTCGTAGTATACCCCCCAGGTCTTACTGAAGGCATTTATTTAATGGTGAAAATATTATTAATCAGTGGCGTAAATATCGACGGTGCAACCGGTGCAGCTGCCCGGGGACCCAGACGCTGTCACCCCCCTCTCAACAACTCACAACTTCGGTGCACCATAAATACGTGCTGGTGCACCCAAATTAAAAATGTAGGCGCACCAGTGCACCCAAGGAAAAAGTTAGTCTGGAGCCCTGGGGCCGTATTCACAAAGCATTTTATCTTACCGCTAGGAGTGCTCCTAACTCGCGCTAAAACATTTTACGTAGGAGTTTTTTCTTAAAAGTTATTCACAAAGCCGCTGAGACCTACTCTTACTAAGGATAAATCACAAAGAGTGAACTAAGAGTGACGCGCCGTTGCTATGGATTACGTCAATTCTCGTGCACGAGTTTAGAGGCGGTCAGTTCGGTGATTGGTTGTTCAGACGAGCCCACTGAATCACCGAAAAACAAGGAAATAGCCTAGGCTAGAAATGAGTTCCTATTAAGTAGTTATAGTGCAGTTAGCAGAATACACGCATGATGACAAGTTTGTGCAGACCACGATAATGACGTTGTAGCCTGCACGTTCAATAGAGAGAAAGCAAACAATAAAAATACGTTGCATTAAATCACGGAGGCAATTAAAACACCCTGCAAACTATTATCTAATTAGCATATTTCCTTTAAATAAAAGCCCATACCGGAATTCAAGTCTCCCTATCATGATGGATGATGAAAAAGTGAAACGCAAGCGAAAGGCCAATTGGTCCCAAGACCAATTACTACTACTTTCCCAGTTTGTGCTGGAGCGGAGGGTGGTAATAAAGGGTAGATTCGGGGCTGGAGTGACCAGCAAGAAGAAGCGGGAGGCATGGGAAGAAATTTGCGTTAACATCAATGCTTCCTTCCCTGCTGTGTGTCGCTCTACCGATGAGTGCGAAAAACGCTGGTATGCCCTGCAATCACAGTGTAGGTTCGAAATTGCCGACTATAAAAGAGCTGTCGCGGCTACTGGTAAGTCCATTATTAACATTGCTTGCCTTCATTTGGGAAATGCATTTGCATGTCTTAAATTTACAATTAACAAAGGCTACAGTGATATGAAACGTGAATAAAACTGAAATTTAATTTGTAGGAGGAGGACCTGCACCAAAGCCGTTGTCCCCGGTCGCATCGGTGGTGTACGCCGTCCTAGGCTCGGACATAAGTATAACTGGCCTTGAGGGTGCAGCTGATCCTGCAGTCGATTTGCTAAAGGAGATTGAGGGGTATGTATGCAATGATTGCAATAGGCTCCATGAAAAACCTTTCTGTTTAATATTTACAGAAGAATTACAATGTGCAACTGGTCAACCCACTTCCCAAAAATGTGTGACAAATTATATATATATATTCCCCACAGGAGAAATGAAGAACAAAGTCCTGCTGCAGCTGCAGCATCACATCAGACAGCTCTTCCTCTTCTCCCCCTCCTAGCCCTTCCTCTGCCAGCTCTCCCTCTTCCAGCTGCACCTCCTCTCACAGCTCGTCCTCTTCCAGCTGCACCTCCTCTCACAGCTCTTCCTCTCCCTGCTCTTCCTCTTCCAACTCTCCCTCTTGGTGCACCCACTGGCTCTCCTCTCCCTCTCACTGTTGGAGAAGAAATTGAGGCTGGAAATGAGGGTTTTAAAAAGGCAAAGAAAGGTCCTCAAAGCGAAAGAGCGGCTTATAAAAATGAAGACTGAATATTACTGTCTTAAGATGGAAAAATTGAAGAATTGAAAGAAAATAAATGTTTTGAACTACACAAATGTGTGTTGACTGATTTGTGCCAAGGTATTTACCTAAAATGTGTATTCACAAAGTGATCCCTAAATGCCAGTCCACTCGGTTCCACAGGGCCAAATTCCTCGTCATGTTGATCGCCATCATCATTGTGGAGAATGGCACATACAGTGATTACTGTGCTTGCCCTCTCTGGGGTGAGGCGAATTTTGCCGTGGAGGACATGAAACCGACGTTTCATCTGCCCAATTCCTCTCTCCACCACATTTCGTGTATGTTTGTGTGCTCTAAGGAAAACAGTTAACAATAATTAATATGGATTCAACAAATAGGCCTAAAAGGCGTCAAAGAGCCAATACGATGTGTTTTACGCATAGGACTAAGCGTAATCTGCGTAATCACTTACATGTTATACGTTAACTGTGCTCCCGGTTGTGGATTGAGGTAGGGTGTCAAGAGCCACGTCTTGCAGGGATAGCCACTGTCACCCAGCAAGTGACACCCAACTGGTACATGGTGCCTCTCAAAAAGCTGCCTCAGACCGCTCTCCGTTAAAATGCGCGAATCATGGGTAGCTCCAGGCCACTTTGCAACAACATCCAGTATGTTAAAATTTGCATCAAAAACAACCTGGGTGTTGATGGAATGCACCTTCTTTCTATTGACGAACGCGTCCTCGTCATTTGATGGCGCGATTATTTTTATGTGCGTCCCGTCAATAACACCGACCACACCGGGCATACCTGCAATTGCCATGAAGTTGGCTTTGATCCTGTGTAAATGTTGAATGTCCAAAGGAAACCGGATAAACTGTTGGATTATATGTGGTCTAGAGAGCGCGTTGATGGTTTGGTTTATGGCACGGCTGACTGATGGTTGCGATATTCCAAAATCGTCGGCATTGCAAAGTTGCATTTTCCCTGTTGCTAAATAGCGCAGTGTTGCCAAACATTTTATTTCGGGACTAATTGGATTGTTTCTGTTAGTCGGGGATGTTATTGCATCCCGCACTAACTCCACAACAATTTTAATGCCCTCACGATTAAGCCTATATCTCTTTATCAACTCACAGTCTTCCATTGTCTCCAACACATTTCGTCTCGCAGCCATTTTGCGATCCTTTGTGAATAGGTCTTAGTGAGTTAGGAGTCCTCTCGAGGACTTTTAAGCTCTCCTAGACTTAGGTGCTACTTTTAGGCCTAAAATGCTTTGTGAATTGCTCTTAGTGAAAAAAGTTAGGAGTCCTAAATTTAAGAGTGACACGCCCATTATTTTTAGGAGTTACTCCTAAATTCGCCAGTTAGGACCTACTTTTAGCCCTAAGATCCTTTGTGAATACGGCCCCTGGAGTATCACTTTATGTTCAATAAACAGACAGAAAGTAAACTTGAATGAGTCTCATTGAGTGACACACATGCTATGCTTGGGTTGTAATACAGCGGGATCCCCCCCCACCATCGCGGGTTTAAGGTCTTAAATTTCATTCAAGGTGGTATTAAAAAGGTCTTAAAAAGTCTTAAATTTGACTTGCTGAAACCTGCAGATACCCTGATTAGTTGCTCAGCTATAATTTTCTCCAGAACCTTTGAGACAACAGGGAGGATAGCAATAGGCCTATAATTACTCGCTATGTTCTTGTCTCCTGGGGCCGTATTCACAAAGCATTTTATCTTACCGCTAGGAGTGCTCCTAACTCGCGCTAAAACATTTTACGTAGGAGTTTTTTCTTAAAAGTTATTCACAAAGCCGCTGAGACCTACTCTTACTAAGGATAAATCACAAAGAGTGAACTAAGAGTGACGCGCCGTTGCTATGGATTACGTCAATTCTCGTGCACGAGTTTAGAAGCTGTCAGTTCGGTGATTGGTTGTTCAGACGAGCCCACTGAATCACCGAAAAACAAGGAAATAGCCCAGGCTAGAAATGAATTCCTATTAAGTAGTTATAGTGCAGTTAGCAGAATACACGCATGATGACAATTTTGTGCAGACCACGATAATGACTTTGTAGCCTGCACGTTCAAGAGAGAGAGAAAGCAAACAATAAAAATACGTAAAAGAAAATAAATGTTACGAACTACCCAAGTGTTGACTGATTTGTGCCAAGGTGTTTACCTAAAATGTGTTTTCAAAGTGATCCCTAAATGCCTGTCCACTCGGTTCCACACGGCCAAATTCCTTGTAATGTTGATCGCCATCATCATCATCATCATCATCGTCGTCGTCTGGCTGTGGAATGTTCCTCCGCTTGCAGAGGTTGTGTAGAATGGCACATACAGTGATTACTGTGCTTGCCCTCTCTGGGGTGAGGCGTATTTCGCCGTGGAGGACATGAAACCGACGTTTCATCTGCCCAATTCCTCTCTCCACAACATTTCGTGTATGTTTGTGTGCTCGCAAAGAGCCAATACGATGTGTTTAACGCATAGGACTAAGCGCAATCACTTACATTTAACTGTGCTCCCGGTTGTGGATTGAGGTAGGGTGTCTAGAGCCACGTCTTGCATGGATAGTCACTGTCACCCAGCAAGTGACACCCAACTGGTACATCTCAAAAAGCTGCCTCAGACCGCTCACCATTAAAATGCGCGAATCATGGGTAGCTGAAGATCCAGGCCACTTTGCAACAACATCCAGTAGGCTATGTTAAAATTTGCATCAAAAACAACCTGCGTGTTGATGGAATGCACTTTCTTCCTATTGACGAACACGTCCTCGTCTTTTGATGGCGCAATTATTTTTATTTTTTATAAGTTATATATATTTTTTTATAACTTTATAACATTTTATTTCGGGACTAATCGGATTATTCCTGTTAGTCGGGGATGTCATTGCATCGCGCATTAACTCCACAATAAATTGAATACCCTAACATTTCGTCTCGCAGGCATTTTAAGATTCTTTGTGAATAGGTCTTACTGAGTTAGGAGTCCTCTTGAGGACTTTTAAGCTCTCCTAGACTTAGGTGCTACTTTTAGTCCTAAAATACTTTGTGAATTGCTCTTAGTGAAAAAAGTTAGGAGTCCTAAATTTAAGAGTGACACGCCCATTATTTTTAGGAGTTACTCCTAAATTCGCCAGTTAGGACCTACTTTTAGCCCTAAGATCCTTTGTGAATACGGCCCCTGATTTATAAACAGGGGTAACTATTGCAGTTTTCCAGCTTTCTGGGAATATTTAGGTTTGTATAGACAGGTTAACTAAGTAAGTGATTGGCTCCAACAGGTGGCTCTGATGTTTCTTGATTAATGCAGCATGAAGATTATGAATATCTTTTGACTTGGAGTTACTCATGTTTGTGATCACCTTTTTAACTTTATCATGAGATACCAATTTAATATCAAAGGAGTCAGAGTGAGCATTGTCAAATTCTTCAGTAGATGACTCTGTAGCTTTAAAATTACTTGCCAGCTCTTGCTCCCCACGCTACGGCCATCCGGAGGCGCACAGAGCTGTTGGCCGTGATATTATGTATACAATCATATTATATTATATAATATTATATATAGAGCTCCTGGAGTCGCAAACGGCAACAATCTCTTTCTCCTCCATGCTGCAGTTCACTCCGGACTGCACTGCACTGAGTTTGACGGTTGAACGCTGATTGGCTGTTACGTTACACATGTCACTCAGTTGTCACGCTGTTGAACGCTGATTGGCTGTCATCACGCGAAATTCGCGTCAAAGTTGAAAAAATTCGCCCGATACGCGACTCTACATTCACTTTGTATGGGATCTTGTCACCCCGTTGCGTTTGGTGTGAAAGCTCAATGCGCTTCTTCCTCGGCGGCGCCATGTTTGCTGCGTCAGAGTGAGCATTGTCAAATTCTTCAGTAGATGACTCTAGCTTTAAAATTACTTGCCAGCTCTTGTACAGACTCAATAAAAAAGCTATTAAAAACATTTGCAATGGACTCATTACTATGGATAAAACTATCACCTACTTTCAGACTTCTTATTTTGGGGTGCTTATGCTTGCTGGAGTTGGTTAGTTTGTTTATATGCTGCCACAGTTTTGAACTATTACCATTGGCCTCTTCAATGAGTTTAGAGAAGTAATTTGTCTTGGCCTTTCGTAATTCAGACGCTACTTTGTTCCTCAAGCCTGTAAAGATAAGGTGGTCAGTATTGTTTTTTGTTGTTAAAGACCTTTTAAGAGCAAGATCTCGCTTTTTAATGATCTGAAGGATATCACTGTTGACCCATGGAAGAGATAATTTCTTGGGTCTGCTTTTCCAGGTTTGTGTGTATTTATCAATTAGATCACTTATCATTAGAATTAAATTTTCTGTTTCGTTGTGGTGCACTGTCGCGTTTTTTGAAGAAAGTAGTCCAATCCTTGGTCGCTTTTAACTCTTTTGTTTGTTAAAGTAGGCCTATTTCGGTATAGTAACTATGAAGCAAAAGGGAGGGAATTGTATCTAACGTGTGTGAGAGAAATACCGTGCGCTACTTCGAGCCCCGGGCTTAGACCGAGTCTCTCCGCGGGTCTGCCTATCAGCTCTGGCCTCAATCTGAACTCCGTCCTGGCTTCGATCAAGTGGGCGTGGCCTATGTGAAGTGGGTGTGGTCGTTGTGACGTAATGGCTCCGCCCTCCTCACCTGTCTAAAGGTGCTGCCATCTGTGGCTGGAGTATTTATTGCAGCTTATGTGTTCGATCCTGCTTCCTAGTGGCTATGTGAGGGTAATGCAGCTTGTGTGTTCGATCCTGCTTCCTAGTGGCTATGTGGGGGCAGCTTATGTGCTTAAAATACGCAACAAACCCTCCTTGGTTATTTTAGATTACAATACTATAAGAATTTAATTCATAAACACCATATACCACACCGAAAACATGGTCAAAGTAGGAAAAATCATCAACACCACCGACCATAGTGGAGATCAACCACAACGCGTGGGGCCTGCCCACAATTCCGACGCCTCATTGTTCCGACGTCTAATGGTCCGAAATATTTCCCATTAGATCGACATGCCACTATGCCGACAGTTCAATGTTACGAAAACGGAACCCATTGGTTCGAGGGGCCGTTTGTCCGACTTTTCAAAAAGGAGGGCGCATTAGGACGACGGTTCAATATGCCGAATAGGCCTACATATAAAGAGTTTTATACCTCTCTCTCTCTCTCTCTCTCCAATATTCATTGTGAACGTGATATGTAGGCCTAGGTTGTATTTCGGTGCATAGTGTGTGAGAGATTTATTAGATGGGCCTACCTAATAAACCGTTGGAACACACAAGACCGGAAACCATAACAACGCCGGTAAACAAACCCCGAGAAGCCAAATCCCTTTGAGAGCTCCCCACGCTACGGCCATCTGGAGGCGCACAGAGCTTTTGGCCGTGATATTATATATACAATTATGTTATATAATATACTATTATATATAGAGCTCCGGGAGTCGCAAACGGCAACAATCACTTTCTCCTCCATGCTGCAGTTCACCCCTGACTGCACTGCACTGAGTTTGATGGTCGAACGCTGATTGGCTGTTACGTTACACATGTCACTCAGTTGTCACGCTGTTGAACGCTGATTGGCTGTCATCCATAGCCGCGGGAACGTATTCTCAGCAGGGGGTGCTGAAAAAAAAAACTCAGCCTGCACTAGACTCGCAACTCGCTACATTGATAAAAAAGATATATAGCAGCGCAGCTCAATTACACCAGTGCATGCGCGCACAGTCGAAAATCGATCGTTGTGTTCACACCGTGTTTCACATCCAGCTGCTCACAGAACAAGTTTAGCGCACCACCGCTCCCCTCACACTTTTTCATATAACTTTTTTTCAACACTAGGTCATATGAGCATTAAATAAATGCTGCGTCTCAAAATGCCTTGGACAGCAGCGAGGCAATACGGTACAGCGGGCGCTCACCTGACATTAAGCATTTCCTGGTGCATAATGTGACGCTTCAGAACCTAAAATCCCGTTTCTCCCCGTTGACACGACAACACATAACCGGCGTCTGCAGAAATCTCCACTTTGGCCGGAGTTTTTAGAAATGATCGTTTTCTGTGATAAGACAGAGCCTCAGACAGGGGGTGCTGCAGCACCCCTACTTCCCGCGGTACTGCTGCCTGTCATCACGCGAAATTCGCGTCAAAGTTGAAATATTTTTCTCTCCCAAAAAAATAAATTCGCCAGATACTCGACTCTACGGTCACTTTGTATGGGATCTTGTCGCCCTCTTGCGTTTGCTGTGAACGCACAATGTGCTTCTTCCTCGGCGGCACCATGTTTGCTGAATTCTGAACCCAAACAAAGCAGCGTGTGTGTGACATCATGACGTATCTGCCGCGACCGGAACCGATAAGCGTTAAGCAGGCTTGCTAATGATTCCGGTTCTGAACAAGAACCGGTTCTATGTCGTATAGGCTTCGCCTTTTAAGGCTATCGCTGGGTTGGGTTATCCCTAGGAGTGTGCCGTAGCACTGAAAAATTTGTAATCCCCGCCCACCAACAGCTTGAGCCTCAATTACGTCTGCAGGCCTCAACGACGTTCGCAGTTCGCAGATATAGGCAGGCGCCGGCGGACGTTCTGCTCCAATTTTCTCCAGGACGATCCTGTAGCATACTGGAGTAAATAAAAAGATATTATGGACTTGACGTCGAACGGCATCTCCAAGACATGTAACACAGGTTACATCTTGTCGTATGGCGCCCATGAGGTGTGCGAGGGCTGCCTTGGGAATGAACATGTCGTCTTGGCGCTCTCGCCGCTCTGCCTGTGGACGACAGACAGCGCAGAGCCGACACTGCCGCCGCCATTGCTGAATGGGCCGACGACGTTACTGTCCCGCTCAACGACGCCCTCTCTCTCCTTGTGAGCTCGGAGGCGGACGCATCTTCCGCTACGTATGGGCGGGCCGTCAATACACCTCGTGTCATTGGTCGAGCCAGTCCTTCATTGCTTTTAAAAAGGCGACCTCGCCCTGCTTACCAGCCCCGCCCACCTCCATCGCAGGCGGCGGCGAGCGACCGGCAAGAGCCTCGGGCAGTGGGCTCATGGGGCGATGTCCCGCCCCACAAGCGCCGACTATTACGGGGCAAGGGAGGAGCGTGTGACAGCGGGGAACACCTCTTTACTAAAGACGGCTGTTTTCTCCCCACACAGTTACAACCTGGTCTCACAGGAATCCGTGAAATGACCACGGACGCTTAACTCGAAATCCGTGGGATCATCAAGAAAACACGCAGATTTCCGTGATTTGCGCACGGAATTCGCTCCAATGCAAGTTAAGTATGAAGGCATTATTGTAGCAAAAGTCTTTAGCACCTGTAACTGCAGAATTTGAATGCGTACACTAAAGTCACAGTAAATTTGAAGTCGTATATATTTATTTTGCATGTGTACTCTAAAGTCACAAATGTGTAACAGTACATTTGTAGTCGTAAAAAAAATATAAATATTTTTTATACCATTGTAAACACAAAATAGGGTCTACGAGTACGCTAATCTGTGTTACAGGTGCACAAATCCTTTTGCTACAATTATTGCAGCGAAGTTGGTGCAAAACACATTCGCACACCCGTGTTTCATAATCTGAGAACATGCCCAAAAGGTGTGCATTCGTAAACCCAAATTTGAACAAATGCATCAGAAGTTTCACATCTGTGAACGCTATGTAAATTCTGCATTTTACAAAACCATTTTACAACTGCTCGAATCTGCTCCTGCAAGTCTCAGCTGTGGGGTTTTTTGCAGGTTGTTTTGCAACACCCCTAGGTGGTAAATGTGTAGCAAAAGTATTCGTATCCGTAGATGACAGAGCGTCCGTGAGCGGGACAAAATAGTCCCGCCCATAATTTCCTAATCCAATGAAAATCGCCGGCAGGGATGCATTTCTCAAATTACACTGGGACCCACCCCGTGCCAGCCATGGAGCTATAAAGATCGCAGCATACTCAGCACGGGATACGTTTATTTCTGGAGAAGTGAAGAGGGCGTCCTATTGAACGGAGATGGGTATCCTACATTATGTTAAATGAAATGACTTAGTTCAAGTGAATTCCCCCCAAAGTATTTCATTAACATGCCGCAAATGTCCTTGAATGTATTTTAATGGTCGCCATAACATAAATTCAGAAATGTTAATGCAATACTTTGGGGAGAATTCCCTTGAACTAAGTCATTTCATTTTACATAATGTAGGATACCCACCTCCGTTGCCCTCTTCACTTCTCCAGAAAGAAACGTACCCGCGCTAAGAATGCTGCGATCTTTATAGCTCCATGGCTGGCACGCGATGGGTCCCAGTCAGGGACGGCTGGTATAAATTGGCTAACAGGGCTAAGCCCTCTTACAGTGAAAATAAAAAAAATATTATTAAAAACTTAGAACATATTGTTTTACATTTTGGTAGAACCTAAAGGAGCAACAGCACCAAAAAGTGACAGAAAAACCCAGGATATATATATCTTCGTTTTTTTCCTGTGAATGGGCTAAATGTATTCAGCCCAAGCGCAGTAGCGTAAGCTTCCATTGACGTTTGATTGACAGGTGCCCTGACACGCCCCCTTCATATGCTTCCCATTTGGGCTAAATTAGTTTAGCCCAAAGGCTGACCTAGCACAGTAGCTACAGTACAGTGTCCTTCGACTAATCACAGCACAGTAGCGCAAGTGCAGTATGGCGGGCGTTAGCATGAAAATGAATGAAGTGGATTATTTACTTTCTAATCGGTTTTCTTTAATGTCTTTGGAGGAAAAATTGGAAGTGAAAAGATTGGGGACACATCAACCAAACGATGTACAGATTTACTGTCAGGAGTGCGGTCAGAATATGGCCGGTAATAGTGCATTTGTAAGCGGGTCAACTACGTTTCGTATCGAAACATTTAAAAAGCTGTCTAAATAACCCAACATGACGTGACAAGTGTGTAGAGATAGTGGCCCCTCTCCAAGCTGCATTTCAGCGACAGGCAGTAACAATAAGGTTCTCTAAGGAATCGGAAATGATCTCATTTAATGTTGCATACAACATTGCCAAAGAGGAGTTGCCATTCTCAATTTAAATCCGAAATTATTCTCATGAAGAGAAATGGATTAAACATCAACCCGACGTAGGCCTATAGCAATGAGATGGCATGTGCACAATTCATTGCAGTAGGCCTAATGGGCGACACCTTAAAGCAAAAGACAGCTGCGGACGTCGGAAACGCCACATAGGCCTACATGTCCTTCATGATTGACGGCGACACAGACGTCTCTACCAAAGAGTGTGTGATCGTCTACAGCCGCATTTTGCGCAAAGGGAGACCAGTCAACATTTTAATTGTGTAATACTTTAAGCACAAAATAAGTTTTATTTTGCTTAATGGTTTAGTTCGAAATGTTCAATTTCAGCTCAGTGAAGCACTTTAAACACCTTATTTTTCTTTTTATTTATAATTGTGCTTCAAATAAAGAAATGCCTTTCTCTACACCTTAATCTTGTTTAAAAATCATTCACATTATATGAAAGTTAAGAACAGAGATATAAAGGTGACCTCATGGCGTCTGGAGCCCTGTGAAGTATTGATAAATGTAATGCATTATTTAGCCCACCCACCCAAAATCACCACCAGCCGTCACTGTAATTTGAGAAATGCATCCCTGCCGGCGATTTTCATTGGATTAGGAAATTATGGGCGGGACTATTTTGTCCCGCTCACGGACGCTCTGTCATCTACGGATACGAATACTTTTGCTACACATTTACCACCTAGGGGTGTTGCAAAACAACCTGCAAAAAAACCCACAGCTGAGACTTGCAGGAGCAGATTCGAGCAGTTGTAAAATGGTTTTGTGCTCGCTCATTAAAATGCTGAATTTACATAGCGTTCACAGATGTGCAACTTCTGATGCATTTGTTCAAATTTGGGTTTACGAATGCACACCTTTTGGGCATGTTCTCAGATTATGAAACACGGGTGTGCGAATGTGTTTTGCACCAACTGCGCTGCAATAATTGTAGCAAAAGGATTTGTGCACCTGTAACACAGATTAGCGTACTCGTAGACCCTATTTTGTGTTTACAATGGTATAAAAAATATTTATATATTTTTTACGACTACAAATGTACTGTTACACATTTGTGACTTTAGAGTACACATGCAAAATAAATATACACGACTTCAAATTTACTGTGACTTTAGTGTACGCATTCAAATTCTGCAGTTACAGGTGCTAAAGACTTTTGCTACAATAATACCTTCATAGTTAAGGACTCTGATATTCCGTGGCACACACACAGATCCCCGTTTCAACGAGCGAGTCGACCACGGGCGCTTAACTCAAAATCCGTGGTGGTCTCACTGAAACACTTAAATTGTCTGTGAGGTGTCCACGGAATTTGCTCCAATGCAAGTAAATGACACTGATATTCCGAGGCACACACACGGATCCCCGTTTCAACGAGCGAGTCTACCACGGGCCACAGAACGGAATGTCCAACCATTCATTTTGAGTGAGTGAGTGAGTGAGTGAGAGAAACCCGGTATCACGCCAAAGCGCGAAATAGATACGTTGGTCCACCTCGCAAGACGTGTTCAGTGTCACGCTTTGCCTGACCAAAGCGTGAGGATTAGACGCTTTCTTCGGCTCATCTAAATGAATGGAGGAATAGCACCAACAGGGGGCGAGACGTTCTCCCAGCCTTTGATGAAATTGTTACGTAGCCTATATCAATTATAGCCTTTATTATCTGAATGGGAAATGCAATATCTTAGGACAGATACACCATTAAATGTGTTTCTAATGACATTTCTAGCGAGAAATATGCATTTTCCTTTAATCTTCAGTAAGTGAATGTGTATGATCTTTATTAATCTTTGTCTGAATGGGAAATGCAATATTTTAGGATCGATTCACCATTAAACGTGTTTCTAATGACATTTCTAGCGAGAAATATACTTTTTACTTGCATAATCTTCAGTCAGTGATTGTGTCTGACCTTTAGTTTTATAGATATTAGGACGATTTTATCGGCTCGCTTGCATGTTTCAACGACTTCAGGTTGCAAGGGACGCTGCTTTCACTAAACAGCTTGTGGTGGATTTTAACGAGATATAAACACTTCGACTAATTTAAGAGAGAGGAAAAGAAATCGAGGGGTCCGGAGCAAGTATTGACAGAGACTTTATTGCTACCCACAAGTAAGCATCAATAGAGCCGAGTGGGTTTGCAAAGACGCGGCTGGTTCACAAATTCCAGGGTCTTTTTATACACACACACGGAGCAGTTTCTTCTTGAGGCGTCCGCCCACAATCAATCATAAATCCGTCTTAACCTGAATGGTCAGCAATTGGTCAACAAAGATAGCCCAAGACACTAGGCTGAGGTCAGCACACCTTAACCCCGTAGCTTCCTGCTCCTATTTGGGGTTCCACCATCTGTTCTGACCTCAGACTCCCCGGCTTCAAGCTCTGGATCAGAATCCAGAGACACCTTAAAAGTTTTCCACCATTAGATAAACAGGCCTAATAATAATCATGGTTTACCATAGAATATAATCATTAATTTCTACCACAAATCTCCCCTTTTGTGACTGCTAAGATCACAACAAAAACATAACATTCGTTCAGGTCAGCACTACATTTGATCATCGTTAAAAACCTTTAAGCATGTTCAGGGCTCTATACCTGCATAATTCCCAGGAATTTCAACCTGTTGTTTAAGGAAAAAAAGATTTATCAAATATCTAACTAGAATTCACTCATCGTAATCATAACATAGTATTTTCAGCATGCATTGAAAATTAACATCAGAATATATGACATAAAAATATGAAACTCAAAAAACTGATATTTCAAAAAATAGGTAAAAATAATACAAATTAAAAATTAAGATCGTCTGCAAGCTTGCATGGATTTGGATAACTCTGATTATCTTTATGTATCGGTATGCTGTATAAATGTGGGGGGTTTGGGTTGTCCTATTTTATCAATTCTTATGTTCTCGTCTGGTCCGTATGCTCTCTTCCGTTTGTTTAGGTTATTATTTTCTAAGTTACCGACAACATCATTTATTGATGGTAGTATTGGTTTCAAATTCTCGGCATCTTTTCATAATTACGTTCCATGGCTCTCCGTCATATTTATTTTCAAGATATTTGTTATGGTGACTCGATCCTAACAGCAGAAAACATTTAGTTTAGATAGTTTATTTCGAACATGTGCGGGTAACACAACAAAGTGAACTGAAAAAAACAAAAACAAAAAACAAATCCAATGAGAATAGTGAAAACAACAATAACAATAGTCAGTATAAAAAGTAATAATGTGAACCCAACATGTCCGAAAAGGAGTAGGATGAAGCATATGCTTATTTAAACCTACCCCTTCTCCACTACTCAAGTAATAATCTAACTCCCCAAATATACATATCTAATAATACATATTTACAAACAAAGAAAATATAAAATAAATAGATTAAATAAACAAATACATAAGTCATTTATAATTCATGAAAACACCCGTTGTTAAAGCCCTTCTTCCTCCCTGTACCTTGTGAAAACCATATGTTTGAACCGCTTTTTAAACTGGATCATGCTTGGACATTGCTTGAGTCCCACACCCAGTCCGTTCCACAACCTCACTCCACAAGCTGAAAGACAAAAACTTTTTAATGTTGTTCGTGCCCGCTGATGTTTTAAATTGAACTCCCCCCTCAAGTATTGCCCCAAACCTCTGCACAGTATTGTAGATATGGTGAAATCAGTGAACAGTAGAGAATGTGGAGTGATTTGTGGTCCAGAATTTGTTTAGCTTTGCTCAGAACTGAAATGCTTCTTGACAGTTTGCTTTGTACATGTTTTATATGAGACTTCCAGTTTATTTTATCATCAATTGTTACCCCAAGAAACTTGATTTCATAAACCCTTTCAACGTCCACCCCATCTGTACTTGTGTATTCTTATTGTAATTGCCAAATAACATGAATTTTGTTTTACTTAAGTTTAACGATAATTTGTTTCTGTCAAACCACATTTTCAGTTTGCACATTTCAGTGTTGATCCTCCCCAGTAGTTCATGTAAATCCCCACCAGAACAAAAAATACTAGTGTCATCAGCAAATAATACTAATTTTAATGTTTCTGAAACTTTGCATATGTCATTTATGTAAAGTATAAATAGTTTTGGACCTAATACTGACCCCTGTGGGACACCACAAGCAATGTCCAAGCATGAAGATGAATGTTCCCCCAACTTCACAAATTGTTTTCTGTTACTTAAATAACTTCTCACCCAGTGCAATACTAACCCCCTGATCCCGTACCGTTCAAGTTTATTGATTAATATGTTATGATTAATTGTATCAAAAGCTTTTTTGAGATCTATGAATATTCCAACTGAATGCAGTTTGTGATCTATAGCGTTTGTGTTCTCCTCAATTGATTCTGTTAATGCCAGTGATGTAGAGCTGTTTGCTCTAAATCCGTATTGACAGATTCAGATTCTTTATTGTCCTTGTTTAACAGAGTTAATCAACGAAATTAAGTTTAGAGCATCACCACTGGCATAGTATATAAATATAAATATATTAATAAATAAAAAAATAAAAATAAAAAAAGATAAATAGATAAGTAAATAAATAACTAACAATAATAACTTGAATAAGAATGCAGCCAAGTCCAGTCCATAGTTGTGATGTGTGAGAGTGAGGGGGGTTGGGGGGCTGCAGTCCTGCAATAGATGGAAAATAGTGTTATATGAGTTATATGACCGAGGGGGTGGGGTGGGGGGTGCGGGGGCCAGGTTGTTCGTTCAGCAGTCTGACAGCCTTTGGATAGAGGCTATTGGTCAATCTGCTGGACCTGGAGCGGATGGAACGGTATCTCCGTCCGGAGGGCAGTCGCTGGAAGAGATCCTTTAGGATGTTGTTCACCCGGCGTAGGCAGCGGGAGGTGAAGACTGTGGAGATCTTCCCAATGATCCTCCCCGCAGCCTTGACCACTCTGTGGAGGGCCTCCTTTTCGGCCCTGGTGCAGCTGGAGAACCACACCAGGAGTCCGTAGGTGAGTACACTCTCTACTGCGCAGTGATAGAAGTTGACCATCAGTCCCTGTGGAAGTTTAGCCCTTTTTAGTTTCCGAAGGTAGAAGAGGCGTTGTTGTGCCTTACCCACGGCAGAGGTGATGTTGGTCCTCCAGGACAGATCGTCGGCCACAGTCACACCCAGAAACTTGAAGTTGGACACCCTCTCTACCTCCTCCCGCTAAATCCCTGATATCAGAAGTTTCATTAGTCTTACTTGCATCTAGAGTTGAATTTAATCTCCTAGTGGTTACCAATGAATTTATCCCATTATCTCTAACTGGAGGTTGATCTACTTCATCAGTTGCTGTGGTTACATTTACTTTGTCATTATCTGAAGATTTTAGTTGATTGCTTTGATAAATTTCCACGACCTTACCCAGTTGATTTCTGATTACACAAAAATCTTCTAATGTAAAATTCTAATGTAAAATTGAATGTTCTGTCTGTCACTGCTTTAAGAAGTATATATTCTCTCGTATCTAATTTATACTTTCTGTTATAATCCCATGTTTTTCCTGACTTTACTGTTAAACACCATTTCGTTGGTTTAGGTTGGATATGTACTTCACACCGATTTTTCCTATGCGCTTGTTCATAATTCTGGCGGAAGGTTAATGCACATAATGGTTGGTTACCTGACATAACAGTAAACACAAATTCATTAGATTGGTTTTGCGGTGGTATTTGAGCATGTAGGACTATTCTCACTTTCTTGTTAACTATTCCTAAATGAGTTTGGGCCGGATTGTCCTGTGTTTCTCTCAGGCTTCCTTCAGTACCAGCCCCTGATTCCTGGCTCTTCCAGGTCTGTGTTGTCTCCATGGTTTCATCCTTCCTCGTGATCTGTCCTTGAGCCAGCAGAATCTGGCACAACCCGTAGAGGATCAGGAACAGGCTCCCCATTTTCAGCATCATCATGTGTCTGTCGCTCCTGGCTCGGCTGGGTCTGGTCCTGGGGTAGCTGGTCAGCCCCAGGCGTGTCTGCTTCTGGCTACTCACCCTCCTCTTCACGCTCATCCCTGGCGTTGGGTTGAGCAGCTTTTGTGCAGTGGTTGAGATGATACCACGTGGCACTTCCTTCCACCTGGATGGCTGTTGGTGTTGCGTTGGTGACTTTGTATGGCCCTTCTCTCCTGGGCTCGTTCCACTTTCTCCTGAACACCCTCAGGTACAATTTGTCACCTGGCTCCACCCCTCTTGGTGGTTCCTCCTCCAACTCTGGAACTCTGTGCTTCTTCCGCTGGGATTACAAACTTATGTACAGCAGTTAGTTGTTCAAACACAATTTCCTTTTTTATTACTCTATTACTCTATTTTATTACTCTAATGGAAGTCCCTTTTGGGACCCTCGAATGTTAGGTGAAGGCATGGGTCGATCCTTAAGCATTTCATGCGGGGTTAGATGTGTCTTTCTGTTAGTTTTCATGCGATAACTCATTAGTGTCAGTCGTAGTGCATTAATCCTTTAATTTAGTACTCTAATTAAATTTTGTTAATCTTTGTCTTAAGCGTCCCATTCCTCTCTCCACCATACCTTGTGGTTTGAGGAATGTAGACACGGACTAGTCTTTATTTGACATGCAGATGTTAAATCACTTGTTTGAGTGTTTTCTGAATAAACGCTGCCCTATCGCCTGAGCTAATTTGTGACGGAATTCCAAACCTTGGCATGACTGCCAAGTTTTTCTTCTACCCATCTGTTGAACACTGTTTTTTCAAATATTTCACACTCATTTAGCTGGATGTCAATCATTGTTTCCAAGTATGGTGAAGAAAAACCTTGTTTTCTAATTTTTTTTAATACCTCCCCCCTTGCGCAATGGTCAAAACCATGCGCATTAAATGATAAGCAAATCCCAGAACGCCGTTGGTGCAACCAACGTCGAAACGTCTAACCTTAAGCATCAGCAAACTGAAACCAATCTTTTGGTAAGGGAAATCGAAACAAGTATGTCCAAATCCAAAGCCCAATATGGGTGGGTTTACCATCAGCCGCCTGAAACCACGCTGTTCCAAAGTCATGCACTAAACCGAAAAACCTACATGCGTTAGTGGGCTTCTATACCACAAAGGTAAAATAAAATAAAATATACTGGCTTATTGCAGGATGCCGTACCTGGAATACGATCAATCCCCACCTATATGTTTAAAGTGTTTAAATGTGGTCGATAGGGTTTACATGTTTAAATGTGGTCGATAGTGTTTAATTGTGGTCGATAGTTTTTTAAATGTGGTCGATAGGGTTTAAATGTGGTCGATAGGGTTTACATGTTTAAATGTGGTCGATAGTGTTTATATATGGTCGATAGGGTTTACATGTGGTCGATAGGGTTTACATGTGGTCCATAGTGTTTAAATGTGGTCCATAGTGTTTAAATGTGGTCGATAGGGTTTACGTGTGGTCCATAGTGTTTAAATGTGGGTGATAGTGTTTAAATGTGGGCGATAGTGTTTACATGTGGTCGATAGGGTTTACATGTGGTCCATAGTGTTTAAATATGGTCGATAGTGTTTAAATGTTCTTTTCCCTCACTCTCCACCTCAAGCTGGTGTGTAGTGAGCGTTCTGGCACCGATTGGCTGCCGTGCATCACCCAAGTGGGTGCTACATATTGGTGGTGGTTAGTGAGGTCCCCCCTTCACTTTAGGCGTCTTTGAGTGTTATTAATTATTATTATTCTTCATGTTAACCTCTGTTTTCCTTTTATTCCTAGTCTGTTTTACATAGTTTTGAATGATGACTATATGCTCTGTAAGGTGACCTTGGGTGTCTTGAAAGGCGCCTCTAAATTAAATGTATTATTATTATTATTATTATATGGTGGTATAGATCGCAAAGTGGAGGGACGGAGACAGTCTTCAGCCGCATCTGCCCTATGCAGCCAACTATAAAACAAAAGGTAATTTATCAGAGTTAAAATTATTAAAGTGTTGCAGCAGCAGTAGTGGCATTTGAAAGGTAAACCCACTACTTCCGAATCCAATTTGACAACATAGCATGTATGACTCCTTCCCAGCAGATGTGGCGTCAATCCACCTATCGTCCTTGACTAGGGAGATGTGAAAGAAAACAAAAATCACAATATTAAAACTTGCATTTTCAATATTGGGCGACTCACTTCTGTCTTAATCGTTACTCAAAATCATAATTCTCTTCATAATCCTATCCGATTGCCCTTCACTATCTATTTAAATTGGACGACCTAATTAAACCTTTTATTCTACCTATTGCTTGCATTTAGTGTTTTCCACATTTTGATTCACTACTATACCAACCCCTCTATGTTGTTCTTAACTAGTTTATTCAACACTGAATTGATACATTGTTTCTATTTACTAATTAACCATATTGTTTTATCTGAAGTATGCTTGTGTATCCCCTTGTGTATCCCGCTTGTGTATCCCCTTCTGTATTCCATCACTCTGAGTAGGAGAGGATTCTCCCCTACCTCGGCGGTCCTGACACACACACGAGAACAGGCTCACACACACATCCTTTCTTATTTTACTTATTTATTTTAAATGACATTTGTCATTGTGGATAACCTGAATTAGAAATTTGGATAACGTTTTATCGTACTTATTTGGTCTAAGTTTAAGTATTGCCGATTGTTTTTTCTAAATTATAAGATCACTTTTTAATAAATTATCTATTACCTATCATAATCTCTAAGGAAATATTTTATTTGTGTTGTTATCTTGGCACCTAGACCTCGTCAGGTCCAAGCACCAAAATAACATCCACCTATCCATGCAGAGTCCATGGGTTGGGTCAGTTCCTCTTTTGGCGCAATTGAACCCATTGACTCCTGTGGAGTGTGGTGTGCAGACAATTTTTAACGCTAATTGCTCATGTTTTGGAGTCTAGATAATTATTCCTAAATCCTGTAATCACCATGTAACTTGCTCAGGGACATATCAACACTCAGCCAGGAGGAGCTGGGGATCGAACCAACAACCTCTCGGCCACAAGACGCCCTCTACTTCCTGAGCTAAACCGACCCCAAGCCCCCTCTCCGCTGATTTATTACCTCCGGGTCGGTCCGCATCCACCCTTTTTGCTTTCTTTACATTCCTCTCCCTTCTCCAAACACCTTCTCCCTCTGATCCAACCCGTTGTCTCACCAGTGCTCTGTGTACCAAGATGTAATGATCTATACCCAACCCAGTCTCACCAATATGCGTACAGATCGCACGGTTTGACACTTTCAAAATGCGTGCAGTACATACGCCAAATGACCATTTCGCGTGCATATGATACGCAAAACCCAGCATTAACTACTGTGGAGGGCGGATGCGTCCATTTCGCGTGCATATGATACGCAAATCCCAGCATTAACTGAATGGGAAATGCAATATTTTAGGACTGATTCACCATTAAACGTGTTTCTAATGACATTTCTAGCGAGAAATGTACTTTTTCCTTGAATAATCTTCAGTCAGTGAATGTGTATGATCTTTATTAATCTTTATTATCTGAATGGGAAGTGCAATATTTTAGGACCGATTCACCGTTAAACGTGTTTCTAATAACGTTTCTAGCGAGAAATATACTTTTTACTTGCATAATCTTCAGTCAATGATTGTGTCTGATCTTTAGTTTTATAGTTATTAGGAAGATTTTATCGGCTCGCTCGCATGTTTCAACGACGTCAGGTTGTTAGGGACGCTGCTTTCGCTAAACTAGCAGCTCACGTGTTTCCTGCGTTTGTGTTATTAAACTGTTACTTTATGTAACCTTTAATGATATCATCTTGTTAGAAACACGTATATCTGAGAGCCAACCCAGTCGACAAAAGTATACGTTGACAGTGTACGTTTTCGTGAACCCTGGATTACGTCGCATTTCAACATAAAATAGCGTGTTATACACACACACGCACACACACACACACACACACAATGCATTTAGCTGCTTAATATATTATATTCCCTCAAATATTATTACTTTCAAAACATTGGCCAAAGTGGAATATCTTTTTTATTTGGGCTGCTTCTAGGACATTTTGGGTGGATTTTGGACGGTATGTGGGCAGGACGTTTTTCCGGAACAGATCTGGATCCACGATGGCCAAAAGACTTGTATGCCCCCCCTCCCCCCTTAAATAAATACTATGGCAGAATAAAGAATAAATTCATGCATTATCATTCAACTTGAACATGTGTTTTTACAGTATAGCGTGGTGGAGGGATGACGTATGTTGGCCAACCCGGAAGCGTCGCCCTGGGTTCCCTTGACAAAAAGCCAACGGGGTTTTCCATTGGATTTTGGATTATTGCAGAAAAATTAGCATATTTGAAGCACCCCCTCAAAAACTGAAAATAAATAAATAAATGAAAATATCCTTGCTCCAAAGAACGAAATGTAAACCAATGCATTCTGAATGGGAGTGTTTCTCAGATTTTTCCATGCTACACAGAACGAAATGTAAACCCATGCAAATAAAGACTTCATGGTCATAATAATTTAAATATCATTAATCTCCTGAGGGTGGTATTCTATTTTTTTCAACGGGGCTGCATCCAGTCACTTGACCGTCATGGTTGCTATGGTGGTTGCTATCGACCGCCCCCTCATACTTACATGGCTCTAAAAACCACGCGGCAAAGGAGCTGCCGTAAATTGTGTTGTTTTTGTCGTAAACTAGGGTCCGATGGTTAAAAAATAGACAGATATTCCAAGGTATTGTCGAGCGTTGGCACCGCACTCGCGGTGATTTATTGGGAACGGTCGCGTACGACACACACACACTGCTCCGCAGGGGTGTGTTTTGTGTGTGTGAGTCTGGGTGTCGCACGTACGCTCCCCGGGACCAACCTAGGTCGAGCCCGCTTGTTTCCGTGAATCGTCGGTTTCACGGAGGCGCTCGGTCCGGCTCGGCTCAGTCGTAATCCGGTCCGACCCAGGTCACTCTGTTAATTCCCTTCACAACAGTTTACTTTAATACAAATTCAGACCCGTCCGTTTAGCGGGACCAAAGTCTCTCGAAATAATAATAGTTAATACGAAATGATGATGTATCTTTTTACCTTGTCACCCCCTATACACGTCAGTCACAATCAACTATTGCCTGTACAATGCGCCACTCACCGTGAGGGGATCAGCTGGGAGAGCGCGTCGTTCGGCTTTTCCTGTGTCGAGGAGTCGACAGGGAAAAGGACTCGAACGATTGAGTTTACCTACTACAAATGTAGTCAGGTAGATTTATTCTTAGGTCCAATAAACACAATAACTTTTACAACTAGCAAGTATAGATTTGAAAAGAAAAGACAGTAAAAGAAGAAGAATATAGATGAAAAATGGCCTATCAAAGGCAGGTACCAACGTTTATCTCGGGTGGATCCCAAGGTTGGGTTCCTAAGTCTAGATACCAACGTTTATCTCGGGTGGAGCCAAGGTTGGGTTTCTAGAACTAAGGTTTTTTAACAACGTTTCCCAAGTGGAGCCCAGGTTTTAACGTTGACACAACTCTCGTGCCCCAGTACACCGCACGACCCCGAGAGTTGCCTTTGTTGAGTTAATCACGCTTGAGACTAAGCTAGTGCTAAAGAAGATTCCTATTAAAAGTACCAACTTTCTCTCAAGAGGCTCTTGAGGCTGGATTTCTAAGTACCTACGTCCTCTCGGGTGGAGCCCAAGGCTGGGTTTCTAAAACTAAACAAAAAAGAAAATAGAGTCTGAACCGAGCGCTACGGTGTCAGAGTCCCTAAGATGAAAATCTATTGCTATGAAGGCCACAGTTTTTTGGAAGCAGAAGAGCAGGGCAGAGCAGAGCACACGACACCACACACCAACAGCAGAAGAACCAAAAAGACCGAGTGAGCTTTCTCTGCAGATTTCCCTGTTTTACTCTCCTGATAACAAAAGATCTTTTGATAAACGTTCCAGAGTTTCCCTTATTTTGCCCGAGGGGCAACACAAGAAGCTTGAAGTTGTGTACATGCTATCATGCGCCGAGTGTCCGTACATCATGGGATCTAAAGGGACACATGTTCTTTGTATTCCTCCAATGTTTCTCCACAAGGAGACATGTTTAAGCATTCAATTTACTACATAAAAAGGGTATATAATGTATCCAGTTGGCTCTATGATAAGACATTTTAAGGCACACAATTTTAACACATAAGAATATCTAAAGTAAACAATTTTCTTTATCATAAGATATATGTAAGCACACAAAACGTTATAAGGTAACCAATTTACCTTATCTTAGGATATATGTAAGCACACAAGAAGTTATAAGGTAACCAATTTACCTTATCTTAAGATATATTTAAGCACACAAGAAATTATAAAGCAAGCAATTCACTTTACCGTAAAATATATATGGTGACCTTGTTGACAGCATGGGGTCACAGCATGATTCTGGAGTGATTCTGGGACGGCTAGGTGCATCAACATAGTGAGTCCTATCGGGACACACGTCAGTATCCTTAAAAGGCAGCTTGGATGTTTTTATTTTCTGCAGTTTAGACTTCTTCTATAACCTATTTTTGAAAGCAAAACACCAAGCTCATTGATTTAACGAGGCAGGGTTACTTGAAACAATTTATTAAATAAATATTTGTGAGAGGTCATTCCTTCTCCTGAGTTTGCTTCCTATTTATGTCTAGTGTACAACCCTACTGTCCACAAGCATCACGTAGCCATCCAACCTGCATATCTGAGAATCAGGCCTCTCTTTAATAATGACCAAACGTTATGAGAGAAATACACATTAACTTTTGTCTCATAAGCGGCGTGGTGCCGGCTCCTTTTGACCCCTGACTTCTGGGGGAATAGCTGCATCAATTCATTAGTCAATCAGAAGCATGTAAATATCTTCCCGGTGGCATAAGAGGGCGAACAAGGTGTCCTTTAACATCTACGCTTCCAGGCGATTGCAACGGTGCCACACATGAGCATATTCAAACATGTTTAATGGTAGCAATTAGCTGTCGAAATTGGAGGCCTTAATCAATAATGAGCAGCTATTGATTTGCTTCCCGATAGAAATTTGTGACAAATTACATGTTATTTAGCATCTACACGTTGAGCTGAGTCCAATGACACCGAGCATGACACTCTAGCAAATGGTAACATGTATTTTACATGGTACACCTAGGTCTAGGACATGATCTCGGTGTAGCAAGAGGGCGAGCTTGATCTCATTGGACTCAGCTTAACGTATAGATGCTAAATAACATGTAATTTGTCAAAAATCTCCATTGGGAAGCAAATCTATAGCTGGTCATTATTGATAAAGGCCTCCAGAATCGACAGCTAATTACTACCCCAAAACATATTCAAATATGATCATGTGTGGCACTGTTGCAATCGCCTCGAAACGTAGATGTCAAAAGACACCTTGTTTGCCCCGTTACGCCCCCGGGAAGATATTTTCATACTTCTAATGGATTGATTCATATTTTAAGGTTCTCGGAGTGAGACTTTAAGATGCTGCAGCAGAAGTGTTGAGACGAAAGATGATATCAAGACATTTATAGAATATTCCCATTCACATTATGATTCTTCGTCATAACATCCGACCAAACATCCTTTACATTCACCGAGCGAAGATTATGAAAGTCCAGGCCCCCCCTTCCTGAACTCGGGGTCCGACTGGGCCAAGTTTCGGGCAGGAAGGACCCCCCCTTCCTGCCCTCGGGGTCCGACCGGGCCAAGTTTCGGTGCGGGGGTCCCAGTTAGGCCCTAGAATAAGGTATTCAAATTTCAGGGCGGTAGGACCTTCCTATCTCAAAAACTGTTTTTCCACCACATTCTGAACCATTAGGTCTTGCAGGCAACACTTCTGAGGGGCTTTGTCCAAATGACAGTCCATTTGGGAAAACTTTTTTTCTCTAAGGGCTAGAAGTCCAAATCTCGGATTTGTCGTTCTCGGGGCCCCGGGAAATGTGTGTAAACATTTTAGCATCCCTAGCTATCTTGAAAAGGCCGGAAAAGGGGCGTGACCTCCAACAGTACAGTAAATGTACATAAGACAGAGGTTAGTTTCTAGTCCTCATTTTTTGTGGGATGGAGGTGTACATCTGTGGCTTTAGGTGTGTAGACACAGCTGGCCTGTGGCCACGTTTTTGAAGTCTGGGGTCAAAAGGAGCCGGCACCACGCCGCTTATGAGATAACAAAAAGTGAATGTGTATTTCTCTAATAACTTTTTGTCATTATTAAAGAGAGGGTTGATTCTCAGATATGCATGTTGGATGGCTAGGGTGTAGGTCTGGGAAGAACTTCAGGCCAAAATCTTGCAAGCGAGCCGCTGGGTGAGGTGCAAAGAGATGGAGCACTTGCTGAGTCATTTCCTGTAGGGCTGGAGCCACAGGTTGAAGCGTATGCGTCCTTTCAGACCCCCTGATATATAAGAGACCCCAAGGTAGAGCTTACTTAAATGTTGTCGACTCAGTCACCTATTGCATCACTTCCTTTAGGGCTTCAGCCTCCTAATTGATCATTGTAGTAGGCTATAATTGAATGCCCTCTTTCATATATGATACCTCCACCACTGGGACGTGGCAACAATTCTCTGAATCCATATGGGGAGGGGGGGGGATGCTTGTGGACAGTAGGGGTGTATACTAGACATAAATAGGAAGCAAACTCAGGAGAAGGAATGACCTCTCACAAATATTTATTTAATAAATTGTTTCAAATAACCGTTAAATCAACCGTTAAATCAATGAGCTTGGTGTTTTGCTTTCAAAAATAGGTTATAGAAGAAGTCTAAACAGCAGAAAATAAAAACATCCAAGCTGCCTTTTAAGGATACATTGGAATATCTCTATTTTTTTAACCATCGGACCCTAGTTTACGACAAAAACAACACAATTTACGAGCCATGTAAGTAAGAGGGGGCGGTCGATAGCAACCACCATAGCAACCATGACGGTCAAGTGACTGGATGCAGCCCCGTTGAAAAAAATAGAATACCACCCTCAGGAGATTAATGATATTTAAATTATTATGACAATGAAGTCTTTATTTGCATGGGTTTACATTTCGTTCTGCGTAGCATGGAAAAATCGGAGAAACACTCCCATTCAGAATGCATTGGTTTACATTTCGTTCTTTGGAGCAAGGATATTTTTATTTATTTATTTATTTTCAGTTTTTGAGGGGGTGCTTCAAAGATGCTAATTTTTCTGCAATAATCCAAAATACAATGGAAAACCCCGTTGGCTTTTTGTCAAGGGAACCCAGGGCGACGCTTCCGGGTTGGCCAACATACGTCATCCCTCCACCACGCTATACTGTAAAAACACATGTTCAAGTTGAATGATAATGCATGAATTTATTCTTTATTCTGCCATAGTATTTATTTAAGGGGGGAGGGGGGGCATACAAGTCTTTTGGCCATAGTGGATCCAGATCTGTTCCGGAGCATTTCACCACCTCGGGCAACAGCGCAGGGTTGCCAGGTCCTGCAAAAAACGTCCTGCCCACATACCGTTCAAAATCCACCCAAAATGTCCTAGAAGCAGCCCAAATAAAAAAGATATTCCACTTTGGCCAATGTTTTGAAAGTAATAATATTTGAGGGAATATAATATATGTTGTTGTTTAAGCAGCGAAATGCATTGTGTGTGTGTGTGTGTGTGTGTGTGTGTGTGTGTGTGTGTGTGTGTGTGTGTGTGTGTGTGTGTATAACACGCTATTTTATGTTGAAATGCAACGTAATCCAGGGTTCACGAAAACGTACACTGTCAACGTATGCTTTTGTCGACTGGGTTGGCTCTCAGATATACGTGTTTCTAACAAGATATCATTAAAGGTTACATAAAGTAACGGTTTAATAACACAAACGCAGGAAACACGTGAGCTGCTAGTTTACCGAAAGCAGCGTCCCTAACAACCTGATGTCGTTGAAACATGCGAGCGAGCCGATAAAATCTTCCTAATAACTATAAAACTAAAGATCAGACACAATCACTGACTGAAGATTATGCAAGTAAAAAGTATATTTCTCGCTCGAAACGTTATTAGAAACACGTTTAACGGTGAATCGGTCCTAAAATATTGCATTTCCCATTCAGATAATAAAGATTAATAAAGATCATACACATTCACTGACTGAAGATTATTCAAGGGAAAAGTACATTTCTCGCTAGAAATGTCATTAGAAACACGTTTAATGGTGAATCTGTCATAAAATATTGCATTTCCCATTCAGTTAATGCTGGGATTTGCGTATCATATGCACGCGAAATGGACGCATCCGCCCTCCACAGTAGTTAATGCTGGGTTTTGCGTATCATATGCACGCGAAATGGTCATTTGGCGTATGTACTGCACGCATTTTGAAAGTGTCAAACCGTGCGATCTGTACGCATATTGGTGAGACTGGGTTGCTATACCACATGGCGCTCCGACGAGATGGAGAGTCTCCAAGAACCACAGAATCACCAATCCCAGTGGTGGTTCTATGTTTTTTCTAAAACCCCTACACCAGTCAGAGAATAACTTCCATCTGTTGGCATACTGTGCTCTGGTAGATGGTGCCCTGGCACTCAGAATGGTATTCCTGACGGTCTCAGTGCAAACATTCAGCAGTGAGTCGGGCCCTGCAGCGGCCAGGCCCAGAGCTGGAGGCGACGGGGATCTGGGTGCCAAATCTGGCCCCCCAGCTGCGAAAGGAGGTCCTTCCTGCAGGGGAGGCGCCATGGAGAGCTGCAGCAGAGCCTGCGCAGCAGTGGAAACCAGAGTCTCCCTGGCCAGTAGGGGGCCACCAGAAGTAACCTGTGGCCCCGCAGAAACACCCTCTGAGTGTGGGGAGAATCAGGGGCAGCGGTGGGAAGGCATACAGAGGACTCTGTGGCCAGTCGTGAGCTAAGGCATCCTGTCTGAGGGGGCCGGTCACCTCCGTCCAGGAGAACCAGAGGGGGCAATGTGCAGATTCCTCTGATGCAAAGAGGTCCACCTCCGCCCTGCCAAAGAGGCCCCACATCGTCTCCACCACCTCCGGATGAAGCCGCCACTCCCCCGGTGGGGGCTTCTGCCGCGATAGAAAATCTGCAACATGGTTCCGTTGCCCCGGTATGAAGACCGCTCGTACGCTGGCCAGGCGGGGATATGCCCAGGCCAACAAGTTCCGAGATACCCGGAGTAGCCGTGAAGACCGGGTCCCCCCTTGGTGGTTGATCTGGGCAACAGCTGACATGTTGTCGGATCAAACCAGCACATGCTTGCCTCTCAAATGAGGCAGAAAATGATTGAGTGCTAGCTGTACCGCCCTGAGCTCTAGCACATTGATGTGAGCGTGGTTCTGGGCCGGCCACTGCCCTTGGGCAGTCCTGCCCTGCCAAACCGCGCCCCATCCCGATAGGCAGGCGTCTGTCGTGACCAGCTCCCGACGGGATGGAATGGTGCCCATGGGTACACCCACAGACATATACGACCTCTTTCTCCATGGGGACAGAGAGAAGAGGCACTGCCGAGACACTCTGACCTTTCGGTGCCTGTGCCACTTGGGGTCCAAGTGGAGGCTGTTCAGCCACATCTGCATAGGGCGCAGAGACAGCAAGCCGAGGGGCACCACAGCTGAGGCAGCTGTCAGCTTGCCCAAGAGCTGCAGGCAAAGAATGAATGGTACCATCCTGCCATACCCGAAGCGGGGTAGGCAGAGGAGGATGTCGGTCACACGCTGAGGTGACAGATAGGCCCTCATAGCGTCCGAGTCTAGGACCATCCCCAGGTATGCGACCCGTTGGGATGGGTCCAGGCGACTCTTCACAAAGTTCACCGTCAGGCCAAGCCGGGCCACGTGCAAGAGCAGCCGAGCCGTGTCCCGGGCCGCCTGAGACTGGGAAGGTGCACAGATCAGCCAGTCGTCCAAATAAGGCAGGACCTTCGTGCCCTGCTTCTGCAGGGGTGCGAGAGCTGCCGCCACCACCCTGGTGAATACCCTCGGAGAGAGGGAGAGACCAAAGGGAAGTACCCTGAATTGAAAGTGCCGGCCGCGAAAGGCGAACCGGAGGAAGTGCTGATGGCGCGGTGCAATTGGGACGTGGAAGTATGCGTCCCTTAGGTCCACCGTGGTGAACCATTCTCCCCTTGCGACCACCCGCAGCGTGTCGGATGCGGTGAGCATGTGGAATGGCAGGACCTTCAGGAACCGGTTGAGTCCCCTCAGGTCGAGAATTGGGCGAAATCTGCCATCTTTCTTTCTTACGAGAAAATATCTCGAGTAGAATCCTCTGGGGTGCAGCAGAGGATCCACTGGCTCGATTGCCCCTTTGGCCAGGAGGGTGGACAACTCCTGGTCCAGAACTAAGGCCTCTGCCGGGTCGTTGACGACAGTCATTTTGACCCGGCTGAAGGCTTGGGGCCGGCGTCGGAACTGTAACTCGTACCCTTGGGTCAAGGTGGAAACCACCCAAGGGTCTGAAGTACAGGCAGCCCAGTAACTGAGCTGCTGATGGGAAAAACTCCCGACGACCGGCCCGAGGGCCTAGCGCCTACCCCCCCGGCCTCCTGAGGCTCTGGGGGGGCGTCGGTTGGGTTGTGGGGCACGGAGCTGCCAGGAAGGTAGGCGTTCGGGGGCCCGAAAGCCATCCGTTGGTGGTTGCGCAGCCCGCTGAGACCTTCGTAGGCCACCGGAGTAATCAGGTGGCTGAAAGCGCCGCTGGGGGACTGCCGAGGGGCCCCCAGGCCTGCTAGGAGCGGACACACTCCTATTTAGGCCTGACAGTTGCTGCCTGGTCTGCCTCGGGCAGCCCCCTCCAGTGCTTCCAGGGCAGCTGACCCAAAGAGCTCCCCTGGTTCCACCGGCACCGCACGAAGGACCCTCCTGCATGTCTCCGTCAAGGGCGACTGCGCAAGCCACACCTGGCGGCGAGTCTGCACGAGGGTGGACATAGTGCGCCCTAACTCCCTCGACATGAGGGCAAAAGCCTGAAATGAGGCGTCACTCAGACTGCAGCGACGGCTCGACCTGGGCCTGCTGCAGAGAGGTCGAAAGACCCAGCAGCAGGTGGGAAAGGGAGTTCCCAATACGACCCATGCGCTGCGTCGTAGGCCTTTGACAGGAGGTCGTCTGTGACCCTGCACTGTGGCCGAGGGCACCTGGCATTTGGCCTCAGAGCCTCATCAGGAGCCAGAATTAGGGAGGCGATGGCAGGCTCGACTGCTGGCATGCGGCCCAGCCCAACCTGTGCCGCATTCTGCATGGCAGCCAAGGTCCGGGCGTCCGACGTCGAGTGGGATAGGGCCCTAGTGTCCCTCCAGCAAGCATGGAGCTCCTTCAGATACTCCTCTGAAGGAGGGACGGAGAATGTGGCCGGGACAGGGTTGCGCCTGGGCTGACTCCGTCTGCGCCGCGTCAAGCTGCAGGCGAGCCAGAGCGGTCCGCAGGACGGCCGCCATGGAGGTGTCTGCTGCCCCCTGCAGGGAGCCTTGTGCCGAGGAGCAGGAGGCCTCATCCAACGTGTGGGAGGCATCGCCCTCGGTCATAGTCTCATTAAAGAGGTTAGCCGAAGCCGCCAGAGAGAGGGCATCGCTTTCAAATTGGGAGGAGGGAGGGCCGGGCTGTAGCCCCGCCAGCCCAGGGCCAAGGGCCAGGAGGAGGGACCGGATTTGCTCCATGTCGGACGCCAATCCGTCCACCCTAGCAGCAAGCCCGCCCCTTGCCTTCTTTTTGGGGGGGGCACCCATAGCCGCAGCCCCATCATGCCGCTGCCGCCCTCTCGAACGACCGGGCTGATTGGGAGGGAGGCTCATTAAAGCAGAGGGGTCGTTGGCTGCTGCCCGATTCTCCAGCTCTGCTAGCCTAGCCACTCTGAGCACCCAAGGCAGGAGGCTGCAGTTCATGCAGGCGCTGTCCGTGAGGCTCTCCCTCAGATGCCCGAGACCGAGGCAAGGAGGGCAACTGTCGTGGCCGTCCTCAGGCTCAAGAGGAGCCGCACAGGCGACACATAGGTGGGCCATTATAGAGGTAGCCACCGGCAGCGTACTGGGAGCGGAAGCGAGAGCACTTCCCTCGTCAGAAAAAATGAAAAACCGAAACTAATTAGCCTGAGCGTGATCGCTGCTACTAATTATCAACCAAACAAGGGCCAAATGCGGCGTTAACGGGAGCGGGAGCGAGAACACTGCCTTCACCAGAAAATGTAATCGACCGATATTAATTAGCTTGAGCGTAAGCGCTGCTGCTAAACAAGGGAGAAACCAAACAAAAACGTTACTGGGAGCGGGAGCGAGAGCACTGCCTTCACCGGTAAGTTGTAAGGGAAAAATAAATTGATGGTTAGAACAGAGCAAAGCTAACGGCTAACACAACAAACAATAACAGAGCAAGAGGCGAACGAGTGCTGGGAGCGGGAGCGAGCACACTGCCCTCCCAAACAAACGCCGGCCACTCTTCTTATAGTTACTTTCACTAAGTATCTGTATGAACTAGCCACAGCCTCTGGAGGACGGGTTACCCGCAGCTCCGACCTTGGTCACGAGGCTACACGTAGCCAGTTGTAACAGCTTCCTTCCTTTCTCAAACAAAGGTTCAATACGGTACCTGCGCAGCGAGAAGATGTAAGGAACAGATCCTCTAATGACACATATAGCCTTCCCGGTGTCACGTGGGGGTCACAGGTGACTATGTTGGTATTAGGTACTCGAAATGCGCATGCGCGAGGTGGAGATCCAGTGCTTTAAGCACCGCCTCTGGCGGTCAGTAAGGATGAAATAGAACCACAGAGCGCGTATGGCCTATGTGCGCACGCACATCAATCTCTTCCGGAGCTCCCCTATCTCTCTCGCTCATTATCTATAATTTTGGTTTGTTTGATCAAAGAGACACTTTACCTGCTGCTCAGCGTTCAGACGGGGCAAGAACAGATCAAACGACTCTATCCTATATATGGCAAGACAACTTACCCTTGAGCTCTGGTCGTATGATCCGCTCGCGTCCCGTCCTCTGGCCTGGCAGCTGGCGAGTCCCTATTTCATCCTATTTCGTGACGCCAAATCTGTCGTAGATTTTAACCGAGATATAACGACTAATTTAAGAGAGAGTAAAAGAAATCGAGGGTGTAACGTAATTCACACATTCATACTGTTAAGTATTTTATGAAGCTGCATTACCCTCACATAGCCACAAGGGGAGCAAGACCTTATTGAAGGCTGCTCCCTCCACAGAAGGCAGCACCTTTAGATAGGTGAAGAAGCCGAAGCCATTACATCACCCCGGACACACCCACTGCATAGGCCACGCCCACTTGACGTCCTCTATCGGAGGACGTCAAGTGAAGAGGCCAGAGATCAATAGGTAGACGGCCCGGGGGCTTGAAGTAGATCACGGTATTTTCCTCTCCACGCGTTAGATACAATTCCCTCCCTTAAGCTTCATAGTTACCATACCGAAACATGCCTACTTTATAACAAATAAAGTGAGTTAAAAGCAACCCGGGATTGGACAACTTTCTTCAAGAATGCTGGAATAATTTGGTGACCCCGACGTTTGGAAGAAAGTCCCGAGAATCCCGGCGGGCCCGACTCTAAAACAACTTCAACAGGACACACACGTCTGAGGTAAGTAGAACTCATTGTCTTAAAGATTAAATCTGAAATAGGATTGGTTATAAGAACATTTAGGTGTAAGTTTGTTTTAGTCACCGTCCGATCGTGCTGCTCCAGAGGCCTAGCATAACAACACGTGTAGATCAACGATTGCAAGGAACTCTGAAGGCCCTCCCTCCACTCTTCTTTACACTTGAGTTGTTTTGAGTACTCGTCGTTAACGATCGTTCTTGGTACTGGTTGAGAGGTGAAGTCCTCCACTATCGGTCTCTGTATAGATCGGGCCAAAAATAGTATATTAACCAGAGTTATCTTTCACTTCTCCGCTGAGGCCGGCACGGTCTGTGTTCCTAAGCAGTAGCACCATAGCGGACGTTCGGAGTGAATACTATCTTATCTGCCGATACGCTAAATACCACCCTAGACTGCATGCTTACATTTTACATTCAAGTCTGTTGGTATTTTGTTATTAAAGACAATGAATTATTAAGGTAAAAGACCCCCTGACCCCCTACGCTCGTAAAGTCCCCACCGCGCCCCCCCCCTCCAGGCCCCCTACACATGAGTACCCCCCCCCCACCCCACGCCTCTAACGCCTCCCTCCCCTTGAAACCTTTTCATCTCCCTCTTAAGATCCCGTCCAACACCCCACTCCCCCCCCTCCGCACCCCCTTAAAGAAGAAGGCCACTCACCTTTCTATTGTTAGTTAAATTGAAGTTATTTTCTTATTGTTCTTTCTTCCCCTTGCTCCCTCCCACCCTAGACACCTGGTCATGTGTTGAAACCAGAATGTACATTTAGTGTATGTGTTTGTATATTTGGGGGTCTGTGTGTCTGGGTGCTGAAATACAGGGAGCCAGTCCCTAGTTGATATCGGCAAAACACGCAAATATTTGTGTAGGTTGTAAACAATGTTTTTTGATTCACCAACATTAATAGTTTAAACGATCTGTCAATGTTTACATTTGTTCTTTCTATTCAGGCCTTTGCAACCCAAGCAGTGATGGATGCCCGGCATCATTTTACTTCTGTGCATTGATCTTAATATTCTCTCTCTCTCTCTTCAGGAAAAAAGTATATGCAGTAACGAATGCCTAACACTCACAGACATTAATGTTTTTCAAGGTTGCTGGGCCCTTCTGTCTGTTTTCATGCGTTTTGTGTATCAAAACAGGAGTGCAATAGACACTGGTTGTGTCATGCACATGGATATTAGAGAACCAGGATGGTTCAAATAGACACGGGGTTCAACTGCTAAAATAATATGTTTAATTAATAAATGATGCACATGGTTTTAACCGGTGCACAAGGCGGGAGTTAGCTCAACTGCTGTAGTTCAATTACAATAACATTTGTTTCAACCGATAACTTCTGAATTTTTCTTTTAGGTTCAGTTTTTGTTTTGTTTATAAAATATCACCATATATTTAATACCCAGATGTGCATAATTGTTGTGAGTTTGGATGACTCTTTATTCTACCTAGTTTAGACGGTTTTGATTGACCTAGCTCAAAATTCACCAGGTGTCAGACGTAGGATTGTGGCACTCCTTGGGAGCCCCCGAGCCACACGTCAACTGCACCAGGTGTCAAGACGTAGGATTGTGGCACTCCTTGGGAGCCTCCGAGCCACGCGTCAACCGACTAATCGTTCCTGCAGTGTTCTGGAGTGGTGACGGTGGAGCTCAATGGGAGGTTCCGGGAGAGTTGACAATCACGGGCTCACACGGGGAGTGGTGACGGTGGAGCTCATGGGGAGGCTCCGGGAGAGTTGTCAATCACGGGTTCACACGGGGAGAAATCAAGTAAGTCAGTAAGTCAGAAGGTTGAATTAATGTATCGATTTGATGTTGACCAACAAAAAACTAGATAATTATAATAATAAATACTGTTCATGTAATGGTATAGTTAGGTCTGGGACCTGCGTAGCTAAAAAAACTGTTTTGGAAATAGTAATGGACGTGTCTGGGACATGTATAGCTATAAAATAAGTAAAGATACAACTGGGTTTTACTTTACTTCACTTTAACACAGAAGTGATATTGAACATGCAAATTTAAACATTGCTATTTCCCTTTTACATCTTTTTGGTTATAGATAAGAAATGGATTAGCTGGGAAGGAAACCTATATGCTAGGGTTCTCAATTTAGATTCAGAAGTAGTGGGCTCACCTTTCAAATGCCACTGCTGCTGCTGTAACGCTTTGATACAACGTCAGCGTTTCATAGTATGATATTTTTTTTAATTCTGATAAGTTGCGACACATAGGTATACTGACTCATGTATCGTTTAAGGTTTAGTGCATTTGAGAACAGTGTGGTCTCAAGTCGGCTGCATAGACCCACCAATATCGACCTTTGGTTTTGTATACTGGTTTTCATTTCTCTTCACAATAGATTGGTTTATATACAGATTATTAAGGAAAGGAACTTCAACGTGGTTGCACTACGGCGTTGTTAGGTTTGGTTGTCATTCAATGCGCATGGCTGAAGCAATGCGCAAGGAGGGATGTGGTGTGAAATTAAATCAAAGTAGATACTGTAAAACAATTCAAATTAGAATTAAAGGAAATATGTTTTTGAACAACTAACTGCTGTACATGAGTTTGTATTTCTACAATAGAAACAAAAGTTCCAGAACCAGATGCAGACACACCCGGAGCCTACATACTACCACCGCCGAGCAAGGACTAACAGTCACATGAGGAGATCAAATAACAGCAGGATTTGAACAGTTCTGTTTTGGTTGTCCACCATAAGAAAAATATTGTTTGTATAAATAACATATATCATAATCAGCAACAGTTCGTAAAGTTTTCCACGAATAAGGTGTGGTAACTCGGTTCGGTAGAGGGGCTCAAAGTAAGGACCAGGCAGGGAATGAGGGTCCAAAGCCTCAAACGGCGGTTTATTTCACTTGGTATCCAATAGCCACACAAGCGCACGCTGTACATCAAAGACTGGGTTGCTCGAGATGTGGTCCACGTGTCCGCCGTGCGGCTCACTCCATGGTGTCTTGATCCTCTGGGTCGTCCTCTCTTCCACTCGACTCGCCTCGTTCTGTCGGTCGGTGGCCTCCTTTTAACACCTGGGTGTCTCCTGCCCAGGTGTTCCTCGTTTCCCCGATTGCGGCTCTCGGGAGGTCGGGATTTGTCGCCGGCCGTTGGCCACCAGCGGTATATCCCGGCCTCGACTCTCCCGAACAGGGGGCGTGGCACCGGGGGAATGCCACACACTCCCCCCCTTTGCTCATGCCCCTCCGTGCGCGGGGCCCAGCCCCCGCACGCATCTCGGCGGGAAAGGGAGTCGGCGTTGGTGTGTTCCCGCCCCGGCCTATGCTCCACGGTGAAGGAGAAGGGCTGTAGGGACAGGAACCACCTTGTTATCCGGGCATTCGTGTCCTTGGCGGTGGCCATCCACTTTAGTGGGGCGTGGTCCGTCACCAGGACGAACTGGTGTCCTAGGAGATAGTAAGTTAGTTTTGTGACGGCCCACTTAATGGCCAGCGCCTCCTTCTCTACCGGGCTGTAATTCCGCTCATGGGAGAGGAGTTTCCGGCTGAGGTAGGTCAACGGATGCTCCTCTCCGTTCCGGACCTGGGATAGGACCCCCCCTAGTCCCACTTCAGACGCGTCTGTTTGGAGGGTGAAAGGGAGGTTAAAATCAGGGGTGACCAGTAGAGGCTCCTTACATAAGGCCCCCCGTAGGTCCTCGAAGGCCCTCGTCGCTGCCTCAGTCCACTGGACCCTATCCGGGAGGGCCTTCCGGGTGAGATCGTTCAAGGGGCAGGCTAGGGTGGCATACCCCGGGATAAAGCGTTGATAAAACCCCACCAGCCCCAGGAACGATCTCACCTGCTTCTTGGTCCGTGGTTGAGGCCACTCCCGGATAGCTGCCACCTTGTCCTCCTGGGGGAGGACAACGTTCCCCCTCCCAGGGTATCTGCAGGTTTCAGCAAGTCAAATTTAAGACTTTTTAAGACCTTTTTAATACCACCTTGAATGAAATTTAAGACCTTAAACCCGCGATGGTGGGGGGGGATCCCGCTGTATTACAACCCAAGCATAGCATGTGTGTCACTCAATGAGACTCATTCAAGTTTACTTTCTGTCTGTTTATTGAACATAAAGTGATACTCCAGGGGCCGTATTCACAAAGGATCTTAGGGCTAAAAGTAGGTCCTAACTGGCGAATTTAGGAGTAACTCCTAAAAATAATGGGCGTGTCACTCTTAAATTTAGGACTCCTAACTTTTTTCACTAAGAGCAATTCACAAAGCATTTTAGGCCTAAAAGTAGCACCTAAGTCTAGGAGAGCTTAAAAGTCCTCGAGAGGACTCCTAACTCACTAAGACCTATTCACAAAGGATCGCAAAATGGCTGCGAGACGAAATGTGTTGGAGACAATGGAAGACTGTGAGTTGATAAAGAGATATAGGCTTAATCGTGAGGGCATTAAAATTGTTGTGGAGTTAGTGCGGGATGCAATAACATCCCCGACTAACAGAAACAATCCAATTAGTCCCGAAATAAAATGTTTGGCAACACTGCGCTATTTAGCAACAGGGAAAATGCAACTTTGCAATGCCGACGATTTTGGAATATCGCAACCATCAGTCAGCCGTGCCATAAACCAAACCATCAACGCGCTCTCTAGACCACATATAATCCAACAGTTTATCCGGTTTCCTTTGGACATTCAACATTTACACAGGATCAAAGCCAACTTCATGGCAATTGCAGGTATGCCCGGTGTGGTCGGTGTTATTGACGGGACGCACATAAAAATAATCGCGCCATCAAATGACGAGGACGCGTTCGTCAATAGAAAGAAGGTGCATTCCATCAACACCCAGGTTGTTTTTGATGCAAATTTTAACATACTGGATGTTGTTGCAAAGTGGCCTGGAGCTACCCATGATTCGCGCATTTTAACGGAGAGCGGTCTGAGGCAGCTTTTTGAGAGGCACCATGTACCAGTTGGGTGTCACTTGCTGGGTGACAGTGGCTATCCCTGCAAGACGTGGCTCTTGACACCCTACCTCAATCCACAACCGGGAGCACAGTTAACGTATAACATGTAAGTGATTACGCAGATTACGCTTAGTCCTATGCGTAAAACACATCGTATTGGCTCTTTGACGCCTTTTAGGCCTATTTGTTGAATCCATATTAATTATTGTTAACTGTTTTCCTTAGAGCACACAAACATACACGAAATGTGGTGGAGAGAGGAATTGGGCAGATGAAACGTCGGTTTCATGTCCTCCACGGCGAAATTCGCCTCACCCCAGAGAGGGCAAGCACAGTAATCACTGTATGTGCCATTCTCCACAACCTCTGCAAGCGGAGGAACATTCCACAGCCAGAAGATGATGACGACGATGAAGAGGACGATGATGATGGCGATCAACATGACGAGGAATTTGGCCCTGTGGAACCGAGTGGACTGGCATTTAGGGATCACTTTGTGAATACACATTTTAGGTAAATACCTTGGCACAAATCAGTCAACACACATTTGTGTAGTTCAAAACATTTATTTTCTTTCAATTCTTCAATTTTTCCATCTTAAGACAGTAATATTCAGTCTTCATTTTTATAAGCCGCTCTTTCGCTTTGAGGACCTTTCTTTGCCTTTTTAAAACCCTCATTTCCAGCCTCAATTTCTTCTCCAACAGTGAACTGGCACCAGCAGCAGGAGGGAGAGGAGAGCCAGTGGGTGCACCAAGAGGGAGAGTTGGAAGAGGAAGAGCAGGGAGAGGAAGAGCTGTGAAAGGAGGTGCAGCTGGAAGAGGACGAGCTGTGAGAGGAGGTGCAGCTGGAAGAGGGAGAGCTGGCAGAGGAAGGGCTAGGAGGGGGAGAAGAGGAAGAGCTGTCTGATGTGATGCTGCAGCTGCAGCAGGACTTTGTTCTTAATTTCTCCTGTGGGGAATATATATATATAATTTGTCACACATTTTTGGGAAGTGGGTTGACCAGTTGCACATTGTAATTCTTCTGTAAATATTAAACAGAAAGGTTTTTCATGGAGCCTATTGCAATCATTGCATACATACCCCTCAATCTCCTTTAGCAAATCGACTGCAGGATCAGCTGCACCCTCAAGGCCAGTTATACTTATGTCCGAGCCTAGGACGGCGTACACCACCGATGCGACCGGGGACAACGGCTTTGGTGCAGGTCCTCCTCCTACAAATTTAATTTCAGTTTTATTCACGTTTCATATCACCGTAGCCTTTGTTAATTGTAAATTTAAGACATGCAAATGCATTTCCCAAATGAAGGCAAGCAATGTTAATAATGGACTTACCAGTAGCCGCGACAGCTCTTTTATAGTCGGCAATTTCGAACCTACACTGTGATTGCAGGGCATACCAGCGTTTTTCGCACTCATCGGTAGAGCGACACACAGCAGGGAAGGAAGCATTGATGTTAACGCAAATTTCTTCCCATGCCTCCCGCTTCTTCTTGCTGGTCACTCCAGCCCCGAATCTACCCTTTATTACCACCCTCCGCTCCAGCACAAACTGGGAAAGTAGTAGTAATTGGTCTTGGGACCAATTGGCCTTTCGCTTGCGTTTCACTTTTTCATCATCCATCATGATAGGGAGACTTGAATTCCGGTATGGGCTTTTATTGAAAGGAAATATGCTAATTAGATAATAGTTTGCAGGGTGTTTTAATTGCCTCCGTGATTTAATGCAACGTATTTTTATTGTTTGCTTTCTCTCTATTGAACGTGCAGGCTACAACGTCATTATCGTGGTCTGCACAAACTTGTCATCATGCGTGTATTCTGCTAACTGCACTATAACTACTTAATAGGAACTCATTTCTAGCCTAGGCTATTTCCTTGTTTTTCGGTGATTCAGTGGGCTCGTCTGAACAACCAATCACCGAACTGACCGCCTCTAAACTCGTGCACGAGAATTGACGTAATCCATAGCAACGGCGCGTCACTCTTAGTTCACTCTTTGTGATTTATCCTTAGTAAGAGTAGGTCTCAGCGGCTTTGTGAATAACTTTTAAGAAAAAACTCCTACGTAAAATGTTTTAGCGCGAGTTAGGAGCACTCCTAGCGGTAAGATAAAATGCTTTGTGAATACGGCCCCAGGGCTCCAGACTAACTTTTTCCTTGGGTGCACTGGTGCGCCTACATTTTTAATTTGGGTGCACCAGCACGTATTTATGGTGCACCGAAGTTGTGAGTTGTTGAGAGGGGGGTGACAGCGTCTGGGCCCCCGGGCAGCTGCACCGGTTGCACCGTCGATATTTACGCCACTGATTAATAATATTTTCACCATTAAATAAATGCCTTCAGTAAGACCTGGGGGGTATACTACGAACCTCGTTGAACATACCCAGGCTTTCTTGGGAAAACCTGGCTCGACAGAGCCGCAACTCGCAATCACAGTTAAATGGTACCACGACGCTCACTTTAGATTCAATTAGTTGAACCAGGTTATCCGCTTTAGGTTCAATGCGCGTTCACATAAAAGAGGCGTTTCTCGCGTCATTTGACTCACCCTTATGCAAAATAAATCGCGAAAGAGCGGTGTACTTCATCCAAGGCGAGCAATGTATTATCATGAACTCCTACGAGGAATTCAAAGTTCAAATCACAGCCAAGGGGAACACGGTTGCCCATAATATGGCTAGGGTGGCGTGCTGGCAAAAATAGCCAACCGTGTTAATTCGTAAGTGAAAAGATTCTGCATATTGTCTAAAAAATATTATGTATCATCATCCCTTTTACCCCCATATATGTGGGGCCCCATGAATTGCGAGCCCAAGTACCGGGAATGCACTCGATCTCCGACCCAATATCGGACGTGCACGTCAAGTTGCTTGCTTTTAGTGGCGTGGTTCAACGTCTCAAATATCAAAACAAAAGCAGCCTTGTTGACGCTGCAGATTAGCTCGTTTCGGATGAAAGGCGCTGGTCCGAAGCGAGTTATATACGCCGTTTTGTCCCTTCCAGCAGTAAAGGTGCTCGCGATTTGAGAGTCAGGGAACATCAAACCGAAGAGATCTCCTATCCCCTCATTCGAGTTGTAGGACTGGTGCTTGACCACTGTGTTTAGAATCCACAACACCTCCGCTTTCAGTGTTGGTGTCGCACCAAATGCTACCCTCAGGTCAGTGCTAGCAGCGCGGACCGTCTGCGGCGGTGGCGCCGGGGCAGAGATGCAAAACGTAGAAATGGCTGGGGTCAGTGAGTGGCTCCTGGCAGAGGTTTTATGTTTTTGGCTCTGCATATGGCTGACGACAGCCTTAATCCCCATGGTGCCGAGCTTGAATGTAGGCTACTTTTGCACGGAATGCATCAGGCCTGTTCTGGGTTGGCAACGGACGCTAGCCAACCTCGGAAACGGACGTCTTCCAGCCAACTGACGTTGAACTTGCATTTCCCCATTGTTGCAGACTAGCTAGCAAGCGCGCAGACATCCGTTTATATATGCAGCTAGCAAGAAAGTAGCCTCTCGTACATCTCCTTCCCGAAAAGTCCCGCGAAAAAAAAAAATTAAATAACCCTGCCCCGACAAATTTAAGAACTCCGAGTTATAAATTTAAGACCAGCATGTGACATTTTTGACGAATTTAAGACTTTTTAAGGCCTTAAATTTAGAAAAATTAATTTAATACTTTTTAAGACTTTTAAGACCTCCGCGGACACCCTGCCCTCCCCACCCGGTACCCCAAATAGGCCGTCTCCTCCCGCCCCAACCTGCACTTCGCAGGGTTGGCGGTAAGCCCGGCCGCTCGTAGGCCGTTGAGCACGGCTCGCACGTGCCTGACGTGTTCGTCCCAACTGGCACTGTGGATGATTATGTCATCAATGTAGGCTGCTGCGTAACTGCAGTGCGGCCTTAGGACCTGGTCCATCATCCGCTGGAACGTAGCGGGGGCCCCGTGGACACCAAAGGGCAGGACAGTGTACTGGAACAGGCCCCCCGGCGTCGCAAAGGCCGTCTTCTCCCGGGACGACGGTGTCAGGGGGACCTGCCAGTACCCCTTGGTTAGGTCCAGCGTGGACAGGTACCGGGCCGGTCCCAGCCGCTCGATAAGCTTGTCTACTCTAGGCATGGGGTAGGAGTCAAAGTCAGACACTTCATTTAGTCGGCGGAAGTCATTGCAGAACCTGTGGGTTCCGTCTGGTTTGGGCACCAGCACGATAGGGCTAGCCCAAGCGCTACGGGATTCCTCAATTACCCCAAGTTTCAGCATCCGCTCTACCTCGGCTCGGATGGCGTTGCGCCGGGACTCGGGCACCCGGTAGGGCGGGATCCGGACCGTCACCCCCGGAGTGGTCCGGATCTCATGGGAGGTCACCGAGGTCCGTCCCGGAACGTCCGAGAACACGTCCCGGTTCTGCAGTACCAGCTCCCCTAGTTCTTGTCTCTGGGCGGGGCTGAGGTCGGTCCCCATCGGGACGTCAGGGACCGCGGTTCGAGCCATCAAGACCATGGGTGCCCGTAGGGGAGGGTCGCCCTCACCCCGCTACTGTTTTAACAGATTTACATGATAAACCTGGGTGGGCTTGCGTCTCCCGGGTTGCCTCACCTTGTAGTTGACGGGTCCCATGGCCTCTACCACCTCGTACGGGCCCTGCCATTTCGCGAGGAATTTGCACTCACTGGTTGGAACCAGTACTAAGACCTGGTCGCCCAGTCAGAAGTTCCGCACGCGTGCCCCCCTGTTATATACGCGCGCTTGGGCCTGTTGAGCACGGGCGAGGTGGTCCCGGACTATGGGCCAGACCTTGGCCATTCGGTCCCTGACGAGCTCCACATGTTCGATGGTGGTCCTATGTGGAGAGGGATGACTCTCCCACGCCTCCTTCGCCAGGTCCAGTATTCCACGGGGCCTCCTCCCATAAAGGAGTTCGAAGGGAGAGAACCCTGTGGAAGCCTGGGGCACCTCGCGAATGGCGAAGGGAACGTGGGGAAGTAACTGGTCCCAATTCTTCCCGTCCGCCTCGATGCTCTTTTTGAGCATTAGCTTGATGGTTTGGTTGAATCGCTCCACTAGCCCGTCCGTCTGAGGGTGATACACCGAGGTCCGGAGCTGGGAGACCTGCAATAGTTTTAGTAGCTCCTTGACCACGCGGGACATGAAACACGAGCCTTTATCGGTGAGGATCTCCTTTGGGAGTCCCACCCGGCTAAATAGTAGCATTAGCTCCCGGGCTACCGCCTTGCTAGTCGCCGCACGCAGTGGGAGGGCCTCGGGATATCGGGTCGCATAATCTAGGATGACGAGGAGATACCTATGTCCCCGGCTCGTCCTGGGTAGGGGTCCTACAATGTCCAACGCTATTCTCTCGAAGGGGGTCTCGATAATGGGCATCGGAATGAGCGGGCTCCGCTCCACCGCCCGCGGGGCTACGCGCTGGCAGTCGGGACACTCCTGGCAGTAACGCGCTACATCTTTGCGTACACCGGGCCAATAAAACCGCGCCACCACTCGCTCTCGCGTTTTGTCCATGCCTAGATGTGCGCCGAGCAAATGTGTGTGGGCCATGAATAAAACCTTACTCACGTACGGTCGCGGTACCACCAGTTGACGTACTACCTCCCCCTCGCGTACGTCGACCCTATACAACAACCCCCGCTGAGTACAGAAGTGGGGGTGGGTCAGGTGGCTCACTGAGTCCCTCACCTGACCGTCGTGGGCGACCACATGTCCCCACGCGTGCCGCAGGGCATCGTCCCGATGCTGGGCTGTGGCGAACTGCCCCGGCCGGGCCGAGTTCTCCCCCCCAGCCTGGGCGAAGTCCGACAGCTCAGTTAGGGGGGAGCTCTCGGGCTCCTCGGGAGTGTGCCCCCTCTCGGAGTCCCACCCGGCTAAATAGTAGCATTAGCTCCCGGGCTACCGCCTTGCTAGTCGCCGCACGCAGTGGGAGGGCCTCGGGATATCGGGTCGCATAATCTAGGATGACGAGGAGATACCGATGTCCCCGGCTCGTCCTGGGTAGGGGTCCTACAATGTCCAACGCTATTCTCGTCGGCCGACTGTTATTGGATCTGAGGGGGCGGGTTGATGTTTGGGGAGTGATGAGTTCTTGCAGGTAAGGGGGGGCATGACCGTTTATGCATTGGTAGGTGAGTAGGAGGACCTGCGGGATGAGACAGGGAGCCAGTGCAGTGAGTGTAAAATGGGGGTTATGTGGTTGTATTTCCTGACTCTCATCAGGATCCTGGCAGCGCTGTTCTGGATGTACTGGAGCTTTTGGATGTTCCTGCCAGTGATCCCAATGAACAGTGAATTGCAGTAGTCCAGTCTTGAGGAGATGAAGGCGTGGACGAGCTTCTCAGCATCTGGCAGGGTTAAAGTGGGGCGGAGCTTGGCGATGTTTTTGAGATGGTAGAAGGAGATTTTGCACAGATGCTTTATATGATCGTTGAAGGTGAGGTGAGGGTCAAACCTAACTCCTAGATTTGTGACTGTGGTGGAGAGGGGTATGACCTGACTGTCGAAAGTGAGATGAGTTATGGAGGATGACTGAACCTGGTGTGGAGTGCCAACTCTGCTGCTGTTTAGCTGGAGAAAGTTGTTTCTCATCCATGCCTTTATCTCCCCAAGACAGGCTGTGAGACATGACATGGCAGCAGAGGGGCTTGGGGCAGTTTTGATGTACAGCTGTGTGTCATCGGCATAGCAGTGGAAGGACATCCCATGTCTGCTGACAACACAGCCGAGGGGGAGCATGTAGATAATAAAGAGGATGGGGCCGAGGACAGACCCTTGTGGAACACCACAGGAGACAGGGAGCTGTCTGGAATTGCATCTTCCCAGTGAGACATACTCAGTTCTGCCAGATAGGTAGGACTGGAACCACTTGAGTGCAGAGTCTGACAGTCCAATGGTGGTGTGGAGGCGCTCTAGGAGGATTGTGTGATCCACTGTGTCGAATGCAGCAGTCAGATCGAGGAGGATGAGGAGTGAGGGTGATCCTGCATCGGCTGTCATCAGCAGGTCATTTGTCACCCTGAGCAAGGCGGTTTCAGTGCTGTGGGCTGAACGGAATCCTGACTGGAATTTTTCAAACAGGTTGTTGTGTTTGAGGTGGTCCTGAAGTTGAGAAGCAACTACCTTCTCTAGCACTTTGGACAGGAAGGCAAGGTTGGAGATAGGCCGGTAGTTGGCTAGGACCTCCGGGTCCAGGGTGGGCTTCTTGAGAGGGGGACGGATGACAGCGACCTTGAGAGCCGGCGAGACACAGCCTGACTGAAGGGAAAGGTTGACAATTTTGGTGATGAGAGGACTGAGAGTGGGGATGTGTGACTTGAGCAGAGCAGTGGGAATGGGGTCCAGGGCACAGGTACAGGGCCATTGAGACCACCTTGTGGTCAGATACACCAAGATCGTAGACCTGTATGTTATTTATTAGGGCAGTGTCAGTAATGACCAGATCCAGAGTGTGCCCCTTGGTGTGAGTAGGGACCTCAACATGCTGCTGCAGGCCAAGACACTCAAGCACATTCAGGAAATCTGCTGCAAACAGACAGGAGGGGTTGTCGACATGGATAGAGAGAAGGAAGACGCTCTCTGCGAGCCCGAGAGAGCGTCGTAAGAGCACGAGACGGACGGAAAGAACATTTTGTTCGTTTGACACTGTGGTTGTTTGCTCCGAAGGAGAAATAAACGGAAGTTCGCTCCATTTTCGCTGGAGAACTGTGTCCTGACTCGTCTGAACTGTAACGGCGTCTTCCTTCTCTCTCTCTCCAACCCTCACTGAAAGACAAGCAGGCACATAAATACACACTTCCTGATTGGGTCAGATTGCAGACACCTGTCCGCAATCAGACCCCATCACCCCAGCAGACCCGGTGCTCCATACTCCCCCTGCAGGCCAGACGCCGCCCCACCTCCACAATCGTTTCATAGACCTGGGGTCTCATTTATAACCATTGGGTACGCACAAAACGGGGCTGAAATTGGCGTACGTGACTTTCCACGCCAAGGTTGTGATCTATAAAAAAACAACTTGACGGGAAAATGTGCGCAGCCCAAAGCAAACTCGGACCCATGCGTACGCATGGTTTGGAGGAAAAGGAGAATTGGCGACACAAATGGTGTGGTGGTGAACTGAAGTCGGACAGAAGAATTGTAGAGTGAGAAGAACGATTATGTTTTATCATCACCCTTCATAAATTTAATTTCAACCCGTATCATGCGTTAAATCTATGTAATCAGAATGATTTAAGTCAACTGCGTTATTTCTCAGTTATAACTCCAGAAACATCTCCGTAGAATATTAAAAAAAAAAGAATCTCTATATTTAATCCCGTCACTCCATACTCTCCACTGACGGCGCAACTGCATGGAATAATGCATCTGTCCAACATGTGTCAATAACATAATATTTTCATGTGACACTGTAAACACAATCAAATGTCAATTAAATCCCAAGTGTGGAAAACCAAGCCACACTCCTCATCACAATCGTTGTCCGTTACTCTTGATGCTTTCATGACAAATCAGGCATTAAAAAGTTCAAGAACATTTTACGTGGGTGATTACAAACTGATTATCCAAGGTGTTCTCTGTCAGTCTTATTACCGTAACCCTATAAATACAGAGGTGAGCGCTGTGGTAATGCTGCACCATATGGCACTTCTGGCGGACCATGCAAATGGCAGGATTCGGAGGGATAGGGTCTTTACGGACCATAACGATTTATTGGTACATAAAAATATGTACCTTTATGTCAGACCACTTCTTTTTTAATTCTGGGACTGTGCGCTCCGTGCTACTGACAGAGTTCACTGCTGCAGCCACTCATTCTGCTATTTGTTGTTGGTGTTCCCAATCCCGTGACCGCCGAACAAAACTACTTTTCGGGCCTCCATCTCACCCACAAGTGTCTCCACTTCAACCTCAGTGAAATTTCGCTTTTTTGCTTTTCTCAGTACTTCTGCCATTGTTTCCGACAAGTCATAATACTTGCATCTGAGTCTGTTTTATATGCAGATCGCATTCATGAGGTCATTTGCATTGACCATTTATGGTTAAAAAGGGGCGTGTACAGGGCGGAACGTGAAGCTGATTCAGCTGCGCACACTTGTACGCACTCTGTGATTTATAAAGCAAAGATTGCGCACGGTGTGCGTACGCAGGGTTTTATAAATCCGAATATTTTCTGGAGCACGCAAAACTTGGCTTTTGGGCGTACGTACACTTTTAGTAACGATCCCACGCAGTTTTATAAATGAGACCCCAGGTAGCTACGCAGCAGTGTTCGTGCATGTCTGTGTGTTTGCGTGTGTGTGTGTGGGGGATGGGGGGGGGGGGGGTTAGACGGAACTCCAAGGAGAAGCTTATTCCAAATCATGCTCGCTCTTCAGCATAGTAGACCCTAGCTTTAATTGTTCCTTAAGTTTAGACCATATAGCTACACTGGTCTGCAATGACTCGGTAAGTAGCCTAAGCAGGGTGCGATTTGTGAAAAATTCTGAGGGACTCTTTTTTGAAACCATGAAGCTTAAATGTGTTGGGGTAGTTAAAAATTACAAAAAAAAGAAGTAATTAGTTACTTGTTACTAGTTACTTCTGTAAATTGTACCGCTACGCTAGCTGGCGCTATAGCCCTCTCAACAAGTGGTAGCAGAGCCACCAGCTATTTACCCGACCCTGCAAACGCACTTAAACAGATCATAACTTTACACTCAGGCAAACACGGCTTGGGTAACGCAGGAAAGCGCGTTACTATAGTCTAGTAACGTAGTGTAGTTACCGATATTTTAAATGTAATGCATTACTTTACGTCGTTACCCATATCGTTACTGTAACGCGTTACCCCCAACACTGAATCACGAATTTCAGAACTTGAACTTTGTTGTAGCCTATGAATGACGCTTCACGATCAAACCAACGTATTGTATAATAATGTTCCTAAGATTGCACATTTCAATTTATATACATATTTTTTTCTTATCTAATTTTATCCTTTTGTACTCATTGCAAAGTGGGTTGGAGAGAAACGTAATTTCGATTTCTCTGTTTAGGGTAAGGGTTAGGGTTAACCCAACCCTAACCCTTTTCATAAGATAGCCTTGGTGAAGTGATGAATATACTGAATATACTGATCATTTGAATATACTGATCATTTGAATATACTGATCATAGTGAACTGGATTTGGAGCACGAAATAGACCCGGACAACAAAAAATGTTCTACCATCGACAACAACTGTCACTATTACACTCGGGAGCAGTTCAACCGGAGCATTAAGACCGTTGGCAAATTATCAATTATTCACTTCAACAGCAGAAGCCTGTATGCAAATTTCACTTCTATCAGGGATTACTTGGATACATTTTCACAACCATTCAATATCATCGCAATATCTGAAACCTGGCTCAATAAGGATAGAGAACAGGACTTTGACCTGGATGGTTATGAACTTAGTTATATAAATAGACAAAATAAAGGAGGAGGAGGTGTAGCCATATATGTGGACAAGACATTAAATTTCAAGGTGCTGGACAGAATGACAACAGTGGTGGACAATGTTTTGGATCAATCAAAATAGAAATCTGAAATCTGCAATAGAAATCAATAGAAATCTGCAAAGAAAAAAGAAAGAATTTGATCATTAGCTGTTTATATAGGGCACCTGGCTCTAATATTGAGGTGTTCAAAGATTGGATGGAAGACATTTTCTCCAACAAGGGTAACAAAACCATTTTCATCTGTGGAGACTTCAATATTGACCTTCTTAATCCAAATAAACATAAAATGACAGAGGAATTTATAAACACAATGTACACCATGAGCTACTATCCCATCATTACCAGACCTAGCAGAATCACATCACATTGTGCCACTCTCATAGACAATATATTCACCAATGACATTGAAAACAATACACTAAGCAGACTATTGATAAATGATATAAGCGACCATCTACCAGTTTTTACAGTTTATGACAGGAACTATAAGATCATTAAGCCAGTCAATAACAATGATTACAGACGAGTTAGATCTGAAGAATCGATGATTGCTTTTAAAAATGAACTGCAGGCACAGAATTGGAATGAAATATATGAGAAAATAGACATTAACAGTGCATATGAAGAATTTCTCAGGATATTCAAAACATTATACAATAAAAACTGTACAATAAGGAAATATACAAGAAAAATTAAATACTCTGAATGTCCATGGATCACGAAGGGCCTACAAAATGCCTGTAAAAAGAAAAATACACTGTACCTGAATTTTATAAGGCTGAAAACTGAAGATGCTGAGAACAGATATAAAACATATAAAAATAAGTTAACTAAAATCATAAGAACTAATAAAAAAGATACTATAGGAATTTATTGGAAAAAAACAAAAACTATATTAGAGGAATATGGAACATACTGAACAGTATATATATAACATACTGAACAGTTATAAAAAATGGTTCTGGACTCAGAAATTATCCTAAGTATTTTTTGGTTGATGATAAGGAGGAGTACAATATGGATGTTGTGGCCAACTGCTTTAATAATTATTTTGTGAATATTGGTTCGGACCTAGCAGAAAAAATTCCAGATCAAGGATCATCTGAGCAAAATATGGAAAAATTAATTAGTAGAAATGAGTTCTCTATGTTTCTCACAGCAGTGGACGAAAGGGAAATTGTTGATATTGTTTTGAATTTTATGGGTAAAAAATCAAATGATTGTGATGAGATAGATATGACTGTGGTAAAAAAAGTGATTGATGGAATAACAAAACCATTCACATACATCTGTAACCTTTCATTCCAAACGGGTACATTTCCAAACAAAATGAAAATAGCTAAAGTCATACCTTTGTACAAATCTGGAAACAAACACCACTTCACAAATTACAGACCGGTCTCGTTACTGCCACAATTCTCCAAAATTCTTGAAAAACTATTCAATAATCGACTGGACAATTTCATAGATAAACACAAACTGCTCACTGATAATCAATACGGATTCAGAGCAAATAGATCTACATCAATGGCCTTATTAGAATCAGTTGAAGAAATCACAAATTCTATGGACAAAAAACAACAATCTATAGGGATATTCCTAGATCTAAAAAAAGCATTTGACACAATAAATCATGACATATTAATCAAAAAACTGGAACGTTACGGCATCAGGGGTATAGTGGGCAACTGGGTGAGGAGTTATTTGAGTGACAGATATCAATTTGTGACACTTGGTGATTGTTCCTCTGCGTGTTTGGGCATTGCTTGCGGTGTCCCACAGGGGTCAGTGTTGGGCCCAAAATTGTTTATTCTTTACATAAATTATATATGTAATGTATCGAATGTGTTGAAGCTTGTTCTGTATGCTGACGATACAAATATATTTTTTTCAGGTGATGATTTATATCAATTAGTAGAGGCGATCAATTTTGAAATTAGTAAATTAAAATTATGGTTAGATAATAATAAATTATCGTTAAACTTGAGCAAAACAAAATTTATGTTATTTGGAAACTGCAGAACAAATGAACAAATAAAGATACAGATTAATGGCGTAGACATTGAACAAGTTAGTCAAATAAAATTCCTTGGGGTAACAATTGATGAGAAATTAAACTGGAAATCTCACGTAAAACATATACACTCGAAGTTGTCAAGAAGTATTGCAGTATTATATAAAGCCAAACAGGTTCTGGATCATAAGTCGTTACAAATCCTCTATTGTTCACTGGTTTCACCTTATTTAAGTTACTGTGTAGAGGTTTGGGGCAATAATTACAAAAGTACATTACATTCACTTTTTATTCTGCAGAAAAGAGCAATACGGACCATTTTCAATGTTGGGTATAGGGATCATTCAAACTCATTATTCATGCAGTCAAAAATACTCAAATTACCAGATCTGGTTGAATTTCAAACAGCACAGTTAATGTTTAAAGCAAAAAATAACAAACTACCGGCAAATATTCAAAAAATGTTCACACAAAGAGAAGGGAGTTATTTTTTACGGGGATTGTTTAATTTTAAAATGAAAAAGGTGCGTACAACCAGAAAAAGTTTTTGTATTTCTGTCTGTGGAGTAAAATTGTGGAAAGGGTTAAAAGAAGAGCTCAAACAATGTCCTAACATAAAACTATTCAAAACAAGGTTAAAGGAAATGATTCTCACAGGGTACAAGGATGAAGGTGTTTGATTTTCTTTGGGTGTTAATTGTTTAGTTATTTAGTTTGTTATTTATTCTTTATTTTTTTGTATTTATTTTCTTTCTGAATGAAAAATATTGTTTGGATACAAAAACTTATCAATAGTGAGATAATATCTATATATTTTCATGAATGTTTTTTTTTGTTTATTTTGTTAATTTATTTATTAATTCCACCTGTTTTTGTTTTTTTTGACAAATGTGTAAAATTATAGTATATATCTGATATGAACATATAAGTTACACATTTTATAAAAAAAAAAAAAGAAAAGAAAAAAAAAAGATAATAATATATATGTTTGGATACGTTACGGAATAATGTATAGTGTATATATCTAATACATATATATATATATATGTGTATATATATATATTTATTAATAAATGAAAATGTTAACAATTATTATGACTAAGGAATGTTAATTTCAATGAATTACGGAGAAGGGATGGGATTAAATAAGTGTCAACTTCTTCCCACCCCTTTTCGAACATGTTACAATTATCAAGTATTGATCATTTATGTATCGAATTATGCTTTCTATTTTGTTTAACATCAATAATTTGTGTATGATATATATTTTTTGTTTTGTTTTACATGTTCGAAATAAATGTCAATCCATCAATCAATCAATATCGCACTGTGACCATACTAAAAGACAGTGGAAGGACATGAGCAGACTCATTATCAATAATATGGCAAAAAAAATAAATCCAAACAAGTCAGTACCTTTTGAGGTTCTGGATAATATTCTGGACAGTGTTTGAAATTGTTTAGGATGTTAGAAAAAGAATAATAATAATAATAATAATACTATATATAATAAAGCCAATCATATTTGTCCACTCCCATGTAGATAGAAAGCTTACTGTTTCTGATTATTTTGTAATCATGATGTATAAAGGGTAAAAAGGCCCCTGATTGCTCCACTTGCTTTTTTAAATTATTCTTATTAGTTGTAAAGTGGCATCAGTAAGGGGGGAGATGAAAATAATTTAGCTAAGGAAGGGATATAAGGACCTCTTCATCCCCCAGAAAATTGCACCCTGACACAAGTGTTATTTACAACATTTTGTTAATTGCTACTGTGTGGTTTCAATAGAAATATATATATATATACGTTTCTTTGATTTGTCAGGTTTCAACATGGATAAATTAAGAAAAGACAGTCCAGACTTATGGACACAGTCAGGAGGAGAGGATAAGATAGTGGCTGAACTCTTAGCTTTTGTAAATCTTTCAAAGAAAATCCATTGGAACAGCCCCATGTGGGAAACCTTAGCTGGGAAAATATTTAAAGACAAGGCTGTTGATAAGAAGAAGTGGCTGTACACTGTATGGAACAGTGACAGAAAGTCAATTAGAACGAGAGCACTGCTGAGGCAGAAAAAAAAGAATATGAAAAAATATGAAAATGAGAATAATGGCGATAAAAGGGCAAGTGACTCAAGAATAAGAGTGGAAAGTTACAATGAGGAAAAAGCGTTTGAGGAGAAAACAGGAAAAAATGAGGATGAGGAAAACAGACACCAGGTCTGAGATTAAGGACGCAAATCATGGAAAGGGTCAAGATGAGACAGAAGACATTGCTTAGAGTCAGACCAGGGTGAAAGCGGGTGACTGCATTGAAGCCAACGAAAATGACTACCCTGATAACACGTTATTTTGTGTTTGCAGGCAGCCAAACAATCCTAGCGAGCCATATGCTCAATGCAGCATCTGCAAAGACTGGTTTCATCCAGGTTGCATTGGCTACCAAAGTGTAGAGGACATTGCTGCCATTTCCACATGGCACTGTCCTTCCTGCAAGACAGATCCAAAGGCAACATACCCAGAACAAGACGTAAACATAAAAAGGAGGTTATCCTTTGAGGCAGACCTGCCATCCTTTACTCGAGATTTCTATGTTACCCTGACGAGGCAGGAATGGTCTACGATCAAACCAGACGATAGGGAAGCTGGAGTCTTAAAAAAGGGTTGGACTGACCTTATTAGCAATAAAATAGTCAGTCAATAAATGTTGTGTCCTTGCATTCAAAGCAAACAAAATAAGATGTTTTCAGAGCAGAAAATCCAATGGGGTGTATTTGAAGGCTAAGGCTGTATGTAAGTTCACAGGCTGTGCCACATTTGCACTCTATTGCTGAAGATCCAAATCAACCTATCAACAATAGGTGAAGTAAAGGTACATGCAGTCCAGGGAAATGTCGGCGGCCATAGCTGTTATGAACAGCACACACGACACTGTCGACAACCTGAGCGGGAAACGCATAAAGGAAAACTTGGAGAATTTTCTCCCATGCTTCTCCACACTAGAACACTTGCCAGTGCGGATGAAGAGAAACTTGTTGCAGGCAACCACAATGATGTAAAGTCCCTCAAAGTCCTTCAAAAGATATCAAGCGAGAAAAATCTTCAGAATCGCCTGTGTAGTGTTCTCGTGCAGTGTGTTGTAACTCTGACTTAACACCGAGTTAAACCGTAGCCAATGAAGACAGAGTCGTAGTAAGGTTGACCATTTACTGTCACAATTCCTCATTAAGACGGTGAAAACTGCAAATACAAAAATACTGAATGTACATTTGACTAAACAGCATGTTGTACATAGTTGTAAATAATAATATAAACTGTCTAACACTGTATGAAGACATTCTGATGCCGATTGCATTGATTTTAGTTTGTACACAATTGCTAACCAAAACGTTTTTAACAACACATCAAACATTATTTTTAACTAAATCCACTCTAATATATTATCTTAAACATGTCTTGCATTGATTAAACAAACTTACGGCATTGCCTCTTAGATGCTTTCATGTGGATGCTAGCGGATTACAATCAGAAGATGCACATGTCTGCCATTCCTTCTACAGAGGTACGATTAACAGGAAGTGACTAAACCGGAAGTGACACAATCGCAAACCTAAAACGGCAAAATAATATGAATTTATACATTGGCTTATTTTAACTGTAAAGTAATTATTCACATCCGTTTTTACATATACATATTTAAGAAATCAATGTAAGAATATTAAATGAGTACCAGGAGAGACAACACACTCCCCGTCTGACCTATGTGAGGTCACTTAGAACTTGTACCGGTCTTGAACATTGTCTTTAGATCAGTCTTCAGGAAGGAGCAGAACAATCTCTGTAGTCGGCCGGAGAAAGGTTTTAACATTGCCTTGGTCAGTTGTTTTCACTTCGACCTTCCTTACATGCCCATCTTTCCCAGGGAATGTGGCATTGACTCTGGCCATAGGCCAGTTGTTGCGAGCGGCCTGCTTGTCCCTGAGCAGAACCAGATCTCCAACCTGAAGGTTTCTGCGGGGCACTGTCCACTTCTGTCTGTGCTGCAAGGAAGGTAAGTATTCTCGGCTCCAGCGGGTCCAGAACTGGTTTGCGAGGGCCTGGACATGTCTCCATTGCTTTGTGTACAGATCCTTGTCGGAAAAGTCTCCAGGAGGAGGTGTAACTCCCGACTTCTGTGTGAGGATCATGGACGGAGAAAGTATGAAAGGTTTCTCGGGATCTGTAGACACAGGTAAGAGTGGGCGTGCATTCATAATCGCTGTGACTTCCGCCATTAGTGTGCAAAGCACTTCATGGGTCAAGCGAGTGTTTTGCTGTTGGAGCATTGAGTCGAGGATTCTTCTGGCAACGCCAATCATACGCTCCCAGGAACCTCCCATATGAGAGGCGTGCGGGGGGTTGAATTCCCAGCTACATCCTTGTTCGCTGAGGTACCTTTGTACTGATTTGTCCATCCCAAGCTCCTTGCTTGGGATGGACAAACCAGATCTTAGCTGTTTAGCTGGGCCTCTGAGTGCGAAGAAACGTCTGAGGGCATTTATGCAACTGGATGTGTCCATAGATTCGATTACTTCGATGTGAACAGCTCTGGAACTCATACAACTGAACATGATGGCCCAACGCTTGCTCTCTGCCTGTCCTCCTCTGGTGCGTCTGATTGTAACAGACCAGGGCCCAAATACATCGAGGCCCACATATGTAAAAGGAGGGCAGATTTCAAGACGTTCTGAAGGCAGGTCTGCCATCTTTTGTTCCTCCAGCTTCCCGCGTAGCTTGCGACAGGTTACGCATTTGTGGATTACTGAGTTAATGAGCTTCTTGCCTCCCAAGAGCCACAGTCCTGCTGCCCTAATCGCTCCTTCCGTCAGGTGACGGCCTTGGTGTCTCACCTGCTCATGGTGATGCCGTGTGAGCAGTAGGGAAATGTGGCTTCCTTTGGGCAGAACTATTGGGTTCTTCTCTGCGGTAGCAAGATGAGAGTGCTTTAGTCGCCCTCCAACGCAGATGAGGTCATCCTCCAAGATTGGGTTGAGTGTCCTCAGAGGACTGTTCTTTGGTATGGTTTTGTTGGCATGGAGAACTGCCAGTTCTTTTGCCAGGACTGTTTTCTGAGCTGCTTTAAAAGATAACTTTCCTTGCTTGTGCCATTTCGTCTAGAGTCCGAGGTAAGTTACATTTATGCCAGCCTTTGCACCTGCTGTCTTGGTTTGAATGTTTGCAGGATCTTGCCATGTGCACGAGGAATGCAATTCCTCTTACCAGTGAAGTAAAGGTGGAGAAGCGCTCGAAACGACCAGTATTGATTCCTCCAGGTAAGTAGCTGAAGTTTGTACCTGTGGTCGGATTTCGGAGTCTTTTTCAGGGTCGATTAACCTGAATCTCTCAGCTGTCTGCGTTTTCTCCGCTGGTGGCTGACGCAGGAAAGAAGGTCCAGTGAACCAAGAGGTCTGTGCCAGGCGGGACGCGGGTAAAGACCTTGATGCGTAGTCGGCAGGGTTCTCTTCTGTACATACGTAGTGCCATTGCTCGGGCTTTGAGGACTGCCGGATTCGTTGGACTCTGTTGTGGACATATGTGTAGAATCGCTTTGTTTCGTTGCAAATATAGCCAAGCACTACTCTGCTGTCCGTGTAAAACGTAATGGCATCTAACTTCAGGTCCAGCTCATCTTTGATAAGATCTGCCATCTCTGCTGCCAAGACGGCGCCACACAGCTCAAGCCTTGGTATTGTCGGTTCTGACAGGGGTGCCAGCTTGGCCTTACCCATAACGAAACCTACTTCGGTCTTCCCATCTTCCTGCACCATCTTCAAGTAGGCCACAGCACCGATGGCTTTGATTGACGCGTCCGAGAACACACACAATTCCCTGTGGACAGCTTTCGTGAGGGAGGTTGTCGTGTATGTGCGCTGAACATGAAGCTGTTTCAGGTCTTGGAGGGAATCTTTCCAACCTGCCCATCTGCTTGATTTGTCTTCTGGGAGGGGTGTATCCCAGTCAGACAGTTCGGATGTAAGCTCCCTAAGGAGGGCTCTTCCCTGGATAGTGACGGGTGCCAGTAGACCCAGGGGATCAAAAATGCTGTTGACTGTGGAGAGGACTCCACGTCGAGTGTATGGTTTATCCACGTTTGATGCTGAGTAAGTAAACTTGTCGGACGTGATCTCCCAGAGCAGACCTAAGCTCCGTTGTGTGGGTTCAGTTTCTCCACTCAAATCTAGGTCTTTGACGACTGGAGCGCAATCTTCGGGCGGAAAAGCCTCTGTGACTACTGGGCTGTTTGATACGAACTTATGTAAGCGTAGGTTTGATTCGGCGAGAGAGGCCTGTGTTCGTTGAAGAAGATCGATGGCCTCGGTTTCAGACGGTAGTGATATTAGGCCATCATCCACATAGAAATGTCTTTCCACAAACTCGACAGTATCAGCTCCATGCTCTCGTGCACCCTCTCTTATGGCTCTTCGCAGCCCATAAGTGGCAACAGCAGGAGACGGTGAGTTGCCAAAGACGTGGACGTTCATCCGGTACTCAACAACTTCCTTGTTCACGTCACTGTCTTTATACCACAAAAACCGGAGGAAGTTGCGATGGTCTTCGTGCACTCAGAAACAATGAAACATCTGTTGGATGTCTGCGAGGATTGCAACTCTCTCTTTCCGGAAACGTAAAAGAACCCCAATGAGGGAGTTGTTGAGATCGGGTCCAGTGAGGAGCACGTCGTTGAGGGAGACACCGGAGTACTGGGCACTGGAGTCAAAGACATCTCTGATCTGATTGGGTTTCTGAGGGTGATAAACTCCAAACGTTGGGAGATACCAGCACTCCTCTTCTCTCAGCGGTGGTGCTTCCTCGGCATGTCCATTGGCAAAGACCTTCTTCATGAATGTCACGTACTGTTCTTGCATCTCCGGTTTTCTTTTCAAGGTTCGTTGCAGGGATGCAAACCGATTGAGTGCCTGCTCTTTGTTATTTGGTAAAGGCCGTCGTACTTCTCTGAAGGGCAATGGGGCGACCCAACTGTTAGCGTCGTCTCTGTAGACGTTTGTGTCCATTATCTTCATGAAGATGGTGTCTTCCACTGATGGAGCAGGTTTGTTGTCGTTCTCAGTACGGTTGAACACTGTCTGTCCCAGCATTCTCTTGGGTGCTGTTCCAGAGCTTTGATGTGTCTCCTTGACGTGCATGAAGCTTGTACAGGGTTGAAAGATTGAGTGGCGACCGCTGTCCAGCACATTCGTCTTGAACGTGTTGACTGTTGGTTTATGTAAATTACCCAAGCACACTTCCCCTATCACTACCCAACCCAAGTCCAGACGTTGGGCAAAAGGGGCGTTATGTGGTCCGTTGACCTGCTGCCTTACTTTGTGTTCCCTGAGAACATCTCTTCTTAGCAGCAGTAGTATTTCTGCCTCTGGGTCCAGTTCAGGGATGTGCTCTGCAATGTGATGGAGATGAGGCTGATGAAAAACAGCGTTTGGTGTTGGAATCTCAGACCGATTATTCGGGATCTCATGACACTCAATGAGTGGTGGGAGAGAAATGAGAACTGTGCCGTCCAGTGACTCGATTTCGAATCCTTCTGCCTTCTTGCCGGATGTTTCTATGATGCCAGAGCAAGTTCTGAGATGGTACAGGAATGGTTCGCTCTTCACACTGAACCGCTCAAAGAACTCTGGTCTTGCTAATGAGCGATTGCTCTGGTCATCCAGGATTACATAGGCTTTGATGGCCATGTCCTTTGAACCCTTGGGGTAAAGCTTTGCGAGACAGATTTTTGAGCATGAACGGCTCCACTGGCCTGGACCGCAAACTTCTGTGCATGTTGCTCCAACGACAGCCATGTCGGGATGATCTCCCTCCCCGCCGTACTCTTGTGACGTGGAGGAGCCTTGACAGTTTGAGGAGGTGGGCCAGGGTGCATGGCTGTATCATGACCGGTGCTGTTGCATTCAAAGCACATCACAGGGGACCTGCAGTCTTTGGCAAGGTGGGAGCTGGAGGCACAGCACTTGAAACATATTCCTTTCTCTTTGAGGAAGGCCTTTCTATCATCGAGGAGTTTGTTCCTGAATGTTCTACACCTTTTAAGGGGATGGGGTTTGTTATGTAATGGGCAGTTATTGTTAGGGTCGTTGTTGGTAGTGGAAATATCCGTTGTGTGAACTGAGATTGGTTCGTTGGTGTTCAAGTTCCGTGAAAATGGTTTGTCAGGTTTGGTGGGTGTTGTTGTGCTGCCTTGATAATTAAAGCTAGGGTCGTTGTGCTTTTTTGCCTCGTAGCTAATAAAGTTGCAAAAGTACTCGAAGGGAGGGAAGCGACGGTTGTTTCCTTCTTTGTACCGTGACCCTGCAGACACCCACTTCTCCTGAAGCCCGTAAGGAAGTTTGTCTACGATTGGTCCAATGCCGCGTGAGGTGTCCAGGTAGGACAAGCCGGCCAGATATCCATCTTCTTTAGCACCTTGGATCTCCGTAAGTAGATCTCCAAGTTCACGTAACTTCAAATGATCCTTGGCTGAAATCTTCGGAAAGTTGTCTAAGCGCTGAAACATTGACTTTTCAATGACTTCGGGGGCGGCATAGGATTCACGCAACCGTTCCCATGCTTTGTCTAGAGCCAGATTGGGGTTGTTGACATGCACCGATCGTATGTGTTTAACCTGTTCGCTAGATTATTTTCCCAGCCATTTGGTCATGAGGTCCAACTCTTGGGTTGCTGTGAGGTTAACTTCACTGGCTGCACTGGAGAAAGAGGAGTACCATGCCCGATAATTCTCTGGCTTGTCATCGAACTGGTACAGCCCTGAAGTCACAAGGTCTCGTCGTGCCAAATACTGTGCCAAAGGCTCCCCTAAAGGGAACATGGGTGTGCCAGTTTGAGGGGAATGTAGCGGAGTATACGACGGAGCATGAGCGTGCATGGTGGGGTTAGCTCTACTAACCTTAGCCTTTGTCTCAGCTTTAGTTGGGTCATGTAAATGTGGTGGCGATGGTTGTTTACTGTCAGCATTTTCCTTGCTGACAGGTTGTGGTTGATAGTCGTCTTCCTCCGCTGGATGCCATGTCATGAAAATGTCATGTGACTTTGCCTTAATTGAGGGAGCAACGGGTAATGGTGGGGAAGGAGAACGGTTCTTAAGGTCGATCTGGGATTGAACGTATTCACTGGTGCGTTTAATTTTCATCTTTTCAGATTCAGATTTCCCGTCTTCGACAACAGACTGCATCGCCTCTGCGTCTTCCAACACGTCTTCCATGGCTGCGTCAGCTTCTCTATGAAGGGTTAACACTTCCAACTCTGTGTCTATTCTTGCAGTTTCCAATTTATACTCTGTCTATTCTTGTAGTTTCCATTTTATTTTGAGCATCTCTAGTTGCCCTTTCTGCCTCTCTAGCAGCCTTTTCCATTTTTAGCTTAGCCTCCTGGCTAGCATATGAAGCTCTCACCTTTGCAGCTTCTGCTTCAGCCCGGGCGCGGGCTGCGCTTACTGATGATGCTGATGTTTTGATGCTCTTAGCACTGCCGACAGACGATCTGTTGCTTGCCATGGCGACCACTTCAAAACATCCAATGCTGCCTTTTCACTGTAGTGTTCTCGTGCAGTGTGTTGTAACTCTGACTTAACACAGAGTTAAACCGTAGCCAATGAAGACAAGAGTCGTAGTAAGGTTGACCATTTACTGTCACAATTCCTCATTAAAGGTCCCATGACATGAAAATCAAAATTTATGAGGTTTTCTAACATAAATATGAGTTCCCCTAGCCTGCCCATGGTCCCCCAGTGGCTAAAACTTGCGTTTGGTGTAAAACGAGCACTAGCTGTTCTGCTCGCCTTTGAAAAAACGGAGGCTCAAGCGCGCTGATTTGGAAATCTGTGCTCATGACGTCATGAGGAATCTCAGCTCCTCCCCTTACTCTGCCTGGCCCGCCCAGAGACGTTGGCCCGCCAATGAGACTCGACCGTGCGAGCGCCACATGTGTGTGTGTGAATACACACACTGTAACGCAAGTGTTTCTTGTCGGTTCTTTGACGTGTCTTGTGTTTCCACAACGAGACTGTCGTGGGGGTTATCTAAGCCATGGTTGAGAAGGAATTGGGGGAAAGGAACTTTGGTTTGACTCGCTGAAGTACATGAACTGCGACATGCCGCCGGTTGCCGCGAGGCACCATCGCCCGGCAGCGGGCAGCCGGCCGCAGGCAGCGCGCGGTTCAGTCGACTTCATGTTGATGTGAAAGTGGAAGAACCAGAGACGTCGCAGAACCCGACAAAGTCGTTTGTGATTCATAATATCGTCTGGAGGCGCACACAATATGTTATATGACATAGATATCTATGTATTATATGATATTATTTAGATATAGAGCTCCAGGACTGTAACGCAAGTGTTGTACACTTCCTTGTTATTTGGATAACCGTTCTGCTGTTGGTGTGAGTTAGCACGCCAACAAACTCACCAGAAAGGGATCTTTGCCGGGCAGCGCTTATGCACCTCCGCCTCCGGCGGTGGTCCCTCAGCGGGGCTCAAGCGGGAGACATTCGCCGCCAACAATCCCTTTCTCCTCCATGTCGTGGTTCATGTTCTTGAGGGAGTCAAAGCCAAAGTTCCTTCCCCCCAATTCATTCTCAACCTTGGCTGAGATAACCCCCAATACGAGTCTCGTTGTAGAAATACCAGATACGAGAGTCCGACGTGTTATGCGCCATCACACCAACAGCAGAACGGTTATCCAAATAACAAGGAAGTGTACAACACTTGCGTTACAGTCCTGGAGCTCTATATCTAAATAATATCATATACATAGATATCTATATCATATAACATATTGTGTGCGCCTCCAGACGATATTATGAATCACAAACGACTTTGTCGGGTTCTGCGACGTCTCTGGTTCTTCCACTTTCACATCAACCTGAAGTCGACTGAACCGCGCGCTGCCTGCTGCCGGCTGCCCGCTGCCGGGCGATGGTGCCTCGCGGCAACCGGCGGCATGTCGCAGTTCATGTACTTCAGCGAGTCAAATCAAAGTTCCTTTCCCCCAATTCCTTCTCAACCATGGCTCAGATAACCCCCAAGACAGTCTCGTTGTGGAAATACAAGACACGTCAAAGAACCGACAAGAAACACTTGCGTTACAGTGTGTGTATTCACATTGATGTGGACGTTGAAGAACCAGGAACGTCGGAGAACCCAACGCGGTCGTTTGAGATTCATAATATCGGCTCACACAGCTTTTGGCCGTGATAATATATATTATATGATATAGATATCTGTGTAGGCTATATGATAATATTTAGATATAGAGCTCCAGGACTCCCGTGTGTTCTAGAATATTTACAGAACACGGCTAAAGGCTGTGTGCGGCTCGCCATTGCGATACATCCACTGTAAACAGAGCGCATGGTGGCTGCAAGCTGCTCAGGGCCACACCCCCACCCTCCTCCTTGACACGCCCACCGAAACAGCGCATTTGGGGGAAGCTCAATGTGCGACTGGCTCGGAGTGGCTGTAACTCTGCACCACGGCTGAATTTAGGGAACGTCTTTGAATACTGTGTTAGTTGCCCACTAATACCTATATTAAAGAATACATAAAATAGCATGTCATGGGACCTTTAACAGACGGTGAAAACTGCAAATAAAAGAATACAAAAATACTGAATGTACATTTGACTAAACAGCATGTTGTACATAGTTGTAAATAATAATATAAACTGTCTAACACTGTATGAAGACATTCTGATGCCGATTGCATTGATTTTAGTTTGTACACAATTGCTAATCAAAACGTTTTTAACAACACATCAAACATTATTTTTAACTAAATCCACTCAAATATATTATCTTAAACATGTCTTGCATTGATTAAACAAACTTACGGCATTGCCTCTTAGATGCTTTCATGTGGATGCCAGCGGATTACAATCAGAAGATGCACATGTCTGCCATTCCTTCTACAGAGGTAAGATTTTTAACAGGAAATGACGTCACAGGAAGTCACTAAACCGGAAGTGACATAATCGCAAACCTAAAACGGCAAAATAATATGAATTTATACATTGGCTTATTTTAACTGTAAAGTAATTATTCACATCCGTTTTTACATATACATATTTAAGAAATCAATGTAAGAATATTAAATGAGTGCCAGGAGAGACAACACAGCCTGGATAAGGATATTTTCATAATAATAATAATAATAATACATTTAATTTAGAGGCGCCTTTCAAGACACCCAAGGTCACCTTACAGAGCATATAGTCATCATTCAAAACTATGTAAAACAGACTAGGAATAAAAGGAAAACAGAGGTTAAACATGAATAATAATAATAACACTCAAAGACGCCTAAAGTGAAGGGGGGACCTCACTAACCACCACCAATATGTAGCACCCACTTGGGTGATGGAGTGGAGTGCTTTGCTATACAGCAAATGCAGGATGAGCGAAATCCCAGCACCAAAATAAAGCACAGCAGTGTGCAGTTTATTGCAATCTGTCCTTTTACTGTGCATTGTTATTCGGAGACCCAGCTAAATATTCTCCAAGATTTACAAAAGAAAAATACCTGTTTTCTGTATTTGGATGCCACTGGCAGTGTCGTTGCCAAACCTCACCAATCCAGCCAGTCTACATTGTACTATGCCCTTTGTATTCCCTGTTTATCGACAACCGAAACGATAGTTATGTTATTCTAACTCTAGTTCTATGATTGTAGGCGTAGCCGTCTAGGCTGCGCCTTATGGGCGAAGCCAACAGGTTGGATCCCTATTGTTTTTGTAAGGATTGTCCTTATTATTCTTCCCACCTTGAAAGTGGGACCACAGCCCAAACCGTAAATGGTGCAGACACGCCAATTGCATGACTAGATCCAGGTCCGGCACCGCTACTCAGACGACAAAATCGGGACAAAACCTGCATTCAAACTATGCACCTATCAGCGTGGGCACCGCCCACATTTCCCCACGGTATCGTGTCTATATAACGCGGTGTATACCGTCGCTCATCCTCCACGCTTTTCTTTCAGCATTTGGAGGGTACAGCAGGTGGGAAACTAGACGGCTACGCCTACAATCATAGAACAAGAGTTATAATAACATAACTATCGTTCTATTTCATGTAGGCTACGCCGTCCAGGCTTCGCCTTATGGGCTAAGGTGAAGCTGCGAGCGGAGCCCGATCAATGTACTCCTGCTGGACCCCAGTCAAAACGACCTAAGTCACCAGAGCACATTAAGACTCAAAAAAGCCAAGGAAGTTTAAAACACAACAACTTAATAAAAAACGAATTCCTCCTAGATCAAGCAAGGCAATGATCAAGGGAGAAAAAAGTGAGTCTGTAAAGACTCCGGCTCTAATTCGTGCTTCATGGAACCCATGAAAAGGAAAAGAAAAACCAGAGCAACACGGTTTCCATTAGGTCCGCTACCACCGGGGGTGGAGCCACGGAATCCGGCTCTCCAATAAGGGGTCTCTCTCGGCCGTTTCTTATTAGAAGAAAACGGCGGGAGTGCCACACTGGCAAACAAAACCACCTGACAATTGGCGAGCCAATAGAAAACCCCCCTAGCCTGTTTTTCATTTGAAAAAAGGTGGGAGAGTAAGACTGGTAATCAAGTCCAACTCGCCAGCCGGCGAGAGGAAATCCAACCACGCCGCTTTAAAGAACATGTCTATATTCTTAAGCCGTAAAAGGGGTCCCGGACTCCAGCACAGAGTTGCCGAGTGAGCCCTTGGACATGTCTAACATGTAAAAACGGACAAAGGGGCCGGGGAAAGACCAAGACGCAGCCGCGCAGATGTCTTCCACCGAAACGCCCTTAAGAAGAGCCGTTGAAGCGGCCACGCTCCGTGTGGAGTGAGCTTTAACGCCCAACGGTGGTGCCAAGCCCTGCCGAGACTAGGCTAAGCAAACACCCTCACATACCCAGCGAGAAAACCGCTGTTTAGAGAGAGCGCAGCCCCTGCTAGCGTCGCTATAACACACAAACCACTGTTGTGTGGAGCGGAATGGGGCCGAGCGATTCACGAACATGGCCAACACCCGAACCGGGCACAGGAGATGCATACTCCGCCTCCGCCTCACTAGAATGAGGCGGGGGGTGAAAAGCCTTAAGCACAATATCCCTCGACCAAAAATAACTATTAATGTTCTTCGGGAGGAACGCAGGATTAGGTCTGAGCAACGCGAAGGAGCTGTCCTTGTTTAGCAACAAGCAACTCGGGCTGACAGACAGAGCGGTTAGCTCACCGGCCCGCTTGGCAGAAACCAAGGCCAACAAGAGCGCCGTCTTAAATGACAGGGCATCCAAAGTGGCCTGAGAAAGTGGCTCGAAAGGATCCCTGGACAAAAACTCCAAAGTGAACCGATTGTGTCTAAGTAAATCATTAGTTTCAATTAATTACAGATTGAGAAGTGTCCCATGATGCTGCGTGGGCAGACCTCAATCTTAAGGGTAGCGCAGACATGTACCTGTGGCTTTCACCCCCAGCAGGTAATATTGGGAGCCTGGTGAAATAAATGCATTTTGTAGGCTTACAATTTGTGATGTGGTCAAAATCCCATATTGATTAGTATTAATGCTTGTTTAATGGTTTTATTGTTTCTGTCTGTCAGTCTGTGAGAAGCCCTGCAGCTACCTCTGCCTCCACCTCTGCTGCGCCTGCACTGAGCCCTGGGAGGCCTGCATTGACGCTGGCAATGGTGAATATTTCCATCCCATTAAATACCATGTCATTCACCTGGTTAGCCATGATCAACTCATCTCAGATCTGTGTGTTTACATAACTTTCATGCGTATCACTGGTGTGTATAATGTCATTTCTAACACCATTTTATTAAGACTATTCTTGGTTGACTTTCAGTTTGAGAAAGCGCGGTTCGGTGGGACTTTGTCTGCTGCAGACAAGCCGAATGTCAATCTGACTAGGAGGCCTGCTGAGGTAATTGATGTACCTATAGCTGTGCCTGTTGCCTAAGAAAACAGCCATACAGCCAACACTATCCTTGTTTTGTAATTGTACTTCATCGGCTCCGTTTCCCCCTCTTCCCAGCGTCCCTCCAGCCCTGCCACAGTCCCGGCTGGGAGAAGCACTCCATCCGCTACCCCACCTCGAGTGACGCCCCCTTCCAGTCCCAGCTTCTACAGGCCTGTCTCCCCTTTCTCTCTGCCTCCATCCAGCCCTGTCATGTCGGCGGTGAGGACCAGCTCTTCTCCTCTGGTTAGTGCAACTGTAATAACCTCTACACAGGTCTTACATACTGTAGCGTGTAGCGGATAGATGATTTATGATCTTTTTCATTTAGGTTGTATCAGATTGAGTCCTGCTCCTCCTGGTCCCCTCCCTGCTCCTCCTCTTGCTGCTCCAGATCAGTTCTGGCTGCCGGTGGAAATGAAGAAGACCATTCCCCAGCAGGACCAGCGCTGGATTGCATCCACGCTGTGGAGGAACCAGCGGCTGCGCCCGGACGTCCAGCTCTGGTATGAGCCACCAGTTCCTGCCCTCATCTACAACCAGGTCCCGTCACCAGACCGCTTTTTTATGCACCCTGCCCCTCCTCCGAGTCCCTGACCAAGGAGCAGTGGTTGGCGGAGAGGAGGAACAAAGATCACCCGTGTAAAATCTATATGTTATATGTTCAAATAAACATGTTTATATTCTAACAAATGTTTTAGGATTTATTTGCTGGTCATCTTATTCGAACCATTAGCCAGATCCACTCCACAAGAGGAAGGAACATACTACTATTGCAATATAATATGCACACAAAATGATTTATAGTTGAAATACTTGTAGGTTGAAGATGGAGGCTAAATTGAGCCTACAGGTTACAATACAAATAATAACTAAACAAGTAGCTTGCTAAAGAGTGCACAGGTGTGCTGTGAATAGATGTATGGCTACAACAATAGTGGAATAGAAAGTAACATAGTAATTAGAATATTCCCATTAAAATAAGTGCATATGTGTGTCAATGGAGGACAACGGTAATTATATTTGCGCAAGAGATCTTCAGTACATCCATGAATGAACCAAAACAAATCTTTGTCACCGGTGGGACTTGAACCGCCGACCTTTTGTTCCATTCAAAGGCTGAACAATTGCACACAAAACTCCACAGCCTCAGGTTTTTATTTGTTTTTTATGTAATGGAGGCCTAAATTTCTCTCTTTCCCTTCCCTTTCCCCTTTTTCTCCCTTTTTCCTCTCTTTTTCCTTCCTTTTCTTCTCCCCCCCTCTCCCCCCCTTCCTTCCTTCTTCCCCCCCCCTAAAATACTAATATTCCCTAGCTTTGGCGCAGTAGGCAGCGCGTCAGTCTCATAATCTGAAGGTCGTGAGTTCGAGACTCACACGGGGCGCAGAGCTTCAGAAACTAACTACTATCATGCATTGTGCAAATGTTTGTAAAAAAAATCGGATATCAGTGCCAGGTGTAAAGATTCTTGATTTCCAGAATATCTTAAAGGCACCCAGTGCAACTTTATGTAAACATTCAATGAAAAATAAACATTCAATTTCTAGTCTTTTTTACACGTAGTAAGTTTCAATAACTCCATACCATTACATATCGACATTCAAGGAGCAAAGATGAGACGTCGTTGTGTGGTGAGAACTGATAGAAAATCGTAAACAACAACAATCGCCGATGGGGAGAAGCCATTTTTCCATTGACTGGAAGCCTGCTTTATTTATTGTAGGTTACAAAAAATAAAGAAAATGGCGGCATTGTTGTTGTTATCGATTTTCTATCAGTTCTCACCACACAACGACGTCTCATCTTTGCTGCTTGAATGTCGGTATGTAATGGTATGGAGTTATTGAAACTTACTACGTGTAAAAAAGACTAGAAATTGAATGTTTATTTTTAAGCCTCGAAAGTTGCACTGGGTGCCTTTAATATTCTGAAGGTATTACATGTGAGAATCTTGTTGCTTCTGAGAAGAAATGATTTGACAGCCATAAAACATGGCATTCCTAATTGAGTACAACAGTAGTTGGATTTATCATATTGATTTAACAAAATATGTGTTACGTGGATTTTTATTATACTTAATATCAATCTTTGCACAAAAATTGCTCTAAGCCTGAGTCTTGCTGTTCGCTGGTTCCCTCGTTGGTGCAGTAGGCAGCACTTCATTCTCATATTCTGAAGGTCGTAAATTCGAGCCTCACACGGGGCACAGAGTTTTAGAAACTATCCAGTATCATGCATTGTGCCAATGTTTGTAAAAGAAATCGGGTATCAGTGCCATGTGTAAAGATTCTTGATTTCCAGGTTATCTTAATATTCTGAAGGTATTACTCATGAGAATCTTGTGGCTTCTGAGAAGAAATGACTTGACAGCCATAACACATGGCATTCTTCATTGAGTTCAACAGTAGTTAAATTTTTCATATTGATTTATCATAATATGTGTAACATGGATCTTTATTATACTTGATATCAATCTTAGCACAAAAAATGCTGTAAGCCTGACTCTTGCTGTTCAATGGTTCCCTTGTTGGTGCAGTAGGCAGCACTTCATTCTCATGATCTGAAGGTCGTGAGTTCGAGCCTCACTTGGGGCACAGAGTTTAAGAAACTAAATTGTATCATGCATTGTAAAAATGTTTGTAAAAAAAATCGGATACCAGTGCCCGGTTTAAAGATTCTTGATATCCAGGCTATCTTAATATTCCGAAGCTATTACTTATGAGAATCTTGTTGCTTCTGGGAAGAAATGACTTGACAGCCATAAAACATGGCATTCCTAATTGTGTACAACAGTAGTTCAATTTGTCATATTGATTTAACATTATATGCGTAACATGGATTTCTATTGTACATTAAATCGATCTAAGCGCAAAAATTGGTATGAGCCTGAATAGTTATGCTATGGCTGCCTCGTTGGCGCAGTAGGCAGCGCGTCAGTCTCATAATCTGAAGGTCGTGAGTTCGAGCCTCACACGGGGCATAGTGTTTTAGAAACTAACGAGTATCATGCATTGTAAAAATGTTTGTAAAAAAATCGGATACCAGTGCCCGGTTGAAAGAAACTTCATTTCCAGGCTGTCTTAATATACTGAAGGTAAGACTTGTGAGAATCTTGTGGCTTCTGAGAAGAAATGACTTGACAGCCATAAAACATGGTATTCTTAATTGAGTACAACAGTAGTTGGATTTATCATATTGATTTAACAAAATATGTGTTACGTGGATTTTTATTATACTTAATATCAATCTTTGCACAAAAATTGCTCTAAGCCTGAGTCTTGCTGTTCGCTGGTTCCCTCGTTGGTGCAGTAGGCAGCACTTCATTCTCATATTCTGAAGGTCGTAAATTCGAGCCTCACACGGGGCACAGAGTTTTAGAAACTATCCAGTATCATGCATTGTGCCAATGTTTGTAAAAGAAATTGTTTATTGTTTATTGTTTATTGTGGATCCCCATTAGTTGTCGCAGAAGCGGCAGACTAGTCTTCCTGGGGTCCAATTAAAATCAGAACATACAAACAATTAATCATCACTCAAATACAGTAAAAGTAGTGACAAAACTACAAATACATAGCAACAGTCAAACAAACAAACATAATTCATTGAGCGCCAAGCCAAGTCAGAGTCCCGAGTTCACATTTAACATAAATAAAAATAGGATTTAATTTGCCTCTTGAATTCCCTCTTCACAGGTATAACACGAATGTGCGAAGGGAGTATATTCCACAAAGAAATGGACCTATAGAAGGATGTCCTCCTCATTGCATTACTCCAACAGTGTGGGAGCACAACTAGCCCTGCTGTTGCAGATCTAGTACCGTATGAATGAGCATCAGAGCAAAAAACAATTTCATTAAAAAGAGCTCTAGGAACATGAGTGGAAATTACATTCTTAATAAATATCAAGGACCTAATGGATAACCTATCAAGAGCTTTAGGCCACTTGAGATCAGAATGCATCTGATCTACATTTGATCTGTAAGATCTATCAAGGGCAAGTCTAGCAGCCCGGTTTTGTACAGTTTGTAGTTTGCTTAGGTCAGTCTTAGAGGCAGAGGCCAAAATAACAGAACAATAGTCGAGATGGCATAATACTAATGTTTGAACAACCTGTCTCCGTAAAGTAGCTGGTAAGTAGGTGGCACATTTCCGGACCGTAGCAATGCTCCTACTCATCTTGGCAACTATCTGCCTAACATGATCAGTCCAGGACAGAGTGTTACAAATAGAAAGTCCCAGAAGCTTTAACTTGCTCTCCTGCTTGACTGGCTGACTAGAAATCTGCAGATCAAGCATAGGCTGACTGGCTACATTATGCCGAGATCCAAAGACAATGCTGACAGTTTTTGATAGATTTAAAACAAGTCTATTTGCAGTAACCCAATTGACCACTGCTTTCAGATCTTGTGACAGAACGGACTTAAGTTTACAGCATGAAGATGCAGAATAGTACAGTGTAGAATCGTCAGCGTATAAAACCAAAGTGGATTCTTGAATAACAAGCTGGAGATCATTCGTAAAAATTGAAAATAAGAGCGGACCCAAACAACTTCCTTGCGGCACACCACAGTCTATGTTAATGCTGTTGGACAGAGTACCATTCAAGAAAACCTGTTGAGTTCTGAAAGATAAATAATTTTCAAACCAAGAGATTGCCATAGGTCCAAAACCATAATGCGTGAGTTTTTCAATCAACAACTTATGGTCAATTAGGTCAAATGCAGCGCTGAAGTCCAACATGACAGCACCAGATAACAATGAATTGTCAATCCCCCTTAACCAATCGTCAGTCATTTTTACCAAGGCTGTGCAGGTGGAATGACCCTCTCTGTAGGCATGTTGTGCATTACTTATCAAATCATTCTTAGACATATAATCATGAATTTGGTTATATACAATCCTTTCTAAAATTTTACTCAAAACAGGTAGGATTGTTATAGGTCTACAGTTAGGACCACTGAATGTTGATTTGGTATCTTTTGGTATGGGAATAATTTTTCCTTCTTTCCAGATTTTAGGACAGGTTCCATTAGATAGACAGGAATTAAATATGTGACATACAGGAAGAGCTATATAATCAAGGGACTCTCTAAATCGACGCCACTTCGACCTGGGCGGGACTTACCGGGACTTTACGTCCTACGTCACTCGCTATGGGTCACTCGCTGGGAGTGCATGTGTGCGCGTAGCCGTTTGTCTCCGGGATCTGTGCGCGTAGCCGTTTGTCTCCGGGATCTGTGCACGAACGGTTGTGTCGAACGCGATGGGGGGTGTGTGACATTCCTACAGTCTGTGATGATAGGCTATATTTCTACAAATGACTTACTATTACTAGCGATTAACATGACGAAACAACACGAACTAAGCTAACATTATATTTCGACAAATGACTTACTATTACTAGCGATTAACATGACGAAACAACACGAACTAAGCTAACATTAGACTATAAAGAAAACACTTTTGGCGGGTAAAGGGTTAACTGACTTCAAAAAGTCAACACTGTCAATGGTGAAATTGTCCAGATCATTAGATTAACATTAATCTTTACTCTTTTTCTCGAACATCTTATAGATCCACCCTGGGTACCGTCGTATTTTAAAATAATAAATACAAGCAATGGATACATTTCTGGATTTGTCCAGACTCAAAAAGAATTGGAGAGTCTGCTGGAGGTCCACTCAAGGGCCACACTGACATCGTTTGTCAAATGGTAGGTGTAAGACCAGAGTGTGATGTATGAAGGAAAAGGCATTTGATGGATGGTTTGTGTTGTGTTTATGTTTTTTTTTAATTCCATTAACATTGAGAAGAACAAATAAGCAAATATTCATTCTAATAAATATTAATGTAGCCTAATGAAGTTTGGGTAATTATAAAAGCCCCTTTCATATTATCCTACTATAGGTCTGAACACATAAAAGATGGCACCAAAGAGAGGCATCTATGGCAGGTGGAGGATTTCAATGAAGACACCCCTCTATGTGTAAAGAAAAGAATGGTCCTTGCTTGTCAGCATGGCAGAGCTCGACAGAAAAAAGAAAAGGTACATTGGTAAACAGTATAGTAAACAACCCCTCCTGTCTGGACAGAGAAACTTTGGTATGTGGGTCCTGTAGACTTATAATTGAACACCCCTGATCTAAAGTAACACACACTCACACACCCCTGTTACTTTAGATCAGCGGTGTTCAATTATAAGTCTACAGGGTCCACCGACCAAAGTTTCTCTGATTCGAGGGTCCAGACAGGCACAGGTCAACTGTTCAAATGACATGAAAAACAGAATTACATAACATTTTGTGGATTTAATAATTTTTTGCTGCAATGTCTTCAGTTTTAATGGATGTCTAATAGGTGCAGGCCTATGCAAAATCTACACCTGACTTGTCTTGCACTGGTACAACTTGAAAACCGACATTGTATTGAAAATCTCATTATTTATCTTGTCTAGGAGAAACGTTCAGCAGAGCATGTATACACAAAAAAACGTTTTCATGTCCAAAATGGGAAGAAGTTGGACTGCCCAGCTAAACTTTTCATTCGGCATGTGCTGAGGTAAGCTTTTTTCAACCGCTCTGTCTCCTTTGCAGGAGAAATCCAGTGTGAATCGATCAATAGTGAAAGTGATCTGATTGATCAATATTGTCAATCAGACCATGGGGTAGATTAATTTTTGCTTGCTTGTTTGTTTTGCTTTTTAGATATGACTCATTCAGTGTGAGAGGGGATGCCACAAAATCCCATAAAGAAGACACTATGAGAAATCTTAAGATAGCACTTCAAAACTCAGAAAACCCACCAACCTCTACATTCATTCATCTAAAAATTCCTCTATTGGAAGTTCACAATCATACAATTGGAGCAGGATCCTGTTTTTCAAGACCGATCCATCCAAAACTAAAAAATCAAATTCAGGTGATGGTCGGACAAGGGATAACTAATATAGCTTTCGTGAAGAGAGCCTTGAAGCAGTATGTGCTAAATGACTTGTGTGGAGAGGATCTCCAGCGGCCGCACAACAACGATGAAGCATATTTTCCATCGAACACAACTATCCAGAATCACATTCACATGGCATTAGTGGCTGGTCGTTACTCTGCGCTGGATCAGGAGAATCTTGCAAAGAAAGTGGCAGAATGGAAGGTTGAAGATGAGGGCAATCGTTTCTTTTCATACATCAGCACCACAAACAAATACGGCTCCTGCAGCGATATGGGGAAATGGTTCTTTTGGATGCCACATACAAAACCTCAAAATATTCCATGCCACTGTTTTTTTTGGTTGTTCGAACCAATGTTGGCTACAAACCTGTAGCAGAGTTTGTATGTGAGAGTGAAACTACAAAGTCCATTGCAGAAGCACTGGACATCTTGAAGACATGGAATCCTCAGTGGACTCCAAAGTACTTCATGACAGACTGCAGTAACACACCTATGTGCATTCCACAGAGAGCAGGCCTGGCTCCGCTGGACTAAAGATGGTGAGATCTAGTAACGTGCAGAGATTGTATTGGAATCTTGTGTGTTTTTTGCAACGGAAACAGTGAATACTGCCTGTATGACCAAATTATTATGATTGTAGGAAAAAACAAGCTTGCCGACAGGGAGCAGTGAGACCTGTTGACACTTCTACGCAGTATTGCTTGGGCCAGGACAGAGGAGAGCTGTTTGTTAGCATTAGGGACATTGAGGGACAGTTACCTATATAAAGACAATCAACAAGTGATGACGTATGTTGAGCAGAGATGGCTTGCCATCAAAGAGGTTAGACATTGTCATTGATTAAATGTGTGTGTGTGGGGGGGTCTAGCTCAATTGCTGTAAGTGTGGTGTGTGTTTGTGTATGTGTTGTGTAATGTGTTAGGATGTGTGTATATGTTTTGAAGAGTGGATGTGTGTAGTGACAGTATAGTCTGTATGTGAATATTAGATATAATTGTTATGTATGTAATTATTTGATATAATTGTTGTCATCACTGTTTGTTTTTTTTGTTTGTTTTTTTCCAGAAATGGTGCAGAGCCTATGCGCCAGAGGCATTTAATGTGTCAGTCACCACCAACAATGGAGTTGAAACCATGAATAAAAATCTGAAGGCATTCTACCTGAAAATCTCAGGTACTGGGACTCTCTCTTCTCTACTGGGAACAGTTGTTCGAGAATTTATTCCTGACAAAATGAAAGGCTACGAGCGGCTGAATTACAATCAATCCACAAGCCACAAGAGCTACAATGAGGATGTACCAGAGCACCTCAAAAACCGACCAAGAGATGTGGTCCTCCACTGCTTGAGAAGCATCAGTTCTGCTTCCCATTTCACTGCTCAAGATGTTGTGGATAAAGGTGATGGTACATGCCTAGTCAGAAGTGAGCAATCTCCCCTCTTTTACTCCGTCAACCTTAGAGGGCCGTTGTGTGAGTGTGGTGCATTTCAAGATTCTTACCTACCATGCAAGCACATGATTGCCATTTTTAATTTCACCAACTACTCATGGGATTTTCTCCCTTCAACGTACACAATGTCGCCATATCTTACCCTCGATACCTTCGAGGATGGAGGAGGAGAGAGGATGCTGGATGGAGGAGAGAGGATGCTGGATGGAGGAGGAGGAGGAGAGAGGATGCTGGATGGAGGAGGGGAGAGGATGCTGGATGGAGGAGGGGAGAGGATGCTGGATGGAGGAGGGGAGAGGATGCTGGATGGAGGAGGGGAGAGGATGCTGGATGGAGGAGGAGGAGAGAGGATCCTGGATGGAGGAGGGGAGAGGATGCTGGATGGAGGAGGGGAGAGGATGCTGGAGGGAGGAGGAGGAGGAGAGAGGATCCTGGATGGAGGAGGGGAGAGGATGCTGGATGGAGGAGGGGAGAGGATGCTGGAGGGAGGAGGAGGAGAGAGGATGCTAGATGGAGGAGGAGGAGAGAGGATGCTAGATGGAGGAGGGGAGAGGATGCTGGATGGAGGAGGAGGAGAGAGGATCCTGGATGGAGGAGGGGAGAGGATGCTGGATGGAGGAGGGGAGAGGATGCTGGAGGGAGGAGGAGGAGGAGAGAGGATCCTGGAGGGAGGAGGAGGAGGAGAGAGGATGCTGGATGGAGGAGGGGAGAGGATGCTGGAGGGAGGAGGAGGAGAGAGGATCCTGGATGGAGGAGGAGAGAGGATGCTAGATGGAGGAGGGGAGAGGATGCTAGATGGAGGAGGAGGAGAGAGGATGCTGGATGGAGGAGGGGAGAGGATGCTGGAGGGAGGAGGAGGAGGAGAGAGGATCCTGGATGGAGGAGGGGAGAGGATGCTGGATGGTGGATGCAGAGGAGAAATCATGGTAGACAGATTAAGGATCAAATCGGCACAGGTTGCAATGAGAGAAAAACTGAAGAAGTTAACGGATGACTCGTATTTGTGTGATGATTTGGAGACTTTACAACAAATGACTGTAGCTCTGGAAAATATGACACAAACAATTGAACAACTGTGCAAGAGAGAGAATGGACTGATTCTTAATGAACTGGATGACATTGTTATGTATAAAAAACATGATCTTAGGGCACTGCCAGTTCGAAAGCACAAATCAAAACTGTCCAGAAAACGAAAATGGACCCAAGGTACAGTATGTTATGTTTTTGCTTATAATAATTGCTTATAATATTTGTTAAAATGCAAACATGTCAAAACGGCAATGACTCTGTTCTCCACCATACTTGCCCCCTGCATGCTTAATACTTGCCTTCCACTCCAGGGTTCCTTCTGCTCATTATAATTTACTGTCCTCTTTTACATGTTTTATTTGTACAGCTCCCTTGTCGCCCCTAATCGAACATTGCGAGGAGGAGACACTGGGCCACAGCTCTTCTGCTGTCCTGCACGGAGCTCGGCAAAAAAATCCCTAGCTAACCCTAAATATTTATATTAAACCATTTTGCAACAGGCAACTGTGTGTTGGTGTGTCTTATTGCTTCCCACGTCTGCGTCTGCATCTTTCCCACTCCTGGCTAATAGTTTCAGCTTTTGTACTGTATATCAGAAATGATCACCCTGTACCACACTGCTGACTTGTTGATGATTTGTGAGCACTCACGCATTTCTCTAGGTATCTTAAGTTTCCTACTGGAGTCATCAAAACTTTGGACTTTGTGTTATTGTAAGAAATATTGTGTTGCAAAAACTAGAAATGTGCGAGTATCTGTCACTCGCGATGTGTGTGCAGTCCAAAATGAAAGAAAAACCTTGCATCACTTGGGAATCGAACCCCCAATCAGCAGTCTTTAAACGTTGGTCGTTGGTAACTGTAAACAAAGAGATCGCATTTTTTTTAACTGCTAACTAACAAACGGATTTATGCGTTCACTGAACAAAGATTATGGAAATAAAAGACCACTTTTCCATCAGAAAAATCATCAGAACCGTTATTACCAACCCATAGACGCTATCATCAGAACCGTTATTACCAACCCATAGACGCTAAAAGCGAAAACCTTTCTCACATGCACACCCATCGCGAGTGACGGCTATGCGCACACAAAGAGATCGCATTTTTTTTAACTGCTAACTAACAAACGGATTTATGCGTTCACTGAACAAAGATTATGGAAATAAAAGACCACTTTTCCATCAGAAAAATCATCAGAACCGTTATTACCAACCCATAGACGCTATCATCAGAACCGTTATTACCAACCCATAGACGCTAAAAGCGAAAACCGTTCTCACATGCACACCCATCGCGAGTGACGGCTATGCGCACACAAAGAGATCGCATTTTTTTTAACTGCTAACTAACAAACGGATTTATGCGTTCACTGAACAAAGATTATGGAAATAAAAGACCACTTTTCCATCAGAAAAATCATCAGAACCGTTATTACCAACCCATAGACGCTATCATCAAGCGAAAACCTTTCTCACATGCACACCCATCGCGAGTGACGGCTATGCGCACACATGCACACCCATAGCGAGTGACGTAGGACGTAAAGTCCCGGTAAGTCCCGCCCAGGTCGAAGTGGCGTCGATTTAGAGAGTCCCATATAATCAACAGCTATTCTGAGTAATTTACCATCAATACAATCTATACCAGCAGAGTCTTTAGAAATGGATCGTAACAATTTTTCAACCTCCTTGATTTCAACCGAATTGAACTCAAAAGTACACTGTTTGCCTTTCATTATGAGATCATCAATGAGCAGACACGATTTGTTCTTTACATTTGTACAAAAGCCCCCCCTCAAATTTTCAACTTTTTCCACAAAATACTTATTCAGGTAATTTGACATATCCTTAGGCTTAGAAATAAATACACCATTATCAGTTTCAATGAAGGATGCAGAAGCATTAGTACTCCGACCGATAATATCATTCATCACTTTCCATAATTTCTTACTGTCATGTTGGGCTCTATCAATCCTTTGCCGATACAATTCTCTCTTTTTTTCTCTGTTCACCTTCGTAACTAGATTCCGTATTTTACAATATGCACTTTTATCATTGACTGAACCAGAGGCAATAAAGCATCTTTTTAGCTCATTTCTTTGTTTCATTAAGTTCTTTAACTCCTCATCAATCCAGGGAGCTCCATTAGGCTTGACAGTGAATTTCTTAAGTGGTGCATGTTTGTTTACAATGGGTACGAACAAATCCATAAAAATATTTAAAGATTTTTCAGCATCAGGTTCAACACAGACTTTAGACCATTGAGCATACTTGACATCTTCTAAGAAAGCATTGTTGCTGAAATTCTTATATGACCTAGCACAGATTATCTTTGACTTTGCTTTTGGGATCTTTGACTTTCTGGACACAGCAACCAGGTCATGGTCACTGAAGCCAACTAACAATGACATTACCTTGGAACACCTGTCAGGCACATTTGTATAAATATGATCTATACAGGAGGATGATTGAGCTCCATCTCGGTTCAGAGCATTCCTAGTTGGTATGGAAACAATTTGACTCAAATGACAAGTATTGGTCATATCAAGCAACCTTTTCTTCATAGAGCAGCCATCTTCAAACCAGTTCACATTAAAATCACCAAGACAGTACATTTCTCTATTTTCATCTGCAACTCTGTCAAACATATCACAGATTCCATTGAGATATTCTATTCTAGAGTTGGGTGGTCTATAGCAACAACCAATCAGTATTGGGCTAGTATGGGGTAAATTAACCTGTAACCACAATGCCTCAATGTTGTCATTCATCAAATCAGGTCTTAGTTTTACTGGTATATGATGTTTCACGTAGATTGCCACGCCCCCGCCAAATCTATTTCTATCTTTTCTGAACATGGAAAAACCCTCAATTGATATCAATGAGTCATCAAATGTACTATCCAAGTGTGTTTCAGTTATAGCCATTACATGAATTCCATTGTCCATCAATTTCGCTGAGAGTTCATGTGTTTTATTCCTCAAGCTGCAGATGTTTAAATGAGCTAATGCCAGGCCCTTAGGAAGACCCGATTTGGAAAAAGTCCCATCAATGCGTGAACTAGCCATAAAACAAGTCCAGCATGCCAATACACAGGCCTACTGGGATTGTGACATTAAAATAACCAGGGAGTGATGCTGGAGTCTCTGAACAGTTGATTATTGATGTACAATTTGTCGACTACCAGGGCAACGCGGCTGTTATGGCTCCGATGTTCTCTCATGATAGGGAAAAGTACTTTACGCCTGTCATGTATCTCCGGAGGGAATTGGTCATTCATGCCGAAGGAGGTGTTCCTCAGCTCTCTGCCCCTCCCCTTGACAAGCTCCTTCTGCTGATATCGGGTATCAGTGGGTATCAGTGCCATGTGTAAAGATTCTTGATTTCCAGGTTATCTTAATATTCTGAAGGTATTACTCATGAGAATCTTGTGGCTTCTGAGAAGAAATGACTTGACAGCCATAACACATGGCATTCTTCATTGAGTTCAACAGTAGTTAAATTTTTCATATTGATTTATCATAATATGTGTAACATGGATTTTTATTATACTTGATATCAATCTTAGCACAAAAAATGCTGTAAGCCTGACTCTTGCTGTTCAATGGTTCCCTTGTTGGTGCAGTAGGCAGCACTTCATTCTCATGATCTGAAGGTCGTGAGTTCGAGCCTCACTTGGGGCACAGAGTTTAAGAAACTAAATTGTATCATGCATTGTAAAAATGTTTGTAAAAAAAATCGGATACCAGTGCCCGGTTTGAAGATTCTTGATTTCCAGGCTATCTTAATATTCCGAAGCTATTACTTATGAGAATCTTGTTGCTTCTGGGAAGAAATGACTTGACAGCCACAAAACATGGCATTCCTAATTGTGTACAACAGTAGTTCAATTTGTCATATTGATTTAACATTATATGTGTAACATGGATTTCTATTATACATTAAATCGATCTAAGCGCAAAAATTGGTATGAGCCTGAATAGTAATGTTATTGCTGCCTCGTTGGCGCAGTAGGCAGCGCGTCAGTCTCATAATCTGAAGGTCGTGAGTTCGAGCCTCACACGGGGCATAGTGTTTTAGAAACTAACGAGTATCATGCATTGTAAAAATGTTTGTAAAAAAATCGGATACCAGTGCCCGGTTGAAAGAAACTTCATTTCCAGGCTGTCTTAATATACTGAAGGTAAGACTTGTGAGAATCTTGTGGCTTCTGAGAAGAAATGACTTGACAGCCATAAAACATGGTATTCTTAATTGAGTACAACAGTAGTTGGATTTATCATATCGATTTAACAAAATATGTGTTACGTGGATTTTTATTATACTTAATATCAATCTTTGCACAAAAATTGCTCTAAGCCTGAGTCTTGCTGTTCGCTGGTTCCCTCGTTGGTGCAGTAGGCAGCACTTCATTCTCATATTCTGAAGGTCGTAAATTCGAGCCTCACACGGGGCACAGAGTTTTAGAAACTATCCAGTATCATGCATTGTGCCAATGTTTGTAAAAGAAATCGGGTATCAGTGCCATGTGTAAAGATTCTTGATTTCCAGGTTATCTTAATATTCTGAAGGTATTACTCATGAGAATCTTGTGGCTTCTGAGAAGAAATGACTTGACAGCCATAACACATGGCATTCTTCATTGAGTTCAACAGTAGTTAAATTTTTCATATTGATTTATCATAATATGTGTAACATGGATTTTTATTATACTTGATATCAATCTTAGCACAAAAAATGCTGTAAGCCTGACTCTTGCTGTTCAATGGTTCCCTTGTTGGTGCAGTAGGCAGCACTTCATTCTCATGATCTGAAGGTCGTGAGTTCGAGCCTCACTTGGGGCACAGAGTTTAAGAAACTAAATTGTATCATGCATTGTAAAAATGTTTGTAAAAAAAATCGGATACTAGTGCCCGGTTTGAAGATTCTTGATTTCCAGGCTATCTTAATATTCCGAAGCTATTACTTATGAGAATCTTGTTGCTTCTGGGAAGAAATGACTTGACAGCCACAAAACATGGCATTCCTAATTGTGTACAACAGTAGTTCAATTTGTCATATTGATTTAACATTATATGTGTAACATGGATTTCTATTATACATTAAATTGATCTAAGCGCAAAAATTGGTATGAGCCTGAATAGTTATGTTATTGCTGCCTCGTTGGCGCAGTAGGCAGCGCGTCAGTCTCATAATCTGAAGGTCGTGAGTTCGAGCCTCACACGGGGCATAGAGTTTTAGAAACTAACGAGTATCATGCATTGTAAAAATGTTTGTAAAAAAATCGGATACCAGTGCCCGGTTGAAAGAAACTTCATTTCCAGGCTGTCTTAATATACTGAAGGTAAGACTTGTGAGAATCTTGTGGCTTCTGAGAAGAAATGACTTGACAGCCATAAAACATGGTATTCTTAATTGAGTACAACAGTAGTTGGATTTATCATATCGATTTAACAAAATATGTGTTACGTGGATTTTTATTATACTTAATATCAATCTTTGCACAAAAATTGCTCTAAGCCTGAGTCTTGCTGTTCGCTGGTTCCCTCGTTGGTGCAGTAGGCAGCACTTCATTCTCATATTCTGAAGGTCGTAAATTCGAGCCTCACACGGGGCACAGAGTTTTAGAAACTATCCAGTATCATACATTGTGCCAATGTTTGTAAAATAAATCGGGTATCAGTGCCATGTGTAAAGATTCTTGATTTCCAGGTTATCTTAATATTCTGAAGGTATTACTCATGAGAATCTTGTGGCTTCTGAGAAGAAATGACTTGACAGCCATAACACATGGCATTCTTCATTGAGTTCAACAGTAGTTAAATTTTTCATATTGATTTATCATAATATGTGTAACATGGATTTTTATTATACTTGATATCAATCTTAGCACAAAAAATGCTGTAAGCCTGACTCTTGCTGTTCAATGGTTCCCTTGTTGGTGCAGTAGGCAGCACTTCATTCTCATGATCTGAAGGTCGTGAGTTCGAGCCTCACTTGGGGCACAGAGTTTAAGAAACTAAATTGTATCATGCATTGTAAAAATGTTTGTAAAAAAAATCGGATACCAGTGCCCGTTTTGAAGATTCTTGATTTCCAGGCTATCTTAATATTCCGAAGCTATTACTTATGAGAATCTTGTTGCTTCTGGGAAGAAATGACTTGACAGCCACAAAACATGGCATTCCTAATTGTGTACAACAGTAGTTCAATTTGTCATATTGATTTAACATTATATGTGTAACATGGATTTCTATTATACATTAAATCGATCTAAGCGCAAAAATTGGTATGAGCCTGAATAGTTATGTTATTGCTGCCTCGTTGGCGCAGTAGGCAGCGCGTCAGTCTCATAATCTGAAGGTCGTGAGTTCGAGCCTCACACGGGGCATTGTGTTTTAGAAACTAACGAGTATCATGCATTGTAAAAATGTTTGTAAAAAAATCGGATACCAGTGCCCGGTTGAAAGAAACTTCATTTCCAGGCTGTCTTAATATACTGAAGGTAAGACTTGTGAGAATCTTGTGGCTTCTGAGAAGAAATGACTTGACAGCCATAAAACATGGTATTCTTAATTGAGTACAACAGTAGTTGGATTTATCATATCGATTTAACAAAATATGTGTTACGTGGATTTTTATTATACTTAATATCAATCTTTGCACAAAAATTGCTCTAAGCCTGAGTCTTGCTGTTCGCTTGTTCCCTCGTTGGTGCAGTAGGCAGCACTTCATTCTCATATTCTGAAGGTCGTAAATTCGAGCCTCACACGGGGCACAGAGTTTTAGAAACTATCCAGTATCATGCATTGTGCCAATGTTTGTAAAAGAAATCGGGTATCAGTGCCATGTGTAAAGATTCTTGATTTCCAGGTTATCTTAATATTCTGAAGGTATTACTCATGAGAATCTTGTGGCTTCTGAGAAGAAATGACTTGACAGCCATAACACATGGCATTCTTCATTGAGTTCAACAGTAGTTAAATTTTTCATATTGATTTATCATAATATGTGTAACATGGATTTTTATTATACTTGATATCAATCTTAGCACAAAAAATGCTGTAAGCCTGACTCTTGCTGTTCAATGGTTCCCTTGTTGGTGCAGTAGGCAGCACTTCATTCTCATGATCTGAAGGTCGTGAGTTCGAGCCTCACTTGGGGCACAGAGTTTAAGAAACTAAATTGTATCATGCATTGTAAAAATGTTTGTAAAAAAAATCGGATACCAGTGCCCGGTTTGAAGATTCTTGATTTCCAGGCTATCTTAATATTCCGAAGCTATTACTTATGAGAATCTTGTTGCTTCTGGGAAGAAATGACTTGACAGCCACAAAACATGGCATTCCTAATTGTGTACAACAGTAGTTCAATTTGTCATATTGATTTAACATTATATGTGTAACATGGATTTCTATTATACATTAAATTGATCTAAGCGCAAAAATTGGTATGAGCCTGAATAGTTATGTTATTGCTGCCTCTTTGGCGCAGTAGGCAGCGCGTCAGTCTCATAATCTGAAGGTCGTGAGTTCGAGCCTCACACGGGGCATAGAGTTTTAGAAACTAACGAGTATCATGCATTGTAAAAATGTTTGCAAAAAAATCGGATACCAGTGCCCGGTTGAAAGAAACTTCATTTCCAGGCTGTCTTAATATACTGAAGGTAAGACTTGTGAGAATCTTGTGGCTTCTGAGAAGAAATGACTTGACAGCCATAAAACATGGTATTCTTAATTGAGTACAACAGTAGTTGGATTTATCATATCGATTTAACAAAATATGTGTTACGTGGATTTTTATTATACTTAATATCAATCTTTGCACAAAAATTGCTCTAAGCCTGAGTCTTGCTGTTCGCTGGTTCCCTCGTTGGTGCAGTAGGCAGCACTTCATTCTCATATTCTGAAGGTCGTAAATTCGAGCCTCACACGGGGCACAGAGTTTTAGAAACTATCCAGTATCATGCATTGTGCCAATGTTTGTAAAAGAAATCGGGTATCAGTGCCATGTGTAAAGATTCTTGATTTCCAGGTTATCTTAATATTCTGAAGGTATTACTCATGAGAATCTTGTGGCTTCTGAGAAGAAATGACTTGACAGCCATAACACATGGCATTCTTCATTGAGTTCAACAGTAGTTAAATTTTTCATATTGATTTATCATAATATGTGTAACATGGATTTTTATTATACTTGATATCAATCTTAGCACAAAAAATGCTGTAAGCCTGACTCTTGCTGTTCAATGGTTCCCTTGTTGGTGCAGTAGGCAGCACTTCATTCTCATGATCTGAAGGTCGTGAGTTCGAGCCTCACTTGGGGCACAGAGTTTAAGAAACTAAATTGTATCATGCATTGTAAAAATGTTTGTAAAAAAAATCGGATACCAGTGCCCGGTTTGAAGATTCTTGATTTCCAGGCTATCTTAATATTCCGAAGCTATTACTTATGAGAATCTTGTTGCTTCTGGGAAGAAATGACTTGACAGCCACAAAACATGGCATTCCTAATTGTGTACAACAGTAGTTCAATTTGTCATATTGATTTAACATTATATGTGTAACATGGATTTCTATTATACATTAAATTGATCTAAGCGCAAAAATTGGTATGAGCCTGAATAGTTATGTTATTGCTGCCTCGTTGGCGCAGTAGGCAGCGCGTCAGTCTCATAATCTGAAGGTCGTGAGTTCGAGCCTCACACGGGGCATAGTGTTTTAGAAACTAACGAGTATCATGCATTGTAAAAATGTTTGTAAAAAAATCGGATACCAGTGCCCGGTTGAAAGAAACTTCATTTCCAGGCTGTCTTAATATACTGAAGGTAAGACTTGTGAGAATCTTGTGGCTTCTGAGAAGAAATGACTTGACAGCCATAAAACATGGTATTCTTAATTGAGTACAACAGTAGTTGGATTTATCATATCGATTTAACAAAATATGTGTTACGTGGATTTTTATTATACTTAATATCAATCTTTGCACAAAAATTGCTCTAAGCCTGAGTCTTGCTGTTCGCTGGTTCCCTCGTTGGTGCAGTAGGCAGCACTTCATTCTCATATTCTGAAGGTCGTAAATTCGAGCCTCACACGGGGCACAGAGTTTTAGAAACTATCCAGTATCATGCATTGTGCCAATGTTTGTAAAAGAAATCGGGTATCAGTGCCATGTGTAAAGATTCTTGATTTCCAGGTTATCTTAATATTCTGAAGGTATTACTCATGAGAATCTTGTGGCTTCTGAGAAGAAATGACTTGACAGCCATAACACATGGCATTCTTCATTGAGTTCAACAGTAGTTAAATTTTTCATATTGATTTATCATAATATGTGTAACATGGATTTTTATTATACTTGATATCAATCTTAGCACAAAAAATGCTGTAAGCCTGACTCTTGCTGTTCAATGGTTCCCTTGTTGGTGCAGTAGGCAGCACTTCATTCTCATGATCTGAAGGTCGTGAGTTCGAGCCTCACTTGGGGCACAGAGTTTAAGAAACTAAATTGTATCATGCATTGTAAAAATGTTTGTAAAAAAAATCGGATACCAGTGCCCGTTTTGAAGATTCTTGATTTCCAGGCTATCTTAATATTCCGAAGCTATTACTTATGAGAATCTTGTTGCTTCTGGGAAGAAATGACTTGACAGCCACAAAACATGGCATTCCTAATTGTGTACAACAGTAGTTCAATTTGTCATATTGATTTAACATTATATGTGTAACATGGATTTCTATTATACATTAAATCGATCTAAGCGCAAAAATTGGTATGAGCCTGAATAGTTATGTTATTGCTGCCTCGTTGGCGCAGTAGGCAGCGCGTCAGTCTCATAATCTGAAGGTCGTGAGTTCGAGCCTCACACGGGGCATTGTGTTTTAGAAACTAACGAGTATCATGCATTGTAAAAATGTTTGTAAAAAAATCGGATACCAGTGCCCGGTTGAAAGAAACTTCATTTCCAGGCTGTCTTAATATACTGAAGGTAAGACTTGTGAGAATCTTGTGGCTTCTGAGAAGAAATGACTTGACAGCCATAAAACATGGTATTCTTAATTGAGTACAACAGTAGTTGGATTTATCATATCGATTTAACAAAATATGTGTTACGTGGATTTTTATTATACTTAATATCAATCTTTGCACAAAAATTGCTCTAAGCCTGAGTCTTGCTGTTCGCTGGTTCCCTCGTTGGTGCAGTAGGCAGCACTTCATTCTCATATTCTGAAGGTCGTAAATTCGAGCCTCACACGGGGCACAGAGTTTTAGAAACTATCCAGTATCATGCATTGTGCCAATGTTTGTAAAAGAAATCGGGTATCAGTGCCATGTGTAAAGATTCTTGATTTCCAGGTTATCTTAATATTCTGAAGGTATTACTCATGAGAATCTTGTGGCTTCTGAGAAGAAATGACTTGACAGCCATAACACATGGCATTCTTCATTGAGTTCAACAGTAGTTAAATTTTTCATATTGATTTATCATAATATGTGTAACATGGATTTTTATTATACTTGATATCAATCTTAGCACAAAAAATGCTGTAAGCCTGACTCTTGCTGTTCAATGGTTCCCTTGTTGGTGCAGTAGGCAGCACTTCATTCTCATGATCTGAAGGTCGTGAGTTCGAGCCTCACTTGGGGCACAGAGTTTAAGAAACTAAATTGTATCATGCATTGTAAAAATGTTTGTAAAAAAAATCGGATACCAGTGCCCGGTTTGAAGATTCTTGATTTCCAGGCTATCTTAATATTCCGAAGCTATTACTTATGAGAATCTTGTTGCTTCTGGGAAGAAATGACTTGACAGCCACAAAACATGGCATTCCTAATTGTGTACAACAGTAGTTCAATTTGTCATATTGATTTAACATTATATGTGTAACATGGATTTCTATTATACATTAAATTGATCTAAGCGCAAAAATTGGTATGAGCCTGAATAGTTATGTTATTGCTGCCTCGTTGGCGCAGTAGGCAGCGCGTCAGTCTCATAATCTGAAGGTCGTGAGTTCGAGCCTCACACGGGGCATAGAGTTTTAGAAACTAACGAGTATCATGCATTGTAAAAATGTTTGCAAAAAAATCGGATACCAGTGCCCGGTTGAAAGAAACTTCATTTCCAGGCTGTCTTAATATACTGAAGGTAAGACTTGTGAGAATCTTGTGGCTTCTGAGAAGAAATGACTTGACAGCCATAAAACATGGTATTCTTAATTGAGTACAACAGTAGTTGGATTTATCATATCGATTTAACAAAATATGTGTTACGTGGATTTTTATTATACTTAATATCAATCTTTGCACAAAAATTGCTCTAAGCCTGAGTCTTGCTGTTCGCTGGTTCCCTCGTTGGTGCAGTAGGCAGCACTTCATTCTCATATTCTGAAGGTCGTAAATTCGAGCCTCACACGGGGCACAGAGTTTTAGAAACTATCCAGTATCATACATTGTGCCAATGTTTGTAAAATAAATCGGGTATCAGTGCCATGTGTAAAGATTCTTGATTTCCAGGTTATCTTAATATTCTGAAGGTATTACTCATGAGAATCTTGTGGCTTCTGAGAAGAAATGACTTGACAGCCATAACACATGGCATTCTTCATTGAGTTCAACAGTAGTTAAATTTTTCATATTGATTTATCATAATATGTGTAACATGGATTTTTATTATACTTGATATCAATCTTAGCACAAAAAATGCTGTAAGCCTGACTCTTGCTGTTCAATGGTTCCCTTGTTGGTGCAGTAGGCAGCACTTCATTCTCATGATCTGAAGGTCGTGAGTTCGAGCCTCACTTGGGGCACAGAGTTTAAGAAACTAAATTGTATCATGCATTGTAAAAATGTTTGTAAAAAAAATCGGATACCAGTGCCCGTTTTGAAGATTCTTGATTTCCAGGCTATCTTAATATTCCGAAGCTATTACTTATGAGAATCTTGTTGCTTCTGGGAAGAAATGACTTGACAGCCACAAAACATGGCATTCCTAATTGTGTACAACAGTAGTTCAATTTGTCATATTGATTTAACATTATATGTGTAACATGGATTTCTATTATACATTAAATCGATCTAAGCGCAAAAATTGGTATGAGCCTGAATAGTTATGTTATTGCTGCCTCGTTGGCGCAGTAGGCAGCGCGTCAGTCTCATAATCTGAAGGTCGTGAGTTCGAGCCTCACACGGGGCATTGTGTTTTAGAAACTAACGAGTATCATGCATTGTAAAAATGTTTGTAAAAAAATCGGATACCAGTGCCCGGTTGAAAGAAACTTCATTTCCAGGCTGTCTTAATATACTGAAGGTAAGACTTGTGAGAATCTTGTGACTTCTGAGAAGAAATGACTTGACAGCCATAAAACATGGTATTCTTAATTGAGTACAACAGTAGTTGGATTTATCATATCGATTTAACAAAATATGTGTTACGTGGATTTTTATTATACTTAATATCAATCTTTGCACAAAAATTGCTCTAAGCCTGAGTCTTGCTGTTCGCTGGTTCCCTCGTTGGTGCAGTAGGCAGCACTTCATTCTCATATTCTGAAGGTCGTAAATTCGAGCCTCACACGGGGCACAGAGTTTTAGAAACTATCCAGTATCATGCATTGTGCCAATGTTTGTAAAAGAAATCGGGTATCAGTGCCATGTGTAAAGATTCTTGATTTCCAGGTTATCTTAATATTCTGAAGGTATTACTCATGAGAATCTTGTGGCTTCTGAGAAGAAATGACTTGACAGCCATAACACATGGCATTCTTCATTGAGTTCAACAGTAGTTAAATTTTTCATATTGATTTATCATAATATGTGTAACATGGATTTTTATTATACTTGATATCAATCTTAGCACAAAAAATGCTGTAAGCCTGACTCTTGCTGTTCAATGGTTCCCTTGTTGGTGCAGTAGGCAGCACTTCATTCTCATGATCTGAAGGTCGTGAGTTCGAGCCTCACTTGGGGCACAGAGTTTAAGAAACTAAATTGTATCATGCATTGTAAAAATGTTTGTAAAAAAAATCGGATACCAGTGCCCGGTTTGAAGATTCTTGATTTCCAGGCTATCTTAATATTCCGAAGCTATTACTTATGAGAATCTTGTTGCTTCTGGGAAGAAATGACTTGACAGCCACAAAACATGGCATTCCTAATTGTGTACAACAGTAGTTCAATTTGTCATATTGATTTAACATTATATGTGTAACATGGATTTCTATTATACATTAAATTGATCTAAGCGCAAAAATTGGTATGAGCCTGAATAGTTATTTTATTGCTGCCTCGTTGGCGCAGTAGGCAGCGCGTCAGTCTCATAATCTGAAGGTCGTGAGTTCGAGCCTCACACGGGGCATAGTGTTTTAGAAACTAACGAGTATCATGCATTGTAAAAATGTTTGTAAAAAAATCGGATACCAGTGCCCGGTTGAAAGAAACTTCATTTCCAGGCTGTCTTAATATACTGAAGGTAAGACTTGTGAGAATCTTGTGGCTTCTGAGAAGAAATGACTTGACAGCCATAAAACATGGTATTCTTAATTGAGTACAACAGTAGTTGGATTTATCATATCGATTTAACAAAATATGTGTTACGTGGATTTTTATTATACTTAATATCAATCTTTGCACAAAAATTGCTCTAAGCCTGAGTCTTGCTGTTCGCTGGTTCCCTCGTTGGTGCAGTAGGCAGCACTTCATTCTCATATTCTGAAGGTCGTAAATTCGAGCCTCACACGGGGCACAGAGTTTTAGAAACTATCCAGTATCATGCATTGTGCCAATGTTTGTAAAAGAAATCGGGTATCAGTGCCATGTGTAAAGATTCTTGATTTCCAGGTTATCTTAATATTCTGAAGGTATTACTCATGAGAATCTTGTGGCTTCTGAGAAGAAATGACTTGACAGCCATAACACATGGCATTCTTCATTGAGTTCAACAGTAGTTAAATTTTTCATATTGATTTATCATAATATGTGTAACATGGATTTTTATTATACTTGATATCAATCTTAGCACAAAAAATGCTGTAAGCCTGACTCTTGCTGTTCAATGGTTCCCTTGTTGGTGCAGTAGGCAGCACTTCATTCTCATGATCTGAAGGTCGTGAGTTCGAGCCTCACTTGGGGCACAGAGTTTAAGAAACTAAATTGTATCATGCATTGTAAAAATGTTTGTAAAAAAAATCGGATACCAGTGCCCGTTTTGAAGATTCTTGATTTCCAGGCTATCTTAATATTCCGAAGCTATTACTTATGAGAATCTTGTTGCTTCTGGGAAGAAATGACTTGACAGCCACAAAACATGGCATTCCTAATTGTGTACAACAGTAGTTCAATTTGTCATATTGATTTAACATTATATGTGTAACATGGATTTCTATTATACATTAAATCGATCTAAGCGCAAAAATTGGTATGAGCCTGAATAGTTATGTTATTGCTGCCTCGTTGGCGCAGTAGGCAGCGCGTCAGTCTCATAATCTGAAGGTCGTGAGTTCGAGCCTCACACGGGGCATTGTGTTTTAGAAACTAACGAGTATCATGCATTGTAAAAATGTTTGTAAAAAAATCGGATACCAGTGCCCGGTTGAAAGAAACTTCATTTCCAGGCTGTCTTAATATACTGAAGGTAAGACTTGTGAGAATCTTGTGGCTTCTGAGAAGAAATGACTTGACAGCCATAAAACATGGTATTCTTAATTGAGTACAACAGTAGTTGGATTTATCATATCGATTTAACAAAATATGTGTTACGTGGATTTTTATTATACTTAATATCAATCTTTGCACAAAAATTGCTCTAAGCCTGAGTCTTGCTGTTCGCTGGTTCCCTCGTTGGTGCAGTAGGCAGCACTTCATTCTCATATTCTGAAGGTCGTAAATTCGAGCCTCACACGGGGCACAGAGTTTTAGAAACTATCCAGTATCATGCATTGTGCCAATGTTTGTAAAAGAAATCGGGTATCAGTGCCATGTGTAAAGATTCTTGATTTCCAGGTTATCTTAATATTCTGAAGGTATTACTCATGAGAATCTTGTGGCTTCTGAGAAGAAATGACTTGACAGCCATAACACATGGCATTCTTCATTGAGTTCAACAGTAGTTAAATTTTTCATATTGATTTATCATAATATGTGTAACATGGATTTTTATTATACTTGATATCAATCTTAGCACAAAAAATGCTGTAAGCCTGACTCTTGCTGTTCAATGGTTCCCTTGTTGGTGCAGTAGGCAGCACTTCATTCTCATGATCTGAAGGTCGTGAGTTCGAGCCTCACTTGGGGCACAGAGTTTAAGAAACTAAATTGTATCATGCATTGTAAAAATGTTTGTAAAAAAAATCGGATACCAGTGCCCGGTTTGAAGATTCTTGATTTCCAGGCTATCTTAATATTCCGAAGCTATTACTTATGAGAATCTTGTTGCTTCTGGGAAGAAATGACTTGACAGCCACAAAACATGGCATTCCTAATTGTGTACAACAGTAGTTCAATTTGTCATATTGATTTAACATTATATGTGTAACATGGATTTCTATTATACATTAAATTGATCTAAGCGCAAAAATTGGTATGAGCCTGAATAGTTATTTTATTGCTGCCTCGTTGGCGCAGTAGGCAGCGCGTCAGTCTCATAATCTGAAGGTCGTGAGTTCGAGCCTCACACGGGGCATAGTGTTTTAGAAACTAACGAGTATCATGCATTGTAAAAATGTTTGTAAAAAAATCGGATACCAGTGCCCGGTTGAAAGAAACTTCATTTCCAGGCTGTCTTAATATACTGAAGGTAAGACTTGTGAGAATCTTGTGGCTTCTGAGAAGAAATGACTTGACAGCCATAAAACATGGTATTCTTAATTGAGTACAACAGTAGTTGGATTTATCATATCGATTTAACAAAATATGTGTTACGTGGATTTTTATTATACTTAATATCAATCTTTGCACAAAAATTGCTCTAAGCCTGAGTCTTGCTGTTCGCTGGTTCCCTCGTTGGTGCAGTAGGCAGCACTTCATTCTCATATTCTGAAGGTCGTAAATTCGAGCCTCACACGGGGCACAGAGTTTTAGAAACTATCCAGTATCATGCATTGTGCCAATGTTTGTAAAAGAAATCGTGTATCAGTGCCATGTGTAAAGATTCTTGATTTCCAGGTTATCTTAATATTCTGAAGGTATTACTCATGAGAATCTTGTGGCTTCTGAGAAGAAATGACTTGACAGCCATAACACATGGCATTCTTCATTGAGTTCAACAGTAGTTAAATTTTTCATATTGATTTATCATAATATGTGTAACATGGATTTTTATTATACTTGATATCAATCTTAGCACAAAAAATGCTGTAAGCCTGACTCTTGCTGTTCAATGGTTCCCTTGTTGGTGCAGTAGGCAGCACTTCATTCTCATGATCTGAAGGTCGTGAGTTCGAGCCTCACTTGGGGCACAGAGTTTAAGAAACTAAATTGTATCATGCATTGTAAAAATGTTTGTAAAAAAAATCGGATACCAGTGCCCGGTTTGAAGATTCTTGATTTCCAGGCTATCTTAATATTCCGAAGCTATTACTTATGAGAATCTTGTTGCTTCTGGGAAGAAATGACTTGACAGCCACAAAACATGGCATTCCTAATTGTGTACAACAGTAGTTCAATTTGTCATATTGATTTAACATTATATGTGTAACATGGATTTCTATTATACATTAAATCGATCTAAGCGCAAAAATTGGTATGAGCCTGAATAGTAATGTTATTGCTGCCTCGTTGGCGCAGTAGGCAGCGCGTCAGTCTCATAATCTGAAGGTCGTGAGTTCGAGCCTCACACGGGGCATAGTGTTTTAGAAACTAACGAGTATCATGCATTGTAAAAATGTTTGTAAAAAAATCGGATACCAGTGCCCGGTTGAAAGAAACTTCATTTCCAGGCTGTCTTAATATACTGAAGGTAAGACTTGTGAGAATCTTGTGGCTTCTGAGAAGAAATGACTTGACAGCCATAAAACATGGTATTCTTAATTGAGTACAACAGTAGTTGGATTTATCATATCGATTTAACAAAATATGTGTTACGTGGATTTTTATTATACTTAATATCAATCTTTGCACAAAAATTGCTCTAAGCCTGAGTCTTGCTGTTCGCTGGTTCCCTCGTTGGTGCAGTAGGCAGCACTTCATTCTCATATTCTGAAGGTCGTAAATTCGAGCCTCACACGGGGCACAGAGTTTTAGAAACTATCCAGTATCATGCATTGTGCCAATGTTTGTAAAAGAAATCGTGTATCAGTGCCATGTGTAAAGATTCTTGATTTCCAGGTTATCTTAATATTCTGAAGGTATTACTCATGAGAATCTTGTGGCTTCTGAGAAGAAATGACTTGACAGCCATAACACATGGCATTCTTCATTGAGTTCAACAGTAGTTAAATTTTTCATATTGATTTATCATAATATGTGTAACATGGATTTTTATTATACTTGATATCAATCTTAGCACAAAAAATGCTGTAAGCCTGACTCTTGCTGTTCAATGGTTCCCTTGTTGGTGCAGTAGGCAGCACTTCATTCTCATGATCTGAAGGTCGTGAGTTCGAGCCTCACTTGGGGCACAGAGTTTAAGAAACTAAATTGTATCATGCATTGTAAAAATGTTTGTAAAAAAAATCGGATACCAGTGCCCGGTTTGAAGATTCTTGATTTCCAGGCTATCTTAATATTCCGAAGCTATTACTTATGAGAATCTTGTTGCTTCTGGGAAGAAATGACTTGACAGCCACAAAACATGGCATTCCTAATTGTGTACAACAGTAGTTCAATTTGTCATATTGATTTAACATTATATGTGTAACATGGATTTCTATTATACATTAAATTGATCTAAGCGCAGAAATTGGTATGAGCCTGAATAGTTATGTTATTGCTGCCTCGTTGGCGCAGTAGGCAGCGCGTCAGTCTCATAATCTGAAGGTCGTGAGTTCGAGCCTCACACGGGGCATAGTGTTTTAGAAACTAACGAGTATCATGCATTGTAAAAATGTTTGTAAAAAAATCGGATACCAGTGCCCGGTTGAAAGAAACTTCATTTCCAGGCTGTCTTAATATACTGAAGGTAAGACTTGTGAGAATCTTGTGGCTTCTGAGAAGAAATGACTTGACAGCCATAAAACATGGTATTCTTAATTGAGTACAACAGTAGTTGGATTTATCATATCGATTTAACAAAATATGTGTTACGTGGATTTTTATTATACTTAATATCAATCTTTGCACAAAAATTGCTCTAAGCCTGAGTCTTGCTGTTCGCTGGTTCCCTCGTTGGTGCAGTAGGCAGCACTTCATTCTCATATTCTGAAGGTCGTAAATTCGAGCCTCACACGGGGCACAGAGTTTTAGAAACTATCCAGTATCATACATTGTGCCAATGTTTGTAAAAGAAATCGGGTATCAGTGCCATGTGTAAAGATTCTTGATTTCCAGGTTATCTTAATATTCTGAAGGTATTACTCATGAGAATCTTGTGGCTTCTGAGAAGAAATGACTTGACAGCCATAACACATGGCATTCTTCATTGAGTTCAACAGTAGTTAAATTTTTCATATTGATTTATCATAATATGTGTAACATGGATTTTTATTATACTTGATATCAATCTTAGCACAAAAAATGCTGTAAGCCTGACTCTTGCTGTTCAATGGTTCCCTTGTTGGTGCAGTAGGCAGCACTTCATTCTCATGATCTGAAGGTCGTGAGTTCGAGCCTCACTTGGGGCACAGAGTTTAAGAAACTAAATTGTATCATGCATTGTAAAAATGTTTGTAAAAAAAATCGGATACCAGTGCCCGTTTTGAAGATTCTTGATTTCCAGGCTATCTTAATATTCCGAAGCTATTACTTATGAGAATCTTGTTGCTTCTGGGAAGAAATGACTTGACAGCCACAAAACATGGCATTCCTAATTGTGTACAACAGTAGTTCAATTTGTCATATTGATTTAACATTATATGTGTAACATGGATTTCTATTATACATTAAATCGATCTAAGCGCAAAAATTGGTATGAGCCTGAATAGTTATGTTATTGCTGCCTCGTTGGCGCAGTAGGCAGCGCGTCACGACCTTCATAATCTGAAGGTCGTGAGTTCGAGCCTCACACGGGGCATAGTGTTTTAGAAACTAACGAGTATCATGCATTGTAAAAATGTTTGTAAAAAAATCGGATACCAGTGCCCGGTTGAAAGAAACTTCATTTCCAGGCTGTCTTAATATACTGAAGGTAAGACTTGTGAGAATCTTGTGGCTTCTGAGAAGAAATGACTTGACAGCCATAAAACATGGTATTCTTAATTGAGTACAACAGTAGTTGGATTTATCATATCGATTTAACAAAATATGTGTTACGTGGATTTTTATTATACTTAATATCAATCTTTGCACAAAAATTGCTCTAAGCCTGAGTCTTGCTGTTCGCTGGTTCCCTCGTTGGTGCAGTAGGCAGCACTTCATTCTCATATTCTGAAGGTCGTAAATTCGAGCCTCACACGGGGCACAGAGTTTTAGAAACTATCCAGTATCATGCATTGTGCCAATGTTTGTAAAAGAAATCGGGTATCAGTGCCATGTGTAAAGATTCTTGATTTCCAGGTTATCTTAATATTCTGAAGGTATTACTCATGAGAATCTTGTGGCTTCTGAGAAGAAATGACTTGACAGCCATAACACATGGCATTCTTCATTGAGTTCAACAGTAGTTAAATTTTTCATATTGATTTATCATAATATGTGTAACATGGATTTTTATTATACTTGATATCAATCTTAGCACAAAAAATGCTGTAAGCCTGACTCTTGCTGTTCAATGGTTCCCTTGTTGGTGCAGTAGGCAGCACTTCATTCTCATGATCTGAAGGTCGTGAGTTCGAGCCTCACTTGGGGCACAGAGTTTAAGAAACTAAATTGTATCATGCATTGTAAAAATGTTTGTAAAAAAAATCGGATACCAGTGCCCGGTTTGAAGATTCTTGATTTCCAGGCTATCTTAATATTCCGAAGCTATTACTTATGAGAATCTTGTTGCTTCTGGGAAGAAATGACTTGACAGCCACAAAACATGGCATTCCTAATTGTGTACAACAGTAGTTCAATTTGTCATATTGATTTAACATTATATGTGTAACATGGATTTCTATTATACATTAAATTGATCTAAGCGCAAAAATTGGTATGAGCCTGAATAGTTATTTTATTGCTGCCTCGTTGGCGCAGTAGGCAGCGCGTCAGTCTCATAATCTGAAGGTCGTGAGTTCGAGCCTCACACGGGGCATAGTGTTTTAGAAACTAACGAGTATCATGCATTGTAAAAATGTTTGTAAAAAAATCGGATACCAGTGCCCGGTTGAAAGAAACTTCATTTCCAGGCTGTCTTAATATACTGAAGGTAAGACTTGTGAGAATCTTGTGGCTTCTGAGAAGAAATGACTTGACAGCCATAAAACATGGTATTCTTAATTGAGTACAACAGTAGTTGGATTTATCATATCGATTTAACAAAATATGTGTTACGTGGATTTTTATTATACTTAATATCAATCTTTGCACAAAAATTGCTCTAAGCCTGAGTCTTGCTGTTCGCTGGTTCCCTCGTTGGTGCAGTAGGCAGCACTTCATTCTCATATTCTGAAGGTCGTAAATTCGAGCCTCACACGGGGCACAGAGTTTTAGAAACTATCCAGTATCATGCATTGTGCCAATGTTTGTAAAAGAAATCGGGTATCAGTGCCATGTGTAAAGATTCTTGATTTCCAGGTTATCTTAATATTCTGAAGGTATTACTCATGAGAATCTTGTGGCTTCTGAGAAGAAATGACTTGACAGCCATAACACATGGCATTCTTCATTGAGTTCAACAGTAGTTAAATTTTTCATATTGATTTATCATAATATGTGTAACATGGATTTTTATTATACTTGATATCAATCTTAGCACAAAAAATGCTGTAAGCCTGACTCTTGCTGTTCAATGGTTCCCTTGTTGGTGCAGTAGGCAGCACTTCATTCTCATGATCTGAAGGTCGTGAGTTCGAGCCTCACTTGGGGCACAGAGTTTAAGAAACTAAATTGTATCATGCATTGTAAAAATGTTTGTAAAAAAAATCGGATACCAGTGCCCGGTTTGAAGATTCTTGATTTCCAGGCTATCTTAATATTCCGAAGCTATTACTTATGAGAATCTTGTTGCTTCTGGGAAGAAATGACTTGACAGCCACAAAACATGGCATTCCTAATTGTGTACAACAGTAGTTCAATTTGTCATATTGATTTAACATTATATGTGTAACATGGATTTCTATTATACATTAAATTGATCTAAGCGCAAAAATTGGTATGAGCCTGAATAGTTATTTTATTGCTGCCTCGTTGGCGCAGTAGGCAGCGCGTCAGTCTCATAATCTGAAGGTCGTGAGTTCGAGCCTCACACGGGGCATAGTGTTTTAGAAACTAACGAGTATCATGCATTGTAAAAATGTTTGTAAAAAAATCGGATACCAGTGCCCGGTTGAAAGAAACTTCATTTCCAGGCTGTCTTAATATACTGAAGGTAAGACTTGTGAGAATCTTGTGGCTTCTGAGAAGAAATGACTTGACAGCCATAAAACATGGTATTCTTAATTGAGTACAACAGTAGTTGGATTTATCATATCGATTTAACAAAATATGTGTTACGTGGATTTTTATTATACTTAATATCAATCTTTGCACAAAAATTGCTCTAAGCCTGAGTCTTGCTGTTCGCTGGTTCCCTCGTTGGTGCAGTAGGCAGCACTTCATTCTCATATTCTGAAGGTCGTAAATTCGAGCCTCACACGGGGCACAGAGTTTTAGAAACTATCCAGTATCATACATTGTGCCAATGTTTGTAAAAGAAATCGGGTATCAGTGCCATGTGTAAAGATTCTTGATTTCCAGGTTATCTTAATATTCTGAAGGTATTACTCATGAGAATCTTGTGGCTTCTGAGAAGAAATGACTTGACAGCCATAACACATGGCATTCTTCATTGAGTTCAACAGTAGTTAAATTTTTCATATTGATTTATCATAATATGTGTAACATGGATTTTTATTATACTTGATATCAATCTTAGCACAAAAAATGCTGTAAGCCTGACTCTTGCTGTTCAATGGTTCCCTTGTTGGTGCAGTAGGCAGCACTTCATTCTCATGAACTGAAGGTCGTGAGATCGAGCCTCACTTGGGGCACAGAGTTTAAGAAACTAAATTGTATCATGCATTGTAAAAATGTTTGTAAAAAAAATCGGATACCAGTGCCCGTTTTGAAGATTCTTGATTTCCAGGCTATCTTAATATTCCGAAGCTATTACTTATGAGAATCTTGTTGCTTCTGGGAAGAAATGACTTGACAGCCACAAAACATGGCATTCCTAATTGTGTACAACAGTAGTTCAATTTGTCATATTGATTTAACATTATATGTGTAACATGGATTTCTATTATACATTAAATCGATCTAAGCGCAAAAATTGGTATGAGCCTGAATAGTTATGTTATTGCTGCCTCGTTGGCGCAGTAGGCAGCGCGTCAGTCTCATAATCTGAAGGTCGTGAGTTCGAGCCTCACACGGGGCATAGTGTTTTAGAAACTAACGAGTATCATGCATTGTAAAAATGTTTGTAAAAAAATCGGATACCAGTGCCCGGTTGAAAGAAACTTCATTTCCAGGCTGTCTTAATATACTGAAGGTAAGACTCATGAGAATCTTGTGGCTTCTGAGAAGAAATGACTTGACAGCCATAACACATGGCATTCTTCATTGAGTTGAAGGTAAGACTTGTGAGAATCTTGTGGCTTCTGAGAAGAAATGACTTGACAGCCATAAAACATGGTATTCTTAATTGAGTACAACAGTAGTTGGATTTATCATATTGATTTAACAAAATATGTGTTACGTGGATTTTTATTATACTTAATATCAATCTTTGCACAAAAATTGCTCTAAGCCTGAGTCTTGCTGTTCGCTGGTTCCCTCGTTGGTGCAGTAGGCAGCACTTCATTCTCATGTTCTGAAGGTCGTAAATTCGAGCCTCACACGGGGCACAGAGTTTTAGAAACCATCCAGTATCATGCATTGTGCCAATGTTTGTAAAAGAAATCGGGTATCAGTGCCATGTGTAAAGATTCTTGATTTCCAGGTTATCTTAATATTCTGAAGGTTTTACTCATGAGAATCTTGTGGCTTCTGAGAAGAAATGACTTGACAGCCATAACACATGGCATTCTTCATTGAGTTCAACAGTAGTTAAATTGTTCATATTGATTTATCATAATATGTGTAACATGGATTTTTATTATACTTGATATCAATCTTAGCACAAAAAATGCTGTAAGCCTGACTCTTGCTGTTCAATGGTTCCCATGTTGGTGCAGTAGGCAGCACTTCATTCTCATGATCTGAAGGTCGTGAGTTCGAGCCTCACTTGGGGCACAGAGTTTAAGAAACTAAATTGTATCATGCATTGTAAAAATGTTTGTAAAAAAAATCGGATACCAGTGCCCGGTTTAAAGATTCTTGATTTCCAGGCTATCTTAATATTCCGAAGCTATTACTTATGAGAATCTTGTTGCTTCTGGGAAGAAATGACTTGACAGCCACAAAACATGGCATTCCTAATTGTGTACAACAGTAGTTCAATTTGTCATATTGATTTGACATTATATGTGTAACATGGATTTCTATTATACATTAAATCGATCTAAGCGCAAAAATTGGTATGAGCCTGAATAGGTAAGTTATGGCTGCCTCGTTGGCGCAGTAGGCAGCGCGTCAGTCTCATAATCTGAAGGTCGTGAGTTCGTGCCTCACACGGGGCATTGTCTTTTAGAAACTAACGAGTATCATGCATTGTAAAAATGTTTGTAAAAAAATCGGATACCAGTGCCCGGTTGAAAGAAACTTCATTTCCAGGCTGTCTTAATATACTGAAGGTAAGACTTGTGAGAATCTTGTGGCTTCTGAGAAGAAATGACTTGACAGCCATAAAACATGGTATTCTTAATTGAGTACAACAGTAGTTGGATTTATCATATTGATTTAACAAAATATGTGTTACGTGGATTTTTATTATACTTAATATCAATCTTTGCACAAAAATTGCTCTAAGCCTGAGTCTTGCTGTTCGCTGGTTCCCTCGTTGGTGCAGTAGGCAGCACTTCATTCTCATATTCTGAAGGTCGTAAATTCGAGCCTCACACGGGGCATAGTGTTTTAGAAACTATCCAGTATCATGCATTGTGCCAATGTTTGTAAAAGAAATCGGGTATCAGTGCCATGTGTAAAGATTCTTGATTTCCAGGTTATCTTAATATTCTGAAGGTATTACTCATGAGAATCTTGTGGCTTCTGAGAAGAAATGACTTGACAGCCATAACACATGGCATTCTTCATTGAGTTCAACAGTAGTTAAATTTTTCATATTGATTTATCATAATATGTGTAACATGGATTTTTATTATACTTGATATCAATCTTAGCACAAAAAATGCTGTAAGCCTGACTCTTGCTGTTCAATGGTTCCCTTGTTGGTGCAGTAGGCAGCACTTCATTCTCATGATCTGAAGGTCGTGAGTTCGAGCCTCACTTGGGGCACAGAGTTTAAGAAACTAAATTGTATCATGCATTGTAAAAATGTTTGTAAAAAAAATCGGATACCAGTGCCCGGTTTGAAGATTCTTGATTTCCAGGCTATCTTAATATTCCGAAGCTATTACTTATGAGAATCTTGTTGCTTCTGGGAAGAAATGACTTGACAGCCACAAAACATGGCATTCCTAATTGTGTACAACAGTAGTTCAATTTGTCATATTGATTTAACATTATATGTGTAACATGGATTTCTATTATACATTAAATCGATCTAAGCGCAAAAATTGGTATGAGCCTGAATAGTAATGTTATTGCTGCCTCGTTGGCGCAGTAGGCAGCGCGTCAGTCTCATAATCTGAAGGTCGTGCGTTCGAGCCTCACACGGGGCACTGTGTTTTAGAAACTAACGAGTATCATGCATTGTAAAAATGTTTGTAAAAAAATCGGATACCAGTGCCCGGTTGAAAGAAACTTCATTTCCAGGCTGTCTTAATATACTGAAGGTAAGACTTGTGAGAATCTTGTGGCTTCTGAGAAGAAATGACTTGACAGCCATAAAACATGGTATTCTTAATTGAGTACAACAGTAGTTGGATTTATCATATTGATTTAACAAAATATGTGTTACGTGGATTTTTATTATACTTAATATCAATCTTTGCACAAAAATTGCTCTAAGCCTGAGTCTTGCTGTTCGCTGGTTCCCTCGTTGGTGCAGTAGGCAGCACTTCATTCTCATGTTCTGAAGGTCGTAAATTCGAGCCTCACACGGGGCACAGAGTTTTAGAAACTATCCAGTATCATGCATTGTGCCAATGTTTGTAAAAGAAATCGGGTATCAGTGCCATGTGTAAAGATTCTTGATTTCCAGGTTATCTTAATATTCTGAAGGTATTACTCATGAGAATCTTGTGGCTTCTGAGAAGAAATGACTTGACAGCCATAACACATGGCATTCTTCATTGAGTTCAACAGTAGTTACATTTTTCATATTGATTTATCATAATATGTGTAACATGGATTTTTATTATACTTGATATCAATCTTAGCACAAAAAATGCTGTAAGCCTGACTCTTGCTGTTCAATGTTTCCCTTGTTGGTGCAGTAGGCAGCACTTCATTCTCATGATCTGAAGGTCGTGAGTTCGAGCCTCACTTGGGGCACAGAGTTTAAGAAACTAAATTGTATCATGCATTGTAAAAATGTTTGTAAAAAAAATCGGATACCAGTGCCCGGTTTAAAGATTCTTGATTTCCAGGCTATCTTAATATTCCGAAGCTATTACTTATGAGAATCTTGTTGCTTCTGGGAAGAAATGACTTGACAGCCATAAAACATGGCATTCCTAATTGTGTACAACAGTAGTTCAATTTGTCATATTGATTTGACATTATATGTGTAACATGGATTTCTATTATACATTAAATCGATCTAAGCGCAAAAATTGGTATGAGCCTGAATAGGTAAGTTATGGCTGCCTCGTTGGCGCAGTAGGCAGCGCGTCAGTCTCATAATCTGAAGGTCGTGAGTTCGAGCCTCACACGGGGCATTGTGTTTTAGAAACTAACGAGTATCATGCATTGTAAAAATGTTTGTAAAAAAATCGGATACCAGTGCCCGGTTGAAAGAAACTTCATTTCCAGGCTGTCTTAATATACTGAAGGTAAGACTTGTGAGAATCTTGTGGCTTCTGAGAAGAAATGACTTGACAGCCATAAAACATGGTATTCTTAATTGAGTACAACAGTAGTTGGATTTATCATATTGATTTAACAAAATATGTGTTACGTGGATTTTTATTATACTTAATATCAATCTTTGCACAAAAATTGCTCTAAGCCTGAGTCTTGCTGTTCGCTGGTTCCCTCGTTGGTGCAGTAGGCAGCACTTCATTCTCATGTTCTGAAGGTCGTAAATTCGAGCCTCACACGGGGCACAGAGTTTTAGAAACCATCCAGTATCATGCATTGTGCCAATGTTTGTAAAAGAAATCGGGTATCAGTGCCATGTGTAAAGATTCTTGATTTCCAGGTTATCTTAATATTCTGAAGGTATTACTCATGAGAATCTTGTGGCTTCTGAGAAGAAATGACTTGACAGCCATAACACATGGCATTCTTCATTGAGTTCAACAGTAGTTAAATTGTTCATATTGATTTATCATAATATGTGTAACATGGATTTTTATTATACTTGATATCAATCTTAGCACAAAAAATGCTGTAAGCCTGACTCTTGCTGTTCAATGGTTCCCATGTTGGTGCAGTAGGCAGCACTTCATTCTCATGATCTGAAGGTCGTGAGTTCGAGCCTCACTTGGGGCACAGAGTTTAAGAAACTAAATTGTATCATGCATTGTAAAAATGTTTGTAAAAAAAATCGGATACCAGTGCCCGGTTTAAAGATTCTTGATTTCCAGGCTATCTTAATATTCCGAAGCTATTACTTATGAGAATCTTGTTGCTTCTGGGAAGAAATGACTTGACAGCCACAAAACATGGCATTCCTAATTGTGTACAACAGTAGTTCAATTTGTCATATTGATTTGACATTATATGTGTAACATGGATTTCTATTATACATTAAATCGATCTAAGCGCAAAAATTGGTATGAGCCTGAATAGGTAAGTTATGGCTGCCTCGTTGGCGCAGTAGGCAGCGCGTCAGTCTCATAATCTGAAGGTCGTGAGTTCGAGCCTCACACGGGGCATTGTCTTATAGAAACTAACGAGTATCATGCATTGTAAAAATGTTTGTAAAAAAATCGGATACCAGTGCCCGGTTGAAAGAAACTTCATTTCCAGGCTGTCTTAATATACTGAAGGTAAGACTTGTGAGAATCTTGTGGCTTCTGAGAAGAAATGACTTGACAGCCATAAAACATGGTATTCTTAATTGAGTACAACAGTAGTTGGATTTATCATATTGATTTAACAAAATATGTGTTACGTGGATTTTTATTATACTTAATATCAATCTTTGCACAAAAATTGCTCTAAGCCTGAGTCTTGCTGTTCGCTGGTTCCCTCGTTGGTGCAGTAGGCAGCACTTCATTCTCATATTCTGAAGGTCGTAAATTCGAGCCTCACACGGGGCATAGTGTTTTAGAAACTATCCAGTATCATGCATTGTGCCAATGTTTGTAAAAGAAATCGGGTATCAGTGCCATGTGTAAAGATTCTTGATTTCCAGGTTATCTTAATATTCTGAAGGTATTACTCATGAGAATCTTGTGGCTTCTGAGAAGAAATGACTTGACAGCCATAACACATGGCATTCTTCATTGAGTTCAACAGTAGTTAAATTTTTCATATTGATTTATCATAATATGTGTAACATGGATTTTTATTATACTTGATATCAATCTTAGCACAAAAAATGCTGTAAGCCTGACTCTTGCTGTTCAATGGTTCCCTTGTTGGTGCAGTAGGCAGCACTTCATTCTCATGATCTGAAGGTCGTGAGTTCGAGCCTCACTTGGGGCACAGAGTTTAAGAAACTAAATTGTATCATGCATTGTAAAAATGTTTGTAAAAAAAATCGGATACCAGTGCCCGGTTTGAAGATTCTTGATTTCCAGGCTATCTTAATATTCCGAAGCTATTACTTATGAGAATCTTGTTGCTTCTGGGAAGAAATGACTTGACAGCCACAAAACATGGCATTCCTAATTGTGTACAACAGTAGTTCAATTTGTCATATTGATTTAACATTATATGTGTAACATGGATTTCTATTATACATTAAATCGATCTAAGCGCAAAAATTGGTATGAGCCTGAATAGTAATGTTATTGCTGCCTCGTTGGCGCAGTAGGCAGCGCGTCAGTCTCATAATCTGAAGGTCGTGAGTTCGAGCCTCACACGGGGCATAGTGTTTTAGAAACTAACGAGTATCATGCATTGTAAAAATGTTTGTAAAAAAATCGGATACCAGTGCCCGGTTGAAAGAAACTTCATTTCCAGGCTGTCTTAATATACTGAAGGTAAGACTTGTGAGAATCTTGTGGCTTCTGAGAAGAAATGACTTGACAGCCATAAAACATGGTATTCTTAATTGAGTACAACAGTAGTTGGATTTATCATATCGATTTAACAAAATATGTGTTACGTGGATTTTTATTATACTTAATATCAATCTTTGCACAAAAATTGCTCTAAGCCTGAGTCTTGCTGTTCGCTGGTTCCCTCGTTGGTGCAGTAGGCAGCACTTCATTCTCATATTCTGAAGGTCGTAAATTCGAGCCTCACACGGGGCGCAGAGTTTTAGAAACTATCCAGTATCATGCATTGTGCCAATGTTTGTAAAAGAAATCGGGTATCAGTGCCATGTGTAAAGATTCTTGATTTCCAGGTTATCTTAATATTCTGAAGGTATTACTCATGAGAATCTTGTGGCTTCTGAGAAGAAATGACTTGACAGCCATAACACATGGCATTCTTCATTGAGTTCAACAGTAGTTAAATTTTTCATATTGATTTATCATAATATGTGTAACATGGATTTTTATTATACTTGATATCAATCTTAGCACAAAAAATGCTGTAAGCCTGACTCTTGCTGTTCAATGGTTCCCTTGTTGGTGCAGTAGGCAGCACTTCATTCTCATGATCTGAAGGTCGTGAGTTCGAGCCTCACTTGGGGCACAGAGTTTAAGAAACTAAATTGTATCATGCATTGTAAAAATGTTTGTAAAAAAAATCGGATACCAGTGCCCGGTTTGAAGATTCTTGATTTCCAGGCTATCTTAATATTCCGAAGCTATTACTTATGAGAATCTTGTTGCTTCTGGGAAGAAATGACTTGACAGCCACAAAACATGGCATTCCTAATTGTGTACAACAGTAGTTCAATTTGTCATATTGATTTAACATTATATGTGTAACATGGATTTCTATTATACATTAAATTGATCTAAGCGCAAAAATTGGTATGAGCCTGAATAGTTATTTTATTGCTGCCTCGTTGGCGCAGTAGGCAGCGCGTCAGTCTCATAATCTGAAGTTCGTGAGTTCGAGCCTCACACGGGGCATAGTGTTTTAGAAACTAACGAGTATCATGCATTGTAAAAATGTTTGTAAAAAAATCGGATACCAGTGCCCGGTTGAAAGAAACTTCATTTCCAGGCTGTCTTAATATACTGAAGGTAAGACTTGTGAGAATCTTGTGGCTTCTGAGAAGAAATGACTTGACAGCCATAAAACATGGTATTCTTAATTGAGTACAACAGTAGTTGGATTTATCATATCGATTTAACAAAATATGTGTTACGTGGATTTTTATTATACTTAATATCAATCTTTGCACAAAAATTGCTCTAAGCCTGAGTCTTGCTGTTCGCTGGTTCCCTCGTTGGTGCAGTAGGCAGCACTTCATTCTCATATTCTGAAGGTCGTAAATTCGAGCCTCACACGGGGCACAGAGTTTTAGAAACTATCCAGTATCATACATTGTGCCAATGTTTGTAAAAGAAATCGGGTATCAGTGCCATGTGTAAAGATTCTTGATTTCCAGGTTATCTTAATATTCTGAAGGTATTACTCATGAGAATCTTGTGGCTTCTGAGAAGAAATGACTTGACAGCCATAACACATGGCATTCTTCATTGAGTTCAACAGTAGTTAAATTTTTCATATTGATTTATCATAATATGTGTAACATGGATTTTTATTATACTTGATATCAATCTTAGCACAAAAAATGCTGTAAGCCTGACTCTTGCTGTTCAATGGTTCCCTTGTTGGTGCAGTAGGCAGCACTTCATTCTCATGATCTGAAGGTCGTGAGTTCGAGCCTCACTTGGGGCACAGAGTTTAAGAAACTAAATTGTATCATGCATTGTAAAAATGTTTGTAAAAAAAATCGGATACCAGTGCCCGGTTTGAAGATTCTTGATTTCCAGGCTATCTTAATATTCCGAAGCTATTACTTATGAGAATCTTGTTGCTTCTGGGAAGAAATGACTTGACAGCCACAAAACATGGCATTCCTAATTGTGTACAACAGTAGTTCAATTTGTCATATTGATTTAACATTATATGTGTAACATGGATTTCTATTATACATTAAATTGATCTAAGCGCAAAAATTGGTATGAGCCTGAATAGTTATGTTATTGCTGCCTCGTTGGCGCAGTAGGCAGCGCGTCAGTCTCATAATCTGAAGGTCGTGAGTTCGAGCCTCACACGGGGCATAGTGTTTTAGAAACTAACGAGTATCATGCATTGTAAAAATGTTTGTAAAAAAATCGGATACCAGTGCCCGGTTGAAAGAAACTTCATTTCCAGGCTGTCTTAATATACTGAAGGTAAGACTTGTGAGAATCTTGTGGCTTCTGAGAAGAAATGACTTGACAGCCATAAAACATGGTATTCTTAATTGAGTACAACAGTAGTTGGATTTATCATATCGATTTAACAAAATATGTGTTACGTGGATTTTTATTATACTTAATATCAATCTTTGCACAAAAATTGCTCTAAGCCTGAGTCTTGCTGTTCGCTGGTTCCCTCGTTGGTGCAGTAGGCAGCACTTCATTCTCATATTCTGAAGGTCGTAAATTCGAGCCTCACACGGGGCACAGAGTTTTAGAAACTATCCAGTATCATGCATTGTGCCAATGTTTGTAAAAGAAATCGGGTATCAGTGCCATGTGTAAAGATTCTTGATTTCCAGGTTATCTTAATATTCTGAAGGTATTACTCATGAGAATCTTGTGGCTTCTGAGAAGAAATGACTTGACAGCCATAACACATGGCATTCTTCATTGAGTTCAACAGTAGTTAAATTTTTCATATTGATTTATCATAATATGTGTAACATGGATTTTTATTATACTTGATATCAATCTTAGCACAAAAAATGCTGTAAGCCTGACTCTTGCTGTTCAATGGTTCCCTTGTTGGTGCAGTAGGCAGCACTTCATTCTCATGATCTGAAGGTCGTGAGTTCGAGCCTCACTTGGGGCACAGAGTTTAAGAAACTAAATTGTATCATGCATTGTAAAAATGTTTGTAACAAAAATCGGATACTAGTGCCCGGTTTGAAGATTCTTGATTTCCAGGCTATCTTAATATTCCGAAGCTATTACTTATGAGAATCTTGTTGCTTCTGGGAAGAAATGACTTGACAGCCACAAAACATGGCATTCCTAATTGTGTACAACAGTAGTTCAATTTGTCATATTGATTTAACATTATATGTGTAACATGGATTTCTATTATACATTAAATTGATCTAAGCGCAAAAATTGGTATGAGCCTGAATAGTTATGTTATTGCTGCCTCGTTGGCGCAGTAGGCAGCGCGTCAGTCTCATAATCTGAAGGTCGTGAGTTCGAGCCTCACACGGGGCATAGAGTTTTAGAAACTAACGAGTATCATGCATTGTAAAAATGTTTGTAAAAAAATCGGATACCAGTGCCCGGTTGAAAGAAACTTCATTTCCAGGCTGTCTTAATATACTGAAGGTAAGACTTGTGAGAATCTTGTGGCTTCTGAGAAGAAATGACTTGACAGCCATAAAACATGGTATTCTTAATTGAGTACAACAGTAGTTGGATTTATCATATCGATTTAACAAAATATGTGTTACGTGGATTTTTATTATACTTAATATCAATCTTTGCACAAAAATTGCTCTAAGCCTGAGTCTTGCTGTTCGCTGGTTCCCTCGTTGGTGCAGTAGGCAGCACTTCATTCTCATATTCTGAAGGTCGTAAATTCGAGCCTCACACGGGGCACAGAGTTTTAGAAACTATCCAGTATCATACATTGTGCCAATGTTTGTAAAATAAATCGGGTATCAGTGCCATGTGTAAAGATTCTTGATTTCCAGGTTATCTTAATATTCTGAAGGTATTACTCATGAGAATCTTGTGGCTTCTGAGAAGAAATGACTTGACAGCCATAACACATGGCATTCTTCATTGAGTTCAACAGTAGTTAAATTTTTCATATTGATTTATCATAATATGTGTAACATGGATTTTTATTATACTTGATATCAATCTTAGCACAAAAAATGCTGTAAGCCTGACTCTTGCTGTTCAATGGTTCCCTTGTTGGTGCAGTAGGCAGCACTTCATTCTCATGATCTGAAGGTCGTGAGTTCGAGCCTCACTTGGGGCACAGAGTTTAAGAAACTAAATTGTATCATGCATTGTAAAAATGTTTGTAAAAAAAATCGGATACCAGTGCCCGTTTTGAAGATTCTTGATTTCCAGGCTATCTTAATATTCCGAAGCTATTACTTATGAGAATCTTGTTGCTTCTGGGAAGAAATGACTTGACAGCCACAAAACATGGCATTCCTAATTGTGTACAACAGTAGTTCAATTTGTCATATTGATTTAACATTATATGTGTAACATGGATTTCTATTATACATTAAATCGATCTAAGCGCAAAAATTGGTATGAGCCTGAATAGTTATGTTATTGCTGCCTCGTTGGCGCAGTAGGCAGCGCGTCAGTCTCATAATCTGAAGGTCGTGAGTTCGAGCCTCACACGGGGCATTGTGTTTTAGAAACTAACGAGTATCATGCATTGTAAAAATGTTTGTAAAAAAATCGGATACCAGTGCCCGGTTGAAAGAAACTTCATTTCCAGGCTGTCTTAATATACTGAAGGTAAGACTTGTGAGAATCTTGTGGCTTCTGAGAAGAAATGACTTGACAGCCATAAAACATGGTATTCTTAATTGAGTACAACAGTAGTTGGATTTATCATATCGATTTAACAAAATATGTGTTACGTGGATTTTTATTATACTTAATATCAATCTTTGCACAAAAATTGCTCTAAGCCTGAGTCTTGCTGTTCGCTGGTTCCCTCGTTGGTGCAGTAGGCAGCACTTCATTCTCATATTCTGAAGGTCGTAAATTCGAGCCTCACACGGGGCACAGAGTTTTAGAAACTATCCAGTATCATGCATTGTGCCAATGTTTGTAAAAGAAATCGGGTATCAGTGCCATGTGTAAAGATTCTTGATTTCCAGGTTATCTTAATATTCTGAAGGTATTACTCATGAGAATCTTGTGGCTTCTGAGAAGAAATGACTTGACAGCCATAACACATGGCATTCTTCATTGAGTTCAACAGTAGTTAAATTTTTCATATTGATTTATCATAATATGTGTAACATGGATTTTTATTATACTTGATATCAATCTTAGCACAAAAAATGCTGTAAGCCTGACTCTTGCTGTTCAATGGTTCCCTTGTTGGTGCAGTAGGCAGCACTTCATTCTCATGATCTGAAGGTCGTGAGTTCGAGCCTCACTTGGGGCACAGAGTTTAAGAAACTAAATTGTATCATGCATTGTAAAAATGTTTGTAAAAAAAATCGGATACCAGTGCCCGGTTTGAAGATTCTTGATTTCCAGGCTATCTTAATATTCCGAAGCTATTACTTATGAGAATCTTGTTGCTTCTGGGAAGAAATGACTTGACAGCCACAAAACATGGCATTCCTAATTGTGTACAACAGTAGTTCAATTTGTCATATTGATTTAACATTATATGTGTAACATGGATTTCTATTATACATTAAATTGATCTAAGCGCAAAAATTGGTATGAGCCTGAATAGTTATGTTATTGCTGCCTCGTTGGCGCAGTAGGCAGCGCGTCAGTCTCATAATCTGAAGGTCGTGAGTTCGAGCCTCACACGGGGCATAGTGTTTTAGAAACTAACGAGTATCATGCATTGTAAAAATGTTTGTAAAAAAATCGGATACCAGTGCCCGGTTGAAAGAAACTTCATTTCCAGGCTGTCTTAATATACTGAAGGTAAGACTTGTGAGAATCTTGTGGCTTCTGAGAAGAAATGACTTGACAGCCATAAAACATGGTATTCTTAATTGAGTACAACAGTAGTTGGATTTATCATATCGATTTAACAAAATATGTGTTACGTGGATTTTTATTATACTTAATATCAATCTTTGCACAAAAATTGCTCTAAGCCTGAGTCTTGCTGTTCGCTGGTTCCCTCGTTGGTGCAGTAGGCAGCACTTCATTCTCATATTCTGAAGGTCGTAAATTCGAGCCTCACACGGGGCACAGAGTTTTAGAAACTATCCAGTATCATGCATTGTGCCAATGTTTGTAAAAGAAATCGGGTATCAGTGCCATGTGTAAAGATTCTTGATTTCCAGGTTATCTTAATATTCTGAAGGTATTACTCATGAGAATCTTGTGGCTTCTGAGAAGAAATGACTTGACAGCCATAACACATGGCATTCTTCATTGAGTTCAACAGTAGTTAAATTTTTCATATTGATTTATCATAATATGTGTAACATGGATTTTTATTATACTTGATATCAATCTTAGCACAAAAAATGCTGTAAGCCTGACTCTTGCTGTTCAATGGTTCCCTTGTTGGTGCAGTAGGCAGCACTTCATTCTCATGATCTGAAGGTCGTGAGTTCGAGCCTCACTTGGGGCACAGAGTTTAAGAAACTAAATTGTATCATGCATTGTAAAAATGTTTGTAACAAAAATCGGATACTAGTGCCCGGTTTGAAGATTCTTGATTTCCAGGCTATCTTAATATTCCGAAGCTATTACTTATGAGAATCTTGTTGCTTCTGGGAAGAAATGACTTGACAGCCACAAAACATGGCATTCCTAATTGTGTACAACAGTAGTTCAATTTGTCATATTGATTTAACATTATATGTGTAACATGGATTTCTATTATACATTAAATTGATCTAAGCGCAAAAATTGGTATGAGCCTGAATAGTTATGTTATTGCTGCCTCGTTGGCGCAGTAGGCAGCGCGTCAGTCTCATAATCTGAAGGTCGTGAGTTCGAGCCTCACACGGGGCATAGAGTTTTAGAAACTAACGAGTATCATGCATTGTAAAAATGTTTGTAAAAAAATCGGATACCAGTGCCCGGTTGAAAGAAACTTCATTTCCAGGCTGTCTTAATATACTGAAGGTAAGACTTGTGAGAATCTTGTGGCTTCTGAGAAGAAATGACTTGACAGCCATAAAACATGGTATTCTTAATTGAGTACAACAGTAGTTGGATTTATCATATCGATTTAACAAAATATGTGTTACGTGGATTTTTATTATACTTAATATCAATCTTTGCACAAAAATTGCTCTAAGCCTGAGTCTTGCTGTTCGCTGGTTCCCTCGTTGGTGCAGTAGGCAGCACTTCATTCTCATATTCTGAAGGTCGTAAATTCGAGCCTCACACGGGGCACAGAGTTTTAGAAACTATCCAGTATCATACATTGTGCCAATGTTTGTAAAATAAATCGGGTATCAGTGCCATGTGTAAAGATTCTTGATTTCCAGGTTATCTTAATATTCTGAAGGTATTACTCATGAGAATCTTGTGGCTTCTGAGAAGAAATGACTTGACAGCCATAACACATGGCATTCTTCATTGAGTTCAACAGTAGTTAAATTTTTCATATTGATTTATCATAATATGTGTAACATGGATTTTTATTATACTTGATATCAATCTTAGCACAAAAAATGCTGTAAGCCTGACTCTTGCTGTTCAATGGTTCCCTTGTTGGTGCAGTAGGCAGCACTTCATTCTCATGATCTGAAGGTCGTGAGTTCGAGCCTCACTTGGGGCACAGAGTTTAAGAAACTAAATTGTATCATGCATTGTAAAAATGTTTGTAAAAAAAATCGGATACCAGTGCCCGTTTTGAAGATTCTTGATTTCCAGGCTATCTTAATATTCCGAAGCTATTACTTATGAGAATCTTGTTGCTTCTGGGAAGAAATGACTTGACAGCCACAAAACATGGCATTCCTAATTGTGTACAACAGTAGTTCAATTTGTCATATTGATTTAACATTATATGTGTAACATGGATTTCTATTATACATTAAATCGATCTAAGCGCAAAAATTGGTATGAGCCTGAATAGTTATGTTATTGCTGCCTCGTTGGCGCAGTAGGCAGCGCGTCAGTCTCATAATCTGAAGGTCGTGAGTTCGAGCCTCACACGGGGCATTGTGTTTTAGAAACTAACGAGTATCATGCATTGTAAAAATGTTTGTAAAAAAATCGGATACCAGTGCCCGGTTGAAAGAAACTTCATTTCCAGGCTGTCTTAATATACTGAAGGTAAGACTTGTGAGAATCTTGTGGCTTCTGAGAAGAAATGACTTGACAGCCATAAAACATGGTATTCTTAATTGAGTACAACAGTAGTTGGATTTATCATATCGATTTAACAAAATATGTGTTACGTGGATTTTTATTATACTTAATATCAATCTTTGCACAAAAATTGCTCTAAGCCTGAGTCTTGCTGTTCGCTGGTTCCCTCGTTGGTGCAGTAGGCAGCACTTCATTCTCATATTCTGAAGGTCGTAAATTCGAGCCTCACACGGGGCACAGAGTTTTAGAAACTATCCAGTATCATGCATTGTGCCAATGTTTGTAAAAGAAATCGGGTATCAGTGCCATGTGTAAAGATTCTTGATTTCCAGGTTATCTTAATATTCTGAAGGTATTACTCATGAGAATCTTGTGGCTTCTGAGAAGAAATGACTTGACAGCCATAACACATGGCATTCTTCATTGAGTTCAACAGTAGTTAAATTTTTCATATTGATTTATCATAATATGTGTAACATGGATTTTTATTATACTTGATATCAATCTTAGCACAAAAAATGCTGTAAGCCTGACTCTTGCTGTTCAATGGTTCCCTTGTTGGTGCAGTAGGCAGCACTTCATTCTCATGATCTGAAGGTCGTGAGTTCGAGCCTCACTTGGGGCACAGAGTTTAAGAAACTAAATTGTATCATGCATTGTAAAAATGTTTGTAACAAAAATCGGATACTAGTGCCCGGTTTGAAGATTCTTGATTTCCAGGCTATCTTAATATTCCGAAGCTATTACTTATGAGAATCTTGTTGCTTCTGGGAAGAAATGACTTGACAGCCACAAAACATGGCATTCCTAATTGTGTACAACAGTAGTTCAATTTGTCATATTGATTTAACATTATATGTGTAACATGGATTTCTATTATACATTAAATTGATCTAAGCGCAAAAATTGGTATGAGCCTGAATAGTCATGTTATTGCTGCCTCGTTGGCGCAGTAGGCAGCGCGTCAGTCTCATAATCTGAAGGTCGTGAGTTCGAGCCTCACACGGGGCATAGAGTTTTAGAAACTAACGAGTATCATGCATTGTAAAAATGTTTGTAAAAAAATCGGATACCAGTGCCCGGTTGAAAGAAACTTCATTTCCAGGCTGTCTTAATATACTGAAGGTAAGACTTGTGAGAATCTTGTGGCTTCTGAGAAGAAATGACTTGACAGCCATAAAACATGGTATTCTTAATTGAGTACAACAGTAGTTGGATTTATCATATCGATTTAACAAAATATGTGTTACGTGGATTTTTATTATACTTAATATCAATCTTTGCACAAAAATTGCTCTAAGCCTGAGTCTTGCTGTTCGCTGGTTCCCTCGTTGGTGCAGTAGGCAGCACTTCATTCTCATATTCTGAAGGTCGTAAATTCGAGCCTCACACGGGGCACAGAGTTTTAGAAACTATCCAGTATCATACATTGTGCCAATGTTTGTAAAATAAATCGGGTATCAGTGCCATGTGTAAAGATTCTTGATTTCCAGGTTATCTTAATATTCTGAAGGTATTACTCATGAGAATCTTGTGGCTTCTGAGAAGAAATGACTTGACAGCCATAACACATGGCATTCTTCATTGAGTTCAACAGTAGTTAAATTTTTCATATTGATTTATCATAATATGTGTAACATGGATTTTTATTATACTTGATATCAATCTTAGCACAAAAAATGCTGTAAGCCTGACTCTTGCTGTTCAATGGTTCCCTTGTTGGTGCAGTAGGCAGCACTTCAGTCTCATGATCTGAAGGTCGTGAGTTCGAGCCTCACTTGGGGCACAGAGTTTAAGAAACTAAATTGTATCATGCATTGTAAAAATGTTTGTAAAAAAAATCGGATACCAGTGCCCGTTTTGAAGATTCTTGATTTCCAGGCTATCTTAATATTCCGAAGCTATTACTTATGAGAATCTTGTTGCTTCTGGGAAGAAATGACTTGACAGCCACAAAACATGGCATTCCTAATTGTGTACAACAGTAGTTCAATTTGTCATATTGATTTAACATTATATGTGTAACATGGATTTCTATTATACATTAAATCGATCTAAGCGCAAAAATTGGTATGAGCCTGAATAGTTATGTTATTGCTGCCTCGTTGGCGCAGTAGGCAGCGCGTCAGTCTCATAATCTGAAGGTCGTGAGTTCGAGCCTCACACGGGGCATTGTGTTTTAGAAACTAACGAGTATCATGCATTGTAAAAATGTTTGTAAAAAAATCGGATACCAGTGCCCGGTTGAAAGAAACTTCATTTCCAGGCTGTCTTAATATACTGAAGGTAAGACTTGTGAGAATCTTGTGGCTTCTGAGAAGAAATGACTTGACAGCCATAAAACATGGTATTCTTAATTGAGTACAACAGTAGTTGGATTTATCATATCGATTTAACAAAATATGTGTTACGTGGATTTTTATTATACTTAATATCAATCTTTGCACAAAAATTGCTCTAAGCCTGAGTCTTGCTGTTCGCTGGTTCCCTCGTTGGTGCAGTAGGCAGCACTTCATTCTCATATTCTGAAGGTCGTAAATTCGAGCCTCACACGGGGCACAGAGTTTTAGAAACTATCCAGTATCATGCATTGTGCCAATGTTTGTAAAAGAAATCGGGTATCAGTGCCATGTGTAAAGATTCTTGATTTCCAGGTTATCTTAATATTCTGAAGGTATTACTCATGAGAATCTTGTGGCTTCTGAGAAGAAATGACTTGACAGCCATAACACATGGCATTCTTCATTGAGTTCAACAGTAGTTAAATTTTTCATATTGATTTATCATAATATGTGTAACATGGATTTTTATTATACTTGATATCAATCTTAGCACAAAAAATGCTGTAAGCCTGACTCTTGCTGTTCAATGGTTCCCTTGTTGGTGCAGTAGGCAGCACTTCATTTTCATGATCTGAAGGTCGTGAGTTCGAGCCTCACTTGGGGCACAGAGTTTAAGAAACTAAATTGTATCATGCATTGTAAAAATGTTTGTAAAAAAAATCGGATACCAGTGCCCGGTTTGAAGATTCTTGATTTCCAGGCTATCTTAATATTCCGAAGCTATTACTTATGAGAATCTTGTTGCTTCTGGGAAGAAATGACTTGACAGCCACAAAACATGGCATTCCTAATTGTGTACAACAGTAGTTCAATTTGTCATATTGATTTAACATTATATGTGTAACATGGATTTCTATTATACATTAAATTGATCTAAGCGCAGAAATTGGTATGAGCCTGAATAGTTATGTTATTGCTGCCTCGTTGGCGCAGTAGGCAGCGCGTCAGTCTCATAATCTGAAGGTCGTGAGTTCGAGCCTCACACGGGGCATAGTGTTTTAGAAACTAACGAGTATCATGCATTGTAAAAATGTTTGTAAAAAAATCGGATACCAGTGCCCGGTTGAAAGAAACTTCATTTCCAGGCTGTCTTAATATACTGAAGGTAAGACTTGTGAGAATCTTGTGGCTTCTGAGAAGAAATGACTTGACAGCCATAAAACATGGTATTCTTAATTGAGTACAACAGTAGTTGGATTTATCATATCGATTTAACAAAATATGTGTTACGTGGATTTTTATTATACTTAATATCAATCTTTGCACAAAAATTGCTCTAAGCCTGAGTCTTGCTGTTCGCTGGTTCCCTCGTTGGTGCAGTAGGCAGCACTTCATTCTCATATTCTGAAGGTCGTAAATTCGAGCCTCACACGGGGCACAGAGTTTTAGAAACTATCCAGTATCATACATTGTGCCAATGTTTGTAAAAGAAATCGGGTATCAGTGCCATGTGTAAAGATTCTTGATTTCCAGGTTATCTTAATATTCTGAAGGTATTACTCATGAGAATCTTGTGGCTTCTGAGAAGAAATGACTTGACAGCCATAACACATGGCATTCTTCATTGAGTTCAACAGTAGTTAAATTTTTCATATTGATTCATCATAATATGTGTAACATGGATTTTTATTATACTTGATATCAATCTTAGCACAAAAAATGCTGTAAGCCTGACTCTTGCTGTTCAATGGTTCCCTTGTTGGTGCAGTAGGCAGCACTTCATTCTCATGATCTGAAGGTCGTGAGTTCGAGCCTCACTTGGGGCACAGAGTTTAAGAAACTAAATTGTATCATGCATTGTAAAAATGTTTGTAAAAAAAATCGGATACCAGTGCCCGTTTTGAAGATTCTTGATTTCCAGGCTATCTTAATATTCCGAAGCTATTACTTATGAGAATCTTGTTGCTTCTGGGAAGAAATGACTTGACAGCCACAAAACATGGCATTCCTAATTGTGTACAACAGTAGTTCAATTTGTCATATTGATTTAACATTATATGTGTAACATGGATTTCTATTATACATTAAATCGATCTAAGCGCAAAAATTGGTATGAGCCTGAATAGTTATGTTATTGCTGCCTCGTTGGCGCAGTAGGCAGCGCGTCACGACCTTCATAATCTGAAGGTCGTGAGTTCGAGCCTCACACGGGGCATAGTGTTTTAGAAACTAACGAGTATCATGCATTGTAAAAATGTTTGTAAAAAAATCGGATACCAGTGCCCGGTTGAAAGAAACTTCATTTCCAGGCTGTCTTAATATACTGAAGGTAAGACTTGTGAGAATCTTGTGGCTTCTGAGAAGAAATGACTTGACAGCCATAAAACATGGTATTCTTAATTGAGTACAACAGTAGTTGGATTTATCATATCGATTTAACAAAATATGTGTTACGTGGATTTTTATTATACTTAATATCAATCTTTGCACAAAAATTGCTCTAAGCCTGAGTCTTGCTGTTCGCTGGTTCCCTCGTTGGTGCAGTAGGCAGCACTTCATTCTCATATTCTGAAGGTCGTAAATTCGAGCCTCACACGGGGCACAGAGTTTTAGAAACTATCCAGTATCATGCATTGTGCCAATGTTTGTAAAAGAAATCGGGTATCAGTGCCATGTGTAAAGATTCTTGATTTCCAGGTTATCTTAATATTCTGAAGGTATTACTCATGAGAATCTTGTGGCTTCTGAGAAGAAATGACTTGACAGCCATAACACATGGCATTCTTCATTGAGTTCAACAGTAGTTAAATTTTTCATATTGATTTATCATAATATGTGTAACATGGATTTTTATTATACTTGATATCAATCTTAGCACAAAAAATGCTGTAAGCCTGACTCTTGCTGTTCAATGGTTCCCTTGTTGGTGCAGTAGGCAGCACTTCATTCTCATGATCTGAAGGTCGTGAGTTCGAGCCTCACTTGGGGCACAGAGTTTAAGAAACTAAATTGTATCATGCATTGTAAAAATGTTTGTAAAAAAAATCGGATACCAGTGCCCGGTTTGAAGATTCTTGATTTCCAGGCTATCTTAATATTCCGAAGCTATTACTTATGAGAATCTTGTTGCTTCTGGGAAGAAATGACTTGACAGCCACAAAACATGGCATTCCTAATTGTGTACAACAGTAGTTCAATTTGTCATATTGATTTAACATTATATGTGTAACATGGATTTCTATTATACATTAAATTGATCTAAGCGCAAAAATTGGTTTGAGCCTGAATAGTTATTTTATTGCTGCCTCGTTGGCGCAGTAGGCAGCGCGTCAGTCTCATAATCTGAAGGTCGTGAGTTCGAGCCTCACACGGGGCATAGTGTTTTAGAAACTAACGAGTATCATGCATTGTAAAAATGTTTGTAAAAAAATCGGATACCAGTGCCCGGTTGAAAGAAACTTCATTTCCAGGCTGTCTTAATATACTGAAGGTAAGACTTGTGAGAATCTTGTGGCTTCTGAGAAGAAATGACTTGACAGCCATAAAACATGGTATTCTTAATTGAGTACAACAGTAGTTGGATTTATCATATCGATTTAACAAAATATGTGTTACGTGGATTTTTATTATACTTAATATCAATCTTTGCACAAAAATTGCTCTAAGCCTGAGTCTTGCTGTTCGCTGGTTCCCTCGTTGGTGCAGTAGGCAGCACTTCATTCTCATATTCTGAAGGTCGTAAATTCGAGCCTCACACGGGGCACAGAGTTTTAGAAACTATCCAGTATCATGCATTGTGCCAATGTTTGTAAAAGAAATCGGGTATCAGTGCCATGTGTAAAGATTCTTGATTTCCAGGTTATCTTAATATTCTGAAGGTATTACTCATGAGAATCTTGTGGCTTCTGAGAAGAAATGACTTGACAGCCATAACACATGGCATTCTTCATTGAGTTCAACAGTAGTTAAATTTTTCATATTGATTTATCATAATATGTGTAACATGGATTTTTATTATACTTGATATCAATCTTAGCACAAAAAATGCTGTAAGCCTGACTCTTGCTGTTCAATGGTTCCCTTGTTGGTGCAGTAGGCAGCACTTCATTCTCATGATCTGAAGGTCGTGAGTTCGAGCCTCACTGGGGGCACAGAGTTTAAGAAACTAAATTGTATCATGCATTGTAAAAATGTTTGTAAAAAAAATCGGATACCAGTGCCCGGTTTGAAGATTCTTGATTTCCAGGCTATCTTAATATTCCGAAGCTATTACTTATGAGAATCTTGTTGCTTCTGGGAAGAAATGACTTGACAGCCACAAAACATGGCATTCCTAATTGTGTACAACAGTAGTTCAATTTGTCATATTGATTTAACATTATATGTGTAACATGGATTTCTATTATACATTAAATTGATCTAAGCGCAAAAATTGGTATGAGCCTGAATAGTTATTTTATTGCTGCCTCGTTGGCGCAGTAGGCAGCGCGTCAGTCTCATAATCTGAAGGTCGTGAGTTCGAGCCTCACACGGGGAATAGTGTTTTAGAAACTAACGAGTATCATGCATTGTAAAAATGTTTGTAAAAAAATCGGATACCAGTGCCCGGTTGAAAGAAACTTCATTTCCAGGCTGTCTTAATATACTGAAGGTAAGACTTGTGAGAATCTTGTGGCTTCTGAGAAGAAATGACTTGACAGCCATAAAACATGGTATTCTTAATTGAGTACAACAGTAGTTGGATTTAACATATCGATTTAACAAAATATGTGTTACGTGGATTTTTATTATACTTAATATCAATCTTTGCACAAAAATTGCTCTAAGCCTGAGTCTTGCTGTTCGCTGGTTCCCTCGTTGGTGCAGTAGGCAGCACTTCATTCTCATATTCTGAAGGTCGTAAATTCGAGCCTCACACGGGGCACAGAGTTTTAGAAACTATCCAGTATCATACATTGTGCCAATGTTTGTAAAAGAAATCGGGTATCAGTGCCATGTGTAAAGATTCTTGATTTCCAGGTTATCTTAATATTCTGAAGGTATTACTCATGAGAATCTTGTGGCTTCTGAGAAGAAATGACTTGACAGCCATAACACATGGCATTCTTCATTGAGTTCAACAGTAGTTAAATTTTTCATATTGATTTATCATAATATGTGTAACATGGATTTTTATTATACTTGATATCAATCTTAGCACAAAAAATGCTGTAAGCCTGACTCTTGCTGTTCAATGGTTCCCTTGTTGGTGCAGTAGGCAGCACTTCATTCTCATGAACTGAAGGTCGTGAGTTCGAGCCTCACTTGGGGCACAGAGTTTAAGAAACTAAATTGTATCATGCATTGTAAAAATGTTTGTAAAAAAAATCGGATACCAGTGCCCGTTTTGAAGATTCTTGATTTCCAGGCTATCTTAATATTCCGAAGCTATTACTTATGAGAATCTTGTTGCTTCTGGGAAGAAATGACTTGACAGCCACAAAACATGGCATTCCTAATTGTGTACAACAGTAGTTCAATTTGTCATATTGATTTAACATTATATGTGTAACATGGATTTCTATTATACATTAAATCGATCTAAGCGCAAAAATTGGTATGAGCCTGAATAGTTATGTTATTGCTGCCTCGTTGGCGCAGTAGGCAGCGCGTCAGTCTCATAATCTGAAGGTCGTGAGTTCGAGCCTCACACGGGGCATAGTGTTTTAGAAACTAACGAGTATCATGCATTGTAAAAATGTTTGTAAAAAAATCGGATACCAGTGCCCGGTTGAAAGAAACTTCATTTCCAGGCTGTCTTAATATACTGAAGGTAAGACTCATGAGAATCTTGTGGCTTCTGAGAAGAAATGACTTGACAGCCATAACACATGGCATTCTTCATTGAGTTGAAGGTAAGACTTGTGAGAATCTTGTGGCTTCTGAGAAGAAATGACTTGACAGCCATAAAACATGGTATTCTTAATTGAGTACAACAGTAGTTGGATTTATCATATTGATTTAACAAAATATGTGTTACGTGGATTTTTATTATACTTAATATCAATCTTTGCACAAAAATTGCTCTAAGCCTGAGTCTTGCTGTTCGCTGGTTCCCTCGTTGGTGCAGTAGGCAGCACTTCATTCTCATGTTCTGAAGGTCGTAAATTCGAGCCTCACACGGGGCACAGAGTTTTAGAAACCATCCAGTATCATGCATTGTGCCAATGTTTGTAAAAGAAATCGGGTATCAGTGCCATGTGTAAAGATTCTTGATTTCCAGGTTATCTTAATATTCTGAAGGTATTACTCATGAGAATCTTGTGGCTTCTGAGAAGAAATGACTTGACAGCCATAACACATGGCATTCTTCATTGAGTTCAACAGTAGTTAAATTGTTCATATTGATTTATCATAATATGTGTAACATGGATTTTTATTATACTTGATATCAATCTTAGCACAAAAAATGCTGTAAGCCTGACTCTTGCTGTTCAATGGTTCCCATGTTGGTGCAGTAGGCAGCACTTCATTCTCATGATCTGAAGGTCGTGAGTTCGAGCCTCACTTGGGGCACAGAGTTTAAGAAACTAAATTGTATCATGCATTGTAAAAATGTTTGTAAAAAAAATCGGATACCAGTGCCCGGTTTAAAGATTCTTGATTTCCAGGCTATCTTAATATTCCGAAGCTATTACTTATGAGAATCTTGTTGCTTCTGGGAAGAAATGACTTGACAGCCACAAAACATGGCATTCCTAATTGTGTACAACAGTAGTTCAATTTGTCATATTGATTTGACATTATATGTGTAACATGGATTTCTATTATACATTAAATCGATCTAAGCGCAAAAATTGGTATGAGCCTGAATAGGTAAGTTATGGCTGCCTCGTTGGCGCAGTAGGCAGCGCGTCAGTCTCATAATCTGAAGGTCGTGAGTTCGTGCCTCACACGGGGCATTGTCTTTTAGAAACTAACGAGTATCATGCATTGTAAAAATGTTTGTAAAAAAATCGGATACCAGTGCCCGGTTGAAAGAAACTTCATTTCCAGGCTGTCTTAATATACTGAAGGTAAGACTTGTGAGAATCTTGTGGCTTCTGAGAAGAAATGACTTGACAGCCATAAAACATGGTATTCTTAATTGAGTACAACAGTAGTTGGATTTATCATATTGATTTAACAAAATATGTGTTACGTGGATTTTTATTATACTTAATATCAATCTTTGCACAAAAATTGCTCTAAGCCTGAGTCTTGCTGTTCGCTGGTTCCCTCGTTGGTGCAGTAGGCAGCACTTCATTCTCATATTCTGAAGGTCGTAAATTCGAGCCTCACACGGGGCATAGTGTTTTAGAAACTATCCAGTATCATGCATTGTGCCAATGTTTGTAAAAGAAATCGGGTATCAGTGCCATGTGTAAAGATTCTTGATTTCCAGGTTATCTTAATATTCTGAAGGTATTACTCATGAGAATCTTGTGGCTTCTGAGAAGAAATGACTTGACAGCCATAACACATGGCATTCTTCATTGAGTTCAACAGTAGTTAAATTTTTCATATTGATTTATCATAATATGTGTAACATGGATTTTTATTATACTTGATATCAATCTTAGCACAAAAAATGCTGTAAGCCTGACTCTTGCTGTTCAATGGTTCCCTTGTTGGTGCAGTAGGCAGCACTTCATTCTCATGATCTGAAGGTCGTGAGTTCGAGCCTCACTTGGGGCACAGAGTTTAAGAAACTAAATTGTATCATGCATTGTAAAAATGTTTGTAAAAAAAATCGGATACCAGTGCCCGGTTTGAAGATTCTTGATTTCCAGGCTATCTTAATATTCCGAAGCTATTACTTATGAGAATCTTGTTGCTTCTGGGAAGAAATGACTTGACAGCCACAAAACATGGCATTCCTAATTGTGTACAACAGTAGTTCAATTTGTCATATTGATTTAACATTATATGTGTAACATGGATTTCTATTATACATTAAATCGATCTAAGCGCAAAAATTGGTATGAGCCTGAATAGTAATGTTATTGCTGCCTCGTTGGCGCAGTAGGCAGCGCGTCAGTCTCATAATCTGAAGGTCGTGAGTTCGAGCCTCACACGGGGCACTGTGTTTTAGAAACTAACGAGTATCATGCATTGTAAAAATGTTTGTAAAAAAATCGGATACCAGTGCCCGGTTGAAAGAAACTTCATTTCCAGGCTGTCTTAATATACTGAAGGTAAGACTTGTGAGAATCTTGTGGCTTCTGAGAAGAAATGACTTGACAGCCATAAAACATGGTATTCTTAATTGAGTACAACAGTAGTTGGATTTATCATATTGATTTAACAAAATATGTGTTACGTGGATTTTTATTATACTTAATATCAATCTTTGCACAAAAATTGCTCTAAGCCTGAGTCTTGCTGTTCGCTGGTTCCCTCGTTGGTGCAGTAGGCAGCACTTCATTCTCATATTCTGAAGGTCGTAAATTCGAGCCTCACACGGGGCATAGTGTTTTAGAAACTATCCAGTATCATGCATTGTGCCAATGTTTGTAAAAGAAATCGGGTATCAGTGCCATGTGTAAAGATTCTTGATTTCCAGGTTATCTTAATATTCTGAAGGTATTACTCATGAGAATCTTGTGGCTTCTGAGAAGAAATGACTTGACAGCCATAACACATGGCATTCTTCATTGAGTTCAACAGTAGTTAAATTTTTCATATTGATTTATCATAATATGTGTAACATGGATTTTTATTATACTTGATATCAATCTTAGCACAAAAAATGCTGTAAGCCTGACTCTTGCTGTTCAATGGTTCCCTTGTTGGTGCAGTAGGCAGCACTTCATTCTCATGATCTGAAGGTCGTGAGTTCGAGCCTCACTTGGGGCACAGAGTTTAAGAAACTAAATTGTATCATGCATTGTAAAAATGTTTGTAAAAAAAATCGGATACCAGTGCCCGGTTTGAAGATTCTTGATTTCCAGGCTATCTTAATATTCCGAAGCTATTACTTATGAGAATCTTGTTGCTTCTGGGAAGAAATGACTTGACAGCCACAAAACATGGCATTCCTAATTGTGTACAACAGTAGTTCAATTTGTCATATTGATTTAACATTATATGTGTAACATGGATTTCTATTATACATTAAATCGATCTAAGCGCAAAAATTGGTATGAGCCTGAATAGTAATGTTATTGCTGCCTCGTTGGCGCAGTAGGCAGCGCGTCAGTCTCATAATCTGAAGGTCGTGAGTTCGAGCCTCACACGGGGCACTGTGTTTTAGAAACTAACGAGTATCATGCATTGTAAAAATGTTTGTAAAAAAATCGGATACCAGTGCCCGGTTGAAAGAAACTTCATTTCCAGGCTGTCTTAATATACTGAAGGTAAGACTTGTGAGAATCTTGTGGCTTCTGAGAAGAAATGACTTGACAGCCATAAAACATGGTATTCTTAATTGAGTACAACAGTAGTTGGATTTATCATATTGATTTAACAAAATATGTGTTACGTGGATTTTTATTATACTTAATATCAATCTTTGCACAAAAATTGCTCTAAGCCTGAGTCTTGCTGTTCGCTGGTTCCCTCGTTGGTGCAGTAGGCAGCACTTCATTCTCATATTCTGAAGGTCGTAAATTCGAGCCTCACACGGGGCATAGTGTTTTAGAAACTATCCAGTATCATGCATTGTGCCAATGTTTGTAAAATAAATCGGGTATCAGTGCCATGTGTAAAGATTCTTGATTTCCAGGTTATCTTAATATTCTGAAGGTATTACTCATGAGAATCTTGTGGCTTCTGAGAAGAAATGACTTGACAGCCATAACACATGGCATTCTTCATTGAGTTCAACAGTAGTTAAATTTTTCATATTGATTTATCATAATATGTGTAACATGGATTTTTATTATACTTGATATCAATCTTAGCACAAAAAATGCTGTAAGCCTGACTCTTGCTGTTCAATGGTTCCCTTGTTGGTGCAGTAGGCAGCACTTCATTCTCATGATCTGAAGGTCGTGAGTTCGAGCCTCACTTGGGGCACAGAGTTTAAGAAACTAAATTGTATCATGCATTGTAAAAATGTTTGTAAAAAAAATCGGATACCAGTGCCCGGTTTGAAGATTCTTGATTTCCAGGCTATCTTAATATTCCGAAGCTATTACTTATGAGAATCTTGTTGCTTCTGGGAAGAAATGACTTGACAGCCACAAAACATGGCATTCCTAATTGTGTACAACAGTAGTTCAATTTGTCATATTGATTTAACATTATATGTGTAACATGGATTTCTATTATACATTAAATCGATCTAAGCGCAAAAATTGGTATGAGCCTGAATAGTAATGTTATTGCTGCCTCGTTGGCGCAGTAGGCAGCGCGTCAGTCTCATAATCTGAAGGTCGTGAGTTCGAGCCTCACACGGGGCACTGTGTTTTAGAAACTAACGAGTATCATGCATTGTAAAAATGTTTGTAAAAAAATCGGATACCAGTGCCCGGTTGAAAGAAACTTCATTTCCAGGCTGTCTTAATATACTGAAGGTAAGACTTGTGAGAATCTTGTGGCTTCTGAGAAGAAATGACTTGACAGCCATAAAACATGGTATTCTTAATTGAGTACAACAGTAGTTGGATTTATCATATTGATTTAACAAAATATGTGTTACGTGGAATTTTATTATACTTAATATCAATCTTTGCACAAAAATTGCTCTAAGCCTGAGTCTTGCTGTTCGCTGGTTCCCTCGTTGGTGCAGTAGGCAGCACTTCATTCTCATATTCTGAAGGTCGTAAATTCGAGCCTCACACGGGGCATAGTGTTTTAGAAACTATCCAGTATCATGCATTGTGCCAATGTTTGTAAAAGAAATCGGGTATCAGTGCCATGTGTAAAGATTCTTGATTTCCAGGTTATCTTAATATTCTGAAGGTATTACTCATGAGAATCTTGTGGCTTCTGAGAAGAAATGACTTGACAGCCATAACACATGGCATTCTTCATTGAGTTCAACAGTAGTTAAATTGTTCATATTGATTTATCATAATATGTGTAACATGGATTTTTATTATACTTGATATCAATCTTAGCACAAAAAATGCTGTAAGCCTGACTCTTGCTGTTCAATGGTTCCCTTGTTGGTGCAGTAGGCAGCACTTCATTCTCATGATCTGAAGGTCGTGAGTTCGAGCCTCACTTGGGGCACAGAGTTTAAGAAACTAAATTGTATCATGCATTGTAAAAATGTTTGTAAAAAAAATCGGATACCAGTGCCCGGTTTGAAGATTCTTGATTTCCAGGCTATCTTAATATTCCGAAGCTATTACTTATGAGAATCTTGTTGCTTCTGGGAAGAAATGACTTGACAGCCACAAAACATGGCATTCCTAATTGTGTACAACAGTAGTTCAATTTGTCATATTGATTTAACATTATATGTGTAACATGGATTTCTATTATACATTAAATCGATCTAAGCGCAAAAATTGGTATGAGCCTGAATAGTAATGTTATTGCTGCCTCGTTGGCGCAGTAGGCAGCGCGTCAGTCTCATAATCTGAAGGTCGTGAGTTCGAGCCTCACACGGGGCACTGTGTTTTAGAAACTAACGAGTATCATGCATTGTAAAAATGTTTGTAAAAAAATCGGATACCAGTGCCCGGTTGAAAGAAACTTCATTTCCAGGCTGTCTTAATATACTGAAGGTAAGACTTGTGAGAATCTTGTGGCTTCTGAGAAGAAATGACTTGACAGCCATAAAACATGGTATTCTTAATTGAGTACAACAGTAGTTGGATTTATCATATTGATTTAACAAAATATGTGTTACGTGGATTTTTATTATACTTAATATCAATCTTTGCACAAAAATTGCTCTAAGCCTGAGTCTTGCTGTTCGCTGGTTCCCTCGTTGGTGCAGTAGGCAGCACTTCATTCTCATGTTCTGAAGGTCGTAAATTCGAGCCTCACACGGGGCACAGAGTTTTAGAAACTATCCAGTATCATGCATTGTGCCAATGTTTGTAAAAGAAATCGGGTATCAGTGCCATGTGTAAAGATTCTTGATTTCCAGGTTATCTTAATATTCTGAAGGTATTACTCATGAGAATCTTGTGGCTTCTGAGAAGAAATGACTTGACAGCCATAACACATGGCATTCTTCATTGAGTTCAACAGTAGTTACATTTTTCATATTGATTTATCATAATATGTGTAACATGGATTTTTATTATACTTGATATCAATCTTAGCACAAAAAATGCTGTAAGCCTGACTCTTGCTGTTCAATGGTTCCCTTGTTGGTGCAGTAGGCAGCACTTCATTCTCATGATCTGAAGGTCGTGAGTTCGAGCCTCACTTGGGGCACAGAGTTTAAGAAACTAAATTGTATCATGCATTGTAAAAATGTTTGTAAAAAAAATCGGATACCAGTGCCCGGTTTAAAGATTCTTGATTTCCAGGCTATCTTAATATTCCGAAGCTATTACTTATGAGAATCTTGTTGCTTCTGGGAAGAAATGACTTGACAGCCATAAAACATGGCATTCCTAATTGTGTACAACAGTAGTTCAATTTGTCATATTGATTTGACATTATATGTGTAACATGGATTTCTATTATACATTAAATCGATCTAAGCGCAAAAATTGGTATGAGCCTGAATAGGTATGTTATGGCTGCCTCGTTGGCGCAGTAGGCAGCGCGTCAGTCTCATAATCTGAAGGTCGTGAGTTCGAGCCTCACACGGGGCATTGTGTTTTAGAAACTAACGAGTATCATGCATTGTAAAAATGTTTGTAAAAAAATCGGATACCAGTGCCCGGTTGAAAGAAACTTCATTTCCAGGCTCTCTTAATATACTGAAGGTAAGACTTGTGAGAATCTTGTGGCTTCTGAGAAGAAATGACTTGACAGCCATAAAACATGGTATTCTTAATTGAGTACAACAGTAGTTGGATTTATCATATTGATTTAACAAAATATGTGTTACGTGGATTTTTATTATACTTAATATCAATCTTTGCACAAAAATTGCTCTAAGCCTGAGTCTTGCTGTTCGCTGGTTCCCTCGTTGGTGCAGTAGGCAGCACTTCATTCTCATGTTCTGAAGGTCGTAAATTCGAGCCTCACACGGGGCACAGAGTTTTAGAAACCATCCAGTATCATGCATTGTGCCAATGTTTGTAAAAGAAATCGGGTATCAGTGCCATGTGTAAAGATTCTTGATTTCCAGGTTATCTTAATATTCTGAAGGTATTACTCATGAGAATCTTGTGGCTTCTGAGAAGAAATGACTTGACAGCCATAACACATGGCATTCTTCATTGAGTTCAACAGTAGTTAAATTGTTCATATTGATTTATCATAATATGTGTAACATGGATTTTTATTATACTTGATATCAATCTTAGCACAAAAAATGCTGTAAGCCTGACTCTTGCTGTTCAATGGTTCCCATGTTGGTGCAGTAGGCAGCACTTCATTCTCATGATCTGAAGGTCGTGAGTTCGAGCCTCACTTGGGGCATTGTGTTTTAGAAACTAACGAGTATCATGCATTGTAAAAATGTTTGTAAAAAAAATCGGATACCAGTGCCCGGTTTAAAGATTCTTGATTTCCAGGCTATCTTAATATTCCGAAGCTATTACTTATGAGAATCTTGTTGCTTCTGGGAAGAAATGACTTGACAGCCACAAAACATGGCATTCCTAATTGTGTACAACAGTAGTTCAATTTGTCATATTGATTTAACATTATATGTGTAACATGGATTTCTATTATACATTAAATCGATCTAAGCGCAAAAATTGGTATGAGCCTGAATAGTAATGTTATTGCTGCCTCGTTGGCGCAGTAGGCAGCGCGTCAGTCTCATAATCTGAAGGTCGTGAGTTCGAGCCTCACACGGGGCACTGTGTTTTAGAAACTAACGAGTATCATGCATTGTAAAAATGTTTGTAAAAAAATCGGATACCAGTGCCCGGTTGAAAGAAACTTCATTTCCAGGCTGTCTTAATATACTGAAGGTAAGACTTGTGAGAATCTTGTGGCTTCTGAGAAGAAATGACTTGACAGCCATAAAACATGGTATTCTTAATTGAGTACAACAGTAGTTGGATTTATCATATTGATTTAACAAAATATGTGTTACGTGGAATTTTATTATACTTAATATCAATCTTTGCACAAAAATTGCTCTAAGCCTGAGTCTTGCTGTTCGCTGGTTCCCTCGTTGGTGCAGTAGGCAGCACTTCATTCTCATATTCTGAAGGTCGTAAATTCGAGCCTCACACGGGGCATAGTGTTTTAGAAACTATCCAGTATCATGCATTGTGCCAATGTTTGTAAAAGAAATCGGGTATCAGTGCCATGTGTAAAGATTCTTGATTTCCAGGTTATCTTAATATTCTGAAGGTATTACTCATGAGAATCTTGTGGCTTCTGAGAAGAAATGACTTGACAGCCATAACACATGGCATTCTTCATTGAGTTCAACAGTAGTTAAATTTTTCATATTGATTTATCATAATATGTGTAACATGGATTTTTATTATACTTGATATCAATCTTAGCACAAAAAATGCTGTAAGCCTGACTCTTGCTGTTCAATGGTTCCCTTGTTGGTGCAGTAGGCAGCACTTCATTCTCATGATCTGAAGGTCGTGAGTTCGAGCCTCACTTGGGGCACAGAGTTTAAGAAACTAAATTGTATCATGCATTGTAAAAATGTTTGTAAAAAAAATCGGATACCAGTGCCCGGTTTGAAGATTCTTGATTTCCAGGCTATCTTAATATTCCGAAGCTATTACTTATGAGAATCTTGTTGCTTCTGGGAAGAAATGACTTGACAGCCACAAAACATGGCATTCCTAATTGTGTACAACAGTAGTTCAATTTGTCATATTGATTTAACATTATATGTGTAACATGGATTTCTATTATACATTAAATCGATCTAAGCGCAAAAATTGGTATGAGCCTGAATAGTAATGTTATTGCTGCCTCGTTGGCGCAGTAGGCAGCGCGTCAGTCTCATAATCTGAAGGTCGTGAGTTCGAGCCTCACACGGGGCACTGTGTTTTAGAAACTAACGAGTATCATGCATTGTAAAAATGTTTGTAAAAAAATCGGATACCAGTGCCCGGTTGAAAGAAACTTCATTTCCAGGCTGTCTTAATATACTGAAGGTAAGACTTGTGAGAATCTTGTGGCTTCTGAGAAGAAATGACTTGACAGCCATAAAACATGGTATTCTTAATTGAGTACAACAGTAGTTGGATTTATCATATTGATTTAACAAAATATGTGTTACGTGGATTTTTATTATACTTAATATCAATCTTTGCACAAAAATTGCTCTAAGCCTGAGTCTTGCTGTTCGCTGGTTCCCTCGTTGGTGCAGTAGGCAGCACTTCATTCTCATGTTCTGAAGGTCGTAAATTCGAGCCTCACACGGGGCACAGAGTTTTAGAAACTATCCAGTATCATGCATTGTGCCAATGTTTGTAAAAGAAATCGGGTATCAGTGCCATGTGTAAAGATTCTTGATTTCCAGGTTATCTTAATATTCTGAAGGTATTACTCATGAGAATCTTGTGGCTTCTGAGAAGAAATGACTTGACAGCCATAACACATGGCATTCTTCATTGAGTTCAACAGTAGTTACATTTTTCATATTGATTTATCATAATATGTGTAACATGGATTTTTATTATACTTGATATCAATCTTAGCACAAAAAATGCTGTAAGCCTGACTCTTGCTGTTCAATGGTTCCCTTGTTGGTGCAGTAGGCAGCACTTCATTCTCATGATCTGAAGGTCGTGAGTTCGAGCCTCACTTGGGGCACAGAGTTTAAGAAACTAAATTGTATCATGCATTGTAAAAATGTTTGTAAAAAAAATCGGATACCAGTGCCCGGTTTAAAGATTCTTGATTTCCAGGCTATCTTAATATTCCGAAGCTATTACTTATGAGAATCTTGTTGCTTCTGGGAAGAAATGACTTGACAGCCATAAAACATGGCATTCCTAATTGTGTACAACAGTAGTTCAATTTGTCATATTGATTTGACATTATATGTGTAACATGGATTTCTATTATACATTAAATCGATCTAAGCGCAAAAATTGGTATGAGCCTGAATAGGTATGTTATGGCTGCCTCGTTGGCGCAGTAGGCAGCGCGTCAGTCTCATAATCTGAAGGTCGTGAGTTCGAGCCTCACACGGGGCATTGTGTTTTAGAAACTAACGAGTATCATGCATTGTAAAAATGTTTGTAAAAAAATCGGATACCAGTGCCCGGTTGAAAGAAACTTCATTTCCAGGCTGTCTTAATATACTGAAGGTAAGACTTGTGAGAATCTTGTGGCTTCTGAGAAGAAATGACTTGACAGCCATAAAACATGGTATTCTTAATTGAGTACAACAGTAGTTGGATTTATCATATTGATTTAACAAAATATGTGTTACGTGGATTTTTATTATACTTAATATCAATCTTTGCACAAAAATTGCTCTAAGCCTGAGTCTTGCTGTTCGCTGGTTCCCTCGTTGGTGCAGTAGGCAGCACTTCATTCTCATGTTCTGAAGGTCGTAAATTCGAGCCTCACACGGGGCACAGAGTTTTAGAAACCATCCAGTATCATGCATTGTGCCAATGTTTGTAAAAGAAATCGGGTATCAGTGCCATGTGTAAAGATTCTTGATTTCCAGGTTATCTTAATATTCTGAAGGTATTACTCATGAGAATCTTGTGGCTTCTGAGAAGAAATGACTTGACAGCCATAACACATGGCATTCTTCATTGAGTTCAACAGTAGTTAAATTGTTCATATTGATTTATCATAATATGTGTAACATGGATTTTTATTATACTTGATATCAATCTTAGCACAAAAAATGCTGTAAGCCTGACTCTTGCTGTTCAATGGTTCCCTTGTTGGTGCAGTAGGCAGCACTTCATTCTCATGATCTGAAGGTCGTGAGTTCGAGCCTCACTTGGGGCACAGAGTTTAAGAAACTAAATTGTATCATGCATTGTAAAAATGTTTGTAAAAAAAATCGGATACCAGTGCCCGGTTTGAAGATTCTTGATTTCCAGGCTATCTTAATATTCCGAAGCTATTACTTATGAGAATCTTGTTGCTTCTGGGAAGAAATGACTTGACAGCCACAAAACATGGCATTCCTAATTGTGTACAACAGTAGTTCAATTTGTCATATTGATTTAACATTATATGTGTAACATGGATTTCTATTATACATTAAATCGATCTAAGCGCAAAAATTGGTATGAGCCTGAATAGTAATGTTATTGCTGCCTCGTTGGCGCAGTAGGCAGCGCGTCAGTCTCATAATCTGAAGGTCGTGAGTTCGAGCCTCACACGGGGCACTGTGTTTTAGAAACTAACGAGTATCATGCATTGTAAAAATGTTTGTAAAAAAATCGGATACCAGTGCCCGGTTGAAAGAAACTTCATTTCCAGGCTGTCTTAATATACTGAAGGTAAGACTTGTGAGAATCTTGTGGCTTCTGAGAAGAAATGACTTGACAGCCATAAAACATGGTATTCTTAATTGAGTACAACAGTAGTTGGATTTATCATATTGATTTAACAAAATATGTGTTACGTGGATTTTTATTATACTTAATATCAATCTTTGCACAAAAATTGCTCTAAGCCTGAGTCTTGCTGTTCGCTGGTTCCCTCGTTGGTGCAGTAGGCAGCACTTCATTCTCATGTTCTGAAGGTCGTAAATTCGAGCCTCACACGGGGCACAGAGTTTTAGAAACTATCCAGTATCATGCATTGTGCCAATGTTTGTAAAAGAAATCGGGTATCAGTGCCATGTGTAAAGATTCTTGATTTCCAGGTTATCTTAATATTCTGAAGGTATTACTCATGAGAATCTTGTGGCTTCTGAGAAGAAATGACTTGACAGCCATAACACATGGCATTCTTCATTGAGTTCAACAGTAGTTACATTTTTCATATTGATTTATCATAATATGTGTAACATGGATTTTTATTATACTTGATATCAATCTTAGCACAAAAAATGCTGTAAGCCTGACTCTTGCTGTTCAATGGTTCCCTTGTTGGTGCAGTAGGCAGCACTTCATTCTCATGATCTGAAGGTCGTGAGTTCGAGCCTCACTTGGGGCACAGAGTTTAAGAAACTAAATTGTATCATGCATTGTAAAAATGTTTGTAAAAAAAATCGGATACCAGTGCCCGGTTTAAAGATTCTTGATTTCCAGGCTATCTTAATATTCCGAAGCTATTACTTATGAGAATCTTGTTGCTTCTGGGAAGAAATGACTTGACAGCCATAAAACATGGCATTCCTAATTGTGTACAACAGTAGTTCAATTTGTCATATTGATTTGACATTATATGTGTAACATGGATTTCTATTATACATTAAATCGATCTAAGCGCAAAAATTGGTATGAGCCTGAATAGGTATGTTATGGCTGCCTCGTTGGCGCAGTAGGCAGCGCGTCAGTCTCATAATCTGAAGGTCGTGAGTTCGAGCCTCACACGGGGCATTGTGTTTTAGAAACTAACGAGTATCATGCATTGTAAAAATGTTTGTAAAAAAATCGGATACCAGTGCCCGGTTGAAAGAAACTTCATTTCCAGGCTGTCTTAATATACTGAAGGTAAGACTTGTGAGAATCTTGTGGCTTCTGAGAAGAAATGACTTGACAGCCATAAAACATGGTATTCTTAATTGAGTACAACAGTAGTTGGATTTATCATATTGATTTAACAAAATATGTGTTACGTGGATTTTTATTATACTTAATATCAATCTTTGCACAAAAATTGCTCTAAGCCTGAGTCTTGCTGTTCGCTGGTTCCCTCGTTGGTGCAGTAGGCAGCACTTCATTCTCATGTTCTGAAGGTCGTAAATTCGAGCCTCACACGGGGCACAGAGTTTTAGAAACCATCCAGTATCATGCATTGTGCCAATGTTTGTAAAAGAAATCGGGTATCAGTGCCATGTGTAAAGATTCTTGATTTCCAGGTTATCTTAATATTCTGAAGGTATTACTCATGAGAATCTTGTGGCTTCTGAGAAGAAATGACTTGACAGCCATAACACATGGCATTCTTCATTGAGTTCAACAGTAGTTAAATTGTTCATATTGATTTATCATAATATGTGTAACATGGATTTTTATTATACTTGATATCAATCTTAGCACAAAAAATGCTGTAAGCCTGACTCTTGCTGTTCAATGGTTCCCATGTTGGTGCAGTAGGCAGCACTTCATTCTCATGATCTGAAGGTCGTGAGTTCGAGCCTCACTTGGGGCATTGTGTTTTAGAAACTAACGAGTATCATGCATTGTAAAAATGTTTGTAAAAAAAATCGGATACCAGTGCCCGGTTTAAAGATTCTTGATTTCCAGGCTATCTTAATATTCCGAAGCTATTACTTATGAGAATCTTGTTGCTTCTGGGAAGAAATGACTTGACAGCCACAAAACATGGCATTCCTAATTGTGTACAACAGTAGTTCAATTTGTCATATTGATTTAACATTATATGTGTAACATGGATTTCTATTATACATTAAATCGATCTAAGCGCAAAAATTGGTATGAGCCTGAATAGTAATGTTATTGCTGCCTCGTTGGCGCAGTAGGCAGCGCGTCAGTCTCATAATCTGAAGGTCGTGAGTTCGAGCCTCACACGGGGCACTGTGTTTTAGAAACTAACGAGTATCATGCATTGTAAAAATGTTTGTAAAAAAATCGGATACCAGTGCCCGGTTGAAAGAAACTTCATTTCCAGGCTGTCTTAATATACTGAAGGTAAGACTTGTGAGAATCTTGTGGCTTCTGAGAAGAAATGACTTGACAGCCATAAAACATGGTATTCTTAATTGAGTACAACAGTAGTTGGATTTATCATATTGATTTAACAAAATATGTGTTACGTGGATTTTTATTATACTTAATATCAATCTTTGCACAAAAATTGCTCTAAGCCTGAGTCTTGCTGTTCGCTGGTTCCCTCGTTGGTGCAGTAGGCAGCACTTCATTCTCATATTCTGAAGGTCGTAAATTCGAGCCTCACACGGGGCATAGTGTTTTAGAAACTATCCAGTATCATGCATTGTGCCAATGTTTGTAAAAGAAATCGGGTATCAGTGCCATGTGTAAAGATTCTTGATTTCCAGGTTATCTTAATATTCTGAAGGTATTACTCATGAGAATCTTGTGGCTTCTGAGAAGAAATGACTTGACAGCCATAACACATGGCATTCTTCATTGAGTTCAACAGTAGTTAAATTTTTCATATTGATTTATCATAATATGTGTAACATGGATTTTTATTATACTTGATATCAATCTTAGCACAAAAAATGCTGTAAGCCTGACTCTTGCTGTTCAATGGTTCCCTTGTTGGTGCAGTAGGCAGCACTTCATTCTCATGATCTGAAGGTCGTGAGTTCGAGCCTCACTTGGGGCACAGAGTTTAAGAAACTAAATTGTATCATGCATTGTAAAAATGTTTGTAAAAAAAATCGGATACCAGTGCCCGGTTTGAAGATTCTTGATTTCCAGGCTATCTTAATATTCCGAAGCTATTACTTATGAGAATCTTGTTGCTTCTGGGAAGAAATGACTTGACAGCCACAAAACATGGCATTCCTAATTGTGTACAACAGTAGTTCAATTTGTCATATTGATTTAACATTATATGTGTAACATGGATTTCTATTATACATTAAATCGATCTAAGCGCAAAAATTGGTATGAGCCTGAATAGTAATGTTATTGCTGCCTCGTTGGCGCAGTAGGCAGCGCGTCAGTCTCATAATCTGAAGGTCGTGAGTTCGAGCCTCACACGGGGCACTGTGTTTTAGAAACTAACGAGTATCATGCATTGTAAAAATGTTTGTAAAAAAATCGGATACCAGTGCCCGGTTGAAAGAAACTTCATTTCCAGGCTGTCTTAATATACTGAAGGTAAGACTTGTGAGAATCTTGTGGCTTCTGAGAAGAAATGACTTGACAGCCATAAAACATGGTATTCTTAATTGAGTACAACAGTAGTTGGATTTATCATATTGATTTAACAAAATATGTGTTACGTGGATTTTTATTATACTTAATATCAATCTTTGCACAAAAATTGCTCTAAGCCTGAGTCTTGCTGTTCGCTGGTTCCCTCGTTGGTGCAGTAGGCAGCACTTCATTCTCATATTCTGAAGGTCGTAAATTCGAGCCTCACACGGGGCATAGTGTTTTAGAAACTATCCAGTATCATGCATTGTGCCAATGTTTGTAAAAGAAATCGGGTATCAGTGCCATGTGTAAAGATTCTTGATTTCCAGGTTATCTTAATATTCTGAAGGTATTACTCATGAGAATCTTGTGGCTTCTGAGAAGAAATGACTTGACAGCCATAACACATGGCATTCTTCATTGAGTTCAACAGTAGTTAAATTTTTCATATTGATTTATCATAATATGTGTAACATGGATTTTTATTATACTTGATATCAATCTTAGCACAAAAAATGCTGTAAGCCTGACTCTTGCTGTTCAATGGTTCCCTTGTTGGTGCAGTAGGCAGCACTTCATTCTCATGATCTGAAGGTCGTGAGTTCGAGCCTCACTTGGGGCACAGAGTTTAAGAAACTAAATTGTATCATGCATTGTAAAAATGTTTGTAAAAAAAATCGGATACCAGTGCCCGGTTTGAAGATTCTTGATTTCCAGGCTATCTTAATATTCCGAAGCTATTACTTATGAGAATCTTGTTGCTTCTGGGAAGAAATGACTTGACAGCCACAAAACATGGCATTCCTAATTGTGTACAACAGTAGTTCAATTTGTCATATTGATTTAACATTATATGTGTAACATGGATTTCTATTATACATTAAATCGATCTAAGCGCAAAAATTGGTATGAGCCTGAATAGTAATGTTATTGCTGCCTCGTTGGCGCAGTAGGCAGCGCGTCAGTCTCATAATCTGAAGGTCGTGAGTTCGAGCCTCACACGGGGCACTGTGTTTTAGAAACTAACGAGTATCATGCATTGTAAAAATGTTTGTAAAAAAATCGGATACCAGTGCCCGGTTGAAAGAAACTTCATTTCCAGGCTGTCTTAATATACTGAAGGTAAGACTTGTGAGAATCTTGTGGCTTCTGAGAAGAAATGACTTGACAGCCATAAAACATGGTATTCTTAATTGAGTACAACAGTAGTTGGATTTATCATATTGATTTAACAAAATATGTGTTACGTGGATTTTTATTATACTTAATATCAATCTTTGCACAAAAATTGCTCTAAGCCTGAGTCTTGCTGTTCGCTGGTTCCCTCGTTGGTGCAGTAGGCAGCACTTCATTCTCATATTCTGAAGGTCGTAAATTCGAGCCTCACACGGGGCATAGTGTTTTAGAAACTATCCAGTATCATGCATTGTGCCAATGTTTGTAAAAGAAATCGGGTATCAGTGCCATGTGTAAAGATTCTTGATTTCCAGGTTATCTTAATATTCTGAAGGTATTACTCATGAGAATCTTGTGGCTTCTGAGAAGAAATGACTTGACAGCCATAACACATGGCATTCTTCATTGAGTTCAACAGTAGTTAAATTTTTCATATTGATTTATCATAATATGTGTAACATGGATTTTTATTATACTTGATATCAATCTTAGCACAAAAAATGCTGTAAGCCTGACTCTTGCTGTTCAATGGTTCCCTTGTTGGTGCAGTAGGCAGCACTTCATTCTCATGATCTGAAGGTCGTGAGTTCGAGCCTCACTTGGGGCACAGAGTTTAAGAAACTAAATTGTATCATGCATTGTAAAAATGTTTGTAAAAAAAATCGGATACCAGTGCCCGGTTTGAAGATTCTTGATTTCCAGGCTATCTTAATATTCCGAAGCTATTACTTATGAGAATCTTGTTGCTTCTGGGAAGAAATGACTTGACAGCCACAAAACATGGCATTCCTAATTGTGTACAACAGTAGTTCAATTTGTCATATTGATTTAACATTATATGTGTAACATGGATTTCTATTATACATTAAATCGATCTAAGCGCAAAAATTGGTATGAGCCTGAATAGTAATGTTATTGCTGCCTCGTTGGCGCAGTAGGCAGCGCGTCAGTCTCATAATCTGAAGGTCGTGAGTTCGAGCCTCACACGGGGCACTGTGTTTTAGAAACTAACGAGTATCATGCATTGTAAAAATGTTTGTAAAAAAATCGGATACCAGTGCCCGGTTGAAAGAAACTTCATTTCCAGGCTGTCTTAATATACTGAAGGTAAGACTTGTGAGAATCTTGTGGCTTCTGAGAAGAAATGACTTGACAGCCATAAAACATGGTATTCTTAATTGAGTACAACAGTAGTTGGATTTATCATATTGATTTAACAAAATATGTGTTACGTGGATTTTTATTATACTTAATATCAATCTTTGCACAAAAATTGCTCTAAGCCTGAGTCTTGCTGTTCGCTGGTTCCCTCGTTGGTGCAGTAGGCAGCACTTCATTCTCATGTTCTGAAGGTCGTAAATTCGAGCCTCACACGGGGCACAGAGTTTTAGAAACTATCCAGTATCATGCATTGTGCCAATGTTTGTAAAAGAAATCGGGTATCAGTGCCATGTGTAAAGATTCTTGATTTCCAGGTTATCTTAATATTCTGAAGGTATTACTCATGAGAATCTTGTGGCTTCTGAGAAGAAATGACTTGACAGCCATAACACATGGCATTCTTCATTGAGTTCAACAGTAGTTACATTTTTCATATTGATTTATCATAATATGTGTAACATGGATTTTTATTATACTTGATATCAATCTTAGCACAAAAAATGCTGTAAGCCTGACTCTTGCTGTTCAATGGTTCCCTTGTTGGTGCAGTAGGCAGCACTTCATTCTCATGATCTGAAGGTCGTGAGTTCGAGCCTCACTTGGGGCACAGAGTTTAAGAAACTAAATTGTATCATGCATTGTAAAAATGTTTGTAAAAAAAATCGGATACCAGTGCCCGGTTTAAAGATTCTTGATTTCCAGGCTATCTTAATATTCCGAAGCTATTACTTATGAGAATCTTGTTGCTTCTGGGAAGAAATGACTTGACAGCCATAAAACATGGCATTCCTAATTGTGTACAACAGTAGTTCAATTTGTCATATTGATTTGACATTATATGTGTAACATGGATTTCTATTATACATTAAATCGATCTAAGCGCAAAAATTGGTATGAGCCTGAATAGGTATGTTATGGCTGCCTCGTTGGCGCAGTAGGCAGCGCGTCAGTCTCATAATCTGAAGGTCGTGAGTTCGAGCCTCACACGGGGCATAGTGTTTTAGAAACTAACGAGTATCATGCATTGTAAAAATGTTTGTAAAAAAATCGGATACCAGTGCCCGGTTGAAAGAAACTTCATTTCCAGGCTGTCTTAATATACTGAAGGTAAGACTTGTGAGAATCTTGTGGCTTCTGAGAAGAAATGACTTGACAGCCATAAAACATGGTATTCTTAATTGAGTACAACAGTAGTTGGATTTATCATATTGATTTAACAAAATATGTGTTACGTGGATTTTTATTATACTTAATATCAATCTTTGCACAAAAATTGCTCTAAGCCTGAGTCTTGCTGTTCGCTGGTTCCCTCGTTGGTGCAGTAGGCAGCACTTCATTCTCATGTTCTGAAGGTCGTAAATTCGAGCCTCACACGGGGCACAGAGTTTTAGAAACCATCCAGTATCATGCATTGTGCCAATGTTTGTAAAAGAAATCGGGTATCAGTGCCATGTGTAAAGATTCTTGATTTCCAGGTTATCTTAATATTCTGAAGGTATTACTCATGAGAATCTTGTGGCTTCTGAGAAGAAATGACTTGACAGCCATAACACATGGCATTCTTCATTGAGTTCAACAGTAGTTAAATTGTTCATATTGATTTATCATAATATGTGTAACATGGATTTTTATTATACTTGATATCAATCTTAGCACAAAAAATGCTGTAAGCCTGACTCTTGCTGTTCAATGGTTCCCATGTTGGTGCAGTAGGCAGCACTTCATTCTCATGATCTGAAGGTCGTGAGTTCGAGCCTCACTTGGGGCATTGTGTTTTAGAAACTAACGAGTATCATGCATTGTAAAAATGTTTGTAAAAAAAATCGGATACCAGTGCCCGGTTTAAAGATTCTTGATTTCCAGGCTATCTTAATATTCCGAAGCTATTACTTATGAGAATCTTGTTGCTTCTGGGAAGAAATGACTTGACAGCCATAAAACATGGCATTCCTAATTGTGTACAACAGTAGTTCAATTTGTCATATTGATTTGACATTATATGTGTAACATGGATTTCTATTATACATTAAATCGATCTAAGCGCAAAAATTGGTATGAGCCTGAATAGGTATGTTATGGCTGCCTCGTTGGCGCAGTAGGCAGCGCGTCAGTCTCATAATCTGAAGGTCGTGAGTTCGAGCCTCACACGGGGCATTGTGTTTTAGAAACTAACGAGTATCATGCATTGTAAAAATGTTTGTAAAAAAATCGGATACCAGTGCCCGGTTGAAAGAAACTTCATTTCCAGGCTGTCTTAATATACTGAAGGTAAGACTTGTGAGAATCTTGTGGCTTCTGAGAAGAAATGACTTGACAGCCATAAAACATGGTATTCTTAATTGAGTACAACAGTAGTTGGATTTATCATATTGATTTAACAAAATATGTGTTACGTGGATTTTTATTATACTTAATATCAATCTTTGCACAAAAATTGCTCTAAGCCTGAGTCTTGCTGTTCGCTGGTTCCCTCGTTGGTGCAGTAGGCAGCACTTCATTCTCATATTCTGAAGGTCGTAAATTCGAGCCTCACACGGGGCATAGTGTTTTAGAAACTATCCAGTATCATGCATTGTGCCAATGTTTGTAAAAGAAATCGGGTATCAGTGCCATGTGTAAAGATTCTTGATTTCCAGGTTATCTTAATATTCTGAAGGTATTACTCATGAGAATCTTGTGGCTTCTGAGAAGAAATGACTTGACAGCCATAACACATGGCATTCTTCATTGAGTTCAACAGTAGTTAAATTTTTCATATTGATTTATCATAATATGTGTAACATGGATTTTTATTATACTTGATATCAATCTTAGCACAAAAAATGCTGTAAGCCTGACTCTTGCTGTTCAATGGTTCCCTTGTTGGTGCAGTAGGCAGCACTTCATTCTCATGATCTGAAGGTCGTGAGTTCGAGCCTCACTTGGGGCACAGAGTTTAAGAAACTAAATTGTATCATGCATTGTAAAAATGTTTGTAAAAAAAATCGGATACCAGTGCCCGGTTTGAAGATTCTTGATTTCCAGGCTATCTTAATATTCCGAAGCTATTACTTATGAGAATCTTGTTGCTTCTGGGAAGAAATGACTTGACAGCCACAAAACATGGCATTCCTAATTGTGTACAACAGTAGTTCAATTTGTCATATTGATTTAACATTATATGTGTAACATGGATTTCTATTATACATTAAATCGATCTAAGCGCAAAAATTGGTATGAGCCTGAATAGTAATGTTATTGCTGCCTCGTTGGCGCAGTAGGCAGCGCGTCAGTCTCATAATCTGAAGGTCGTGAGTTCGAGCCTCACACGGGGCACTGTGTTTTAGAAACTAACGAGTATCATGCATTGTAAAAATGTTTGTAAAAAAATCGGATACCAGTGCCCGGTTGAAAGAAACTTCATTTCCAGGCTGTCTTAATATACTGAAGGTAAGACTTGTGAGAATCTTGTGGCTTCTGAGAAGAAATGACTTGACAGCCATAAAACATGGTATTCTTAATTGAGTACAACAGTAGTTGGATTTATCATATTGATTTAACAAAATATGTGTTACGTGGATTTTTATTATACTTAATATCAATCTTTGCACAAAAATTGCTCTAAGCCTGAGTCTTGCTGTTCGCTGGTTCCCTCGTTGGTGCAGTAGGCAGCACTTCATTCTCATATTCTGAAGGTCGTAAATTCGAGCCTCACACGGGGCATAGTGTTTTAGAAACTATCCAGTATCATGCATTGTGCCAATGTTTGTAAAAGAAATCGGGTATCAGTGCCATGTGTAAAGATTCTTGATTTCCAGGTTATCTTAATATTCTGAAGGTATTACTCATGAGAATCTTGTGGCTTCTGAGAAGAAATGACTTGACAGCCATAACACATGGCATTCTTCATTGAGTTCAACAGTAGTTAAATTTTTCATATTGATTTATCATAATATGTGTAACATGGATTTTTATTATACTTGATATCAATCTTAGCACAAAAAATGCTGTAAGCCTGACTCTTGCTGTTCAATGGTTCCCTTGTTGGTGCAGTAGGCAGCACTTCATTCTCATGATCTGAAGGTCGTGAGTTCGAGCCTCACTTGGGGCACAGAGTTTAAGAAACTAAATTGTATCATGCATTGTAAAAATGTTTGTAAAAAAAATCGGATACCAGTGCCCGGTTTAAAGATTCTTGATTTCCAGGCTATCTTAATATTCCGAAGCTATTACTTATGAGAATCTTGTTGCTTCTGGGAAGAAATGACTTGACAGCCATAAAACATGGCATTCCTAATTGTGTACAACAGTAGTTCAATTTGTCATATTGATTTGACATTATATGTGTAACATGGATTTCTATTATACATTAAATCGATCTAAGCGCAAAAATTGGTATGAGCCTGAATAGGTATGTTATGGCTGCCTCGTTGGCGCAGTAGGCAGCGCGTCAGTCTCATAATCTGAAGGTCGTGAGTTCGAGCCTCACACGGGGCATAGTGTTTTAGAAACTAACGAGTATCATGCATTGTAAAAATGTTTGTAAAAAAATCGGATACCAGTGCCCGGTTGAAAGAAACTTCATTTCCAGGCTGTCTTAATATACTGAAGGTAAGACTTGTGAGAATCTTGTGGCTTCTGAGAAGAAATGACTTGACAGCCATAAAACATGGTATTCTTAATTGAGTACAACAGTAGTTGGATTTATCATATTGATTTAACAAAATATGTGTTACGTGGATTTTTATTATACTTAATATCAATCTTTGCACAAAAATTGCTCTAAGCCTGAGTCTTGCTGTTCGCTGGTTCCCTCGTTGGTGCAGTAGGCAGCACTTCATTCTCATGTTCTGAAGGTCGTAAATTCGAGCCTCACACGGGGCACAGAGTTTTAGAAACCATCCAGTATCATGCATTGTGCCAATGTTTGTAAAAGAAATCGGGTATCAGTGCCATGTGTAAAGATTCTTGATTTCCAGGTTATCTTAATATTCTGAAGGTATTACTCATGAGAATCTTGTGGCTTCTGAGAAGAAATGACTTGACAGCCATAACACATGGCATTCTTCATTGAGTTCAACAGTAGTTAAATTGTTCATATTGATTTATCATAATATGTGTAACATGGATTTTTATTATACTTGATATCAATCTTAGCACAAAAAATGCTGTAAGCCTGACTCTTGCTGTTCAATGGTTCCCATGTTGGTGCAGTAGGCAGCACTTCATTCTCATGATCTGAAGGTCGTGAGTTCGAGCCTCACTTGGGGCATTGTGTTTTAGAAACTAACGAGTATCATGCATTGTAAAAATGTTTGTAAAAAAAATCGGATACCAGTGCCCGGTTTAAAGATTCTTGATTTCCAGGCTATCTTAATATTCCGAAGCTATTACTTATGAGAATCTTGTTGCTTCTGGGAAGAAATGACTTGACAGCCATAAAACATGGCATTCCTAATTGTGTACAACAGTAGTTCAATTTGTCATATTGATTTGACATTATATGTGTAACATGGATTTCTATTATACATTAAATCGATCTAAGCGCAAAAATTGGTATGAGCCTGAATAGGTTTGTTATGGCTGCCTCGTTGGCGCAGTAGGCAGCGCGTCAGTCTCATAATCTGAAGGTCGTGAGTTCGAGCCTCACACGGGGCATTGTGTTTTAGAAACTAACGAGTATCATGCATTGTAAAAATGTTTGTAAAAAAATCGGATACCAGTGCCCGGTTGAAAGAAACTTCATTTCCAGGCTGTCTTAATATACTGAAGGTAAGACTTGTGAGAATCTTGTGGCTTCTGAGAAGAAATGACTTGACAGCCATAAAACATGGTATTCTTAATTGAGTACAACAGTAGTTGGATTTATCATATTGATTTAACAAAATATGTGTTACGTGGATTTTTATTATACTTAATATCAATCTTTGCACAAAAATTGCTCTAAGCCTGAGTCTTGCTGTTCGCTGGTTCCCTCGTTGGTGCAGTAGGCAGCACTTCATTCTCATGTTCTGAAGGTCGTAAATTCGAGCCTCACACGGGGCACAGAGTTTTAGAAACCATCCAGTATCATGCATTGTGCCAATGTTTGTAAAAGAAATCGGGTATCAGTGCCATGTGTAAAGATTCTTGATTTCCAGGTTATCTTAATATTCTGAAGGTATTACTCATGAGAATCTTGTGGCTTCTGAGAAGAAATGACTTGACAGCCATAACACATGGCATTCTTCATTGAGTTCAACAGTAGTTAAATTGTTCATATTGATTTATCATAATATGTGTAACATGGATTTTTATTATACTTGATATCAATCTTAGCACAAAAAATGCTGTAAGCCTGACTCTTGCTGTTCAATGGTTCCCATGTTGGTGCAGTAGGCAGCACTTCATTCTCATGATCTGAAGGTCGTGAGTTCGAGCCTCACTTGGGGCACAGAGTTTAAGAAACTAAATTGTATCATGCATTGTAAAAATGTTTGTAAAAAAAATCGGATACCAGTGCCCGGTTTGAAGATTCTTGATTTCCAGGCTATCTTAATATTCCGAAGCTATTACTTATGAGAATCTTGTTGCTTCTGGGAAGAAATGACTTGACAGCCACAAAACATGGCATTCCTAATTGTGTACAACAGTAGTTCAATTTGTCATATTGATTTAACATTATATGTGTAACATGGATTTCTATTATACATTAAATCGATCTAAGCGCAAAAATTGGTATGAGCCTGAATAGTAATGTTATTGCTGCCTCGTTGGCGCAGTAGGCAGCGCGTCAGTCTCATAATCTGAAGGTCGTGAGTTCGAGCCTCACACGGGGCACTGTGTTTTAGAAACTAACGAGTATCATGCATTGTAAAAATGTTTGTAAAAAAATCGGATACCAGTGCCCGGTTGAAAGAAACTTCATTTCCAGGCTGTCTTAATATACTGAAGGTAAGACTTGTGAGAATCTTGTGGCTTCTGAGAAGAAATGACTTGACAGCCATAAAACATGGTATTCTTAATTGAGTACAACAGTAGTTGGATTTATCATATTGATTTAACAAAATATGTGTTACGTGGATTTTTATTATACTTAATATCAATCTTTGCACAAAAATTGCTCTAAGCCTGAGTCTTGCTGTTCGCTGGTTCCCTCGTTGGTGCAGTAGGCAGCACTTCATTCTCATGTTCTGAAGGTCGTAAATTCGAGCCTCACACGGGGCACAGAGTTTTAGAAACTATCCAGTATCATGCATTGTGCCAATGTTTGTAAAAGAAATCGGGTATCAGTGCCATGTGTAAAGATTCTTGATTTCCAGGTTATCTTAATATTCTGAAGGTATTACTCATGAGAATCTTGTGGCTTCTGAGAAGAAATGACTTGACAGCCATAACACATGGCATTCTTCATTGAGTTCAACAGTAGTTACATTTTTCATATTGATTTATCATAATATGTGTAACATGGATTTTTATTATACTTGATATCAATCTTAGCACAAAAAATGCTGTAAGCCTGACTCTTGCTGTTCAATGGTTCCCTTGTTGGTGCAGTAGGCAGCACTTCATTCTCATGATCTGAAGGTCGTGAGTTCGAGCCTCACTTGGGGCACAGAGTTTAAGAAACTAAATTGTATCATGCATTGTAAAAATGTTTGTAAAAAAAATCGGATACCAGTGCCCGGTTTAAAGATTCTTGATTTCCAGGCTATCTTAATATTCCGAAGCTATTACTTATGAGAATCTTGTTGCTTCTGGGAAGAAATGACTTGACAGCCATAAAACATGGCATTCCTAATTGTGTACAACAGTAGTTCAATTTGTCATATTGATTTGACATTATATGTGTAACATGGATTTCTATTATACATTAAATCGATCTAAGCGCAAAAATTGGTATGAGCCTGAATAGGTATGTTATGGCTGCCTCGTTGGCGCAGTAGGCAGCGCGTCAGTCTCATAATCTGAAGGTCGTGAGTTCGAGCCTCACACGGGGCATTGTGTTTTAGAAACTAACGAGTATCATGCATTGTAAAAATGTTTGTAAAAAAATCGGATACCAGTGCCCGGTTGAAAGAAACTTCATTTCCAGGCTGTCTTAATATACTGAAGGTAAGACTTGTGAGAATCTTGTGGCTTCTGAGAAGAAATGACTTGACAGCCATAAAACATGGTATTCTTAATTGAGTACAACAGTAGTTGGATTTATCATATTGATTTAACAAAATATGTGTTACGTGGATTTTTATTATACTTAATATCAATCTTTGCACAAAAATTGCTCTAAGCCTGAGTCTTGCTGTTCGCTGGTTCCCTCGTTGGTGCAGTAGGCAGCACTTCATTCTCATGTTCTGAAGGTCGTAAATTCGAGCCTCACACGGGGCACAGAGTTTTAGAAACCATCCAGTATCATGCATTGTGCCAATGTTTGTAAAAGAAATCGGGTATCAGTGCCATGTGTAAAGATTCTTGATTTCCAGGTTATCTTAATATTCTGAAGGTATTACTCATGAGAATCTTGTGGCTTCTGAGAAGAAATGACTTGACAGCCATAACACATGGCATTCTTCATTGAGTTCAACAGTAGTTAAATTGTTCATATTGATTTATCATAATATGTGTAACATGGATTTTTATTATACTTGATATCAATCTTAGCACAAAAAATGCTGTAAGCCTGACTCTTGCTGTTCAATGGTTCCCATGTTGGTGCAGTAGGCAGCACTTCATTCTCATGATCTGAAGGTCGTGAGTTCGAGCCTCACTTGGGGCACAGAGTTTAAGAAACTAAATTGTATCATGCATTGTAAAAATGTTTGTAAAAAAAATCGGATACCAGTGCCCGGTTTAAAGATTCTTGATTTCCAGGCTATCTTAATATTCCGAAGCTATTACTTATGAGAATCTTGTTGCTTCTGGGAAGAAATGACTTGACAGCCACAAAACATGGCATTCCTAATTGTGTACAACAGTAGTTCAATTTGTCATATTGATTTGACATTATATGTGTAACATGGATTTCTATTATACATTAAATCGATCTAAGCGCAAAAATTGGTATGAGCCTGAATAGGTAAGTTATGGCTGCCTCGTTGGCGCAGTAGGCAGCGCGTCAGTCTCATAATCTGAAGGTCGTGAGTTCGAGCCTCACACGGGGCATTGTCTTTTAGAAACTAACGAGTATCATGCATTGTAAAAATGTTTGTAAAAAAATCGGATACCAGTGCCCGGTTGAAAGAAACTTCATTTCCAGGCTGTCTTAATATACTGAAGGTAAGACTTGTGAGAATCTTGTGGCTTCTGAGAAGAAATGACTTGACAGCCATAAAACATGGTATTCTTAATTGAGTACAACAGTAGTTGGATTTATCATATTGATTTAACAAAATATGTGTTACGTGGATTTTTATTATACTTAATATCAATCTTTGCACAAAAATTGCTCTAAGCCTGAGTCTTGCTGTTCGCTGGTTCCCTCGTTGGTGCAGTAGGCAGCACTTCATTCTCATATTCTGAAGGTCGTAAATTCGAGCCTCACACGGGGCATAGTGTTTTAGAAACTATCCAGTATCATGCATTGTGCCAATGTTTGTAAAAGAAATCGGGTATCAGTGCCATGTGTAAAGATTCTTGATTTCCAGGTTATCTTAATATTCTGAAGGTATTACTCATGAGAATCTTGTGGCTTCTGAGAAGAAATGACTTGACAGCCATAACACATGGCATTCTTCATTGAGTTCAACAGTAGTTAAATTTTTCATATTGATTTATCATAATATGTGTAACATGGATTTTTATTATACTTGATATCAATCTTAGCACAAAAAATGCTGTAAGCCTGACTCTTGCTGTTCAATGGTTCCCTTGTTGGTGCAGTAGGCAGCACTTCATTCTCATGATCTGAAGGTCGTGAGTTCGAGCCTCACTTGGGGCACAGAGTTTAAGAAACTAAATTGTATCATGCATTGTAAAAATGTTTGTAAAAAAAATCGGATACCAGTGCCCGGTTTGAAGATTCTTGATTTCCAGGCTATCTTAATATTCCGAAGCTATTACTTATGAGAATCTTGTTGCTTCTGGGAAGAAATGACTTGACAGCCACAAAACATGGCATTCCTAATTGTGTACAACAGTAGTTCAATTTGTCATATTGATTTAACATTATATGTGTAACATGGATTTCTATTATACATTAAATCGATCTAAGCGCAAAAATTGGTATGAGCCTGAATAGTAATGTTATTGCTGCCTCGTTGGCGCAGTAGGCAGCGCGTCAGTCTCATAATCTGAAGGTCGTGAGTTCGAGCCTCACCCGGGGCATAGTGTTTTAGAAACTAACGAGTATCATGCATTGTAAAAATGTTTGTAAAAAAATCGGATACCAGTGCCCGGTTGAAAGAAACTTCATTTCCAGGCTGTCTTAATATACTGAAGGTAAGACTTGTGAGAATCTTGTGGCTTCTGAGAAGAAATGACTTGACAGCCATAAAACATGGTATTCTTAATTGAGTACAACAGTAGTTGGATTTATCATATCGATTTAACAAAATATGTGTTACGTGGATTTTTATTATACTTAATATCAATCTTTGCACAAAAATTGCTCTAAGCCTGAGTCTTGCTGTTCGCTGGTTCCCTCGTTGGTGCAGTAGGCAGCACTTCATTCTCATATTCTGAAGGTCGTAAATTCGAGCCTCACACGGGGCACAGAGTTTTAGAAACTATCCAGTATCATGCATTGTGCCAATGTTTGTAAAAGAAATCGGGTATCAGTGCCATGTGTAAAGATTCTTGATTTCCAGGTTATCTTAATATTCTGAAGGTATTACTCATGAGAATCTTGTGGCTTCTGAGAAGAAATGACTTGACAGCCATAACACATGGCATTCTTCATTGAGTTCAACAGTAGTTAAATTTTTCATATTGATTTATCATAATATGTGTAACATGGATTTTTATTATACTTGATATCAATCTTAGCACAAAAAATGCTGTAAGCCTGACTCTTGCTGTTCAATGGTTCCCTTGTTGGTGCAGTAGGCAGCACTTCATTCTCATGATCTGAAGGTCGTGAGTTCGAGCCTCACTTGGGGCACAGAGTTTAAGAAACTAAATTGTATCATGCATTGTAAAAATGTTTGTAAAAAAAATCGGATACCAGTGCCCGGTTTGAAGATTCTTGATTTCCAGGCTATCTTAATATTCCGAAGCTATTACTTATGAGAATCTTGTTGCTTCTGGGAAGAAATGACTTGACAGCCACAAAACATGGCATTCCTAATTGTGTACAACAGTAGTTCAATTTGTCATATTGATTTAACATTATATGTGTAACATGGATTTCTATTATACATTAAATTGATCTAAGCGCAAAAATTGGTATGAGCCTGAATAGTTATTTTATTGCTGCCTCGTTGGCGCAGTAGGCAGCGCGTCAGTCTCATAATCTGAAGTTCGTGAGTTCGAGCCTCACACGGGGCATAGTGTTTTAGAAACTAACGAGTATCATGCATTGTAAAAATGTTTGTAAAAAAATCGGATACCAGTGCCCGGTTGAAAGAAACTTCATTTCCAGGCTGTCTTAATATACTGAAGGTAAGACTTGTGAGAATCTTGTGGCTTCTGAGAAGAAATGACTTGACAGCCATAAAACATGGTATTCTTAATTGAGTACAACAGTAGTTGGATTTATCATATCGATTTAACAAAATATGTGTTACGTGGATTTTTATTATACTTAATATCAATCTTTGCACAAAAATTGCTCTAAGCCTGAGTCTTGCTGTTCGCTGGTTCCCTCGTTGGTGCAGTAGGCAGCACTTCATTCTCATATTCTGAAGGTCGTAAATTCGAGCCTCACACGGGGCACAGAGTTTTAGAAACTATCCAGTATCATACATTGTGCCAATGTTTGTAAAAGAAATCGGGTATCAGTGCCATGTGTAAAGATTCTTGATTTCCAGGTTATCTTAATATTCTGAAGGTATTACTCATGAGAATCTTGTGGCTTCTGAGAAGAAATGACTTGACAGCCATAACACATGGCATTCTTCATTGAGTTCAACAGTAGTTAAATTTTTCATATTGATTTATCATAATATGTGTAACATGGATTTTTATTATACTTGATATCAATCTTAGCACAAAAAATGCTGTAAGCCTGACTCTTGCTGTTCAATGGTTCCCTTGTTGGTGCAGTAGGCAGCACTTCATTCTCATGATCTGAAGGTCGTGAGTTCGAGCCTCACTTGGGGCACAGAGTTTAAGAAACTAAATTGTATCATGCATTGTAAAAATGTTTGTAAAAAAAATCGGATACCAGTGCCCGGTTTGAAGATTCTTGATTTCCAGGCTATCTTAATATTCCGAAGCTATTACTTATGAGAATCTTGTTGCTTCTGGGAAGAAATGACTTGACAGCCACAAAACATGGCATTCCTAATTGTGTACAACAGTAGTTCAATTTGTCATATTGATTTAACATTATATGTGTAACATGGATTTCTATTATACATTAAATCGATCTAAGCGCAAAAATTGGTATGAGCCTGAATAGTTATGTTATTGCTGCCTCGTTGGCGCAGTAGGCAGCGCGTCAGTCTCATAATCTGAAGGTCGTGAGTTCGAGCCTCACACGGGGCATAGTGTTTTAGAAACTAACGAGTATCATGCATTGTAAAAATGTTTGTAAAAAAATCGGATACCAGTGCCCGGTTGAAAGAAACTTCATTTCCAGGCTGTCTTAATATACTGAAGGTAAGACTTGTGAGAATCTTGTGGCTTCTGAGAAGAAATGACTTGACAGCCATAAAACATGGTATTCTTAATTGAGTACAACAGTAGTTGGATTTATCATATCGATTTAACAAAATATGTGTTACGTGGATTTTTATTATACTTAATATCAATCTTTGCACAAAAATTGCTCTAAGCCTGAGTCTTGCTGTTCGCTGGTTCCCTCGTTGGTGCAGTAGGCAGCACTTCATTCTCATATTCTGAAGGTCGTAAATTCGAGCCTCACACGGGGCACAGAGTTTTAGAAACTATCCAGTATCATGCATTGTGCCAATGTTTGTAAAATAAATCGGGTATCAGTGCCATGTGTAAAGATTCTTGATTTCCAGGTTATCTTAATATTCTGAAGGTATTACTCATGAGAATCTTGTGGCTTCTGAGAAGAAATGACTTGACAGCCATAACACATGGCATTCTTCATTGAGTTCAACAGTAGTTAAATTTTTCATATTGATTTATCATAATATGTGTAACATGGATTTTTATTATACTTGATATCAATCTTAGCACAAAAAATGCTGTAAGCCTGACTCTTGCTGTTCAATGGTTCCCTTGTTGGTGCAGTAGGCAGCACTTCATTCTCATGATCTGAAGGTCGTGAGTTCGAGCCTCACTTGGGGCACAGAGTTTAAGAAACTAAATTGTATCATGCATTGTAAAAATGTTTGTAAAAAAAATCGGATACCAGTGCCCGGTTTGAAGATTCTTGATTTCCAGGCTATCTTAATATTCCGAAGCTATTACTTATGAGAATCTTGTTGCTTCTGGGAAGAAATGACTTGACAGCCACAAAACATGGCATTCCTAATTGTGTACAACAGTAGTTCAATTTGTCATATTGATTTAACATTATATGTGTAACATGGATTTCTATTATACATTAAATTGATCTAAGCGCAAAAATTGGTATGAGCCTGAATAGTTATTTTATTGCTGCCTCGTTGGCGCAGTAGGCAGCGCGTCAGTCTCATAATCTGAAGGTCGTGAGTTCGAGCCTCACACGGGGCATAGTGTTTTAGAAACTAACGAGTATCATGCATTGTAAAAATGTTTGTAAAAAAATCGGATACCAGTGCCCGGTTGAAAGAAACTTCATTTCCAGGCTGTCTTAATATACTGAAGGTAAGACTTGTGAGAATCTTGTGGCTTCTGAGAAGAAATGACTTGACAGCCATAAAACATGGTATTCTTAATTGAGTACAACAGTAGTTGGATTTATCATATCGATTTAACAAAATATGTGTTACGTGGATTTTTATTATACTTAATATCAATCTTTGCACAAAAATTGCTCTAAGCCTGAGTCTTGCTGTTCGCTGGTTCCCTCGTTGGTGCATTAGGCAGCACTTCATTCTCATATTCTGAAGGTCGTAAATTCGAGCCTCACACGGGGCACAGAGTTTTAGAAACTATCCAGTATCATACATTGTGCCAATGTTTGTAAAATAAATCGGGTATCAGTGCCATGTGTAAAGATTCTTGATTTCCAGGTTATCTTAATATTCTGAAGGTATTACTCATGAGAATCTTGTGGCTTCTGAGAAGAAATGACTTGACAGCCATAACACATGGCATTCTTCATTGAGTTCAACAGTAGTTAAATTTTTCATATTGATTTATCATAATATGTGTAACATGGATTTTTATTATACTTGATATCAATCTTAGCACAAAAAATGCTGTAAGCCTGACTCTTGCTGTTCAATGGTTCCCTTGTTGGTGCAGTAGGCAGCACTTCATTCTCATGATCTGAAGGTCGTGAGTTCGAGCCTCACTTGGGGCACAGAGTTTAAGAAACTAAATTGTATCATGCATTGTAAAAATGTTTGTAAAAAAAATCGGATACCAGTGCCCGTTTTGAAGATTCTTGATTTCCAGGCTATCTTAATATTCCGAAGCTATTACTTATGAGAATCTTGTTGCTTCTGGGAAGAAATGACTTGACAGCCACAAAACATGGCATTCCTAATTGTGTACAACAGTAGTTCAATTTGTCATATTGATTTAACATTATATGTGTAACATGGATTTCTATTATACATTAAATCGATCTAAGCGCAAAAATTGGTATGAGCCTGAATAGTTATGTTATTGCTGCCTCGTTGGCGCAGTAGGCAGCGCGTCAGTCTCATAATCTGAAGGTCGTGAGTTCGAGCCTCACACGGGGCATAGTGTTTTAGAAACTAACGAGTATCATGCATTGTAAAAATGTTTGTAAAAAAATCGGATACCAGTGCCCGGTTGAAAGAAACTTCATTTCCAGGCTGTCTTAATATACTGAAGGTAAGACTTGTGAGAATCTTGTGGCTTCTGAGAAGAAATGACTTGACAGCCATAAAACATGGTATTCTTAATTGAGTACAACAGTAGTTGGATTTATCATATCGATTTAACAAAATATGTGTTACGTGGATTTTTATTATACTTAATATCAATCTTTGCACAAAAATTGCTCTAAGCCTGAGTCTTGCTGTTCGCTGGTTCCCTCGTTGGTGCAGTAGGCAGCACTTCATTCTCATATTCTGAAGGTCGTAAATTCGAGCCTCACACGGGGCACAGAGTTTTAGAAACTATCCAGTATCATACATTGTGCCAATGTTTGTAAAAGAAATCGGGTATCAGTGCCATGTGTAAAGATTCTTGATTTCCAGGTTATCTTAATATTCTGAAGGTATTACTCATGAGAATCTTGTGGCTTCTGAGAAGAAATGACTTGACAGCCATAACACATGGCATTCTTCATTGAGTTCAACAGTAGTTAAATTTTTCATATTGATTTATCATAATATGTGTAACATGGATTTTTATTATACTTGATATCAATCTTAGCACAAAAAATGCTGTATGCCTGACTCTTGCTGTTCAATGGTTCCCTTGTTGGTGCAGTAGGCAGCACTTCATTCTCATGATCTGAAGGTCGTGAGTTCGAGCCTCACTTGGGGCACAGAGTTTAAGAAACTAAATTGTATCATGCATTGTAAAAATGTTTGTAAAAAAAATCGGATACCAGTGCCCGGTTTAAAGATTCTTGATTTCCAGGCTATCTTAATATTCAGAAGCTATTACTTATGAGAATCTTGTTGCTTCTGGGAAGAAATGACTTGACAGCCATAAAACATGGCATTCCTAATTGTGTACAACAGTAGTTCAATTTGTCATATTGATTTGACATTATATGTGTAACATGGATTTCTATTATACATTAAATCGATCTAAGCGCAAAAATTGGTAGGAGCCTGAATAGGTTTTGTTATGGCTGCCTCGTTGGCGCAGTAGGCAGCGCGTCAGTCTCATAATCTGAAGGTCGTGAGATCGAGCCTCACACGGGGCATAGTGTTTTAGAAACTAACGAGTATCATGCATTGTAAAAATGTTTGTAAAAAAATCGGATACCAGTGCCCGGTTGAAAGAAACTTCATTTCCAGGCTGTCTTAATATACTGAAGGTAAGACTTGTGAGAATCTTGTGGCTTCTGAGAAGAAATGACTTGACAGCAATAAAACATGGTATTCTTAATTGAGTACAACAGTAGTTGGATTTATCATATCGATTTAACAAAATATGTGTTACGTGGATTTTTATTATACTTAATATCAATCTTTGCACAAAAATTGCTCTAAGCCTGAGTCTTGCTGTTCGCTGGTTCCCTCGTTGGTGCAGTAGGCAGCACTTCATTCTCATATTCTGAAGGTCGTAAATTCGAGCCTCACACGGGGCATAGTGTTTTAGAAACTATCCAGTATCATGCATTGTGCCAATGTTTGTAAAAGAAATCGGGTATCAGTGCCATGTGTAAAGATTCTTGATTTCCAGGTTATCTTAATATTCTGAAGGTATTACTCATGAGAATCTTGTGGCTTCTGAGAAGAAATGACTTGACAGCCATAACACATGGCATTCTTCATTGAGTTCAACAGTAGTTAAATTTTTCATATTGATTTATCATAATATGTGTAACATGGATTTTTATTATACTTGATATCAATCTTAGCACAATAAATGCTGTAAGCCTGACTCTTGCTGTTCAATGGTTCCCTTGTTGGTGCAGTAGGCAGCACTTCATTCTCATGATCTGAAGGTCGTGAGTTCGAGCCTCACTTGGGGCACAGAGTTTAAGAAACTAAATTGTATCATGCATTGTAAAAATGTTTGTAAAAAAAATCGGATACCAGTGCCCGGTTTGAAGATTCTTGATTTCCAGGCTATCTTAATATTCCGAAGCTATTACTTATGAGAATCTTGTTGCTTCTGGGAAGAAATGACTTGACAGCCACAAAACATGGCATTCCTAATTGTGTACAACAGTAGTTCAATTTGTCATATTGATTTGACATTATATGTGTAACATGGATTTCTATTATACATTAAATCGATCTAAGCGCAAAAATTGGTATGAGCCTGAATAGTTATGTTTTTGCTGCCTCGTTGGCGCAGTAGGCAGCGCGTCAGTCTCATAATCTGAAGGTCGTGAGTTCGAGCCTCACACGGGGCATAGTGTTTTAGAAACTAACGAGTATCATGCATTGTAAAAATGTTTGTAAAAAAATCGGATACCAGTGCCCGGTTGAAAGAAACTTCATTTCCAGGCTGTCTTAATATACTGAAGGTAAGACTTGTGAGAATCTTGTGGCTTCTGAGAAGAAATGACTTGACAGCCATAAAACATGGTATTCTTAATTGAGTACAACAGTAGTTGGATTTATCATATCGATTTAACAAAATATGTGTTACGTGGATTTTTATTATACTTAATATCAATCTTTGCACAAAAATTGCTCTAAGCCTGAGTCTTGCTGTTCGCTGGTTCCCTCGTTGGTGCAGTAGGCAGCACTTCATTCTCATATTCTAAAGGTCGTAAATTCGAGCCTCACACGGGGCACAGAGTTTTAGAAACTATCCAGTATCATGCATTGTGACAATGTTTGTAAAAGAAATCGGGTATCAGTGCCATGTGTAAAGATTCTTGATTTCCAGGTTATCTTAATATTCTGAAGGTATTACTCATGAGAATCTTGTGGCTTCTGAGAAGAAATGACTTGACAGCCATAACACATGGCATTCTTCATTGAGTTCAACAGTAGTTAAATTTTTCATATTGATTTATCATAATATGTGTAACATGGATTTTTATTATACTTGATATCAATCTTAGCACAAAAAATGCTGTAAGCCTGACTCTTGCTGTTCAATGGTTCCCTTGTTGGTGCAGTAGGCAGCACTTCATTCTCATGATCTGTAGGTCGTGAGTTCGAGCCTCACTTGGGGCACAGAGTTTAAGAAACTAAATTGTATCATGCATTGTAAAAATGTTTGTAAAAAAAATCGGATACCAGTGCCCGGTTTGAAGATTCTTGATTTCCAGGCTATCTTAATATTCCGAAGCTATTACTTATGAGAATCTTGTTGCTTCTGGGAAGAAATGACTTGACAGCCACAAAACATGGCATTCCTAATTGTGTACAACAGTAGTTCAATTTGTCATATTGATTTAACATTATATGTGTAACATGGATTTCTATTATACATTAAATCGATCTAAGCGCAAAAATTGGTATGAGCCTGAATAGTAATGTTATTGCTGCCTCGTTGGCGCAGTAGGCAGCGCGTCAGTCTCATAATCTGAAGGTCGTGAGTTCGAGCCTCACATGGGGCATAGTGCTTTAGAAACTAACGAGTATCATGCATTGTAAAAATGTTTGTAAAAAAATCGGATACCAGTGCCCGGTTGAAAGAAACTTCATTTCCAGGCTGTCTTAATATACTGAAGGTAAGACTTGTGAGAATCTTGTGGCTTCTGAGAAGAAATGACTTGACAGCCATAAAACATGGTATTCTTAATTGAGTACAACAGTAGTTGGATTTATCATATTGATTTAACAAAATATGTGTTACGTGGATTTTTATTATACTTAATATCAATCTTTGCACAAAAATTGCTCTAAGCCTGAGTCTTGCTGTTCGCTGGTTCCCTCGTTGGTGCAGTAGGCAGCACTTCATTCTCATATTCTGAAGGTCGTAAATTCGAGCCTCACACGGGGCATAGTGTTTTAGAAACTATCCAGTATCATGCATTGTGCCAATGTTTGTAAAAGAAATCGGGTATCAGTGCCATGTGTAAAGATTCTTGATTTCCAGGTTATCTTAATATTCTGAAGGTATTACTCATGAGAATCTTGTGGCTTCTGAGAAGAAATGACTTGACAGCCATAACACATGGCATTCTTCATTGAGTTCAACAGTAGTTAAATTTTTCATATTGATTTATCATAATATGTGTAACATGGATTTTTATTATACTTGATATCAATCTTAGCACAAAAAATGCTGTAAGCCTGACTCTTGCTGTTCAATGGTTCCCTTGTTGGTGCAGTAGGCAGCACTTCATTCTCATGATCTGAAGGTCGTGAGTTCGAGCCTCACTTGGGGCACAGAGTTTAAGAAACTAAATTGTATCATGCATTGTAAAAATGTTTGTAAAAAAAATCGGATACCAGAGCCCGGTTTGAAGATTCTTGATTTCCAGGCTATCTTAATATTCCGAAGCTATTACTTATGAGAATCTTGTTGCTTCTGGGAAGAAATGACTTGACAGCCACAAAACATGGCATTCCTAATTGTGTACAACAGTAGTTCAATTTGTCATATTGATTTAACATTATATGTGTAACATGGATTTCTATTATACATTAAATCGATCTAAGCGCAAAAATTGGTATGAGCCTGAATAGTAATGTTATTGCTGCCTCGTTGGCGCAGTAGGCAGCGCGTCAGTCTCATAATCTGAAGGTCGTGAGTTCGAGCCTCACACGGGGCATAGTGTTTTAGAAACTAACGAGTATCATGCATTGTAAAAATGTTTGTAAAAAAATCGGATACCAGTGCCCGGTTGAAAGAAACTTCATTTCCAGGCTGTCTTAATATACTGAAGGTCAGACTTGTGAGAATCTTGTGGCTTCTGAGAAGAAATGACTTGACAGCCATAAAACATGGTATTCTTAATTGAGTACAACAGTAGTTAGATTTATCATATCGATTTAACAAAATATGTGTTACGTGGATTTTTATTATACTTAATATCAATCTTTGCACAAAAATTGCTCTAAGCCTGAGTCTTGCTGTTCGCTGGTTCCCTCGTTGGTGCAGTAGGCAGCACTTCATTCTCATATTCTGAAGGTCGTAAATTCGAGCCTCACACGGGGCACAGAGTTTTAGAAACTATCCAGTATCATGCATTGTGCCAATGTTTGTAAAAGAAATCGGGTATCAGTGCCATGTGTAAAGATTCTTGATTTCCAGGTTATCTTAATATTCTGAAGGTATTACTCATGAGAATCTTGTGGCTTCTGAGAAGAAATGACTTGACAGCCATAACACATGGCATTCTTCATTGAGTTCAACAGTAGTTAAATTTTTCATATTGATTTATCATAATATGTGTAACATGGATTTTTATTATACTTGATATCAATCTTAGCACAAATAATGCTGTAAGCCTGATTCTTGCTGTTCAATGGTTCCCTTGTTGGTGCAGTAGGCAGCACTTCATTCTCATGATCTGAAGGTCGTGAGTTCGAGCCTCACTTGGGGCACAGAGTTTAAGAAACTAAATTGTATCATGCATTGTAAAAATGTTTGTAAAACAAAATCGGATACCAGTGCCCAGTTTAAAGATTCTTGATTTCCAGGCTATCTTAATATTCCGAAGCTATTACTTATGAGAATCTTGTTGCTTCTGGGAAGAAATGACTTGACAGCCACAAAACATGGCATTCCTAATTGTGTACAACAGTAGTTCAATTTGTCATATTGATTTAACATTATAAGTGTAACATGGATTTCTATTATACATTAAATCGATCTAAGCGCAAAAATTGGTATGAGCCTGAATAGTTATGTTATTGCTGCCTCGTTGGCGCAGTAGGCAGCGTGTCAGTCTCATAATCTGAAGGTCGTGAGTTCGAGCCTCACACGGGGCATAGTGTTTTAGAAACTAACGAGTATCATGCATTGTAAAAATGTTTGTAAAAAAATCGGATACCAGTGCCCGGTTGAAAGAAACTTCATTTCCAGGCTGTCTTAATATACTGAAGGTAAGACTTGTGAGAATCTTGTGGCTTCTGAGAAGAAATGACTTGACAGCCATAAAACATGGTATTCTTAATTGAGTACAACAGTAGTTGGATTTATCATATTGATTTAACAAAATATGTGTTACGTGGATTTTTATTATACTTAATATCAATCTTTGCACAAAAATTGCTCTAAGCCTGAGTCTTGCTGTTCGCTGGTTCCCTCGTTGGTGCAGTAGGCAGCACTTCATTCTCATATTCTGAAGGTCGTAAATTCGAGCCTCACACGGGGCACAGAGTTTTAGAAACTATCAAGTATCATGCATTGTGCCAATGTTTGTAAAAGAAATTGGGTATCAGTGCCATGTGTAAAGATTCTTGATTTCCAGGTTATCTTAATATTCTGAAGGTATTACTCATGAGAATCTTGTGGCTTCTGAGAAGAAATGACTTGACAGCCATAACACATGGCATTCTTCATTGAGTTCAACCGTAGTTAAATTTTTCATATTGATTTATCATAATACGTGTAACATGGATTTTTATTATACTTGATATCAATCTTAGCACAAAAAATGCTGTAAGCCTGATTCTTGCTGTTCAATGGTTCCCTTGTTGGTGCAGTAGGCAGCACTTCATTCTCATGATCTGCAGGTCGTGAGTTCGAGCCTCACTTGGGGCACAGAGTTTAAGAAACTAAATTGTATCATGCATTGTAAAAATATTTGTAAAAAAAATCGGATACCAGTGCCCGGTTTAAAGATTCTTGATTTCCAGGCTATCTTAATATTCCGAAGCTGTTACTTATGAGAATCTTGTTGCTTCTGGGAAGAAATGACTTGACAGCCACAAAACATGGCATTCCTAATTGTGTACAACAGTAGTTCAATTTGTCATATTGATTTAACATTATATGTGTAACATGGATTTCTATTATACATTAAATCGATCTAAGCGCAAAAATTGGTATGAGCCTGAATAGTTATGTTATTGCTGCCTCGTTGGCGCAGTAGGCAGCGCGTCAGTCTCATAATCTGAAGGTCGTGAGTTCGAGCCACACACGGGGCATAGTGTTTTAGAAACTAACGAGTATCATGCATTGTAAAAATGTTTGTAAAAAAATCGGATACCAGTGCCCGGTTGAAAGAAACTTCATTTCCAGGCTGTCTTAATATACTGAAGGTAAGACTTGTGAGAATCTTGTGGCTTCTGAGAAGAAATGACTTGACAGCCATAAAACATGGTATTCTTAATTGAGTACAACAGTAGTTGGATTTATCATATTGATTTAACAAAATATGTGTTACGTGGATTTTTATTATACTTAATATCAATCTTTGCACAAAAATTGCTCTAAGCCTGAGTCTTGCTGTTCGCTGGTTCCCTCGTTGGTGCAGTAGGCAGCACTTCATTCTCATATTCTGAAGGTCGTAAATTCGAGCCTCACACGGGGCACAGAGTTTTAGAAACTATCAAGTATCATGCATTGTGCCAATGTTTGTAAAAGAAATCGGGTATCAGTGCCATGTGTAAAGATTCTTGATTTCCAGGTTATCTTAATATTCTGAAGGTATTACTCATGAGAATCTTGTGGCTTCTGAGAAGAAATGACTTGACAGCCATAACACATGGCATTCTTCATTGAGTTCAACAGTAGTTAAATTTTTCATATTGATTTATCATAATATGTGTAACATGGATTTTTATTATACTTGATATCAATCTTAGCACAAAAAATGCTGTAAGCCTGATTCTTGCTGTGCAATGGTTCCCTTGTTGGTGCAGTAGGCAGCACTTCATTCTCATGATCTGAAGGTCGTGAGTTCGAGCATCACTTGGGGCACAGAGTTTAAGAAACTAAATTGTATCATGCATTTTAAAAATGTTTGTAAAAAAAATCGGATACCAGTGCCCGGTTTAAAGATTCTTGATTTCCAGGCTATCTTAATATTCCGAAGCTATTACTTATGAGAATCTTGTTGCTTCTGGGAAGAAATGACTTGACAGCCACAAAACATGGCATTCCTAATTGTGTACAACAGTAGTTCAATTTGTCATATTGATTTAACATTATATGTGTAACATGGATTTCTATTATACATTAAATCGATCTAAGCGCAAAAATTGGTATGAGCCTGAATAGTTATGTTATTGCTGCCTCGTTGGCGCAGTAGGCAGCGCGTCAGTCTCATAATCTGAAGGTCGTGAGTTCGAGCCTCACACGGGGCATAGTGTTTTAGAAACTAACGAGTATCATGCATTGTAAAAATGTTTGTAAAAAAATCGGATACCAGTGCCCGGTTGAAAGAAACTTCATTTCCAGGCTGTCTTAATATACTGAAGGTAAGACTTGTGAGAATCTTGTGGCTTCTGAGAAGAAATGACTTGACAGCCATAAAACATGGTATTCTTAATTGAGTACAACAGTAGTTGGATTTATCATATTGATTTAACAAAATATGTGTTACGTGGATTTTTATTATACTTAATATCAATCTTTGCACAAAAATTGCTCTAAGCCTGAGTCTTGCTGTTCGCTGGTTCCCTCGTTGGTGCAGTAGGCAGCACTTCATTCTCATATTCTGAAGGTCGTAAATTCGAGCCTCACACGGGGCACAGAGTTTTAGAAACTATCAAGTATCATGCATTGTGCCAATGTTTGTAAAAGAAATCGGGTATCAGTGCCATGTGTAAAGATTCTTGATTTCCAGGTTATCTTAATATTCTGAAGGTATTACTCATGAGAATCTTGTGGCTTCTGAGAAGAAATGACTTGACAGCCATAACACATGGCATTCTTCATTGAGTTCAACAGTAGTTAAATTTTTCATATTGATTTATCATAATATGTGTAACATGGATTTTTATTATACTTGATATCAATCTTAGCACAAAAAATGCTGTAAGCCTGATTCTTGCTGTTCAATGGTTCCCTTGTTGGTGCAGTAGGCAGCACTTCATTCTCATGATCTGAAGGTCGTGAGTTCGAGCCTCACTTGGGGCACAGAGTTTAAGAAACTAAATTGTATCATGCATTGTAAAAATGTTTGTAAAAAAAATCGGATACCAGTGCCCGGTTTAAAGATTCTTGATTTCCAGGCTATCTTAATATTCCGAAGCTATTACTTATGAGAATCTTGTTGCTTCTGGGAAGAAATGACTTGACAGCCACAAAACATGGCATTCCTAATTGTGTACAACAGTAGTTCAATTTGTCATATTGATTTAACATTATATGTGTAACATGGATTTCTATTATACATTAAATCGATCTAAGCGCAAAAATTGGTATGAGCCTGAATAGTTATGTTATTGCTGCCTCGTTGGCGCAGTAGGCAGCGCGTCAGTCTCATAATCTGAAGGTCGTGAGTTCGAGCCACACACGGGGCATAGTGTTTTAGAAACTAACGAGTATCATGCATTGTAAAAATGTTTGTAAAAAAATCGGATACCAGTGCCCGGTTGAAAGAAACTTCATTTCCAGGCTGTCTTAATATACTGAAGGTAAGACTTGTGAGAATCTTGTGGCTTCTGAGAAGAAATGACTTGACAGCCATAAAACATGGTATTCTTAATTGAGTACAACAGTAGTTGGATTTATCATATTGATTTAACAAAATATGTGTTACGTGGATTTTTATTATACTTAATATCAATCTTTGCACAAAAATTGCTCTAAGCCTGAGTCTTGCTGTTCGCTGGTTCCCTCGTTGGTGCAGTAGGCAGCACTTCATTCTCATATTCTGAAGGTCGTAAATTCGAGCCTCACACGGGGCACAGAGTTTTAGAAACTATCAAGTATCATGCATTGTGCCAATGTTTGTAAAAGAAATCGGGTATCAGTGCCATGTGTAAAGATTCTTGATTTCCAGGTTATCTTAATATTCTGAAGGTATTACTCATGAGAATCTTGTGGCTTCTGAGAAGAAATGACTTGACAGCCATAACACATGGCATTCTTCATTGAGTTCAACAGTAGTTAAATTTTTCATATTGATTTATCATAATATGTGTAACATGGATTTTTATTATACTTGATATCAATCTTAGCACAAAAAATGCTGTAAGCCTGATTCTTGCTGTGCAATGGTTCCCTTGTTGGTGCAGTAGGCAGCACTTCATTCTCATGATCTGAAGGTCGTGAGTTCGAGCATCACTTGGGGCACAGAGTTTAAGAAACTAAATTGTATCATGCATTGTAAAAATGTTTGTAAAAAAAATCGGATACCAGTGCCCGGTTTAAAGATTCTTGATTTCCAGGCTATCTTAATATTCCGAAGCTATTACTTATGAGAATCTTGTTGCTTCTGGGAAGAAATGACTTGACAGCCACAAAACATGGCATTCCTAATTGTGTACAACAGTAGTTCAATTTGTCATATTGATTTAACATTATAAGTGTAACATGGATTTCTATTATACATTAAATCGATCTAAGCGCTAAAATTGGTATGAGCCTGAATAGTTATGTTATTGCTGCCTCGTTGGCGCAGTAGGCAGCGTGTCAGTCTCATAATCTGAAGGTCGTGAGTTCGAGCCTCACACGGGGCATAGTGTTTTAGAAACTAACGAGTATCATGCATTGTAAAAATGTTTGTAAAAAAATCGGATACCAGTGCCCGGTTGAAAGAAACTTCATTTCCAGGCTGTCTTAATATACTGAAGGTAAGACTTGTGAGAATCTTGTGGCTTCTGAGAAGAAATGACTTGACAGCCATAAAACATGGTATTCTTAATTGAGTACAACAGTAGTTGGATTTATCATATTGATTTAACAAAATATGTGTTACGTGGATTTTTATTATACTTAATATCAATCTTTGCACAAAAATTGCTCTAAGCCTGAGTCTTGCTGTTCGCTGGTTCCCTCGTTGGTGCAGTAGGCAGCACTTCATTCTCATATTCTGAAGGTCGTAAATTCGAGCCTCACACGGGGCACAGAGTTTTAGAAACTATCAAGTATCATGCATTGTGCCAATGTTTGTAAAAGAAATTGGGTATCAGTGCCATGTGTAAAGATTCTTGATTTCCAGGTTATCTTAATATTCTGAAGGTATTACTCATGAGAATCTTGTGGCTTCTGAGAAGAAATGACTTGACAGCCATAACACATGGCATTCTTCATTGAGTTCAACCGTAGTTAAATTTTTCATATTGATTTATCATAATACGTGTAACATGGATTTTTATTATACTTGATATCAATCTTAGCACAAAAAATGCTGTAAGCCTGATTCTTGCTGTTCAATGGTTCCCTTGTTGGTGCAGTAGGCAGCACTTCATTCTCATGATCTGCAGGTCGTGAGTTCGAGCCTCACTTGGGGCACAGAGTTTAAGAAACTAAATTGTATCATGCATTGTAAAAATATTTGTAAAAAAAATCGGATACCAGTGCCCGGTTTAAAGATTCTTGATTTCCAGGCTATCTTAATATTCCGAAGCTGTTACTTATGAGAATCTTGTTGCTTCTGGGAAGAAATGACTTGACAGCCACAAAACATGGCATTCCTAATTGTGTACAACAGTAGTTCAATTTGTCATATTGATTTAACATTATATGTGTAACATGGATTTCTATTATACATTAAATCGATCTAAGCGCAAAAATTGGTATGAGCCTGAATAGTTATGTTATTGCTGCCTCGTTGGCGCAGTAGGCAGCGCGTCAGTCTCATAATCTGAAGGTCGTGAGTTCGAGCCACACACGGGGCATAGTGTTTTAGAAACTAACGAGTATCATGCATTGTAAAAATGTTTGTAAAAAAATCGGATACCAGTGCCCGGTTGAAAGAAACTTCATTTCCAGGCTGTCTTAATATACTGAAGGTAAGACTTGTGAGAATCTTGTGGCTTCTGAGAAGAAATGACTTGACAGCCATAAAACATGGTATTCTTAATTGAGTACAACAGTAGTTGGATTTATCATATTGATTTAACAAAATATGTGTTACGTGGATTTTTATTATACTTAATATCAATCTTTGCACAAAAATTGCTCTAAGCCTGAGTCTTGCTGTTCGCTGGTTCCCTCGTTGGTGCAGTAGGCAGCACTTCATTCTCATATTCTGAAGGTCGTAAATTCGAGCCTCACACGGGGCACAGAGTTTTAGAAACTATCAAGTATCATGCATTGTGCCAATGTTTGTAAAAGAAATCGGGTATCAGTGCCATGTGTAAAGATTCTTGATTTCCAGGTTATCTTAATATTCTGAAGGTATTACTCATGAGAATCTTGTGGCTTCTGAGAAGAAATGACTTGACAGCCATAACACATGGCATTCTTCATTGAGTTCAACAGTAGTTAAATTTTTCATATTGATTTATCATAATATGTGTAACATGGATTTTTATTATACTTGATATCAATCTTAGCACAAAAAATGCTGTAAGCCTGATTCTTGCTGTGCAATGGTTCCCTTGTTGGTGCAGTAGGCAGCACTTCATTCTCATGATCTGAAGGTCGTGAGTTCGAGCATCACTTGGGGCACAGAGTTTAAGAAACTAAATTGTATCATGCATTTTAAAAATGTTTGTAAAAAAAATCGGATACCAGTGCCCGGTTTAAAGATTCTTGATTTCCAGGCTATCTTAATATTCCGAAGCTATTACTTATGAGAATCTTGTTGCTTCTGGGAAGAAATGACTTGACAGCCACAAAACATGGCATTCCTAATTGTGTACAACAGTAGTTCAATTTGTCATATTGATTTAACATTATATGTGTAACATGGATTTCTATTATACATTAAATCGATCTAAGCGCAAAAATTGGTATGAGCCTGAATAGTTATGTTATTGCTGCCTCGTTGGCGCAGTAGGCAGCGCGTCAGTCTCATAATCTGAAGGTCGTGAGTTCGAGCCTCACACGGGGCATAGTGTTTTAGAAACTAACGAGTATCATGCATTGTAAAAATGTTTGTAAAAAAATCGGATACCAGTGCCCGGTTGAAAGAAACTTCATTTCCAGGCTGTCTTAATATACTGAAGGTAAGACTTGTGAGAATCTTGTGGCTTCTGAGAAGAAATGACTTGACAGCCATAAAACATGGTATTCTTAATTGAGTACAACAGTAGTTGGATTTATCATATTGATTTAACAAAATATGTGTTACGTGGATTTTTATTATACTTAATATCAATCTTTGCACAAAAATTGCTCTAAGCCTGAGTCTTGCTGTTCGCTGGTTCCCTCGTTGGTGCAGTAGGCAGCACTTCATTCTCATATTCTGAAGGTCGTAAATTCGAGCCTCACACGGGGCACAGAGTTTTAGAAACTATCAAGTATCATGCATTGTGCCAATGTTTGTAAAAGAAATCGGGTATCAGTGCCATGTGTAAAGATTCTTGATTTCCAGGTTATCTTAATATTCTGAAGGTATTACTCATGAGAATCTTGTGGCTTCTGAGAAGAAATGACTTGACAGCCATAACACATGGCATTCTTCATTGAGTTCAACCGTAGTTAAATTTTTTATATTGATTTATCATAATACGTGTAACATGGATTTTTATTATACTTGATATCAATCTTAGCACAAAAAATGCTGTAAGCCTGATTCTTGCTGTTCAATGGTTCCCTTGTTGGTGCAGTAGGCAGCACTTCATTCTCATGATCTGCAGGTCGTGAGTTCGAGCCTCACTTGGGGCACAGAGTTTAAGAAACTAAATTGTATCATGCATTGTAAAAATATTTGTAAAAAAAATCGGATACCAGTGCCCGGTTTAAAGATTCTTGATTTCCAGGCTATCTTAATATTCCGAAGCTATTACTTATGAGAATCTTGTTGCTTCTGGGAAGAAATGACTTGACAGCCACAAAACATGGCATTCCTAATTGTGTACAACAGTAGTTCAATTTGTCATATTGATTTAACATTATATGTGTAACATGGATTTCTATTATACATCAAATCGATCTAAGCGCAAAAATTGGTATGAGCCTGAATAGTTATGTTATTGCTGCCTCGTTGGCGCAGTAGGCAGCGCGTCAGTCTCATAATCTGAAGGTCGTGAGTTCGAGCCTCACACGGGGCATAGTGTTTTAGAAACTAACGAGTATCATGCATTGTAAAAATGTTTGTAAAAAAATCGGATACCAGTGCCCGGTTGAAAGAAACTTCATTTCCAGGCTGTCTTAATATACTGAAGGTAAGACTTGTGAGAATCTTGTGGCTTCTGAGAAGAAATGACTTGACAGCCATAAAACATGGTATTCTTAATTGAGTACAACAGTAGTTGGATTTATCATATTGATTTAACAAAATATGTGTTACGTGGATTTTTATTATACTTAATATCAATCTTTGCACAAAAATTGCTCTAAGCCGGAGTCTTGCTGTTCGCTGGTTCCCTCGTTGGTGCAGTAGGCAGCACTTCGTTCTCATATTCTGAAGGTCGTAAATTCGAGCCTCACACGGGGCACAGAGTTTTAGAAACTATCAAGTATCATGCATTGTGCCAATGTTTGTAAAAGAAATCGGGTATCAGTGCCATGTGTAAAGATTCTTGATTTCCAGGTTATCTTAATATTCTGAAGGTATTACTCATGAGAATCTTGTGGCTTCTGAGAAGAAATGACTTGACAGCCATAACACATGGCATTCTTCATTGAGTTCAACAGTAGTTAAATTTTTCATATTGATTTATCATAATATGTGTAACATGGATTTTTATTATACTTGATATCAATCTTAGCACAAAAAATGCTGTAAGCCTGATTCTTGCTGTTCAATGGTTCCCTTGTTGGTGCAGTAGGCAGCACTTCATTCTCATGATCTGAAGGTCGTGAGTTCGAGCCTCACTTGGGGCACAGAGTTTAAGAAACTAAATTGTATCATGCATTGTAAAAATGTTTGTAAAAAAAATCGGATACCAGTGCCCGGTTTAAAGATTCTTGATTTCCAGGCTATCTTAATATTCCGAAGCTATTACTTATGAGAATCTTGTTGCTTCTGGGAAGAAATGACTTGACAGCCACAAAACATGGCATTCCTAATTGTGTACAACAGTAGTTCAATTTGTCATATTGATTTAACATTATATGTGTAACATGGATTTCTATTATACATTAAATCGATCTAAGCGCAAAAATTGGTATGAGCCTGAATAGTTATGTTATTGCTGCCTCGTTGGCGCAGTAGGCAGCGCGTCAGTCTCATAATCTGAAGGTCGTGAGTTCGAGCCACACACGGGGCATAGTGTTTTAGAAACTAACGAGTATCATGCATTGTAAAAATGTTTGTAAAAAAATCGGATACCAGTGCCCGGTTGAAAGAAACTTCATTTCCAGGCTGTCTTAATATACTGAAGGTAAGACTTGTGAGAATCTTGTGGCTTCTGAGAAGAAATGACTTGACAGCCATAAAACATGGTATTCTTAATTGAGTACAACAGTAGTTGGATTTATCATATTGATTTAACAAAATATGTGTTACGTGGATTTTTATTATACTTAATATCAATCTTTGCACAAAAATTGCTCTAAGCCTGAGTCTTGCTGTTCGCTGGTTCCCTCGTTGGTGCAGTAGGCAGCACTTCATTCTCATATTCTGAAGGTCGTAAATTCGAGCCTCACACGGGGCACAGAGTTTTAGAAACTATCAAGTATCATGCATTGTGCCAATGTTTGTAAAAGAAATCGGGTATCAGTGCCATGTGTAAAGATTCTTGATTTCCAGGTTATCTTAATATTCTGAAGGTATTACTCATGAGAATCTTGTGGCTTCTGAGAAGAAATGACTTGACAGCCATAACACATGGCATTCTTCATTGAGTTCAACAGTAGTTAAATTTTTCATATTGATTTATCATAATATGTGTAACATGGATTTTTATTATACTTGATATCAATCTTAGCACAAAAAATGCTGTAAGCCTGATTCTTGCTGTGCAATGGTTCCCTTGTTGGTGCAGTAGGCAGCACTTCATTCTCATATTCTGAAGGTCGTAAATTCGAGCCTCACACGGGGCACAGAGTTTTAGAAACTATCAAGTATCATGCATTGTGCCAATGTTTGTAAAAGAAATCGGGTATCAGTGCCATGTGTAAAGATTCTTGATTTCCAGGTTATCTTAATATTCTGAAGGTATTACTCATGAGAATCTTGTGGCTTCTGAGAAGAAATGACTTGACAGCCATAACACATGGCATTCTTCATTGAGTTCAACAGTAGTTAAATTTTTCATATTGATTTATCATAATATGTGTAACATGGATTTTTATTATACTTGATATCAATCTTAGCACAAAAAATGCTGTAAGCCTGATTCTTGCTGTGCAATGGTTCCCTTGTTGGTGCAGTAGGCAGCACTTCATTCTCATGATCTGAAGGTCGTGAGTTCGAGCATCACTTGGGGCACAGAGTTTAAGAAACTAAATTGTATCATGCATTGTAAAAATGTTTGTAAAAAAAATCGGATACCAGTGCCCGGTTTAAAGATTCTTGATTTCCAGGCTATCTTAATATTCCGAAGCTATTACTTATGAGAATCTTGTTGCTTCTGGGAAGAAATGACTTGACAGCCACAAAACATGGCATTCCTAATTGTGTACAACAGTAGTTCAATTTGTCATATTGATTTAACATTATAAGTGTAACATGGATTTCTATTATACATTAAATCGATCTAAGCGCAAAAATTGGTATGAGCCTGAATAGTTATGTTATTGCTGCCTCGTTGGCGCAGTAGGCAGCGCGTCAGTCTCATAATCTGAAGGTCGTGAGTTCGAGCCTCACACGGGGCATAGTGTTTTAGAAACTAACGAGTATCATGCATTGTAAAAATGTTTGTAAAAAAATCGGATACCAGTGCCCGGTTGAAAGAAACTTCATTTCCAGGCTGTCTTAATATACTGAAGGTAAGACTTGTGAGAATCTTGTGGCTTCTGAGAAGAAATGACTTGACAGCCATAAAACATGGTATTCTTAATTGAGTACAACAGTAGTTGGATTTATCATATTGATTTAACAAAATATGTGTCACGTGGATTTTTATTATACTTAATATCAATCTTTGCACAAAAATTGCTCTAAGCCTGAGTCTTGCTGTTCGCTGGTTCCCTCGTTGGTGCAGTAGGCAGCACTTCATTCTCATATTCTGAAGGTCGTAAATTCGAGCCTCACACGGGGCACAGAGTTTTAGAAACTATCAAGTATCATGCATTGTGCCAATGTTTGTAAAAGAAATCGGGTATCAGTGCCATGTGTAAAGATTCTTGATTTCCAGGTTATCTTAATATTCTGAAGGTATTACTCATGAGAATCTTGTGGCTTCTGAGAAGAAATGACTTGACAGCCATAACACATGGCATTCTTCATTGAGTTCAACCGTAGTTAAATTTTTCATATTGATTTATCATAATACGTGTAACATGGATTTTTATTATACTTGATATCAATCTTAGCACAAAAAATGCTGTAAGCCTGATTCTTGCTGTTCAATGGTTCCCTTGTTGGTGCAGTAGGCAGCACTTCATTCTCATGATCTGCAGGTCGTGAGTTCGAGCCTCACTTGGGGCACAGAGTTTAAGAAACTAAATTGTATCATGCATTGTAAAAATATTTGTAAAAAAAATCGGATACCAGTGCCCGGTTTAAAGATTCTTGATTTCCAGGCTATCTTAATATTCCGAAGCTATTACTTATGAGAATCTTGTTGCTTCTGGGAAGAAATGACTTGACAGCCACAAAACATGGCATTCCTAATTGTGTACAACAGTAGTTCAATTTGTCATATTGATTTAACATTATATGTGTAACATGGATTTCTATTATACATCAAATCGATCTAAGCGCAAAAATTGGTATGAGCCTGAATAGATATGTTATTGCTGCCTCGTTGGCGCAGTAGGCAGCGCGTCAGTCTCATAATCTGAAGGTCGTGAGTTCGAGCCTCACACGGGGCAAAGTGTTTTAGAAACTAACGAGTATCATGCATTGTAAAAATGTTTGTAAAAAAATCGGATACCAGTGCCCGGTTGAAAGAAACTTCATTTCCAGGCTGTCTTAATATACTGAAGGTAAGACTTGTGAGAATCTTGTGGCTTCTGAGAAGAAATGACTTGACAGCCATAAAACATGGTATTCTTAATTGAGTACAACAGTAGTTGGATTTATCATATTGATTTAACAAAATATGTGTTACGTGGATTTTTATTATACTTAATATCAATCTTTGCACAAAAATTGCTCTAAGCCGGAGTCTTGCTGTTCGCTGGTTCCCTCGTTGGTGCAGTAGGCAGCACTTCGTTCTCATATTCTGAAGGTCGTAAATTCGAGCCTCACACGGGGCACAGAGTTTTAGAAACTATCAAGTATCATGCATTGTGCCAATGTTTGTAAAAGAAATCGGGTATCAGTGCCATGTGTAAAGATTCTTGATTTCCAGGTTATCTTAATATTCTGAAGGTATTACTCATGAGAATCTTGTGGCTTCTGAGAAGAAATGACTTGACAGCCATAACACATGGCATTCTTCATTGAGTTCAACAGTAGTTAAATTTTTCATATTGATTTATCATAATATGTGTAACATGGATTTTTATTATACTTGATATCAATCTTAGCACAAAAAATGCTGTAAGCCTGATTCTTGCTGTTCAATGGTTCCCTTGTTGGTGCAGTAGGCAGCACTTCATTCTCATGATCTGCAGGTCGTGAGTTCGTGCCTCACTTGGGGCACAGAGTTTAAGAAACTAAATTGTATCATGCATTGTAAAAATATTTGTAAAAAAAATCGGATACCAGTGCCCGGTTTAAAGATTCTTGATTTCCAGGCTATCTTAATATTCCGAAGCTATTACTTATGAGAATCTTGTTGCTTCTGGGAAGAAATGACTTGACAGCCACAAAACATGGCATTCCTAATTGTGTACAACAGTAGTTCAATTTGTCATATTGATTTAACATTATATGTGTAACATGGATTTCTATTATACATCAAATCGATCTAAGCGCAAAAATTGGTATGAGCCTGAATAGTTATGTTATTGCTGCCTCGTTGGCGCAGTAGGCAGCGCGTCAGTCTCATAATCTGAAGGTCGTGAGTTCGAGCCTCACACGGGGCATAGTGTTTTAGAAACTAACGAGTATCATGCATTGTAAAAATGTTTGTAAAAAAATCGGATACCAGTGCCCGGTTGAAAGAAACTTCATTTCCAGGCTGTCTTAATATACTGAAGGTAAGACTTGTGAGAATCTTGTGGCTTCTGAGAAGAAATGACTTGACAGCCATAAAACATGGTATTCTTAATTGAGTACAACAGTAGTTGGATTTATCATATTGATTTAACAAAATATGTGTTACGTGGATTTTTATTATACTTAATATCAATCTTTGCACAAAAATTGCTCTAAGCCGGAGTCTTGCTGTTCGCTGGTTCCCTCGTTGGTGCAGTAGGCAGCACTTCGTTCTCATATTCTGAAGGTCGTAAATTCGAGCCTCACACGGGGCACAGAGTTTTAGAAACTATCAAGTATCATGCATTGTGCCAATGTTTGTAAAAGAAATCGGGTATCAGTGCCATGTGTAAAGATTCTTGATTTCCAGGTTATCTTAATATTCTGAAGGTATTACTCATGAGAATCTTGTGGCTTCTGAGAAGAAATGACTTGACAGCCATAACACATGGCATTCTTCATTGAGTTCAACCGTAGTTAAATTTTTCATATTGATTTATCATAATACGTGTAACATGGATTTTTATTATACTTGATATCAATCTTAGCACAAAAAATGCTGTAAGCCTGATTCTTGCTGTTCAATGGTTCCCTTGTTGGTGCAGTAGGCAGCACTTCATTCTCATGATCTGCAGGTCGTGAGTTCGAGCCTCACTTGGGGCACAGAGTTTAAGAAACTAAATTGTATCATGCATTGTAAAAATATTTGTAAAAAAAATCGGATACCAGTGCCCGGTTTAAAGATTCTTGATTTCCAGGCTATCTTAATATTCCGAAGCTATTACTTATGAGAATCTTGTTGCTTCTGGGAAGAAATGACTTGACAGCCACAAAACATGGCATTCCTAATTGTGTACAACAGTAGTTCAATTTGTCATATTGATTTAACATTATATGTGTAACATGGATTTCTATTATACATCAAATCGATCTAAGCGCAAAAATTGGTATGAGCCTGAATAGTTATGTTATTGCTGCCTCGTTGGCGCAGTAGGCAGCGCGTCAGTCTCATAATCTGAAGGTCGTGAGTTCGAGCCTCACACGGGGCAAAGTGTTTTAGAAACTAACGAGTATCATGCATTGTAAAAATGTTTGTAAAAAAATCGGATACCAGTGCCCGGTTGAAAGAAACTTCATTTCCAGGCTGTCTTAATATACTGAAGGTAAGACTTGTGAGAATCTTGTGGCTTCTGAGAAGAAATGACTTGACAGCCATAAAACATGGTATTCTTAATTGAGTACAACAGTAGTTGGATTTATCATATTGATTTAACAAAATATGTGTTACGTGGATTTTTATTATACTTAATATCAATCTTTGCACAAAAATTGCTCTAAGCCGGAGTCTTGCTGTTCGCTGGTTCCCTCGTTGGTGCAGTAGGCAGCACTTCGTTCTCATATTCTGAAGGTCGTAAATTCGAGCCTCACACGGGGCACAGAGTTTTAGAAACTATCAAGTATCATGCATTGTGCCAATGTTTGTAAAAGAAATCGGGTATCAGTGCCATGTGTAAAGATTCTTGATTTCCAGGTTATCTTAATATTCTGAAGGTATTACTCATGAGAATCTTGTGGCTTCTGAGAAGAAATGACTTGACAGCCATAACACATGGCATTCTTCATTGAGTTCAACAGTAGTTAAATTTTTCATATTGATTTATCATAATATGTGTAACATGGATTTTTATTATACTTGATATCAATCTTAGCACAAAAAATGCTGTAAGCCTGATTCTTGCTGTTCAATGGTTCCCTTGTTGGTGCAGTAGGCAGCACTTCATTCTCATGATCTGCAGGTCGTGAGTTCGTGCCTCACTTGGGGCACAGAGTTTAAGAAACTAAATTGTATCATGCATTGTAAAAATATTTGTAAAAAAAATCGGATACCAGTGCCCGGTTTAAAGATTCTTGATTTCCAGGCTATCTTAATATTCCGAAGCTATTACTTATGAGAATCTTGTTGCTTCTGGGAAGAAATGACTTGACAGCCACAAAACATGGCATTCCTAATTGTGTACAACAGTAGTTCAATTTGTCATATTGATTTAACATTATATGTGTAACATGGATTTCTATTATACATCAAATCGATCTAAGCGCAAAAATTGGTATGAGCCTGAATAGTTATGTTATTGCTGCCTCGTTGGCGCAGTAGGCAGCGCGTCAGTCTCATAATCTGAAGGTCGTGAGTTCGAGCCTCACACGGGGCATAGTGTTTTAGAAACTAACGAGTATCATGCATTGTAAAAATGTTTGTAAAAAAATCGGATACCAGTGCCCGGTTGAAAGAAACTTCATTTCCAGGCTGTCTTAATATACTGAAGGTAAGACTTGTGAGAATCTTGTGGCTTCTGAGAAGAAATGACTTGACAGCCATAAAACATGGTATTCTTAATTGAGTACAACAGTAGTTGGATTTATCATATTGATTTAACAAAATATGTGTTACGTGGATTTTTATTATACTTAATATCAATCTTTGCACAAAAATTGCTCTAAGCCGGAGTCTTGCTGTTCGCTGGTTCCCTCGTTGGTGCAGTAGGCAGCACTTCGTTCTCATATTCTGAAGGTCGTAAATTCGAGCCTCACACGGGGCACAGAGTTTTAGAAACTATCAAGTATCATGCATTGTGCCAATGTTTGTAAAAGAAATCGGGTATCAGTGCCATGTGTAAAGATTCTTGATTTCCAGGTTATCTTAATATTCTGAAGGTATTACTCATGAGAATCTTGTGGCTTCTGAGAAGAAATGACTTGACAGCCATAACACATGGCATTCTTCATTGAGTTCAACAGTAGTTAAATTTTTCATATTGATTTATCATAATATGTGTAACATGGATTTTTATTATACTTGATATCAATCTTAGCACAAAAAATGCTGTAAGCCTGATTCTTGCTGTGCAATGGTTCCCTTGTTGGTGCAGTAGGCAGCACTTCATTCTCATGATCTGAAGGTCGTGAGTTCGAGCATCACTTGGGGCACAGAGTTTAAGAAACTAAATTGTATCATGCATTGTAAAAATGTTTGTAAAAAAAATCGGATACCAGTGCCCGGTTTAAAGATTCTTGATTTCCAGGCTATCTTAATATTCCGAAGCTATTACTTATGAGAATCTTGTTGCTTCTGGGAAGAAATGACTTGACAGCCACAAAACATGGCATTCCTAATTGTGTACAACAGTAGTTCAATTTGTCATATTGATTTAACATTATATGTGTAACATGGATTTCTATTATACATTAAATCGATCTAAGCGCAAAAATTGGTATGAGCCTGAATAGTTATGTTATTGCTGCCTCGTTGGCGCAGTAGGCAGCGCGTCAGTCTCATAATCTGAAGGTCGTGAGTTCGAGCCTCACACGGGGCATAGTGTTTTAGAAACTAACGAGTATCATGCATTGTAAAAATGTTTGTAAAAAAATCGGATACCAGTGCCCGGTTGAAAGAAACTTCATTTCCAGGCTGTCTTAATATACTGAAGGTAAGACTTGTGAGAATCTTGTGGCTTCTGAGAAGAAATGACTTGACAGCCATAAAACATGGTATTCTTAATTGAGTACAACAGTAGTTGGATTTATCATATTGATTTAACAAAATATGTGTTACGTGGATTTTTATTATACTTAATATCAATCTTTGCACAAAAATTGCTCTAAGCCTGAGTCTTGCTGTTCGCTGGTTCCCTCGTTGGTGCAGTAGGCAGCACTTCATTCTCATATTCTGAAGGTCGTAAATTCGAGCCTCACACGGGGCACAGAGTTTTAGAAACTATCAAGTATCATGCATTGTGCCAATGTTTGTAAAAGAAATTGGGTATCAGTGCCATGTGTAAAGATTCTTGATTTCCAGGTTATCTTAATATTCTGAAGGTATTACTCATGAGAATCTTGTGGCTTCTGAGAAGAAATGACTTGACAGCCATAACACATGGCATTCTTCATTGAGTTCAACCGTAGTTAAATTTTTCATATTGATTTATCATAATACGTGTAACATGGATTTTTATTATACTTGATATCAATCTTAGCACAAAAAATGCTGTAAGCCTGATTCTTGCTGTTCAATGGTTCCCTTGTTGGTGCAGTAGGCAGCACTTCATTCTCATGATCTGCAGGTCGTGAGTTCGAGCCTCACTTGGGGCACAGAGTTTAAGAAACTAAATTGTATCATGCATTGTAAAAATATTTGTAAAAAAAATCGGATACCAGTGCCCGGTTTAAAGATTCTTGATTTCCAGGCTATCTTAATATTCCGAAGCTATTACTTATGAGAATCTTGTTGCTTCTGGGAAGAAATGACTTGACAGCCACAAAACATGGCATTCCTAATTGTGTACAACAGTAGTTCAATTTGTCATATTGATTTAACATTATATGTGTAACATGGATTTCTATTATACATTAAATCGATCTAAGCGCAAAAATTGGTATGAGCCTGAATAGTTATGTTATTGCTGCCTCGTTGGCGCAGTAGGCAGCGCGTCAGTCTCATAATCTGAAGGTCGTGAGTTCGAGCCACACACGGGGCATAGTGTTTTAGAAACTAACGAGTATCATGCATTGTAAAAATGTTTGTAAAAAAATCGGATACCAGTGCCCGGTTGAAAGAAACTTCATTTCCAGGCTGTCTTAATATACTGAAGGTAAGACTTGTGAGAATCTTGTGGCTTCTGAGAAGAAATGACTTGACAGCCATAAAACATGGTATTCTTAATTGAGTACAACAGTAGTTGGATTTATCATATTGATTTAACAAAATATGTGTTACGTGGATTTTTATTATACTTAATATCAATCTTTGCACAAAAATTGCTCTAAGCCTGAGTCTTGCTGTTCGCTGGTTCCCTCGTTGGTGCAGTAGGCAGCACTTCATTCTCATATTCTGAAGGTCGTAAATTCGAGCCTCACACGGGGCACAGAGTTTTAGAAACTATCAAGTATCATGCATTGTGCCAATGTTTGTAAAAGAAATCGGGTATCAGTGCCATGTGTAAAGATTCTTGATTTCCAGGTTATCTTAATATTCTGAAGGTATTACTCATGAGAATCTTGTGGCTTCTGAGAAGAAATGACTTGACAGCCATAACACATGGCATTCTTCATTGAGTTCAACCGTAGTTAAATTTTTCATATTGATTTATCATAATACGTGTAACATGGATTTTTATTATACTTGATATCAATCTTAGCACAAAAAATGCTGTAAGCCTGATTCTTGCTGTGCAATGGTTCCCTTGTTGGTGCAGTAGGCAGCACTTCATTCTCATGATCTGAAGGTCGTGAGTTCGAGCCTCACTTGGGGCACAGAGTTTAAGAAACTAAATTGTATCATGCATTGTAAAAATATTTGTAAAAAAAATCGGATACCAGTGCCCGGTTTAAAGATTCTTGATTTCCAGGCTATCTTAATATTCCGAAGCTATTACTTATGAGAATCTTGTTGCTTCTGGGAAGAAATGACTTGACAGCCACAAAACATGGCATTCCTAATTGTGTACAACAGTAGTTCAATTTGTCATATTGATTTAACATTATATGTGTAACATGGATTTCTATTATACATTAAATCGATCTAAGCGCAAAAATTGGTATGAGCCTGAATAGTTATGTTATTGCTGCCTCGTTGGCGCAGTAGGCAGCGCGTCAGTCTCATAATCTGAAGGTCGTGAGTTCGAGCCACACACGGGGCATAGTGTTTTAGAAACTAACGAGTATCATGCATTGTAAAAATGTTTGTAAAAAAATCGGATACCAGTGCCCGGTTGAAAGAAACTTCATTTCCAGGCTGTCTTAATATACTGAAGGTAAGACTTGTGAGAATCTTGTGGCTTCTGAGAAGAAATGACTTGACAGCCATAAAACATGGTATTCTTAATTGAGTACAACAGTAGTTGGATTTATCATATTGATTTAACAAAATATGTGTTACGTGGATTTTTATTATACTTAATATCAATCTTTGCACAAAAATTGCTCTAAGCCTGAGTCTTGCTGTTCGCTGGTTCCCTCGTTGGTGCAGTAGGCAGCACTTCATTCTCATATTCTGAAGGTCGTAAATTCGAGCCTCACACGGGGCACAGAGTTTTAGAAACTATCAAGTATCATGCATTGTGCCAATGTTTGTAAAAGAAATCGGGTATCAGTGCCATGTGTAAAGATTCTTGATTTCCAGGTTATCTTAATATTCTGAAGGTATTACTCATGAGAATCTTGTGGCTTCTGAGAAGAAATGACTTGACAGCCATAACACATGGCATTCTTCATTGAGTTCAACAGTAGTTAAATTTTTCATATTGATTTATCATAATATGTGTAACATGGATTTTTATTATACTTGATATCAATCTTAGCACAAAAAATGCTGTAAGCCTGATTCTTGCTGTGCAATGGTTCCCTTGTTGGTGCAGTAGGCAGCACTTCATTCTCATGATCTGAAGGTCGTGAGTTCGAGCATCACTTGGGGCACAGAGTTTAAGAAACTAAATTGTATCATGCATCTTAAAAATGTTTGTAAAAAAAATCGGATACCAGTGCCCGGTTTAAAGATTCTTGATTTCCAGGCTATCTTAATATTCCGAAGCTATTACTTATGAGAATCTTGTTGCTTCTGGGAAGAAATGACTTGACAGCCACAAAACATGGCATTCCTAATTGTGTACAACAGTAGTTCAATTTGTCATATTGATTTAACATTATATGTGTAACATGGATTTCTATTATACATTAAATCGATCTAAGCGCAAAAATTGGTATGAGCCTGAATAGTTATGTTATTGCTGCCTCGTTGGCGCAGTAGGCAGCGCGTCAGTCTCATAATCTGAAGGTCGTGAGTTCGAGCCTCACACGGGGCATAGTGTTTTAGAAACTAACGAGTATCATGCATTGTAAAAATGTTTGTAAAAAAATCGGATACCAGTGCCCGGTTGAAAGAAACTTCATTTCCAGGCTGTCTTAATATACTGAAGGTAAGACTTGTGAGAATCTTGTGGCTTCTGAGAAGAAATGACTTGACAGCCATAAAACATGGTATTCTTAATTGAGTACAACAGTAGTTGGATTTATCATATTGATTTAACAAAATATGTGTTACGTGGATTTTTATTATACTTAATATCAATCTTTGCACAAAAATTGCTCTAAGCCTGAGTCTTGCTGTTCGCTGGTTCCCTCGTTGGTGCAGTAGGCAGCACTTCATTCTCATATTCTGAAGGTCGTAAATTCGAGCCTCACACGGGGCACAGAGTTTTAGAAACTATCAAGTATCATGCATTGTGCCAATGTTTGTAAAAGAAATCGGGTATCAGTGCCATGTGTAAAGATTCTTGATTTCCAGGTTATCTTAATATTCTGAAGGTATTACTCATGAGAATCTTGTGGCTTCTGAGAAGAAATGACTTGACAGCCATAACACATGGCATTCTTCATTGAGTTCAACAGTAGTTAAATTTTTCATATTGATTTATCATAATATGTGTAACATGGATTTTTATTATACTTGATATCAATCTTAGCACAAAAAATGCTGTAAGCCTGATTCTTGCTGTGCAATGGTTCCCTTGTTGGTGCAGTAGGCAGCACTTCATTCTCATGATCTGAAGGTCGTGAGTTCGAGCATCACTTGGGGCACAGAGTTTAAGAAACTAAATTGTATCATGCATTTTAAAAATGTTTGTAAAAAAAATCGGATACCAGTGCCCGGTTTAAAGATTCTTGATTTCCAGGCTATCTTAATATTCCGAAGCTATTACTTATGAGAATCTTGTTGCTTCTGGGAAGAAATGACTTGACAGCCACAAAACATGGCATTCCTAATTGTGTACAACAGTAGTTCAATTTGTCATATTGATTTAACATTATATGTGTAACATGGATTTCTATTATACATTAAATCGATCTAAGCGCAAAAATTGGTATGAGCCTGAATAGTTATGTTATTGCTGCCTCGTTGGCGCAGTAGGCAGCGCGTCAGTCTCATAATCTGAAGGTCGTGAGTTCGAGCCTCACACGGGGCATAGTGTTTTAGAAACTAACGAGTATCATGCATTGTAAAAATGTTTGTAAAAAAATCGGATACCAGTGCCCGGTTGAAAGAAACTTCATTTCCAGGCTGTCTTAATATACTGAAGGTAAGACTTGTGAGAATCTTGTGGCTTCTGAGAAGAAATGACTTGACAGCCATAAAACATGGTATTCTTAATTGAGTACAACAGTAGTTGGATTTATCATATTGATTTAACAAAATATGTGTCACGTGGATTTTTATTATACTTAATATCAATCTTTGCACAAAAATTGCTCTAAGCCTGAGTCTTGCTGTTCGCTGGTTCCCTCGTTGGTGCAGTAGGCAGCACTTCATTCTCATATTCTGAAGGTCGTAAATTCGAGCCTCACACGGGGCACAGAGTTTTAGAAACTATCAAGTATCATGCATTGTGCCAATGTTTGTAAAAGAAATCGGGTATCAGTGCCATGTGTAAAGATTCTTGATTTCCAGGTTATCTTAATATTCTGAAGGTATTACTCATGAGAATCTTGTGGCTTCTGAGAAGAAATGACTTGACAGCCATAACACATGGCATTCTTCATTGAGTTCAACCGTAGTTAAATTTTTCATATTGATTTATCATAATACGTGTAACATGGATTTTTATTATACTTGATATCAATCTTAGCACAAAAAATGCTGTAAGCCTGATTCTTGCTGTTCAATGGTTCCCTTGTTGGTGCAGTAGGCAGCACTTCATTCTCATGATCTGCAGGTCGTGAGTTCGAGCCTCACTTGGGGCACAGAGTTTAAGAAACTAAATTGTATCATGCATTGTAAAAATATTTGTAAAAAAAATCGGATACCAGTGCCCGGTTTAAAGATTCTTGATTTCCAGGCTATCTTAATATTCCGAAGCTATTACTTATGAGAATCTTGTTGCTTCTGGGAAGAAATGACTTGACAGCCACAAAACATGGCATTCCTAATTGTGTACAACAGTAGTTCAATTTGTCATATTGATTTAACATTATATGTGTAACATGGATTTCTATTATACATCAAATCGATCTAAGCGCAAAAATTGGTATGAGCCTGAATAGTTATGTTATTGCTGCCTCGTTGGCGCAGTAGGCAGCGCGTCAGTCTCATAATCTGAAGGTCGTGAGTTCGAGCCTCACACGGGGCATAGTGTTTTAGAAACTAACGAGTATCATGCATTGTAAAAATGTTTGTAAAAAAATCGGATACCAGTGCCCGGTTGAAAGAAACTTCATTTCCAGGCTGTCTTAATATACTGAAGGTAAGACTTGTGAGAATCTTGTGGCTTCTGAGAAGAAATGACTTGACAGCCATAAAACATGGTATTCTTAATTGAGTACAACAGTAGTTGGATTTATCATATTGATTTAACAAAATATGTGTTACGTGGATTTTTATTATACTTAATATCAATCTTTGCACAAAAATTGCTCTAAGCCGGAGTCTTGCTGTTCGCTGGTTCCCTCGTTGGTGCAGTAGGCAGCACTTCGTTCTCATATTCTGAAGGTCGTAAATTCGAGCCTCACACGGGGCACAGAGTTTTAGAAACTATCAAGTATCATGCATTGTGCCAATGTTTGTAAAAGAAATCGGGTATCAGTGCCATGTGTAAAGATTCTTGATTTCCAGGTTATCTTAATATTCTGAAGGTATTACTCATGAGAATCTTGTGGCTTCTGAGAAGAAATGACTTGACAGCCATAACACATGGCATTCTTCATTGAGTTCAACAGTAGTTAAATTTTTCATATTGATTTATCATAATATGTGTAACATGGATTTTTATTATACTTGATATCAATCTTAGCACAAAAAATGCTGTAAGCCTGATTCTTGCTGTGCAATGGTTCCCTTGTTGGTGCAGTAGGCAGCACTTCATTCTCATGATCTGAAGGTCGTGAGTTCGAGCATCACTTGGGGCACAGAGTTTAAGAAACTAAATTGTATCATGCATTGTAAAAATGTTTGTAAAAAAAATCGGATACCAGTGCCCGGTTTAAAGATTCTTGATTTCCAGGCTATCTTAATATTCCGAAGCTATTACTTATGAGAATCTTGTTGCTTCTGGGAAGAAATGACTTGACAGCCACAAAACATGGCATTCCTAATTGTGTACAACAGTAGTTCAATTTGTCATATTGATTTAACATTATATGTGTAACATGGATTTCTATTATACATTAAATCGATCTAAGCGCAAAAATTGGTATGAGCCTGAATAGTTATGTTATTGCTGCCTCGTTGGCGCTCCCCGTCGCCTGTGGGTCGAGGTAGAACCTACCAAGAATTGGCCAATCAGCGCTCGTATCATCTACCAAGAATTGGCCAATCAGCGCTCGTATCATCTACCAAGAATTGGCCAATCAGCGATCGTATATCGCGTGGCCTTTCGAGCGCCAATCAGCGCTCGTATTGCTACCAAGAATTACTTCACTTCAGTATTTTGATTTGCGAGTGACATTAGAAATTTACGAAAATCTTCACACCTTTCGTTTGATTACTTCACTTCACTTCTGATGAACATTTCCGAGGTAAGTCAGTCCTTTCTAGCTATTTTCAATACAAATAAATTGGATAATATCACGTTAACATATCCGTCAAATGCCAAAAGTCTGCTTCGACGATAGGTCGTCGTTCATCATTGTAACGTGTATGAATTATACGTATAAGGTAATGTGTATGTTCAGTAATGCATTTTATTGAATAGGTAACGTTAGTTGAATTAGTTTTAACATTTCAAAAAAATCCGTTACCGTTGGAACACGCAAGACCAGTAAACATAGCTGTGCAGTAAACACCAGTCAGAAGGCCCGTTACTACCAAGCAACAACTAGTACAGTGAATAAGCAGTAACTTGTTAGGTATCTAATAAATCGCTGTGTAATCAGTACTTCATTCAATGCCTCTTCCGTGGTCATTACAATACGGTTTGTTAAGTATCTAATTCTATCAAAAAAAATCGCTGTGTAATCAATACTTCATTCACTGCCTCTTCCGTCAGTAATGACGCAGTTTATATTTCCGTTACATGGCCTATATATGTTACAGCTTATATATGTTACATCTATACACAGCTTATATATGTTACACGGCCTATGGAGAGCTGCCTAGTCTTTATTCGTAATTTTGATCTGTTTCTCTCGTTTACTATTCTTAAAACACATTAGCCTATTATATAAAATTCATTCATTATATGTATTAGATTGAATAGGTCCAGTGCCGTTAAAACGATCATTTCATAAAGCCCACCGCGATTTAAAGCAGGTTAACATCCACTCTACTGCAAAATAGGCATGTAATATAAAATCACTATTCACAGAGCCTAATAATAGTCTGCTGTCGTGCAACAGGGCCATAACGAGGTGGTCACCCTAACTAACCCATAGTGACAAATATACAGAGAGCAGAATATTAAAGCAACATTACGAGGTGATCATGACTGAATATAACCGTTATTAATATAATATTCACAGCTGCCTTAAGTAATGTGTTCAAGTATTTGTTGTATTTTCTTTCTTTGTTCTTAAGATATTAAGTGGTAGGCTATATAACTTTACACAGTATTACTGGATTATGTCATAAGTATAACACTTTTATGAACTGAGAAGATTGATGTTGATTGTTGACTGTGTCTCTGTAATGGGAGATTTCTTACTTTATTATTGATATTTCCTCCACTTTCAGAATACAAAATGGATCCTAAATTTAGGAAGAAGGATGGCTGTATCTGCCTTTTTGACTCGGAGGATGCCAAGAAGGTCAAGGCGGAGAAACGGCCATGGACCAGAGCTCTTTCACCAGATGAGGTGAAAGAGTCTGCAAGGGAAGCTGTTGAGCATAAAGGTGGGGACCCAAACAACGAGGAGCATGTTCTTGGCCAGCATAAATTGCAGTTTGGGGCCTTCAGGCATCAAACATTTAAATGGCTGGCTGAGAACGCTCTGGGGTATGCTGGCTATGTGGTGGCATCCATGTCGGTGGAGTCAGGTCGCTCTGATTCAAACAACAATATGATAAATAAGAGACTTTTGGAGAAGTACGTATCTCAGTTTCCTGCTGGCCGCTATGCCATTCGGGTGAAGAAGGACGCACTGAGCTCCCAACCTGCCACTACAGCTTCTGCCTCTACACAGGCCGCCTCCACATCCCAACAGCCTTCAGCCTCCTTGCAGGCTGCTGTCAATGTAGCACCCGCCTTCTCTCCACGATCATCCGTTGTGCCTGTATCCTCCCTACGCGGCCTCTTGTCAAGGAGAGACCAGTCTCCCCAGGCTATCGCCAAAAATGTAAAGAGCCTCTTCACAAAACCAAGGTTTCAGCCATGTAAGTATGCAACAATACAATTAATTTGTGTTATACTGAGTTTTACATGTTTTCATATTTTTAATGTACACCATATTGATCTCATTATTTTTTAGCTATTCCTGCCCTGCCACGCGCTGGATCCATTACGGCATCATCTGCAGTGACAGTAAAAACGGAACCAACTGACAGCGAGCTCATGCAGGCTGCCGCAGAAGTTGACCCCGACACATCGCGTAAGTGTTTTTATTTTATGCACACAGCCCCTCTCTCTCTCTCTCTCTCTCTCTCTCTCTCTCTCTCTCTGTCTCTGTCTCTGTCTCTGTCTGTCTCACTCCTCTTGCTGTAAAAAAGAAATGTATGTCGTTACATGAGGACATTACAATCATGATTACAAATTTGAATTTAGCATACTTGAATATAATCAAAATGAAGATAGTGTGGTTTATCATATATAATTATTATTTCCATAATAACTTTCATGGTCTGTCTGTTTCCTTGTCTTGTTTTGGTGTGTTCCCTGTGTTTCCTGTTTTACTTTGGTATCTCTGTCTTGTTTCCACCCATGTTTTGAGCTAATAAATTATCCTTTACCTGAACAGAGAGCAGAATTTGCCTCCCCGCTGGTTGGATCCCCGCCCTGCCAGAGGTTGACCAGCACTGGATCTCGAAGGCTCTGTTCCGGTGGTCACCCTCTGGTCAACCAGAGTTTGAACTTGACAAGGTGGACAGAATGTGGTGGTATCCACCTCAGCAGTCGCTGACATCCAGTGCCATCCCAGCAATGGAGCAGTTCTTTGGGCACCCTCTGTTCCTGTGGATGCCCAGGAAGCTGTGGCGTGTGCGACTGCTCTGTCCACATCAAGACTGTGGGAAGGCAGAGCTCACCTCTGCGGGACTCCATCAGAGGGTCAGGCTGGTGGTTGGTGTCAGCGGCTCTTACTACCTGGTAGCCGAATACCTTGCATGTAAGAGTTGCAAAAGGAAGGTCATCAGCTGGAGCCACAACATCGTCTCTCAGCTAGACATTGGTCACCGCCTGCATTTCCCATGTCTGCTGACATACAAGCTGGGGTGCGACATGCAGGTTGTGCGCTTGATGCGTCAGCGGGGACTGGGGAACAGCAGCAGCCAGCTCCAAAAACAGCTGGAGGAGCAGCATGCAGAGAGCTGGCTGGGGAAAACAATTCAGTTCCTCACTGCTTACAGAGGAGTTGCACGTGCAATATCCTCGGGGCTGATTTTGCCAGTGCCGCTAGGGGACTTGCCAGTTATGCCTGCAGTGCCAAAACATCGCTGGTTGATGCAGGTGTATGCCCAAGATGTCCTTGGCAGACTGGACGAAGTTAAGGCTTCCATCACCTCACTCTTTGGCCAGGTCCTGAAGATGGACTCTACAAAGAAAATTGTAAGGAAGCTAGCTGGTCAGGCACGGTCTACAGCTTCTTGGGCCACCAACGTTGGAAATGAGCATGGACATGTCATCATGTCTGTTCTCACAGCAAGTGAGGGCTGGGGCCTGATGAAGATGGCAGAGGGTCTTGTGAGGCGTTACAAGGATGCTGGTGTGCCACCTCCAGAGATCCTTTATGTGGACCGGGACTGCTGTGGGAACTCTCACCTTTTAAAAATCTTTGGTGCATGGCCAGGCATGAAGATCCGGTTGGACATCTGGCACTTCATGAGGAGATTTGCCACCGGTTGCACCACAGATTCCCATGCCCTCTACACCAGCTTCATGGCCCAACTCTCCCGCTGCATCTTTGCGTGGGATCAGAGCGACCTGCAGCGACTCAAAGCTGCCAAGCGGGCAGAGCTGGAAGCAAGCCACCTGCGTCCCACAGTGGAAGATGTCGCACGCCATATCTCCAAGGCTGAGACTATGCTTCACTGCAGGAGAGCTGTCCGGGAAAGTGGGGAGATGGGTGACCTGCTGAAGGACTTGATAGAGGCATACTCTGGAGAGAAGGGTTGCAATACCCTTGGTGTGCCTCTGATCAACAGAGCAAGGATGGCAGAAATCTTGAAGGCCCAGCTAAAACACCTTCCCTGCCTCCAGGACCCTCCAGGTTTCCAGTTATACACCCAGACTGGGACACTGAAGAAGGCTGGTCATGTGCTTCCTACATTCCGATGTGCCAGAGGGTCCACCTCGTTGGAAAGTTTCCACTTGCACATGAATAGATTCATCCCAGGTGAATAGTTTACTCTGTTAGGTTACTTTCCATATTAATTGAAATGTAATAATAAGTACTGCATGCAAGGACTCACAATGCAAATATCACAATGCAAATATTCAATATTTTTCAGGAACCCTGGCAAGTGACACCTTTTTCCAGGCATATCTGGTTGATGGTCTATTCAGGTGGAATGAGGACAGGACCATAACAGCAGAGGGGACCGAGGGGCCTCGTTCATACAGTGGCCTCCTAAAGCATGCTGCCAACCAGTTGTCAGAGGAGGTGCTTGGGAGAAAACTGGTGGAGTACACGGCCCCACGGAAATACACTGGTGTGTATGTAGTAAATTGTTATTAAAAAAATTAATATTTGGCAGCTCAATCACTTATGACCGTTTTTTTTGGATTGTTGCAGGAGAGCTTATAGGTATAGAATACCTATACAACCAAAATAATGCAGTGATGGAGGACTACAAGTTGGCCTTGGTGACACTGGAGACAGAAGACATCACTGTTGCAGAGGGGGAGTCTTCTTTGGAGCCATGTGACATCGAGGATCCAACTGTCCCAACCCTGGAGACAATATGGCCTCCACAACAGCTCACCCCTCCAGCTGCCCGTCCAGCCACTGCTCTGCCAGCTGCCCGTCCAGCCACTGCTCTGCCAGCTGCCCGTCCAGCCACTGCTCTGCCAGCTGCCCGTCCAGCCACTGCTCTGCCAGCTGCCCGTCCAGCCACTGCTCTGCCAGCTGCCCGTCCAGCCACTACTCTGCCAGCTGCCCGTCCAGCCACTGCTCTGCCAGCTGCCCGTCCAGCCACTGCTCTGCCAGCTGCCCGTCCAGCCACTGCTCTGCCAGCTGCCCGTCCAGCCACTGCTCTGCCAGCTGCCCGTTCAGCCACTGCTCTGCCAGCTGCACTCTCTGCAGCTTTTACAGTTGCCCCTATGCATAGTGGTAAGTTTTTATTGAAATGTCAAAAGTAACAATTATTGTCATTAATATGAAACATTACAATAAGATGCTTATGATGTTCATTTCATCTGACTTCATCTTCACACATGTTCTCTTGATCTCTCTCAATTTTATTTTTTTCTAATTTAGCTCCCCAGCAAGACACACAGGACTTGGTAGACGATCAGCCTTCAACATCAGCTCTGGGCTCCACCAGTCATGATGTAGGTTTATGTTTTTGACAACATTGTAAACTTCATAAACTTAAAGTTCTATGTTTACTTACTTAAACATATGGATATAATATTTTACAATTTAAAATGCATATCTGATTTTAATCGCTCTGTTAATTCTAGGACTCGGTTGGACCTGAAAATGTTGAGGGCTTTCAAGCAGTCCAGGACTTGACTGTTTTTTTATTTAAATTAAAAGAACACAGTCTTGCCCTGTCAAGGGAGGAGGCTGAGGAAATAATTTCCCTGTGGAATTATTTGTCAGACTTTGACAAGTGTCGCACAGTGTACCCCCCACGTCACCAGGATACACTCGCACATGGCAGATTCAGGACGTCAAAAAAGGCTGTTGCGCCTGGTGTGGAGAGTACAAAGCGGTACGTATGTTTTTCTGAGCAAGCTTGACCATGCTGCATGCTATAACATCATGTCTTGTACTACACTAATGCAACCAATACCTTTGCAGATGCTTTGCAGGAGGGAGAAGCCCAGCACAGTGGCCAGACTGCAATCGGGTTTGTGAGGCACTCTTCGTCCAACTTTGTGAGGAGTACCGTGGATCGAGGCGGATTGATGGGGTCCGCCACGAGCGCTGGAGTCTGGTCATGAAAGCATACCTCCACATCCGTCAGGTTGTTTTAAACAACGCCACGGTGATGGAGAAGACCTCACTTCAGCTCCCGGTCGTGAACACGGCAACACTCTCGAGTTGGTGAGTTAACAAAGTATTAACATAGTAGCTGTGTTTTCTGTGTAGGTATATCTTGCTTTGGTATACAAAAAACACTTTTATATTTGTAGGTACTGCAAACGGGAAAGAGGACAGGAGAAGAGGATTCTCGAGCAAGGGATCTGTCCGCCTCAGACAAAAACTGTGAGCCCCGAGAGCCTGCCTCCTGCAGTTCAGAGGAAAGGCAAACCGTGTATGCCTCAAAGCATCGCGGCATATTCCCACGTGTTTGTTCTGCCACCTAACACTGCAGGGACGGCAACACTGCAGGGACGGAAGATCAGAAGAGTGAACCCTCCTTCTGATCTTCTGAGGCCACCATTCCTCGCAGCCCTCGAGCCTCAAATCCAGCCCCCCACACCTGTGTTTCCCACACCTCCATTCATCCCACCTCTCCTGCCTCAACCCCTCTGGTCTGTGCCTCAACCTCACCTGCCTGCCTTACAGCCTGCAGGAGCATCTGTGGTACATGTGCCATACTTACCCTATACCACCACCCACCATCGAAAGAAAAAAAGAGAGGAGGAGGAGAAGACTGGTTTTAAGAAGAGGAAATACTCAAGGAGTAGTGCCACCATTTTCTGCCGTCAGTGTCAGAGGGAGCGGGACCCTGCCACTCACAATCAGTACTTTGGGAACTGGTACTGCCACGCCACAGCAACCATGACCCTGGCTGAGTGGAGGGCTGCACTTGAAGCCAAGGGTTATGGGAGGAAGAAGGGAGCTCCACCTTAAATTGGCAGTGTATCGGGCACAAAAAGTTTTTAATGTTTTTTAATGTTGTTTTTAAGTTTTAATTTAAGTTTTTAGTTGTGACTTTTTGTGCAATAACGTTTTACTGTGAGTGTGACACAATCTTAATTTAATTTCCCTCTTAATGCTTTAATAAAACACAATATGACAAAATACAAATGTTGTTTATTCAAATACAATATACCACTGGAGAGCTTGAAGTTACAAAAAATCAAATCAAGTTATATACCCTTTATCATAATGCCAGCCTACTTAATCACAATGGTTAGCTTATACATTTTACATGACTTCCTATTAATTGTCAATGCTTTTGATTTAGTTTAATTTAAATGCAGAGCGCAAAATGCGTTCATATGACCATGCATAACAAACAAAGCACAACAGACAGTATTAATTATTATTGCTTGGACAGCATTTATAATGAACCTGATCACTTAGACACTGTTTTACAGTGATATTAACATCTCTATAATCACTGTTAACATGGCCTCTTAATGCTTTAATAAAACGGGCACTAAACACACCGGTGTAGGAGATCGTAATGAAATTAAGACGGAGACTTGATTGCCGGTGAAAATACCACGAGAATGATTTATTTCCCCAAACACAGAACCACGCACAGCCAGAGGTGCGTTCCTTAAGTCATGCGTCGCACCACCCAGGTGGGTCTCACGCCCCCTTCCCTTAAAGGGGGCACGCACCATCCATCATACACATAGTGAATTACGATACCGCTACACCGGCATGGTTTAGTTTCATTGGTGAACACAGCGACGACCGGCAAAGATATATATTTGATACAACATTATTATTCGTTTGCATAAGGATCTGGACATGTTTCTGACAATATGAATGTACAGTAGTCATGTTATGATCATAACAAATTAGGATCTACCAGGATTCGATACGATGAAAATCAGCATGTTTTTTGGTATATGATGGTACTTTACCTAGACAAACACGCAGCTTTCTTGGCGCAGTAGGCAGCGCGTCAGTCTCATAATTTGAAGGTCGTGAGTTCGAGCCTCACACGGGGCATAGTGTTTTAGAAACTAACGAGTATCATGCATTGTAAAAATGTTTGTAAAAAAATCGGATACCAGTGCCCGGTTGAAAGAAACTTCATTTCCAGGCTGTCTTAATATACTGAAGGTAAGACTTGTGAGAATCTTGTGGCTTCTGAGAAGAAATGACTTGACAGCCATAAAACATGGTATTCTTAATTGAGTACAACAGTAGTTGGATTTATCATATCGATTTAACAAAATATGTGTTACGTGGATTTTTATTATACTTAATATCAATCTTTGCACAAAAATTGCTCTAAGCCTGAGTCTTGCTGTTCGCTGGTTCCCTCGTTGGTGCAGTAGGCAGCACTTCATTCTCATATTCTAAAGGTCGTAAATTCGAGCCTCACACGGGGCACAGAGTTTTAGAAACTATCCAGTATCATGCATTGTGCCAATGTTTGTAAAAGAAATCGGGTATCAGTGCCATGTGTAAAGATTCTTGATTTCCAGGTTATCTTAATATTCTGAAGGTATTACTCATGAGAATCTTGTGGCTTCTGAGAAGAAATGACTTGACAGCCATAACACATGGCATTCTTCATTGAGTTCAACAGTAGTTAAATTTTTCATATTGATTTATCATAATATGTGTAACATGGATTTTTATTATACTTGATATCAATCTTAGCACAAAAAATGCTGTAAGCCTGACTCTTGCTGTTCAATGGTTCCCTTGTTGGTGCAGTAGGCAGCACTTCATTCTCATGATCTGAAGGTCGTGAGTTCGAGCCTCACTTGGGGCACAGAATTTAAGAAACTAAATTGTATCATGCATTGTAAAAATGTTTGTAAAAAAAATCGGATACCAGTGCCCGGTTTAAAGATTCTTGATTTCCAGGCTATCTTAATATTCCGAAGCTATTAATTATGAGAATCTTGTTGCTTCTGGGAAGAAATGACTTGAAAGCCATAAAACATGGCATTCCTAATTGTGTACAACAGTAGTTCAATTTGTCATATTGATTTGACATTATATGTGTAACATGGATTTCTATTATACATTAAATCGATCTAAGCGCAAAAATTGGTATGAGCCTGAATTGGCATGTTATGGCTGCCTCGTTGGCGCAGTAGGCAGCGCGTCAGTCTCATAATCTGAAGGTCGTGAGTTCGAGCCTCACACGGGGCATAGTGTTTTAGAAACTAACGAGTATCATGCATTGTAAAAAAATCGGATACCAGTGCCCGGTTGAAAGAAACTTCATTTCCAGGCTGTCTTAATATACTGAAGGTAAGACTTGTGAGAATCTTGTGGCTTCTGAGAAGAAATGACTTGACAGCAATAAAACATGGTATTCTTAATTGAGTACAACAGTAGTTGGATTTATCATATCGATTTAACAAAATATGTGTTACGTGGATTTTTATTATACTTAATATCAATCTTTGCACAAAAATTGCTCTAAGCCTGAGTCTTGCTGTTCGCTGGTTCCCTCGTTGGTGCAGTAGGCAGCACTTCATTCTCATATTCTGAAGGTCGTAAATTCGAGCCTCACACGGGGCACAGAGTTTTAGAAACTATCCAGTATCATGCATTGTGCCAATGTTTGTAAACGAAATCGGGTATCAGTGCCATGTGTAAAGATTCTTGATTTCCAGGTTATCTTAATATTCTGAAGGTATTACTCATGAGAATCTTGTGGCTTCTGAGAAGAAATGACTTGACAGCCATAACACATGGCATTCTTCATTGAGTTCAACAGTAGTTAAATTTTTCATATTGATTTATCATAATATGTGTAACATGGATTTTTATTATACTTGATATCAATCTTAGCACAAAAAATGCTGTAAGCCTGACTCTTGCTGTTCAATGGTTCCCTTGTTGGTGCAGTAGGCAGCACTTCATTCTCATGATCTGAAGGTCGTGAGTTCGAGCCTCACTTGGGGCGCAGTGTTTAAGAAACTAAATTGTATCATGCATTGTAAAAATGTTTGTAAAAAAAATCGGATACCAGTGCCCGGTTTAAAGATTCTTGATTTCCAGGCTATCTTAATATTCCGAAGCTATTACTTATGAGAATCTTGTTGCTTCTGGGAAGAAATGACTTGACAGCCATAAAACATGGCATTCCTAATTGTGTACAACAGTAGTTCAATTTGTCATATTGATTTGACATTATATGTGTAACATGGATTTCTATTATACATTAAATCGATCTAAGCGCAAAAATTGGTATGAGCCTGAATTGGCATGTTATGGCTGCCTCGTTGGCGCAGTAGGCAGCGCGTCAGTCTCATAATCTGAAGGTCGTGAGTTCGAGCCTCACACGGGGCATAGTGTTTTAGAAACTAACGAGTATCATGCATTGTAAAAAAATCGGATACCAGTGCCCGGTTGAAAGAAACTTCATTTCCAGGCTGTCTTAATATACTGAAGGTAAGACTTGTGAGAATCTTGTGGCTTCTGAGAAGAAATGACTTGACAGCAATAAAACATGGTATTCTTAATTGAGTACAACAGTAGTTGGATTTATCATATCGATTTAACAAAATATGTGTTACGTGGATTTTTATTATACTTAATATCAATCTTTGCACAAAAATTGCTCTAAGCCTGAGTCTTGCTGTTCGCTGGTTCCCTCGTTGGTGCAGTAGGCAGCACTTCATTCTCATATTCTGAAGGTCGTAAATTCGAGCCTCACACGGGGCACAGAGTTTTAGAAACTATCCAGTATCATGCATTGTGCCAATGTTTGTAAACGAAATCGGGTATCAGTGCCATGTGTAAAGATTCTTGATTTCCAGGTTATCTTAATATTCTGAAGGTATTACTCATGAGAATCTTGTGGCTTCTGAGAAGAAATGACTTGACAGCCATAACACATGGCATTCTTCATTGAGTTCAACAGTAGTTAAATTTTTCATATTGATTTATCATAATATGTGTAACATGGATTTTTATTATACTTGATATCAATCTTAGCACAAAAAATGCTGTAAGCCTGACTCTTGCTGTTCAATGGTTCCCTTGTTGGTGCAGTAGGCAGCACTTCATTCTCATGATCTGAAGGTCGTGAGTTCGAGCCTCACTTGGGGCGCAGAGTTTAAGAAACTAAATTGTATCATGCATTGTAAAAATGTTTGTAAAAAAAATCGGATACCAGTGCCCGGTTTAAAGATTCTTGATTTCCAGGCTATCTTAATATTCCGAAGCTATTACTTATGAGAATCTTGTTGCTTCTGGGAAGAAATGACTTGACAGCCATAAAACATGGCATTCCTAATTGTGTACAACAGTAGTTCAATTTGTCATATTGATTTGACATTATATGTGTAACATGGATTTCTATTATACATTAAATCGATCTAAGCGCAAAAATTGGTATGAGCCTGAATAGTTATGTTTTTGCTGCCTCGTTGGCGCAGTAGGCAGCGCGTCAGTCTCATAATCTGAAGGTCGTGAGTTCGAGCCTCACACGGGGCATAGTGTTTTAGAAACTAACGAGTATCATGCATTGTAAAAATGTTTGTAAAAAAATCGGATACCAGTGCCCGGTTGAAAGAAACTTCATTTCCAGGCTGTCTTAATATACTGAAGGTAAGACTTGTGAGAATCTTGTGGCTTCTGAGAAGAAATGACTTGACAGCCATAAAACATGGTATTCTTAATTGAGTACAACAGTAGTTGGATTTATCATATTGATTTAACAAAATATGTGTTACGTGGATTTTTATTATACTTAATATCAATCTTTGCACAAAAATTGCTCTAAGCCTGAGTCTTGCTGTTCGCTGGTTCCCTCGTTGGTGCAGTAGGCAGCACTTCGTTCTCATATTCTGAAGGTCGTAAATTCGAGCCTCACACGGGGCACAGAGTTTTAGAAACTATCAAGTATCATGCATTGTGCCAATGTTTGTAAAAGAAATCGGGTATCAGTGCCATGTGTAAAGATTCTTGATTTCCAGGTTATCTTAATATTCTGAAGGTATTACTCATGAGAATCTTGTGGCTTCTGAGAAGAAATGACTTGACAGCCATAACACATGGCATTCTTCATTGAGTTCAACAGTAGTTAAATTTTTCATATTGATTTATCATAATATGTGTAACATGGATTTTTATTATACTTGATATCAATCTTAGCACAAAAAATGCTGTAAGCCTGATTCTTGCTGTGCAATGGTTCCCTTGTTGGTGCAGTAGGCAGCACTTCATTCTCATGATCTGAAGGTCGTGAGTTCGAGCATCACTTGGGGCACAGAGTTTAAGAAACTAAATTGTATCATGCATTTTAAAAATGTTTGTAAAAAAAATCGGATACCAGTGCCCGGTTTAAAGATTCTTGATTTCCAGGCTATCTTAATATTCCGAAGCTATTACTTATGAGAATCTTGTTGCTTCTGGGAAGAAATGACTTGACAGCCACAAAACATGGCATTCCTAATTGTGTACAACAGTAGTTCAATTTGTCATATTGATTTAACATTATATGTGTAACATGGATTTCTATTATACATTAAATCGATCTAAGCGCAAAAATTGGTATGAGCCTGAATAGTTATGTTATTGCTGCCTCGTTGGCGCAGTAGGCAGCGCGTCAGTCTCATAATCTGAAGGTCGTGAGTTCGAGCCTCACACGGGGCATAGTGTTTTAGAAACTAACGAGTATCATGCATTGTAAAAATGTTTGTAAAAAAATCGGATACCAGTGCCCGGTTGAAAGAAACTTCATTTCCAGGCTGTCTTAATATACTGAAGGTAAGACTTGTGAGAATCTTGTGGCTTCTGAGAAGAAATGACTTGACAGCCATAAAACATGGTATTCTTAATTGAGTACAACAGTAGTTGGATTTATCATATTGATTTAACAAAATATGTGTCACGTGGATTTTTATTATACTTAATATCAATCTTTGCACAAAAATTGCTCTAAGCCTGAGTCTTGCTGTTCGCTGGTTCCCTCGTTGGTGCAGTAGGCAGCACTTCATTCTCATATTCTGAAGGTCGTAAATTCGAGCCTCACACGGGGCACAGAGTTTTAGAAACTATCAAGTATCATGCATTGTGCCAATGTTTGTAAAAGAAATCGGGTATCAGTGCCATGTGTAAAGATTCTTGATTTCCAGGTTATCTTAATATTCTGAAGGTATTACTCATGAGAATCTTGTGGCTTCTGAGAAGAAATGACTTGACAGCCATAACACATGGCATTCTTCATTGAGTTCAACCGTAGTTAAATTTTTCATATTGATTTATCATAATACGTGTAACATGGATTTTTATTATACTTGATATCAATCTTAGCACAAAAAATGCTGTAAGCCTGATTCTTGCTGTTCAATGGTTCCCTTGTTGGTGCAGTAGGCAGCACTTCATTCTCATGATCTGCAGGTCGTGAGTTCGAGCCTCACTTGGGGCACAGAGTTTAAGAAACTAAATTGTATCATGCATTGTAAAAATATTTGTAAAAAAAATCGGATACCAGTGCCCGGTTTAAAGATTCTTGATTTCCAGGCTATCTTAATATTCCGAAGCTATTACTTATGAGAATCTTGTTGCTTCTGGGAAGAAATGACTTGACAGCCACAAAACATGGCATTCCTAATTGTGTACAACAGTAGTTCAATTTGTCATATTGATTTAACATTATATGTGTAACATGGATTTCTATTATACATCAAATCGATCTAAGCGCAAAAATTGGTATGAGCCTGAATAGTTATGTTATTGCTGCCTCGTTGGCGCAGTAGGCAGCGCGTCAGTCTCATAATCTGAAGGTCGTGAGTTCGAGCCTCACACGGGGCATAGTGTTTTAGAAACTAACGAGTATCATGCATTGTAAAAATGTTTGTAAAAAAATCGGATACCAGTGCCCGGTTGAAAGAAACTTCATTTCCAGGCTGTCTTAATATACTGAAGGTAAGACTTGTGAGAATCTTGTGGCTTCTGAGAAGAAATGACTTGACAGCCATAAAACATGGTATTCTTAATTGAGTACAACAGTAGTTGGATTTATCATATTGATTTAACAAAATATGTGTTACGTGGATTTTTATTATACTTAATATCAATCTTTGCACAAAAATTGCTCTAAGCCGGAGTCTTGCTGTTCGCTGGTTCCCTCGTTGGTGCAGTAGGCAGCACTTCGTTCTCATATTCTGAAGGTCGTAAATTCGAGCCTCACACGGGGCACAGAGTTTTAGAAACTATCAAGTATCATGCATTGTGCCAATGTTTGTAAAAGAAATCGGGTATCAGTGCCATGTGTAAAGATTCTTGATTTCCAGGTTATCTTAATATTCTGAAGGTATTACTCATGAGAATCTTGTGGCTTCTGAGAAGAAATGACTTGACAGCCATAACACATGGCATTCTTCATTGAGTTCAACAGTAGTTAAATTTTTCATATTGATTTATCATAATATGTGTAACATGGATTTTTATTATACTTGATATCAATCTTAGCACAAAAAATGCTGTAAGCCTGATTCTTGCTGTTCAATGGTTCCCTTGTTGGTGCAGTAGGCAGCACTTCATTCTCATGATCTGCAGGTCGTGAGTTCGTGCCTCACTTGGGGCACAGAGTTTAAGAAACTAAATTGTATCATGCATTGTAAAAATATTTGTAAAAAAAATCGGATACCAGTGCCCGGTTTAAAGATTCTTGATTTCCAGGCTATCTTAATATTCCGAAGCTATTACTTATGAGAATCTTGTTGCTTCTGGGAAGAAATGACTTGACAGCCACAAAACATGGCATTCCTAATTGTGTACAACAGTAGTTCAATTTGTCATATTGATTTAACATTATATGTGTAACATGGATTTCTATTATACATCAAATCGATCTAAGCGCAAAAATTGGTATGAGCCTGAATAGTTATGTTATTGCTGCCTCGTTGGCGCAGTAGGCAGCGCGTCAGTCTCATAATCTGAAGGTCGTGAGTTCGAGCCTCACACGGGGCATAGTGTTTTAGAAACTAACGAGTATCATGCATTGTAAAAATGTTTGTAAAAAAATCGGATACCAGTGCCCGGTTGAAAGAAACTTCATTTCCAGGCTGTCTTAATATACTGAAGGTAAGACTTGTGAGAATCTTGTGGCTTCTGAGAAGAAATGACTTGACAGCCATAAAACATGGTATTCTTAATTGAGTACAACAGTAGTTGGATTTATCATATTGATTTAACAAAATATGTGTTACGTGGATTTTTATTATACTTAATATCAATCTTTGCACAAAAATTGCTCTAAGCCGGAGTCTTGCTGTTCGCTGGTTCCCTCGTTGGTGCAGTAGGCAGCACTTCGTTCTCATATTCTGAAGGTCGTAAATTCGAGCCTCACACGGGGCACAGAGTTTTAGAAACTATCAAGTATCATGCATTGTGCCAATGTTTGTAAAAGAAATCGGGTATCAGTGCCATGTGTAAAGATTCTTGATTTCCAGGTTATCTTAATATTCTGAAGGTATTACTCATGAGAATCTTGTGGCTTCTGAGAAGAAATGACTTGACAGCCATAACACATGGCATTCTTCATTGAGTTCAACAGTAGTTAAATTTTTCATATTGATTTATCATAATATGTGTAACATGGATTTTTATTATACTTGATATCAATCTTAGCACAAAAAATGCTGTAAGCCTGATTCTTGCTGTGCAATGGTTCCCTTGTTGGTGCAGTAGGCAGCACTTCATTCTCATGATCTGAAGGTCGTGAGTTCGAGCATCACTTGGGGCACAGAGTTTAAGAAACTAAATTGTATCATGCATTGTAAAAATGTTTGTAAAAAAAATCGGATACCAGTGCCCGGTTTAAAGATTCTTGATTTCCAGGCTATCTTAATATTCCGAAGCTATTACTTATGAGAATCTTGTTGCTTCTGGGAAGAAATGACTTGACAGCCACAAAACATGGCATTCCTAATTGTGTACAACAGTAGTTCAATTTGTCATATTGATTTAACATTATATGTGTAACATGGATTTCTATTATACATTAAATCGATCTAAGCGCAAAAATTGGTATGAGCCTGAATAGTTATGTTATTGCTGCCTCGTTGGCGCTCCCCGTCGCCTGTGGGTCGAGGTAGAACCTACCAAGAATTGGCCAATCAGCGCTCGTATCATCTACCAAGAATTGGCCAATCAGCGCTCGTATCATCTACCAAGAATTGGCCAATCAGCGATCGTATATCGCGTGGCCTTTCGAGCGCCAATCAGCGCTCGTATTGCTACCAAGAATTACTTCACTTCAGTATTTTGATTTGCGAGTGACATTAGAAATTTACGAAAATCTTCACACCTTTCGTTTGATTACTTCACTTCACTTCTGATGAACATTTCCGAGGTAAGTCAGTCCTTTCTAGCTATTTTCAATACAAATAAATTGGATAATATCACGTTAACATATCCGTCAAATGCCAAAAGTCTGCTTCGACGATAGGTCGTCGTTCATCATTGTAACGTGTATGAATTATACGTATAAGGTAATGTGTATGTTCAGTAATGCATTTTATTGAATAGGTAACGTTAGTTGAATTAGTTTTAACATTTCAAAAAAATCCGTTACCGTTGGAACACGCAAGACCAGTAAACATAGCTGTGCAGTAAACACCAGTCAGAAGGCCCGTTACTACCAAGCAACAACTAGTACAGTGAATAAGCAGTAACTTGTTAGGTATCTAATAAATCGCTGTGTAATCAGTACTTCATTCAATGCCTCTTCCGTGGTCATTACAATACGGTTTGTTAAGTATCTAATTCTATCAAAAAAAATCGCTGTGTAATCAATACTTCATTCACTGCCTCTTCCGTCAGTAATGACGCAGTTTATATTTCCGTTACATGGCCTATATATGTTACAGCTTATATATGTTACATCTATACACAGCTTATATATGTTACACGGCCTATGGAGAGCTGCCTAGTCTTTATTCGTAATTTTGATCTGTTTCTCTCGTTTACTATTCTTAAAACACATTAGCCTATTATATAAAATTCATTCATTATATGTATTAGATTGAATAGGTCCAGTGCCGTTAAAACGATCATTTCATAAAGCCCACCGCGATTTAAAGCAGGTTAACATCCACTCTACTGCAAAATAGGCATGTAATATAAAATCACTATTCACAGAGCCTAATAATAGTCTGCTGTCGTGCAACAGGGCCATAACGAGGTGGTCACCCTAACTAACCCATAGTGACAAATATACAGAGAGCAGAATATTAAAGCAACATTACGAGGTGATCATGACTGAATATAACCGTTATTAATATAATATTCACAGCTGCCTTAAGTAATGTGTTCAAGTATTTGTTGTATTTTCTTTCTTTGTTCTTAAGATATTAAGTGGTAGGCTATATAACTTTACACAGTATTACTGGATTATGTCATAAGTATAACACTTTTATGAACTGAGAAGATTGATGTTGATTGTTGACTGTGTCTCTGTAATGGGAGATTTCTTACTTTATTATTGATATTTCCTCCACTTTCAGAATACAAAATGGATCCTAAATTTAGGAAGAAGGATGGCTGTATCTGCCTTTTTGACTCGGAGGATGCCAAGAAGGTCAAGGCGGAGAAACGGCCATGGACCAGAGCTCTTTCACCAGATGAGGTGAAAGAGTCTGCAAGGGAAGCTGTTGAGCATAAAGGTGGGGACCCAAACAACGAGGAGCATGTTCTTGGCCAGCATAAATTGCAGTTTGGGGCCTTCAGGCATCAAACATTTAAATGGCTGGCTGAGAACGCTCTGGGGTATGCTGGCTATGTGGTGGCATCCATGTCGGTGGAGTCAGGTCGCTCTGATTCAAACAACAATATGATAAATAAGAGACTTTTGGAGAAGTACGTATCTCAGTTTCCTGCTGGCCGCTATGCCATTCGGGTGAAGAAGGACGCACTGAGCTCCCAACCTGCCACTACAGCTTCTGCCTCTACACAGGCCGCCTCCACATCCCAACAGCCTTCAGCCTCCTTGCAGGCTGCTGTCAATGTAGCACCCGCCTTCTCTCCACGATCATCCGTTGTGCCTGTATCCTCCCTACGCGGCCTCTTGTCAAGGAGAGACCAGTCTCCCCAGGCTATCGCCAAAAATGTAAAGAGCCTCTTCACAAAACCAAGGTTTCAGCCATGTAAGTATGCAACAATACAATTAATTTGTGTTATACTGAGTTTTACATGTTTTCATATTTTTAATGTACACCATATTGATCTCATTATTTTTTAGCTATTCCTGCCCTGCCACGCGCTGGATCCATTACGGCATCATCTGCAGTGACAGTAAAAACGGAACCAACTGACAGCGAGCTCATGCAGGCTGCCGCAGAAGTTGACCCCGACACATCGCGTAAGTGTTTTTATTTTATGCACACAGCCCCTCTCTCTCTCTCTCTCTCTCTCTCTCTCTCTCTCTCTCTGTCTCTGTCTCTGTCTCTGTCTGTCTCACTCCTCTTGCTGTAAAAAAGAAATGTATGTCGTTACATGAGGACATTACAATCATGATTACAAATTTGAATTTAGCATACTTGAATATAATCAAAATGAAGATAGTGTGGTTTATCATATATAATTATTATTTCCATAATAACTTTCATGGTCTGTCTGTTTCCTTGTCTTGTTTTGGTGTGTTCCCTGTGTTTCCTGTTTTACTTTGGTATCTCTGTCTTGTTTCCACCCATGTTTTGAGCTAATAAATTATCCTTTACCTGAACAGAGAGCAGAATTTGCCTCCCCGCTGGTTGGATCCCCGCCCTGCCAGAGGTTGACCAGCACTGGATCTCGAAGGCTCTGTTCCGGTGGTCACCCTCTGGTCAACCAGAGTTTGAACTTGACAAGGTGGACAGAATGTGGTGGTATCCACCTCAGCAGTCGCTGACATCCAGTGCCATCCCAGCAATGGAGCAGTTCTTTGGGCACCCTCTGTTCCTGTGGATGCCCAGGAAGCTGTGGCGTGTGCGACTGCTCTGTCCACATCAAGACTGTGGGAAGGCAGAGCTCACCTCTGCGGGACTCCATCAGAGGGTCAGGCTGGTGGTTGGTGTCAGCGGCTCTTACTACCTGGTAGCCGAATACCTTGCATGTAAGAGTTGCAAAAGGAAGGTCATCAGCTGGAGCCACAACATCGTCTCTCAGCTAGACATTGGTCACCGCCTGCATTTCCCATGTCTGCTGACATACAAGCTGGGGTGCGACATGCAGGTTGTGCGCTTGATGCGTCAGCGGGGACTGGGGAACAGCAGCAGCCAGCTCCAAAAACAGCTGGAGGAGCAGCATGCAGAGAGCTGGCTGGGGAAAACAATTCAGTTCCTCACTGCTTACAGAGGAGTTGCACGTGCAATATCCTCGGGGCTGATTTTGCCAGTGCCGCTAGGGGACTTGCCAGTTATGCCTGCAGTGCCAAAACATCGCTGGTTGATGCAGGTGTATGCCCAAGATGTCCTTGGCAGACTGGACGAAGTTAAGGCTTCCATCACCTCACTCTTTGGCCAGGTCCTGAAGATGGACTCTACAAAGAAAATTGTAAGGAAGCTAGCTGGTCAGGCTACAGCTTCTTGGGCCACCAACGTTGGAAATGAGCATGGACATGTCATCATGTCTGTTCTCACAGCAAGTGAGGGCTGGGGCCTGATGAAGATGGCAGAGGGTCTTGTGAGGCGTTACAAGGATGCTGGTGTGCCACCTCCAGAGATCCTTTATGTGGACCGGGACTGCTGTGGGAACTCTCACCTTTTAAAAATCTTTGGTGCATGGCCAGGCATGAAGATCCGGTTGGACATCTGGCACTTCATGAGGAGATTTGCCACCGGTTGCACCACAGATTCCCATGCCCTCTACACCAGCTTCATGGCCCAACTCTCCCGCTGCATCTTTGCGTGGGATCAGAGCGACCTGCAGCGACTCAAAGCTGCCAAGCGGGCAGAGCTGGAAGCAAGCCACCTGCGTCCCACAGTGGAAGATGTCGCACGCCATATCTCCAAGGCTGAGACTATGCTTCACTGCAGGAGAGCTGTCCGGGAAAGTGGGGAGATGGGTGACCTGCTGAAGGACTTGATAGAGGCATACTCTGGAGAGAAGGGTTGCAATACCCTTGGTGTGCCTCTGATCAACAGAGCAAGGATGGCAGAAATCTTGAAGGCCCAGCTAAAACACCTTCCCTGCCTCCAGGACCCTCCAGGTTTCCAGTTATACACCCAGACTGGGACACTGAAGAAGGCTGGTCATGTGCTTCCTACATTCCGATGTGCCAGAGGGTCCACCTCGTTGGAAAGTTTCCACTTGCACATGAATAGATTCATCCCAGGTGAATAGTTTACTCTGTTAGGTTACTTTCCATATTAATTGAAATGTAATAATAAGTACTGCATGCAAGGACTCACAATGCAAATATCACAATGCAAATATTCAATATTTTTCAGGAACCCTGGCAAGTGACACCTTTTTCCAGGCATATCTGGTTGATGGTCTATTCAGGTGGAATGAGGACAGGACCATAACAGCAGAGGGGACCGAGGGGCCTCGTTCATACAGTGGCCTCCTAAAGCATGCTGCCAACCAGTTGTCAGAGGAGGTGCTTGGGAGAAAACTGGTGGAGTACACGGCCCCACGGAAATACACTGGTGTGTATGTAGTAAATTGTTATTAAAAAAATTAATATTTGGCAGCTCAATCACTTATGACCGTTTTTTTTGGATTGTTGCAGGAGAGCTTATAGGTATAGAATACCTATACAACCAAAATAATGCAGTGATGGAGGACTACAAGTTGGCCTTGGTGACACTGGAGACAGAAGACATCACTGTTGCAGAGGGGGAGTCTTCTTTGGAGCCATGTGACATCGAGGATCCAACTGTCCCAACCCTGGAGACAATATGGCCTCCACAACAGCTCACCCCTCCAGCTGCCCGTCCAGCCACTGCTCTGCCAGCTGCCCGTCCAGCCACTGCTCTGCCAGCTGCCCGTCCAGCCACTGCTCTGCCAGCTGCCCGTCCAGCCACTGCTCTGCCAGCTGCCCGTCCAGCCACTGCTCTGCCAGCTGCCCGTCCAGCCACTACTCTGCCAGCTGCCCGTCCAGCCACTGCTCTGCCAGCTGCCCGTCCAGCCACTGCTCTGCCAGCTGCCCGTCCAGCCACTGCTCTGCCAGCTGCCCGTCCAGCCACTGCTCTGCCAGCTGCCCGTTCAGCCACTGCTCTGCCAGCTGCACTCTCTGCAGCTTTTACAGTTGCCCCTATGCATAGTGGTAAGTTTTTATTGAAATGTCAAAAGTAACAATTATTGTCATTAATATGAAACATTACAATAAGATGCTTATGATGTTCATTTCATCTGACTTCATCTTCACACATGTTCTCTTGATCTCTCTCAATTTTATTTTTTTCTAATTTAGCTCCCCAGCAAGACACACAGGACTTGGTAGACGATCAGCCTTCAACATCAGCTCTGGGCTCCACCAGTCATGATGTAGGTTTATGTTTTTGACAACATTGTAAACTTCATAAACTTAAAGTTCTATGTTTACTTACTTAAACATATGGATATAATATTTTACAATTTAAAATGCATATCTGATTTTAATCGCTCTGTTAATTCTAGGACTCGGTTGGACCTGAAAATGTTGAGGGCTTTCAAGCAGTCCAGGACTTGACTGTTTTTTTATTTAAATTAAAAGAACACAGTCTTGCCCTGTCAAGGGAGGAGGCTGAGGAAATAATTTCCCTGTGGAATTATTTGTCAGACTTTGACAAGTGTCGCACAGTGTACCCCCCACGTCACCAGGATACACTCGCACATGGCAGATTCAGGACGTCAAAAAAGGCTGTTGCGCCTGGTGTGGAGAGTACAAAGCGGTACGTATGTTTTTCTGAGCAAGCTTGACCATGCTGCATGCTATAACATCATGTCTTGTACTACACTAATGCAACCAATACCTTTGCAGATGCTTTGCAGGAGGGAGAAGCCCAGCACAGTGGCCAGACTGCAATCGGGTTTGTGAGGCACTCTTCGTCCAACTTTGTGAGGAGTACCGTGGATCGAGGCGGATTGATGGGGTCCGCCACGAGCGCTGGAGTCTGGTCATGAAAGCATACCTCCACATCCGTCAGGTTGTTTTAAACAACGCCACGGTGATGGAGAAGACCTCACTTCAGCTCCCGGTCGTGAACACGGCAACACTCTCGAGTTGGTGAGTTAACAAAGTATTAACATAGTAGCTGTGTTTTCTGTGTAGGTATATCTTGCTTTGGTATACAAAAAACACTTTTATATTTGTAGGTACTGCAAACGGGAAAGAGGACAGGAGAAGAGGATTCTCGAGCAAGGGATCTGTCCGCCTCAGACAAAAACTGTGAGCCCCGAGAGCCTGCCTCCTGCAGTTCAGAGGAAAGGCAAACCGTGTATGCCTCAAAGCATCGCGGCATATTCCCACGTGTTTGTTCTGCCACCTAACACTGCAGGGACGGCAACACTGCAGGGACGGAAGATCAGAAGAGTGAACCCTCCTTCTGATCTTCTGAGGCCACCATTCCTCGCAGCCCTCGAGCCTCAAATCCAGCCCCCCACACCTGTGTTTCCCACACCTCCATTCATCCCACCTCTCCTGCCTCAACCCCTCTGGTCTGTGCCTCAACCTCACCTGCCTGCCTTACAGCCTGCAGGAGCATCTGTGGTACATGTGCCATACTTACCCTATACCACCACCCACCATCGAAAGAAAAAAAGAGAGGAGGAGGAGAAGACTGGTTTTAAGAAGAGGAAATACTCAAGGAGTAGTGCCACCATTTTCTGCCGTCAGTGTCAGAGGGAGCGGGACCCTGCCACTCACAATCAGTACTTTGGGAACTGGTACTGCCACGCCACAGCAACCATGACCCTGGCTGAGTGGAGGGCTGCACTTGAAGCCAAGGGTTATGGGAGGAAGAAGGGAGCTCCACCTTAAATTGGCAGTGTATCGGGCACAAAAAGTTTTTAATGTTTTTTAATGTTGTTTTTAAGTTTTAATTTAAGTTTTTAGTTGTGACTTTTTGTGCAATAACGTTTTACTGTGAGTGTGACACAATCTTAATTTAATTTCCCTCTTAATGCTTTAATAAAACACAATATGACAAAATACAAATGTTGTTTATTCAAATACAATATACCACTGGAGAGCTTGAAGTTACAAAAAATCAAATCAAGTTATATACCCTTTATCATAATGCCAGCCTACTTAATCACAATGGTTAGCTTATACATTTTACATGACTTCCTATTAATTGTCAATGCTTTTGATTTAGTTTAATTTAAATGCAGAGCGCAAAATGCGTTCATATGACCATGCATAACAAACAAAGCACAACAGACAGTATTAATTATTATTGCTTGGACAGCATTTATAATGAACCTGATCACTTAGACACTGTTTTACAGTGATATTAACATCTCTATAATCACTGTTAACATGGCCTCTTAATGCTTTAATAAAACGGGCACTAAACACACCGGTGTAGGAGATCGTAATGAAATTAAGACGGAGACTTGATTGCCGGTGAAAATACCACGAGAATGATTTATTTCCCCAAACACAGAACCACGCACAGCCAGAGGTGCGTTCCTTAAGTCATGCGTCGCACCACCCAGGTGGGTCTCACGCCCCCTTCCCTTAAAGGGGGCACGCACCATCCATCATACACATAGTGAATTACGATACCGCTACACCGGCATGGTTTAGTTTCATTGGTGAACACAGCGACGACCGGCAAAGATATATATTTGATACAACATTATTATTCGTTTGCATAAGGATCTGGACATGTTTCTGACAATATGAATGTACAGTAGTCATGTTATGATCATAACAAATTAGGATCTACCAGGATTCGATACGATGAAAATCAGCATGTTTTTTGGTATATGATGGTACTTTACCTAGACAAACACGCAGCTTTCTTGGCGCAGTAGGCAGCGCGTCAGTCTCATAATTTGAAGGTCGTGAGTTCGAGCCTCACACGGGGCATAGTGTTTTAGAAACTAACGAGTATCATGCATTGTAAAAATGTTTGTAAAAAAATCGGATACCAGTGCCCGGTTGAAAGAAACTTCATTTCCAGGCTGTCTTAATATACTGAAGGTAAGACTTGTGAGAATCTTGTGGCTTCTGAGAAGAAATGACTTGACAGCCATAAAACATGGTATTCTTAATTGAGTACAACAGTAGTTGGATTTATCATATCGATTTAACAAAATATGTGTTACGTGGATTTTTATTATACTTAATATCAATCTTTGCACAAAAATTGCTCTAAGCCTGAGTCTTGCTGTTCGCTGGTTCCCTCGTTGGTGCAGTAGGCAGCACTTCATTCTCATATTCTAAAGGTCGTAAATTCGAGCCTCACACGGGGCACAGAGTTTTAGAAACTATCCAGTATCATGCATTGTGCCAATGTTTGTAAAAGAAATCGGGTATCAGTGCCATGTGTAAAGATTCTTGATTTCCAGGTTATCTTAATATTCTGAAGGTATTACTCATGAGAATCTTGTGGCTTCTGAGAAGAAATGACTTGACAGCCATAACACATGGCATTCTTCATTGAGTTCAACAGTAGTTAAATTTTTCATATTGATTTATCATAATATGTGTAACATGGATTTTTATTATACTTGATATCAATCTTAGCACAAAAAATGCTGTAAGCCTGACTCTTGCTGTTCAATGGTTCCCTTGTTGGTGCAGTAGGCAGCACTTCATTCTCATGATCTGAAGGTCGTGAGTTCGAGCCTCACTTGGGGCACAGAATTTAAGAAACTAAATTGTATCATGCATTGTAAAAATGTTTGTAAAAAAAATCGGATACCAGTGCCCGGTTTAAAGATTCTTGATTTCCAGGCTATCTTAATATTCCGAAGCTATTAATTATGAGAATCTTGTTGCTTCTGGGAAGAAATGACTTGAAAGCCATAAAACATGGCATTCCTAATTGTGTACAACAGTAGTTCAATTTGTCATATTGATTTGACATTATATGTGTAACATGGATTTCTATTATACATTAAATCGATCTAAGCGCAAAAATTGGTATGAGCCTGAATTGGCATGTTATGGCTGCCTCGTTGGCGCAGTAGGCAGCGCGTCAGTCTCATAATCTGAAGGTCGTGAGTTCGAGCCTCACACGGGGCATAGTGTTTTAGAAACTAACGAGTATCATGCATTGTAAAAAAATCGGATACCAGTGCCCGGTTGAAAGAAACTTCATTTCCAGGCTGTCTTAATATACTGAAGGTAAGACTTGTGAGAATCTTGTGGCTTCTGAGAAGAAATGACTTGACAGCAATAAAACATGGTATTCTTAATTGAGTACAACAGTAGTTGGATTTATCATATCGATTTAACAAAATATGTGTTACGTGGATTTTTATTATACTTAATATCAATCTTTGCACAAAAATTGCTCTAAGCCTGAGTCTTGCTGTTCGCTGGTTCCCTCGTTGGTGCAGTAGGCAGCACTTCATTCTCATATTCTGAAGGTCGTAAATTCGAGCCTCACACGGGGCACAGAGTTTTAGAAACTATCCAGTATCATGCATTGTGCCAATGTTTGTAAACGAAATCGGGTATCAGTGCCATGTGTAAAGATTCTTGATTTCCAGGTTATCTTAATATTCTGAAGGTATTACTCATGAGAATCTTGTGGCTTCTGAGAAGAAATGACTTGACAGCCATAACACATGGCATTCTTCATTGAGTTCAACAGTAGTTAAATTTTTCATATTGATTTATCATAATATGTGTAACATGGATTTTTATTATACTTGATATCAATCTTAGCACAAAAAATGCTGTAAGCCTGACTCTTGCTGTTCAATGGTTCCCTTGTTGGTGCAGTAGGCAGCACTTCATTCTCATGATCTGAAGGTCGTGAGTTCGAGCCTCACTTGGGGCACAGAATTTAAGAAACTAAATTGTATCATGCATTGTAAAAATGTTTGTAAAAAAAATCGGATACCAGTGCCCGGTTTAAAGATTCTTGATTTCCAGGCTATCTTAATATTCCGAAGCTATTAATTATGAGAATCTTGTTGCTTCTGGGAAGAAATGACTTGAAAGCCATAAAACATGGCATTCCTAATTGTGTACAACAGTAGTTCAATTTGTCATATTGATTTGACATTATATGTGTAACATGGATTTCTATTATACATTAAATCGATCTAAGCGCAAAAATTGGTATGAGCCTGAATTGGCATGTTATGGCTGCCTCGTTGGCGCAGTAGGCAGCGCGTCAGTCTCATAATCTGAAGGTCGTGAGTTCGAGCCTCACACGGGGCATAGTGTTTTAGAAACTAACGAGTATCATGCATTGTAAAAAAATCGGATACCAGTGCCCGGTTGAAAGAAACTTCATTTCCAGGCTGTCTTAATATACTGAAGGTAAGACTTGTGAGAATCTTGTGGCTTCTGAGAAGAAATGACTTGACAGCAATAAAACATGGTATTCTTAATTGAGTACAACAGTAGTTGGATTTATCATATCGATTTAACAAAATATGTGTTACGTGGATTTTTATTATACTTAATATCAATCTTTGCACAAAAATTGCTCTAAGCCTGAGTCTTGCTGTTCGCTGGTTCCCTCGTTGGTGCAGTAGGCAGCACTTCATTCTCATATTCTGAAGGTCGTAAATTCGAGCCTCACACGGGGCACAGAGTTTTAGAAACTATCCAGTATCATGCATTGTGCCAATGTTTGTAAACGAAATCGGGTATCAGTGCCATGTGTAAAGATTCTTGATTTCCAGGTTATCTTAATATTCTGAAGGTATTACTCATGAGAATCTTGTGGCTTCTGAGAAGAAATGACTTGACAGCCATAACACATGGCATTCTTCATTGAGTTCAACAGTAGTTAAATTTTTCATATTGATTTATCATAATATGTGTAACATGGATTTTTATTATACTTGATATCAATCTTAGCACAAAAAATGCTGTAAGCCTGACTCTTGCTGTTCAATGGTTCCCTTGTTGGTGCAGTAGGCAGCACTTCATTCTCATGATCTGAAGGTCGTGAGTTCGAGCCTCACTTGGGGCGCAGAGTTTAAGAAACTAAATTGTATCATGCATTGTAAAAATGTTTGTAAAAAAAATCGGATACCAGTGCCCGGTTTAAAGATTCTTGATTTCCAGGCTATCTTAATATTCCGAAGCTATTACTTATGAGAATCTTGTTGCTTCTGGGAAGAAATGACTTGACAGCCATAAAACATGGCATTCCTAATTGTGTACAACAGTAGTTCAATTTGTCATATTGATTTGACATTATATGTGTAACATGGATTTCTATTATACATTAAATCGATCTAAGCGCAAAAATTGGTATGAGCCTGAATTGGCATGTTATGGCTGCCTCGTTGGCGCAGTAGGCAGCGCGTCAGTCTCATAATCTGAAGGTCGTGAGTTCGAGCCTCACACGGGGCATAGTGTTTTAGAAACTAACGAGTATCATGCATTGTAAAAAAATCGGATACCAGTGCCCGGTTGAAAGAAACTTCATTTCCAGGCTGTCTTAATATACTGAAGGTAAGACTTGTGAGAATCTTGTGGCTTCTGAGAAGAAATGACTTGACAGCAATAAAACATGGTATTCTTAATTGAGTACAACAGTAGTTGGATTTATCATATCGATTTAACAAAATATGTGTTACGTGGATTTTTATTATACTTAATATCAATCTTTGCACAAAAATTGCTCTAAGCCTGAGTCTTGCTGTTCGCTGGTTCCCTCGTTGGTGCAGTAGGCAGCACTTCATTCTCATATTCTGAAGGTCGTAAATTCGAGCCTCACACGGGGCACAGAGTTTTAGAAACTATCCAGTATCATGCATTGTGCCAATGTTTGTAAACGAAATCGGGTATCAGTGCCATGTGTAAAGATTCTTGATTTCCAGGTTATCTTAATATTCTGAAGGTATTACTCATGAGAATCTTGTGGCTTCTGAGAAGAAATGACTTGACAGCCATAACACATGGCATTCTTCATTGAGTTCAACAGTAGTTAAATTTTTCATATTGATTTATCATAATATGTGTAACATGGATTTTTATTATACTTGATATCAATCTTAGCACAAAAAATGCTGTAAGCCTGACTCTTGCTGTTCAATGGTTCCCTTGTTGGTGCAGTAGGCAGCACTTCATTCTCATGATCTGAAGGTCGTGAGTTCGAGCCTCACTTGGGGCGCAGAGTTTAAGAAACTAAATTGTATCATGCATTGTAAAAATGTTTGTAAAAAAAATCGGATACCAGTGCCCGGTTTAAAGATTCTTGATTTCCAGGCTATCTTAATATTCCGAAGCTATTACTTATGAGAATCTTGTTGCTTCTGGGAAGAAATGACTTGACAGCCATAAAACATGGCATTCCTAATTGTGTACAACAGTAGTTCAATTTGTCATATTGATTTGACATTATATGTGTAACATGGATTTCTATTATACATTAAATCGATCTAAGCGCAAAAATTGGTATGAGCCTGAATAGTTATGTTTTTGCTGCCTCGTTGGCGCAGTAGGCAGCGCGTCAGTCTCATAATCTGAAGGTCGTGAGTTCGAGCCTCACACGGGGCATAGTGTTTTAGAAACTAACGAGTATCATGCATTGTAAAAATGTTTGTAAAAAAATCGGATACCAGTGCCCGGTTGAAAGAAACTTCATTTCCAGGCTGTCTTAATATACTGAAGGTAAGACTTGTGAGAATCTTGTGGCTTCTGAGAAGAAATGACTTGACAGCCATAAAACATGGTATTCTTAATTGAGTACAACAGTAGTTGGATTTATCATATTGATTTAACAAAATATGTGTTACGTGGATTTTTATTATACTTAATATCAATCTTTGCACAAAAATTGCTCTAAGCCGGAGTCTTGCTGTTCGCTGGTTCCCTCGTTGGTGCAGTAGGCAGCACTTCGTTCTCATATTCTGAAGGTCGTAAATTCGAGCCTCACACGGGGCACAGAGTTTTAGAAACTATCAAGTATCATGCATTGTGCCAATGTTTGTAAAAGAAATCGGGTATCAGTGCCATGTGTAAAGATTCTTGATTTCCAGGTTATCTTAATATTCTGAAGGTATTACTCATGAGAATCTTGTGGCTTCTGAGAAGAAATGACTTGACAGCCATAACACATGGCATTCTTCATTGAGTTCAACAGTAGTTAAATTTTTCATATTGATTTATCATAATATGTGTAACATGGATTTTTATTATACTTGATATCAATCTTAGCACAAAAAATGCTGTAAGCCTGATTCTTGCTGTTCAATGGTTCCCTTGTTGGTGCAGTAGGCAGCACTTCATTCTCATGATCTGCAGGTCGTGAGTTCGTGCCTCACTTGGGGCACAGAGTTTAAGAAACTAAATTGTATCATGCATTGTAAAAATATTTGTAAAAAAAATCGGATACCAGTGCCCGGTTTAAAGATTCTTGATTTCCAGGCTATCTTAATATTCCGAAGCTATTACTTATGAGAATCTTGTTGCTTCTGGGAAGAAATGACTTGACAGCCACAAAACATGGCATTCCTAATTGTGTACAACAGTAGTTCAATTTGTCATATTGATTTAACATTATATGTGTAACATGGATTTCTATTATACATCAAATCGATCTAAGCGCAAAAATTGGTATGAGCCTGAATAGATATGTTATTGCTGCCTCGTTGGCGCAGTAGGCAGCGCGTCAGTCTCATAATCTGAAGGTCGTGAGTTCGAGCCTCACACGGGGCATAGTGTTTTAGAAACTAACGAGTATCATGCATTGTAAAAATGTTTGTAAAAAAATCGGATACCAGTGCCCGGTTGAAAGAAACTTCATTTCCAGGCTGTCTTAATATACTGAAGGTAAGACTTGTGAGAATCTTGTGGCTTCTGAGAAGAAATGACTTGACAGCCATAAAACATGGTATTCTTAATTGAGTACAACAGTAGTTGGATTTATCATATTGATTTAACAAAATATGTGTTACGTGGATTTTTATTATACTTAATATCAATCTTTGCACAAAAATTGCTCTAAGCCGGAGTCTTGCTGTTCGCTGGTTCCCTCGTTGGTGCAGTAGGCAGCACTTCGTTCTCATATTCTGAAGGTCGTAAATTCGAGCCTCACACGGGGCACAGAGTTTTAGAAACTATCAAGTATCATGCATTGTGCCAATGTTTGTAAAAGAAATCGGGTATCAGTGCCATGTGTAAAGATTCTTGATTTCCAGGTTATCTTAATATTCTGAAGGTATTACTCATGAGAATCTTGTGGCTTCTGAGAAGAAATGACTTGACAGCCATAACACATGGCATTCTTCATTGAGTTCAACAGTAGTTAAATTTTTCATATTGATTTATCATAATATGTGTAACATGGATTTTTATTATACTTGATATCAATCTTAGCACAAAAAATGCTGTAAGCCTGATTCTTGCTGTGCAATGGTTCCCTTGTTGGTGCAGTAGGCAGCACTTCATTCTCATGATCTGAAGGTCGTGAGTTCGAGCATCACTTGGGGCACAGAGTTTAAGAAACTAAATTGTATCATGCATTGTAAAAATGTTTGTAAAAAAAATCGGATACCAGTGCCCGGTTTAAAGATTCTTGATTTCCAGGCTATCTTAATATTCCGAAGCTATTACTTATGAGAATCTTGTTGCTTCTGGGAAGAAATGACTTGACAGCCACAAAACATGGCATTCCTAATTGTGTACAACAGTAGTTCAATTTGTCATATTGATTTAACATTATATGTGTAACATGGATTTCTATTATACATTAAATCGATCTAAGCGCAAAAATTGGTATGAGCCTGAATAGTTATGTTATTGCTGCCTCGTTGGCGCTCCCCGTCGCCTGTGGGTCGAGGTAGAACCTACCAAGAATTGGCCAATCAGCGCTCGTATCATCTACCAAGAATTGGCCAATCAGCGCTCGTATCATCTACCAAGAATTGGCCAATCAGCGATCGTATATCGCGTGGCCTTTCGAGCGCCAATCAGCGCTCGTATTGCTACCAAGAATTACTTCACTTCAGTATTTTGATTTGCGAGTGACATTAGAAATTTACGAAAATCTTCACACCTTTCGTTTGATTACTTCACTTCACTTCTGATGAACATTTCCGAGGTAAGTCAGTCCTTTCTAGCTATTTTCAATACAAATAAATTGGATAATATCACGTTAACATATCCGTCAAATGCCAAAAGTCTGCTTCGACGATAGGTCGTCGTTCATCATTGTAACGTGTATGAATTATACGTATAAGGTAATGTGTATGTTCAGTAATGCATTTTATTGAATAGGTAACGTTAGTTGAATTAGTTTTAACATTTCAAAAAAATCCGTTACCGTTGGAACACGCAAGACCAGTAAACATAGCTGTGCAGTAAACACCAGTCAGAAGGCCCGTTACTACCAAGCAACAACTAGTACAGTGAATAAGCAGTAACTTGTTAGGTATCTAATAAATCGCTGTGTAATCAGTACTTCATTCAATGCCTCTTCCGTGGTCATTACAATACGGTTTGTTAAGTATCTAATTCTATCAAAAAAAATCGCTGTGTAATCAATACTTCATTCACTGCCTCTTCCGTCAGTAATGACGCAGTTTATATTTCCGTTACATGGCCTATATATGTTACAGCTTATATATGTTACATCTATACACAGCTTATATATGTTACACGGCCTATGGAGAGCTGCCTAGTCTTTATTCGTAATTTTGATCTGTTTCTCTCGTTTACTATTCTTAAAACACATTAGCCTATTATATAAAATTCATTCATTATATGTATTAGATTGAATAGGTCCAGTGCCGTTAAAACGATCATTTCATAAAGCCCACCGCGATTTAAAGCAGGTTAACATCCACTCTACTGCAAAATAGGCATGTAATATAACATCACTATTCACAGAGCCTAATAATAGTCTGCTGTCGTGCAACAGGGCCATAACGAGGTGGTCACCCTAACTAACCCATAGTGACAAATATACAGAGAGCAGAATATTAAAGCAACATTACGAGGTGATCATGACTGAATATAACCGTTATTAATATAATATTCACAGCTGCCTTAAGTAATGTGTTCAAGTATTTGTTGTATTTTCTTTCTTTGTTCTTAAGATATTAAGTGGTAGGCTATATAACTTTACACAGTATTACTGGATTATGTCATAAGTATAACACTTTTATGAACTGAGAAGATTGATGTTGATTGTTGACTGTGTCTCTGTAATGGGAGATTTCTTACTTTATTATTGATATTTCCTCCACTTTCAGAATACAAAATGGATCCTAAATTTAGGAAGAAGGATGGCTGTATCTGCCTTTTTGACTCGGAGGATGCCAAGAAGGTCAAGGCGGAGAAACGGCCATGGACCAGAGCTCTTTCACCAGATGAGGTGAAAGAGTCTGCAAGGGAAGCTGTTGAGCATAAAGGTGGGGACCCAAACAACGAGGAGCATGTTCTTGGCCAGCATAAATTGCAGTTTGGGGCCTTCAGGCATCAAACATTTAAATGGCTGGCTGAGAACGCTCTGGGGTATGCTGGCTATGTGGTGGCATCCATGTCGGTGGAGTCAGGTCGCTCTGATTCAAACAACAATATGATAAATAAGAGACTTTTGGAGAAGTACGTATCTCAGTTTCCTGCTGGCCGCTATGCCATTCGGGTGAAGAAGGACGCACTGAGCTCCCAACCTGCCACTACAGCTTCTGCCTCTACACAGGCCGCCTCCACATCCCAACAGCCTTCAGCCTCCTTGCAGGCTGCTGTCAATGTAGCACCCGCCTTCTCTCCACGATCATCCGTTGTGCCTGTATCCTCCCTACGCGGCCTCTTGTCAAGGAGAGACCAGTCTCCCCAGGCTATCGCCAAAAATGTAAAGAGCCTCTTCACAAAACCAAGGTTTCAGCCATGTAAGTATGCAACAATACAATTAATTTGTGTTATACTGAGTTTTACATGTTTTCATATTTTTAATGTACACCATATTGATCTCATTATTTTTTAGCTATTCCTGCCCTGCCACGCGCTGGATCCATTACGGCATCATCTGCAGTGACAGTAAAAACGGAACCAACTGACAGCGAGCTCATGCAGGCTGCCGCAGAAGTTGACCCCGACACATCGCGTAAGTGTTTTTATTTTATGCACACAGCCCCTCTCTCTCTCTCTCTCTCTCTCTCTCTCTCTCTCTCTCTGTCTCTGTCTCTGTCTCTGTCTGTCTCACTCCTCTTGCTGTAAAAAAGAAATGTATGTCGTTACATGAGGACATTACAATCATGATTACAAATTTGAATTTAGCATACTTGAATATAATCAAAATGAAGATAGTGTGGTTTATCATATATAATTATTATTTCCATAATAACTTTCATGGTCTGTCTGTTTCCTTGTCTTGTTTTGGTGTGTTCCCTGTGTTTCCTGTTTTACTTTGGTATCTCTGTCTTGTTTCCACCCATGTTTTGAGCTAATAAATTATCCTTTACCTGAACAGAGAGCAGAATTTGCCTCCCCGCTGGTTGGATCCCCGCCCTGCCAGAGGTTGACCAGCACTGGATCTCGAAGGCTCTGTTCCGGTGGTCACCCTCTGGTCAACCAGAGTTTGAACTTGACAAGGTGGACAGAATGTGGTGGTATCCACCTCAGCAGTCGCTGACATCCAGTGCCATCCCAGCAATGGAGCAGTTCTTTGGGCACCCTCTGTTCCTGTGGATGCCCAGGAAGCTGTGGCGTGTGCGACTGCTCTGTCCACATCAAGACTGTGGGAAGGCAGAGCTCACCTCTGCGGGACTCCATCAGAGGGTCAGGCTGGTGGTTGGTGTCAGCGGCTCTTACTACCTGGTAGCCGAATACCTTGCATGTAAGAGTTGCAAAAGGAAGGTCATCAGCTGGAGCCACAACATCGTCTCTCAGCTAGACATTGGTCACCGCCTGCATTTCCCATGTCTGCTGACATACAAGCTGGGGTGCGACATGCAGGTTGTGCGCTTGATGCGTCAGCGGGGACTGGGGAACAGCAGCAGCCAGCTCCAAAAACAGCTGGAGGAGCAGCATGCAGAGAGCTGGCTGGGGAAAACAATTCAGTTCCTCACTGCTTACAGAGGAGTTGCACGTGCAATATCCTCGGGGCTGATTTTGCCAGTGCCGCTAGGGGACTTGCCAGTTATGCCTGCAGTGCCAAAACATCGCTGGTTGATGCAGGTGTATGCCCAAGATGTCCTTGGCAGACTGGACGAAGTTAAGGCTTCCATCACCTCACTCTTTGGCCAGGTCCTGAAGATGGACTCTACAAAGAAAATTGTAAGGAAGCTAGCTGGTCAGGCACGGTCTACAGCTTCTTGGGCCACCAACGTTGGAAATGAGCATGGACATGTCATCATGTCTGTTCTCACAGCAAGTGAGGGCTGGGGCCTGATGAAGATGGCAGAGGGTCTTGTGAGGCGTTACAAGGATGCTGGTGTGCCACCTCCAGAGATCCTTTATGTGGACCGGGACTGCTGTGGGAACTCTCACCTTTTAAAAATCTTTGGTGCATGGCCAGGCATGAAGATCCGGTTGGACATCTGGCACTTCATGAGGAGATTTGCCACCGGTTGCACCACAGATTCCCATGCCCTCTACACCAGCTTCATGGCCCAACTCTCCCGCTGCATCTTTGCGTGGGATCAGAGCGACCTGCAGCGACTCAAAGCTGCCAAGCGGGCAGAGCTGGAAGCAAGCCACCTGCGTCCCACAGTGGAAGATGTCGCACGCCATATCTCCAAGGCTGAGACTATGCTTCACTGCAGGAGAGCTGTCCGGGAAAGTGGGGAGATGGGTGACCTGCTGAAGGACTTGATAGAGGCATACTCTGGAGAGAAGGGTTGCAATACCCTTGGTGTGCCTCTGATCAACAGAGCAAGGATGGCAGAAATCTTGAAGGCCCAGCTAAAACACCTTCCCTGCCTCCAGGACCCTCCAGGTTTCCAGTTATACACCCAGACTGGGACACTGAAGAAGGCTGGTCATGTGCTTCCTACATTCCGATGTGCCAGAGGGTCCACCTCGTTGGAAAGTTTCCACTTGCACATGAATAGATTCATCCCAGGTGAATAGTTTACTCTGTTAGGTTACTTTCCATATTAATTGAAATGTAATAATAAGTACTGCATGCAAGGACTCACAATGCAAATATCACAATGCAAATATTCAATATTTTTCAGGAACCCTGGCAAGTGACACCTTTTTCCAGGCATATCTGGTTGATGGTCTATTCAGGTGGAATGAGGACAGGACCATAACAGCAGAGGGGACCGAGGGGCCTCGTTCATACAGTGGCCTCCTAAAGCATGCTGCCAACCAGTTGTCAGAGGAGGTGCTTGGGAGAAAACTGGTGGAGTACACGGCCCCACGGAAATACACTGGTGTGTATGTAGTAAATTGTTATTAAAAAAATTAATATTTGGCAGCTCAATCACTTATGACCGTTTTTTTTGGATTGTTGCAGGAGAGCTTATAGGTATAGAATACCTATACAACCAAAATAATGCAGTGATGGAGGACTACAAGTTGGCCTTGGTGACACTGGAGACAGAAGACATCACTGTTGCAGAGGGGGAGTCTTCTTTGGAGCCATGTGACATCGAGGATCCAACTGTCCCAACCCTGGAGACAATATGGCCTCCACAACAGCTCACCCCTCCAGCTGCCCGTCCAGCCACTGCTCTGCCAGCTGCCCGTCCAGCCACTGCTCTGCCAGCTGCCCGTCCAGCCACTGCTCTGCCAGCTGCCCGTCCAGCCACTGCTCTGCCAGCTGCCCGTCCAGCCACTGCTCTGCCAGCTGCCCGTCCAGCCACTACTCTGCCAGCTGCCCGTCCAGCCACTGCTCTGCCAGCTGCCCGTCCAGCCACTGCTCTGCCAGCTGCCCGTCCAGCCACTGCTCTGCCAGCTGCCCGTCCAGCCACTGCTCTGCCAGCTGCCCGTTCAGCCACTGCTCTGCCAGCTGCACTCTCTGCAGCTTTTACAGTTGCCCCTATGCATAGTGGTAAGTTTTTATTGAAATGTCAAAAGTAACAATTATTGTCATTAATATGAAACATTACAATAAGATGCTTATGATGTTCATTTCATCTGACTTCATCTTCACACATGTTCTCTTGATCTCTCTCAATTTTATTTTTTTCTAATTTAGCTCCCCAGCAAGACACACAGGACTTGGTAGACGATCAGCCTTCAACATCAGCTCTGGGCTCCACCAGTCATGATGTAGGTTTATGTTTTTGACAACATTGTAAACTTCATAAACTTAAAGTTCTATGTTTACTTACTTAAACATATGGATATAATATTTTACAATTTAAAATGCATATCTGATTTTAATCGCTCTGTTAATTCTAGGACTCGGTTGGACCTGAAAATGTTGAGGGCTTTCAAGCAGTCCAGGACTTGACTGTTTTTTTATTTAAATTAAAAGAACACAGTCTTGCCCTGTCAAGGGAGGAGGCTGAGGAAATAATTTCCCTGTGGAATTATTTGTCAGACTTTGACAAGTGTCGCACAGTGTACCCCCCACGTCACCAGGATACACTCGCACATGGCAGATTCAGGACGTCAAAAAAGGCTGTTGCGCCTGGTGTGGAGAGTACAAAGCGGTACGTATGTTTTTCTGAGCAAGCTTGACCATGCTGCATGCTATAACATCATGTCTTGTACTACACTAATGCAACCAATACCTTTGCAGATGCTTTGCAGGAGGGAGAAGCCCAGCACAGTGGCCAGACTGCAATCGGGTTTGTGAGGCACTCTTCGTCCAACTTTGTGAGGAGTACCGTGGATCGAGGCGGATTGATGGGGTCCGCCACGAGCGCTGGAGTCTGGTCATGAAAGCATACCTCCACATCCGTCAGGTTGTTTTAAACAACGCCACGGTGATGGAGAAGACCTCACTTCAGCTCCCGGTCGTGAACACGGCAACACTCTCGAGTTGGTGAGTTAACAAAGTATTAACATAGTAGCTGTGTTTTCTGTGTAGGTATATCTTGCTTTGGTATACAAAAAACACTTTTATATTTGTAGGTACTGCAAACGGGAAAGAGGACAGGAGAAGAGGATTCTCGAGCAAGGGATCTGTCCGCCTCAGACAAAAACTGTGAGCCCCGAGAGCCTGCCTCCTGCAGTTCAGAGGAAAGGCAAACCGTGTATGCCTCAAAGCATCGCGGCATATTCCCACGTGTTTGTTCTGCCACCTAACACTGCAGGGACGGCAACACTGCAGGGACGGAAGATCAGAAGAGTGAACCCTCCTTCTGATCTTCTGAGGCCACCATTCCTCGCAGCCCTCGAGCCTCAAATCCAGCCCCCCACACCTGTGTTTCCCACACCTCCATTCATCCCACCTCTCCTGCCTCAACCCCTCTGGTCTGTGCCTCAACCTCACCTGCCTGCCTTACAGCCTGCAGGAGCATCTGTGGTACATGTGCCATACTTACCCTATACCACCACCCACCATCGAAAGAAAAAAAGAGAGGAGGAGGAGAAGACTGGTTTTAAGAAGAGGAAATACTCAAGGAGTAGTGCCACCATTTTCTGCCGTCAGTGTCAGAGGGAGCGGGACCCTGCCACTCACAATCAGTACTTTGGGAACTGGTACTGCCACGCCACAGCAACCATGACCCTGGCTGAGTGGAGGGCTGCACTTGAAGCCAAGGGTTATGGGAGGAAGAAGGGAGCTCCACCTTAAATTGGCAGTGTATCGGGCACAAAAAGTTTTTAATGTTTTTTAATGTTGTTTTTAAGTTTTAATTTAAGTTTTTAGTTGTGACTTTTTGTGCAATAACGTTTTACTGTGAGTGTGACACAATCTTAATTTAATTTCCCTCTTAATGCTTTAATAAAACACAATATGACAAAATACAAATGTTGTTTATTCAAATACAATATACCACTGGAGAGCTTGAAGTTACAAAAAATCAAATCAAGTTATATACCCTTTATCATAATGCCAGCCTACTTAATCACAATGGTTAGCTTATACATTTTACATGACTTCCTATTAATTGTCAATGCTTTTGATTTAGTTTAATTTAAATGCAGAGCGCAAAATGCGTTCATATGACCATGCATAACAAACAAAGCACAACAGACAGTATTAATTATTATTGCTTGGACAGCATTTATAATGAACCTGATCACTTAGACACTGTTTTACAGTGATATTAACATCTCTATAATCACTGTTAACATGGCCTCTTAATGCTTTAATAAAACGGGCACTAAACACACCGGTGTAGGAGATCGTAATGAAATTAAGACGGAGACTTGATTGCCGGTGAAAATACCACGAGAATGATTTATTTCCCCAAACACAGAACCACGCACAGCCAGAGGTGCGTTCCTTAAGTCATGCGTCGCACCACCCAGGTGGGTCTCACGCCCCCTTCCCTTAAAGGGGGCACGCACCATCCATCATACACATAGTGAATTACGATACCGCTACACCGGCATGGTTTAGTTTCATTGGTGAACACAGCGACGACCGGCAAAGATATATATTTGATACAACATTATTATTCGTTTGCATAAGGATCTGGACATGTTTCTGACAATATGAATGTACAGTAGTCATGTTATGATCATAACAAATTAGGATCTACCAGGATTCGATACGATGAAAATCAGCATGTTTTTTGGTATATGATGGTACTTTACCTAGACAAACACGCAGCTTTCTTGGCGCAGTAGGCAGCGCGTCAGTCTCATAATTTGAAGGTCGTGAGTTCGAGCCTCACACGGGGCATAGTGTTTTAGAAACTAACGAGTATCATGCATTGTAAAAATGTTTGTAAAAAAATCGGATACCAGTGCCCGGTTGAAAGAAACTTCATTTCCAGGCTGTCTTAATATACTGAAGGTAAGACTTGTGAGAATCTTGTGGCTTCTGAGAAGAAATGACTTGACAGCCATAAAACATGGTATTCTTAATTGAGTACAACAGTAGTTGGATTTATCATATCGATTTAACAAAATATGTGTTACGTGGATTTTTATTATACTTAATATCAATCTTTGCACAAAAATTGCTCTAAGCCTGAGTCTTGCTGTTCGCTGGTTCCCTCGTTGGTGCAGTAGGCAGCACTTCATTCTCATATTCTAAAGGTCGTAAATTCGAGCCTCACACGGGGCACAGAGTTTTAGAAACTATCCAGTATCATGCATTGTGCCAATGTTTGTAAAAGAAATCGGGTATCAGTGCCATGTGTAAAGATTCTTGATTTCCAGGTTATCTTAATATTCTGAAGGTATTACTCATGAGAATCTTGTGGCTTCTGAGAAGAAATGACTTGACAGCCATAACACATGGCATTCTTCATTGAGTTCAACAGTAGTTAAATTTTTCATATTGATTTATCATAATATGTGTAACATGGATTTTTATTATACTTGATATCAATCTTAGCACAAAAAATGCTGTAAGCCTGACTCTTGCTGTTCAATGGTTCCCTTGTTGGTGCAGTAGGCAGCACTTCATTCTCATGATCTGAAGGTCGTGAGTTCGAGCCTCACTTGGGGCACAGAATTTAAGAAACTAAATTGTATCATGCATTGTAAAAATGTTTGTAAAAAAAATCGGATACCAGTGCCCGGTTTAAAGATTCTTGATTTCCAGGCTATCTTAATATTCCGAAGCTATTAATTATGAGAATCTTGTTGCTTCTGGGAAGAAATGACTTGAAAGCCATAAAACATGGCATTCCTAATTGTGTACAACAGTAGTTCAATTTGTCATATTGATTTGACATTATATGTGTAACATGGATTTCTATTATACATTAAATCGATCTAAGCGCAAAAATTGGTATGAGCCTGAATTGGCATGTTATGGCTGCCTCGTTGGCGCAGTAGGCAGCGCGTCAGTCTCATAATCTGAAGGTCGTGAGTTCGAGCCTCACACGGGGCATAGTATTTTAGAAACTAACGAGTATCATGCATTGTAAAAAAATCGGATACCAGTGCCCGGTTGAAAGAAACTTCATTTCCAGGCTGTCTTAATATACTGAAGGTAAGACTTGTGAGAATCTTGTGGCTTCTGAGAAGAAATGACTTGACAGCAATAAAACATGGTATTCTTAATTGAGTACAACAGTAGTTGGATTTATCATATCGATTTAACAAAATATGTGTTACGTGGATTTTTATTATACTTAATATCAATCTTTGCACAAAAATTGCTCTAAGCCTGAGTCTTGCTGTTCGCTGGTTCCCTCGTTGGTGCAGTAGGCAGCACTTCATTCTCATATTCTGAAGGTCGTAAATTCGAGCCTCACACGGGGCACAGAGTTTTAGAAACTATCCAGTATCATGCATTGTGCCAATGTTTGTAAACGAAATCGGGTATCAGTGCCATGTGTAAAGATTCTTGATTTCCAGGTTATCTTAATATTCTGAAGGTATTACTCATGAGAATCTTGTGGCTTCTGAGAAGAAATGACTTGACAGCCATAACACATGGCATTCTTCATTGAGTTCAACAGTAGTTAAATTTTTCATATTGATTTATCATAATATGTGTAACATGGATTTTTATTATACTTGATATCAATCTTAGCACAAAAAATGCTGTAAGCCTGACTCTTGCTGTTCAATGGTTCCCTTGTTGGTGCAGTAGGCAGCACTTCATTCTCATGATCTGAAGGTCGTGAGTTCGAGCCTCACTTGGGGCGCAGAGTTTAAGAAACTAAATTGTATCATGCATTGTAAAAATGTTTGTAAAAAAAATCGGATACCAGTGCCCGGTTTAAAGATTCTTGATTTCCAGGCTATCTTAATATTCCGAAGCTATTACTTATGAGAATCTTGTTGCTTCTGGGAAGAAATGACTTGACAGCCATAAAACATGGCATTCCTAATTGTGTACAACAGTAGTTCAATTTGTCATATTGATTTGACATTATATGTGTAACATGGATTTCTATTATACATTAAATCGATCTAAGCGCAAAAATTGGTATGAGCCTGAATTGGCATGTTATGGCTGCCTCGTTGGCGCAGTAGGCAGCGCGTCAGTCTCATAATCTGAAGGTCGTGAGTTCGAGCCTCACACGGGGCATAGTATTTTAGAAACTAACGAGTATCATGCATTGTAAAAAAATCGGATACCAGTGCCCGGTTGAAAGAAACTTCATTTCCAGGCTGTCTTAATATACTGAAGGTAAGACTTGTGAGAATCTTGTGGCTTCTGAGAAGAAATGACTTGACAGCAATAAAACATGGTATTCTTAATTGAGTACAACAGTAGTTGGATTTATCATATCGATTTAACAAAATATGTGTTACGTGGATTTTTATTATACTTAATATCAATCTTTGCACAAAAATTGCTCTAAGCCTGAGTCTTGCTGTTCGCTGGTTCCCTCGTTGGTGCAGTAGGCAGCACTTCATTCTCATATTCTGAAGGTCGTAAATTCGAGCCTCACACGGGGCACAGAGTTTTAGAAACTATCCAGTATCATGCATTGTGCCAATGTTTGTAAACGAAATCGGGTATCAGTGCCATGTGTAAAGATTCTTGATTTCCAGGTTATCTTAATATTCTGAAGGTATTACTCATGAGAATCTTGTGGCTTCTGAGAAGAAATGACTTGACAGCCATAACACATGGCATTCTTCATTGAGTTCAACAGTAGTTAAATTTTTCATATTGATTTATCATAATATGTGTAACATGGATTTTTATTATACTTGATATCAATCTTAGCACAAAAAATGCTGTAAGCCTGACTCTTGCTGTTCAATGGTTCCCTTGTTGGTGCAGTAGGCAGCACTTCATTCTCATGATCTGAAGGTCGTGAGTTCGAGCCTCACTTGGGGCGCAGAGTTTAAGAAACTAAATTGTATCATGCATTGTAAAAATGTTTGTAAAAAAAATCGGATACCAGTGCCCGGTTTAAAGATTCTTGATTTCCAGGCTATCTTAATATTCCGAAGCTATTACTTATGAGAATCTTGTTGCTTCTGGGAAGAAATGACTTGACAGCCATAAAACATGGCATTCCTAATTGTGTACAACAGTAGTTCAATTTGTCATATTGATTTGACATTATATGTGTAACATGGATTTCTATTATACATTAAATCGATCTAAGCGCAAAAATTGGTATGAGCCTGAATTGGCATGTTATGGCTGCCTCGTTGGCGCTACCTAAATCCGATCCGTCTGCTTTCTAGATTCAGGATCGTCCAACCAAATCATCGGAATTCCAATATCTTTTCACCAGAATGACCAATCACACGTTCCACTGTCCATTTCTCTCCATTTCTCTTCCATATCTTTTCACCAGAATGACCAATCACACGTTCCCCTGTCCATTTCTCTCCCTGCGCTAAGCCAATCACGGACAGGCTAGCGACGCTCCGAATGCGGAATGGATTTAAACTGTAGAACAACACACACGTTTTCAGCATTCCTGAAAACGACTATGTAAGGTACGGTTTTGAATTACATTAAAACACATTTGACACATTTAACACATCCAATCGCGGAAATGATCCACCTTATAAATTCGGACAGGTCATGCTCTGGAAAAGGTAGCGGTATTAACGGTAGTAATTACGCTCTTCTGAAAACTAGTCTGCAATGTAACTGTTTGTAATTTACATTACAACAAATGCTTTACATTTAAGAACCAATAAATCGCGGAAATGATCGACGTTATAAATTCGTTCTACTGAATATTGGTATTACTTTATCCAAAAGTCTGACCGTGCGGATTGTCTTACCTTGTCCGGACATGTCACTAATTTTCCTTGTCATTTCACTGACTTTGGTTAATTTACTAGCATGTTAGCATCGGTTTAACTTTACTCACTTGGGTCAACTTCTTGTTAACTTATTGCATGTCAGCCTCAGTAGGAACTAGTAGTACGATTACGGTGAACGACCATTTTAATTCACCTGTACGGTAAACAACCATTTTAAATTACATGGGGATATCCTAGGGATTATTTTGTATGTATCATATGATTCATGAAGTGTAAAGGTAGGTAAAGGTAACTGTCCCATACCAAATATGATGAGTCCTAGTTTGTACACACACACACACACACACACACACACACACACACACACACACACACACACACACACACACACACACACACACACACACACACACACACACACACACACACACACACACACACACACACACACACACATATGTATATATATGTATAGCATATGTCTTTGACAATGTATGGTAACTTGGCCATTCTTCCCCTTGTCTTCAGATGTCTACTAAGAAGCATCGAGCCACGGGGTCCTGTTCCCTGTGCAGGGAACAGGCCATCTCCGAAACAGGCCAAGTGGCACAACCTCTACCAGAAGGTAAACTTTGCCCCAACAGTAAACCAAAACTCCAAAGTGAACCGATTGTGTCTAAGTAAATCATTCATTTCAATTAATTACAGATTGAGTAGTGTCCCACGATGCTGCGTGGGCAGACCTCTATCTTAAGGGTAGCGCAGACATGTACCTGTGGCTTTCACCCCCAGCAGGTAATATTGAGAGCCTGGTGAAATAAATGCATTTTGTAGGCTTACGACTTGTGATGTGGACAAAATCCCATTAGTATTAATGCGTGTTTAATGGTTTTATTGTTTCTGTCTGTCAGTCTGTGAGAAGCCCTGCAGCTACCTCTGCCTCCACCTCTGCTGCGCCTGCACGGAGCCCTGGGAGGCCTGCATTGACGCTGGCGATGGTGAATATTTCCATCACATTAAATACCATGTCATTCACCTGGTTAGCCATGATCAACTCATCTCAGATCTGTGTGTTTACATAACTTTCATGCGTATCACTGGTGTGTATAATGCCATTTTTAACACCATTTTATTAAGACTATTCTTGGTTGATTTTCAGTTTGAGAAAGCCCGGTTCGGTGGGACTTTGTCTGCTGCAGCCAAGCCGAATGTCAATCTGACTAGGAGTCCTGTTGAGGTAATTGATGTACCTATAGCTGTGCCTGATGCCTTAGAACACAGCCATACAGCCAACACTATCCTTGTTTTGTAATTGTACTTCATCGGCTCCGTTTCCCCCTCTTCCCAGCGTCCCTCCAGCCCTGCCACTGTCCCGTCTGGGAGAAGCACTCCATCCGCTACCCCACCTCGAGTGACGCCCCCTTCCAGTCCCAGCTTCTACAGGCCTGTCTCCCCTTTCTCTCTGCCTCCATCCAGCCCTGTCATGTCGGCGGTGAGGACCAGCTCTTCTCCTCTTGTTAGTGCAACTGTAATAACCTCTATACAGGTCTTACATACTGTAGCGTGTAGCGGATAGATGATTTATGATTTTTTTCATTTTCTTTATGTAGGTTGTATCAGATATGAGCCCTGCTCCTCCTGGTCCCCTCCCTGCTCCTCCTGGTCCCCTCCCTGCTCCTCCTGGTCCCCTCCCTGCTCCTCCTGGTCCCCTCCCTGCTCCTCCAGGTCTCCTCCCTGCTCCTCCTGGTCCCCTCCCTGCTCCTCCTGGTCTCCTCCCTGCTCCTCCTGGTCTCCTCCCTGCTCCTCCTGGTCCCCTCCCTGCTCCTCCTGGTCTCCTCCCTGCTCCTCCTGGTCCCCTCCCTGCTCCTCCTGGTCTCCTCCCTGCTCCTCCTGGTCCCCTCCCTGCTCCTCCTCTTGCTGCTCCAGATCAGTTCTGGCTGCAGGTGGAAATGAGGAAGACCATTCCCCAGCAGGACCAGCGCTGGATTGCGTCCACGCTGTGGAGGAACCAGCGGCTGCGCCCGGACGTCCAGCTCTGGTATGAGCCACCGGTTCCTGCCCTCATCTACAACCAGGTCCCGTCACCAGACCGCTTTTTTATGCACCCTGCCCCTCCTCCGAGTCCCTGACCAAGGAGCAGTGGTTGGCGGAGGGGAGGAAATAAGATCACCAGTGTTGTATACTATCTATGTTATATGTTAAAATAAACATGTTTATATATTAACAAATGTTTTAAGAATTATTTGCTGGTCATCTTATTCGAATCATTAGCCAGATCCACTCCACAAGAGGAAGCACCATACTACTATTGCAATATAATATGCACACAAAATGATTTATAGTTGAAATACTTGTAGGTTGAAGATGGAGGCTAAATTGAGCCCACAGGTCACAATACAAATAATAACTAAACAAGTAGCTTGCTAAAGAGTGCACAGGTGTGCTGTGAATAGCTGTATGGCTACAACAATAGTGGAATAGAAAGTAACATAGTAATTAGAATATTCCCATTAAAATAAGTGCATATGTGTGTCAATGGAGGGCAAGGGTAATTATATTTGAGAGATCTTGAGTACATCCATGAATGAACCAAACATTTTTTTTGTCACTGGTGGGACTTGAACCGCCGACCTTCTGTTCCAAGGCTGAAGAATTGCAAACAAAACTCCACATTCTCAGGTTTTTATTTGTTTTTTATGTCATGAAATGTTTTTTTTGTAATTTATGTCCTAAATTTCTCTCATTCCCTTCCCTTTCCCCTTTTTCTCTCTTTTTCTCCCTTTTTCCTCTCTTTTTCCTCTCTTTTTCCTTCCTTTTCTTCTCCCCCCCTTCTCCCCCCTTTCCTTCCTTCTTCCCCCCCCTTAAAAGACTATTGTTCCCCAGCTTTGGCGCAGTAGGCAGCGCGTCAGTCTCATAATCTGAAGGTCGTGAGTTCGAGCCTCACACGGGGCATAGTGTTTTAGAAACTAACGAGTATCATGCATTGTAAAAAAATCGGATACCAGTGCCCGGTTGAAAGAAACTTCATTTCCAGGCTGTCTTAATATACTGAAGGTAAGACTTGTGAGAATCTTGTGGCTTCTGAGAAGAAATGACTTGACAGCCATAAAACATGGTATTCTTAATTGAGTACAACAGTAGTTGGATTTATCATATTGATTTAACAAAATATGTGTTACGTGGATTTTTATTATACTTAATATCAATCTTTGCACAAAAATTGCTCTAAGCCTGAGTCTTGCTGTTCGCTGGTTCCCTCGTTGGTGCAGTAGGCAGCACTTCGTTCTCATATTCTGAAGGTCGTAAATTCGAGCCTCACACGGGGCACAGAGTTTTAGAAACTATCAAGTATCATGCATTGTGCCAATGTTTGTAAAAGAAATCGGGTATCAGTGCCATGTGTAAAGATTCTTGATTTCCAGGTTATCTTAATATTCTGAAGGTATTACTCATGAGAATCTTGTGGCTTCTGAGAAGAAATGACTTGACAGCCATAACACATGGCATTCTTCATTGAGTTCAACAGTAGTTAAATTTTTCATATTGATTCATCATAATATGTGTAACATGGATTTTTATTATACTTGATATCAATCTTAGCACAAAAAATGCTGTAAGCCTGATTCTTGCTGTTCAATGGTTCCCTTGTTGGTGCAGTAGGCAGCACTTCATTCTCATGATCTGCAGGTCGTGAGTTCGAGCCTCACTTGGGGCACAGAGTTTAAGAAACTAAATTGTATCATGCATTGTAAAAATATTTGTAAAAAAAATCGGATACCAGTGCCCGGTTTAAAGATTCTTGATTTCCAGGCTATCTTAATATTCCGAAGCTATTACTTATGAGAATCTTGTTGCTTCTGGGAAGAAATGACTTGACAGCCACAAAACATGGCATTCCTAATTGTGTACAACAGTAGTTCAATTTGTCATATTGATTTAACATTATACGTGTAACATGGATTTCTATTATACATTAAATCGATCTAAGCGCAAAAATTGGTATGAGCCTGAATAGTTATGTTATTGCTGCCTCGTTGGCGCAGTAGGCAGCGCGTCAGTCTCATAATCTGAAGGTCGTGAGTTCGAGCCTCACACGGGGCATAGTGTTTTAGAAACTAACGAGTATCATGCATTGTAAAAATGTTTGTAAAAAAATCGGATACCAGTGCCCGGTTGAAAGAAACTTCATTTCCAGGCTGTCTTAATATACTGAAGGTAAGACTTGTGAGAATCTTGTGGCTTCTGAGAAGAAATGACTTGACAGCCATAAAACATGGTATTCTTAATTGAGTACAACAGTAGTTGGATTTATCATATCGATTTAACAAAATATGTGTTACGTGGATTTTTATTATACTTAATATCAATCTTTGCACAAAAATTGCTCTAAGCCTGAGTCTTGCTGTTCGCTGGTTCCCTCGTTGGTGCAGTAGGCAGCACTTCATTCTCATATTCTGAAGGTCGTAAATTCGAGCCTCACACGGGGCACAGAGTTTTAGAAACTATCAAGTATCATGCATTGTGCCAATGTTTGTAAAAGAAATCGGGTATCAGTGCCATGTGTAAAGATTCTTGATTTCCAGGTTATCTTAATATTCTGAAGGTATTACTCATGAGAATCTTGTGGCTTCTGAGAAGAAATGACTTGACAGCCATAACACATGGCATTCTTCATTGAGTTCAACAGTAGTTAAATTTTTCATATTGATTTATCATAATATGTGTAACATGGATTTTTATTATACTTGATATCAATCTTAGCACAAAAAATGCTGTAAGCCTGATTCTTGCTGTTCAATGGTTCCCTTGTTGGTGCAGTAGGCAGCACTTCATTCTCATGATCTGAAGGTCGTGAGTTCGAGCCTCACTTGGGGCACAGAGTTTAAGAAACTAAATTGTATCATGCATTGTAAAAATGTTTGTAAAAAAAATCGGATACCAGTGCCCGGTTTAAAGATTCTTGATTTCCAGGCTATCTTAATATTCCGAAGCTATTACTTATGAGAATCTTGTTGCTTCTGGGAAGAAATGACTTGACAGCCACAAAACATGGCATTCCTAATTGTGTACAACAGTAGTTCAATTTGTCATATTGATTTAACATTATATGTGTAACATGGATTTCTATTATACATCAAATCGATCTAAGCGCAAAAATTGGTATGAGCCTGAATAGTTGTGTTATTGCTGCCTCGTTGGCGCAGTAGGCAGCGCGTCAGTCTCATAATCTGAAGGTCGTGAGTTCGAGCCTCACACGGGGCATAGTGTTTTAGAAACTAACGAGTATCATGCATTGTAAAAATGTTTGTAAAAAAATCGGATACCAGTGCCCGGTTGAAAGAAACTTCATTTCCAGGCTGTCTTAATATACTGAAGGTAAGACTTGTGAGAATCTTGTGGCTTCTGAGAAGAAATGACTTGACAGCCATAAAACATGGTATTCTTAATTGAGTACAACAGTAGTTGGATTTATCATATTGATTTAACAAAATATGTGTTACGTGGATTTTTATTATACTTAATATCAATCTTTGCACAAAAATTGCTCTAAGCCTGAGTCTTGCTGTTCGCTGGTTCCCTCGTTGGTGCAGTAGGCAGCACTTCGTTCTCATATTCTGAAGGTCGTAAATTCGAGCCTCACACGGGGCACAGAGTTTTAGAAACTATCAAGTATCATGCATTGTGCCAATGTTTGTAAAAGAAATCGGGTATCAGTGCCATGTGTAAAGATTCTTGATTTCCAGGTTATCTTAATATTCTGAAGGTATTACTCATGAGAATCTTGTGGCTTCTGAGAAGAAATGACTTGACAGCCATAACACATGGCATTCTTCATTGAGTTCAACAGTAGTTAAATTTTTCATATTGATTTATCATAATATGTGTAACATGGATTTTTATTATACTTGATATCAATCTTAGCACAAAAAATGCTGTAAGCCTGATTCTTGCTGTTCAATGGTTCCCTTGTTGGTGCAGTAGGCAGCACTTCATTCTCATGATCTGAAGGTCGTGAGTTCGAGCCTCACTTGGGGCACAGAGTTTAAGAAACTAAATTGTATCATGCATTGTAATAATGTTTGTAAAAAAAATCGGATACCAGTGCCCGGTTTAAAGATTCTTGATTTCCAGGCTATCTTAATATTCCGAAGCTATTACTTATGAGAATCTTGTTGCTTCTGGGAAGAAATGACTTGACAGCCACAAAACATGGCATTCCTAATTGTGTACAACAGTAGTTCAATTTGTCATATTGATTTAACATTATATGTGTAACATGGATTTCTATTATACATTAAATTGATCTAAGCGCAAAAATTGGTATGAGCCTGAATAGTTATGTTATTGCTGCCTCGTTGGCGCAGTAGGCAGCGCGTCAGTCTCATAATCTGAAGGTCGTGAGTTCGAGCCTCACACGGGGCATAGTATTTTAGAAACTAACGAGTATCATGCATTGTAAAAATGTTTGTAAAAAAATCGGATACCAGTGCCCGGTTGAAAGAAACTTCATTTCCAGGCTGTCTTAATATACTGAAGGTAAGACTTGTGAGAATCTTGTGGCTTCTGAGAAGAAATGACTTGACAGCCATAAAACATGGTATTCTTAATTGAGTACAACAGTAGTTGGATTTATCATATTGATTTAACAAAATATGTGTTACGTGGATTTTTATTATACTTAATATCAATCTTTGCACAAAAATTGCTCTAAGCCTGAGTCTTGCTGTTCGCTGGTTCCCTCGTTGGTGCAGTAGGCAGCACTTCATTCTCATATTCTGAAGGTCGTAAATTCGAGCCTCACACGGGGCACAGAGTTTTAGAAACTATCCAGTATCATGCATTGTGCCAATGTTTGTAAAAGAAATCGGGTATCAGTGCCATGTGTAAAGATTCTTGATTTCCAGGTTATCTTAATATTCTGAAGGTATTACTCATGAGAATCTTGTGGCTTCTGAGAAGAAATGACTTGACAGCCATAACACATGGCATTCTTCATTGAGTTCAACAGTAGTTAAATTTTTCATATTGATTTAACATTATATGTGTAACATGGATTTCTATTATACATTAAATCGATCTAAGCGCAAAAATTGGTATGAGCCTGAATAGTTATGTTATTGCTGCCTCGTTGGCGCTGTAGGCAGCGCGTCAGTCTCATAATCTGAAGGTCGTGAGTTCGAGCCTCACACGGGGCATAGTATTTTAGAAACTAACGAGTATCATGCATTGTAAAAATGTTTGTAAAAAAATCGGATACCAGTGCCCGGTTGAAAGAAACTTCATTTCCAGGCTGTCTTAATATACTGAAGGTAAGACTTGTGAGAATCTTGTGGCTTCTGAGAAGAAATGACTTGACAGCCATAAAACATGGTATTCTTAATTGAGTACAACAGTAGTTGGATTTATCATATTGATTTAACAAAATATGTGTTACGTGGATTTTTATTATACTTAATATCAATCTTTGCACAAAAATTGCTCTAAGCCTGAGTCTTGCTGTTCGCTGGTTCCCTCGTTGGTGCAGTAGGCAGCACTTCATTCTCATATTCTGAAGGTCGTAAATTCGAGCCTCACACGGGGCACAGAGTTTTAGAAACTATCCAGTATCATGCATTGTGCCAATGTTTGTAAAAGAAATCGGGTATCAGTGCCATGTGTAAAGATTCTTGATTTCCAGGTTATCTTAATATTCTGAAGGTATTACTCATGAGAATCTTGTGGCTTCTGAGAAGAAATGACTTGACAGCCATAACACATGGCATTCTTCATTGAGTTCAACAGTAGTTAAATTTTTCATATTGATTTAACATTATATGTGTAACATGGATTTCTATTATACATTAAATCGATCTAAGCGCAAAAATTGGTATGAGCCTGAATAGTTATGTTATTGCTGCCTCGTTGGCGCTGTAGGCAGCGCGTCAGTCTCATAATCTGAAGGTCGTGAGTTCGAGCCTCACACGGGGCATAGTATTTTAGAAACTAACGAGTATCATGCATTGTAAAAATGTTTGTAAAAAAATCGGATACCAGTGCCCGGTTGAAAGAAACTTCATTTCCAGGCTGTCTTAATATACTGAAGGTAAGACTTGTGAGAATCTTGTGGCTTCTGAGAAGAAATGACTTGACAGCCATAAAACATGGTATTCTTAATTGAGTACAACAGTAGTTGGATTTATCATATTGATTTAACAAAATATGTGTTACGTGGAATTTTATTATACTTAATATCAATCTTTGCACAAAAATTGCTCTAAGCCTGAGTCTTGCTGTTCGCTGGTTCCCTCGTTGGTGCAGTAGGCAGCACTTCATTCTCATATTCTGAAGGTCGTAAATTCGAGCCTCACACGGGGCACAGAGTTTTAGAAACTATCCAGTATCATGCATTGTGCCAATGTTTGTAAAAGAAATCGGGTATCAGTGCCATGTGTAAAGATTCTTGATTTCCAGGTTATCTTAATATTCTGAAGGTATTACTCATGAGAATCTTGTGGCTTCTGAGAAGAAATGACTTGACAGCCATAACACATGGCATTCTTCATTGAGTTCAACAGTAGTTAAATTTTTCATATTGATTTATCATAATATGTGTAACATGGATTTTTATTATACTTGATATCAATCTTAGCACAAAAAATGCTGTAAGCCTGATTCTTGCTGTTCAATGGTTCCCTTGTTGGTGCAGTAGGCAGCACTTCATTCTCATGATCTGAAGGTCGTGAGTTCGAGCCTCACTTGGGGCACAGAGTTTAAGAAACTAAATTGTATCATGCATTGTAAAAATGTTTGTAAAAAAAATCGGATACCAGTGCCCGGTTTAAAGATTCTTGATTTCCAGGCTATCTTAATATTCCGAAGCTATTACTTATGAGAATCTTGTTGCTTCTGGGAAGAAATGACTTGACAGCCACAAAACATGGCATTCCTAATTGTGTACAACAGTAGTTCAATTTGTCATATTGATTTAACATTATATGTGTAACATGGATTTCTATTATACATTAAATCGATCTAAGCGCAAAAATTGGTATGAGCCTGAATAGTTATGTTATTGCTGCCTCGTTGGCGCAGTAGGCAGCGCGTCAGTCTCATAATCTGAAGGTCGTGAGTTCGAGCCTCACACGGGGCATAGTATTTTAGAAACTAACGAGTATCATGCATTGTAAAAATGTTTGTAAAAAAATCGGATACCAGTGCCCGGTTGAAAGAAACTTCATTTCCAGGCTGTCTTAATATACTGAAGGTAAGACTTGTGAGAATCTTGTGGCTTCTGAGAAGAAATGACTTGACAGCCATAAAACATGGTATTCTTAATTGAGTACAACAGTAGTTGGATTTATCATATTGATTTAACAAAATATGTGTTACGTGGATTTTTATTATACTTAATATCAATCTTTGCACAAAAATTGCTCTAAGCCTGAGTCTTGCTGTTCGCTGGTTCCCTCGTTGGTGCAGTAGGCAGCACTTCATTCTCATATTCTGAAGGTCGTAAATTCGAGCCTCACACGGGGCACAGAGTTTTAGAAACTATCCAGTATCATGCATTGTGCCAATGTTTGTAAAAGAAATCGGGTATCAGTGCCATGTGTAAAGATTCTTGATTTCCAGGTTATCTTAATATTCTGAAGGTATTACTCATGAGAATCTTGTGGCTTCTGAGAAGAAATGACTTGACAGCCATAACACATGGCATTCTTCATTGAGTTCAACAGTAGTTAAATTTTTCATATTGATTTAACATTATATGTGTAACATGGATTTCTATTATACATTAAATCGATCTAAGCGCAAAAATTGGTATGAGCCTGAATAGTTATGTTATTGCTGCCTCGTTGGCGCAGTAGGCAGCGCGTCAGTCTCATAATCTGAAGGTCGTGAGTTCGAGCCTCACACGGGGCATAGTATTTTAGAAACTAACGAGTATCATGCATTGTAAAAATGTTTGTAAAAAAATCGGATACCAGTGCCCGGTTGAAAGAAACTTCATTTCCAGGCTGTCTTAATATACTGAAGGTAAGACTTGTGAGAATCTTGTGGCTTCTGAGAAGAAATGACTTGACAGCCATAAAACATGGTATTCTTAATTGAGTACAACAGTAGTTGGATTTATCATATTGATTTAACAAAATATGTGTTACGTGGATTTTTATTATACTTAATATCAATCTTTGCACAAAAATTGCTCTAAGCCTGAGTCTTGCTGTTCGCTGGTTCCCTCGTTGGTGCAGTAGGCAGCACTTCATTCTCATATTCTGAAGGTCGTAAATTCGAGCCTCACACGGGGCACAGAGTTTTAGAAACTATCCAGTATCATGCATTGTGCCAATGTTTGTAAAAGAAATCGGGTATCAGTGCCATGTGTAAAGATTCTTGATTTCCAGGTTATCTTAATATTCTGAAGGTATTACTCATGAGAATCTTGTGGCTTCTGAGAAGAAATGACTTGACAGCCATAACACATGGCATTCTTCATTGAGTTCAACAGTAGTTAAATTTTTCATATTGATTTATCATAATATGTGTTACATGGATTTTTATTATACTTGATATCAATCTTAGCACAAAAAATGCTGTAAGCCTGACTCTTGCTGTTCAATGGTTCCCTTGTTGGTGCAGTAGGCAGCACTTCATTCTCATGATCTGAAGGTCGTGAGTTCGAGCCTCACTTGGGGCGCAGAGTTTAAGAAACTAAATTGTATCATGCATTGTAAAAATGTTTGTAAAAAAAATCGGATACCAGTGCCCGGTTTAAAGATTCTTGATTTCCAGGCTATCTTAATATTCCGAAGCTATTACTTATGAGAATCTTGTTGCTTCTGGGAAGAAATGACTTGACAGCCACAAAACATGGCATTCCTAATTGTGTACAACAGTAGTTCAATTTGTCATATTGATTTAACATTATATGTGTAACATGGATTTCTATTATACATTAAATTGATCTAAGCGCAAAAATTGGTATGAGCCTGAATAGTTATGTTATTGCTGCCTCGTTGGCGCAGTAGGCAGCGCGTCAGTCTCATAATCTGAAGGTCGTGAGTTCGAGCCTCACACGGGGCATAGTATTTTAGAAACTAACGAGTATCATGCATTGTAAAAATGTTTGTAAAAAAATCGGATACCAGTGCCCGGTTGAAAGAAACTTCATTTCCAGGCTGTCTTAATATACTGAAGGTAAGACTTGTGAGAATCTTGTGGCTTCTGAGAAGAAATGACTTGACAGCCATAAAACATGGTATTCTTAATTGAGTACAACAGTAGTTGGATTTATCATATTGATTTAACAAAATATGTGTTACGTGGATTTTTATTATACTTAATATCAATCTTTGCACAAAAATTGCTCTAAGCCTGAGTCTTGCTGTTCGCTGGTTCCCTCGTTGGTGCAGTAGGCAGCACTTCATTCTCATATTCTGAAGGTCGTAAATTCGAGCCTCACACGGGGCACAGAGTTTTAGAAACTATCCAGTATCATGCATTGTGCCAATGTTTGTAAAAGAAATCGGGTATCAGTGCCATGTGTAAAGATTCTTGATTTCCAGGTTATCTTAATATTCTGAAGGTATTACTCATGAGAATCTTGTGGCTTCTGAGAAGAAATGACTTGACAGCCATAACACATGGCATTCTTCATTGAGTTCAACAGTAGTTAAATTTTTCATATTGATTTAACATTATATGTGTAACATGGATTTCTATTATACATTAAATCGATCTAAGCGCAAAAATTGGTATGAGCCTGAATAGTTATGTTATTGCTGCCTCGTTGGCGCAGTAGGCAGCGCGTCAGTCTCATAATCTGAAGGTCGTGAGTTCGAGCCTCACACGGGGCATAGTATTTTAGAAACTAACGAGTATCATGCATTGTAAAAATGTTTGTAAAAAAATCGGATACCAGTGCCCGGTTGAAAGAAACTTCATTTCCAGGCTGTCTTAATATACTGAAGGTAAGACTTGTGAGAATCTTGTGGCTTCTGAGAAGAAATGACTTGACAGCCATAAAACATGGTATTCTTAATTGAGTACAACAGTAGTTGGATTTATCATATTGATTTAACAAAATATGTGTTACGTGGATTTTTATTATACTTAATATCAATCTTTGCACAAAAATTGCTCTAAGCCTGAGTCTTGCTGTTCGCTGGTTCCCTCGTTGGTGCAGTAGGCAGCACTTCATTCTCATATTCTGAAGGTCGTAAATTCGAGCCTCACACGGGGCACAGAGTTTTAGAAACTATCCAGTATCATGCATTGTGCCAATGTTTGTAAAAGAAATCGGGTATCAGTGCCATGTGTAAAGATTCTTGATTTCCAGGTTATCTTAATATTCTGAAGGTATTACTCATGAGAATCTTGTGGCTTCTGAGAAGAAATGACTTGACAGCCATAACACATGGCATTCTTCATTGAGTTCAACAGTAGTTAAATTTTTCATATTGATTTATCATAATATGTGTAACATGGATTTTTATTATACTTGATATCAATCTTAGCACAAAAAATGCTGTAAGCCTGATTCTTGCTGTTCAATGGTTCCCTTGTTGGTGCAGTAGGCAGCACTTCATTCTCATGATCTGAAGGTCGTGAGTTCGAGCCTCACTTGGGGCACAGAGTTTAAGAAACTAAATTGTATCATGCATTGTAAAAATGTTTGTAAAAAAAATCGGATACCAGTGCCCGGTTTAAAGATTCTTGATTTCCAGGCTATCTTAATATTCCGAAGCTATTACTTATGAGAATCTTGTTGCTTCTGGGAAGAAATGACTTGACAGCCACAAAACATGGCATTCCTAATTGTGTACAACAGTAGTTCAATTTGTCATATTGATTTAACATTATATGTGTAACATGGATTTCTATTATACATTAAATCGATCTAAGCGCAAAAATTGGTATGAGCCTGAATAGTTATGTTATTGCTGCCTCGTTGGCGCAGTAGGCAGCGCGTCAGTCTCATAATCTGAAGGTCGTGAGTTCGAGCCTCACACGGGGCATAGTATTTTAGAAACTAACGAGTATCATGCATTGTAAAAATGTTTGTAAAAAAATCGGATACCAGTGCCCGGTTGAAAGAAACTTCATTTCCAGGCTGTCTTAATATACTGAAGGTAAGACTTGTGAGAATCTTGTGGCTTCTGAGAAGAAATGACTTGACAGCCATAAAACATGGTATTCTTAATTGAGTACAACAGTAGTTGGATTTATCATATTGATTTAACAAAATATGTGTTACGTGGATTTTTATTATACTTAATATCAATCTTTGCACAAAAATTGCTCTAAGCCTGAGTCTTGCTGTTCGCTGGTTCCCTCGTTGGTGCAGTAGGCAGCACTTCATTCTCATATTCTGAAGGTCGTAAATTCGAGCCTCACACGGGGCACAGAGTTTTAGAAACTATCCAGTATCATGCATTGTGCCAATGTTTGTAAAAGAAATCGGGTATCAGTGCCATGTGTAAAGATTCTTGATTTCCAGGTTATCTTAATATTCTGAAGGTATTACTCATGAGAATCTTGTGGCTTCTGAGAAGAAATGACTTGACAGCCATAACACATGGCATTCTTCATTGAGTTCAACAGTAGTTAAATTTTTCATATTGATTTAACATTATATGTGTAACATGGATTTCTATTATACATTAAATCGATCTAAGCGCAAAAATTGGTATGAGCCTGAATAGTTATGTTATTGCTGCCTCGTTGGCGCAGTAGGCAGCGCGTCAGTCTCATAATCTGAAGGTCGTGAGTTCGAGCCTCACACGGGGCACAGTATTTTAGAAACTAACGAGTATCATGCATTGTAAAAATGTTTGTAAAAAAATCGGATACCAGTGCCCGGTTGAAAGAAACTTCATTTCCAGGCTGTCTTAATATACTGAAGGTAAGACTTGTGAGAATCTTGTGGCTTCTGAGAAGAAATGACTTGACAGCCATAAAACATGGTATTCTTAATTGAGTACAACAGTAGTTGGATTTATCATATTGATTTAACAAAATATGTGTTACGTGGATTTTTATTATACTTAATATCAATCTTTGCACAAAAATTGCTCTAAGCCTGAGTCTTGCTGTTCGCTGGTTCCCTCGTTGGTGCAGTAGGCAGCACTTCATTCTCATATTCTGAAGGTCGTAAATTCGAGCCTCACACGGGGCACAGAGTTTTAGAAACTATCCAGTATCATGCATTGTGCCAATGTTTGTAAAAGAAATCGGGTATCAGTGCCATGTGTAAAGATTCTTGATTTCCAGGTTATCTTAATATTCTGAAGGTATTACTCATGAGAATCTTGTGGCTTCTGAGAAGAAATGACTTGACAGCCATAACACATGGCATTCTTCATTGAGTTCAACAGTAGTTAAATTTTTCATATTGATTTATCATAATATGTGTTACATGGATTTTTATTATACTTGATATCAATCTTAGCACAAAAAATGCTGTAAGCCTGACTCTTGCTGTTCAATGGTTCCCTTGTTGGTGCAGTAGGCAGCACTTCATTCTCATGATCTGAAGGTCGTGAGTTCGAGCCTCACTTGGGGCGCAGAGTTTAAGAAACTAAATTGTATCATGCATTGTAAAAATGTTTGTAAAAAAAATCGGATACCAGTGCCCGGTTAAAAGATTCTTGATTTCCAGGCTATCTTAATATTCCGAAGCTATTACTTATGAGAATCTTGTTGCTTCTGGGAAGAAATGACTTGACAGCCACAAAACATGGCATTCCTAATTGTGTACAACAGTAGTTCAATTTGTCATATTGATTTAACATTATATGTGTAACATGGATTTCTATTATACATTAAATCGATCTAAGCGCAAAAATTGGTATGAGCCTGAATAGATATGTTATTGCTGCCTCGTTTGCGCAGTAGGTAGCGCGTCAGTCTCATAATCTGAAGGTCGTGAGTTCGAGCCTCACACGGGGCATAGTGTTTTAGAAACTAACGAGTATCATGCATTGTAAAAATGTTTGTAAAAAAATCGGATACCAGTGCCCGGTTGAAAGAAACTTCATTTCCAGGCTGTCTTAATATACTGAAGGTAAGACTTGTGAGAATCTTGTGGCTTCTGAGAAGAAATGACTTGACAGCCATAAAACATGGTATTCTTAATTGAGTACAACAGTAGTTGGATTTATCATATTGATTTAACAAAATATGTGTTACGTGGATTTTTATTATACTTAATATCAATCTTTGCACAAAAATTGCTCTAAGCCTGAGTCTTGCTGTTCGCTGGTTCCCTCGTTGGTGCAGTAGGCAGCACTTCATTCTCATATTCTGAAGGTCGTAAATTCGAGCCTCACACGGGGCACAGAGTTTTAGAAACTATCAAGTATCATGCATTGTGCCAATGTTTGTAAAAGAAATCGGGTATCAGTGCCATGTGTAAAGATTCTTGATTTCCAGGTTATCTTAATATTCTGAAGGTATTACTCATGAGAATCTTGTGGCTTCTGAGAAGAAATGACTTGACAGCCATAACACATGGCATTCTTCATTGAGTTCAACAGTAGTTAAATTTTTCATATTGATTTATCATAATATGTGTAACATGGATTTTTATTATACTTGATATCAATCTTAGCACAAAAAATGCTGTAAGCCTGATTCTTGCTGTTCAATGGTTCCCTTGTTGGTGCAGTAGGCAGCACTTCATTCTCATGATCTGAAGGTCGTGAGTTCGAGCCTCACTTGGGGCACAGAGTTTAAGAAACTAAATTGTATCATGCATTGTAAAAATGTTTGTAAAAAAAATCGGATACCAGTGCCCGGTTTAAAGATTCTTGATTTCCAGGCTATCTTAATATTCCGAAGCTATTACTTATGAGAATCTTGTTGCTTCTGGGAAGAAATGACTTGACAGCCACAAAACATGGCATTCCTAATTGTGTACAACAGTAGTTCAATTTGTCATATTGATTTAACATTATATGTGTAACATGGATTTCTATTATACATTAAATCGATCTAAGCGCAAAAATTGGTATGAGCCTGAATAGTTATGTTATTGCTGCCTCGTTGGCGCAGTAGGCAGCGCGTCAGTCTCATAATCTGAAGGTCGTGAGTTCGAGCCTCACACGGGGCATAGTATTTTAGAAACTAACGAGTATCATGCATTGTAAAAATGTTTGTAAAAAAATCGGATACCAGTGCCCGGTTGAAAGAAACTTCATTTCCAGGCTGTCTTAATATACTGAAGGTAAGACTTGTGAGAATCTTGTGGCTTCTGAGAAGAAATGACTTGACAGCCATAAAACATGGTATTCTTAATTGAGTACAACAGTAGTTGGATTTATCATATTGATTTAACAAAATATGTGTTACGTGGATTTTTATTATACTTAATATCAATCTTTGCACAAAAATTGCTCTAAGCCTGAGTCTTGCTGTTCGCTGGTTCCCTCGTTGGTGCAGTAGGCAGCACTTCATTCTCATATTCTGAAGGTCGTAAATTCGAGCCTCACACGGGGCACAGAGTTTTAGAAACTATCCAGTATCATGCATTGTGCCAATGTTTGTAAAAGAAATCGGGTATCAGTGCCATGTGTAAAGATTCTTGATTTCCAGGTTATCTTAATATTCTGAAGGTATTACTCATGAGAATCTTGTGGCTTCTGAGAAGAAATGACTTGACAGCCATAACACATGGCATTCTTCATTGAGTTCAACAGTAGTTAAATTTTTCATATTGATTTAACATTATATGTGTAACATGGATTTCTATTATACATTAAATCGATCTAAGCGCAAAAATTGGTATGAGCCTGAATAGTTATGTTATTGCTGCCTCGTTGGCGCAGTAGGCAGCGCGTCAGTCTCATAATCTGAAGGTCGTGAGTTCGAGCCTCACACGGGGCACAGTATTTTAGAAACTAACGAGTATCATGCATTGTAAAAATGTTTGTAAAAAAATCGGATACCAGTGCCCGGTTGAAAGAAACTTCATTTCCAGGCTGTCTTAATATACTGAAGGTAAGACTTGTGAGAATCTTGTGGCTTCTGAGAAGAAATGACTTGACAGCCATAAAACATGGTATTCTTAATTGAGTACAACAGTAGTTGGATTTATCATATTGATTTAACAAAATATGTGTTACGTGGATTTTTATTATACTTAATATCAATCTTTGCACAAAAATTGCTCTAAGCCTGAGTCTTGCTGTTCGCTGGTTCCCTCGTTGGTGCAGTAGGCAGCACTTCATTCTCATATTCTGAAGGTCGTAAATTCGAGCCTCACACGGGGCACAGAGTTTTAGAAACTATCCAGTATCATGCATTGTGCCAATGTTTGTAAAAGAAATCGGGTATCAGTGCCATGTGTAAAGATTCTTGATTTCCAGGTTATCTTAATATTCTGAAGGTATTACTCATGAGAATCTTGTGGCTTCTGAGAAGAAATGACTTGACAGCCATAACACATGGCATTCTTCATTGAGTTCAACAGTAGTTAAATTTTTCATATTGATTTATCATAATATGTGTTACATGGATTTTTATTATACTTGATATCAATCTTAGCACAAAAAATGCTGTAAGCCTGACTCTTGCTGTTCAATGGTTCCCTTGTTGGTGCAGTAGGCAGCACTTCATTCTCATGATCTGAAGGTCGTGAGTTCGAGCCTCACTTGGGGCGCAGAGTTTAAGAAACTAAATTGTATCATGCATTGTAAAAATGTTTGTAAAAAAAATCGGATACCAGTGCCCGGTTAAAAGATTCTTGATTTCCAGGCTATCTTAATATTCCGAAGCTATTACTTATGAGAATCTTGTTGCTTCTGGGAAGAAATGACTTGACAGCCACAAAACATGGCATTCCTAATTGTGTACAACAGTAGTTCAATTTGTCATATTGATTTAACATTATATGTGTAACATGGATTTCTATTATACATTAAATCGATCTAAGCGCAAAAATTGGTATGAGCCTGAATAGATATGTTATTGCTGCCTCGTTTGCGCAGTAGGTAGCGCGTCAGTCTCATAATCTGAAGGTCGTGAGTTCGAGCCTCACACGGGGCATAGTGTTTTAGAAACTAACGAGTATCATGCATTGTAAAAATGTTTGTAAAAAAATCGGATACCAGTGCCCGGTTGAAAGAAACTTCATTTCCAGGCTGTCTTAATATACTGAAGGTAAGACTTGTGAGAATCTTGTGGCTTCTGAGAAGAAATGACTTGACAGCCATAAAACATGGTATTCTTAATTGAGTACAACAGTAGTTGGATTTATCATATTGATTTAACAAAATATGTGTTACGTGGATTTTTATTATACTTAATATCAATCTTTGCACAAAAATTGCTCTAAGCCTGAGTCTTGCTGTTCGCTGGTTCCCTCGTTGGTGCAGTAGGCAGCACTTCATTCTCATATTCTGAAGGTCGTAAATTCGAGCCTCACACGGGGCACAGAGTTTTAGAAACTATCAAGTATCATGCATTGTGCCAATGTTTGTAAAAGAAATCGGGTATCAGTGCCATGTGTAAAGATTCTTGATTTCCAGGTTATCTTAATATTCTGAAGGTATTACTCATGAGAATCTTGTGGCTTCTGAGAAGAAATGACTTGACAGCCATAACACATGGCATTCTTCATTGAGTTCAACAGTAGTTAAATTTTTCATATTGATTTATCATAATATGTGTAACATGGATTTTTATTATACTTGATATCAATCTTAGCACAAAAAATGCTGTAAGCCTGATTCTTGCTGTTCAATGGTTCCCTTGTTGGTGCAGTAGGCAGCACTTCATTCTCATGATCTGCAGGTCGTGAGTTCGAGCCTCACTTGGGGCACAGAGTTTAAGAAACTAAATTGTATCATGCATTGTAAAAATATTTGTAAAAAAAATCGGATACCAGTGCCCGGTTTAAAGATTCTTGATTTCCAGGCTATCTTAATATTCCGAAGCTATTACTTATGAGAATCTTGTTGCTTCTGGGAAGAAATGACTTGACAGCCACAAAACATGGCATTCCTAATTGTGTACAACAGTAGTTCAATTTGTCATATTGATTTAACATTATATGTGTAACATGGATTTCTATTATACATTAAATCGATCTAAGCGCAAAAATTGGTATGAGCCTGAATAGATATGTTATTGCTGCCTCGTTGGCGCAGTAGGTAGCGCGTCAGTCTCATAATCTGAAGGTCGTGAGTTCGAGCCTCACACGGGGCATAGTGTTTTAGAAACTAACGAGTATCATGCATTGTAAAAATGTTTGTAAAAAAATTGGATACCAGTGCCCGGTTGAAAGAAACTTCATTTCCAGGCTGTCTTAATATACTGAAGGTAAGACTTGTGAGAATCTTGTGGCTTCTGAGAAGAAATGACTTGACAGCCATAAAACATGGTATTCTTAATTGAGTACAACAGTCGTTGGATTTATCATATTGATTTAACAAAATATGTGTTACGTGGATTTTTATTATACTTAATATCAATCTTTGCACAAAAATTGCTCTAAGCCTGAGTCTTGCTGTTCGCTGGTTCCCTCGTTGGTGCAGTAGGCAGCACTTCATTCTCATATTCTGAAGGTCGTAAATTCGAGCCTCACACGGGGCACAGAGTTTTAGAAACTATCAAGTATCATGCATTGTGCCAATGTTTGTAAAAGAAATCGGGTATCAGTGCCATGTGTAAAGATTCTTGATTTCCAGGTTATCTTAATATTCTGAAGGTATTACTCATGAGAATCTTGTGGCTTCTGAGAAGAAATGACTTGACAGCCATAACACATGGCATTCTTCATTGAGTTCAACAGTAGTTAAATTTTTCATATTGATTTATCATAATATGTGTAACATGGATTTTTATTATACTTGATATCAATCTTAGCACAAAAAATGCTGTAAGCCTGATTCTTGCTGTTCAATGGTTCCCTTGTTGGTGCAGTAGGCAGCACTTCATTCTCATGATCTGCAGGTCGTGAGTTCGAGCCTCACTTGGGGCACAGAGTTTAAGAAACTAAATTGTATCATGCATTGTAAAAATGTTTGTAAAAAAAATCGGATACCAGTGCCCGGTTTAAAGATTCTTGATTTCCAGGCTATCTTAATATTCCGAAGCTATTACTTATGAGAATCTTGTTGCTTCTGGGAAGAAATGACTTGACAGCCACAAAACATGGCATTCCTAATTGTGTACAACAGTAGTTCAATTTGTCATATTGATTTAACATTATATGTGTAACATGGATTTCTATTATACATCAAATCGATCTAAGCGCAAAAATTGGTATGAGCCTGAATAGTTATGTTATTGCTGCCTCGTTGGCGCAGTAGGCAGCGCGTCAGTCTCATAATCTGAAGGTCGTGAGTTCGAGCCTCACACGGGGCATAGTGTTTTAGAAACTAACGAGTATCATGCATTGTAAAAATGTTTGTAAAAAAATCGGATACCAGTGCCCGGTTGAAAGAAACTTCATTTCCAGGCTGTCTTAATATACTGAAGGTAAGACTTGTGAGAATCTTGTGGCTTCTGAGAAGAAATGACCTGACAGCCATAAAACATGGTATTCTTAATTGAGTACAACAGTAGTTGGATTTATCATATCGATTTAACAAAATATGTGTTACGTGGATTTTTATTATACTTAATATCAATCTTTGCACAAAAATTGCTCTAAGCCTGAGTCTTGCTGTTCGCTGGTTCCCTCGTTGGTGCAGTAGGCAGCACTTCGTTCTCATATTCTGAAGGTCGTAAATTCGAGCCTCACACGGGGCACAGAGTTTTAGAAACTATCAAGTACCATGCATTGTGCCAATGTTTGTAAAAGAAATCGGGTATCAGTGCCATGTGTAAAGATTCTTGATTTCCAGGTTATCTTAATATTCTGAAGGTATTACTCATGAGAATCTTGTGGCTTCTGAGAAGAAATGACTTGACAGCCATAACACATGGCATTCTTCATTGAGTTCAACAGTAGTTAAATTTTTTCATATTGATTTATCATAATATGTGTAACATGGATTTTTATTATACTTGATATCAATCTTAGCACAAAAAATGCTGTAAGCCTGATTCTTGCTGTTCAATGGTTCCCTTGTTGGTGCAGTAGGCAGCACTTCATTCTCATGATCTGAAGGTCGTGAGTTCGAGCCTCACTTGGGGCACAGAGTTTAAGAAACTAAATTGTATCATGCATTGTAAAAATGTTTGTACAAAAAATCGGATACCAGTGCCCGGTTTAAAGATTCTTGATTTCCAGGCTATCTTAATATTCCGAAGCTATTACTTATGAGAATCTTGTTGCTTCTGGGAAGAAATGACTTGACAGCCACAAAACATGGCATTCCTAATTGTGTACAACAGTAGTTCAATTTGTCATATTGATTTAACATTATATGTGTAACATGGATTTCTATTATACATCAAATCGATCTAAGCGCAAAAATTGGTATGAGCCTGAATAGTTGTGTTATTGCTGCCTCGTTGGCGCAGTAGGCAGCGCGTCAGTCTCATAATCTGAAGGTCGTGAGTTCGAGCCTCACACGGGGCATAGTGTTTTAGAAACTAACGAGTATCATGCATTGTAAAAATGTTTGTAAAAAAATCGGATACCAGTGCCCGGTTGAAAGAAACTTCATTTCCAGGCTGTCTTAATATACTGAAGGTAAGACTTGTGAGAATCTTGTGGCTTCTGAGAAGAAATGACTTGACAGCCATAAAACATGGTATTCTTAATTGAGTACAACAGTAGTTGGATTTATCATATTGATTTAACAAAATATGTGTTACGTGGATTTTTATTATACTTAATATCAATCTTTGCACAAAAATTGCTCTAAGCCTGAGTCTTGCTGTTCGCTGGTTCCCTCGTTGGTGCAGTAGGCAGCACTTCGTTCTCATATTCTGAAGGTCGTAAATTCGAGCCTCACACGGGGCACAGAGTTTTAGAAACTATCAAGTATCATGCATTGTGCCAATGTTTGTAAAAGAAATCGGGTATCAGTGCCATGTGTAAAGATTCTTGATTTCCAGGTTATCTTAATATTCTGAAGGTATTACTCATGAGAATCTTGTGGCTTCTGAGAAGAAATGACTTGACAGCCATAACACATGGCATTCTTCATTGAGTTCAACAGTAGTTAAATTTTTCATATTGATTTATCATAATATGTGTAACATGGATTTTTATTATACTTGATATCAATCTTAGCACAAAAAATGCTGTAAGCCTGATTCTTGCTGTTCAATGGTTCCCTTGTTGGTGCAGTAGGCAGCACTTCATTCTCATGATCTGAAGGTCGTGAGTTCGAGCCTCACTTGGGGCACAGAGTTTAAGAAACTAAATTGTATCATGCATTGTAATAATGTTTGTAAAAAAAATCGGATACCAGTGCCCGGTTTAAAGATTCTTGATTTCCAGGCTATCTTAATATTCCGAAGCTATTACTTATGAGAATCTTGTTGCTTCTGGGAAGAAATGACTTGACAGCCACAAAACATGGCATTCCTAATTGTGTACAACAGTAGTTCAATTTGTCATATTGATTTAACATTATATGTGTAACATGGATTTCTATTATACATTAAATTGATCTAAGCGCAAAAATTGGTATGAGCCTGAATAGTTATGTTATTGCTGCCTCGTTGGCGCAGTAGGCAGCGCGTCAGTCTCATAATCTGAAGGTCGTGAGTTCGAGCCTCACACGGGGCATAGTATTTTAGAAACTAACGAGTATCATGCATTGTAAAAATGTTTGTAAAAAAATCGGATACCAGTGCCCGGTTGAAAGAAACTTCATTTCCAGGCTGTCTTAATATACTGAAGGTAAGACTTGTGAGAATCTTGTGGCTTCTGAGAAGAAATGACTTGACAGCCATAAAACATGGTATTCTTAATTGAGTACAACAGTAGTTGGATTTATCATATTGATTTAACAAAATATGTGTTACGTGGATTTTTATTATACTTAATATCAATCTTTGCACAAAAATTGCTCTAAGCCTGAGTCTTGCTGTTCGCTGGTTCCCTCGTTGGTGCAGTAGGCAGCACTTCATTCTCATATTCTGAAGGTCGTAAATTCGAGCCTCACACGGGGCACAGAGTTTTAGAAACTATCCAGTATCATGCATTGTGCCAATGTTTGTAAAAGAAATCGGGTATCAGTGCCATGTGTAAAGATTCTTGATTTCCAGGTTATCTTAATATTCTGAAGGTATTACTCATGAGAATCTTGTGGCTTCTGAGAAGAAATGACTTGACAGCCATAACACATGGCATTCTTCATTGAGTTCAACAGTAGTTAAATTTTTCATATTGATTTAACATTATATGTGTAACATGGATTTCTATTATACATTAAATCGATCTAAGCGCAAAAATTGGTATGAGCCTGAATAGTTATGTTATTGCTGCCTCGTTGGCGCTGTAGGCAGCGCGTCAGTCTCATAATCTGAAGGTCGTGAGTTCGAGCCTCACACGGGGCATAGTATTTTAGAAACTAACGAGTATCATGCATTGTAAAAATGTTTGTAAAAAAATCGGATACCAGTGCCCGGTTGAAAGAAACTTCATTTCCAGGCTGTCTTAATATACTGAAGGTAAGACTTGTGAGAATCTTGTGGCTTCTGAGAAGAAATGACTTGACAGCCATAAAACATGGTATTCTTAATTGAGTACAACAGTAGTTGGATTTATCATATTGATTTAACAAAATATGTGTTACGTGGATTTTTATTATACTTAATATCAATCTTTGCACAAAAATTGCTCTAAGCCTGAGTCTTGCTGTTCGCTGGTTCCCTCGTTGGTGCAGTAGGCAGCACTTCATTCTCATATTCTGAAGGTCGTAAATTCGAGCCTCACACGGGGCACAGAGTTTTAGAAACTATCCAGTATCATGCATTGTGCCAATGTTTGTAAAAGAAATCGGGTATCAGTGCCATGTGTAAAGATTCTTGATTTCCAGGTTATCTTAATATTCTGAAGGTATTACTCATGAGAATCTTGTGGCTTCTGAGAAGAAATGACTTGACAGCCATAACACATGGCATTCTTCATTGAGTTCAACAGTAGTTAAATTTTTCATATTGATTTAACATTATATGTGTAACATGGATTTCTATTATACATTAAATCGATCTAAGCGCAAAAATTGGTATGAGCCTGAATTGTTATGTTATTGCTGCCTCGTTGGCGCTGTAGGCAGCGCGTCAGTCTCATAATCTGAAGGTCGTGAGTTCGAGCCTCACACGGGGCATAGTATTTTAGAAACTAACGAGTATCATGCATTGTAAAAATGTTTGTAAAAAAATCGGATACCAGTGCCCGGTTGAAAGAAACTTCATTTCCAGGCTGTCTTAATATACTGAAGGTAAGACTTGTGAGAATCTTGTGGCTTCTGAGAAGAAATGACTTGACAGCCATAAAACATGGTATTCTTAATTGAGTACAACAGTAGTTGGATTTATCATATTGATTTAACAAAATATGTGTTACGTGGATTTTTATTATACTTAATATCAATCTTTGCACAAAAATTGCTCTAAGCCTGAGTCTTGCTGTTCGCTGGTTCCCTCGTTGGTGCAGTAGGCAGCACTTCATTCTCATATTCTGAAGGTCGTAAATTCGAGCCTCACACGGGGCACAGAGTTTTAGAAACTATCCAGTATCATGCATTGTGCCAATGTTTGTAAAAGAAATCGGGTATCAGTGCCATGTGTAAAGATTCTTGATTTCCAGGTTATCTTAATATTCTGAAGGTATTACTCATGAGAATCTTGTGGCTTCTGAGAAGAAATGACTTGACAGCCATAACACATGGCATTCTTCATTGAGTTCAACAGTAGTTAAATTTTTCATATTGATTTATCATAATATGTGTAACATGGATTTTTATTATACTTGATATCAATCTTAGCACAAAAAATGCTGTAAGCCTGATTCTTGCTGTTCAATGGTTCCCTTGTTGGTGCAGTAGGCAGCACTTCATTCTCATGATCTGAAGGTCGTGAGTTCGAGCCTCACTTGGGGCACAGAGTTTAAGAAACTAAATTGTATCATGCATTGTAAAAATGTTTGTAAAAAAAATCGGATACCAGTGCCCGGTTTAAAGATTCTTGATTTCCAGGCTATCTTAATATTCCGAAGCTATTACTTATGAGAATCTTGTTGCTTCTGGGAAGAAATGACTTGACAGCCACAAAACATGGCATTCCTAATTGTGTACAACAGTAGTTCAATTTGTCATATTGATTTAACATTATATGTGTAACATGGATTTCTATTATACATTAAATCGATCTAAGCGCAAAAATTGGTATGAGCCTGAATAGTTATGTTATTGCTGCCTCGTTGGCGCAGTAGGCAGCGCGTCAGTCTCATAATCTGAAGGTCGTGAGTTCGAGCCTCACACGGGGCATAGTATTTTAGAAACTAACGAGTATCATGCATTGTAAAAATGTTTGTAAAAAAATCGGATACCAGTGCCCGGTTGAAAGAAACTTCATTTCCAGGCTGTCTTAATATACTGAAGGTAAGACTTGTGAGAATCTTGTGGCTTCTGAGAAGAAATGACTTGACAGCCATAAAACATGGTATTCTTAATTGAGTACAACAGTAGTTGGATTTATCATATTGATTTAACAAAATATGTGTTACGTGGATTTTTATTATACTTAATATCAATCTTTGCACAAAAATTGCTCTAAGCCTGAGTCTTGCTGTTCGCTGGTTCCCTCGTTGGTGCAGTAGGCAGCACTTCGTTCTCATATTCTGAAGGTCGTAAATTCGAGCCTCACACGGGGCACAGAGTTTTAGAAACTATCAAGTATCATGCATTGTGCCAATGTTTGTAAAAGAAATCGGGTATCAGTGCCATGTGTAAAGATTCTTGATTTCCAGGTTATCTTAATATTCTGAAGGTATTACTCATGAGAATCTTGTGGCTTCTGAGAAGAAATGACTTGACAGCCATAACACATGGCATTCTTCATTGAGTTCAACAGTAGTTAAATTTTTCATATTGATTTATCATAATATGTGTAACATGGATTTTTATTATACTTGATATCAATCTTAGCACAAAAAATGCTGTAAGCCTGATTCTTGCTGTTCAATGGTTCCCTTGTTGGTGCAGTAGGCAGCACTTCATTCTCATGATCTGAAGGTCGTGAGTTCGAGCCTCACTTGGGGCACAGAGTTTAAGAAACTAAATTGTATCATGCATTGTAATAATGTTTGTAAAAAAAATCGGATACCAGTGCCCGGTTTAAAGATTCTTGATTTCCAGGCTATCTTAATATTCCGAAGCTATTACTTATGAGAATCTTGTTGCTTCTGGGAAGAAATGACTTGACAGCCACAAAACATGGCATTCCTAATTGTGTACAACAGTAGTTCAATTTGTCATATTGATTTAACATTATATGTGTAACATGGATTTCTATTATACATTAAATTGATCTAAGCGCAAAAATTGGTATGAGCCTGAATAGTTATGTTATTGCTGCCTCGTTGGCGCAGTAGGCAGCGCGTCAGTCTCATAATCTGAAGGTCGTGAGTTCGAGCCTCACACGGGGCATAGTATTTTAGAAACTAACGAGTATCATGCATTGTAAAAATGTTTGTAAAAAAATCGGATACCAGTGCCCGGTTGAAAGAAACTTCATTTCCAGGCTGTCTTAATATACTGAAGGTAAGACTTGTGAGAATCTTGTGGCTTCTGAGAAGAAATGACTTGACAGCCATAAAACATGGTATTCTTAATTGAGTACAACAGTAGTTGGATTTATCATATTGATTTAACAAAATATGTGTTACGTGGATTTTTATTATACTTAATATCAATCTTTGCACAAAAATTGCTCTAAGCCTGAGTCTTGCTGTTCGCTGGTTCCCTCGTTGGTGCAGTAGGCAGCACTTCATTCTCATATTCTGAAGGTCGTAAATTCGAGCCTCACACGGGGCACAGAGTTTTAGAAACTATCCAGTATCATGCATTGTGCCAATGTTTGTAAAAGAAATCGGGTATCAGTGCCATGTGTAAAGATTCTTGATTTCCAGGTTATCTTAATATTCTGAAGGTATTACTCATGAGAATCTTGTGGCTTCTGAGAAGAAATGACTTGACAGCCATAACACATGGCATTCTTCATTGAGTTCAACAGTAGTTAAATTTTTCATATTGATTTAACATTATATGTGTAACATGGATTTCTATTATACATTAAATCGATCTAAGCGCAAAAATTGGTATGAGCCTGAATAGTTATGTTATTGCTGCCTCGTTGGCGCTGTAGGCAGCGCGTCAGTCTCATAATCTGAAGGTCGTGAGTTCGAGCCTCACACGGGGCATAGTATTTTAGAAACTAACGAGTATCATGCATTGTAAAAATGTTTGTAAAAAAATCGGATACCAGTGCCCGGTTGAAAGAAACTTCATTTCCAGGCTGTCTTAATATACTGAAGGTAAGACTTGTGAGAATCTTGTGGCTTCTGAGAAGAAATGACTTGACAGCCATAAAACATGGTATTCTTAATTGAGTACAACAGTAGTTGGATTTATCATATTGATTTAACAAAATATGTGTTACGTGGATTTTTATTATACTTAATATCAATCTTTGCACAAAAATTGCTCTAAGCCTGAGTCTTGCTGTTCGCTGGTTCCCTCGTTGGTGCAGTAGGCAGCACTTCATTCTCATATTCTGAAGGTCGTAAATTCGAGCCTCACACGGGGCACAGAGTTTTAGAAACTATCCAGTATCATGCATTGTGCCAATGTTTGTAAAAGAAATCGGGTATCAGTGCCATGTGTAAAGATTCTTGATTTCCAGGTTATCTTAATATTCTGAAGGTATTACTCATGAGAATCTTGTGGCTTCTGAGAAGAAATGACTTGACAGCCATAACACATGGCATTCTTCATTGAGTTCAACAGTAGTTAAATTTTTCATATTGATTTATCATAATATGTGTAACATGGATTTTTATTATACTTGATATCAATCTTAGCACAAAAAATGCTGTAAGCCTGATTCTTGCTGTTCAATGGTTCCCTTGTTGGTGCAGTAGGCAGCACTTCATTCTCATGATCTGAAGGTCGTGAGTTCGAGCCTCACTTGGGGCACAGAGTTTAAGAAACTAAATTGTATCATGCATTGTAAAAATGTTTGTAAAAAAAATCGGATACCAGTGCCCGGTTTAAAGATTCTTGATTTCCAGGCTATCTTAATATTCCGAAGCTATTACTTATGAGAATCTTGTTGCTTCTGGGAAGAAATGACTTGACAGCCACAAAACATGGCATTCCTAATTGTGTACAACAGTAGTTCAATTTGTCATATTGATTTAACATTATATGTGTAACATGGATTTCTATTATACATTAAATCGATCTAAGCGCAAAAATTGGTATGAGCCTGAATAGTTATGTTATTGCTGCCTCGTTGGCGCAGTAGGCAGCGCGTCAGTCTCATAATCTGAAGGTCGTGAGTTCGAGCCTCACACGGGGCATAGTATTTTAGAAACTAACGAGTATCATGCATTGTAAAAATGTTTGTAAAAAAATCGGATACCAGTGCCCGGTTGAAAGAAACTTCATTTCCAGGCTGTCTTAATATACTGAAGGTAAGACTTGTGAGAATCTTGTGGCTTCTGAGAAGAAATGACTTGACAGCCATAAAACATGGTATTCTTAATTGAGTACAACAGTAGTTGGATTTATCATATTGATTTAACAAAATATGTGTTACGTGGATTTTTATTATACTTAATATCAATCTTTGCACAAAAATTGCTCTAAGCCTGAGTCTTGCTGTTCGCTGGTTCCCTCGTTGGTGCAGTAGGCAGCACTTCATTCTCATATTCTGAAGGTCGTAAATTCGAGCCTCACACGGGGCACAGAGTTTTAGAAACTATCCAGTATCATGCATTGTGCCAATGTTTGTAAAAGAAATCGGGTATCAGTGCCATGTGTAAAGATTCTTGATTTCCAGGTTATCTTAATATTCTGAAGGTATTACTCATGAGAATCTTGTGGCTTCTGAGAAGAAATGACTTGACAGCCATAACACATGGCATTCTTCATTGAGTTCAACAGTAGTTAAATTTTTCATATTGATTTAACATTATATGTGTAACATGGATTTCTATTATACATTAAATCGATCTAAGCGCAAAAATTGGTATGAGCCTGAATAGTTATGTTATTGCTGCCTCGTTGGCGCAGTAGGCAGCGCGTCAGTCTCATAATCTGAAGGTCGTGAGTTCGAGCCTCACACGGGGCATAGTATTTTAGAAACTAACGAGTATCATGCATTGTAAAAATGTTTGTAAAAAAATCGGATACCAGTGCCCGGTTGAAAGAAACTTCATTTCCAGGCTGTCTTAATATACTGAAGGTAAGACTTGTGAGAATCTTGTGGCTTCTGAGAAGAAATGACTTGACAGCCATAAAACATGGTATTCTTAATTGAGTACAACAGTAGTTGGATTTATCATATTGATTTAACAAAATATGTGTTACGTGGATTTTTATTATACTTAATATCAATCTTTGCACAAAAATTGCTCTAAGCCTGAGTCTTGCTGTTCGCTGGTTCCCTCGTTGGTGCAGTAGGCAGCACTTCATTCTCATATTCTGAAGGTCGTAAATTCGAGCCTCACACGGGGCACAGAGTTTTAGAAACTATCCAGTATCATGCATTGTGCCAATGTTTGTAAAAGAAATCGGGTATCAGTGCCATGTGTAAAGATTCTTGATTTCCAGGTTATCTTAATATTCTGAAGGTATTACTCATGAGAATCTTGTGGCTTCTGAGAAGAAATGACTTGACAGCCATAACACATGGCATTCTTCATTGAGTTCAACAGTAGTTAAATTTTTCATATTGATTTATCATAATATGTGTTACATGGATTTTTATTATACTTGATATCAATCTTAGCACAAAAAATGCTGTAAGCCTGACTCTTGCTGTTCAATGGTTCCCTTGTTGGTGCAGTAGGCAGCACTTCATTCTCATGATCTGAAGGTCGTGAGTTCGAGCCTCACTTGGGGCGCAGAGTTTAAGAAACTAAATTGTATCATGCATTGTAAAAATGTTTGTAAAAAAAATCGGATACCAGTGCCCGGTTTAAAGATTCTTGATTTCCAGGCTATCTTAATATTCCGAAGCTATTACTTATGAGAATCTTGTTGCTTCTGGGAAGAAATGACTTGACAGCCACAAAACATGGCATTCCTAATTGTGTACAACAGTAGTTCAATTTGTCATATTGATTTAACATTATATGTGTAACATGGATTTCTATTATACATTAAATTGATCTAAGCGCAAAAATTGGTATGAGCCTGAATAGTTATGTTATTGCTGCCTCGTTGGCGCAGTAGGCAGCGCGTCAGTCTCATAATCTGAAGGTCGTGAGTTCGAGCCTCACACGGGGCATAGTATTTTAGAAACTAACGAGTATCATGCATTGTAAAAATGTTTGTAAAAAAATCGGATACCAGTGCCCGGTTGAAAGAAACTTCATTTCCAGGCTGTCTTAATATACTGAAGGTAAGACTTGTGAGAATCTTGTGGCTTCTGAGAAGAAATGACTTGACAGCCATAAAACATGGTATTCTTAATTGAGTACAACAGTAGTTGGATTTATCATATTGATTTAACAAAATATGTGTTACGTGGATTTTTATTATACTTAATATCAATCTTTGCACAAAAATTGCTCTAAGCCTGAGTCTTGCTGTTCGCTGGTTCCCTCGTTGGTGCAGTAGGCAGCACTTCATTCTCATATTCTGAAGGTCGTAAATTCGAGCCTCACACGGGGCACAGAGTTTTAGAAACTATCCAGTATCATGCATTGTGCCAATGTTTGTAAAAGAAATCGGGTATCAGTGCCATGTGTAAAGATTCTTGATTTCCAGGTTATCTTAATATTCTGAAGGTATTACTCATGAGAATCTTGTGGCTTCTGAGAAGAAATGACTTGACAGCCATAACACATGGCATTCTTCATTGAGTTCAACAGTAGTTAAATTTTTCATATTGATTTAACATTATATGTGTAACATGGATTTCTATTATACATTAAATCGATCTAAGCGCAAAAATTGGTATGAGCCTGAATAGTTATGTTATTGCTGCCTCGTTGGCGCAGTAGGCAGCGCGTCAGTCTCATAATCTGAAGGTCGTGAGTTCGAGCCTCACACGGGGCATAGTATTTTAGAAACTAACGAGTATCATGCATTGTAAAAATGTTTGTAAAAAAATCGGATACCAGTGCCCGGTTGAAAGAAACTTCATTTCCAGGCTGTCTTAATATACTGAAGGTAAGACTTGTGAGAATCTTGTGGCTTCTGAGAAGAAATGACTTGACAGCCATAAAACATGGTATTCTTAATTGAGTACAACAGTAGTTGGATTTATCATATTGATTTAACAAAATATGTGTTACGTGGATTTTTATTATACTTAATATCAATCTTTGCACAAAAATTGCTCTAAGCCTGAGTCTTGCTGTTCGCTGGTTCCCTCGTTGGTGCAGTAGGCAGCACTTCATTCTCATATTCTGAAGGTCGTAAATTCGAGCCTCACACGGGGCACAGAGTTTTAGAAACTATCCAGTATCATGCATTGTGCCAATGTTTGTAAAAGAAATCGGGTATCAGTGCCATGTGTAAAGATTCTTGATTTCCAGGTTATCTTAATATTCTGAAGGTATTACTCATGAGAATCTTGTGGCTTCTGAGAAGAAATGACTTGACAGCCATAACACATGGCATTCTTCATTGAGTTCAACAGTAGTTAAATTTTTCATTTTGATTTATCATAATATGTGTAACATGGATTTTTATTATACTTGATATCAATCTTAGCACAAAAAATGCTGTAAGCCTGATTCTTGCTGTTCAATGGTTCCCTTGTTGGTGCAGTAGGCAGCACTTCATTCTCATGATCTGAAGGTCGTGAGTTCGAGCCTCACTTGGGGCACAGAGTTTAAGAAACTAAATTGTATCATGCATTGTAAAAATGTTTGTAAAAAAAATCGGATACCAGTGCCCGGTTTAAAGATTCTTGATTTCCAGGCTATCTTAATATTCCGAAGCTATTACTTATGAGAATCTTGTTGCTTCTGGGAAGAAATGACTTGACAGCCACAAAACATGGCATTCCTAATTGTGTACAACAGTAGTTCAATTTGTCATATTGATTTAACATTATATGTGTAACATGGATTTCTATTATACATTAAATCGATCTAAGCGCAAAAATTGGTATGAGCCTGAATAGTTATGTTATTGCTGCCTCGTTGGCGCAGTAGGCAGCGCGTCAGTCTCATAATCTGAAGGTCGTGAGTTCGAGCCTCACACGGGGCATAGTATTTTAGAAACTAACGAGTATCATGCATTGTAAAAATGTTTGTAAAAAAATCGGATACCAGTGCCCGGTTGAAAGAAACTTCATTTCCAGGCTGTCTTAATATACTGAAGGTAAGACTTGTGAGAATCTTGTGGCTTCTGAGAAGAAATGACTTGACAGCCATAAAACATGGTATTCTTAATTGAGTACAACAGTAGTTGGATTTATCATATTGATTTAACAAAATATGTGTTACGTGGATTTTTATTATACTTAATATCAATCTTTGCACAAAAATTGCTCTAAGCCTGAGTCTTGCTGTTCGCTGGTTCCCTCGTTGGTGCAGTAGGCAGCACTTCATTCTCATATTCTGAAGGTCGTAAATTCGAGCCTCACACGGGGCACAGAGTTTTAGAAACTATCCAGTATCATGCATTGTGCCAATGTTTGTAAAAGAAATCGGGTATCAGTGCCATGTGTAAAGATTCTTGATTTCCAGGTTATCTTAATATTCTGAAGGTATTACTCATGAGAATCTTGTGGCTTCTGAGAAGAAATGACTTGACAGCCATAACACATGGCATTCTTCATTGAGTTCAACAGTAGTTAAATTTTTCATATTGATTTAACATTATATGTGTAACATGGATTTCTATTATACATTAAATCGATCTAAGCGCAAAAATTGGTATGAGCCTGAATAGTTATGTTATTGCTGCCTCGTTGGCGCAGTAGGCAGCGCGTCAGTCTCATAATCTGAAGGTCGTGAGTTCGAGCCTCACACGGGGCATAGTATTTTAGAAACTAACGAGTATCATGCATTGTAAAAATGTTTGTAAAAAAATCGGATACCAGTGCCCGGTTGAAAGAAACTTCATTTCCAGGCTGTCTTAATATACTGAAGGTAAGACTTGTGAGAATCTTGTGGCTTCTGAGAAGAAATGACTTGACAGCCATAAAACATGGTATTCTTAATTGAGTACAACAGTAGTTGGATTTATCATATTGATTTAACAAAATATGTGTTACGTGGATTTTTATTATACTTAATATCAATCTTTGCACAAAAATTGCTCTAAGCCTGAGTCTTGCTGTTCGCTGGTTCCCTCGTTGGTGCAGTAGGCAGCACTTCATTCTCATATTCTGAAGGTCGTAAATTCGAGCCTCACACGGGGCACAGAGTTTTAGAAACTATCCAGTATCATGCATTGTGCCAATGTTTGTAAAAGAAATCGGGTATCAGTGCCATGTGTAAAGATTCTTGATTTCCAGGTTATCTTAATATTCTGAAGGTATTACTCATGAGAATCTTGTGGCTTCTGAGAAGAAATGACTTGACAGCCATAACACATGGCATTCTTCATTGAGTTCAACAGTAGTTAAATTTTTCATATTGATTTATCATAATATGTGTTACATGGATTTTTATTATACTTGATATCAATCTTAGCACAAAAAATGCTGTAAGCCTGACTCTTGCTGTTCAATGGTTCCCTTGTTGGTGCAGTAGGCAGCACTTCATTCTCATGATCTGAAGGTCGTGAGTTCGAGCCTCACTTGGGGCGCAGAGTTTAAGAAACTAAATTGTATCATGCATTGTAAAAATGTTTGTAAAAAAAATCGGATACCAGTGCCCGGTTAAAAGATTCTTGATTTCCAGGCTATCTTAATATTCCGAAGCTATTACTTATGAGAATCTTGTTGCTTCTGGGAAGAAATGACTTGACAGCCACAAAACATGGCATTCCTAATTGTGTACAACAGTAGTTCAATTTGTCATATTGATTTAACATTATATGTGTAACATGGATTTCTATTATACATTAAATCGATCTAAGCGCAAAAATTGGTATGAGCCTGAATAGATATGTTATTGCTGCCTCGTTTGCGCAGTAGGTAGCGCGTCAGTCTCATAATCTGAAGGTCGTGAGTTCGAGCCTCACACGGGGCATAGTGTTTTAGAAACTAACGAGTATCATGCATTGTAAAAATGTTTGTAAAAAAATCGGATACCAGTGCCCGGTTGAAAGAAACTTCATTTCCAGGCTGTCTTAATATACTGAAGGTAAGACTTGTGAGAATCTTGTGGCTTCTGAGAAGAAATGACTTGACAGCCATAAAACATGGTATTCTTAATTGAGTACAACAGTAGTTGGATTTATCATATTGATTTAACAAAATATGTGTTACGTGGATTTTTATTATACTTAATATCAATCTTTGCACAAAAATTGCTCTAAGCCTGAGTCTTGCTGTTCGCTGGTTCCCTCGTTGGTGCAGTAGGCAGCACTTCATTCTCATATTCTGAAGGTCGTAAATTCGAGCCTCACACGGGGCACAGAGTTTTAGAAACTATCAAGTATCATGCATTGTGCCAATGTTTGTAAAAGAAATCGGGTATCAGTGCCATGTGTAAAGATTCTTGATTTCCAGGTTATCTTAATATTCTGAAGGTATTACTCATGAGAATCTTGTGGCTTCTGAGAAGAAATGACTTGACAGCCATAACACATGGCATTCTTCATTGAGTTCAACAGTAGTTAAATTTTTCATATTGATTTATCATAATATGTGTAACATGGATTTTTATTATACTTGATATCAATCTTAGCACAAAATATGCTGTAAGCCTGATTCTTGCTGTTCAATGGTTCCCTTGTTGGTGCAGTAGGCAGCACTTCATTCTCATGATCTGCAGGTCGTGAGTTCGAGCCTCACTTGGGGCACAGAGTTTAAGAAACTAAATTGTATCATGCATTGTAAAAATATTTGTAAAAAAAATCGGATACCAGTGCCCGGTTTAAAGATTCTTGATTTCCAGGCTATCTTAATATTCCGAAGCTATTACTTATGAGAATCTTGTTGCTTCTGGGAAGAAATGACTTGACAGCCACAAAACATGGCATTCCTAATTGTGTACAACAGTAGTTCAATTTGTCATATTGATTTAACATTATATGTGTAACATGGATTTCTATTATACATTAAATCGATCTAAGCGCAAAAATTGGTATGAGCCTGAATAGATATGTTATTGCTGCCTCGTTGGCGCAGTAGGTAGCGCGTCAGTCTCATAATCTGAAGGTCGTGAGTTCGAGCCTCACACGGGGCATAGTGTTTTAGAAACTAACGAGTATCATGCATTGTAAAAATGTTTGTAAAAAAATTGGATACCAGTGCCCGGTTGAAAGAAACTTCATTTCCAGGCTGTCTTAATATACTGAAGGTAAGACTTGTGAGAATCTTGTGGCTTCTGAGAAGAAATGACTTGACAGCCATAAAACATGGTATTCTTAATTGAGTACAACAGTAGTTGGATTTATCATATTGATTTAACAAAATATGTGTTACGTGGATTTTTATTATACTTAATATCAATCTTTGCACAAAAATTGCTCTAAGCCTGAGTCTTGCTGTTCGCTGGTTCCCTCGTTGGTGCAGTAGGCAGCACTTCATTCTCATATTCTGAAGGTCGTAAATTCGAGCCTCACACGGGGCACAGAGTTTTAGAAACTATCAAGTATCATGCATTGTGCCAATGTTTGTAAAAGAAATCGGGTATCAGTGCCATGTGTAAAGATTCTTGATTTCCAGGTTATCTTAATATTCTGAAGGTATTACTCATGAGAATCTTGTGGCTTCTGAGAAGAAATGACTTGACAGCCATAACACATGGCATTCTTCATTGAGTTCAACAGTAGTTAAATTTTTCATATTGATTTATCATAATATGTGTAACATGGATTTTTATTATACTTGATATCAATCTTAGCACAAAAAATGCTGTAAGCCTGATTCTTGCTGTTCAATGGTTCCCTTGTTGGTGCAGTAGGCAGCACTTCATTCTCATGATCTGCAGGTCGTGAGTTCGAGCCTCACTTGGGGCACAGAGTTTAAGAAACTAAATTGTATCATGCATTGTAAAAATATTTGTAAAAAAAATCGGATACCAGTGCCCGGTTTAAAGATTCTTGATTTCCAGGCTATCTTAATATTCCGAAGCTATTACTTATGAGAATCTTGTTGCTTCTGGGAAGAAATGACTTGACAGCCACAAAACATGGCATTCCTAATTGTGTACAACAGTAGTTCAATTTGTCATATTGATTTAACATTATATGTGTAACATGGATTTCTATTATACATCAAATCGATCTAAGCGCAAAAATTGGTATGAGCCTGAATAGTTATGTTATTGCTGCCTCGTTGGCGCAGTAGGCAGCGCGTCAGTCTCATAATCTGAAGGTCGTGAGTTCGAGCCTCACACGGGGCATAGTGTTTTAGAAACTAACGAGTATCATGCATTGTAAAAATGTTTGTAAAAAAATCGGATACCAGTGCCCGGTTGAAAGAAACTTCATTTCCAGGCTGTCTTAATATACTGAAGGTAAGACTTGTGAGAATCTTGTGGCTTCTGAGAAGAAATGACTTGACAGCCATAAAACATGGTATTCTTAATTGAGTACAACAGTAGTTGGATTTATCATATCGATTTAACAAAATATGTGTTACGTGGATTTTTATTATACTTAATATCAATCTTTGCACAAAAATTGCTCTAAGCCTGAGTCTTGCTGTTCGCTGGTTCCCTCGTTGGTGCAGTAGGCAGCACTTCGTTCTCATATTCTGAAGGTCGTAAATTCGAGCCTCACACGGGGCACAGAGTTTTAGAAACTATCAAGTACCATGCATTGTGCCAATGTTTGTAAAAGAAATCGGGTATCGGTGCCATGTGTAAAGATTCTTGATTTCCAGGTTATCTTAATATTCTGAAGGTATTACTCATGAGAATCTTGTGGCTTCTGAGAAGAAATGACTTGACAGCCATAACACATGGCATTCTTCATTGAGTTCAACAGTAGTTAAATTTTTTCATATTGATTTATCATAATATGTGTAACATGGATTTTTATTATACTTGATATCAATCTTAGCACAAAAAATGCTGTAAGCCTGATTCTTGCTGTTCAATGGTTCCCTTGTTGGTGCAGTAGGCAGCACTTCATTCTCATGATCTGAAGGTCGTGAGTTCGAGCCTCACTTGGGGCACAGAGTTTAAGAAACTAAATTGTATCATGCATTGTAAAAATGTTTGTACAAAAAATCGGATACCAGTGCCCGGTTTAAAGATTCTTGATTTCCAGGCTATCTTAATATTCCGAAGCTATTACTTATGAGAATCTTGTTGCTTCTGGGAAGAAATGACTTGACAGCCACAAAACATGGCATTCCTAATTGTGTACAACAGTAGTTCAATTTGTCATATTGATTTAACATTATATGTGTAACATGGATTTCTATTATACATCAAATCGATCTAAGCGCAAAAATTGGTATGAGCCTGAATAGTTGTGTTATTGCTGCCTCGTTGGCGCAGTAGGCAGCGCGTCAGTCTCATAATCTGAAGGTCGTGAGTTCGAGCCTCACACGGGGCATAGTGTTTTAGAAACTAACGAGTATCATGCATTGTAAAAATGTTTGTAAAAAAATCGGATACCAGTGCCCGGTTGAAAGAAACTTAATTTCCAGGCTGTCTTAATATACTGAAGGTAAGACTTGTGAGAATCTTGTGGCTTCTGAGAAGAAATGACTTGACAGCCATAAAACATGGTATTCTTAATTGAGTACAACAGTAGTTGGATTTATCATATTGATTTAACAAAATATGTGTTACGTGGATTTTTATTATACTTAATATCAATCTTTGCACAAAAATTGCTCTAAGCCTGAGTCTTGCTGTTCGCTGGTTCCCTCGTTGGTGCAGTAGGCAGCACTTCGTTCTCATATTCTGAAGGTCGTAAATTCGAGCCTCACACGGGGCACAGAGTTTTAGAAACTATCAAGTATCATGCATTGTGCCAATGTTTGTAAAAGAAATCGGGTATCAGTGCCATGTGTAAAGATTCTTGATTTCCAGGTTATCTTAATATTCTGAAGGTATTACTCATGAGAATCTTGTGGCTTCTGAGAAGAAATGACTTGACAGCCATAACACATGGCATTCTTCATTGAGTTCAACAGTAGTTAAATTTTTCATATTGATTTATCATAATATGTGTAACATGGATTTTTATTATACTTGATATCAATCTTAGCACAAAAAATGCTGTAAGCCTGATTCTTACTGTTCAATGGTTCCCATGTTGGTGCAGTAGGCAGCACTTCATTCTCATGATCTGAAGGTCGTGAGTTCGAGCCTGACTTGGGGCACAGAGTTTAAGAAACTAAATTGTATCATGCATTGTAAAAATGTTTGTAAAAAAAATCGGATACCAGTGCCCGGTTTAAAGATTCTTGATTTCCAGGCTATCTTAATATTCCGAAGCTATTACTTATGAGAATCTTGTTGCTTCTGGGAAGAAATGACTTGACAGCCACAAAACATGGCATTCCTAATTGTGTACAACAGTAGTTCAATTTGTCATATTGATTTAACATTATATGTGTAACATGGATTTCTATTATACATTAAATCGATCTAAGCGCAAAAATTGGTATGAGCCTGAATAGTTATGTTATTGCTGCCTCGTTGGCGCTACCTAAATCCGATCCGTCTGCTTTCTAGATTCAGGATCGTCCAACCAAATCATCGGAATTCCAATATCTTTTCACCAGAATGACCAATCACACGTTCCACTGTCCATTTCTCTCCATTTCTCTTCCATATCTTTTCACCAGAATGACCAATCACACGTTCCCCTGTCCATTTCTCTCCCTGCGCTAAGCCAATCACGGACAGGCTAGCGACGCTCCGAATTCGGAATGGATTTTAACTGTAGAACAAACCACACGTATTCAATCGTCATTCCTGAAAACGACTCTGTAAGGTAAGGGTTTGAATTACATTAAAACACATTTAACACATCCAATCGCGGAAATGATCCACCCTATAAATTCGGACAGGTCATGCTCTGGAAAAGGTAGCGGTAATAACGGTAGTAAGTACGCTCTTCTGAAAACTAGTACAACAAATGCTTTAGATTTAAGAACCAATAAATCGCGGAAATTATCGACGTTATAAATTCGTTCTACTGAATATAGGGTATTACTTTATCCAAAAGTCTGACCGTGCGGATTCTTAAATTCGGACAGGTCATGCTCTGGAAAAGGTAGCGGTAATAACGGTAGTAAGTACGCTCTTCTGAAAACTAGTCTGCAATTGTTTGCAATTTACATTACAACAACAAATGCTTTAGATTTAAGAACCAATAAATCGCGGAAATTATCGACGTTATAAATTCGTTCTACTGAATATAGGGTATTACTTTATCCAAAAGTCTGACCGTGCGGATTCTTAGCTTGTCCGGACATGTCACTACTTTTCCTCGTCATTTCACTGACTTTGGTTAATTTACAAGCATGTTAGCTTCGGTTTAACTTTACTAACTTGAAATGATCGACGTTCTAAATTCGTTCTACTGAATATTGGTATTATTTAATCCAAAAGTCTGACCGTGCGGATTGTCTTACCTTGTCCGGACATGTCACTACTTTTCCTTGTCATTTCACTGACTTTGGTTAATTTACTAGCATGTTAGCATCGGTTTAACTTTACGAACTTGGGTCAACTTCTTGTTAATTTATTGCATGTCAGCCTCAGTAGGAACTAGTAGTACGATTACGGTGAACGACCATTTTAATTCACCTGTACGGTGAACGACCATTTTAATTCACCTGTACGGTAAACAACCATTTTAAATTACATGGGGATATACTAGGGATTATTTTGTATGTAACACACACACACACACACACACACACACACACACACACACACACACACACACACACACACACACACACACACACACACACACACACACACACACACACACACACACACACACACATATATATATATATATATATATATATATATATATATATATATATATATATATATATATATATATATATATATATAGCATATGTCTTTGACAATGTATGGTAACTTGGCCATTCTTCCCCTTGTCTTCAGATGTCTACTAAGAAGCATCGAGCCATGGGGTCTGAGGAGTGGGTGAGCCGCCTGAAGGCATTTGCCTCTTCTGGCACTTGGCCCTCCAGTGCAGGGAACAGGCCATCTCCGAAACAGGCCAAGTGGCACAACCTCTACCAGAAGGTAAGCTTTGCCCCAACAGTAAACCAAAACTCCAAAGTGAACCAATTGTGTCTAAGTAAATCATTCTTTTCAATTAATTACAGATTGAGAAGTGTCCCATGATGCTGCGTGGGCAGACCTTAATCTTAGGGATAGCCCAGACATGTACCTGTGGCTTTCACTCCCAGCAGGTAATATTGAGAGCCTGGTGAAATAAATGCATTTTGTAGGCTTACAATTTGTGATGTGGACAAAATCCCATATTGATTAGTATTAATGCTTGTTTAATGGTTTTATTGTTTCTGTCTGTCAGTCTGTGAGAAGCCCTGCAGCTACCTCTGCCTCCACCTCTGCTGCGCCTGCACGGAGCCCTGGGAGGCCTGCATTGACGCTGGCGATGGTGAATATTTCCATCACATTAAATACCATGTCATTCACCTGGTTAGCCATGATCAACTCATCTCAGATCTGTGTGTTTACATAACTTTCATGCGTATCACTGGTGTGTATAATGCCATTTTTAACACCATTTTATTAAGACTATTCTTGGTTGATTTTCAGTTTGAGAAAGCGCGGTTCGGTGGGACTTTGTCTGCTGCAGCCAAGCCGAATGTCAATCTGACCAGGAGGCCTGTTGAGGTAATTGATGTACCTATAGCTGTGCCTGATGCCTAAGAACACAGCCATACAGCCAACACTGTCCTTGTTTTGTAATTGTACTTCATCGGCTCCGTTTCCCCCTCTTCCCAGCGTCCCTCCAGCCCTGCCACTGTCCCGTCTGGGAGAAGCACTCCATCCGCTACCCCACCTCGAGTGACGCCCCCTTCCAGTCCCAGATTCTACAGGCCTGTCTCCCCTTTCTCTCTGCCTCCATCCAGCCCCGTCATGTCGGCGGCGAGGACCAGCTCTTCTCCTCTGGTTCGTGCAACTGTAATAACCTCTCTACAGGTCTTACATGCTGTAGCGTGTAGCGGATAGATGATTTATGATCTTTTTCTTTTTCTTTATGTAGGTAGAATCAGATACGAGTCCTGCTCCTCCAGGTCTCCTCCCTGCTCCTCCAGGTCTCCTCCCTGCTCCTCCAGGTCCCCTCCCTGCTCCTCCAGGTCCCCTCCCTGCTCCTCCAGGTCCCCTCCCTGCTCCTCCAGGTCCCCTCCCTGCTCCTCCTGGTCCCCTCCCTGCTCCTCCTGGTCCCCTCCCTGCTCCTCCTCTTGCTGCTCAGTTCTGGCTGCCGGTGGAAATGAGGAAGACCATTCCCCAGCAGGACCAGCGCTGGATTGCATCCACGCTGTGGAGGAACCAGCGGCTGCGCCCGGACGTCCAGCTCTGGTATGAGCCACCTGTTCCTGCCCTCATCTACAACCAGGTCCCATCACCAGACCGCTTTTTTATGCACCGGCTCCTGGTGTGGATGCCCTACCACCTGTGGAAGGTGAGGCTGTCCTGCCCCCAGTGCAAGGGGCAGCTCACCGGGGCCGGCATCCATAAGAGGGCACGGAAGGTCCTGGACGTGGACAGGTACTACCTGATGGTGACGGAGACCCTCAGGTGCAACTCCTCCAGTTGCGTATCAAATTACCTGTCCACGAGCCAGACCGTCCTGGACCAGCTGAGCTTGGCTCTCCGCGGGGAGTTCCGCCTCATCCTGACCCGCAAGTGAGTTCAGATCATGAAAGCAAATATCTTTTTTCAGTAATCAGTAATCCAGCAAATAGCAATATTTGATCACACTAAACCCCATCAATATTAGATCAAAAATATTTATAACATTTTGCCCATAGAAAACTCTTTGTCCAGCCAAACTAAATAATTTGATACAATCATACCTGTCCACAAAGGTATGCGTGTGACATCCGTGTCATCCGGATGCTACGGGAGAGGACCCTCGGCAACAGCTCCACACGCCTGGCCAAACAGCTGCGGGAGAACCACGGCGAGGAGTGGCTGCAGCGGTTGGCCCGCTACATGGAGCTGGCCAATGACTTTGCCCGCAGGCCCGGTCTCTTCCCTGTGGTCTGTCAGAGCCCCCCCGAGCCTATCGCTGTCCCGACCAACAGGTGGCTCCTGACGGTGTACGGGAAGGACTTGATGAGCCGTATGGGTCACATCAAGGCCAGCATCACCTCCACCTTTGGCTCCATTTTAAAAATGGATTCTACAAAGAAGGTAAAAAGGACATCAGTAATAATGCATCAACAATATATGAAATGGGTTTTCTCATAACACCATATCCCAGCTTGGGAGCCATTGAAGTTATAGTCACAAATGTGTCAATGTTTATTTGTGCATTTTTGCGTGTGTAAATGCCTCTTTTATATGTTTATTCCTAGATATATATTTTGCTTCTGTTTTGTTCTTATTCTAATTTATATTACTGTTTTGAAAGCACTCTGAATTAGTTTATTCTGATTAATTCCAGATGACCAAAAAGCTGGCTGGAGCCGCCAAGGGGACGGCGCTCTGGGTGTCCTCCGTCAGCAACGAGAAGGGGCAGGTCCTGATCAGCGTCCTGACAGCCCAGGAGGGACCTGGACTGGACCGGATGGTGTCAGGCCTCATCAGGCGCTACAGCGAGGCGGGCGTGGCTCCCCCTATACTCCTCTATGTGGACTGTGGCTGCTGCAAGGAGACGGGAGGGGAGAGCAAGCTGCAGGCCAGGTTCGGCGGCTGGCCAGACCTCGTCATCCGGCTGGACATCTGGCACTTCCTTCGGCGGCTTGCGGCCGGATGCATGACCGACGCCCACGCCCTGTACCCCATCTTCATGGCCACGCTCTCCGTCTGCCTGTTTGAGTGGGACCCTGAAGATGTGGCCCTTCTGCGCCACGCCAAGAGGGAGGAGCTCCGGAGGGAGGGTGTGCCCGGCATCTCCGAGGCTCTGGTGGACAGCCGGTTGACCAAGGCCCAGTTGGCGCTGTACTGCAGGCGGAGGACCCGTGGAGAGGAGGCCACCATCCGCCAGGTGGAGGCCCTGCTGCAGGAGCTGATGGGGGACAAAGGCAGGGACCTGCTGGGTGTTCCCCTCCTGGACCGGGTGAGGATGGAGCACATCTGGCGGGTTCAGAAGAGGCACGTCAAGTGCATCCAGGACCTGCCAGGTGTGCCTCTGTACACAAAGACCGGCACCACCACCACCAAGGACGGCGTCGTCCTCACCAAATACAGGTGTGCGCGAGGTTCAACGTCACTGGAGTCCTTCCACTGCCACCTGAACCGCTTTATTCCAGGTGAGTTTTAATGGCATCACCAGCGTCTAACACACTGACGACCATTTACTTTTATTGGTAATACATGTTTTACAATACAATATTCTGTACTTTCAGGGACCCAGGCCAATGACCTGAACTTCCAGCTCTACTTGCTGGACGGGCTGAACCGGTGGAACCAGGACCGGGCTGCTGCTGCTGTGGCTGAGAAGATGTCCGCTCTCCTCAGCTACTCAGGGGATCTGGTACACTGTGTGAACACATTTGGCACCAATGTGTTTGGACAGATGTTTGTCCCCTCTTTCCGCCTCCCCAGCAAGTACACTGGTAAGTTGCACTGAATACTGAATGCTTCACACTGGGACATGAAATGACGACCAGGCATGTATACGTTTATAATGAAATGTTGTTAATTATGCAAAACAGATTAGATTCACATATTTGCATATTCTGTCGTCCAATCTGTCATCATAAATATGTTAACAAGTCACAACAAGAAGGTGCTATAATCAAATAATGAATGGGGGCTGCTCACTTTCTATCTATATTCAGACCAACATTAATATGGGTTCCACACATGTTGATGTACTTATTCTGCTAATCACAATGTTGTTTTCATTCCCAGGAGAGTTGATAGGCATTGACTACCTCTACATGCAGACGGGGAAGTGCATGCAGGACATGGATCCTGAGGGGGAGGAGACGGAGCAGCTGCTGGAGGACCTGGGCGACGAGGCAGAGGATGAGGGCTTCACAGACGACACCGAGGCTAGTCTGGAGCTCTTCTCTGCCCTCATTTCACTACCACCTGCTCAGCCCTCCACCAGTGGTTCCTGGTCCGCTGCTCCACCTCCTCCTTCTCCTCCACCACCGGCTCAGCCCTCCACCAGTGGTTCCTGGTCCGCTGCTCCACCTCCTCCTTCTCCACCACCACCGGCTCAGCCCTCCACCAGTGGTTCCTGGTCCGCTGCTTCACCTCCTCCTTCTCCACCACCACCGGCTCAGCCCTCCACCAGTGGTTCCTGGTCCGCTGCTCCACCTCCTCCTTCTCCTCCACCACCGGCTCAGCCCTCCACCAGTGGTTCCTGGTCCGCTACTCCACCTCCTCCTTCTCCTCCACCACCGGCTCAGCCCTCCACCAGTGGTTCCTGGTCCGCTGCTCCACCTCCTCCTTCTCCACCACCACCTCCACCTGCGTCATCTGCTGTCACCGCTCCGGGTGCCGCCCCACAGGTTCCTGTTGAGCAGTTGGTAAGTACCTTTGAGCAATAGTGAAACATAACATTTAGATTTCTTTCCTATTTGTCCAGCATCAATGTTAAAATGGTTTTATTTTTCAGGCAGTGGATGAAAACAACATCCCGGGCCTGGAGAGGGTGGACCGCCTAGCCGAGTATCTGGTGGGGCTGAGGAGCCAGACCAGCCTGGCCCTCAGCAACCGGGACGTCGGCATCATCGTCGGCCTGTGGGAGGACCTGCTGCCCTACGACCAGCAGAAGGCGGTGTACCATGCACGGCACCAGGACAGGCTGCTGACGGGGCGCTTCAGGTCGCCGAAGAAGAAGGGAGAGTTCACGTCGGGTGTGGACAGTTTGCGGAGATGCACCATAACAGCGAGTGCATCTCCTGCACAGTGGCCTTCATGCTGCCGCCTGGTTGATGCCATCTGTGTTAGGCTCTGCACCCTCCACCCTTCCCCTACCAAGAAGGGGAAGGGGTACCTCTCAAGGTGGAGTCTGATCCTGAGGGACTACCGCAGGATCAGACAGCTCATCCTGGCCAACGGGGCCGTGATGTCCACCACCAGCCTGCAGCTGGTTGAGGTGAACCAGACCACCCTCATCCAGTGGCACAACAGGAGGGTGGCCAGGCAGGGTGTCTCCGTGTTGTGCCAGGGTGTGGACCTGCCTGCCCCTGTGCCTGTTGCCACCGTGGTCTTACCTCCGGGTATGGACCGCCCCGCTGTGGCTCCTCAAACCCCGGGCCTGGTGAAATATTCCTACCACCTCCCGGAGAGCACAGCGGGGCGGGCCAAAATGAACCGGAGGGCCACAGCCACTGCCACCGCAGCCGTAGCACCAGCACCGGCACCGGCACCAGCACCAGCAACGGCACCTGCAACGGCTGTAAGGCCCAGGATGAAGACAGCCCAGAGGCGGCTGTTTCCCTGTCCTCCCACCCCTACCCCTGTCATCAGCAGCACCCCTGCTCCATTTGTTTTTGCCCTCCCCCGGGCCCCTGCTCCATTTGTTTTTGCCCTCCCCCGGGCCCCTACTCTCTCCGGCACTCCTGCCCTCACCCAATCCCTCCCTAGCACATCATTCCTCCCGGTAAACCCCCTGTTGCGCTACCCTCACGCCCAGCCCCCCATTATGTTTGCTGTCCCCTCAGCAGTGCCTCCTGCAGAACGGAAGAGGCCTTACAACAGGACTGGGGAGGCAAATAAATGCAGGAGGTGTGGGGAGCCCCGGAGTGCAGCGACTGGCCACAGCCAGTACAAGGGGAAAATCTACTGCCCCTCCTCCGAGTCCCTGACCAAGGAGCAGTGGTTGGCGGAGAGGAGGAAATAAGATTACCAGTGTATAGTATCTATGTTATATGTTAAAATAAACATGTTTATATATTAACAAATGTTTTAAGAATTATTTGCTGGTCATCTTATTCGAATCATTAGCCAGATCCACTCCACAAGAGGAAGCACCATACTACTATTGCAATATAATATGCACACAAAATGATTTATAGTTGAAATACTTGTAGGTTGAAGATGGAGGCTAAATTGAGCCCACAGGTCACAATACAAATAATAACTAAACAAGTAGCTTGCTAAAGAGTGCACAGGTGTGCTGTGAATAGCTGTATGGCTACAACAATAGTGGAAAAGAAAGTAACATATTCATTAGAATATTCCCATTAAAATAAGTGCATATGTGTGTCAATGGAGGGCAAGGGTAATTATATTTGCGCAAGAGATCTTGAGTACATCCATGAATGAACCAAAAAATGTTTTTGTCACCGGTGGGACTTGAACCGCCGACCTTCTGTTCCAAGGCTGAAGAATTGCAAACAAAACTCCACATTCTCAGGTTTTTATTAGTTTTTTATGTAATGAAATGTTTTTTTGTAATTTATGTCCTAAATTTCTCTCATTCCCTTCCCTTTCCCCTTTTTCTCCCTTTTTCTCCCTTTTTCCTCTCTTTTTCCTCTCTTTTTCCTTCCTTTTCTTCTCCCCCCCTTCTCCCCCCTTTCCTTCCTTCTTCCCCCCCCTTAAAAGACTATTGTTCCCCAGCTTTGGCGCAGTAGGCAGCGCGTCAGTCTCATAATCTGAAGGTCGTGAGTTCGAGCCTCACACGGGGCATAGTGTTTTAGAAACTAACGAGTATCATGCATTGTAAAAATGTTTGTAAAAAAATCGGATACCAGTGCCCGGTTGAAAGAAACTTCATTTCCAGGCTGTCTTAATATACTGAAGGTAAGACTTGTGAGAATCTTGTGGCTTCTGAGAAGAAATGACTTGACAGCCATAAAACATGGTATTCTTAATTGAGTACAACAGTAGTTGGATTTATCATATTGATTTAACAAAATATGTGTTACGTGGATTTTTATTATACTTAATATCAATCTTTGCACAAAAATTGCTCTAAGCCTGAGTCTTGCTGTTCGCTGGTTCCCTCGTTGGTGCAGTAGGCAGCACTTCATTCTCATATTCTGAAGGTCGTAAATTCGAGCCTCACACGGGGCACAGAGTTTTAGAAACTATCAAGTATCATGCATTGTGCCAATGTTTGTAAAAGAAATCGGGTATCAGTGCCATGTGTAAAGATTCTTGATTTCCAGGTTATCTTAATATTCTGAAGGTATTACTCATGAGAATCTTGTGGCTTCTGAGAAGAAATGACTTGACAGCCATAACACATGGCATTCTTCATTGAGTTCAACAGTAGTTAAATTTTTCATATTGATTTATCATAATATGTGTAACATGGATTTTTATTATACTTGATATCAATCTTAGCACAAAAAATGCTGTAAGCCTGATTCTTGCTGTTCAATGGTTCCCTTGTTGGTGCAGTAGGCAGCACTTCATTCTCATGATCTGAAGGTCGTGAGTTCGAGCCTCACTTGGGGCACAGAGTTTAAGAAACTAAATTGTATCATGCATTGTAAAAATGTTTGCAAAAAAAATCGGATACCAGTGCCCGGTTTAAAGATTCTTGATTTCCAGGCTATCTTAATATTCCGAAGCTATTACTTATGAGAATCTTGTTGCTTCTGGGAAGAAATGACTTGACAGCCACAAAACATGGCATTCCTAATTGTGTACAACAGTAGTTCAATTTGTCATATTGATTTAACATTATATGTGTAACATGGATTTCTATTATACATTAAATCGATCTAAGCGCAAAAATTGGTATGAGCCTGAATAGTTATGTTATTGCTGCCTCGTTGGCGCAGTAGGCAGCGCGTCAGTCTCATAATCTGAAGGTCGTGAGTTCGAGCCTCACACGGGGCATAGTGTTTTAGAAACTAACGAGTATCATGCATTGTAAAAATGTTTGTAAAAAAATCGGATACCAGTGCCCGGTTGAAAGAAACTTCATTTCCAGGCTGTCTTAATATACTGAAGGTAAGACTTGTGAGAATCTTGTGGCTTCTGAGAAGAAATGACTTGACAGCCATAAAACATGGTATTCTTAATTGAGTACAACAGTAGTTGGATTTATCATATTGATTTAACAAAATATGTGTTACGTGGATTTTTATTATACTTAATATCAATCTTTGCACAAAAATTGCTCTAAGCCTGAGTCTTGCTGTTCGCTGGTTCCCTCGTTGGTGCAGTAGGCAGCACTTCATTCTCATATTCTGAAGGTCGTAAATTCGAGCCTCACACGGGGCACAGAGTTTTAGAAACTATCAAGTATCATGCATTGTGCCAATGTTTGTAAAAGAAATCGGGTATCAGTGCCATGTGTAAAGATTCTTGATTTCCAGGTTATCTTAATATTCTGAAGGTATTACTCATGAGAATCTTGTGGCTTCTGAGAAGAAATGACTTGACAGCCATAACACATGGCATTCTTCATTGAGTTCAACAGTAGTTAAATTTTTCATATTGATTTATCATAATATGTGTAACATGGATTTTTATTATACTTGATATCAATCTTAGCACAAAAAATGCTGTAAGCCTGATTCTTGCTGTTCAATGGTTCCCTTGTTGGTGCAGTAGGCAGCACTTCATTCTCATGATCTGAAGGTCGTGAGTTCGAGCCTCACTTGGGGCACAGAGTTTAAGAAACTAAATTGTATCATGCATTGTAAAAATGTTTGTAAAAAAAATCGGATACCAGTGCCCGGTTTAAAGATTCTTGATTTCCAGGCTATCTTAATATTCCGAAGCTATTACTTATGAGAATCTTGTTGCTTCTGGGAAGAAATGACTTGACAGCCACAAAACATGGCATTCCTAATTGTGTACAACAGTAGTTCAATTTGTCATATTGATTTAACATTATATGTGTAACATGGATTTCTATTATACATCAAATCGATCTAAGCGCAAAAATTGGTATGAGCCTGAATAGTTATGTTATTGTTGCCTCGTTGGCGCAGTAGGCAGCGCGTCAGTCTCATAATCTGAAGGTCGTGAGTTCGAGCCTCACACGGGGCATAGTGTTTTAGAAACTAACGAGTATCATGCATTGTAAAAATGTTTGTAAAAAAATCGGATACCAGTGCCCGGTTGAAAGAAACTTCATTTCCAGGCTGTCTTAATATACTGAAGGTAAGACTTGTGAGAATCTTGTGGCTTCTGAGAAGAAATGACTTGACAGCCATAAAACATGGTATTCTTAATTGAGTACAACAGTAGTTGGATTTATCATATTGATTTAACAAAATATGTGTTACGTGGATTTTTATTATACTTAATATCAATCTTTGCACAAAAATTGCTCTAAGCCTGAGTCTTGCTGTTCGCTGGTTCCCTCATTGGTGCAGTAGGCAGCACTTCATTCTCATATTCTGAAGGTCGTAAATTCGAGCCTCACACGGGGCACAGAGTTTTAGAAACGATCAAGTATCATGCATTGTGCCAATGTTTGTAAAAGAAATCGGGTATCAGTGCCATGTGTAAAGATTCTTGATTTCCAGGTTATCTTAATATTCTGAAGGTATTACTCATGAGAATCTTGTGGCTTCTGAGAAGAAATGACTTGACAGCCATAACACATGGCATTCTTCATTGAGTTCAACAGTAGTTAAATTTTTCATATTGATTTATCATAATATGTGTAACATGGATTTTTATTATACTTGATATCAATCTTAGCACAAAAAATGCTGTAAGCCTGATTCTTGCTGTTCAATGGTTCCCTTGTTGGTGCAGTAGGCAGCACTTCATTCTCATGATCTGAAGGTCGTGAGTTCGAGCCTCACTTGGGGCACAGAATTTAAGAAACTAAATTGTATCATGCATTGTAAAAATGTTTGTAAAAAAAATCGGATACCAGTGCCCGGTTTAAAGATTCTTGATTTCCAGGCTATCTTAATATTCCAAAGCTATTACTTATGAGAATCTTGTTGCTTCTGGGAAGAAATGACTTGACAGCCACAAAACATGGCATTCCTAATTGTGTGCAACAGTAGTTAAATTTGTCATATTGATTTAACATTATATGTGTAACATGGATTTCTATTATACATTAAATCGATCTAAGCGCAAAAATTGGTATGAGCCTGAATAGTTATGTTATTGCTGCCTCGTTGGCGCAGTAGGCAGCGCGTCAGTCTCATAATCTGAAGGTCGTGAGTTCGAGCCTCACACGGGGCATAGTGTTTTAGAAACTAACGAGTATCATGCATTGTAAAAATGTTTGTAAAAAAATCGGATACCAGTGCCCGGTTGAAAGAAACTTCATTTCCAGGCTGTCTTAATATACTGAAGGTAAGACTTGTGAGAATCTTGTGGCTTCTGAGAAGAAATGACTTGACAGCCATAAAACATGGTATTCTTAATTGAGTACAACAGTAGTTGGATTTATCATATTGATTTAACAAAATATGTGTTACGTGGATTTTTATTATACTTAATATCAATCTTTGCACAAAAATTGCTCTAAGCCTGAGTCTTGCTGTTCGCTGGTTCCCTCGTTGGTGCAGTAGGCAGCACTTCATTCTCATATTCTGAAGGTCGTAAATTCGAGCCTCACATGGGGCACAGAGTTTTAGAAACTATCAAGTATCATGCATTGTGCCAATGTTTGTAAAAGAAATCGGGTATCAGTGCCATGTGTAAAGATTCTTGATTTCCAGGTTATCTTAATATTCTGAAGGTATTACTCATGAGAATCTTGTGGCTTCTGAGAAGAAATGACTTGACAGCCATAACACATGGCATTCTTCATTGAGTTCAACAGTAGTTAAATTTTTCATATTGATTTATCATAATATGTGTAACATGGATTTTTATTATACTTGATATCAATCTTAGCACAAAAAATGCTGTAAGCCTGATTCTTGCTGTTCAATGGTTCCCTTGTTGGTGCAGTAGGCAGCACTTCATTCTCATGATCTGAAGGTCGTGAGTTCGAGCCTCACTTGGGGCACAGAGTTTAAGAAACTAAATTGTATCATGCATTGTAAAAATGTTTGCAAAAAAAATCGGATACCAGTGCCCGGTTTAAAGATTCTTGATTTCCAGGCTATCTTAATATTCCGAAGCTATTACTTATGAGAATCTTGTTGCTTCTGGGAAGAAATGACTTGACAGCCACAAAACATGGCATTCCTAATTGTGTACAACAGTAGTTCAATTTGTCATATTGATTTAACATTATATGTGTAACATGGATTTCTATTATACATTAAATCGATCTAAGCGCAAAAATTGGTATGAGCCTGAATAGTTATGTTATTGCTGCCTCGTTGGCGCAGTAGGCAGCGCGTCAGTCTCATAATCTGAAGGTCGTGAGTTCGAGCCTCACACGGGGCATAGTGTTTTAGAAACTAACGAGTATCATGCATTGTAAAAATGTTTGTAAAAAAATCGGATACCAGTGCCCGGTTGAAAGAAACTTCATTTCCAGGCTGTCTTAATATACTGAAGGTAAGACTTGTGAGAATCTTGTGGCTTCTGAGAAGAAATGACTTGACAGCCATAAAACATGGTATTCTTAATTGAGTACAACAGTAGTTGGATTTATCATATTGATTTAACAAAATATGTGTTACGTGGATTTTTATTATACTTAATATCAATCTTTGCACAAAAATTGCTCTAAGCCTGAGTCTTGCTGTTCGCTGGTTCCCTCATTGGTGCAGTAGGCAGCACTTCATTCTCATATTCTGAAGGTCGTAAATTCGAGCCTCACACGGGGCACAGAGTTTTAGAAACTATCAAGTATCATGCATTGTGCCAATGTTTGTAAAAGAAATCGGGTATCAGTGCCATGTGTAAAGATTCTTGATTTCCAGGTTATCTTAATATTCTGAAGGTATTACTCATGAGAATCTTGTGGCTTCTGAGAAGAAATGACTTGACAGCCATAACACATGGCATTCTTCATTGAGTTCAACAGTAGTTAAATTTTTCATATTGATTTATCATAATATGTGTAACATGGATTTTTATTATACTTGATATCAATCTTAGCACAAAAAATGCTGTAAGCCTGATTCTTGCTGTTCAATGGTTCCCTTGTTGGTGCAGTAGGCAGCACTTCATTCTCATGATCTGAAGGTCGTGAGTTCGAGCCTCACTTGGGGCACAGAGTTTAAGAAACTAAATTGTATCATGCATTGTAAAAATGTTTGTAAAAAAAATCGGATACCAGTGCCCGGTTTAAAGATTCTTGATTTCCAGGCTATCTTAATATTCCGAAGCTATTACTTATGAGAATCTTGTTGCTTCTGGGAAGAAATGACTTGACAGCCACAAAACATGGCATTCCTAATTGTGTACAACAGTAGTTCAATTTGTCATATTGATTTAACATTATATGTGTAACATGGATTTCTATTATACATCAAATCGATCTAAGCGCAAAAATTGGTATGAGCCTGAATAGTTATGTAATTGCTGCCTCGTTGGCGCAGTAGGCAGCGCGTCAGTCTCATAATCTGAAGGTCGTGAGTTCGAGCCTCACACGGGGCATAGTGTTTTAGAAACTAACGAGTATCATGCATTGTAAAAATGTTTGTAAAAAAATCGGATACCAGTGCCCGGTTGAAAGAAACTTCATTTCCAGGCTGTCTTAATATACTGAAGGTAAGACTTGTGAGAATCTTGTGGCTTCTGAGAAGAAATGACTTGACAGCCATAAAACATGGTATTCTTAATTGAGTACAACAGTAGTTGGATTTATCATATTGATTTAACAAAATATGTGTTACGTGGATTTTTATTATACTTAATATCAATCTTTGCACAAAAATTGCTCTAAGCCTGAGTCTTGCTGTTCGCTGGTTCCCTCATTGGTGCAGTAGGCAGCACTTCATTCTCATATTCTGAAGGTCGTAAATTCGAGCCTCACACGGGGCACAGAGTTTTAGAAACGATCAAGTATCATGCATTGTGCCAATGTTTGTAAAAGAAATCGGGTATCAGTGCCATGTGTAAAGATTCTTGATTTCCAGGTTATCTTAATATTCTGAAGGTATTACTCATGAGAATCTTGTGGCTTCTGAGAAGAAATGACTTGACAGCCATAACACATGGCATTCTTCATTGAGTTCAACAGTAGTTAAATTGTTCATATTGATTTATCATAATATGTGTAACATGGATTTTTATTATACTTGATATCAATCTTAGCACAAAAAATGCTGTAAGCCTGATTCTTGCTGTTCAATGGTTCCCTTGTTGGTGCAGTAGGCAGCACTTCATTCTCATGATCTGAAGGTCGTGAGTTCGAGCCTCACTTGGGGCACAGAGTTTAAGAAACTAAATTGTATCATGCATTGTAAAAATGTTTGCAAAAAAAATCGGATACCAGTGCCCGGTTTAAAGATTCTTGATTTCCAGGCTATCTTAATATTCCGAAGCTATTACTTATGAGAATCTTGTTGCTTCTGGGAAGAAATGACTTGACAGCCACAAAACATGGCATTCCTAATTGTGTACAACAGTAGTTCAATTTGTCATATTGATTTAACATTATATGTGTAACATGGATTTCTATTATACATCAAATCGATCTAAGCGCAAAAATTGGTATGAGCCTGAATAGTTATGTTATTGCTGCCTCGTTGGCGCAGTAGGCAGCGCGTCAGTCTCATAATCTGAAGGTCGTGAGTTCGAGCCTCACACGGGGCATAGTGTTTTAGAAACTAACGAGTATCATGCATTGTAAAAATGTTTGTAAAAAAATCGGATACCAGTGCCCGGTTGAAAGAAACTTCATTTCCAGGCTGTCTTAATATACTGAAGGTAAGACTTGTGAGAATCTTGTGGCTTCTGAGAAGAAATGACTTGACAGCCATAAAACATGGTATTCTTAATTGAGTACAACAGTAGTTGGATTTATCATATTGATTTAACAAAATATGTGTTACGTGGATTTTTATTATACTTAATATCAATCTTTGCACAAAAATTGCTCTAAGCCTGAGTCTTGCTGTTCGCTGGTTCCCTCGTTGGTGCAGTAGGCAGCACTTCATTCTCATATTCTGAAGGTCGTAAATTCGAGCCTCACACGGGGCACAGAGTTTTAGAAACTATCAAGTATCATGCATTGTGCCAATGTTTGTAAAAGAAATCGGGTATCAGTGCCATGTGTAAAGATTCTTGATTTCCAGGTTATCTTAATATTCTGAAGGTATTACTCATGAGAATCTTGTGGCTTCTGAGAAGAAATGACTTGACAGCCATAACACATGGCATTCTTCATTGAGTTCAACAGTAGTTAAATTTTTCATATTGATTTATCATAATATGTGTAACATGGATTTTTATTATACTTGATATCAATCTTAGCACAAAAAATGCTGTAAGCCTTATTCATGCTGTTCAATGGTTCACTTGTTGGTGCAGTAGGCAGCACTTCATTCTCATGATCTGAAGGTCGTGAGTTCGAGCCTCACTTGGGGCACAGAGTTTAAGAAACTAAATTGTATCATGCATTGTAAAAATGTTTGTAAAAAAAATCGGATACCAGTGCCCGGTTTAAAGATTCTTGATTTCCAGGCTATCTTAATATTCCGAAGCTATTACTTATGAGAATCTTGTTGCTTCTGGGAAGAAATTACTTGACAGCCACAAAACATGGCATTCCTAATTGTGTACAACAGTAGTTCAATTTGTCATATTGATTTAACATTATATGTGTAACATGGATTTCTATTATACATCAAATCGATCTAAGCGCAAAAATTGGTATGAGCCTGAATAGTTATGTTATTGCTGCCTCGTTGGCGCAGTAGGCAGCGCGGCAGTCTCATAATCTGAAGGTCGTGAGTTCGAGCCTCACACGGGGCATAGTGTTTTAGAAACTAACGAGTATCATGCATTGTAAAAATGTTTGTAAAAAAATCGGATACCAGTGCCCGGTTGAAAGAAACTTCATTTCCAGGCTGTCTTAATATACTGAAGGTAAGACTTGTGAGAATCTTGTGGCTTCTGAGAAGAAATGACTTGACAGCCATAAAACATGGTATTCTTAATTGAGTACAACAGTAGTTGGATTTATCATATTGATTTAACAAAATATGTGTTACGTGGATTTTTATTATACTTAATATCAATCTTTGCACAAAAATTGCTCTAAGCCTGAGTCTTGCTGTTCGCTGGTTCCCTCGTTGGTGCAGTAGGCAGCACTTCATTCTCATATTCTGAAGGTCGTAAATTCGAGCCTCACACGGGGCACAGAGTTTTAGAAACTATCAAGTATCATGCATTGTGCCAATGTTTGTAAAAGAAATCGGGTATCAGTGCCATGTGTAAAGATTCTTGATTTCCAGGTTATCTTAATATTCTGAAGGTATTACTCATGAGAATCTTGTGGCTTCTGAGAAGAAATGACTTGACAGCCATAACACATGGCATTCTTCATTGAGTTCAACAGTAGTTAAATTTTTCATATTGATTTATCATAATATGTGTAACATGGATTTTTATTATACTTGATATCAATCTTAGCACAAAAAATGCTGTAAGCCTGATTCTTGCTGTTCAATGGTTCCCTTGTTGGTGCAGTAGGCAGCACTTCATTCTCATGATCTGAAGGTCGTGAGTTCGAGCCTCACTTGGGGCACAGAGTTTAAGAAACTAAATTGTATCATGCATTGTAAAAATGTTTGCAAAAAAAATCGGATACCAGTGCCCGGTTTAAAGATTCTTGATTTCCAGGCTATCTTAATATTCCGAAGCTATTACTTATGAGAATCTTGTTGCTTCTGGGAAGAAATGACTTGACAGCCACAAAACATGGCATTCCTAATTGTGTACAACAGTAGTTCAATTTGTCATATTTATTTAACATTATATGTGTAACATGGATTTCTATTATACATCAAATCGATCTAAGCGCAAAAATTGGTATGAGCCTGAATAGTTATGTTATTGCTGCCTCGTTGGCGCAGTAGGCAGCGCGTCAGTCTCATAATCTGAAGGTCGTGAGTTCGAGCCTCACACGGGGCATAGTGTTTTAGAAACTAACGAGTATCATGCATTGTAAAAATGTTTGTAAAAAAATCGGATACCAGTGCCCGGTTGAAAGAAACTTCATTTCCAGGCTGTCTTAATATACTGAAGGTAAGACTTGTGAGAATCTTGTGGCTTCTGAGAAGAAATGACTTGACAGCCATAAAACATGGTATTCTTAATTGAGTACAACAGTAGTTGGATTTATCATATTGATTTAACAAAATATGTGTTACGTGGATTTTTATTATACTTAATATCAATCTTTGCACAAAAATTGCTCTAAGCCTGAGTCTTGCTGTTCGCTGGTTCCCTCGTTGGTGCAGTAGGCAGCACTTCATTCTCATATTCTGAAGGTCGTAAATTCGAGCCTCACACGGGGCACAGAGTTTTAGAAACTATCAAGTATCATGCATTGTGCCAATGTTTGTAAAAGAAATCGGGTATCAGTGCCATGTGTAAAGATTCTTGATTTCCAGGTTATCTTAATATTCTGAAGGTATTACTCATGAGAATCTTGTGGCTTCTGAGAAGAAATGACTTGACAGCCATAACACATGGCATTCTTCATTGAGTTCAACAGTAGTTAAATTTTTCATATTGATTTATCATAATATGTGTAACATGGATTTTTATTATACTTGATATCAATCTTAGCACAAAAAATGCTGTAAGCCTGATTCTTGCTGTTCAATGGTTCCCTTGTTGGTGCAGTAGGCAGCACTTCATTCTCATGATCTGAAGGTCGTGAGTTCGAGCCTCACTTGGGGCACAGAGTTTAAGAAACTAAATTGTATCATGCATTGTAAAAATGTTTGCAAAAAAAATCGGATACCAGTGCCCGGTTTAAAGATTCTTGATTTCCAGGCTATCTTAATATTCCGAAGCTATTACTTATGAGAATCTTGTTGCTTCTGGGAAGAAATGACTTGACAGCCACAAAACATGGCATTCCTAATTGTGTACAACAGTAGTTCAATTTGTCATATTGATTTAACATTATATGTGTAACATGGATTTCTATTATACATTAAATCGATCTAAGCGCAAAAATTGGTATGAGCCTGAATAGTTATGTTATTGCTGCCTCGTTGGCGCAGTAGGCAGCGCGTCAGTCTCATAATCTGAAGGTCGTGAGTTCGAGCCTCACACGGGGCATAGTGTTTTAGAAACTAACGAGTATCATGCATTGTAAAAATGTTTGTAAAAAAATCGGATACCAGTGCCCGGTTGAAAGAAACTTCATTTCCAGGCTGTCTTAATATACTGAAGGTAAGACTTGTGAGAATCTTGTGGCTTCTGAGAAGAAATGACTTGACAGCCATAAAACATGGTATTCTTAATTGAGTACAACAGTAGTTGGATTTATCATATTGATTTAACAAAATATGTGTTACGTGGATTTTTATTATACTTAATATCAATCTTTGCACAAAAATTGCTCTAAGCCTGAGTCTTGCTGTTCGCTGGTTCCCTCGTTGGTGCAGTAGGCAGCACTTCATTCTCATATTCTGAAGGTCGTAAATTCGAGCCTCACACGGGGCACAGAGTTTTAGAAACTATCAAGTATCATGCATTGTGCCAATGTTTGTAAAAGAAATCGGGTATCAGTGCCATGTGTAAAGATTCTTGATTTCCAGGTTATCTTAATATTCTGAAGGTATTACTCATGAGAATCTTGTGGCTTCTGAGAAGAAATGACTTGACAGCCATAACACATGGCATTCTTCATTGAGTTCAACAGTAGTTAAATTTTTCATATTGATTTATCATAATATGTGTAACATGGATTTTTATTATACTTGATATCAATCTTAGCACAAAAAATGCTGTAAGCCTTATTCATGCTGTTCAATGGTTCACTTGTTGGTGCAGTAGGCAGCACTTCATTCTCATGATCTGAAGGTCGTGAGTTCGAGCCTCACTTGGGGCACAGAGTTTAAGAAACTAAATTGTATCATGCATTGTAAAAATGTTTGTAAAAAAAATCGGATACCAGTGCCCGGTTTAAAGATTCTTGATTTCCAGGCTATCTTAATATTCCGAAGCTATTACTTATGAGAATCTTGTTGCTTCTGGGAAGAAATTACTTGACAGCCACAAAACATGGCATTCCTAATTGTGTACAACAGTAGTTCAATTTGTCATATTGATTTAACATTATATGTGTAACATGGATTTCTATTATACATCAAATCGATCTAAGCGCAAAAATTGGTATGAGCCTGAATAGTTATGTTATTGCTGCCTCGTTGGCGCAGTAGGCAGCGCGGCAGTCTCATAATCTGAAGGTCGTGAGTTCGAGCCTCACACGGGGCATAGTGTTTTAGAAACTAACGAGTATCATGCATTGTAAAAATGTTTGTAAAAAAATCGGATACCAGTGCCCGGTTGAAAGAAACTTCATTTCCAGGCTGTCTTAATATACTGAAGGTAAGACTTGTGAGAATCTTGTGGCTTCTGAGAAGAAATGACTTGACAGCCATAAAACATGGTATTCTTAATTGAGTACAACAGTAGTTGGATTTATCATATTGATTTAACAAAATATGTGTTACGTGGATTTTTATTATACTTAATATCAATCTTTGCACAAAAATTGCTCTAAGCCTGAGTCTTGCTGTTCGCTGGTTCCCTCGTTGGTGCAGTAGGCAGCACTTCATTCTCATATTCTGAAGGTCGTAAATTCGAGCCTCACACGGGGCACAGAGTTTTAGAAACTATCAAGTATCATGCATTGTGCCAATGTTTGTAAAAGAAATCGGGTATCAGTGCCATGTGTAAAGATTCTTGATTTCCAGGTTATCTTAATATTCTGAAGGTATTACTCATGAGAATCTTGTGGCTTCTGAGAAGAAATGACTTGACAGCCATAACACATGGCATTCTTCATTGAGTTCAACAGTAGTTAAATTTTTCATATTGATTTATCATAATATGTGTAACATGGATTTTTATTATACTTGATATCAATCTTAGCACAAAAAATGCTGTAAGCCTGATTCTTGCTGTTCAATGGTTCCCTTGTTGGTGCAGTAGGCAGCACTTCATTCTCATGATCTGAAGGTCGTGAGTTCGAGCCTCACTTGGGGCACAGAGTTTAAGAAACTAAATTGTATCATGCATTGTAAAAATGTTTGCAAAAAAAATCGGATACCAGTGCCCGGTTTAAAGATTCTTGATTTCCAGGCTATCTTAATATTCCGAAGCTATTACTTATGAGAATCTTGTTGCTTCTGGGAAGAAATGACTTGACAGCCACAAAACATGGCATTCCTAATTGTGTACAACAGTAGTTCAATTTGTCATATTTATTTAACATTATATGTGTAACATGGATTTCTATTATACATCAAATCGATCTAAGCGCAAAAATTGGTATGAGCCTGAATAGTTATGTTATTGCTGCCTCGTTGGCGCAGTAGGCAGCGCGTCAGTCTCATAATCTGAAGGTCGTGAGTTCGAGCCTCACACGGGGCATAGTGTTTTAGAAACTAACGAGTATCATGCATTGTAAAAATGTTTGTAAAAAAATCGGATACCAGTGCCCGGTTGAAAGAAACTTCATTTCCAGGCTGTCTTAATATACTGAAGGTAAGACTTGTGAGAATCTTGTGGCTTCTGAGAAGAAATGACTTGACAGCCATAAAACATGGTATTCTTAATTGAGTACAACAGTAGTTGGATTTATCATATTGATTTAACAAAATATGTGTTACGTGGATTTTTATTATACTTAATATCAATCTTTGCACAAAAATTGCTCTAAGCCTGAGTCTTGCTGTTCGCTGGTTCCCTCGTTGGTGCAGTAGGCAGCACTTCATTCTCATATTCTGAAGGTCGTAAATTCGAGCCTCACACGGGGCACAGAGTTTTAGAAACTATCAAGTATCATGCATTGTGCCAATGTTTGTAAAAGAAATCGGGTATCAGTGCCATGTGTAAAGATTCTTGATTTCCAGGTTATCTTAATATTCTGAAGGTATTACTCATGAGAATCTTGTGGCTTCTGAGAAGAAATGACTTGACAGCCATAACACATGGCATTCTTCATTGAGTTCAACAGTAGTTAAATTTTTCATATTGATTTATCATAATATGTGTAACATGGATTTTTATTATACTTGATATCAATCTTAGCACAAAAAATGCTGTAAGCCTGATTCTTGCTGTTCAATGGTTCCCTTGTTGGTGCAGTAGGCAGCACTTCATTCTCATGATCTGAAGGTCGTGAGTTCGAGCCTCACTTGGGGCACAGAGTTTAAGAAACTAAATTGTATCATGCATTGTAAAAATGTTTGCAAAAAAAATCGGATACCAGTGCCCGGTTTAAAGATTCTTGATTTCCAGGCTATCTTAATATTCCGAAGCTATTACTTATGAGAATCTTGTTGCTTCTGGGAAGAAATGACTTGACAGCCACAAAACATGGCATTCCTAATTGTGTACAACAGTAGTTCAATTTGTCATATTGATTTAACATTATATGTGTAACATGGATTTCTATTATACATTAAATCGATCTAAGCGCAAAAATTGGTATGAGCCTGAATAGTTATGTTATTGCTGCCTCGTTGGCGCAGTAGGCAGCGCGTCAGTCTCATAATCTGAAGGTCGTGAGTTCGAGCCTCACACGGGGCATAGTGTTTTAGAAACTAACGAGTATCATGCATTGTAAAAATGTTTGTAAAAAAATCGGATACCAGTGCCCGGTTGAAAGAAACTTCATTTCCAGGCTGTCTTAATATACTGAAGGTAAGACTTGTGAGAATCTTGTGGCTTCTGAGAAGAAATGACTTGACAGCCATAAAACATGGTATTCTTAATTGAGTACAACAGTAGTTGGATTTATCATATTGATTTAACAAAATATGTGTTACGTGGATTTTTATTATACTTAATATCAATCTTTGCACAAAAATTGCTCTAAGCCTGAGTCTTGCTGTTCGCTGGTTCCCTCGTTGGTGCAGTAGGCAGCACTTCATTCTCATATTCTGAAGGTCGTAAATTCGAGCCTCACACGGGGCACAGAGTTTTAGAAACTATCAAGTATCATGCATTGTGCCAATGTTTGTAAAAGAAATCGGGTATCAGTGCCATGTGTAAAGATTCTTGATTTCCAGGTTATCTTAATATTCTGAAGGTATTACTCATGAGAATCTTGTGGCTTCTGAGAAGAAATGACTTGACAGCCATAACACATGGCATTCTTCATTGAGTTCAACAGTAGTTAAATTTTTCATATTGATTTATCATAATATGTGTAACATGGATTTTTATTATACTTGATATCAATCTTAGCACAAAAAATGCTGTAAGCCTTATTCATGCTGTTCAATGGTTCACTTGTTGGTGCAGTAGGCAGCACTTCATTCTCATGATCTGAAGGTCGTGAGTTCGAGCCTCACTTGGGGCACAGAGTTTAAGAAACTAAATTGTATCATGCATTGTAAAAATGTTTGTAAAAAAAATCGGATACCAGTGCCCGGTTTAAAGATTCTTGATTTCCAGGCTATCTTAATATTCCGAAGCTATTACTTATGAGAATCTTGTTGCTTCTGGGAAGAAATTACTTGACAGCCACAAAACATGGCATTCCTAATTGTGTACAACAGTAGTTCAATTTGTCATATTGATTTAACATTATATGTGTAACATGGATTTCTATTATACATCAAATCGATCTAAGCGCAAAAATTGGTATGAGCCTGAATAGTTATGTTATTGCTGCCTCGTTGGCGCAGTAGGCAGCGCGGCAGTCTCATAATCTGAAGGTCGTGAGTTCGAGCCTCACACGGGGCATAGTGTTTTAGAAACTAACGAGTATCATGCATTGTAAAAATGTTTGTAAAAAAATCGGATACCAGTGCCCGGTTGAAAGAAACTTCATTTCCAGGCTGTCTTAATATACTGAAGGTAAGACTTGTGAGAATCTTGTGGCTTCTGAGAAGAAATGACTTGACAGCCATAAAACATGGTATTCTTAATTGAGTACAACAGTAGTTGGATTTATCATATTGATTTAACAAAATATGTGTTACGTGGATTTTTATTATACTTAATATCAATCTTTGCACAAAAATTGCTCTAAGCCTGAGTCTTGCTGTTCGCTGGTTCCCTCGTTGGTGCAGTAGGCAGCACTTCATTCTCATATTCTGAAGGTCGTAAATTCGAGCCTCACACGGGGCACAGAGTTTTAGAAACTATCAAGTATCATGCATTGTGCCAATGTTTGTAAAAGAAATCGGGTATCAGTGCCATGTGTAAAGATTCTTGATTTCCAGGTTATCTTAATATTCTGAAGGTATTACTCATGAGAATCTTGTGGCTTCTGAGAAGAAATGACTTGACAGCCATAACACATGGCATTCTTCATTGAGTTCAACAGTAGTTAAATTTTTCATATTGATTTATCATAATATGTGTAACATGGATTTTTATTATACTTGATATCAATCTTAGCACAAAAAATGCTGTAAGCCTGATTCTTGCTGTTCAATGGTTCCCTTGTTGGTGCAGTAGGCAGCACTTCATTCTCATGATCTGAAGGTCGTGAGTTCGAGCCTCACTTGGGGCACAGAGTTTAAGAAACTAAATTGTATCATGCATTGTAAAAATGTTTGCAAAAAAAATCGGATACCAGTGCCCGGTTTAAAGATTCTTGATTTCCAGGCTATCTTAATATTCCGAAGCTATTACTTATGAGAATCTTGTTGCTTCTGGGAAGAAATGACTTGACAGCCACAAAACATGGCATTCCTAATTGTGTACAACAGTAGTTCAATTTGTCATATTTATTTAACATTATATGTGTAACATGGATTTCTATTATACATCAAATCGATCTAAGCGCAAAAATTGGTATGAGCCTGAATAGTTATGTTATTGCTGCCTCGTTGGCGCAGTAGGCAGTGCGTTAGTCTCATAATCTGAAGGTCGTGAGTTCGAGCCTCACACGGGGCATAGTGTTTTAGAAACTAACGAGTATCATGCATTGTAAAAATGTTTGTAAAAAAATCGGATACCAGTGCCCGGTTGAAAGAAACTTCATTTCCAGGCTGTCTTAATATACTGAAGGTAAGACTTGTGAGAATCTTGTGGCTTCTGAGAAGAAATGACTTGACAGCCATAAAACATGGTATTCTTAATTGAGTACAACAGTAGTTGGATTTATCATATTGATTTAACAAAATATGTGTTACGTGGATTTTTATTATACTTAATATCAATCTTTGCACAAAAATTGCTCTAAGCCTGAGTCTTGCTGTTCGCTGGTTCCCTCGTTGGTGCAGTAGGCAGCACTTCATTCTCATATTCTGAAGGTCGTAAATTCGAGCCTCACACGGGGCACAGAGTTTTAGAAACTATCAAGTATCATGCATTGTGCCAATGTTTGTAAAAGAAATCGGGTATCAGTGCCATGTGTAAAGATTCTTGATTTCCAGGTTATCTTAATATTCTGAAGGTATTACTCATGAGAATCTTGTGGCTTCTGAGAAGAAATGACTTGACAGCCATAACACATGGCATTCTTCATTGAGTTCAACAGTAGTTAAATTTTTCATATTGATTTATCATAATATGTGTAACATGGATTTTTATTATACTTGATATCAATCTTAGCACAAAAAATGCTGTAAGCCTGATTCTTGCTGTTCAATGGTTCCCTTGTTGGTGCAGTAGGCAGCACTTCATTCTCATGATCTGAAGGTCGTGAGTTCGAGCCTCACTTGGGGCACAGAGTTTAAGAAACTAAATTGTATCATGCATTGTAAAAATGTTTGCAAAAAAAATCGGATACCAGTGCCCGGTTTAAAGATTCTTGATTTCCAGGCTATCTTAATATTCCGAAGCTATTACTTATGAGAATCTTGTTGCTTCTGGGAAGAAATGACTTGACAGCCACAAAACATGGCATTCCTAATTGTGTACAACAGTAGTTCAATTTGTCATATTGATTTAACATTATATGTGTAACATGGATTTCTATTATACATCAAATCGATCTAAGCGCAAAAATTGGTATGAGCCTGAATAGTTATGTTATTGCTGCCTCGTTGGCGCAGTAGGCAGTGCGTCAGTCTCATAATCTGAAGGTCGTGAGTTCGAGCCTCACACGGGGCATAGTGTTTTAGAAACTAACGAGTATCATGCATTGTAAAAATGTTTGTAAAAAAATCGGATACCAGTGCCCGGTTGAAAGAAACTTCATTTCCAGGCTGTCTTAATATACTGAAGGTAAGACTTGTGAGAATCTTGTGGCTTCTGAGAAGAAATGACTTGACAGCCATAAAACATGGTATTCTTAATTGAGTACAACAGTAGTTGGATTTATCATATCGATTTAACAAAATATGTGTTACGTGGATTTTTATTATACTTAATATCAATCTTTGCACAAAAATTGCTCTAAGCCTGAGTCTTGCTGTTCGCTGGTTCCCTCGTTGGTGCAGTAGGCAGCACTTCATTCTCATATTCTGAAGGTCGTAAATTCGAGCCTCACACGGGGCACAGAGTTTTAGAAACGATCAAGTATCATGCATTGTGCCAATGTTTGTAAAAGAAATCGGGTATCAGTGCCATGTGTAAAGATTCTTGATTTCCAGGTTATCTTAATATTCTGAAGGTATTACTCATGAGAATCTTGTGGCTTCTGAGAAGAAATGACTTGACAGCCATAACACATGGCATTCTTCATTGAGTTCAACAGTAGTTAAATTGTTCATATTGATTTATCATAATATGTGTAACATGGATTTTTATTATACTTGATATCAATCTTAGCACAAAAAATGCTGTAAGCCTGATTCTTGCTGTTCAATGGTTCCCTTGTTGGTGCAGTAGGCAGCACTTCATTCTCATGATCTGAAGGTCGTGAGTTCGAGCCTCACTTGGGGCACAGAGTTTAAGAAACTAAATTGTATCATGCATTGTAAAAATGTTTGCAAAAAAAATCGGATACCAGTGCCCGGTTTAAAGATTCTTGATTTCCAGGCTATCTTAATATTCCGAAGCTATTACTTATGAGAATCTTGTTGCTTCTGGGAAGAAATGACTTGACAGCCACAAAACATGGCATTCCTAATTGTGTACAACAGTAGTTCAATTTGTCATATTGATTTAACATTATATGTGTAACATGGATTTCTATTATACATTAAATCGATCTAAGCGCAAAAATTGGTATGAGCCTGAATAGTTATGTTATTGCTGCCTCGTTGGCGCAGTAGGCAGCGCGTCAGTCTCATAATCTGAAGGTCGTGAGTTCGAGCCTCACACGGGGCATAGTGTTTTAGAAACTAACGAGTATCATGCATTGTAAAAATGTTTGTAAAAAAATCGGATACCAGTGCCCGGTTGAAAGAAACTTCATTTCCAGGCTGTCTTACTATACTGAAGGTAAGACTTGTGAGAATCTTGTGGCTTCTGAGAAGAAATGACTTGACAGCCATAAAACATGGTATTCTTAATTGAGTACAACAGTAGTTGGATTTATCATATTGATTTAACAAAATATGTGTTACGTGGATTTTTATTATACTTAATATCAATCTTTGCACAAAAATTGCTCTAAGCCTGAGTCTTGCTGTTCGCTGGTTCCCTCGTTGGTGCAGTAGGCAGCACTTCATTCTCATATTCTGAAGGTCGTAAATTCGAGCCTCACACGGGGCACAGAGTTTTAGAAACTATCAAGTATCATGCATTGTGCCAATGTTTGTAAAAGAAATCGGGTATCAGTGCCATGTGTAAAGATTCTTGATTTCCAGGTTATCTTAATATTCTGAAGGTATTACTCATGAGAATCTTGTGGCTTCTGAGAAGAAATGACTTGACAGCCATAACACATGGCATTCTTCATTGAGTTCAACAGTAGTTAAATTTTTCATATTGATTTATCATAATATGTGTAACATGGATTTTTATTATACTTGATATCAATCTTAGCACAAAAAATGCTGTAAGCCTTATTCATGCTGTTCAGTGGTTCACTTGTTGGTGCAGTAGGCAGCACTTCATTCTCATGATCTGAAGGTCGTGAGTTCGAGCCTCACTTGGGGCACAGAGTTTAAGAAACTAAATTGTATCATGCATTGTAAAAATGTTTGTAAAAAAAATCGGATACCAGTGCCCGGTTTAAAGATTCTTGATTTCCAGGCTATCTTAATATTCCGAAGCTATTACTTATGAGAATCTTGTTGCTTCTGGGAAGAAATGACTTGACAGCCACAAAACATGGCATTCCTAATTGTGTACAACAGTAGTTCAATTTGTCATATTGATTTAACATTATATGTGTAACATGGATTTCTATTATACATCAAATCGATCTAAGCGCAAAAATTGGTATGAGCCTGAATAGTTATGTTATTGCTGCCTCGTTGGCGCAGTAGGCAGCGCGTCAGTCTCATAATCTGAAGGTCGTGAGTTCGAGCCTCACACGGGGCATAGTGTATTAGAAACTAACGAGTATCATGCATTGTAAAAATGTTTGTAAAAAAATCGGATACCAGTGCCCGGTTGAAAGAAACTTCATTTCCAGGCTGTCTTAATATACTGAAGGTAAGACTTGTGAGAATCTTGTGGCTTCTGAGAAGAAATGACTTGACAGCCATAAAACATGGTATTCTTAATTGAGTACAACAGTAGTTGGATTTATCATATTGATTTAACAAAATATGTGTTACGTGGATTTTTATTATACTTAATATCAATCTTTGCACAAAAATTGCTCTAAGCCTGAGTCTTGCTGTTCGCTGGTTCCCTCGTTGGTGCAGTAGGCAGCACTTCATTCTCATATTCTGAAGGTCGTAAATTCGCGCCTCACACGGGGCACAGAGTTTTAGAAACTATCAAGTATCATGCATTGTGCCAATGTTTGTAAAAGAAATCGGGTATCAGTGCCATGTGTAAAGATTCTTGATTTCCAGGTTATCTTAATATTCTGAAGGTATTACTCATGAGAATCTTGTGGCTTCTGAGAAGAAATGACTTGACAGCCATAACACATGGCATTCTTCATTGAGTTCAACAGTAGTTAAATTTTTCATATTGATTTATCATAATATGTGTAACATGGATTTTTATTATACTTGATATCAATCTTAGCACAAAAAATGCTGTAAGCCTGATTCTTGCTGTTCAATGGTTCCCTTGTTGGTGCAGTAGGCAGCACTTCATTCTCATGATCTGAAGGTCGTGAGTTCGAGCCTCACTTGGGGCACAGAGTTTAAGAAACTAAATTGTATCATGCATTGTAAAAATGTTTGCAAAAAAAATCGGATACCAGTGCCCGGTTTAAAGATTCTTGATTTCCAGGCTATCTTAATATTCCGAAGCTATTACTTATGAGAATCTTGTTGCTTCTGGGAAGAAATGACTTGACAGCCACAAAACATGGCATTCCTAATTGTGTACAACAGTAGTTCAATTTGTCATATTGATTTAACATTATATGTGTAACATGGATTTCTATTATACATCAAATCGATCTAAGCGCAAAAATTGGTATGAGCCTGAATAGTTATGTTATTGCTGCCTCGTTGGCGCAGTAGGCAGTGCGTCAGTCTCATAATCTGAAGGTCGTGAGTTCGAGCCTCACACGGGGCATAGTGTTTTAGAAACTAACGAGTATCATGCATTGTAAAAATGTTTGTAAAAAAATCGGATACCAGTGCCCGGTTGAAAGAAACTTCATTTCCAGGCTGTCTTAATATACTGAAGGTAAGACTTGTGAGAATCTTGTGGCTTCTGAGAAGAAATGACTTGACAGCCATAAAACATGGTATTCTTAATTGAGTACAACAGTAGTTGGATTTATCATATCGATTTAACAAAATATGTGTTACGTGGATTTTTATTATACTTAATATCAATCTTTGCACAAAAATTGCTCTAAGCCTGAGTCTTGCTGTTCGCTGGTTCCCTCGTTGGTGCAGTAGGCAGCACTTCATTCTCATATTCTGAAGGTCGTAAATTCGAGCCTCACACGGGGCACAGAGTTTTAGAAACTATCAAGTATCATGCATTGTGCCAATGTTTGTAAAAGAAATCGGGTATCAGTGCCATGTGTAAAGATTCTTGATTTCCAGGTTATCTTAATATTCTGAAGGTATTACTCATGAGAATCTTGTGGCTTCTGAGAAGAAATGACTTGACAGCCATAACACATGGCATTCTTCATTGAGTTCAACAGTAGTTAAATTTTTCATATTGATTTATCATAATATGTGTAACATGGATTTTTATTATACTTGATATCAATCTTAGCACAAAAAATGCTGTAAGCCTGATTCTTGCTGTTCAATGGTTCCCTTGATGGTGCAGTAGGCAGCACTTCATTCTCATGATCTGAAGGTCGTGAGTTCGAGCCTCACTTGGGGCACAGAATTTAAGAAACTAAATTGTATCATGCATTGTAAAAATGTTTGTAAAAAAAATCGGATACCAGTGCCCGGTTTAAAGATTCTTGATTTCCAGGCTATCTTAATATTCCGAAGCTATTACTTATGAGAATCTTGTTGCTTCTGGGAAGAAATGACTTGACAGCCACAAAACATGGCATTCCTAATTGCGTACAACAGTAGTTCAATTTGTCATATTGATTTAACATTATAAGTGTAACATGGATTTCTATTATACATTAAATCGATCGAAGCGCAAAAATTGGTATGAGCCTGAATAGTTATGTTATTGCTGCCTCGTTGGCGCAGTAGGCAGCGCGTCAGTCTCATAATCTGAAGGTCGTGAGTTCGAGCCTCACACGGGGCATAGTGTTTTAGAAACTAACGAGTATCATGCATTGTAAAAATGTTTGTAAAAAAATCGGATACCAGTGCCCGGTTGAAAGAAACTTCATTTCCAGGCTGTCTTAATATACTGAAGGTAAGACTTGTGAGAATCTTGTGGCTTCTGAGAAGAAATGACTTGACAGCCATAAAACATGGTATTCTTAATTGAGTACAACAGTAGTTGGATTTATCATATTGATTTAACAAAATATGTGTTACGTGGATTTTTATTATACTTAATATCAATCTTTGCACAAAAATTGCTCTAAGCCTGAGTCTTGCTGTTCGCTGGTTCCCTCGTTGGTGCAGTAGGCAGCACTTCATTCTCATATTCTGAAGGTCGTAAATTCGAGCCTCACACGGGGCACAGAGTTTTAGAAACTATCCAGTATCATGCATTGTGCCAATGTTTGTAAAAGAAATCGGGTATCAGTGCCATGTGTAAAGATTCTTGATTTCCAGGTTATCTTAATATTCTGAAGGTATTACTCATGAGAATCTTGTGGCTTCTGAGAAGAAATGACTTGACAGCCATAACACATGGCATTCTTCATTGAGTTCAACAGTAGTTACATTTTTCATATTGATTTATCATAATATGTGTAACATGGATTTTTATTATGCTTGATATCAATCTTAGCACAAAAAATGCTGTAAGTCTGACTCTTGCTGTTCAATGGTTCCCTTATTGGTGCAGTAGGCAGCACTTCATTCTCATGATCTGAAGGTCGTGAGTTCGAGCCTCACTTGGGGCACAGAGTTTAAGAAACTAAATTGTATCATGCATTGTAAAAATGTTTGTAAAAAAAATCGGATACCAGTGCCCGGTATAAAGATTCTTGATTTCCAGGCTATCTTAATATTCCGAAGCAATTACTTATGAGAATCTTGTTGCTTCTGGGAAGAAATGACTTGACAGCCATAAAACATGGCATTCCTAATTGTGTACAACAGTAGTTCAATTTGTCATATTGATTTAACATTATATGTGTAACATAGATTTCTATTATACATTAAATCGATCTAAGCGCAAAAATTGGTATGAGCCTGAATAGTTATGTTAAGGCTGCCTCGTTTGCGCAGTAGGCAGCGCGTCAGTCTCATAATCTGAAGGTCGTGAGTTCGAGCCTCACACGGGGCATAGTGTATTAGAAACTAACGAGTATCATGCATTGTAAAATAATTTGTAAAAAAATCGGATACCAGTGCCTGGTTGAAAGAAACTTCATTTCCAGGCTGTCTTAATATACTGAAGGTAAGACTTGTGAGAATCTTGTGGCTTCTGAGAAGAAATGACTTGACAGCCATAACACATGGCATTCTTCATTGAGTTCAACAGTAGTTAAATTTTTCATATTGATTTATCATAATATGTGTAACATGGATTTTTATTATACTTGATATCAATCTTAGCACAAAAAATGCTGTAAGCCTGATTCTTGCTGTTCAATGGTTCCCTTGTTGGTGCAGTAGGCAGCACTTCATTCTCATGATCTGAAGGTCGTGAGTTCGAGCCTCACTTGGGGCACAGAGTTTAAGAAACTAAATTGTATCATGCATTGTAAAAATGTTTGCAAAAAAAATCGGATACCAGTGCCCGGTTTAAAGATTCTTGATTTCCAGGCTATCTTAATATTCCGAAGCTATTACTTATGAGAATCTTGTTGCTTCTGGGAAGAAATGACTTGACAGCCACAAAACATGGCATTCCTAATTGTGTACAACAGTAGTTCAATTTGTCATATTGATTTAACATTATATGTGTAACATGGATTTCTATTATACATCAAATCGATCTAAGCGCAAAAATTGGTATGAGCCTGAATAGTTATGTTATTGCTGCCTCGTTGGCGCAGTAGGCAGTGCGTCAGTCTCATAATCTGAAGGTCGTGAGTTCGAGCCTCACACGGGGCATAGTGTTTTAGAAACTAACGAGTATCATGCATTGTAAAAATGTTTGTAAAAAAATCGGATACCAGTGCCCGGTTGAAAGAAACTTCATTTCCAGGCTGTCTTAATATACTGAAGGTAAGACTTGTGAGAATCTTGTGGCTTCTGAGAAGAAATGACTTGACAGCCATAAAACATGGTATTCTTAATTGAGTACAACAGTAGTTGGATTTATCATATCGATTTAACAAAATATGTGTTACGTGGATTTTTATTATACTTAATATCAATCTTTGCACAAAAATTGCTCTAAGCCTGAGTCTTGCTGTTCGCTGGTTCCCTCGTTGGTGCAGTAGGCAGCACTTCATTCTCATATTCTGAAGGTCGTAAATTCGAGCCTCACACGGGGCACAGAGTTTTAGAAACGATCAAGTATCATGCATTGTGCCAATGTTTGTAAAAGAAATCGGGTATCAGTGCCATGTGTAAAGATTCTTGATTTCCAGGTTATCTTAATATTCTGAAGGTATTACTCATGAGAATCTTGTGGCTTCTGAGAAGAAATGACTTGACAGCCATAACACATGGCATTCTTCATTGAGTTCAACAGTAGTTAAATTGTTCATATTGATTTATCATAATATGTGTAACATGGATTTTTATTATACTTGATATCAATCTTAGCACAAAAAATGCTGTAAGCCTGATTCTTGCTGTTCAATGGTTCCCTTGTTGGTGCAGTAGGCAGCACTTCATTCTCATGATCTGAAGGTCGTGAGTTCGAGCCTCACTTGGGGCACAGAGTTTAAGAAACTAAATTGTATCATGCATTGTAAAAATGTTTGCAAAAAAAATCGGATACCAGTGCCCGGTTTAAAGATTCTTGATTTCCAGGCTATCTTAATATTCCGAAGCTATTACTTATGAGAATCTTGTTGCTTCTGGGAAGAAATGACTTGACAGCCACAAAACATGGCATTCCTAATTGTGTACAACAGTAGTTCAATTTGTCATATTGATTTAACATTATATGTGTAACATGGATTTCTATTATACATTAAATCGATCTAAGCGCAAAAATTGGTATGAGCCTGAATAGTTATGTTATTGCTGCCTCGTTGGCGCAGTAGGCAGCGCGTCAGTCTCATAATCTGAAGGTCGTGAGTTCGAGCCTCACACGGGGCATAGTGTTTTAGAAACTAACGAGTATCATGCATTGTAAAAATGTTTGTAAAAAAATCGGATACCAGTGCCCGGTTGAAAGAAACTTCATTTCCAGGCTGTCTTACTATACTGAAGGTAAGACTTGTGAGAATCTTGTGGCTTCTGAGAAGAAATGACTTGACAGCCATAAAACATGGTATTCTTAATTGAGTACAACAGTAGTTGGATTTATCATATTGATTTAACAAAATATGTGTTACGTGGATTTTTATTATACTTAATATCAATCTTTGCACAAAAATTGCTCTAAGCCTGAGTCTTGCTGTTCGCTGGTTCCCTCGTTGGTGCAGTAGGCAGCACTTCATTCTCATATTCTGAAGGTCGTAAATTCGAGCCTCACACGGGGCACAGAGTTTTAGAAACTATCAAGTATCATGCATTGTGCCAATGTTTGTAAAAGAAATCGGGTATCAGTGCCATGTGTAAAGATTCTTGATTTCCAGGTTATCTTAATATTCTGAAGGTATTACTCATGAGAATCTTGTGGCTTCTGAGAAGAAATGACTTGACAGCCATAACACATGGCATTCTTCATTGAGTTCAACAGTAGTTAAATTTTTCATATTGATTTATCATAATATGTGTAACATGGATTTTTATTATACTTGATATCAATCTTAGCACAAAAAATGCTGTAAGCCTTATTCATGCTGTTCAATGGTTCACTTGTTGGTGCAGTAGGCAGCACTTCATTCTCATGATCTGAAGGTCGTGAGTTCGAGCCTCACTTGGGGCACAGAGTTTAAGAAACTAAATTGTATCATGCATTGTAAAAATGTTTGTAAAAAAAATCGGATACCAGTGCCCGGTTTAAAGATTCTTGATTTCCAGGCTATCTTAATATTCCGAAGCTATTACTTATGAGAATCTTGTTGCTTCTGGGAAGAAATGACTTGACAGCCACAAAACATGGCATTCCTAATTGTGTACAACAGTAGTTCAATTTGTCATATTGATTTAACATTATATGTGTAACATGGATTTCTATTATACATCAAATCGATCTAAGCGCAAAAATTGGTATGAGCCTGAATAGTTATGTTATTGCTGCCTCGTTGGCGCAGTAGGCAGCGCGTCAGTCTCATAATCTGAAGGTCGTGAGTTCGAGCCTCACACGGGGCATAGTGTATTAGAAACTAACGAGTATCATGCATTGTAAAAATGTTTGTAAAAAAATCGGATACCAGTGCCCGGTTGAAAGAAACTTCATTTCCAGGCTGTCTTAATATACTGAAGGTAAGACTTGTGAGAATCTTGTGGCTTCTGAGAAGAAATGACTTGACAGCCATAAAACATGGTATTCTTAATTGAGTACAACAGTAGTTGGATTTATCATATTGATTTAACAAAATATGTGTTACGTGGATTTTTATTATACTTAATATCAATCTTTGCACAAAAATTGCTCTAAGCCTGAGTCTTGCTGTTCGCTGGTTCCCTCGTTGGTGCAGTAGGCAGCACTTCATTCTCATATTCTGAAGGTCGTAAATTCGCGCCTCACACGGGGCACAGAGTTTTAGAAACTATCAAGTATCATGCATTGTGCCAATGTTTGTAAAAGAAATCGGGTATCAGTGCCATGTGTAAAGATTCTTGATTTCCAGGTTATCTTAATATTCTGAAGGTATTACTCATGAGAATCTTGTGGCTTCTGAGAAGAAATGACTTGACAGCCATAACACATGGCATTCTTCATTGAGTTCAACAGTAGTTAAATTTTTCATATTGATTTATCATAATATGTGTAACATGGATTTTTATTATACTTGATATCAATCTTAGCACAAAAAATGCTGTAAGCCTGATTCTTGCTGTTCAATGGTTCCCTTGTTGGTGCAGTAGGCAGCACTTCATTCTCATGATCTGAAGGTCGTGAGTTCGAGCCTCACTTGGGGCACAGAGTTTAAGAAACTAAATTGTATCATGCATTGTAAAAATGTTTGCAAAAAAAATCGGATACCAGTGCCCGGTTTAAAGATTCTTGATTTCCAGGCTATCTTAATATTCCGAAGCTATTACTTATGAGAATCTTGTTGCTTCTGGGAAGAAATGACTTGACAGCCACAAAACATGGCATTCCTAATTGTGTACAACAGTAGTTCAATTTGTCATATTGATTTAACATTATATGTGTAACATGGATTTCTATTATACATCAAATCGATCTAAGCGCAAAAATTGGTATGAGCCTGAATAGTTATGTTATTGCTGCCTCGTTGGCGCAGTAGGCAGTGCGTCAGTCTCATAATCTGAAGGTCGTGAGTTCGAGCCTCACACGGGGCATAGTGTTTTAGAAACTAACGAGTATCATGCATTGTAAAAATGTTTGTAAAAAAATCGGATACCAGTGCCCGGTTGAAAGAAACTTCATTTCCAGGCTGTCTTAATATACTGAAGGTAAGACTTGTGAGAATCTTGTGGCTTCTGAGAAGAAATGACTTGACAGCCATAAAACATGGTATTCTTAATTGAGTACAACAGTAGTTGGATTTATCATATTGATTTAACAAAATATGTGTTACGTGGATTTTTATTATACTTAATATCAATCTTTGCACAAAAATTGCTCTAAGCCTGAGTCTTGCTGTTCGCTGGTTCCCTCGTTGGTGCAGTAGGCAGCACTTCATTCTCATATTCTGAAGGTCGTAAATTCGAGCCTCACACGGGGCACAGAGTTTTAGAAACTATCAAGTATCATGCATTGTGCCAATGTTTGTAAAAGAAATCGGGTGTCAGTGCCATGTGTAAAGATTCTTGATTTCCAGGTTATCTTAATATTCTGAAGGTATTACTCATGAGAATCTTGTGGCTTCTGAGAAGAAATGACTTGACAGCCATAACACATGGCATTCTTCATTGAGTTCAACAGTAGTTAAATTTTTCATATTGATTTATCATAATATGTGTAACATGGATTTTTATTATACTTGATATCAATCTTAGCACAAAAAATGCTGTAAGCCTGATTCTTGCTGTTCAATGGTTCCCTTGTTGGTGCAGTAGGCAGCACTTCATTCTCATGATCTGAAGGTCGTGAGTTCGAGCCTCACTTGGGGCACAGAGTTTAAGAAACTAAATTGTATCATGCATTGTAAAAATGTTTGCAAAAAAAATCGGATACCAGTGCCCGGTTTAAAGATTCTTGATTTCCAGGCTATCTTAATATTCCGAAGCTATTACTTATGAGAATCTTGTTGCTTCTGGGAAGAAATGACTTGACAGCCACAAAACATGGCATTCCTAATTGTGTACAACAGTAGTTCAATTTGTCATATTGATTTAACATTATATGTGTAACATGGATTTCTATTATACATCAAATCGATCTAAGCGCAAAAATTGGTATGAGCCTGAATAGTTATGTTATTGCTGCCTCGTTGGCGCAGTAGGCAGTGCGTCAGTCTCATAATCTGAAGGTCGTGAGTTCGAGCCTCACACGGGGCATAGTGTTTTAGAAACTAACGAGTATCATGCATTGTAAAAATGTTTGTAAAAAAATCGGATACCAGTGCCCGGTTGAAAGAAACTTCATTTCCAGGCTGTCTTAATATACTGAAGGTAAGACTTGTGAGAATCTTGTGGCTTCTGAGAAGAAATGACTTGACAGCCATAAAACATGGTATTCTTAATTGAGTACAACAGTAGTTGGATTTATCATATCGATTTAACAAAATATGTGTTACGTGGATTTTTATTATACTTAATATCAATCTTTGCACAAAAATTGCTCTAAGCCTGAGTCTTGCTGTTCGCTGGTTCCCTCGTTGGTGCAGTAGGCAGCACTTCATTCTCATATTCTGAAGGTCGTAAATTCGAGCCTCACACGGGGCACAGAGTTTTAGAAACTATCAAGTATCATGCATTGTGCCAATGTTTGTAAAAGAAATCGGGTATCAGTGCCATGTGTAAAGATTCTTGATTTCCAGGTTATCTTAATATTCTGAAGGTATTACTCATGAGAATCTTGTGGCTTCTGAGAAGAAATGACTTGACAGCCATAACACATGGCATTCTTCATTGAGTTCAACAGTAGTTAAATTTTTCATATTGATTTATCATAATATGTGTAACATGGATTTTTATTATACTTGATATCAATCTTAGCACAAAAAATGCTGTAAGCCTGATTCTTGCTGTTCAATGGTTCCCTTGATGGTGCAGTAGGCAGCACTTCATTCTCATGATCTGAAGGTCGTGAGTTCGAGCCTCACTTGGGGCACAGAATTTAAGAAACTAAATTGTATCATGCATTGTAAAAATGTTTGTAAAAAAAATCGGATACCAGTGCCCGGTTTAAAGATTCTTGATTTCCAGGCTATCTTAATATTCCGAAGCTATTACTTATGAGAATCTTGTTGCTTCTGGGAAGAAATGACTTGACAGCCACAAAACATGGCATTCCTAATTGCGTACAACAGTAGTTCAATTTGTCATATTGATTTAACATTATAAGTGTAACATGGATTTCTATTATACATTAAATCGATCGAAGCGCAAAAATTGGTATGAGCCTGAATAGTTATGTTATTGCTGCCTCGTTGGCGCAGTAGGCAGCGCGTCAGTCTCATAATCTGAAGGTCGTGAGTTCGAGCCTCACACGGGGCATAGTGTTTTAGAAACTAACGAGTATCATGCATTGTAAAAATGTTTGTAAAAAAATCGGATACCAGTGCCCGGTTGAAAGAAACTTCATTTCCAGGCTGTCTTAATATACTGAAGGTAAGACTTGTGAGAATCTTGTGGCTTCTGAGAAGAAATGACTTGACAGCCATAAAACATGGTATTCTTAATTGAGTACAACAGTAGTTGGATTTATCATATTGATTTAACAAAATATGTGTTACGTGGATTTTTATTATACTTAATATCAATCTTTGCACAAAAATTGCTCTAAGCCTGAGTCTTGCTGTTCGCTGGTTCCCTCGTTGGTGCAGTAGGCAGCACTTCATTCTCATATTCTGAAGGTCGTAAATTCGAGCCTCACACGGGGCACAGAGTTTTAGAAACTATCCAGTATCATGCATTGTGCCAATGTTTGTAAAAGAAATCGGGTATCAGTGCCATGTGTAAAGATTCTTGATTTCCAGGTTATCTTAATATTCTGAAGGTATTACTCATGAGAATCTTGTGGCTTCTGAGAAGAAATGACTTGACAGCCATAACACATGGCATTCTTCATTGAGTTCAACAGTAGTTACATTTTTCATATTGATTTATCATAATATGTGTAACATGGATTTTTATTATGCTTGATATCAATCTTAGCACAAAAAATGCTGTAAGCCTGACTCTTGCTGTTCAATGGTTCCCTTATTGGTGCAGTAGGCAGCACTTCATTCTCATGATCTGAAGGTCGTGAGTTCGAGCCTCACTTGGGGCACAGAGTTTAAGAAACTAAATTGTATCATGCATTGTAAAAATGTTTGTAAAAAAAATCGGATACCAGTGCCCGGTATAAAGATTCTTGATTTCCAGGCTATCTTAATATTCCGAAGCAATTACTTATGAGAATCTTGTTGCTTCTGGGAAGAAATGACTTGACAGCCATAAAACATGGCATTCCTAATTGTGTACAACAGTAGTTCAATTTGTCATATTGATTTAACATTATATGTGTAACATAGATTTCTATTATACATTAAATCGATCTAAGCGCAAAAATTGGTATGAGCCTGAATAGTTATGTTAAGGCTGCCTCGTTTGCGCAGTAGGCAGCGCGTCAGTCTCATAATCTGAAGGTCGTGAGTTCGAGCCTCACACGGGGCATAGTGTATTAGAAACTAACGAGTATCATGCATTGTAAAATAATTTGTAAAAAAATCGGATACCAGTGCCTGGTTGAAAGAAACTTCATTTCCAGGCTGTCTTAATATACTGAAGGTAAGACTTGTGAGAATCTTGTGGCTTCTGAGAAGAAATGACTTGACAGCCATAACACATGGCATTCTTCATTGAGTTCAACAGTAGTTAAATTTTTCATATTGATTTATCATAATATGTGTAACATGGATTTTTATTATACTTAATATCAATCTTTGCACAAAAATTGCTCTAAGCCTGAGTCTTGCTGTTCGCTGGTTCCCTTGTTGGTGCAGTAGGCAGCACTTCATTCTCATATTCTGAAGGTCGTAAATTCGAGCCTCACACGGGGCACAGAGTTTTAGAAACTATCCAGTATCATGCATTGTGCCAATATTTGTAAAAGAAATCGGGTATCAGTGCCATGTGTAAAGATTCTTGATTTCCAGGTTATCTTAATATTCTGAAGGTATTACTCATGAGAATCTTGTGGCTTCTGAGAAGAAATGACTTGACAGCCATAACACATGGCATTCTTCATTGAGTTCAACAGTAGTTACATTTTTCATATTGATTTATCATAATATGTGTAACATGGATTTTTATTATACTTGATATCAATCTTAGCACAAAAAATGCTGTAAGCCTGACTCTTGCTGTTCAATGGTTCCCTTGTTGGTGCAGTAGGCAGCACTTCATTCTCATGATCTGAAGGTCGTGAGTTCGAGCCTCACTTGGGGCACAGAGTTTAAGAAACTAAATTGTATCATGCATTGTAAAAATGTTTGTAAAAAAAATCGGATACCAGTGCCCGGTTTAAAGATTCTTGATTTCCAGGCTATCTTAATATTCCGAAGCTATTACTTATGAGAATCTTGTTGCTTCTGGGAAGAAATGACTTGACAGCCATAAAACATGGCATTCCTAATTGTGTACAACAGTAGTTCAATTTGTCATATTGATTTAACATTATATGTGTAACATGGATTTCTATTATACATTAAATCGATCTAAGCGCAAAAATTGGTATGAGCCTGAATAGTTATGTTATGGCTGCCTCGTTGGCGCTCCCCGTCGCCTGTGGGTCGAGGTAGAACCTACCAAGAATTGGCCAATCAGCGCTCGTATCATCTACCAAGAATTGGCCAATCAGCGCTCGTATCATCTACCAAGAATTGGCCAATCAGCGATCGTATATCGCGTGGCCTTTCGAGCGCCAATCAGCGCTCGTATTGCTACCAAGAATTACTTCACTTCAGTATTTTGATTTGCGAGTGACATTAGAAATTTACGAAAATCTTCACACCTTTCGTTTGATTACTTCACTTCACTTCTGATGAACATTTCCGAGGTAAGTCAGTCCTTTCTAGCTATTTTCAATACAAATAAATTGGATAATATCACGTTAACATATCCGTCAAATGCCAAAAGTCTGCTTCGACGATAGGTCGTCGTTCATCATTGTAACGTGTATGAATTATACGTATAAGGTAATGTGTATGTTCAGTAATGCATTTTATTGAATAGGTAACGTTAGTTGAATTAGTTTTAACATTTCAAAAAAATCCGTTACCGTTGGAACACGCAAGACCAGTAAACATAGCTGTGCAGTAAACACAAGTCAGAAGGCCCGTTACTACCAAGCAACAACTAGTACAGTGAATAAGCAGTAACTTGTTAGGTATCTAATAAATCGCTGTGTAATCAGTACTTCATTCAATGCCTCTTCCGTGGTCATTACAATACGGTTTGTTAAGTATCTAATTCTATCAAAAAAAATCGCTGTGTAATCAATACTTCATTCACTGCCTCTTCCGTCAGTAATGACGCAGTTTATATTTCCGTTACATGGCCTATATATGTTACAGCTTATATATGTTACATCTATACACAGCTTATATATGTTACACGGCCTATGGAGAGCTGCCTAGTCTTTATTCGTAATATTGATCTGTTTCTCTCGTTTACTATTCTTAAAACACATTAGCCTATTATATAAAATTCATTCATTATATGTATTAGATTGAATAGGTCCAGTGCCGTTAAAACGATCATTTCATAAAGCCCACCACGATTTAAAGCAGGTTAACATCCACTCTACTGCAAAATAGGCATGTAATATAAAATCACTATTCACAGAGCCTAATAATAGTCTGCTGTCCTGCAACAGGGCCATAACGAGGTGGTCACCCTAACTAACCCATAGTGACAAATATACAGAGAGCAGAATATTAAAGCAACATTACGAGGTGATCATGACTGAATATAACCGTTATTAATATAATATTCACAGCTGCCTTAAGTAATGTGTTCAAGTATTTGTTGTATTTTCTTTCTTTGTTCTTAAGATATTAAGTGGTAGGCTATATAACTTTACACAGTATTACTGGATTATGTCATAAGTATAACACTTTTATGAACTGAGAAGATTGATGTTGATTGTTGACTGTGTCTCTGTAATGGGAGATTTCTTACTTTATTATTGATATTTCCTCCACTTTCAGAATACAAAATGGATCCTAAATTTAGGAAGAAGGATGGCTGTATCTGCCTTTTTGACTCGGAGGATGCCAAGAAGGTCAAGGCGGAGAAACGGCCATGGACCAGAGCTCTTTCACCAGATGAGGTGAAAGAGTCTGCAAGGGAAGCTGTTGAGCATAAAGGTGGGGACCCAAACAACGAGGAGCATGTTCTTGGCCAGCATAAATTGCAGTTTGGGGCCTTCAGGCATCAAACATTTAAATGGCTGGCTGAGAACGCTCTGGGGTATGCTGGCTATGTGGTGGCATCCATGTCGGTGGAGTCAGGTCGCTCTGATTCAAACAACAATATGATAAATAAGAGACTTTTGGAGAAGTACGTATCTCAGTTTCCTGCTGGCCGCTATGCCATTCGGGTGAAGAAGGACGCACTGAGCTCCCAACCTGCCACTACAGCTTCTGCCTCTACACAGGCCGCCTCCACATCCCAACAGCCTTCAGCCTCCTTGCAGGCTGCTGTCAATGTAGCACCCGCCTTCTCTCCACGATCATCCGTTGTGCCTGTATCCTCCCTACGCGGCCTCTTGTCAAGGAGAGACCAGTCTCCCCAGGCTATCGCCAAAAATGTAAAGAGCCTCTTCACAAAACCAAGGTTTCAGCCATGTAAGTATGCAACAATACAATTAATTTGTGTTATACTGAGTTTTACATGTTTTCATATTTTTAATGTACACCATATTGATCTCATTATTTTTTAGCTATTCCTGCCCTGCCACGCGCTGGATCCATTACGGCATCATCTGCAGTGACAGTAAAAACGGAACCAACTGACAGCGAGCTCATGCAGGCTGCCGCAGAAGTTGACCCCGACACATTGCGTAAGTGTTTTTATTTTATGCACACAGCCCCTCTCTCTCTCTCTCTCTCTCTCTCTCTCTCTCTCTCTCTCTCTCTCTCTCTCTCTCTCTCTCTCTCTCTCTCTCTCTCTCTCTCTCTCTCTCTCTCTCTCTCTCTCTCTCTCTCTCTCTCTCTCTCTCTCTCTCTCTCTCTCTCTCTCTCTCTCTCTCTCTCTCTCTCTCTCTCTCTCTCTCTCTCTCTCTCTCTCTCTCTCTCTCTCTCTCTCACTCCTCTTGCTGTAAAAAAGAAATGTATGTCATTACATGAGGACATTACAATCATGATTACAAATTTGAATTTAGCATACTTGAATATAATCAAAATGAAGATAGTGTGGTTTATCATATATAATTATTATTTCCATAATAACTTTCATGGTCTGTCTGTTTCCTTGTCTTGTTTTGGTGTGTTCCCTGTGTTTCCTGTTTTACTTTGGTATCTCTGTCTTGTTTCCACCCATGTTTTGAGCTAATAAATTATCCTTTACCTGAACAGAGAGCAGAATTTGCCTCCCCGCTGGTTGGATCCCCGCCCTGCCAGAGGTTGACCAGCACTGGATCTCGAAGGCTCTGTTCCGGTGGTCACCCTCTGGTCAACCAGAGTTTGAACTTGACAAGGTGGACAGAATGTGGTGGTATCCACCTCAGCAGTCGCTGACATCCAGTGCCATCCCAGCAATGGAGCAGTTCTTTGGGCACCCTCTGTTCCTGTGGATGCCCAGGAAGCTGTGGCGTGTGCGACTGCTCTGTCCACATCAAGACTGTGGGAAGGCAGAGCTCACCTCTGCGGGACTCCATCAGAGGGTCAGGCTGGTGGTTGGTGTCAGCGGCTCTTACTACCTGGTAGCCGAATACCTTGCATGTAAGAGTTGCAAAAGGAAGGTCATCAGCTGGAGCCACAACATCGTCTCTCAGCTAGACATTGGTCACCGCCTGCATTTCCCATGTCTGCTGACATACAAGCTGGGGTGCGACATGCAGGTTGTGCGCTTGATGCGTCAGCGGGGACTGGGGAACAGCAGCAGCCAGCTCCAAAAACAGCTGGAGGAGCAGCATGCAGAGAGCTGGCTGGGGAAAACAATTCAGTTCCTCACTGCTTACAGAGGAGTTGCAAGTGCAATATCCTCGGGGCTGATTTTGCCAGTGCCGCTAGGGGACTTGCCAGTTATGCCTGCAGTGCCAAAACATCGCTGGTTGATGCAGGTGTATGCCCAAGAGGTCCTTGGCAGACTGGACGAAGTTAAGGCTTCCATCACCTCACTCTTTGGCCAGGTCCTGAAGATGGACTCTACAAAGAAAATTGTAAGGAAGCTAGCTGGTCAGGCACGGTCTACAGCTTCTTGGGCCACCAACGTTGGAAATGAGCATGGACATGTCATCATGTCTGTTCTCACAGCAAGTGAGGGCTGGGGCCTGATGAAGATGGCAGAGGGTCTTGTGAGGCGTTACAAGGATGCTGGTGTGCCACCTCCAGAGATCCTTTATGTGGACCGGGACTGCTGTGGGAACTCTCACCTTTTAAAAATCTTTGGTGCATGGCCAGGCATGAAGATCCGGTTGGACATCTGGCACTTCATGAGGAGATTTGCCACCGGTTGCACCACAGATTCCCATGCCCTCTACACCAGCTTCATGGCCCAACTCTCCCGCTGCATCTTTGCGTGGGATCAGAGCGACCTGCAGCGACTCAAAGCTGCCAAGCGGGCAGAGCTGGAAGCAAGCCACCTGCGTCCCACAGTGGAAGATGTCGCACGCCATATCTCCAAGGCTGAGACTATGCTTCACTGCAGGAGAGCTGTCCGGGAAAGTGGGGAGATGGGTGACCTGCTGAAGGACTTGATAGAGGCATACTCTGGAGAGAAGGGTTGCAATACCCTTGGTGTGCCTCTGATCAACAGAGCAAGGATGGCAGAAATCTTGAAGGCCCAGCTAAAACACCTTCCCTGCCTCCAGGACCCTCCAGGTTTCCAGTTATACACCCAGACTGGGACACTGAAGAAGGCTGGTCATGTGCTTCCTACATTCCGATGTGCCAGAGGGTCCACCTCGTTGGAAAGTTTCCACTTGCACATGAATAGATTCATCCCAGGTGAATAGTTTACTCTGTTAGGTTACTTTCCATATTAATTGAAATGTAATAATAAGTACTGCATGCAAGGACTCACAATGCAAATATCACAATGCAAATATTCAATATTTTTCAGGAACCCTGGCAAGTGACACCTTTTTCCAGGCATATCTGGTTGATGGTCTATTCAGGTGGAATGAGGACAGGACCATAACAGCAGAGGGGACCGAGGGGCCTCGTTCATACAGTGGCCTCCTAAAGCATGCTGCCAACCAGTTGTCAGAGGAGGTGCTTGGGAGAAAACTGGTGGAGTACACGGCCCCACGGAAATACACTGGTGTGTATGTAGTAAATTGTTATTAAAAAAAATAATATTTGGCAGCTCAATCACTTATGACCGTTTTTTTTGGATTGTTGCAGGAGAGCTTATAGGTATAGAATACCTATACAACCAAAATAATGCAGTGATGGAGGACTACAAGTTGGCCTTGGTGACACTGGAGACAGAAGACATCACTGTTGCAGAGGGGGAGTCTTCTTTGGAGCCATGTGACATCGAGGATCCAACTGTCCCAACCCTGGAGACAATATGGCCTCCACAACAGCTCACCCCTCCAGCTGCCCGTCCAGCCACTGCTCTGCCAGCTGCCCGTCCAGCCACTGCTCTGCCAGCTGCCCGTCAAGCCACTGCTCTGCCAGCTGCCCCTCCAGCCACTGCTCTGCCAGCTGCCCGTCCAGCCACTGCTCTGCCAGCTGCCCGTCCAGCCACTGCTCTGCCAGCTGCCCGTCCAGCCACTGCTCTGCCAGCTGCCCGTCCAGCCACTGCTCTGCCAGCTGCCCGTCCAGCCACTGCTCTGCCAGCTGCCCCTCCAGCCACTGCTCTGCCAGCTGCCCGTCCAGCCACTGCTCTGCCAGCTGCCCGTTCAGCCACTGCTCTGCCAGCTGCACTCTCTGCAGCTTTTACAGTTGCCCCTATGCATAGTGGTAAGTTTTTATTGAAATGTCAAAAGTAACAATTATTGTCATTAATATGAAACATTACAATAACATGCTTATGATGTTCATTTCATCTGACTTCATCTTCACACATGTTCTCTTGATCTCTCTCAATTTTATTTTGTTCTAATTTAGCTCCCCAGCAAGACACACAGGACTTGGTAGACGATCAGCCTTCAACATCAGCTCTGGGCTCCACCAGTCATGATGTAGGTTTATGTTTTTGACAACATTGTAAACTTCATAAACTTAAAGTTCTATGTTTACTTACTTAAACATATGGATATAATATTTTACAATTTAAAATGCATATCTGATTTTAATCGCTCTGTTAATTCTAGGACTCGGTTGGACCTGAAAATGTTGAGGGCTTTCAAGCAGTCCAGGACTTGACTGTTTTTTTATTTAAATTAAAAGAACACAGTCTTGCCCTGTCAAGGGAGGAGGCTGAGGAAATAATTTCCCTGTGGAATTATTTGTCAGACTTTGACAAGTGTCGCACAGTGTACCCCCCACGTCACCAGGATACACTCGCACATGGCAGATTCAGGACGTCAAAAAAGGCTGTTGCGCCTGGTGTGGAGAGTACAAAGCGGTATGTATGTTTTTCTGAGAAAGCTTGACTATGCTGCATGCTATAACATCATGTCTTGTACTACACTAATGCAACCAATACCTTTGCAGATGCTTTGCAGGAGGGAGAAGCCCAGCACAGTGGCCAGACTGCAATCGGGTTTGTGAGGCACTCTTCGTCCAACTTTGTGAGGAGTACCGTGGATCGAGGCGGATTGATGGGGTCCGCCACGAGCACTGGAGTCTGGTCATGAAAGCATACCTCCACATCCGTCAGGTTGTTTTAAACAACGCCACGGTGATGGAGAAGACCTCACTTCAGCTCCCGGTCGTGAACACGGCAACACTCTCGAGTTGGTGAGTTAACAAAGTATTAACATAGTAGCTGTGTTTTCTGTGTAGGTATATCTTGCTTTGGTATACAAAAAACACTTTTATATTTGTAGGTACTGCAAACGGGAAAGAGGACAGGAGAAGAGGATTCTCGAGCAAGGGATCTGTCCGCCTCAGACAACAACTGTGAGCCCCGAGAGCCTGCCTCCTGCAGTTCAGAGGAAAGGCAAACCGTGTATGCCTCAAAGCATCGCGGCATATTCCCACGTGTTTGTTCTGCCACCTAACACTGCAGGGACGGCAACACTGCAGGGACGGAAGATCAGAAGAGTGAACCCTCCTTCTGATCTTCTGAGGCCACCATTCCTCGCAGCCCTCGAGCCTCAAATCCAGCCCCCCACACCTGTGTTTCCCACACCTCCATTCATCCCACCTCTCCTGCCTCAACCCCTCTGGTCTGTGCCTCAACCTCACCTGCCTGCCTTACAGCCTGCAGGAGCATCTGTGGTACATGTGCCATACCTACCCTATACCACCACCCACCATCGAAAGAAAAAAAGAGAGGAGGAGGAGAAGACTGGTTTTAAGAAGAGGAAATACTCAAGGAGTAGTGCCACCATTTTCTGCCGTCAGTGTCAGAGGGAGCGGGACCCTGCCACTCACAATCAGTACTTTGGGAACTGGTACTGCCACGCCACAGCAACCATGACCCTGGCTGAGTGGAGGGCTGCACTTGAAGCCAAGGGTTATGGGAGGAAGAAGGGAGCTCCACCTTAAATTGGCAGTGTATCGGGCACAAAAAGTTTTTAATGTTTTTTAATGTTGTTTTTAAGTTTTAATTTAAGTTTTTAGTTGTGACTTTTTGTGCAATAACGTTTTACTGTGAGTGTGACACAATCTTAATTTAATTTCCCTCTTAATGCTTTAATAAAACACAATATGACAAAATACAAATGTTGTTTATTCAAATACAATATACCACTGGAGAGCTTGAAGTTACAAAAAATCAAATCAAGTTATATACCCTTTATCATAATGCCAGCCTACTTAATCACAATGGTTAGCTTATACATTTGACATGACTTCCTATTAATTGTCAATGCTTTTGATTTAGTTTAATTTAAATGCAGAGCGCAAAATGCGTTCATATGACCATGCATAACAAACAAAGCACAACAGACAGTATTAATTATTATTGCTTGGACAGCATTTATAATGAACCTGATCACTTAGACACTGTTTTACAGTGATATTAACATCTCTATAATCACTGTTAACATGGCCTCTTAATGCTTTAATAAAACGGGCACTAAACACACCGGTGTAGGAGATCGTAATGAAATTAAGACGGAGACTTGATTGCCGGTGAAAATACCACGAGAATGATTTATTTCCCCAAACACAGAACCACGCACAGCCAGAGGTGCGTTCCTTAAGTCATGCGTCGCACCACCCAGGTGGGTCTCACGCCCCCTTCCCTTAAAGGGGGCACGCACCATCCATCATACACATAGTGAATTACGATACCGCTACACCGGCATGGTTTAGTTTCATTGGTGAACACAGCGACGACCGGCAACGATATATATTTGATACAACATTATTATTCATTTGCATAAGGATCTGGACATGTTTCTGACAATATGAATGTACAGTAGTCATATTATGATCATAACAAATTAGGATCTACCAGGATTCGATACGATGAAAATCAGCATGTTTTTTGGTATATGATGGTACTGTAACAGACTGTTCGGCGTTTAGTCTGGAAAAGGAGGTCTGTCCCTCGTGAGTTGCTGTAAGGGGGGAAGTTGACAGTTGATGTGTTGTGTGTGGGGGAGGGGTGATTAAAGTGAAGCCGAGTGGGCTGCTGAACGCACTACCTCGTCTCTGGTCCCGGTCTTTGTCTTATATAATAATTAGTATAGTTGAACCCAGAACGCTCGGCTACATTGGTGGCAGCGGTGTTCTTCAGTGAACCGCTGATTGTGTTTAGTTGAGTATTTTGTCTGCTGCGGCGCCTTGTCGGTGTTAGTTTTAGTTTCAGTTAGTTATTGGTTTAGCCGCCCCAGTATAGCTAGCTGGCTGACCGCACGTGGTGCGTGATAGACGGTTGACATGTGGAGCGCAGACGAGGACCCTTTTAAACCCAGTGCAAGCATGCTGGGCAGATACTCGCCGGGCGGAGCTGTAAAGATCGACCTGCCTGCTCCTTTTACCGGGGACGGGAGCCAGAGTTTCCTCAGCTGGGCGAGGCAGTTGGAGGTGGCCGTCGGCGCCACGGCAGGGGGCGGCCACGGCTGTACGGAAGAGCTGGTGAGGATTCTTCCCACTCGCCTCTGCAAGTCCGCTTTTCTGCTGTGGGACAGTCTTCCTGATGCGACCAAGTTGGATTATGCGGCGATTAAAGAGAGGCTGGGAGCAGCGTTTGGACAGAGACAGTTAATGGACCGGTTCAGAGCAAGCCTGTCAGCCCGTGTGCGTGCTTCTGGTGAAAGTCTGGAGGTGTACGCTGCTGATGTGAGCCGGCTGGTCACAGAGGCATTTCCGGATTATGGTGGTGTTGCACAGAGGGAGGAGAAGTTTCGGCGTTTCCTGGCTGGTCTTGACCCGGCTTTGAAGGCCAAGTGTTTGGAGATGGGCGCCACGGACCTGGAGGAGGCTTTACACGTGGCGGAGCGATGTGAGAACGCCAGAATGACCCTACAGAGAGACTGCGTGAGTACTGCTGCTGCTGCCTACGGTGGTGGGGGCCCATCTGTACAGTCCGTGTCAGTCTCTGATGGTCTCCAGAGAGCTGTTGAAAAGCTAACTGAGGACATGCACACCATGAGAGTGGGAATGAAAGAACTTTGTGAGGAAAATCGGAGACTGAGGTCGGGGGATGCTGACACAAGGGGGCGAAGGTTTCGCTCGCCCTCAGGAGGAGGCTGTAACTGTACCTGTGGCGAGTGGGGCTGCCAGTTGAGAGGCTCTCGTGAGGAACACCGTGGCCGCTCCCCCGAGCCTGGGCGGTCCCCACGCCAGGGGGGTTTTCCGTCTCGTGGCTATCGTTCAGATCCGTCTGGGATGCCCTCCAGGCCGCCTGGGGGTAGAAGCCCTAGCCCGAACTGGCGTGCCCGACGTGAGGACGAGCCCAGGCGACGTGAGGACGAGCCCAGGCGACGTGAGGACGAGCCCAGGCGACGTGAGGACGAGCCCAGGCGACGTGAGGACGAGCCCAGGCGACGCGGTGTGCACTTCCTGCCACGACAGCAGGATACTGACAACGGCCATCAGGGAAACGGCCGGTAGCTGGTGTCGAGGCCCAAACGCCAGCTACTCCTATGGTGGGTCCCTTGAGCCATGACTTTTCCAATGACATTGCTTGTATGGATTATACTGGCCAATCAACTTCTTTCATCAGGGGTGTGGTTGAAGGCACAGAGGTTCTCATGTTGGTGGACTCCGGGGCCTCGGTGTCACTAATTAGTGCAGACTTCCGTATGTCAGTCCCTGCCCTGCGAAACAGGCCTCTGAAAAAGAACTATATTGACTCTTGGGCAGTTAATGGACAAAAATTAGACACACTGGGTACCAGTGAGATCACCTTCCGTCTGGGCCCGACCTGCTGGCAGCACACTTTCCATGTGCTAAGGGAATCCACTCAGTGTGTTCTACTCGGACTGGACTTTCTGGCTAAGAATCATGCATTGTTGGATTTGGGGCGAGGGGTTTTACAACTATGGGACGTTTCTGTTCCCCTGCTTCAGGGTGGAGAGTTGGTCCCAAGTTGTTGTAACGTATCCCTCGCTGACGTCATGACCATTCCTCCGCTGAGTGAGGCTCTGGTGCCAGTGAACATTCTCACTCCTGCTGGAGCTAGTCAACCTGCTGCAGACTTTCAGGGATATCTGGAGCCTAACATCCCCGAAACAACGGGGCTGGTGGTTGCTCGTACAGTGAGCAGTGTGAGGAATGGTGTGACCTCAGCCCGCATCCTCAATCCCACAGGGGAGGCGGTTGAACTCAGGCAGGGTCTACACCTGGGTGAGTTTTACCCAGTCGGAAAGGGAGACATTTTAGTGCCGCCTCGTGTCGTCGACAATCATCCAGCTGTGCCGCCGGCTGCTGCAGGCCCTGTCTCCTTAGAGGAGTCTCCTGTTACGGCTGAGCAGAGGGCCAAGCTGGCTGAGTTGCTGCAGAGGTTCACTGATGTCTTTAACCTGGGCGACAGAAACACGGGCAGGTGCACATTGATCAAACACCATATAAGGACTGGGGACCACCCCCCTGTGAAGCAGCGTGCTTATCGGGCAGCACCTGGGAAACGGACAGAGATTGAACGTCAGGTGGCTGAACTGCTGGCTGATGGAGTTGTGGAAGAGAGTTGTAGCCCCTGGGCATCTCCAGTGGTGCTTGTGAGGAAGAAAGGGGGACAGTGGAGGTTCTGCATTGATTATCGTCGGCTGAATGCAGTGACGATCAAAGACTCACACCCCCTCCCGCGAGTGGATGATAGCCTAGATGCTCTGGCTGGCTCGGCCTGGTTCAGCACGCTTGACTACTGGCAGGTAGAGATGGCTGAGGAGGATCGCGAGAAGACAGCTTTCACGACCGGCCGGGGCCTGTATCAGTGGCGGGCTATGCCTATGGGTCTGACCAATTCTCCAGCCACGTTTCAACGAATGATGGAGCTCATTCTGAGGGGCCTGCCATGGCACATTTGTGTGGTATATCTGGATGATATACTGATTTACAGCCGTACATTCTCAGACCATCTCCTTCATTTGGATGAAGTCCTTTCTAGGATCCAGCTGGCGGGCCTGAAGTTGAATTCCAAGAAATGCCACTTTGCCAGGGACCATGTCGTGTTTTTGGGCCACGTGGTCTCCAGGGATGGTCTCCAACCAGACCCGAGGAACACTGATAAGGTGAGAACTTGGCCAACCCCCCGCACCCCGTCAGAGGTCAGGGCCTTTGTGGGTCTATGCTCCTATTATAGGAGATTTGTGCGTAATTTCTCCCAGCACGCTGCACCACTGAACCGGCTGGCAGGGAAGAATGTGCCCTTTGAGTGGTCGGCTGAGTGTGAGGCGGCGTTCACCTACCTCAGGCAAGTGCTTACATCTTCTCCGGTAGTTACGCTACCTAACTTTGCACTTCCTTTCAAGGTGTACACCGACGCCTCTAAAGACTCGGTTGGGGCAGTGCTAGCGCAGGATGAAGAGGGTTGTGAGAAGGTGATTGCTTACGCAAGCCAGGCCCTCACACACACACAGAAGAGATGGTCCACCTTTGACAGGGAACTATGGGCTGTGGTGTGGGCAGTCCGTGAGTTCAAACACTATGTGGGACTATCCACGTTCTGCATCATCACTGACCATCGCCCTCTGCTGGGCCTTAGGCGCATGGCCATTGATAATGACCCTACTGGACGGAGGTGTAGGTGGGTGCTGGAGTTGGACCCATTTGACTGGGTCATGGTCCACAAGGATGGCGCCCGCCACAAAAATGCGGACGCTCTGTCCCGCCGACCCGTGTCTCCAGACTTTGTCGAGCCAGATGCTCCTTCAGCCGGACTTTGCGCCGTGGCCTCAGTGGAGGTGTCTGACCACTCTCCGCCTGCAGATGGGGCACAAACAGAGCCAGTTCCGGTCTATTCACTCAGTGGTGGTGGAGCTGAATTGCGGTCAGCACAGCGTGAAGACCCTGACATTAGTGCTGTGTTGTCTTGGTTGGAGCAGGGCAGAGTGCGGCGGCCTCGTAGACTCCCCGGGGGTTCCTCTGCCAGCTTGAGGAAGTTATGGACTGAGTTCCACCGTCTGTCGGTAATGGAGGGGCTGCTGTGCCGCACGGCGTTGCCTGAAACCACGGGAGAGAAGCAAATTCAGGCTGTTGTTCCTGCAGCCATGGTGCCGGAGATCCTTCAACAGTTGCATGGGGGGCCGGCTGCTGCACACTTTTCCGCTGAACGTGTGTGGGAGAAAGCCAAGCAATCTTGCTACTGGCCCTTCATGTTGAGGGACATAAGACGGTGGTGTGAGCAATGCAGGGCCTGTCAGACTCGCAGGAGCCCAGTCCCAGGGCCGAGGGCTCCTATGGGAGGGTCCCAAGTTGACCGTCCTCTGCAGAGGGTGGCCGCAGACATTCTGGAGCTGCCCATGACATCTCGGGGGAACAGGTACATCTTAGTGGTCGAGGACTACTTTACAAAGTTTGTTGCCCTGTATGCCTTACCGAATCAGACAGCACACTCAGTCGCGCGCTGCCTTTTTGAGGATTATGTGTTGGTGCATGGTGTTCCAGAAATCCTGCATACCGACCAGGGCCGGCAGTTCGAAGCAGAGGTGATTCAGAGCCTCTGTCAATGGCTGGGGATTAAGAAAACACGCACCACTGCCTATAATCCCAAATCTGATGGCATGGTGGAGCGTCACAACCGGACTCTGATCGATCAGCTGGCGAAGATGTTGCTTTCGCATGGAGGTGAATGGGACACTTATGTGAAGCAAGTCGCCTTTGCATACAACTCCTCTAAACATGCCAGCACCCGGTTCACCCCCTTCTACCTAATGCATGGACGTGAGGCCCGGGTTCCTGCTGACGTGCTGGTGCCTGCTGGTGATCTGGACTCCCGGGGCACTGGGTCCCAGATGGATTATGCATCCACCATTGCAGAGCGGCTGGAGTCAGCCTTCGGCGCAGCCAGGCTTAACTCTGCGGAGGCCCGCGAGAGACAGAAACTGTACCATGACCAGAGTAGCTGCCACCGTCCCTTTAGTGTAGGTGGGCTGGTGTGGCTGAATAACCCCACGGAAAGGCGTATGAAGCTGGCACCGCACTGGAAGGGCCCATATCGGGTCGTGCAAGTGCTGGTTTCTGGTGGGGAGGCTGCACTAACATATCGCATTATCAGTGCTCTCGACCCGATGGAGCGGGCTCAAGTGGTTCATCATGACAGACTGAAACCGTACACTCTGCCATTGCCGGCACAGACTGTTCCTGCCACTCCTGTTGCCGTTGGTTCTCCTCCTGTGGTCGAGTCTTCGCTCCCACAGAGCAGGGATCAGCCTCGGGCTGGTGAGTTGGACAATGGACTGTGTGGGAACTTACCGGAGCTCAGGTCCGGACAGTCTCGCGGCGGGCGAGTGGTGCGGCCTCCGTCCCATTTGCAGGACTTTGTCATGTTTTGAAGTTATGGTGTTCTGGATTTGTTAATGCAGTGGAAGCTTGCTTGATAAAAAAAAAAAGATTTGAATTGATGGAAAGGTGAAATGTACGGTGAAAACAAATGAGTTCATTGTATTGTTTTTGTTAATTTTGTTTCAGGTTGAGTTTATGTGTTTAGCCTCAAGGTGTTGCACAAATGTTTGGCAGCATTGGTTGTATGTTTGGGTCACTGGTTACAGGGTGACTGTATAGTTTGCGCTTAACAACTGCTTAGAGGATTTGGAATTCAGGTGTTGGATGTATGTTCTGATTATTTGTGTTGCCTATATTGTTGTTCTGTTGGAGTTACAGCAGATGGGGATTTGGGGGGATATTCTCCCTATGTTTTTTTGTTTTGTTTTGTTCAGGTGAAACGTGGACGTTTCTTATTGAGGAGGGGACGTGTGTAACAGACTGTTCGGCGTTTAGTCTGGAAAAGGAGGTCTGTCCCTCGTGAGTTGCTGTAAGGGGGGAAGTTGACAGTTGATGTGTTGTGTGTGGGGGAGGGGTGATTAAAGTGAAGCCGAGTGGGCTGCTGAACGCACTACCTCGTCTCTGGTCCCGGTCTTTGTCTTATATAATAATTAGTATAGTTGAACCCAGAACGCTCGGCTACAGTACTTTACCTCGACAAACACGCAGCTTTCTTGGCGCAGTAGGCAGCGCGTCAGTCTCATAATCTGAAGGTCGTGAGTTCGAGCCTCACACAGGGCATAATGTTTTAGAAACTAACGAGTATCATGCATTGTAAAAATGTTTGTAAAAAAATCGGATACCAGTGCCCGGTTGAAAGAAACTTAATTTCCAGGCTGTCTTAATATACTGAAGGTAAGACTTGTGCGAATCTTGTGGCTTCTGAGAAGAAATGACTTGACAGCCATAAAACATGGTATTCTTAATTGAGTACAACAGTAGTTGGATTTATCACATTGATTTAACAAAATATGTGTTACGTGGATTTTTATTATACTTAATATCAATCTTTGCACAAAAATTGCTCTAAGCCTGAGTCTTGCTGTTCGCTGGTTCCCTCGTTGGTGCAGTAGGCAGCACTTCATTCTCATATTCTGAAGGTCATAAATTCGAGCCTCACACGGGGCACAGAGTTTTAGAAACTATCCAGTATCATGCATTGTGCCAATGTTTGTAAAAGAAATCGGGTATCAGTGCCATGTGTAAAGATTCTTGATTTCCAGGTTATCTTAATATTCTGAAGGTATTACTCATGAGAATCTTGTGGCTTCTGAGAAGAAATGACTTGACAGCCATAACACATGGCATTCTTCATTGAGTTCAACAGTAGTTAAATTTTTCATATTGATTTATCAAAATATGTGTAACATGGATTTTTATTATACTTGATATCAATCTTAGCACAAAGAATACTGTAAGCCTGACTATTGCTGTTCAATGGTTCCCTTGTTGGTGCAGTAGGCAGCACTTCATTCTCATGTTCTGAAGGTCGTGAGTTCGAGCCTCACTTGGGGCACAGAGTTTAAGAAACTAAATTGTATCATGCATTGTAAAAATGTTTGTAAAAAAAATCGACTACCAGTGCCCGGTTTAAAGATTCTTGATTTCCAGGCTATCTTAATATTCCGAAGCTATTACTTATGAGAATCTTGTTGCTTCTGGGAAGAAATGACTTGACAGCCATAATACATGGCATTCCTAATTGTGTACAACAGTAGTTCAATTTGTCATATTGATTTAACATGATATGTGTAACATGGATTTCTATTATACATTAAATCGATCTTAGCGCAAAAATTGGTATGAGCCTGAATAGTTATATTCTGGCTGCCTCGTTGGCGCTACCTAAATCCGATCCGTCTGCTTTCTAGATTCAGGATCGTCCAATCAAATCATCGGATTTCCAATATCTTTTCACCAGAATGACCAATCACACGTTCCACTGTCCATTTCTCTCCATTTCTCTTCCATATCTTTTCACCAGAATGACCAATCACACGTTCCACTGTCCATTTCTCTCCCTGCGCTAAGCCAATCACGGACAGGCTAGCGACGCTCCGAATTCGGAATGGATTTTAACTGTAGAACAAACCACACGTATTCAATCGTCATTCCTGAAAACGACTCTATAAGGTGAGGGTTTGAATTACATTAAAACACATTTAACACATTTAACACATCCAATCGCGGAAATGATCCACCCTATAAATTCGGACAGGTCATGCTCTGGAAAAGGTAGCGGTAATAACGGTAGTAATTACGCTCTTCTGAAAACTAGTCTGCAATGTAACTGTTTGCAATTTACATTACAACAAATGCTTTACATTTAAGAACCAATAAATCGCGGAAATGATCGACGTTATAAATTCGTTCTACTGAATATTGGTATTATTTAATCCAAAAGTCTGACCGTGCGGATTGTCTTAGCTTGCCCGGACATGTCACTACTTTTCCTTGTCATTTCACTGACTTTGGTTAATTTACTAGCATGTTAGCATCGGTTTAACTTTACTAACTTGGGTCAACTTCTTGTTAATTTATTGCATGTCAGCCTCAGTAGGAACTAGTTTTAACAACCATTTTAAATTACATGGGGATATACTAGGGATTATTTTGTATGTATCATATGCACACACACACACACACACATGTATATGTATATGTATATATATATATATATATAGCATATGTCTTTGACAATATGTGGTAACTTGGCCATTCTTCCCCTTGTCTTCAGATGTCTACTAAGAAGCATCGAGCCATGGGGTCTGAGGAGTGGGTGAGCCGCCTGAAGGCATTTGCCTCTTCTGGCACTTGGCCCTCCAGTGCAGGGAACAGGCCATCTACAAAACAGGCCAAGTGGCACAACCTCTACCAGAAGGTAAGCATTGCCCCAACAGTAAACCAAAACTCCAAAGTGAACCAATTGTGTCTAAATAAATCATTCTTTTCAATTAATTACAGATTGAGAAGTGTCCCATGATGATGCGTGGGCAGACCTTAATGTTAGGGATAGCCCAGACATGTACCTGTGGCTTTCACTCCCAGCAGGTAATATTGAGAGCCTGGTGAAATCAATGCATTTTGTAGGCTTACAATTTGTGATGTGGACAAAATCCCATATTCATTAGTATTAATGCTTGTTTAATGGTTTTATTGTTTCTGTCTGTCAGTCTGTGAGAAGCCCTGCAGCTACCTCTGCCTCCACCTCTGCTGCGCCTGCACGGAGCCCTGGGAGGCCTGCATTGACGCTGGCGATGGTGAATATTTCCATCACATTAAATACCATGTCATTCACCTGGTTAGCCATGATCAACTCATCTCAGATCTGTGTGTTTACATAACTTTCATGCGTATCACTGGTGTGTGTATAATGTCATTTTTAACACCATTTTATTAAGACTATTCTTGGTTGATTTTCAGTTTGAGAAAGCGTGGTTTGGTGGGACTTTGTCTGCTGCAGCCAAGCCGAATGTCAATCTGACCAGGAGGCCTGTTGAGGTAATTGATGTACCTATAGCTGTGCCTGATGCCTTAGAACACAGCCATACAGCCAACACTATCCTTGTTTTGTAATTGTACTTCATCGGCTCTGTTTCCCCCTCTTCCCAGCGTCCCTCCAGCCCTGCCACTGTCCCGTCTGGGAGAAGCACTCCATCCGCTACCCCACCTCGAGTGACGCCCCCTTCCAGTCCCAGATTCTACAGGCCTGTCTCCCCTTTCTCTCTGCCTCCATCCAGCCCCGTCATGTCGGCGGCGAGGACCAGCTCTTCTCCTCTGGTTCGTGCAACTGTAATAACCTCTATACAGGTCTTACATACTGTAGCGTGTAGCGGATAGATGATTTATGATCTTTTTCATTTTCTTTATGTAGGTTGAATCAGATACGAGTCCTGCTCCTCCAGTTCTCCTCCCTGCTCCTCCAGGTCTCCTCCCTGCTCCTCCAGGTCTCCTCCCTGCTCCTCCAGGTCTCCTCCCTGCTCCTCCAGGTCTCCTCCCTGCTCCTCCAGGTCCCCTCCCTGCTCCTCCTGGTCCCCTCCCTGCTCCTCCTCTTGCTGCTCAGTTCTGGCTGCCGGTGGAAATGAGGAAGACCATTCCCCAGCAGGACCAGCACTGGATTGCATCCACGCTGTGGAGGAACCAGCGGCTGCGACCGGACGTCCAGCTCTGGTATGAGCCACCGGTTCCTGCCCTCATCTATGGGGCGGCAGTAGCTCAGGAGGTAGAGCGGGTGGGCTGGTAACCTGAAGGTTGCTGGTTCGATCCCCGGCTCCTCCTAGCTGAGTGTCGAGGTGCCCTTGAGCAAGGCACCTGCTCCTGACGAGCTGGCTGTCGCCTTGCATGGTTGACTCCGCCGTCGGTGTGTGAATGTGTGCGTGAATGGTGAATGTGAGGCAACATTGTAAAGCGCTTTGTGTGGCCGATGGTCAGAAAAGCGCTATATAAATGCAGTCCATTTACATAAATGCAGTCCATTTACATCTACAACCAGGTCCCGTCACCAGACCGCTTTTTTATGCACCGGCTCCTGGTGTGGATGCCCTACCACCTGTGGAAGGTGAGGCTGTCCTGCCCCCAGTGCAAGGGGCAGCTCACCGGGGCCGGCATCCACAAGAGGGCACGGAAGGTCCTGGACGTGGACAGGACCTTCCACTATCTGATGGTGACGGAGACCCTCAGGTGAAACTCCTCCAGGTGCATATCAAATTACCTGTCCACGAGCCAGACCGTCCTGGACCAGCTGAGCTTGGCTCTCCGCGGGGAGTTCCGCCTCATCCTGACCCGCAAGTGAGTTCAGATCATGAAAGCAAATATCTTTTTTCAGTAATCAGTAATCCAGCAAATAGCAATATTTGATCACACTAAACCCCATCAATATTAGATCAAAAATATTTATAACATTTTGCCCATAGAAAACTCTTTGTCCAGCCAAACTAAATAATTTGATACAATCATACCTGTCCACAAAGGTATGCGTGTGACATCCTTGTCATCCGGATGCTACGGGAGAGGACCCTCGGCAACAGCTCCACACGCCTGGCCAAACAGCTGCGGGAGAACCACGGCGAGGAGTGGCTGCAGCGGTTGGCCCGCTACATGGAGCTGGCCAATGACTTTGCCCGCAGGCCCGGTCTCTTCCCTGTGGTCTGTCAGAGCCCCCCCGAGCCTATCGCTGTCCCGACCAACAGGTGGCTCCTGACTGTGTACGGGAAGGACTTGATGAGCCGTATGGGTCACATCAAGGCCAGCATCACCTCCACCTTTGGCTCCATTTTAAAAATGGATTCTACAAAGAAGGTAAAAAGGACATCAGTAACAATGCATCAACAATATATGAAATAACACCATATCCCAGCTTGGGAGCCATTGAAGTTATAGTCACAAATGTGTCAATGTTTATTTGATGTGCATTTTTGCGTGCGTAAATGCCTCTTTTATATGTTTATTCCTAGATATATATTTTGCTTCTGTTTTGTTCTTATTCTAATTTATATTACTGTTTTGAAAGCAATCTGAATTAGTTTATTCTGATTAATTCCAGATGACCAAAAAGCTGGCTGGAGCCGCCAAGGGGACGGCGCTCTGGGTGTCCTCCGTCAGCAACGAGAAGGGGCAGGTCCTGATCAGCGTCCTGACAGCCCAGGAGGGACCTGGACTGGACCGGATGGTGTCAGGCCTCATCAGGCGCTACAGCGAGGCGGGCGTGGCTCCCCCTATACTCCTCTACGTGGACTGTGGCTGCTGCAAGGAGACGGGAGGGGAGAGCAAGCTGCAGGCCAGGTTCAGCGGCTGGCCAGACCTCGTCATCCGGCTGGACATCTGGCACTTCCTTCGGCGGCTTGCGGCCGGATGCACGACCGACGCCCACGCCCTGTACCCCATCTTCATGGCCACGCTCTCCGTCTGCCTGTTTGAGTGGGACCCTGAAGATGTGGCCCTTCTGCGCCACGCCAAGAGGGAGGAGCTCCGGAGGGAGTGTGTGCCCGGCATCTCCGAGGCTCTGGTGGACAGCCGGTTGACCAAGGCCCAGTTGGCGCTGTACTGCAGGCGGAGGACCCGTGGAGAGGAGGCCACCATCCGCCAGGTGGAGGCCCTGCTGCAGGAGCTGATGGGGGACAAAGGCAGGGACCTGCTGGGTGTTCCCCTCCTGGACCGGGTGAGGATGGAGCACATCTGGCGGGTTCAGAAGAGGCACGTCAAGTGCATCCAGGACCTGCCAGGTGTGCCTCTGTACACAAAGACCGGCACCACCACCACCAAGGACGGCGTCGTCCTCACCAAATACAGGTGTGCGTGAGGTTCAACGTCCCTGGAGTCCTTCCACTGCCACCTGAACCGCTTTATTCCAGGTGAGTTTTAATGGCATCACCAGCGTCTAACACACTGACGACCATTTACTTTTATTGGTAATACATGTTCTACAATACAATATTCTCTACTTTCAGGGACCCAGGCCAATGACCTGAACTTCCAGCTCTACCTGCTGGACGGGCTGAACCGCTGGAACCAGGACCGGGCTGCTGCTGCTGTGGCTGAGAAGATGTCCGCTCTCCTCAGCTACTCGGGGGATCTGGTACACTGTGTAAACACATTTGGCACCAATGTGTTTGGACAGATGTTTGTCCCCTCTTTCCACCTCCCCAGCAAGTACACTGGTAAGTTGCACTGAATACTGAATGCTTCACACTGGGACATGAAATGACGACCAGGCATGTATACGTTTATAATGAAATTAATTAATTAGTTAATTATACAAAACAGATTAGATTCACTTATTTGCATATTCTGTCGTCCAATCTGTCATCACAAATATGTTAACAAGTCACAACAAGAAGGTGCTATAATCAAATAATGAATGGGGGCTGCTCACTTTCTATCTATATTCAGACCAACATTAATATGGGTTCCACACATGTTGATGTACTTATTCTGCTAATCACAATGTTGTTTTCATTCCCAGGAGAGTTGATAGGCATTGACTACCTCTACATGCAGACGGGGAAGTGCATGCAGGACATGGATCCTGAGGGGGAGGAGACGGAGCAGCTGCTGGAGGACCTGGGCGACGAGGCAGAGGATGAGGGCTTCACAGACGACACCGAGGCTAGTCTGGAGGTCTTCTCTGCCCTCATTTCACTACCACCTGCTCAGCCCTCCACCAGTGGTTCCTGGTCCGCTGCTCCACCTCCTCCTTCTCCACCACCACCGGCTCAGCCCTCCACCAGTGGTTCCTGGTCCGCTGCTCCACCTCCTCCTTCTCCTCCACCACCGGCTCAGCCCTCCACCAGTGGTTCCTGGTCCGCTGCTCCACCTCCTCCTTCTCCTCCGGCTCAGCCCTCCACCAGTGGTTCCTGGTCCGCTGCTCCACCTCCTCCTTCTCCACCACCACCGGCTCAGCCCTCCACCAGTGGTTCCTGGTCCGCTGCTCCACCTCCTCCTTCTCCACCACCACCTCCACCTGCGTCATCTGCTGTCACCGCTCCGGGTGCCGCCCCACAGGTTCCTGTTGAGCAGTTGGTAAGTACCTTTGAGAAATAGTGAAACATAACATTTAGATTTCTTTCCTATTTGTCCAGCATCGATGTTAAAATGGTTTTATTTTTCAGGCAGTGGATGAAAACAACATCCCGGGCCTGGAGAGGGTGGACCGCCTAGCCGAGTATCTGGTGGGGCTGAGGAGCCAGAACAGCCTGGCCCTCAGCAACCGGGATGTCGGCATCATCGTCGGCCTGTGGGAGGACCTGCTGCCCTACAACCAGCAGAAGGCGGTGTACCATGCACGGCACCAGGACAGGCTGCTGACGGGGCGCTTCAGGTCGCCGAAGAAGAAGGGAGAGTTCACGTCGGGTGTGGACAGTTTGCGGAGATGCACCATAACAGCGAGTGCATCTCCTGCACAGTAGGGCTGTCACTTTTTCCAAAAATGAAATTCGAACGAATTTCGAATGTCCATAATTAATTCGAATACATTCGAATACATTCGACCCCCCCCCCCCCCCCCCCATAGAACTATTAAAAAAAAAAAAAAAAAAGAAACACGACAACGACTGTTGTCGTGTTTCTTTTTATTTCTTGTGGAAATCACGTATACCTACTGAATTCATAACAGCACAGGATAAAAACACATCTTTGATAACACATTTGTAAACACAACAAGAGGAAGCTCCGACACACAAGTGCGGCTGTCTTTTACGCATTAACAATAACTGCTCGGAGCGCGATATGCGGAGCGCATGTCGTCCATGGCACACACAGCCTATATAAACGAACAATCTGTGAGGCCGACCTCCAACACGGCATGCTGCTCTTTTGTACTTGTAAAGAAAATTACAAGTAGTCTCGCAGCTCTCCGTTACCGCTGCAGCTGCAGCCGCTACAGGCTGCCCATCGCGCCCAGCGCAGCAGCGGACTTTTCTCCCTGTCGTGTGCGATCAGTGTCGGTCTCCGTTTCAATGAGCTCGTGTGAGAGGCTTTCAGTCACGAGATGTTTCTGTGCAGGGGAAAGGTGGACTAACCGGGAGAAGCGGGGATCCAGGAGGGCCGCTTTATTGAGGAAAAGCCACTCGCCGCTCTCTTCTTTATAGCGCATTTTTACAGTTCGAATGGAGAATTACACTTCGAATTCGAACTTTTCACCCCACCTTCGAACAAATATTCGAACTTCGAATAAAAAGTGACAGCCCTACTGCACAGTGGCCTTCATGCTGCCGCCTGGTTGATGCCATCTGTGTTAGGCTCTGCACCCTCCACCCTTCCCCTACCAAGAAGGGGAAGGGGTACCTCTCAAGGTGGAGTCTGATCCTGAGGGACTACCGCAGGATCAGACAGCTCATCCTGGCCAACGGGGCCGTGATGTCCACCACCAGCCTGCAGCTGGTTGAGGTGAACCAGACCACCCTCATCCAGTGGCACAACAGGAGGGTGGCCAGGCAGGGTGTCTCCGTGTTGTGCCAGGGTGTGGACCTGCCTGCCCCCGTGCCTGTTGCCACCGTGGTCTTACCGCCGGGTATGGACCGCCCCGCTGTGGCTCCTCAAACCCCGGGCCTGGTGAAATATTCCTACCACCTCCCGGAGAGCACAGCGGGGCGGGCCAAAATGAACTGGAGGGCCACAGCCACCGCAGCCGTAGCACCATCACCAGCACCGGCACCAGCACCAGCAACGGCACCTGCAACGGCTGTAAGGCCCAGGATGAAGACAGCCCAGAGGCGGCTGTTTCCCTGTCCTCCCACCCCTGCCCCTGTCATCAGCAGCACCCCTGCTCCATTTGTTTTTGCCCTCCCCCGGGCCCCTACTCTCTCCGGCACTCCTGCCCTCACCCAATCCCTCCCTAGCACATCATTCCTCCCGGTAAACCCCCTGTTGTGCTACCCTCACGCCCAGCCCCCCATTATGTTTGCTGTCCCCTCACCAGTGCCTCCCCAAGCCCCACAACGGAAGAGGCCTTACAACCGGACTGGGGAGGCAAATAAATGCAGGAAGTGTGGGGAGCCCCGGAGTGCAGCGACTGGCCACAGCCAGTACAAGGGGACAATCTACTGCCCCTCCTCCGAGTCCCTGACCAAGGAGCAGTGGTTGACGGAGAGGAGGAAATAAGATCACCAGTGTTGTATACTATCTATGTTATATGTTAAAATAAACATGTTTATATATTAACAAATATTTTAAGAATTATTTGCTGGTCATCTTATTCGAACCATTAGCCAGATCCACTCCACAAGAGGAAGCACCATACTACTATTGCAATATAATATGCACAACACAAAATGATTTATAGTTGAAATACTTGTAGGTTGAAGATGGAGGCTAAATTGAGCCCACAGGTCACAATACAAATAATAACTAAACAAGTAGCTTGCTAAAGAGTGCACAGGTGTGCTGTGAATAGCTGTGGCTACAACAATAGTGGAATAGAAAGTAACATAGTAATTAGAATATTCCCATTAAAATAAGTGCATGTGTGTCAATGGAGGGCAAGGGTAATTATATTTGAGAGATCTTGAGTACATCCATGAATGAACCAAAAAAAATGTTTGTCACCGGTGGGACTTGAACCGCCGACCTTCTGTTCCAAGGCTGAAGAATTGCAAACAAAACTCCACATTCTCAGGTTTTTATTTGTTTTTTATGTCATGAAATGTTTTTTTGTAATTTATGTCCTAAATTTCTCTCATTCCCTTCCCTTTCCCCTTTTTCTCCCTTTTTCCTCTCTTTTTCCTTCCTTTTCTTCTCCCCCCCTTCCTTCCTTCTTCCCCCCCCCTTAAAAGACTATTGTTCCCCAGCTTAGGTCTCACCTCACTCTCGAAAGTCTGCTTTCCTCGAGTTTATACTGTCCAATGAAATCTTCCCATTTCCATTTCTTGTCCATATGTTGACCAATGCAATCTTCCCCCTTCCATTTCTTGTCCATATGTTGACCAATGAAATCCTCCCCTTCCATTTCTTATCCATATGTTGACCGACCAATCACATCGTCCCGTTCCTTTTCCTAACGGTCAAGTAAGCAAGTAGCGGTGTTCACGAGCGTATTTGTAGAAGCAATACTTTGGAGAACTACACGACAAGGTAACTATTTGATTTACATTTCGAGACATGATTTACATTTACAGATGAAATGATATTGTTGAAATGAGTGAGATTGTAAATCGGCCGTGAAATGAGTGAGATTGTAAATCGGCCGGCGTAATTCATTCAAAAGTCCGAGTTAAAATGCGATATAGGGGTCAAACTATTTGATTTACATTTCGAGACATGATTTACATTCACAGATGAAATGATATTGTTGAAATGAGTGAGATTGTAAATCGGCCAGCGTAATTCATTCAAAAGTCTGAGTTAAAATGCGATATATGGGTCGAACTATTTGATTTACATTTCGAGACATGATTTACATTTACAAATGGCCGGCGTAATTCATTCAAAAGTCAGACGGCCTGTTTAATCGGATATGATTGATTGACTAGCGATTATTTGTTTTGTATGTATGATTTGGAATAGTTAATTGTCATCTACAAACGACTATTACATTATTATAAGGTAATCAATTCAGAACAAATGATTTGGGAATATGATGATAGTAACTTATGATTTCATTGATTGAATGTCAAATGTGTGTCTCAAATAAAAGTGTGTATCTATGAAAGATATTGATATAGCATATGTCTATGACAATGTGTGGTAACTTAGCCATTCTTCCCCTTGTCTTCAGATGTCTACTACAAAGAAGCATCGAGCCATGGGGTCTGAGGAGTGGGTGGCGCGCCTGAAGGCATTTGCCTGTTCTGGCACTTGGCCCTCCGGTGCAGGGAACAGGCCATCTCCCAAACAGGGCAAGTGGCACAACCTCTACCAGAAGGTAACCTTTGCCCCAACAGTCAACCAAAACTCCAAAGTGAACCGATTGTGTCCGTAAGTAAATCATGCATTTTAATTCATTACAGATTGAGAAGTGTCCCATGATGCTGCGTGGGCAGACCTCAATCTTGAGGGTAGCGCAGACATGTTCCTGTGGCTTTCACCCTCGGCAGGTAATATTGAGAGCCTGGTGAAATAAATTTTGTAGGATATACAATACTTACTATGTGGACAAAATCCCATAATGAATAATATGGATTAGTATTAATGCTTCTTTCATGGGTTGATCTTTCTCAGTCTGTGAGTAGTCCTGCAGCATCCAGGCCAGCTACCTCAGCCTCCACTTCAGCTGCCTCAGCCTCCACCTCAGCGGCGCCTGTACAGAGCCCTGGGAGGCCTGCATTGACGCTGTCAATGGTGAATATTTCCGTCACATTAATTACCATGTCATTCACCTGGTTTACCATGATCAACTCATCTTTGATCTGTGTGTTTACATATCTTTCATGTCATATCATTGTGTGGTATTGGTGTGTATTATGTTCTTTTTAACACCGTTTCATTAAGACTATTGTTGTTTGATTCTCAGTTTGATAAAGCGCGGTTCGGCAGGACTTTGTCTGCGGCAGCCAGGCCTAATGTCAACGTGACCAGGAAGCATGTCGAGGTAATACATGTACCTTTAGCTGTGCCTGATGCCTAAGAATACAGCCATTAAGCCATACACTATCCTTGTTTTGTAAACTGACTTCATCAGGTACGCTTCCCCCTCTCTCACAGCGTCCCCCCAGCCCTGCCACTACCCCAGCTGGGAGAAGCACTCCCTCCGCTACCCCACCTCCAGCGACGCCCCCTTCCAGTCCGAGATACATTAGGCCCGTCTCCCCTTTCTCTCTGCCCCCATCCAGCCCTGTAATGTCCTCTGTGAGGACCGGCTCGTCCCCTCTGGTTAGTGCAACTGTAATAACCTCCATGCTGGTCTTACATACTGTAGCGTGTAGCGGATAGATGTTTTATTGTCGGTTTCGTTTTCTTTATGTAGGTTGCATCAGATAGGAGTCTTGCTCCCCCTGGTCCTGTCCCTGCTCCGCCTGGTCCCGTCCCTGCTCCGCCTGGTCCCGTCCCTGCTCCCCCTGCTCCCCTCCCTGCTCCCCCTGGTCCCGTCCCTACCCCTCCTTGTACTTCTTCATTTCTGGGTCCGGCTCCACAACAGTTCTGGCTACCAGCAGAAATGAAGAAGACCATTCCCCAGCAAGACCAGCGCTGGATTGCATCCACGCTGTGGAGGAACCAGCGGCTGCGCCCAGACCTACAGCTCTGGTATGAGCCACCGGTGCCAGGCCTGATCTACAATCAGGTCCCGTCACCAGATCGTTTTTTTACGCACCGGCTCCTGGTGTGGATGCCCTACCACCTTTGGAAGGTGAGGCTGTCCTGCCCAAAGTGTGGGAAGCAGCTCACCGGGGCCGGCATGCACAAGAGGGCACGGCAGGTCCTGGACGTGGACAGGTACTACCTGATGGTGACGGAGACCCTCAGGTGCAACGCCCTCGGTTGCGTCACCAATTACCTGTCCACGAGCCAGACCGTCCTGGACCAGCTGAGCCTGCCTCTCCGTGGGGAGTTCCGCCTCATCCTGACACGCAAGTGAGTTCTAATCAACACATGAAAGCAAATACCCTTTTTTATAATAATAATAATAATACATTTCATTGTACATTATTTATGTAGCGCAATTCATTCTGCCAGTAATGTAGCAAATAGCAATATTCACTTTTTACACTCTCCTGCAAAATATTCTATAGAATATCTATATTAGATATACTATATATATATAATAAAAAACAACATTTCCATTTTGACGATAAAAAACTCAAATAATTTGATACAAACATACCCCTTGTCCACAAAGGTATGCGTGTGACATCCGCGTCATCAGGATGCTACGGGAGAGGACCCTCGGCAACAGCTCTACCCTCCTAGCCAAACAGCTGCGGGAGAACCACGGCGAGGAGTGGCTGCAGCGTGTGGCCCGCTACCTGGAGGTGTGTGCCGACTTTGTGGACCAGCCGAGTCTCTTCCCTGTGGTCTGTCAGGAGCCCCCCGAGCCTGTGGCTGTCCCGACCAACAGGTGGCTCCTGACCGTGTACGGGAAGGACTTGATGAGCCGTATGGACCACATCAAGGCCAGCATCACCTGAGTTTTAATTGCATCACCATTATTTAATTACAATGAAGACCATTTACCTTTATTGTTTATATAGATGTTTGCACAATAAAAATAAACCTCTCAATCATGAGTGCATTCTTATCTACTTTCAGGGACCCAGGCCAATGACCTCAACTTCCAGCTGTACCTGCTGGATGGGCTCACCAGGTGGAACCAGGACCGGGCTGCTGCTGCTGTGACTGAGAGTAGATCAGCCCTCCTCAGCTACTCGGGGGACCTGGTGCAGTGTGTCAACACACACGGCTCCAAGGTGTTTGGACGTAAGTATGTCCCCTCCTTCCACCCCCCCGCCAAGTACACTGGTAAGTTACACTGAATAGGGATTACTTGCAATACTCAACATATGTTGTTTTATTTTGTGTTCTTGTGTTTCACACTTGGACATGAAATGACCACAAGGCATGTGTACGTTGGAAATAAAATGTCTTTAATTCGGCAAGACAGATTAGATCACGTATTTGCATGTTTGCAAATTCTAATATTGCAGTATATATAATATATATACTGTTGCAGGTGATCAAATAATAAATATGTTAACATATTTCATATAAGTCATAACAAGAAAGTACTATGATAAAATAATGACATGAATGTGGGGTGCACATTTTCTATCTATAATCAGACCCAAGATATGGGTTCCACATAGGGCTGGGCGATATGGGCCAAAATTAATATCTCGATATTTTTTTACTATATCTCGATACACGATATATATCTCGATATATTTTGAATCTCCTCTAGAGCACATCATAAATGCTCGATTCAACCATGTCTGGTATAATGTTACGTCAGTAATAATTCTAGTATTACTGAAACATAAGTCTGCATGTAGATTACATGAAACAACATATTGTTTAAACTCATCAGTGCTTTCTATTGGAACAATTTAGAACTTGCACATAAGAAAAGGAAAATCACAGCAAGTTAGATTTACCAACACAGCATTTATTCAAACCGTTAATTATTTATTAACAGTTTGAATAATAATTATTATATATACACTGCCAGACGAAGGATCCAGTGCTATTCTTTTTCGAAACCAAATCCTCAGTTTCCATCCTTTTTTCTCTCTCTGGCTGTTCTCACTCACCGGTCGGAGGTACACACATATACAGCAGCGCGCCTTCCAGACTACGTCACACACGCGCGTCCATGAGAATCTCGTGGACTCGCAATGGGCGGGGGGAGTGAGTGTTTAGAGAGCCACCGGAAATAGCGAGAGAAGGGAACGCTGTGCGTTAAACAAACCCTGAGAAGCCCAATCCCTATGAGAGCTCCCCACGCTACGGCCATCAGGAGGCACACAGAGCTTTTGGCCGTGATATTATATAAACAATTATATTATATTATATATTATTATATATAGAGCTCCGGGAGTCGCAAACGGCAACAATCACTTTCTCCTCCGTGCTGCAGTTCACCCCGGACTGCACTGCACCGAGTTTGACGGTTGAACGCTGGTTGGCTGTTACGTTACACATGTCACTCAGTGGCCACGCTGTTGAACGCTGATTGGCAGATACGCGTCTCTACGTTCACTTTGTATGAGATCTTGTCGCCCCGTCGCGTGAAAGCACAACGAGTATGCCGGCGGCGGCAAAAAGAAACATTGCGTGCCAATTTATATTCGATGTTCGCGATAGGGGCATTTTATACATCCCCTGGAGAACATCTCGCGATACATCGCATATATTCGATATATCGCCCAGCCCTAGTTCCACACATCGTCAATATACTTGTTATACTAATTCCATTAATGTTTTCATTCCCAGGAGAGTTGATAGGTGTCGACTACCTCTACAGGCAGACGGGGAACAGCATGCAGGACATGGATCCTGAGTCTGAGGGCACAGAGCAGCTGCTGGAGGACTTGGCCCTGGGCGACGAGGCAGAGGATGAGGGCTTCCAGGAGGACGTCATTGACCCCACAGTGACGAGTCTGGAGGTCATGTCTGCCTTCATCGCCACTGCACCACCTGCCCAATTCTCCTCCAGTGGTTCCTGGTGGTCCTCTCTTCCGCCGCCACCACCACCACCTGCTCAGCCCTCCACCAGTGGTTCCTGGTCCTCTCTTCCACCTCCTCCTTCTCCGCCGCCACCACCACCACCACCGGCCCCGTCATCTGCTGTCACCGCTCCGGGTGCTGCCCCACAGGTTCCTGTAGAGCAGTCGGTAAGTACATTTTAGAAATAGCAAAACATAACAACATTTATATTTATTTCCTATTTGTCCAGAATCAATGTTATATCGGTGTTCTTTTTCAGGCAGTGGATGTAAACAACATCCCGGGCCTGGACAGGGTGGACCGCCTGGCGGAGTATCTGGTGGGGCTGAGGAACCAGACCAGCCTGGCCCTGAGTAACCAGGACGTCAGCAGCATCGTGGGCATGTGGGAGGACCTGCTGCCCTACGACCAGCAGAAGGTGGTCTTTTCTGCACGGTACCAGGACAGGCTGCTCACTGGGCGATTCAGGTCGCCCAAAAAAAAGGCTGAGTTCACGCCTGGTGTGGAGAGTGTCAGGAGGTGCACCATAGCATCCACTGCATCTCCTGCACAGTGGCCAGACTGCTGCCGTGTCCTAGAGTCTGTCAGGGTGTGGGTGTCTCCCTGTGTTTCCCTCCTGTGTTGATTACTGTTCCCTCCCCTAATGTGTCTCAGCTGTTCCTCGTTGTGTTTGTTATTTAAGCCCTCGTCTTTCCTTTGTTCCTTGTGCTGTCATTGTGGTTGTTAGTTGTGGTTTGCTGTGGTTGTTTGTGGTGGCTAGTCCTGCGTGTTCCGTGTTCCCTGTCGTCTCCCGAGTTCCCTGTAGTCTCCCGAGTTCCGAGTTGTCTCCCGAGTTCCCTGATTCCTGTGCCTTAGCCTTTAGGCCTGAATAAAGTGCCGTTTCCTGAAACCGTCTGCGTTTGGGTCCTACTTGCCTGCTCTCACCACCACCTATCTTAACAGAGTCCATCTTCGTCAGGCTCTGCAACATCCACAAGTGTCCGTCCAAAAAGGGGAAGACGGACAAGCGCCTGACGAGATGGACTCTGATCCTGCAGGACTACCGCAGGATAAGGCAGCTGATCCTGGCCAATGGGGCCGTGATGACCAGCACCTCCCTGCAGCTGGTGGAGGTCAACCAGACCACCCTCATACAGTGGCACAACAAGAGGGTGGCCAGGCAGGATGTATCATTGTTGTGCCAGGGGGTTGACCTACCTGCCCCCATCCCTGTGGCCACCGAGGCCTTACCAGCGGCTATTGTCCGCCCCGCTATTGCTCCTCAACAGCCTGGTGTTGAGCACAAGTACCATCTTCCAGAGAGCACAGCGGGGCGGGCAAAAACCAAGAAGAGGAAGGCCACCGCTACAGCCACCGCAGTACCAGCTGTAAGGCCCCGGATGGCCACAGAGAGGCAGCTGTATCCCCGTCCTCCTCAGTTTGGAGCCCCTGCCCCTGTCTGCAGCAGCACCCCTGCCCTCAGCCGTGCCCCTGCTCCGGTTGGCTTTGCCCACCCAGGCCTCACCCAAGCCCCTGCCTTCTTCATGACCCAAGCCCCTGCCTTCTTTGGCACTCCTGCCCTCCCCCAAGCTCAATCCCACCCCAGTGCACCCCCCTTTGTGTTTGCTGTCCCCTCAGCAGTGCCTCCACATGCCCCCCCCCCGAAAAAAAAAAGACATATAACAGGACTGGGGAAGCAAACAAATGCCGAAAGTGTGGGGAGCCCCGGACTGCATTTACTGGACACAGCCAGTTCAGGGGGACCATTTACTGCCCCTCAATTGAGCAGGTGACAAAGGAGCAGTGGTTGGAGGGAATGCGGAAGAGTAAATAAACATATATTTCTTTTTAAGAAAGTCTTTTTCTGTATTTTTTTCTGCAACTATAACTATTTCTATACAACTTTAGTGGTTTAACAAACAACTATAGGTTAGTTTGGATTTATTTCGGACATGTAAATGCATAATATCAAAGATCAAAAGTCAACTAATGATAATGCATGCAATATAACATGCAAAATACAAAATATTTTATAGATAAGTTGCTAAGGTGAAAGCTGAAGCTAAATTGAGCCGACACATTTCACACGCAGGAAATATGGCACAAGGATAATTATATTTCCGCAAGAGATCCTAAATACATCCATAAAACCACCAAAAAGAAAGTATTTTGTTTGCCACTGGTGGGACTTGAACCGGTGACTTTCTGAGCCTCTCCTCCTCTCCTCAAAACTGGTCAGCAAAAGGTTTTTTAATGTTTTTAAATTAATTCTAATGAATAAAAACAACTGAATAGGTGGGAAATTGAAAAGAAGCCTACATTTCTCTCTTTCCCTTCCCTTTCCCCTTTTTCTCCTTTTTTCCTCTCTTTTTTTCTCCCTTTTCTTCTTCCCCCCTTCTTCCCCTTTTTCCTCCTTCTTCCCCCCCCTTAAAAGACTATTGTTCCCCAGCTTAGGTCTTCAGTTATATGTATGTATGCTCTTACATGAGGATGTGCAAGCGTTTCACATGTAGTATTCATACCAGTAATTTCAGTAGTGACGGTGAGAGCGTTTCAAGTGAATGTAAGAGTGTTTCATAGGTATGTGTGCATGAAATTCCAAGGTCAAGGTCAGCATTTAAACCGGAAGGCGGGAACAAAGAGTGCATTTTTGAACAGCCAGAGCGCGCCAATCTGAGCCAACCGTCAAGAGCGAGTAAGAGCGTGACATTACCTCAGTAATCAGACCGTTAATAGTCAGTTATCTCACTTACACCTTATCTCACTTACTACTTACACTAACCGTCAATGGCAGACAATAGCCTTTTAACCGCTGAAGCCGTGTCCTTACTGAGGAACTTACTACAGTCGCCTTCACTTATTAATAACGTAACAAACTCATTAGATACACCTTCTGCCAATTCAATTAATTCGGAAATTAGGTCTTTGTACCAACCTGGGTCTAGCAGCAGCAGCATGCAACCCGCACCAGTCAACGGACTACTGAATTATTGTCCCCGTTATGAAGCAAGGGCAACTTTTAGCTCATGGAAAGCTAAACCCAGGCAAAAGTAAGCATAATTGTTTATTTTTTATTGTTTAAGATAACTGTACCGTACCATTAATTTGCATTGTTCTAATATTGGCTAGCCAGCAACGTAAAGGTAATGTTGCTTGTTAGCTATCGTAGCCCGACCTATTAGCCCCCCACTCGCTGGTACACGTTCCTTAATATTAATTTCGGTGTCAACCAGGATAACGGATTTTAAACAACATAAGCTCCAGCCCAAAAGGGGTATTTAAATGGTATGTGTGCAAAACATTACAGTTGTAGAGCGTAATTAAGTGTACTAGATAGCCATTTATTTATGTGTGTACAAACTGTCATGAAACGAACTGCGCGAATTCGATTTTGCGACGTCGAGAACTTGTGAGGGTCATACAGTTTTCAACCGACACCGATATCTCTCTCCCTCTTTAAATTGAGGTTTACCCGCTTATCACAGGTGACAACTATTACAATTTGTAATAGCTTGGGGCTAATAGGTGTGTTTACGATAGCATATTTTTGGGAAGATAGCACTAACGTTGGCTCGTCTGACGTGTTGTTTTTCATAGAGTCAGACAGAAAACCCCGTACCACAGGACGTTCAACAAGGACGTTATTTTGCTGCTCAGTCCCTCAGACGACATAGTCGTCAAGCAGCGGAGGAAACAGCAATTGTACAAAAGAGACCATATATTAAATGCTTTCGAGTTCGATAAATCCTGGGACCATGGGGCAGTTCTCCGGGAAATACGTAACGCTTTTAAGCAGAAAATTCCCGAAGATGTGAGGTATGTAGCGTTAACATTATAGCAGAGCCAGTCAGACTCCAATTCACTGTAGTCTGTATTCGGAGACCTTTACTTATCTAATTAAACGATAATGTTTTTTCCAAGAAGCCCTTAAGGTATAGCTGTATACAATACATACATCCTAGTAAGTAGAAGTGCTCCAAAATAAACTTTCTTGTTAGCACACATACATTTTTAGAGCCATATACCCCAAAAGGGGAGCACTGTAGAGCCCTGGTTTAAGACATCTAAACAGAATTACTTTATAATTAATATTACACATTTTTCAGTGCTACGGCTCACGCCTAGGGATAACCCAATAGCGATAGCCTTAAAATGCTGCGCCTATACTCATAGAATCTAGAGTTACAATACGTAACTATCGTTTCACTGAGACAGTGGAAGAAGGGGGGAGAGGAGAAGGAGATTCACGAAGGGGGATAGAAGGAGGGAGGGGAGAGGGGGGTGTTGGATTAACGAGGAGGAGGAGGGTGCGGAGGGAGGGTGGTGGTGTGGGGGTTTCACTGAGACAGTGGGAGAAGGGGGGGGAGGAGATTACGAGGAGGGTGCGGAGATAGGGGGGGGTAGAGGTGGGGGGAGGGGTCCTCGGGTGTAAGGGGCCTGGAGTAAGGGAGGTGGGGACTTTACGAGCGAAAGGGGTCAGGGGGGGAACTCGTACCTTAATTATTCATCATCTTTAATAACAAAATACCAACAGACTTGAATGTAAAATGTAAGCATGCATTCCAGGGTGGTATCAGCGGATCGGCAGAAAAGATAGTATCCACTACTCAAAATAACTCAAGAGTGGGGCATGAAAGACAAAGCCACTCTGTGGGGGGGGGGGGGGGGGGGGGAAGTGGAGGCTTTGAAACGCAGAGGGCAAGGTGTATTTATGAGGAAGGGGGGGAGGGAGGGCCTATTTCCAGACAGACAGACAGACACACACATACACCAAGAGTATTTACAAATACCTCCACATGTATACATAAATATTATTCTCCCAAAGATGTCGAATGTTATACGTGTCAAAGGGTAGAATGTCGAGCGGTCTTAGGATCAGCACAAAAAGGCAGTGGTGAAGCAAAATTACTTTTATTTCCATTTTCTTCTCACATAACAGAGCATATACAGAGAGCACATGGCCTAGCTTCCGCCTTCTAGCTCCCCCCCTCGGGACTGACACGCCTCCCTTATATCAGCTGACCCGAGATTGGTACATACCAATCCCTCAAATATCGGCGGGGGTGTTTACATATCAATCAACTAAATATGCATCAAAACTGGTCAAAACAAACGTATCTTCAATGAATTAAACTACATCACCTTAGTTATTATTCGTGCGTGCATACCCGCCACTACTTACCAAGTATATGTTCAAACAAAGATCATTGATTTTGCGGAGACGCAACGGCGTCACTCACGCACGCCCCGCACCATATAGCTGTCCCCAGTCGGGCGCGCGCTTCCTAGAAGCCGCATGGATCGCACAGCTGACAACGGCGGTGAGCAGTTCTCCTTTTTACCACTCAATAAGCGAACCCGCCCACAATCGCATAATTCAACAAACCCCAAACAATATGCAGACAATATGCAGTAACTTGATTACTGGGCCCTGTACCACGAAGCTCGCTTAGAGGGTTAGCGAGGTATGTTGACCTCCAAGCCTGGGTTAGTTGTACCACGAAAGTCGATCTCTTTTAGCGTCGCTGTATCACCATGGTGACTTATGCTCGCAACCAAACCTGGTTGGGAGCAGTTTTTCGGCTTAGTCTAGCCGGAGATCGGCTACTTAAATCGGCGTGCGCAGCTTCCTAGCCCCTCCTCTGACAATGGCGTCACCATTTGTCAGTGACGTGCAGTCAGGGTAGGCAAGGTAGGCACTGCCTACCCTGACAAAATTCAAACGTAAAAATGTTTATTAAATAATTTTATTTAATAAACTTGTATTTGTATTTGTACAGAGTATTCTTGTGTTTTATATATGCAATATATACGTTATTCCAAACGATGACAATTGCATCAGTTACGCAACATCAAATACAAAAAACCGGTAGAATAAGCAGTGCCTTTACTGTCCATTCATTGTGAACGGCAACGAAAAACTAATGTGGCGCATGCGCACTTCGATCCTGTATTCTTTAACATCTACGCCGAAAGGCACAACTCTGCTGTGCCTTTGTACGTGAATATGTTATGCCAGTAATCATCTACGCTACGTATCAAACATGGACCAATCGAAATCGAGATATTACTGGACATTTGCGCAGCTGACGTCATTACACCGGCTACACGTAATCCCCGCGAAACTCAAAAAGTTAAAATGACAGCAGCGACATCTACCGATATTTTAGAGCTAAGAAATTTCTCTAAACTCAACTTTACTAGCAAAAATGAGCTACTGGCAAAAGGGAGGCCTATGCCAACACTTGATGCACTCTTGCAGAAAAAGGGACCGAAAATTGTTCGCTCGTTTCAAACGGATTGGTACGAGAAAAAGGATTGGCTTTGTGGCTGTGCCACCAGTCAGCGGCTGTTCTGCCATCCCTGCCTGCTTTTTTCATCCAGTCAGACTGTTTGGACTGCAACGGGATACTGTGATTTAAACAACCTGCCCGCAGCTTTAACTAAGCATGAAAAGTCATCAGCTCACATTCAGTGTCAGATTATGCTGAAAACCTTCGGCAATTCACGGATCGACCTTGCACTTGACGAGCAGAGGAGGCTGAATATAACCTGCCACAATGAAAAGGTGAGGGAAAACCGGGAGGTGTTGAAGGATCTGATAAATGCGACCTGCTTCCTTGCAAAGCAAGAGCTTTCTTTTCGTGGCAATGATGAGAGCACTAGCTCTTGCAATAGGGGCAATTACATTGAGTTGCTCGATGTCATAGCTGAGAAAGACGAGAGGTTGGCTAGACATCTAAGTACATCTACTGTGTTTTCTGGAACATCTAACAGAATACAGAATGATCTGATCGACTCAGTGGCAGACGTGCTCCTCGCTGACATTAGGAGTGACATCGATGCGGCCCCCTTTGTTGCTGTGGAGGTGGATGAGTCCACTGATGTGACAAATAAAGCCCAAATATCTGTTGTTGTACGTTATGTATGTGAAGGCAAAGTAAAGGAAGCCTTTCTTGGTTTTGATGATGTGAGCAACGACCGGAGAGCAGCAGCCATTTCGCAGTATGTATTGGGCTCGTTAGAGAAATACAACTGCTGCGATAAACTGGTTGCACAGACGTATGATGGAGCCTCTGTCATGGCCTCAGAGCTAAATGGGGTGCAGGCAAAAATTAAAGAGAAGGTGCCCGAAGCTATATTCACGCATTGCTATGCGCACAAGTTAAATTTGGTTCTAGCCCAATCCGCAAAATGCATCCCCGAGTGCAGAACCTTTTTCAAGACAGCTGAGGGACTTTCTGCCTTTTTTGGCAAATCATCCAAACGCACCCATCACTTGGATGAGACTGTCAAACGCCGCATCCCGAGAGCAGCAGCAACCAGGTGGAGTTCAAATTCAAGGCTGGTCCAAAGGATTTTATTTCACCTTCCAGATCTACGTGCCATGTTTAAAGGAATCGGCGACAATCCCGACAACTGGGACGGAGAAACATTGGCAATTGCTGCTGGGTTTGAGTTGTGGCTAGGAAAACGGTCAACCTGTTTCCTACTGATGGCTTTTGAAGGGATCTTCAATGACACCGATGCCCTCTTTAGCATCCTTCAGTCCAAAACCATGGATATCGGTTTCTGCTGTAATCGCATCAGAGACACAATGAAAGTGTTGGACAGCAAGTGACAGGATTTTGACCGTTTTCATGCACACTTTGAGGAAAGATGTGATGAGATGCAACTCGTTCACCGCGAGACAGGAGATGGGCTGTCAAACAAAACAGAACGAGCTCGCATCTACTACTGCCTTCTGGACAACGTCAATGTTCAGATGAAGACCAGGTTCGTCGATCACTTTTCTGATCTGGATTTCATTGGACTGGTAGATTGCAACAGGTTTGAGGAGATGTTGCGCCAGTTTGATGAGAGCAAACTGGAGAAGCTGTCAAAGTATGCCAGGTACTTTGACTTCGTCAGGCTGAAAAGTGATCTTGTGGGGTTGTATGGCAGAACTAAGGGGAAAATCACCAACACAGCTTCTTGACTTTTTAAAAAATTACGACCTGGAAGCAACAGTTCCTGAAGCAACAAAGTTGCTGCAACTGGTGTTGACAATACCAGCCACTACAGCTTCGGTGGAGCGCACATTTTCCACACTGAAACGCATCAAGACGTACAGTCGGAACCGGACCGGACAAGCACGTCTTTCAGCCCTGGCCATTCTGTCCATCGAGAGCCAGAGACTGTGCCAACTGAAGGCCCGTAAAGAGGTCTTTTACAACGCTGTGATCGACGCCTTCACGAGGAAAGAGCGGCGGATGGATTTTATCTACCGATAGGTGAGTCAGAATCTATTTTGGGCTTAATTTTGAATTGATAAGTGTGGTTGAATTAATGTCGACTGCAAGCCATTTGCCTTCATGTTCTCATTGTTGCTGACTGACAAACATAATTGGCCGCTGTGCAATAATTAAGGATACAGTGGTTGTATTCTGATGATGTGTGTGTGCGTGCGTGTGGGAGAGTGAGAGTAATAGACGATATGTCATCCTGATTTGATTTTTATTTATTTATGCAGGGGCGGAGTGGGACACAAAAATCTCAGTGCCTACTAGGGGTGAAACGGATCAGTGTGTCCACGGTTCGGTTCAGATAACCGTTTTGGGCCTCGGTTTCGGATACGGTTCGGATTAGGATCATGTCCGTGATAGTAAAAAAAAGAAAAAAAAACTCAAACCCTCCTTTTTTTTGACGGAGGGTTTGGGGGAGAAACACAAAAATGAATGAGACCCACAGGCTATTTGCAATGTGTTAATTGACTGCAATCAGACAAATTGCAAGGCTTTTTTGTGCAATAAATGTTCCCCTAAATGCATTTGAAAACATGGTGCACTGAGTGTAACATGTAAGGGATAACGGCCGACGAGGCTTAGAACTCTGGCGACGAGCGCAGCATGAAGCCAGAGTTGCCTCTACCTGTCCATTATTTCCATCGAACCGGTCGACCTCGAAGGCCGTTATCCCGCTTATCACCCGTTTGTATTTATCTCCCGTATATTTAGAATATAATTGTATCAATTACTTTCTTTAAATTTAGGAATCGTGCGCTTGAACTTCAGAAAACAACCTATTACAGCTACCGTTACACTGGAGAGTTACAGTAAAATAGCCCCTTACGGTCAAGTGTGCCTTTCCAATTTCCTCTTCTGTCAAACTTGTGTATCTCCCCTTGTCAGTCTCATTAAATGCCTCTTCAAGCCATTGTTCAAATGTTAAATCACCAAGAACATTTTATGACACAAAATTGATAACAAAATCATCTATTCTGTTCATCGTTTTTTCCGATGTCTTTTCCGCCGTCCATGACTTGTCAATCAACCGTCGGTTAGGCTACTTTTACTACTGTTGTTATGGTTACCATTCATAAGCGCATTGATATGGAACGGTGATTATTTTTTTTCTGGAACTACTTGAGAACGAAGCAGGTTATACGAAATTAATGGTCACCCCATCAGCCAACAAGAGAAGAGAATCCCATTGTTGAGGGTGATAATATGAAATAAGAGGCACTGGTGAAATCAAAGGCATTTTATTGAAAACATGGAATAGGCCCATCAATCCTGGGGTCAATCAATCACATGGATCCTAAACATGGATCATAATTTGATTCATAAACTGATATAAAAACATGGAATAGGCCCATCAATCCTGGGGTCAATCAATCACATGGATCCTAAACATGGATCATAATTTGATTCATAAACTGATAAAAAAAATGCTGTAAAGAACACTTTAACTTCCAAATAACACATAAAAGTGACTGATAGAATGTGAACATAACATTTAAATGTGCCAAAGTGAACTAAATGAAAATAAATAACATTTCAAAGTGGCTGATAAAATGTAAACATAAATAACACAATTAAACAAAGTGCCTTATAAAATGTAAATAAAAGAGTAAATGTGCAAAAACAAGTGCACTTTCAAGTCAATAAACTGCCTAATATAGGCACTATTCTGTTTTCATGTTCTTTTGTAAAAAGATAAGCATGTCAACATTTTCTGGGGAAAGGCAAGAACGACTTGCACTCACGATATCACCTGCAGTGGAAAACACTCTTTCACTTGCAACAGAGGTTCCAGGGACACAGAGATACCTTTTGGCATGTTTTGAGACACAAGGAAACTTGTGCTGATGTAATTTCCACCACTGAAATGGATTGCCATCTATATGGAGTGATTCCGCTGCTCTGTATAATGCCACCTCCCCCTCAATGGTTGCCGAAAGAGGTTTAGGATGTTGTTCCCCTGTTGTGAAAAGCTCCCCAAATAGGTCAGACATTGCAGTCTTCTTCTGGGGAGGGGGCAACGCTGATGCTGATGGCAGCTTTTCCTCATCTTCATCCTCTGCGTGTGTGCCTTCAACCTGCAAAATGAATAGTATTAAAATGATCAGCATGATCAATGGGTACATTATTTTCTAGAGGGGGTTCTGTTCCACGCACTACTTTCTCACTACTTTCTCTAACGGGAGCACTAGGCTTCAAATCAATAATTCATGAGGTTATTAAGTTTCCTAAAGATAAAGGAAATTCTAAATAATAATAATAATGAACAATTTTGGATGTTGTAAACGGGAGATAAGCGGGATAACGGCCTTCGAGCTGTGCAATTCAACAAAGATAATTGGACTTCGCGGAGCGTCGTGGAGTTCTTAGCCCCGCGTCGTTCAATTATCTTTGTAGAATTGCACAGCTCGTCGGCCGTTATCCCTTACATATATTCTAAAATATAAGTATTTAAATATAGGTCTATGTTGTTTATACTAAATAAATAAATACCTGTTGCTCATGGTCCAGAATTTCTGCAACAAGGCCTTTGTAGACTTGGTCACAGGCAGCTTCATCAATGAAGGGTAAAGACTTGAACCTGGGATCAAGTGCTGTAGCCCGGTGCAGGTAGTCAATCAGATCTGGATTTGTGTCACTTTTCTCCAAGTCTGCTGTGACGGCTCGCTTGGCTTCTCTGATGATTGGACTGTCTTGTGGGTTTGCGGTCATGGCTCGTAGTGTCCTTGTCTTGAGTGGCAGTATCATAGATGTTGTAGCTGTTGATTCACTGCTCATCAGTGTTGTCATCTGTTTTAGTGGAGAAAGCAGCTGGATAAGGCCTTCTGCCAGCTTCATCTCGCCGTCACTGAGCATGGCCAGGTCTTTCCCCGTCTTCTTCGCCGTCTTGTCCAGCAAGGCAGAGAATATTGCAGGTTGCTGCTCCACATACCGCACCAACATGTCGTGCGCGGTGTTCCAACGGGTCGGGACGTCGTGGATCAATTTATGTTCCGGTATGTTGAGCATTTGTTGCTTTTGTGTCAGAACGTTGGCTGCAGTGGTGCTCTTGTGGAAAAAGGTGACGACTCTTCTGACTATCCCCAGCAGGCGGGACACAGCATTGATGGAAACAGCTTTTTTCGCGGCCAGGTTAAGCGTGTGGGCAAAGCAGGGAATATGCGGGCCAAAGGCAGAAGTGTCACGGATGGCATTCACTATGTTGGTGGCATTGTCCGTGGCGACAGGGATAGTGACGTTCGCTCACTCCAGCTTCCATTCGGTGGCTGCTTGCAGTAGTTCTTCAGCCAAATGTTGGCTTGTGTGGCTTTCGTACACCAGACGAGTTTGCAGCACGTAACACTTCATCTCCCAGTCTGCTATGAAATGGACAGTTACCGTCAGGTAGCTGATGGTGGCTCTTGACGTCCAGCTGTCAGTGGAAAGGGCGAGGAAGTCCTCGTCTCTCAGTTCCCCCTCAACTTCACCCCGAGAGACCGCATAAAGTCCTGGGACCACTTTCCGACTGAAATATGTCCGGGAAGGTATGCTGTAGCGAGGCTCAATCGTCTTCATCATATAGCGGAATCCCTTGTCAGTCACCACAGAATATGGCTGCATATCTTTGGCGATGAACATGCCGATCCCTTGGGTGATACGTTTATGACGGTCCGAATCCACAGGGTATTTTTGTTGAAAGGCCGACGAGATTGATGTTTGAATGGTCTTTGTTGAAGATGAGCCCAGATTTTTTCTAGCTGTTCCACTCACATTAATAGTTGGGTGGCTGCGGCGAAGGTGTCCTGCCATATTTGAAGTGCTACCCGAGGAGTAAACGAAGGACGAGAAACAGTGTTTGCATACTGTCCTTTGCTTGTCAACTGTCTTTTTCCCCTGATCATCGCACTCCACACTAAAACCGAAATGATCCCACACGGCTGACTTTAACGAGGCTGGTGCTTCCTCAAATTTCCTTTTATTGTCATTTCCATTCATCTTTTCCATTCATACATTTAAAATTTAAAGACCGCTTAAAGTTTAAAGCCCAGTTTGTTTTGAACGCTGACAGGCTGAAGGGAGGGGCGGGAAAAGTCTCATTGGCTCGGGCAGCACTGGAGAGAATGCATTCCGCTGGGTCCTAAACACCCTTTGTATCGGACGTAGGCTACAGTAGGCAAAATACGCTACATAAGGCAATGCCTTCATGAAACCGAAATCCGCGGATCTCCAGAATGCTCCGAACTGTGGTAAACGAACCGAACGGATTCGGATACAATTCGAATCCGCTGCAGCCCTAGTGCCTACCCACTTACTGACTTCACCGCACGTCACTGCCATTTGTGGGTGTTCCCGTGGACCCCGGCGCACTTCTCGTACAGGCGTCTCTCCGGAGACAAGGGTTTTACGGGACAGAACCGATCCCTTGGCATCGTCTGACGATATTCAGATTTCAGACTTTATTGTCATTGTGCAAACAACGAAATTGGGGTTCTTCATGAGAGATACAGATTCTCATCATAGGGTGTTCGTTATTTGATCGTCCTTTTGGACCTTATGTAGACAATGATTACTGTTGCGCATAGTGTCTCAGTGACAGAGTGCTAGAGTGGAGGTAGCGCGTCAGTCTTGAATTTCTGCGCGGGGGGTTCGACTCCCAAGTGACGCGAATTTATGTGAAGCTTAAAAAGTCCCAATTCTCATGCATATGGAATACTTATTCACTAAAGCTTATGGAATTATATTTTTGTGCTTATTTCGAACTTGAACCCATATTTTCAAGGCCGTGCTGGCACAACATCTATGGGGGTAAAATGCATGATGATAGACCGGCGAATTTGAACCCCGGTCGCTGGCGTTCGGGTCTTATACTAATCCACTACTACGCTACAGCCGCTACCTCTCAGTGGTCGAAAACATGCGATACATTTCTTAAATAGGGTGTATTTAAAGTGAATTCCCTAAATGATAGAATAAGGCAGGATGGACGTTGCTTATGCATTTTTAAATCATCATCATTCTATTTGGATTAATGGCGAACAATTCTGCATTTGCGAACAATTCTGTTATTTTACAGACAATATGCAGAATCTTTTCACTTATACTCATATAGACTGCTTGATCTATCGTAAAGGTGAGAAAAATGACGCAAAAAACGCCCCTTTCACGTGAACGTGCACTGAACCTAAAGCGGAAAACCTGGTTCAACGAATTGAATCTAAAGTGAGCTTCGTGGTACGATTTAACTCTGATTGCGAGTTGCGGCTCTGTCGAGCCAGGTTTTCCCAAGAAAGCCTGGGTATGTTTAGCGAGCTTCGGGGTACAGGGCACTGGTGATTACTCTTGCATGTCAGATAAATGCCCCGGTGCGGCCTCAATACGGACGCGCCAATAGACGCGTCATCACAATATGTTACAAAATTATAGCCAAAATATTATGTGCCCAGAAACTTGTGACATTACTGATGGTTTCCAACTTATTGCTATGGATTTAATGAGACTTAGAGGTCGAGGGCACTCAATGAGCGTGCGAAAACTGTTGTTATGATCAAAATATTGATATTTAAAGCAAACTCAAACTGAATACTTCAAATATTGGAATTAAATAATCTAACTAAATATGATAGCTCCAGCTGTTGACTAGTGAAATGTGATAATTATACTATCACTTGAAACTGTAATGGATCTTTTGGGGAATATATCAATAAAGAGAGACAGACAGACAGAGACTGACAGAGAGAGAGAGTATATATATAACGAGAGAGAACATATATAACGAGAGAGAGAACATATATAACGAGAGAGAGAGAACATATATAACGAGAGAGAGAGAGAGAGAACATATATAACGAGAGAGAGAGAGAGGGAGAGAACATATATAACGAGAGAGAGAGAGAACATATATAACGAGAGAGAGAGAGAGAACATATATAACGAGAGAGAGAGAGAACATATATAACGAGAGAGAGAGAACATGTATAACGAGAGAGAGAGAGAACATATATAACGAGAGTGGAGAGAGAGAGAACATATATAACGAGAGAGAGAGAGAGAACATATATAACGAGAGTGGAGAGAGAGAGAGAGAGAGAGAGAGAGAGAGAGAGAGAGAGAGAGAGAGAGAGAGAGAGAGAGAGAGAGAGAGAGAGAGAGAGAGAGAGAGAGAGAGAGAGAGAGAGAGAGATCAACACCCAAACTGGGTATCCTGTTGCAATTGTTTCAGGAAAACAAGATGGCGACTATCACCCTACAGGACAGCGCCAGAGCACCCAGGCCGCAAAATGCAACTGTTGCTTTCAAAACACGTTAATCACTTTCCCCTATTGAGGAGGGGGAGTGTGTGTGAGAGAGAGGTAGAGAGAGAGAGAGGTAGAGAGAGAGGGAGAGAGGGGTAACACCTGAACTGGGTACCCCGCTGCTATTGTTTCATGCAAGAGACCATGCGGTCCTTACAAATAACAAGATGGCGTCTATCGACCTACAGAACAGCGCCAGAGGCACCCAAACCACAAAGACGGCACTGGTGCTTTTAACAAAGGGATCACACGTCAACAAAAAGCGCCGTTCCTTTGAACACCGAAACCACGGTGCTTCACCCAATGCCCGTGAAACAAAACAAAGTACTTTGCAAATTGTCCTAGTTAATATTCGGGCAAACGCACTGTATTAGATCTCTGTAGGAGATATAAGATGCCGGTCAGTGTCTGTAGCCACGGCGGTTCAGTGAAGCTTGCAAAGCAGCTGGGTCAAAACTGCGCGAGGCCGCCTCACTTACGGAAGGGAGACTATCTTAGAAGAAGATGCACAATGGTATTAAAGCTACCGTGCTGGGGGGAACCGATCCCATTCGAACCCTTACCGCCTGTGTAACATGCGGTATCGCCTCAGGGGAAACAAAGCCCAAGCCAACGGGAGAATATGCAACCGATTAATAAAGTAACAAGACTATTCCGACCAGCTGCACCGCTCCGTAACGGCGATCAACCCAAATAGTCCATATTCAATTATGAATATGGACAATCCATAACGTTAATTCTCTGGCTCATAGCTCAGTGGACTAGAATGCCTCATTGCTTGTTGGCCGGAAACGGAAAAGGGGGCTGTTTACGTTTGGTTGTAGTCTTTTCACTCGGTTCTCCGTGTCAACAGTAGGGATAGAACCGAGCAAAAAGACTACAACCAAACGTGAACCCCCCCGCCTTTACGTTTCCGGCCAACAAGCAATGAGCCTTCCAACATAAATCAATGGGATTTACAAAATGCGCTAAATGTGCAATAAAACACGATAGAAACTGTATTTCGCTACGATACTTGATTCAACCACTCTATTTCATCCTAGACAAACCACAAAGCGGGCTCAATGTTCAAAATACCGGAAAAAATGAATAGCTCACAGCAACATATTGAAAAAAAGAACTATGAACTAGTTCATTTTTTGGAACTGTGAACTTAGTTCAAAATGTTGAATTATGAATTCAACGTTGAACTGAACTAGTTCATTTTAAAATTTGTGAACTGAACTTTGAACTACCGTATTGGTCCGAATATAAGACGACCCTGATTATAAGACGACCCCCCGTTTTTCCACACAAACATTTAGAAAAAAAGATTTGCAGACCAGATTTGCAGAACAAAGAACAGTGAATTAAACACTTGTTATATTAATGACAATAATAATAATGCCAGTAAAGGCACTTTCAAGGCAAAATATGTACAGTATGATTCAAAATTAATATCAAGCAATAATCAAGCAACATTGGGAACATTTTTAAATAACATAGAAAAATACAGGCCACATATTTAACTAAACTTAACTAAAATTCACCAAACTTCTCCTCCGATCTCTCTCTATCGCTCACACACGTCCTCTGCCCCGCTGTGTTTGCTCTCGCTGTCATCGCTCCCCAGCTGCTCCGCTTCCACCGGCTCCGCCCAAAGCGCGTTTTCTCTGACGTATTCAAAAACTCTCCGGTCAACCTCACTGAAATGGCCACTTTAAGGACCACGGTAGGATTTGCGCTGACTGTTGACGTCTTTGAGACGTTATTTTGGTGCTCGCCATCTTCTTGCGTTACACTCCGTGACCCCAAACTTCTTGGCAGTTTGGCAGTTGTTACTTGACTCTGCCTTATTGACGACCATTCTTTTAAAATTGGCATCATAGCTCCTCCGCTGTTGTTGATTGACCTGACCCACTTTTGAGCCACTTGTCTCTAATGGTCAGCCTGTCTTTAAACACCGGTAACGGTCTGGTTGTTAAGGACGCTGGACTACTTCTTCCCGGAACCAATTTCTGGCGCAACCTGCGGCCGCAAATGTGTATTGACATTTAAAGGGAGAGGCAAAGAAGAGAAACTGCGCTCTGAATACTAGACCCCGAATATAAGACGACCCAACTTTTTCAGACCTATTTCGAGGGAAAAAAAGGCTGTCTTATATTCGGACCAATACGGTAATACAAACGCGAGTAATTCGTCCCCTCACTATTTAACCATCTCCTGATGGTCAAACACAAATAAACCGCTGTAATTCGTCTCCAGACGGTACAAACATCAGGCCTAGATGGGATGGATACTGTCGATCTACATTCCCATAAAAACACACTTCTGGCCCCTTGCTCCTTGAATACAATTATTTAATTAAATCTGTTAGCGTTTTCCGCGGCCGTCCAACTACACGGCTGTTATGATTTTTAACCCGAGGCCCAAAACCACGGAACTCCGCAACCAGACGGAGACACCACCAGCTCTTACACCTAAACTTTCCTATACTAAGCTATTACAGAGTTTAGTCGATAGACAACAGGTTCTGTTACCTTTCAGTGGCGCCTGCGAAGAGCTTTTGTGCGTCTCGGTGGCCGCGTGTCCCAGAGACCCCGGTACTTTCCAAGAACGTCGAGGGTCACCAAATTGCTGAGTTCTTCGAAGAAAGTCCAATCCGGATCGCTTTTAACTCACTTTATCTGTCAAAGTATTTCGGTATGGTAACTACGGAGCAAAAGCAGGGGAATTGTGTCGAACACGTGCTGAGCAACTCCCAGCTGATTAAAACTCTAACCCGCAAGTCTGAGCTACCGAAAGTTTCTGGCGTCCAACCTCTCTGTTGAGATTGTGAGGGTCAAGTCAGCGTGGCCTGTGTGAAGTGGGCATGGCCGGTGTGATGTATTAGCCTCAGCTTCTTCACCTATCTGAAGGTGCTGCCTTCTGTGGATGGAGCAGCTATTGCAGCCTTCAGTAAGGTCCTGCTCCCCTTGTGGCTATGTACAGTATTTTACGGCTTATATGTTCGGTCCTGCTTCCTAGTGGCTATGTGAGGGTAATACAGCTTGTGTGTTTGAATCTGCTTCCTAGAGGCTATGTGGGGGCAGCTTATGTTCTTAAAATATGTAACATTACCATCCCGAAATATGCCTACTTTAACAAATAAAGTCAGTTAAAAGAGACACCTGTACATCCTCTGTTTGCATTGTTACGTATTTTAAGCACATAAGCTGCCCCCACATAGCCATTAGGAAGCAGGATCGAACACAAAAGCTGCATTACCCACACACATAGGCGTCGATTACGCCGGGGACGCGTCCCCACAAGATTTCGTCATGAATCAGTTTGTACCCACCATTTTATAAAAAAAAAGAAAAAAGTTTAATTATTATGGATTATTACACGGGTCTTCTCAATGCCGTGGAACGCTCCGTTCACTTGCATGGGCTCTTCTCAACTTTGCGGTGAATGCTAGATATAAATTGACCGCTGTCAAGGAAAACAAAGGACTTTTTGCCTATAATGACGTCTTTGGTATCACTCCTCAAGAGGTCCGGTAACTTTTCAACCCCAGCGTCTTCGGTTGCTAAGTGACGTCAACGTCTTTGGCGGACTATTTCTCTGCTGATCAACGCTACGAATGATGGTATTGGTAACAAATAAATTATAACAAGCCACACCATGTGAAGTCATTTTTTCGTTTTGGAAAGTAGCCGTGTCATAAGCGGGATAATATATAGAACGTCGCCGGTCTAATTTAAGCCCCTTCAGTGGGAAGCAATTACCCTCGCTGCGTGTCGGTGTCCTGTTCGCCCTGTCGGGGCTTATTTTCCCAATAATGACCGGCATTCTATACATTATCCCTTGCTCATTACACGGCTCTTCTCAATGCTGTAGACTACATTCGTATTCGGTTGCTAAGCGACGTCAACAACTTTGGCGAATTATTTCTCTGCTGATCAACGCTACGAATGATAACAAATACATTGGAAAAAGACAGACTGTGTGAAGTTATTTTTAAGTAGCCATTACTAATAATACCAAATACTCTTTGGCTGGGATGATGAGGCATCAGACAATCAAGTCCTTTTAGCCTGAATACATAGGTAAGAAGCACCGGAGTAGGTAGCTAGTACCATGGACAGTATCAGAACGATAACCTGTTGAACTAAATGGATGTGGTAGGCTACACCACGGGATGCATCTGCAGACCACTGCCACATAAATAAAGGTAAGACGTGATATTTATTGCTTAAGATTTGCTGGTGCTGTGGCGAGGTCTTTTGTGTTTTTTGCAAAAGTGGTCGGCTGTTTTAACTTGCAATTGATAGTCGGTGGAGTCAGTCTCTTGTTGACACAAAGTGTCATTCCTGAATTCTGGAGTAATTGAGGGGGGGAGTTCATGAGTTTTGGTCAGAATGCCTGATGTAGGCTAGTTTTGATGGAATGTGTGTTGTGAATTGAGAACAGCCAGCTCCTGATGTGATACAGCGTTCACATCGAAATACAAATCACACCACTTTTAAAAATGTGCAAACCAATTGCGACTGAAAAAATCCCCACATACTCAACCGAAATCGTCAAGTCTAAAATCATGCGATAGGCGTGCACAAAGACGTCATTTATTAGATAGACCTACCTAATAAACCGTTGGAACACACAAGACCGGAACCCATAGCAACGCCGGTAAACAAACCCCGACTCCCGAGAAGCCCAATCCCTATGAGCTCCCCGCGCTACGGCCATCCGGAGGCGCACAGAGCTTTTGGCCGTGATATTATAGATACAATTATATTATATTATATACTATTATATATAGAGCTCCGAGAGTCGCAAACGGCAACAATCACTTTCTCCTCCCTGCTGGGTGCCATGCCGTAATTCCGACGCCTCATTGTTCCGACGTCTCAATGGTCCGAAATATTTCCCATTAGATCGACATGCCACGTGCTCCACAAAACGGTACGAGAGAGAGAGAGGGACAGAGAGAGAGAGAGAGAGAGAGAGAGAGAGAGAGAGAGAGAGAGAGAGAGAGAGAGAGAGAGAGAGAGAGAGAGAGAGAGAGAGAGAGAGAGAGAGAGGTTCTGTCCCGGAGCGTTCTCCCTAATGTCCCTTATGGAGCTCCGTACAGATCATTCATTGTTGAAAATTGTCTGTGATAACTAACAAATGACAGCTTTTGGCCACCCGTTTCTACTTAAAATTGTCTGTGATAACTAACAATATGACAGCTTTTGGCCACCCGTTTCTACTTTCACCTTTTGATACTGAGAAATTGTGACAATAAACTGATATATTAAATGCAGGTGCGCTGCTCTGCAGGCAAACCGCGAAGGAAAAAAGGGTAGCTGCTTCGTCTGTTCTTTTTAGAATTGTATGTCTTGATGTTATCTAGCCATCTATTCTCTTGTTTTCGGCTATGTGAATGAACGTCCGCGTTGATGCCTCGCAAGTCCAGTGTCGCGAGCGGACATTGCCATGACATCTAGAAATCATACCGTATTTAATGGGTTGTAGTGAGTGTAACATAATTCACCTACAGTATTTTGTTATGTGTTGTTCTTTCAATTGTGTTAGGAATTTCGTTTACTGTCTTGGTGGTTCAGGGATCGCTGTCCCTTTAAGGATTATGAGCGTCTCATGACGTCAGAGCCGATGCGGGATTTGTTTACTTGCAGCACGTTTTGATTTCCTGTTTCTCTCTTACTAAATAAACGAGTCACACAACTGTGTGTGTGTATCTCTCACTTATTGCAATTTCCACAGGGTTATCATTAATATCGATGTGTAGGGGTTGATTATAACTCGTGAATAATATTGTTTAGACCACGGTCTGGGGGAATACTTGTATTCTGATTGGCGGCAGTGCGTGAATTAACTCCTGATATAGCCCTACAGACACCGCTAAGTAGTTCCAGTCAGTGTTTAGATTCTCTGCCCGAGCCCGACGCGGGCCGGGTCGGGCCGGGCCGATATTTCCCACCACTATACTCGGGCCGGGCCTTTGATCGAGCGTTTTTATTTTTATTTTACCATTGGTTTATTGGCCTAATTTGAGGAGAAATCTATGCCATAAACAGAAATATTATAGGCCTTTATTACACGGGTCTTCTCAATGCCGTGGAACGCTCCGTTCACTTGCATGGGTAGTAGTCCGGTGACTTGTCTACCCCAGCGTCTTCCGTTGCTAAGCGACGTCACCGTCTTTGCGGACAAATAATTTCTCTGCTGATCAACACTACGAATGGCCAAAAGACATTTGCATCTTTGAAGCACCTCCTCAAAAACGGAAAATAAATAAATAAATAAAAATAACTGTGCTTCAAAAAACGAAATGTAAACCAATGCATTCTGAATGGGAGTGTTTCTCCGATTTTTCCATGCTACACAGAACGAAATGTAAACCCATGCAAGTAAAGCTTCATGGTCATAATAATTTAAATATCATTAATCTCCTGAGTGTAGGGTGGTATTCTTTTTTTTTCAACGGGGCTGCATGCAGTCACTTGACCGTTATGGTTGCTATGGTGGTTGCTATCACTTTATGTTATGACGAAGAATCATAATGTGAATGTGAATATTCTATAAATGTCTTGATATCATCTTTCGTCTCAACACTTCTGCTGCAGCCGCTTAAAGTCTCACTCCGAGAACCTTAAAATATGAATCAATCCATTAGAAGTATGAAAATATCTTCCCGGTGGCGTAACGGGGCAAAGAAGGTTTCCTTTGACATCTACGTTTCGAGGCGATTGCAACAGTGCCACACATGATCATATTTGAATATGTTTCGGGGTAGTAATTAGCTGTCGATTTTGGAGGCCTTTATCAATAATGACCAGCTATAGATTTGCTTCCCGATGGGAGATTTCTGACAAATTACATGTTATTTAGCATCTACACGTTAATCTGAGTCCAATGAGATCAATGTCCTAGACCATAGGTGTACCATGTAAAATACATGTTACCATTTGCTAGAGTGTCATGCTTGGTGTCATTGGACTCAACGTGTAGATGCTAAATAACATGTCATTTGTCACAAATTTCTATCGGGAAGCAAATCAATAGCTGCTCATTATTGATTAAGGCCTCCAATTTCGACAGCTAATTACTACCATTAAACATGTTCAAATATGCTCATGTTTGGCACCGTTGCAATCGCCTGGAAGCGTAGATGTTGAAGAACACCTTGTTCGCCCTCTTACACCTCTTACGCCTATTTTTTTCAACGGGGCTGCATCCAGTCACTTGACCGTTATGGTTGCTATGGTGGTTGCTGTCGACCGCCCACTCTAATCCTTATATGGCTCTAAAAACCACGCGGCAAAGGAGCTGCCGTCAATTGTGTTGTTTTTGTCGTAAACTAGGGTTATAAAATAGACAGATATTCCAAGGTATCCTTAAAAGGCAGCTTGGACGTTTTTATTTTCTGCAGTTTAGACTTCTATTATAACCTATTTTTGAAAGCAAAACATCAAGCTCATTGATTTAACGAGGCAGGGTTATTTGAAACAATTTATTAAATAAATATTTGTGAGATGTCATTACTTCTCCTGAGTTTTCTTCCTATTTATGTAGAGTATACACCCCTATATTGTCCACAAGCACCCCCCCCCCTCCCCATATGGATTTGGAGAATTGTTGCCGCGTCCCAGTGGTGGAGGTATCATATATATGAAAGAGGGCATTCAATTATACTATAATGATCAATTAGGAGGCCGAAGCCCTAAAAGAAGTGATGCAATAGGTGACTGAGTCGACAACTTTTAAGTAAGCTGTACCTTGAGGTCTCTTATATATCAAAGGGGGTCTCAAAGGACGCATACGCTTCAACCTGTGGCTCCAGCCCTACAGGAAATGACTCAGCAAGTGCTCCATCTCGTTGCACCTGCACCCAGCGGCTCGCTTGAAAGATTTTGGCCAAATAACGCTGTCAAATAACGCTGCCTCGTTAAATCAATGAGCTTGGTGTTTTGCTTTCAAAAATAAGTTATAGTAGAAGTCTAAACTGCAGAAAATAAAAACGTCCAAGCTGCCTTTTAAGGATACCTTGGAATATCTGTCTATTTTATAACCCTAGTTTACGACAAAAAAACAACACAATTGACGGCAGCTCCTTTGCCGTGTGGTTTTTAGAGCCATATAAGGATTAGAGTGGGCGGTCGACAGCAACCACCATAGCAACCATAACGGTCAAGTGACTGGATGCAGCCTCGTTGAAAGAAATAGGCGTAAGAGGCGTAAGAGGGCGAACAAGGTGTTCTTCAACATCTACGCTTCCAGGCGATTGCAACGGTGCCAAACATGGGCATATTCGAACATGTTTAATGGTAGTAATTAGCTGTCGAAATTGGAGGCCTTAATCAATAATGAGCAGCTATTGATTTGCTTCCCGATATAAATTTGTGACAAATGACATGTTATTTAGCATCTACACGTTGAGCTGAGTCCAATGACACCAAGCATGACACTCTAGCAAATGGTAACATGTATTTTACATGGTACACCTATGGTCTAGGACATTGATCTCATTGGACTCAGATTAACGTGTAGATGATAAATAACATGTAATTTGTCAGAAATCTCCATCGGGAAGCAAATCTATAGCTGGTCATTATTGGTAAAGGCCTCCAAAATCGACAGCTAATTACTACCCCGAAACATATTCAAATATGATCATGTGTGGCACTGTCGCCTCGAAACGTAGATGTCAAAGGACACCTTGTTTGCCCCGTTACGCCACCGGGAAGATATTTTCATACTTCTAATGGATTGATTCATATTTTAAGGTTCTCGGAGTGAGACTTTAAGCGTTGAGACGAAAGATGATATCAAGACATTTATAGAATATTCCCATTCACATTATGATTCTTCGTCATAACATAAAGTGATAGCAACCACCATAGCAACCATAACGGTCAAGTGACTGGATGCAGCCCCGTCGAAAAAAAAATAGAATAGCACCCTACACACTCAGGAGATTAATGATATTTAAATTATGACCATTTAGCTTTACTTGCATGGGTTTACATTTCGTTCTGTGTAGCATGGAAAAATCGGAGAAACACTCCCATTCAGAATGCATTGGGTTACATTTCGTTTTTTGAAGCACAGTTATTTTTATTTATTTATTTATTTTCAGTTTTTGAGGAGTTGCTTCAAAGATGCTAATGTTTCTGCAATAATCCAAAATCCAATAGTAAAACCCGTTGGCTTTTTGTCGAGGGTATCCAGGGCGACGCTCACTTCCGGGTTGGCCGACATACGTCATCCCTCCACCACTCTACTGTAAAAACATGTTCAAGTTGAATGTGAATAATAATAATAATAAAAATAATTCTGCCATAGTATTTATCTAAGGGGGGGGGGGGGGGGGGGGGGATACAAGTCTTTTGGCCATTCGTAGTGTTGATCAGCAGAGAAATAATTTGTCCGCAAAGACGGTGACGTCGCTTGGCAACGGAAGACGCTGGGGTAGACCATGCAAGTGAACGGAGCGTTCCACGGCATTTAGAAGACCCGTGTAATAAAGGCCTATAATATTTCTGTTTATGGTATAGATTTCTCCTCAGATTAGGCCAATAAACCAATGGTAAAATAAAAATAAAAACGCTTGATCAAAGGCCCGGCCCGAGTATAGTGGTGGGAAATATCGGCCCGACCCGGCCCGCGTCGGGCTCGGGCAGAGAATCTAAACACTGACTGGAACTACTTAGCAGGTGTCTGTAGGGCTATATCAGGAGTTAATTCACGCACTGCAGCCAATCAGAATACGAGTATTCCCCCAGACCGTGGTCTAAACAATATTATTCACGAGTTATAATCAACCCCTACACATCGATATTAATGATAACCCTGTGGAAATTGCAATAAGTGAGAGATACAATTTCGCACGTTGAGCACACAGTTGTGTGACTCGTTTATTTAGTAAGAGAGAAACAGGAAAACAAAACGTGCTGCAAGTAAACAAATCCCGCATGGGCTCTGACGTCATGAGACGCTCGTAATCCTTACCCTGCGTTCACACCAAAAGATGCAAAAAGTTGACGCGCGGCACGATCCCATTCAAAGTGAATGTAGAGACGCTTTGCTGCCGCAGCACTTGCTGCCGAGAAAACGGGCAGCAAAATTTGATTTGCGGCGCGTCAAAATCAGATTTGCAGCGTGATGACAGCCAATCAGCGTTCAACAGCGTTGCCACTGAGGCGTTGCCACTGAGTGACATGCCGTAACAGCCAATCAGTGTTACTCCCTTGGAGTGACTTTGAGTTCACTACCTGATCCAGATCAAAGCGCTAAAATGGAGGAGAAGATCATAATTGCAGTCTCCGCATACCCGGTGATCTGCAACACCACCGTGGCCAGTTATAAGTGTCCAATACATATATATATATATATATATATAAGTATAAATGTCCAACCGAGAGATCCTAGCACCGATCCTAGCTAGCAGGTCATCAAACTGGGCCGGAGTCAACCTCAAATAGCGCTGGAAGCGTTCGTCATCCAGACGGAGCTCCTGCAGAAGACGGTGAAATTCACCGAGCTCTGTAGGGCTCCAAATGGTCTCATGAACCCATAAACGACGGGCATTCAGACGTCTCTCCCTCTTCCACAACAGGTACACAGTAAAAAACATAGTGTCAATTTTACTCTTTAAGAGTTGAATTTAACTCTGTCAGATAACATTTGGTCCCACCCTAAATCAGTGTAAAATTTACTCTGTAGCCAGTGTAAGATTTGCAGAGTTAATTTTACTCTATTTTGTGTCACAATTTACAATGAAATGTGTAAAAACATTTAACACTGTGATCTGTTTACACTGTTAGAGTAAAATGATTTCACTACATAGAGTAGTTTCCACTCTAAATAGGCTATTCTTAAAATACACTATATAGTGTATATTTATTTCATTTTATTTTAATGAAATAGTAATGTTTTTAACTGCTATAATATAAGACAATACACACCATCAGGTACTGTAGCACCATTTATTTCCTGATAACTCCTCAGAGATAACAATATGGGACAACATACATAGTGGTGTCATTCTTTCCACATGACATTTGTATGTCAAAAGGCCTTGGATAAGGCAGATCATCAACTTGAAAAGCAACAAAATCTTTCTTAGTCCCAGTCACTTCATAAGCAAAGAAATGTTCTTGGAAAGCTACTGTAAATAAAGGTATGGTGAGCAGCACTGGTTTGTTCTGTATGATCAACTGATCAGTTGTTCTGAACTGATTCAATCTGGTAAAACAGAGGCATTTCACATAGAACTTCACCACAAACGACCAGGTGTCGGCGGTATACATACCCATTGTGCTTAGCCCACGTCACTTTAATAACCTTATCAAAATTGGACATTTTCATTTGCATAGCAATCACTGAACCACCATTAATCATATTTAAAGACACACTTTTTCCTGGACCAATGTCCAAGCGAATAAAGGTTGTTGAGGATCGCCACTTGTGTGCCATATAATATTGGTGCTTTTTGGCCAATGTTTTTGTGACATTTTTAAAGGACTTCAGTTGTTTCTTGAAAAAATTATGTTTGCCTTCGTATCTCATGCACCAGCTATGGAGTACAGGTCCTATTTTGTGAATGCAGCGAGGATAGTGAATTAGGAAATGGTGTTTTGGTAAAAGTCTTTTCTGAGGATATACCTCCTTAAACAGTTTATGATGTTCAACAATCAAATGTTTCAAATACACACACAGGCCTTGAGATAACGTGGGAGAGAATACAAGGTTTACTATCTGTAATAACAAAATAAGCAGGGCCCAGTGTTGGTTTGTAGAGGCTACCAAATCTCCAAATATAAGGGGAACATTCCTCAGTAAGCACCATGACTGAATTGCGTTTAGTCCCAAATCATTAGACTCTGCACTTAAATTCACAGCCACTGGCCTATTACATCTCTCTGTGAATCCATAATCAAAACTTAATATTCTTGAATTCAGTTCTGCCAGTGTAATGTGTTCTTTCAAATAGAAAAACAGCTGCTTTAATTCAAATTGTGCGACGCCTTCTAAAAGATCATGCATTACATCAACTGAGTAGTTCTCAGTTGTATGAAAATATGTAAGTGAATTTAGCAAGCATGATCTCTTCACGCCAAATACGCCAAATACGAACACAACCACCATAAAATGGTATATGATGATGATGATGGATTGAATTTATATAGCGCTTTTCTAGACACTCAAAGACGCTGTTTACAGGGAAGGGGGAACCTTACTAACCACCACCAGTGGTTATATCAATGCCATTACTCTCTAACTGTTTAAGATCACGAACAATAGGATCTAAAATTGCGCTAAAACTGTAACGTTTTATATCTTGAGCATGAAACAAGGCACAAAGATGAATATTGGCCAAAATAGAATTCCACTTTGGTGAGAAATTCCTTAAAGTAAAATAGATTCCACCCATTTTATGAACTCCCTTCTTGGACCCCAAGGGGTTGGCAACTTCAAAGTCGTCATAAAACATTTGGATCTGTATAGTGTGTCTCTCTGATGAAAATAGAGGATGAGTGTTGAAGAAAGAGCCATCACAAATATCTCTGAGTTTTGAATCACTAATATTTGGGCTTTTGAGCATTTCTCTAGCATGTTCACTTTTAAATATTGATTTTAATGTCGATAAAATTGGTACATACATAAATTTGTCTCTAACAACTACTTGGTCATATGTTCCTGTGTTTTTGTTGAGCCTCGAGTCAAATCTTGAGCCAATTACAAGCTCCACTGGCTCCACAGTTTCCCACTTACTGGTAATAAATTTTGATTGTTTGTAATCTGAATTTAGAGCTGTGAATGGATTCTCTAATTGGTTAAAACATCCCTCCACATTCTTGCATGTTTCAGTGTCTCTTTGATCACGAAATACACCCTGGATGACTGACTCTTTTGCATGCTCATGAATTTCCTGCACAATATCCTCCATAGAGGTCACAAAAGAATTAACAACAGACTGGGCTACACCTGCTGCCTTTAGATCTGAAATGACAGAGGCACAACTATTTACAAGGTGTTCTGACGATAATGCTGGCTCTGACTCAACCTCAGCCTCATATGTCTCTTCTGCGGGATTTGCATTAGTACTATCAAGAACACATTGACAATGTGGTGGTTCAGTTTCAACAATAACATCACATGCACTATTCACATGACACTTATTCAGATGCTTCCTAAGACCAGAAAAACTATTGAAAAAACGTGACCATCCCACTTGGCCACATTGAAGATAAAGAGTCCTTCCCGTACAGAGTCCATGTATTACTTTGAGGTGCTTTACTAGATTGTTTGCTTCACCAAAGACATTGCTGCAAAGAAAGCACCTCATTGTTTAATTTCAAGAGTGCCTAACGCACCATTCTCGCTCGCAACTCTGCAATTCTTGGCGCTTCCTTAGTTTTCCCCACGTCAATGTTGTAAATGGAAGTTTGCAGAAAAGTGAAAAAGTTGTTCAAGGCAGGACTGTAAGATGTACCAAACACATAGTGGGCCTTGAAGAGCTCATCCAGGGCTCCAACCGAGCTGGTGGCTTGGCATGGAAGTGCATGCTTGTCGATGGCAATGAAGAAAGAGTGAATGCTGCTTTTTGTGGGTCCCTGAGCAAGGAGGTAGGGCTGACTGCTTTGAGCGATGTTGTCAAGATGCTGCTGCACGCTTGTTCCCGTCTATAACAAAACACATTCAACAACACTATTTATTAAAACAATAACATGATATCACTCCAATCTCTAAACAATTTAAGGATTCAAGAATTTTATGTCACATGCATAGAATTACTTGCGCAAAGCACATGCAGTGAAACTGTAAGGTTCTCCAGAAGAAAGAAAGGTTCAAAGGGAAGAGTGCTGTGTGTGGGATAGGTGCTCATAGTAGTATGTGGTGTATAACGTGTGTGTGTGTGTGTGTGTGTGTGTGTGTGTGTGTGTGTGTGTGTGTGTGTGTGTGTGTGTGTGTGTGTGTGTGTGTGTGTGTGTGTGTGTGTGTATTGTAGAACTTTGAGTGATGACAGAAATTAGATAGATAAAATGATACAATGATGTTTGAGGGGATGCACGGCTGCAGTGTGTGTGTTTGGGGGTGAGTGATGTTTGAGTGTAGGGTGGCGTTGACAAAGGGGTAGTGAGTGTGGGTGGGGTGGAGTTGGGGTGTGTTGGTGGATGTTTGGAGTTTGAGGTGTTGTTGGCAGGGGGGTGGGTGGTGGTGGTGTTGGGAAAAATAACCTGCTGAGTACATCACATGTACATTACAAATATAGCTAACTCCTACCCTAGCCTGATGAGCACATCACATGGCAGGAACACAATATAGTCAACTCTTGCTCTAAACCAACGAACACATAACACAAACATGATAATATAGTCAGGTCAAGGCCAGAGCCGAAGGCCCCATTTCCCAGGCTGGCAAATGGTGGACACTCAGACAATGCACCAGTCATCCTCAAGAACGGGAGAGCCACATTAATCTATCACACAAGAGACACTTCGAGGAGCTCTCCCCCATTAGGAGGAACACAAGAGATACACATGGATATACTAGGGCCTGAGAGCCAAGGTCAAGCAAAAACACACAGAACCACACACACCTCAAACGCACACACCTCATCGAGAGGAGGATACAGCATAAGACTGTACCACCCAGAGACTCTTGATCTTCTTCTGAAGCAGACCTTCCACGGAGGCGAAGCTCTGGACGAACCATCAGCGCTGATTAGGGACTTAGACATATTCGATCTCTCACGCTTTATGACTCTGTATAACCGTTGCCACTTTACTGAATAAATCCAAGGTCCTCGTGCCGACAGACTTTATTACCTCTCCGTCTCATTTCATCTGGTCCAGTAACTAGACAGACCGTTTTTCCCCTCAGTGGGAGGGATGAGGTTTGATTAATGTCTAGTGTACCTTTTGGAATTTGATGAGGTGATAAACTGCATTAGATGCTGATATCTTCCCTGGCCTCTTTCGTCCCTGTGCAGATGGTGGTAGCAGATGTAGCAGCAGTATGATGGCAGACATGTCACTGTCCCAGCCTAGAGGCCAGCAAGTATCAGGTTAACATTATGCCATAATTTTCCACCATCCTCAATATATTTAGCAACATGCTTCTCCACATTCAAAGACTTACCTTTTTCAACTTCAGTAGATGTCTCAGCGTTGCGCATTAAATCAAGAAGGTCTGTGGAGGGGACCAGTCCATGGCTTTCCTTAATGACTCCTGCTTTGAAAGTGGTAGGCCACCTCTCCATGAACTTGTTGGCAGTCTGCTCACCAAACATCACTCTAAAATCTTGTTCTATCTGTAGTTTGAAAAAGAAAAAAAAGAAGAAAAGGAGGACAACCTGAGTTGGTACCTTGTGCTACATTTTACAATATGTCTCAGTATTCAATGAATGTAGATGCCATACCAGTCCTGGTGTGTCTAGGAACCGTGGAAATACTGAGAAGACCTCTGCTGATTTGTTCTCATCATTGACCATGGCGTGGCGGTATGCGAAAGTGACTTTCATCTTTTCACGGATGGTCTCCTCATCAGAAGTGTGTCTCAACAAAGCGATAGCGCATTCCACTTCCTCGTCAGTCAGGACTGTGTCGGCAGTAAAGGGTCTAGTATGCCCATGGCCTGGCCCACCAACTTTAGAACAAGACAATTTTGTTGTTGCTGTTAATAACTACACAGTTTCATATCCTCCTTTAAACACATTTCACAGGTTGATAATTCCACCTCATGATAAATATTACCTTTAGGAGATGTACTAACTGCAGGACCTCTTTCCTCAGCAGCTTTTCGTTGAATTGTCTTCAACCGCCATGCAATGTAGCCTGAACCACTTTCAGGATCGTAGTAATGTTCCTATGTATAATGTAGGCACAGTGTGATATATACATTCATATGATCTCTGAGCTCTGGATAAAAGCGTCTGCTAAATGCATAAATGTAAATGTAAATCTCAGCAGTTCGAAGGGCAAATATATTTTAAAACCTTTACTTACATAGCCATTCTGTGAATATGGGTCTTCAAGGTATGGAAACAGAGCGACAATCCCCTGTGCATACATCACTTTTACACTCCGGGGCGGCGATGTCCTGGTGTATTCAATAATCAACATTCATAGATAGCATTGAACAACATGATCTAAACAATAATTGCTATGTTTAAACAATGTCTCATGATAACATATTTGATCCATACTTACCCATGTGTTTCCGTCATCCCTGCAGTAAGTATGTTGATGAGCTGTCTTCTGGTTGAATCTGTAATTGATTTAGTTTTCGCATACTCCTCCATGACACGGTCACCTCCAGGCTTTGTCGTCAAGATTTTTTCAATCAGCTAAGAAATAAAATGTGCAGTATTGTATTTTGAAAAATACTTGGAAATTATGAAACAAATAAGATGCACCTCAAATTAAACATGTGAAACACACAACTCACAGCTTTTGCTTCATAGTTAATGCGGCAAGGCCTTTTAGGTTGACTTCCTTCGGCTGCAACTGGCTCCTCAGCTGGGTCACACAACGAGAAGTTGAGGATCATTGTGTCTTCCGATGCAATTGAGCATGGAGATGACGTGGACTGAGGGTAACCTGAGCATTGGGAAATAAGAACACAATTACATAGTTCAACACTTCCACTTCAACGATGTGTGTGTAGTCTTATGCAGGTAGGCAGCAATTACCAGGTGCTTCATTGGCCAATGAAATTAGGAAAGGTCCATGGAACTCTTGTACGATCTCCTCAAAAACCTCAGAGTCGACCTCTGTGTTAGACTGGTCATAAACCTTGATGTCCAACCGTCTGTCTTCAGCAATGTTACATTTTAGACTCACTAGAGTAAAATAAATAAACAGTGCACAAAATGTTCTGATGAGAAACAATTGCAATATGCCACCACTTGATCAGGCTACTTTCAATCCAAATTTAGTGACTAACCTTCTCTCAAGAAATCACAGAATGTTAGTTCAGGCAGCTTCATGTACTTCTGCACTCCGCCAAACGAGACACGCAGAAGCATTTTCTGTTAAATTTAAATTTAAGGAAGGTTGAATAACTGTTAATATCCATCAAAATATTCTCTGAAGAATCAGAGCAAAGTTATTAGAAAACGTAATGGTCTAATAAACACTCACGGACTTATGGTATTGTAACGCTGGGTGTAAGTTAGCGTCACCTTAATAAAGTCTATTTTTGGGGTCGTGGGTAAGAACAGCACGGGGACAGCTTCTTCAGAGCAACTTGTATATGTTTTATTCTCCGCTCAAGAAAACAGACAAGTGGCACCCTTGTCGCCGGTAACAAACTTGAAACTAGCCTCTTGTGTGCGGCGTATCACTCCGCCCAACCTAACTACGGTGAACCCTATGGATACAAACTACATAGGAAGAAGTAGTTCCCCAATCTAAATAATAATGTAAAGAATATATTTATCAAATCATTAACCATCATAGAAATCATATTTTCTTTTACACAATTATTCACAAAAATAAATCTCCTCTTACAGTATCAATAGGTTGATATACGGGGTGCTAATAAACTTGTTAGCTGAGAGTATAACCTCGTGTCTTTCTAATGACTTTCTTGCCATTCAGCAATTGTTGAAATTACTCTCAATGTCTGGTTTCAGACAGGCACAAGTCAAGCACGACAACATAACATCTTGCAAATTATTTCAACTTGGGCAGAAACCACGTTGTCAAGCTAACTTGCTAACATTTTGGTACGTTAACCCAACGTCACCCACCCGGCCGAACAACTTCAATTATCACTAACCCATACATTGCACGGTGTTAACAAGTAAATCAAGTCTGAAATGTGTAATTTAAATGAATTTCGTTATCAACTGTATTACTTCTAAGTTCTTGACGTGGTATTGCAGTCGAATGCATCTGAACTTGAAGTCAGTGAGGCATATTGATTAGCTAACTACATCTATGCATGCCTAACTTAACTTAATACGCCTACCATCGTCTATCATCGTCAATGTATTGCAAAAAGTTGGTCGTTAGTGGAAAAATATCTAGCTAGATGGTGAAAACCTACAAATATTCATACAAACTTACCAAACTTAAAAGAGAGACGATTTCCAACGTGCCACTGCCAGCTCGAGCTCCAGTTCAGTTCTAGTACTTTCGCGGGGAATCATCACCATGTAGAGTAGATTTGGTCATTGTGTGCATGTTGGACTTAACTCTCACTTTTGACACTACTATTTAGACGATTTTACTCTGTACATTGTTATAACTACTCTATCCAGAGGAAAATAGGTTTACTCTGCAATAATGACACTCCATTTTTTACTGTATAAAGACATGCAATGCTCGTAATGTCGGCCATGGTTGTGAATGAATTCAGAAGCACCGCGGGCAAAACTTGCCGCGCAACAGAACTGCGGCGCAGCAAAACTTTTGCGGCACAGCAAAACCTTTGCCGCGCTCCAAAATTTGTGCTGCGCCGCAAAACTTCGCCGGCAACGCGTTCGGGCAGCAAATGCATCTTTTGGTGTGAACGCAGGGTTAAAGGGACAGCGATCCCTGAACCACCAAGACAGTAAACGACATGCCTAACACAATTGAAAGAACAACACATAACAAAATACTGTAGTTGAATTATGTTAAACTCACTACAACCAATTAAATACGGTATTATTTCTAGATGTCATGGCAACGTCCGCTCGCGACACTGGACTTGCGAGGCATCGACACGGACGTTCATTCACATAGCCAAAAACAAGAGAATAGATGGCTAGATAAAATAAACATCAAGACATACAATTCTAAAAAGAACAGATGAAGCAGCTACCCTTTTTTCCTTCGCGGTTTGCCTACAGAGCAGCGCACCTGCATTTGGGCATGGGTTGAATTGCGTGTGTCTCACGCCGAATGCATGAGACATGAGAGCCCTGTACTTACGTGACACAAACCAGCACCGCAAACGTTCTCTCCCGCTTGAGATGACGCCTTTCTTTATAGGTTCATGGGTCTGATGCGCCGATTTCCCATGCTGATATCCCCGGAGATTCTCGGGCATCTTCGAAAATTTGGCTATAGATTGTGTCATTACACGCTAAATAATATAATTATAGCCTAATTATATATAAAGCCTATATATATATATATATATATATATATATATATATATATATAGGCAATACACATAATTACGCCATATATATATATATGTATAGCATTTGTGGTTTTGGCATAAACATAAATAGGGTGCACTGTACTATCTGCACACACCCTTTCTGAAGCCTCTCTCTCGCTCTCTCTCTCTCTGTCCCTCTCTCATTCTCTTTCTCTCTTTCTCGTACCGTTTTGTGGAGAACGTTAATTGTCTGAGAACACTCCCATTCAGAATGCATTGGTTTACATTTCGTTCTGTGTAGCACGAGAAAAGTCGGACTATCGTGCTCTGGAACACGCCTCAATAGATTAACGTTTGTGCGCATAAGCACGCAATCGCGTGATACCGGGTTGGATATGGATACATCATCTAGCCTGCATGTGGAGGGCCACATAAGGTAAGAAATTGGTTTACGTAAACTTTGCTGCTGCTGCTCTGCTCGTGATGTCCTGGCCAAAGGTTATCCACGGTCCTAAGCGATTGTGATCTGATTCTGGTTGGTGCTCCAGCTAGTATGCATTGTATAGATTGCAGCTACTAGCAGCTACACATGATGCGATTGCTATGCCAATGTGGTTATAGTTGTTTTGTCTGATTGAGATATGTGACGACTTGGAGCCTGGTAGGCCTATCCTGACATAAATATGTTCTCGCATAACCTGTGTGATTATCCTAAACTGTAGGGGATTTTATTTGCTGGCAATTTGCTTATAATGTTGCAACGAGTGAAGTCTACATCGGTCCTTCGCAAGTGTTTACTGGTGGTCAGGATTTGGCAGATGCAATTCTCCTCTGGGCGCTTGTTTTCTTCTTCTTTTTTTAATGCAGCATAACATATGCTACCAGCAGCCCTTGCTCGTCTTCAAAAGGCTGATGCTCAGTACCTCGTTTCATTTTGTACCCCCTTTACAGTCTGGCATTGTTTGTCTGGTAAACTTTGTTGATGTCAAGATAAATGTTAAATTGCCAACACTGTTCTTTGTCCTATGTTTATTAGTATTAGATATCCCGAGCCAATACGCTGGTGTTTCCAACGCCGTTTTGCAAAACAAGCCAAAACACAAACTGTGTTTTCAACTTATTGTTCGAATGGGATTTTCAACACCTGACTATACACTGTAGAGCATATTGTAATGCAGCGTTGAATGGATGAATAGCTTACATAAGGGTACCCAGCACTTTTCAAACCACACTCAAGTTTATGGTTATTGTCCCCACCACTTCTAAAAACAAACTGACGCCCTTGCGTTCAGCTGTGCAACAAATATTTTTTTCTTTTTCAATCTTGACGACTTTTGTAGTGCTGTGTGTAGCCACACCTTTGGCCCTTCCGAGCTTAAACACGCAGTTATATTCCTTTCCTAGCTCCTCTTGTTTATGTTGTTAGCTTAGCCATATCATGTCACGTTGTCAACATTGGATACATGGAGCAGAACATAGTGGGTCATATGTCCGATGCTTTTTGAAAACGTTTTCTTCATAAAACATGCCAGACAGATTTTGTATACATTTTATTCCTTAGTAATTAGCTACATGGTTATGCCGTCTTTCAGAACCTTTCATTACCGGCACTTAAGAGAGAAAAAGGAGTGCATCCTCATTGTACCCAGCACTTCTAAAAATGCACTTCCGAATGCGTCTCTGTCCCCAGCACATTTCAAACCAAACTGACGCCAATGCCCACACATAGCCACTAGGAAGCAGGATCGAACACATAAGCTGCAACAACTACTCCAGGCAGTGTTGCCAACTCTTCAGTAAGAAAAGTAGCCACTATATAAAAGTGGCTCTCCTAAAAGTCGCTAGAATTAGCTAGATGACGTCATCGCAAAATTTGCATAACCAGAAGTAAAAATCCCATTCATTTTCTCCATAGCATAGCCATTATAAAACATTATTAGCCCTAATTTCATCACCATCCAAGGGAGACTTATAAGACTTGATATAAGGCCCTGTACATGACACAGTTTGCATGGTATCAACCTTGTTTTAAGAAAAACATAGTTTATGGCACAGAAATCTACCTTGCAATAGTGACAGTATGCTCGTATATCGTCTCCAATAAACGGCTTTAACCAGCCCTTAAAAGCAGTGTTTGCTTCCCACTCTTTTCTATATTTGTGTTGGTACAGTTTTGACTGCGACATTGTGAAGACAGTTTGTGTAGCCTATTTGTCACAGAAAGGCACACACACACAGTGGACGAAGTGAGGTGAGTAAGTGACTGAGCCAGTGTGAGTCAAACTCTAACACAGTGATTTATTTAGTGCAGTGATTTATTATTTTATTTAAACAAAGAAAATATGACATTATCCTGCCCTGACTGTACGTCTGGGGGCGGGATCAGTCGGCGGCGGCTTGCTGGCCGTGACGCTGTTTCATATGCAGCCCGGATGCCCAGGCGTGAACGTCTCCTGCTCCAGAGCAGCTGGGAGGGACTGCTGCACGAGGACTGGCTGCCTGTAAGTGCTTTGAGAGGGGGAGGGGCCGCGCAGGCACCCGCTGCTCGTTGTGAAGAGATAATAGCGATACGTGCTTTCACCTCAAAAAGTCGCCAAAAGTCACTAAAACAAACTAGATTTGCGCTTGTCGCTTTTTAAAAAAAAAGTCGCCAAGGGGGGCTGAAAAGTCACTAAATATAGCGACAAAATCGCTAAGTTGGAAACACTGACTCCAGGTGAGGATGGCGGAGCCATTACGTCACACTGGCCACGCCCACTTCATAGGTCACGCCCACTTTACGATAGACCGCGGAAATTCTGATGGAGAGGACTGAGAGCTCATAGGTAGACCCGCGGAGAGACATGGGCCTATGCCCGTGGCTCGAAGTAGCTCACGGTATTTCTCTCACACGCGTTACATACAATTCCCTCCCTTTTGCTTCATAGTTACCACACCGAAATAAGCCTACTTTAACAAATAAAGTGAGTTAAAAGCGACCAAGGATTGGACTACTTTCTTCAAGAGAAAAAACGCAACAGCATAGAGGTTAATATATGTTCAAAGATACAGTATGACCTAAAAAAACATGTTATGCAAATCAATATTTTATGTAAAGTCCAACTTTGTATTATGTAAAGGTGCGGACACACCAAAAGCGTATCCCGCGTACCATGTACGCGCGTAACGCAGTTAAAATGTTGCTTGACCATTTTGTGTAAAAAATGGTCCTACATACGCAGCTACGCGCCTGTGGCTGCGCTGGATTTAGGAGTCCGAGGAAGGAAACCCAAACGCCGCCGTGTCTGGGTGCATGATAGGGCTTGAATCGGGTTAGATTAAATAATCTCGGATATAAATAACAATAATCGGGTTAAATAACTTCACATGGTGTGTCTGGTGTGTTTCCAGCATTCGTAGTGTTGATCGGCAGAGAAATAGTCCGCCAAGACGTTGAGGTTGCTTAGCAACCAGAGACTCTGTCCCTGCAAGTGAACGGAGCGTTCACTCTTCGTCATAACTATCAAACCAAACATCCTTCACATTCACCGAGTGAACATTATGAAAGTAAAATGCACATTTCTCGCTAAAAATGTTTCCATAAACGCATTTAATGGCGTAACTATGTTACTATTTCCACCCAGAATAAAGAAAGATGTCGGCCGTATGCTTCTGTGCAAGGGTCACTACTCTCTGCCAGTGACGTCGGGTCAAGCTCCACGCTGATTGGCTATTGCGGCTAAGTATCACGCGTATGAGCGTAAAAAGTTCAATTTTTTGAACTCCTCGCGTACGCGCGTATATGTACGCGCGTATATGTACGCGCGTATATGTACGCGCGTATATGTACGCGCGTATATGTACGCGCGTATATGTACGCGCGTATATGTACGCGCGTATATGTACGCGAGTATATGCGCCTCATACGCCCCTAACGCGAGTAAAATGTTGCTTGGTACGCATGATACGCGTGTACGCACCTCATACGCGCGTAAACCAATGCTTCCCTATGGAAAAATTGCCGATTTTATACGCGTGGTACGCGGGTAACGCGTTTGGTGTGGCCGTACCTTAAGGATTGGGTATATAAGGAGCAGGACGAGAACCATTCTGGAGTGTCTTTGCAAACCTCACTCGGCTTTATTGTTGCTTGCTTACGGGTAGCAATAAAGTCTCTGTCAATACTTGATCCGGACTCTCCGATTCCTCATGTTTTTAGTTATTTGAAGTGATAGATAATTCGGTTATAATTTCCACTACAGTGACTTCAGTCCCCAAACGAAATCTCTACTGTGGTCCTTGCAGAGCTCAGATACACGTTGAATGACTCCTGAGGGGTGATGTTTGGGGAATGGATGTAGCCTTTCATGAGCCAGTCCATGAGTGGATAAGCTGGATCTCCCAACAGAAAGTGGTTGATGGGGACGCCATTGATTTCTCTTGGTTCCTGAGTGTAAAAAGACAATGGTTCACCAGTACCTTCACTACTTATAGCTAAGTTAGTAACTTGCTATAATTCTCAGTAGCGTCACTATTGCCTGTATCAAGTAACTTTTCAGTAGCTTAACTCCTTTATTGATCAAGTAGCTTGGCCACGGGAGCTACTTTCATGCAGTGTTTTGAACATTAAGGTTTCATACAAAAGGGTTATACCTACATGGGTGTGGAAGACGCGTCGATGGGGATAATAATTAATACTATTTTATGCATGCAGTAAGATAACTTGAGAATACAGTAGGACTTACTTTTGGTAGCAGATGTGCCTGGCTAAACAACGTTGACTGCCTAAGCACGTTGGCGTCGTGAGCACACCCAGGCATCTTGCAGTTGATGTTCCAGAATCTATAAGGAATCATATCAGCAGTTATTAAGCGTTTGCGATGCAAAGACTGTACAGACAACTAAATAAAAGGTGTTTGGCCCAAACTTACGATACATGTCGTCGACCACGGCTTGGAGGACATACGAGGGCCAGCCTTTGCGGTTTGCAAAGTCTTTGTAGCCATCACTTGGCGGTAAAACTGGAATGTGGCTGCCATCAATGCACCCGATGATTTGGGGGATATTGAACTTCTGTTCAAATCGGCGTGCAATGCCGATGGCTTCTGCTGTCGTGGGCACCTTGATGAAGTTGTGGATGATCGACGACACCATTCCTTTGCAAAACATGTACACAAACTTCTTATCGTACTCTGTATTCGGCGCAACTGGCCAGTTTGTAAAGAACAATGGCAACCCTCATTTCGAGCGTTACAGGTGCACGAACGGTCACGTCCTCAGGCTTCATGACTCCTTCCATCATCCCAAATTGTCTTTCCACTCGTCGTCATCAAATTCCATCAGAAACACTCTCCCACCAGTCTTTGCTCCTGACCCGCATCCAGCATGTTCGTCGAGACCTTCTCTGCAGCAGAGAGGCTGCAAAGTTCAACAACAAATTGTTGGTCCGCATGACACCCTCCTGTAGCATTTGGTGGCGGTGTCTTTCCTCCGAAATCAACAAAAGCAAGAGCGCTTTACATCTATTTTGTAAAATGATCGCGTACATGACATACAAAATGAGGAAGGGTGTCGCTTCGTGTTGCTCTTCGTACGCCATCTTTCTTGAATGCCGCCAGTGTTCTTCTTCTTGTAAGTTGTTTCCCGCCTGAGTTTGTTGTTGCTAGTGACGTAAAGAGGTTAACCGGTGGCTCTATTACCTCTAGTTGAAATGGGCACAGCGCCACCTATCGTACCAGGTCATGACATGCTTCGGCCAATGAATAGCATTACTCACCGCAATGTATACTGGGACAATTGCAGTTTGCCGAAAGGGAGCAATAGCCAAACTATGGCCTTAATCGGATTAAGCTGTGCATGTAAACGTACTGACTGTTATGGAAGCTACACTCCTGTCACAAGCTGAGCAGGCAGGGCATGCCTCTGCTAATGACACACACACCCAGCCCTTTCGGGCAGAGCTCCCCATGGGCTGCGAGGAGGACTCCTCCCCTCGCAGCGGTGGTAGGGGTTCAAGCGTGGCTCGTTTCCATGACATCAAAACAAGAGGCTGCACAGCCGCTTTCAGAGCATTACTCAGAATGGCTGAACGCGTGCACCCTGGCCAGATGGATGCTATGGATGGATTCTATGCTGGATGGAGGCAGATGGATGGACAGGCTGATCAGCAAGGGTCACACCCTGCAGTTCAACTCCATTCCGCCACGATTCAACGGGATTGTGGAAACAACGCTGTCATCCAAGGATCAAGAGCTGTCACTTTTGGCAGAGCTCCAGCAGCCTCTGGCGAAAACAGTGATTTCCACAGTCCCGAAGGGAGAGGAAATGCAGGGATTCTATTCCCTTTATTTCCTGGTAACAACGAAAAAAGGGGGGCTGGGACCGATTCTCGATCAAGCCCTATTCAACAAATGCATCGCGGAGAGGCCGTTTCACATGTTAACAATCAGACGAGGGTTACAGTGTGTAAAACCAGGCGACTTGAAGGACGCATACTTCCACGTCACAGTGATCCCCAAACACAGGAAATACCTGCGTTTCTCATTCCAAGGGTCACACTACCAGTACAACAAACGTTTTCCAAGTGCGTGGAGACGGCTCTCCGGCCGCTGCACGCAACAGGAATGAGAGTACTTGGACAATTTGCTTTTGATAGCTCGCTCCAAGGAGGAAGCAGCTATTCAAACAAAAGAGCTGGTAATTCACCTGTCGAATTTAGGTTTCGCCATAAATTGGAAGAGCTCCCCCCTCCCCTCACAGAGTGATGTATTTGGGGGTAGAGCTGGATTCAGCTGTAATGAGAGCACCGCTCTCACAGCAGAGGATGGAGACGCTGTGGTCTCTCCTCCGCCGCTGTTCACCGGGCAGCGTCGTGACAGCCCTCTCTGTCATGAGGCTGCTGGGCATGATGTCAGCCACTCACACGGTGGTGCCGCTGGGGCTGCTTCACATGAGGCGGCTGCAGAGATGGTTTCTCGCCTGCGCATCGACCCGGACCGCCAACGGCGGCGCAAAGTGACCATTCCCCTATCAGTGGGCCTGGGCCCCGATTTGACCCACTGGGGCGATCCCCGAACTCTCGTGAGAGGGGTGACGTTGGGCAGAGCAACGTCACACATCTCGGTGTTCACGGATGCTTCTCTGTCGGGCTGGGGAGGAACATTCGAGTTTCACGTAGGGGGCGGCGTTTGGCTCCTCACTGTGTTGAAAGTGGTCCAACACTTTGCCCCAATGTCAACAAATCAACATGTAATGATTCGCACGGACAACAAGGCGACAGCAGCATACATAAATCCCCAAGGGGGCGTGCGCTCGGCACAGCTGCTGAGCATAGCGAGGCAGCTGTTATGCTGGGCGCACACACACTTGCTCTCCATCAGAGCAGCGTACAACCCCGGTGTCCTGAACAGAGGGGCAGACATAATGTCGAGGGGGTGTCCCAAACCTCTGCACCATGATCTGATCATTCAGATATGGAGTGAGTTTGGGACCTATTCGCCACGCGGGAGAACACACAGTGTGAGCTGTGCTCTCAGCACGAAGGACAATCCCCCACTCGGTGTGGATGCGTTCGCTGACAGACCGTGGCCGAACACACTCCTGTACACTTTCCCACCCGTCCCCCTGATTCCCCAAGTCTTGGACTTGGCTAAATGGGCGGCTTTCCAGAAATGGTGCACGGAGAGGGGTTGTGATCCCATCTCCTGCCCTTTGTGCTCTCTGCGTGTGCTCTCTCCTCCAGACACTGATGAAAAGAGGGCTGGCTTTTAGCACGGTTAAAACGTATGCGGCTGCTGTTTCATCATGCCACGAAGGCTTCGGGGATAAAACTGTTTTTAGCCACCCCTTAATGAAGCGCTTCCTAAAAGGTGTGAGGAGAGAGAGACTCGTGACACGCTCTCTCACTCCACAATGGGATTTAACAATGGTGCTGCGCGCACTATTTAAAGCCCCATTTGAGCCTCTTGACCGGGTGCCCCTCAAGTTTGTGTCAGCCAAGTTTGACGTCAGCTAAGAGAGTGAGCGACCTGTCTGCACTCTCTGTAGCCCCTTCTTGTCTTAGAATACAAGGAGACGGCAGCCTCCTGGGCTTCCCCATGCTCTTTTATTAGGTTTTACCTAAGAGACATGTCATGCCTCTCTATGACACACTCAGTCCTAGGTGCTTTGTCAGAGTGAGTGTGATTGTGTGACTATTCCCCTCGCATATTAACACAATGTTCGGTGGAGTCAAATATTCATGCTGAGAGCTCTTGTGTCTTATCAGCAGTGTTGGGCGTAACGCGTTACAAAAGCAACGCGTTACCGTAATATATTACATTTAGGCAGTAACGGAGTAATATAACGCGTTACTAACTATATTACGGTAATATTATTACAGCTACTGAGTCCGGTAACGCGTTACAATCCGAGCTGTCTCACAGGCGGAGGTTTCGAAAAAACAACACAGGCGCAACAGCCGTAAATAAAGAGAAGAAGACGGTTTTAAATCAACAGAAGAAGAAGACGGTTTTAAATCAACAGAAGAAGAAGACGGTTTTAAATCAACAGAAGAAGAAGACGGTTTTAAATCAACAGAAGAAGAAGATGGTTTGGTTTGGAGATTGCAAGATGGCAACAACGACGGATAATTCAACGAAATAGAGGTAATAGATTATCTTAAATCTGCACCTGTGATGGAAAGCCTACACCACTTTCCAGGAGTTAAAAAAGTGGCACTCCGGTATAACGCTGCAACACCATCCAGTGCACCAGTCGAAAGGCTGGTAGGAGGACTTGTGCTCACCCCAAAGCGAAACCATCTTGGTGATGAACGCTTTCAGCGGCTTCTCCTGTTGCGCTATAACAAATACTTTAGTGGCATGGAGTAGTTCTGTAGAACCTTAGGCTAAGGTCAAGGCTAAATGCCTTCAGTAGTTGTGTTCATTATTATCAGCTTTTGTTTGGCTGTATATTTTCCTCAGTTGTACTGCATATTTAGCCCTAGTTTGGCTGTATATTTTCCTCAGGTGTACTGTATATTTAGCCCTTGTTTGGCTGCATATTTTGTCTATTAAGACTTTGTTGTTTGGTCCTAACCAAAACATTAATAGGCTCTAAGCATAAGTTCCTTGTAAAGTCTCTGTGGGACTGAAATGTTGAATGTGTTTCATTATTTATGCTGTTCTCATGCTCTTTTTTATTACTGCTATTTCAGGGCAGGATATATGCTCAGGTTCTAAAATACTTAATTACAAAACATGCCCTGTCTGGTGGCTGTTAGACGTCATTCTTGAAGTGCACTTTTATTTTATTATTGAAATAGTATAAACTATTAACATGTTTGATTTCATGGAAATGCAACTTTTTTGTTAAATCTTTGTGTGGCTGCACTTTGTAACTCAGGAGCTGATAAATGAGGCATAGAAAAAGAGTTTGTGTCATGTTGTGTAACGGTTTTGGTTGTTTAATTATTCTATATCATAACATTATTGTAATTCAGCTATTCATGGTACACACTACATGCAGATGCAATATAGACCTCATTAGACTTTAATGTTTGCCCCCCCCTCCGCCTTGTCCTGAATGTTTATTTTGGTGAAAGTAATAAGTAACTTATTACTTATTATTCTACACAGAAGGTAATATTGTAAAGAAACGTATTACTTTCAAATGCAAGTAACTAGTAATACGAAATATATTACATTTTGGAAGTAACTTGCCCAACACTGCTTATCAGACACATTAGATCTGCTCGTTGATGACGTGCCGTTAGACGCATGACGTATGTTATGCTACGTCTGACTCATGATACTAGCGCGTATGTAGCTGTGTTTCTGGTACTGATCGGGACCAATGAGGCATATATCTATATATGCCTATATCGTGCTTCGCCCTTTTAACCCAATAGCGATAGCCTTAAAAGGCGAAGCCTATACGACATAGAACTTTAGTTACGTATTGTAACTCTAGATTCAATGAGTATAGGCGCAGCCTTTTAAGTGTCGGCCTCATTGACCTTTAAATAGCTGAAGAAAAGCTGTCTATTGGGAGCAGAACGTCCGCCGGCGCACAGTTATATGTGGGGACTGCGGACGTGATTGAGGCCCATGCTGTTGGTGGACGGGGATTACAAATTTTTCAGTGCTACGGCTCGCGCCTAGGGGTAACCCAATAGCGATAGCCTTAAAAGGCTGCGCCTATACTCATAGAATCTAGAGTTACAATACATAACTATCGTTTTCTTCCAGAAGTTGTTTTGCTTTTGTTGTACATCTGCTCTGCTGTCCAAGAAGTAATATTTATCTTTCCCCTCTGAATACGGATGCAACCAAATCATTATTCATCTCACAGCAATGTTCCATACAGCTTGACATAAATCCTTCGGTGGTTGTAGGGACAGATAAGGGAGTGACTGAACCCTCTTTTTCCCAGTTTGTTGTTCTTGAGCTTCAGGTTGCAAAGGACAGTATCTCATGTGTCTCCACAATGTCTCTCTTTTGCATACATGCCTTGACAATGAATGCAGTGCTTGTAATCTTCAGCTGATTTTGCTTTGATGGGCCGCCGTCGTGCCACCATCTCTCCTGTCCCTGCTTGACACTTTTGCATTGTGTAAAAAGTTTCCTCTAGTTGTCAGTATGTGTAAAAGCACTCTTCTTTTGTGCGATTTCTTGTCGAAGCTAAATGCTTTTGCCACATCAGGCTCCCTGGAATGGACATGCTCAAGGTGCCTTGTTAGTTTGGATTTAGGCTTCTTACAGTAAAGACAGAATTCATTTTTGTTGTATCTTCCATACTTTGCTCTTGTTGGTGACCTTTTTGGCATTGGTGTGACAGATGCTTTTCTCTGGTGGGCTACAACAATCCATGGGTTCTGAAAAAGCACAGCTCAAGCTTACTGATGTATTAGCCTTTTTGTGTGATGCAATTATTGCTACTTTATGGCCCATAGGATTAATAATGTTTAACTCTTTGCTGTGAGAGCTATTTGAAGAATCACCATCTGTATCTGGGATGTAGTCTTTGTCACTATAGTCATCCGAGATCTGGCCTCTCCTGGAACCGTCATCTTATCGTGGTGGAGAGGTTTGCGTGTCCCTGTGAACCTGAGGGCTGTGTTGTCTGGAGCCTTGTGCTCCTGGTAGGGGCCAGACTAAGAATGGTTCAAAAACCTCAATGAATAACGTAAGAGAGATGGAAGAAGAGATGTGACCCGGCCCGGAGGAAGCCCGGGGCCCCCATCTGGAGCCTGGCCCAGACGGAGGGCTCGATGGCGAGCGCCTGGTGGCCGGGTTTGCCACGGAGCCCGGTCGGGCACAGCCCGAACAAACTACGTGGCACCCCCCTTCTCTTCATCCCATGGGCCCACCACCTGTGGGAAGACCCGTTGGGGTCGGGTGCGCAGCCACATGGGTGGCAGCGAAGGTCAGGGGCCTCGACGGACCAGACCCGGGCGGCAGATGCTGGCTCTGGGGACGTGGAACGACACCTCGCTGTGGGGAAAGGAACCCGGAGCTTGTGAGGGAGGTGGAGCGCTATCAGTTAGATCTGGTGGGGCTTACCTCCACGCACAGTCTCAGCTCTGGTACCGTACTCCTGGATAGGGGTTGGACTCTATTCTTCTCCGGAGTTGCCGAGGACGTGAGGCGCCGGGCGGGTGTGGGGATACTCATAAATCCCAGACTGAGCGCCGCTGTGTTGGAGTTTACCCCGGTAGACGAGAGGGTCGCCTCCCTGCGCCTAAGGGTTGTAGGGGGGAAAACTCTGACTGTTGTTCAGAGTACTCTGCCTTCTTGGAGACCCTGAATGGAGTCCTGTATGGGGCTCCAGTAGGGGACTCCGTAGTTCTGCTGGGAGACTTCAACGCCCACGTGGGCAACGATAGAGACACCTGGAGAGGCGTGGTGGGGAGGAACGGCCTCCCTGATCTAAACCCGAGCGGTCGTTTGTTATTGGACTTCTGTGCTAGTCATGGATTATCCATAACGAACACCATGTTCGAACATAAGGGTGCTCATAAGTGTACCTGGTACCAGAGTACCCTAGGCCGAAGATCGATGATCGATTTCGTGATCGTGTCATCTGATCTGAGGCCGCATGTTTTGGACACTCGGGTTAAGAGAGGGGCGGAACTGTCAACCGACCGATGGTGGTGAGTTGGATCAGGGAATGGGGGAAATTTCCGGATAGACCTGGTAAGCCCAAACGAGTAGTGCAGGTGAATTGGGAACGTCTGGAGGAGGCCCCCGTCCTAGGTATCTTCAACTCACACCTCCGGCAGAGTTTTTCTGGCATTCCTGTGGAGGTTGGGGGCATTGAGCCGGAGTGGGCGGTGTTCAAAGCCTCCATTGCTGAAGCTGCGGTGGCTAGCTGTGGCCTCCGGGTCTTAGGCTCCTCAAGGGGCGGTAACCCTCGGACACCGTGGTGGACACCGGTGGTCAGGCAGGCTTCCAATGCAGAGCTGGTCAATGTGGCCCGGGAAAGGGAAGTCTGGGGCCCCCTGCTTGAGCTGCTCCCCCCGCGACCCGACCCCGGATAAGCGGATGAGGATGAGGATGAGGATGAGGACAACCTATCAAAAATACATTTTAAAAAGGAAAATAAAACACACTTAATACTACTATAATGTCACCCACTTTCTTCTACCGCTAAGACATTTTCTAATGCTAACATAGTCCTAAACATACTCAAACACACCATATACCCCATCATCATCCCCAGTCGACTCAAACAGGCGCATTCTGTATTCATCAACAGTTGTGCTCCATGGATCTTCATTCGCCTTAACCATAGGATCAATCTCCTCAAAAATTGCACGTAGTGCTGACAAATCAGCCCACTGAATGAAAAAGACATTATCAAAATTATCAGCAGCTTTTACAACACTGGTGCGTAGAGGAGAGCTACCGATGCAATGCATATCATAGCACTGTGGTAGCTCATCTGTATCAATGCAGCGTCTGAAAAAAATGAACTCCTGTGGTCTCTTCGTATGATAGTTTGCGTCCATGCGATGAATCCTCGATTCATACTGAAAAGTCCATTGGAATACATAGGTTCCTGCAATCCAAGTGTCCCGGACACCGTCTAGCTTGGGGCATGAATTCTCAAAGAAAAAATCCCACTCATTAATGTTCAACCGCCACTCTGTAGCACAATCTTTGACTTTTAATATGACACATCCATCGACCCATGATATTACGTACTCCAAGCCGTATTCGCCAACGTGTGTGAATGAATCCCCGGCACTCCGGTCTCTCAAGCCTGAAACAGGCCTCGTTCTTTTGAGCGGAGCATTAAGCAATGCCTCATCTCCATAACTATTGACATGGTTAGACACAGGCGTACGAATGCTGGACGTACCCTCATGCAACTGGTTTTCAACGTCCTCCATGCTCGATGCAGAGCAGTCCATGGTGGGAGAAGACATTGGAGACATGGTACGAGGGTCCCTAGCGATCCAATTAGCGCTGTTTGATCCGTGGGTTTCTTCTGATGAGCAGTCCATGTTGAACAAAAAGAACACTGCCGACAACCTGATGAATGCTATGACCCTACAGCAATCTTCTCGCCCTTTTTAAACTATTTGGGTACACGCTGCCCGCCCACCCATCCTCGCGAGAAAACACACACACACACAAACACACCCACACACGAGCACCTACCATCACACACACACACCCCACACGCACGCACATGCACTAGTTACAATACATTGATTATACAGACCCGCGCCCCCTACAGGTTCAACACATGCATTATACAAGTCATAACAACGTATGACGGTTATACCCCGTCATAAAACCCCGCCTCCCTGCCCCTCCCCCCAACCGGATGTAGTTGGTTTTCAAAACCAGCCCAAGTGGGGTCTAATATATACAACTTGTGCGTTTGAGGAAGAAGAGGAGTGTGTGCGTTTGAGGAAGAAGAGGAGTGTGTGCGTTTGAGGAAGAAGAGGAGTGTGTGCGTTTGAGGAAGAAGAGGAGTGTGTGCGTTTGAGGAAGAAGAGTGTGTGCGTTTGAGGAAGAAGAGGGGTGTGTGCGTTTGAGGAAGAAGAGGAGTGTGTGCGTTCGAGGAAGAAGAGGAGAGAGAGAGAGAGAGAGATTAACACCTGAACTGGGTATCCTGTTGCTATTGTTTCAGGCAAGAGACCATGTGGCCTTTACTCAAAACAAGATGGCGCCTATCGACCTACAGAACAGCGTACATTCAGTTTATGAAATGGCATTGTTGCTTTAAACAAAGAGATCGTATGCTATCGAAATGGCGCGGTCCCTTTGAACACAGAGACCACGGTGCTTCACTCAAAGCCTGTGGACAAAACAAGAGTACTTTGCAAATTGTTCGAGTTAACACTTAGACAAACACAATCGCATTGGATCCCTGTAGGAAAGAAAGCAGGTTAATGTTTTCTCCACGGTGGGTCAGTGAGGCATGCATAGCAATCGGGTTGAAACGTGCGGTTGGCAGCCTCACCTAAGGAAAGAAGATTATTTACAAAAGGACGTTGCCATTTACGCACATTGGTGTACCAGCTTCTGTGGTGGGGGCACCGATCGCATTCGCACCCTTACCGCCGATATAACATATCATACGCACCCGTATCGACAATATAGCATGTGTTTCGCCTCCGGGGAAACAGATCCCAAGCCAATGGGAGAATATGCAACCGATTGATGAGGTAATAGACTATTCCAGTCAGCTGTACCGCTTCGTAACGGCGATTAACTCAAATAGTCCGTCTCCCCACTATCTAACCATCATTAACATCTCCTAATGGTTATAAACAAATAAACCGCTGTGATCCGTCTCCATACGTTTACAAACAAATAAACCGACGTAATCTTTCTCTGTACGGTACAGACGTTAGGCCTGGCCAAGGCCTATATGGGATTGATACAGTCTATCCACATTCCCATTAATACAATTCCATCCCTTAGCCTCCTCAATATGATTATTCTAATTAAATCTCCTTCAGAGTTCTCCCCGACCGTTCATCTACACGTCTTGTTGTGCTTTTTAATCCGAGGCCCAGGCCTCCGGAGCAACACGACCGGACGGTGGCTCAAACAACTCTTACACCTACACTGTAAAAACGAAAACTTAAAATTGTTGGTCTCATTATGATTTCTGAGTAAAATGAATATAAAACATTAAGTATTCATGTCAACTGTGCAATGCAATTTAGTCCAACCAACAATGTTGAGTTTTGGGTCAAGAGTTGGGCTCACTGTAGTCTCTTTGTTAGCAAGACACACGGGTTTAAGTCAGACTCTGTCTGAGGCTGGGCCAACTACGGTGCACATGCGCATTTCGACACTACCCCCCGGGGAGTCTGGGTATTCGTGATGCCGGTTGGGAAAAAGGGGTTTATTGCCTTTTGTCAATTTGTTTCTGTTTGGTTAAGTTGGGTTTACGGGTTTGGGGTCTTTATTGTTTGTGTGTTGTTTATTGTGCGAAGTGTTGCCACCACCGTTACCGAGACTTGCATGTCCGTTGTGGCTGTGCGGTGCGCTGTGTGTTGCGGGTGTGTGTTAAATAAAGGCAGCTCTCGGGATCGTGCGGTGTATGAGGCACGCGAGTTGCATCACCGTTTAACCTGGGCTCCCGTCTCGTGCAGAACAAGTTTGACCAAAATGTCAAACTTGTTCTGCACTTTGGATTGCTGCATTTAGACAGCGATTCTCTGCTGCTGAACTAGCTACATGTTGCTTGTTCTATTGCTGTCTGGCATTCAGAAATGTAAAATGGAAGTTTCAAATTATTAATTTTAATAAAGTGAACTTAAAACTTGTTTCGCATTCTTTGAAATGTTTTTTTTTTTAAATAATATTAACCTTAATTTGAAATATTAAGTTAACACCCCTGACTTATTTTTTTGAGTTTGTAAAATATAAAAATCTTAGTTGGTATAACTAAACTTTCAAGTTTGTCTAAAGAAGAAAATGACCTTTTTGATGGGCTCAAAACTCAAAAATGTATTGCAGTAAGTTGCCTTGCAATTTTGAGTTTGCTCAACTTTTTATTTTTTACAGTGTAAATGTTCCTAGAAATAATCCTATTGCAGATTCAATCTTTAAAACAATAGGTTCTGCTTACCTGATATGTGCGTGGCCTGCAGAAGAGTTGCTGAGCGACGCGCCCGCCGGGAGTCTCCCAGCCTCTTACCTCGGGACTTTCTTCGAGACGTCAGGGTCACCAATTGTTGCATTTTTTCTTGAAGAAAGTAGTCCAAACCTTGGTCGCTTTTAACTCGCTTTATTTGTTAAGCAATATCGGGCACTACTTCGAGCCCCGGGCAAAGGCCCAGGACTCTCGGCCGGGCTCCTATTGATTCCCTCCTCTCAACCCAGTCGCCAAGAAAAAACGTTGACGGTGTACGTTTCCATGAACACTGGATACGTAGCTATTTCAACGTAAAAAATAGCATGTTATACCTACAGTATCCACGCGTGCCGCTGTGGAGGCGGGTTTCGGGGTTTGGGTTTCACGGCTTTCGCGGCAAATTGTGGACACGATTGTTTAGGGGGGGGGGGGGGGGGGGGGGGTAGACTGTTGTTGACCAGGGGGGGGGGGGGAAGACACGTTTGTTGAGGGGGACGATGACGACCCGATTGTAGGGGGGGGGGGGGGGGAGGGTGGAACACGTTAGTTGAAGGGGGGGGGGGGGACGACGACACGTTTGTTGAGGGGGGGGGGGGGGGGGGACACGTTTGTAGGGGGGGGGGCACGCTCGACAACGAGAGTTGGTTTTTATTGAACGCTCGACAACGAGAGTTGGTTTTTATTGAACGAGACTTCAACACGGAACAGCTGCACGAAACGATGGTCACGTCACTCTCGGTGAAGGTGTCGACAACAATGAACACACGAACAATGTTAATAGAACAACACACAACCACATAACATCCCAAACCCATTAACCCCACTTAATCCTAACAACAAAACAAGTTAACAAAAGCCCCATTTGTCAACTGACAACCCCAATTCCCAGAATCCCCCGCGGCTCCGGAACACGGCGTAGCTTAAATCTTTATTATCTGAATGGGAAATGCAATATTTTAGGACAGATACACCATTAAACGCGTTTCTAATGACATTTCTAGCGAGAAATGTACATTTTCCTTACATAATCTTCAATCAGTGAATGTGTATGATCTTTATTAATCTTTATTATCTGAATGGGAAATGCAATATTTTAGGACCGATTCACCGTTAAACGTGTTTCTAATAACATTTCTAGCGAGAAATATACTCTTTACTTGCATAATCTTCAGTCAGTGACTGATCTTTAGTTTTATAGTTATTAGGATTTGATCGGCTCGCTCGCATGTTTCAACGACGTCAGGTTGTGCGCTGCTTTCGCTATAGCAGCTCACGTGCTTCCTGTGTTTGTGTTATTAAACTGTTACTTTATGTAACTTTTAATGATATCATCTTGTTAGAAACACGTATATCTGAGAGCCAACCCAGTCGCCAAAAGCATTCGTTGACAGTGTACGTTTCGTGAACACTGGATTACGTCGCATTTCAACATAAAATAGCGTGTTATACACACACACACACACACACACACACACACGCACACACGCACACGCACGCACAGACACACACAGACACACAGACACAGACACACACACACACACACACACACACACACGCACACGGTGCATTTCGCTGCTAAAACAACAAAAAAAAATATTCCCTCAAATATTATTACTAAAGAACCGTTTTCCAAAGAACGAAATGTAAACCAATGCATTCTGAATGGGAGTGTTTCTCCGATTTTTCCATGCTACACAGAACGAAATGTAAATATGCAAATAAAGACTTCATGGTCATAATAATTTAAATATCATTAATCTCCTGAGTGTGTTGGGTGGTATTCTATTTTTTTCAACGGGGCTGGTGCCGTCTCCTTTTGACCTTTTGACCCCAGACTTCTGGGGGAATAGCTGAATCAATTCATTAGTCAATCAGAAGCATGTAAATATCTTCCCGGTGGCGTAGGAGGATGAACAAGGTGTCCTTCAACATCTACGCTTCCAGGCGATTACAACGGTGCCACACATGAGCATATTCGAACATGTTTAATGGTAGTAATTAGCTGTCGAAATTGGAGGCCTTAATCAATAATGAGCAGCTATTGATTTGCTTCCCGATAAAAAATTGTGACAAATGACATGTTATTTAGCATCTACACGTTGAGATGAGTCCAATGACACCAAGCATGACACTCTAGCTAATGGTAACATGTATTTTACATGGTACACCTAGGTCTAGGACATGATCTCGGTGTAGCAAGAGGGCGAGCTTGATCTCATTGGACTCAGCTTAACGTGTAGATGCTAATTAACATGTAATTTGTCAAAAATCTCCATCGGGAAGCAAATCTATAGCTGGTCATTATTGATAAAGGCCTCCAAAATCGACAGCTAATTACTACCCCGAAACATATTCAAATATGATCATGTGTGGCACTGTTGCAATCGTCTCGAAACGTAGATGACAAAGGACACCTTGTTTGCCCTGTTGCACGACCGGGAATATATATTCATACTTCTAATGGATTGATTCATATTTTAAGGTTCTCGGAGTGAGACTTTAAGCGGCTGCAGCAGAAGGGTTGAGACGAAAGATGATATCAAGACATTAATAGAATATTCCCATTCACATTATGATTCTTCATCATAACATCCGACCAAACATCCTTTACATTCACCGAGCGAAGATTATGAAAGTCCAGGCCCCCCCTTCCTGCACTCGGGGTCCGACCGGGCCAAGTTTCGGTGCGGGGGTCCCAGTTAGGCCCTAGAATATGGTATTCAAATTTCAGGGCGGTAGGACCTTCCTATCTCAAAAACTGTTTTTCCACCACATTCTGAACCATTAGGTCTCGCAGGCAACACTTCTGAAGGGGCTTTGTCCAATTGGGAAAACTTTTTTTCTCTATGGGCTAGAACTACAAATCTTGGATATGTCGTTCTCGGGGCCCCGGGAAATGTGTGTAAACATTTTAGCATCACTAGCTATCTCGAAAAGGCCGGAAAAGGGGCGTGACCTCCAACAGTACAGTCAATGTACATAAGACAGAGGTTAGTTTCTAGGCCCCATTGTTTGCGGGATGGAGGTGTACATTTGTGGCTTAATGTGTGTAGACACAGCTGGCCTGTGGCCACGTCTTTGAAGTCTGGGGTCAAAAGGTCAAAAGGAGCCGGCACCACGCCGCTTATGAGATAACAAAAAGTGAATCTGTATTTCTCTCATAACATTTTGTCATTATTGAAGAGAGGCCTGATTCTCAGATATGCATGTTGGACTGTTAGGGTATAGGTCTGGGAAGAACTTCAGGCCAAAATCTTGCAAGCGAGCCGCTGGGTGCAGGTGCAACGAGATGGAGCACTTGCTGAGTCATTTCCTGTAGGGCTGGAGCCACAGGTTGAAGCGTATGCGTCCTTTGAAACCCCCTTTGATATATAAGAGACCCCAAGGTACAGTTTACTTAAATGTTCTCGCCTCAGTCACCTATTGCATCACTTCCTTTAGGGCTTCGGCCTCCTAATTGATCATTGTAGTATAATTGAATGCCCTCTTTCATATTATATGATACTTCCACCACTGGGACGTGGCAACAACTCTCCAAATCCATATGGGGAGGGGGGGGTGGGGGGATGCTTTTGGACAGTAGGGGTGTACACTAGACATAAATAGGAAGCAAACTCAGGAGAAGGAATGACCTCTCACAAATATTTATTGAATAAATTGTTTCAAATAACCCTGCCTCGTTAAATCAATGAACTTGGTGTTTTGCATTAAAAAATAGGTTATAGAAGAAGTCTAAACTGCAGAAAATAAAAACATCCAAGCTGCCTTTTAAGGATACCTCGGAATATCTGTCTATTTTTTAACCGTCGGACCCCAGTTTACGACAAAAACAACACAATTTACGGCAGCTCCTTTGCCGCGTGGTTTTTAGAGCCATGTAAGGATTAGAGGGGGCGGTCGATAGCAACCACCATAGCAACCATGACGGTCAAGTGACTGGATGCAGCCCCGTTGAAAAAAATAGAATACCACCCAACACACTCAGGAGATTAATGATATTTAAATTATTATGACCATGAAGTCTTTATTTGCATGGGTTTACATTTCGTTCTGTGTAGCATGGAAAAATCTGAGAAACACTCCCATTCAGAATGCATTGGTTTACATTTCGTTCTTTGGAAAACGGTTCTTTAGTAATGATATTTGAGGGAATATTTGTTTTAGCAGCGAAATGCACCGTGTGCGTGTGCGTGTGTGTGTGTGTGTGTGTGTGTGTGTGTGTGTGTGTGTGTGTGTCTGTGCGTGCGTGTGCGTGTGTGTGCGTGTGTGTGTGTGTATAACACGCTATTTTATGTTGAAATGCGACGTAATCCAGTGTTCACGAAACGTACACTGTCAACGTATGCTTTTGGCGACTGGGTTGGCTCTCAGATATACGTGTTTCTAACAAGATGATATCATTAAAAGTTACATAAAGTAACAGTTTAATAACACAAACACAGGAAGCACGTGAGCTGCTATAGCGAAAGCAGCGCACAACCTGACGTCGTTGAAACATGCGAGCGAGCCGATCAAATCCTAATAACTATAAAACTAAAGATCAGTCACTGACTGAAGATTATGCAAGTAAAGAGTATATTTCTCGCTAGAAATGTTATTAGAAACACGTTTAACGGTGAATCGGTCCTAAAATATTGCATTTCCCATTCAGATAATAAAGATTAATAAAGATCATACACATTCACTGATTGAAGATTATGTAAGGAAAATGTACATTTCTCGCTAGAAATGTCATTAGAAACGCGTTTAATGGTGTATCTGTCCTAAAATATTGCATTTCCCATTCAGATAATAAAGATTAATATAAGCTACGCCGTGTTCCGGAGCCGCGGGGGATTCTGGGAATTGGGGTTGTCAGTTGACAAATGGGGCTTTTGTTAACTTGTTTTGTTGTTAGGATTAAGTGGGGTTAATGGGTTCGGGATGTTATGTGGTTGTGTGTTGTTCTATTAACATTGTTCGTGTGTTCATTGTTGTCGACACCGTCACCGAGAGTGACGTGACCATCGTTTCGTGCAGCTGTTCCGTGTTGAAGTCTCGTTCAATAAAAACCAACTCTCGTTGTCGAGCGTTCAATAAAAACCAACTCTCGTTGTCGAGCGTGCCCCCCCCCCCCCTACAAACGTGTCCCCCCGTCCCCCTCAACAAACGTGTCGTCCCCCCGTCCGCCCCCCCTTCAACTAACGTGTTCCACCCCCCCCCCCCTACAATCGTGTCGTCATCGTCCCCCTCAACAAACGTGTCTTCCCCCCCCCCCTCTCCCCGGTCAACAACAGTCTACCCCCCCCCCCCCCCCCCTAAACAATCGTGTCCACAATTTGCCGCGAAAGCCGTGAAACCCAAACCCCGAAACCCGCCTCCACAGCGGCACGCGTGGATACTGTAGGTATAACATGCTATTTTTTACGTTGAAATAGTTACGTATCCAGTGTTCATGGAAACGTACACCGTCAACGTTTTTTCTTGGCGACTGGGTTGCTCCTCTTCAATCTGAACTCCGTCTTGGTTTCTATCAAGTGGGCGTGGCCTATGTGAAGTGGCCGTGGCCGGTGTGACGTAATGGCTCCGCCATCCTCACCTGTCAAAAGGTGCTGCCATCTGTGGCTGGAGTAGTTATTGCAGATTATGTGTTCGATCCTGCTTCCTAGTGGCTATGTGAGGGTAATGCAGCTTGTGTGTTCGATCCTGCTTCCTAGTGGCTATGTGGGGGCAGCTTATGTGCTTAAAATACATAACACGCATATAGCTTTTCCACACTCAGGGAGTCCTTTTTCTGGCGGTTCTAGGGCAGAACTGTGGTAGGCCAGGACTTTTCGTTGTCCTCGTTGTTTCCGCCACAGGATTTCATTGACCACACAGTCTCTTACTGACACATCCAGGCGAAAGGGTTCTTTGTAATCTGGGGCGGCCAGGGCCGCGGCACTATTGTTGGGAAAAACGGTCTGTCTAGCTACTGGACCAGATAAAATGAGACGGAGAGGTAATAAAGTCTATCGGCACGAGGACCTTGGATTTATTAAGTAAAGTGGCAGCGGTTATACAGAGTCATAAAGCGTGAGAAATCGAATATGTCTAAGTCCCTAATCAGCGCTGATGGTTCATCTGGAGCTTCGCCTCCGTGGAAGGTCTGCTTCAGAAGAAGGTGAAGAGTCCCTGTGTGGTGCAGTCTTATGCTGTATCCTCCTCTCGATGAGGTGTGTGCGTTTGAGGTGTGTGCGGTTCGGTGTGTTTTGGCTCCCAGGCCCTGAGAGAGCTTCGTAACGGGGAGAGTTCCTCATGTCTCTGGTGTGATGAATTAAAACGGGGGAGTGCCCCCCCGAAGTGTCTCGTGTGTGGTAATTTAATGTGGCTCTGAGGCCCTGGTATGGGCAGAGGTATCTCTTGGTTCCTCCTAACGGGGAAGAGCTCTCAAAATGTCTCCTGTGTGATAAATTAATGTGGCTCTCCCGTTCTGGAGATGATACTGGTGCATTGTCTGAGTGTCCACCATCTGCCTGCCTGGGAGATGGGGCCTTCAGCTCCGGCCTTGACCTGACTATATATTATCATGTTTGTGTTATGTGTTCGTTGGGTTTAGAGCAAGAGTCGACTATATATTAATGTGCCTGCCATGTGATGTGCTCATCAGGTTATTTTTCCCAACACTATACATGCTTTGTTTTAGCCTGGTGAATGCTTCTTCTGCTTCAGGGGTCCATTCCAAGGGGGCTTTCAGATTCCTGTGTCCTGCTTTGGTGATGAGCAGTGGCAGTTTAGTTGTTTCGCCGGTGTAATCAGGGATGTAGGTCCGGCTATATCCTGTCAGTCCTAGGAATGCTAGCATTTGTCGGACTATGATGGGCTTTGGATAGCTTCTGATCGCGCTTCTGTGTCCTTTGCTGATCTCTCTTCTATTCCCTCCTATTACTTTCCCCAAGAAAGTAATCTCTTCTTTCACCAGTTGTAGTTTGGTTTTCTTGAGCTTGCATCCTTTGTGTGCTATTGTCTGCAGCAAGGTTTCAGTCGCCTGTAGACAAGCTTCCTTTGTCTCAGCTGCCAAGAGGAGGTCGTCCACGTATTGTATCAGGACCGCGCCAGAAGGGAGATCCAGTTCTGCAAGGTCCTCCTTGAGGCAGGTGTTGAAGATGGTGGGGATGCTTCGGAAACCTTGTGGCATCCTTGTGTATGTGTATCGTTGTCCTCTATACGTGAAAGCGAAGAAGGGTCTCGACTCAGTCGCTAAGGGGAGGCAGAAAAATGCATTGACGAGAATCCACCACAGTGAACCATCGATGTTCAGAGCTCACAGGATTCAGGGCCACGTATGGGTTTGGGACCTTTTCCGGGGGGGCCACGGTCCGCGTGTTGATGGCCCTCAAATCATGTACCATCCTCCAGGTCAGTCCATCAGGTTTTCTTACTGGCAGGATCGGTGTGTTCCATTCCGAGGTGGTCTTCTCCAGCACACCCGCTTCCAGCAGGCCCGTTATGGTGTCGCTGATTCCCTCCTCAGCATCTGGCTTTATCCTTTATTGATGTTGCCATTCTGGTCGATGAGGGCTCTTAACGTTCACAGCAAGGTTGTGCTGTGGGGTGCGTCCCACATCATGGATCAGAATCCAGCTACACCTTAAATGTTTTCTACCATTAGATATACAGGCCTAATAATAATCATGGTTTACCATAGAATATAATCATTAATTTCTACCACATAACCAAGATAATTGTTCTTGTGTGAGGTCGACTCCTGCCACCACTCCTTCGGGTCCCAGGAATATGTCTCCACATCTTAGGTCCTCCAGTTTCCCATCCTTCTGGTTGTACCATGGTTCATCGTAGGTCAGATCTTGCTCGTGTGTGATGTTGAGTGTGCAGTGTAACGGGTCCAACAGCTCATTGTACTCCCCGATCTCCCGGATCCACATTTCTCATTCTCGATATGTGCTTTCCAGTCCCGGAGTCGTCTTTGCTGTTCCCGTCAGTTCCTGCCAGTAGATGGTGGTATCGTCATGAGCTTCTGGCCTTGGGTCGTCTATTAACATGAACATGTGTGTGTCTTCTGGGGCGGGGTTGGTGGGGTGGTACAGAGTGATGCCTCCCAAGTCGCAGGCCAGAGTGATTTGTAGGGAACCCATTAGGTCCCTCCCTAATAGATTGACGGGCCATGATGGGGCGTATAGGAACGAATAAGATCCTCTCTGTTCCAGTATGTTGAAGTCGAGTGGGGTGGTGAATGGTTGTTCCATGGGTTTCCCAGAGAACCCCATGGTTTTTAGAGAGCGGCGAGATAGTGGAGGTGGTCTTCCCGCGAGACTTCCGATAGTTGATACAGATGCTCCCGAGTCCACTAGAAACGTGCATCGATGGCCACCTACGTATGCGTCCACCGTATGTAGTCCGAGCCCCAGTTCCGTCCTCGCCCGCTCATCCTCTGGGAATCCCTATTGTTGTAAGGCGAACATGGGTTCATTTATTCTCAGAAGCCACAAGATTATCATAAGTCATACCTTCAGAATATTAAAATAGCCTGCAAATCAAGTTTTTTTAAACCGGGCACTGGTATCCGATTTTTTTTTACAATGCATGATACTAGTTAGTTTCTAAAACTCTATGCCCCGTGTGAGGCTCGAACTCACGACCTTCAGTTTATCAGACTGACACGCTGCGTACTGCGCCAAAGCTGAGGAACATCAGTCTTTCAGGGGGGGGGAAGAAGGAAGGAAAGGGGGGAGAGGAAAAAGAGAGGAAAAAGGGAGAAAAAGGGGAAAGGGAAGGGAATGAGAGAAATTTAGGCCTCCATTACATAAAAAACTAAAAAACACCTGAGGCTGTGGAGTTTTGTGTGCAATTGTTCAGCCTTGGAATGGAACAGAAGGTCGGCGGTTCAAGTCTCACCGGTGACATACATTTTTTTCTGTCATGGATGTACTCAAGATCTCTAGCACAAATATAATTACCCTTGTCCTCCATCGACACAAATATGCACTTATTGTAATGGGAATGTTCTAATTACTATGTTACTTTCTATTCCACTATTGTTGTAGCCATACAGCTATTCACAGCACACCTGTGCACTCTTTAGCAAGCTACTTGTTTAGTTATTATTTGTAATGTGACCTGTAGGCTCAATTTAGCCTCCATCTCCAACCCACAAGTATTTCAACCATAAATAATTTTGTGTGCATATTATATTGCAATAGTAGTATTTTGCTTCCTCTTCTGGAGTGGATCTGGCTAATGATTCGAATAAGATGACCCGCAAATAAATCCTGAAACATTTGATAGCATATAAACATGTTTATTTGAACATATAACATAGATTTAACACGGGTGATCTTTGTTCCTCCTCTCCGCCAACCACTGCTCCTTGGTCAGGGACTCGGAGGAGGGGCAGTAGATCGTCCCCTTGTACTGGCTGTGGCCAGTAGCTGCACTCCGGGGCTCCCCAAACCTCCTGTATTTATTTGCCTCCCCAGTCCTGTTGTACGGCCTCTTCCGTTGTGGGGCTTGGGGAGGCACTGGTGAGGGGACAGCAAACATAATGGGGGGCTGGGCGTGAGGGTAGCGCAACAGGGGGTTGACCGGGAGGAATGGTGTGCTAGGGAGGGATTGGGTGAGGGCAGGAGTGCCGGAGAGAGCAGGGGCTCGGGAGAGGGCAAAAACAAAGGGAGCAGGGGCCCGGGGGGGGGGGGGGGGGGGGGCAGGGTGGGAAAAAACAAATTGAGCAGGGGTGCTGCTGAAGACAGGGGCGGGAGGACGGGGAAACAGCCGCCTCTGGGCTGTCTTTAACCTGGGCCTCACAGCCGTTGCTGGGGATGGTGCCGGTGCCGGTGATGGTGCTGGTGCTGGTGCCGATGCCGGTGCGGTGGCTGTGGCTCTGGCCCTCCGGTTCATTTTGGCCCACCCCGCTGTGCTCTCCGGGAGGTGGTAGGAATATTTCACCAGGCCCGGGGTTTGAGGAGCCACAGCGGGGCGGTCCATACCCTGAGGTAAGACCACGGTGGCAACAGGCACGGGGGCAGGCAGGTCCACACCCTGGCACAACACGGAGACACCCTGCCTGGCCACCCACCTTGTTGTGCCACTGGATGAGGGTGGTCTGGCTCACCTCAACCAGCTGCAGGCTGGTGGTGGACATCAGGGCCCCGTTGGCCAGGATGAGCTGCCTGATCCTGCGGTAGATTCTCAGGATCAGACTCCACCTTGAGAGGTACCCCTTCCCCTTCTTGGTAGGGGAAGGGTGGAGGGTGCAGAGCCTGACGCAGATGGCATCTACCAGGCGGCAGCCAGGTGTACAGAGGCACACCTGGCAGGTCCTGGATGCACTTGACGTGCCTCTTCTGAACCCGCCAGATGTGCTCCATCCTCACCCGGTCCAGGAGGGGAACGCCCAGCAGGTCCCTGCCTTTGTCCCCTATCAGCTCCTGCAGCAGGGCCTCCACCTGGCGGATGGTGGCCTCCTCTCCGCGGGTACTCCGCCTGCAGTACAGTGCCAACTGGGCCTTGGTCAATCGGCTGTCCACCAGAGCCTCGGAGATGCCGGGCACACCCTCCCTCCGGAGCTCCTCCCTCTTGGCGTGGCGCAGAAGGGCCACATCTTCAGGGTCCCACTCGAACAGGCAGACGGAGAGCGTGGCCATGAAGATGGGGTACAGGGCGTGGGCGTCGGTCGTGCATCCGGCCGCAAGCCGCCGAAGGAAGTGCCAGACGTTCAGCCGGATGACGAGGTGTGGCCAGCCGCCGAACCTGGCCTTCAGCTTGCTCTCCCCTCCCGTCTCCTTGCAGCAGCCACAGTCCACGTAGAGGAGTATAGGGGGAGCCACGCCCGCCTCGCTGTAGCGCCTGATGAGGCCTGACACCATCCGGTCCAGTCCAGGTCCCTCCTGGGCTGTCAGGACGCCTGGAAATGAAGTTTCTTTAAACCGGGCACGGGTATCCGATTTTTTTACAAAATTTTTTACAATGCATGATACTAGTTAGTTTCTAAAACTCTATGTCCCGTGTGAGGCTCGAACTCACGACCTTCAGATTATGAGAATGAAGTGCGGCCTACTGCACCAACAATGGAACCATTAAACAGCAAGAGTCAGGCTTGCAGCAATTTTTGCGCTAAGATTGATATTAAGTATAATAAAAATCCACGTAACACATATTATGTTAAATCAATAAGAAAAATTGAACTACTGTTGTACTCAATTAAGAATGCCATGTTTTATGGCTGTCAAGTAATTTCTTCTCAGAAGCCACAAGATTCTCATAAGTAATACCTTCAGTATATTAAGACAGCCTGGAAATGAAGTTTCTTTAAACCGGGCACGGGTATCCGATTTTTTTACAATTTTTTTTACATTGCATGACTCTAGTTAGTTTCTAAAACACTATGCCCCGTGTGAGGCTCGAACTCACTACCTTCAGATTATGAGACTGACGCGCTGTCTTCTGCACCAAGAAAGCTGCGTGTTTGTCGAGGTAAAGTACCATTATATACCAAGAAACATGCTGATTTTCATCGTATCAAATCCCGGTAGATCCTAATTCGTTATGATCATAATATGACTACTGTACATTCATATTGTCAGAAACATGTCCAGATCCTTATGCAAACGAATAATAATGTTGTATCAAATATATATCGTTGCCGGTCGTCGCTGTGTTCACCAATGAAACTAAACCATGCCGGTGTAGCGGTATCGTAATTCACTATGTGTATGATGGATGGTGCGTGCCCCTTAAGGGAGGGGGGTGTGAGACCCACCTGGGTGGTGCGACGCATGACTTAAGGAACGCACCTCTGGCTGTGTGTGGTTCTGTGTTTGGGGAAATAAATCCTTCTCGTGGTATTTTCACCGGCAATCAAGTCTCCGTCTTAATTTCATTACGATCTCCAACACCGGTGTGTTTAGTGCCCGTTTTATTAAAGCATTAAGAGGCCATGTTAACAGTGATTATAGAGATGTTAATATCACTGTAAAACATAGTGTCTAAGTGATCAGGTTCCTTATAAATGCTGTCCAAGCAATAATAATTAATACTGTCTGTGCTTTGTTTGTTATGCATGGTAATATGAACGCATTTTGCGCTCTGCATTTAAATTAAATTAAATCAAAAGCATTGACAATTAATAGGAAGTTATGTAAAATGTATAAGCTAACCATTGTGATTAAGTAGGCTGGCATTATGATCAAGTTCAAGTTCAAGTGTTTTTATTTGTCACATACAATAAATTGAAGTGAAATGTTAAAGGGACAATGCTCCACACTGTGCAAAAATACATAAAAATATAAAATAAAATAAATTAGTTAATTTATTTAGATAAAATAAAAAATGTAAATAAAATCAAATTTAAAAATAAGGTGTTGAATTAAAAATTTGAATTCAAGTGTCTCACTGCCTGTGGATAAAAACTTCTCTTAAGTCTCTCAGTCCTTGAGTTAAGGCTTCGTAGGCGTCTACCCGACGGCAGCAGGGTGAAGAGGCTGGCATTGGGGTGTGTGTCATCCCTCCTGATGCTTTTTGCCCTCGACTCCACCCTCTTGTGGTAGATGTCCTTCACGTTGGGTAGGGACGCTCTGATAGTCCGCTCAGCTGAGCGCACCACCCTCTGTAGGTTGGCCTGGTCTTGAGCGGTACAGCTTCCGTACCATACGGAGATGCATCCTGTGAGGACGCTCTCCACGGCTGAGGAGTAGAAGGTCTTCAGGATGGAAGGGGAGACCTTGAATTTCCTCAGCCTCCGGAGGAAGTACAGTCGCTGCCTAGATGACTTTGTCACATGTTGTGTGTGGAGGGTCCAGGTTAGGTCTTCAGTGATGTGCACACCCAGGTACTTAAAACTAGGAACCCTCTCCACAGGCTCCCCGTTGATGATGAGGGGGGTGAACCCGCTGTCCTGCTTCCGCCAGAAGTCCACCACCATTTCCTTTGTCTTTTTTATATTTAGGGCCAAATTGTTGGACTGACACCACAGTGCCAGGTCTGCCACTTGGTTCTGGTAGGGCTGCTCGTTGTTATCAGAGATAAGACCCAGCACCACAGTGTCGTCTGCAAATTTAATGATGGAGGTTGAACTTCCGGAGGCTGTGCAGTCATAAGTGTAGATGTTGTACAGCAGCGGGCTCAGAACACAGCCCTGGGGGGAACCGATGTTGAGGGTCAGCGGCCCAGAGGTTACACCACCCTCCACTTTCACCACCTGGGGGCGGTCAGTAAGGAAGCTGAGCACCCAGTTGCACATTTGGGTGTTGATCCCCAGCGACCTCATCTTGTCGATCAGGCGGAGGGGGACTATGGTATTGAAAGCTGAACTGTAATCAATGAACAGCATCCTCACATAGTTCCCCCCCCCACCATCCAGATGAGTAAGAGTGGTGTTTAGCAGTTTGGAGATGGCATCGTCTCTGCTTCTGTTTGCTTTGTAAGCAAACTGGAGGGGGTCGAACGAGTTTGGCAGGGAGGTGCAGATGTAATTTTTCACCAGCCTTTCGAAACATTTCATCACTGCAGAGGTCAGGGCCACTGGACGGTAATCGTTCAAACATGATGGATTACTATTTTTGGGCACCGGTACAATGATAGACTTTTTAAAGCAAGATGGGACGACAGCTTGGGCCAGGGATGTATTAAAGATCATGGTGTACACTGGAGCTAGTTGGTCAGCACAGGATTTAAGGACCCTTTCAGGGATCTGGTCAGGCCCGGCAGCCTTTTTCCCATTTACCCCTTTGAACACCCTCCTCACATCACTCTCACTTACTATGAAGGGGGGTTTGGTGTTATTCCCAAACATGTCGGCCATGACTGCCATTGAGTTATGATCTTCACTCTCCATCTCAAACCGTGCAAAGAAAGTGTTGAGTTCATCAGCAAGGGAGGGGTCAGAGCTACACACCGAGCCGGCCTTGTTCTTAAAGTCTGTCATTATTCGCAGGCCCTTCCACACACTAGCGGGGTCACCAGCGATGAAGTCGGCTTCCACTTTGTCCTTATATCGGCACTTTGCAGCTTTTACGACCTTCCTTAGGCCATAAGCAGCCACTTTGTAGTCCAACATGTCCCCCGTAGTAATCCCAACATTATAGGCAGCAGTACGCGCTGAAAGTGCTGCCCTGACAGTTCCATCTACCCATGGCTTCTGATTTGGGAAAACTTTTATTTTGACTGATGGTATAATGTCATTTACCAGTAGGTGTATGTAGTTCCCGACCACTTCCGCAAACTCACTGACGTTGTTGGAGGACTCCCGGAACATTTCCCAGTCAGCGTTGTCAAGCGCGTCTTGCAGCAAGCCTTCTGATTGGTCATTCCAACGTTTTACTTCCTTAGTCACCACAGCTTCGTTAAGGATCTTTTGCTTGTATTTAGGGAGAAGGAAGATGGCAACGTGATCGGACTTACCGAATGCAGGCAGGGGGATAGCCTTGTAGCTGTCCTTGAACGGAGTGTAGCAGTGATCCAAGGTGTTGTCTCCTCGCGTCGGGAAGTGGATATGCTGTTTAAATTCAGGCAGGCCCCGGGAAAGTTTGGCTTTGTTAAAATCACCGAGAACGATGATAGCAGCTGCCGGATGACGATGTTGTTGTTTGTTTATCACCTCCTGCAGCTCGGATATGGCAGTATCTGTGTTGGCTTGTGGGGGGATGTAAACCGCGGTGGTGATGATTGCGGTGAACTCACGGGGTAGATAGTGGGGGCGGCACATAATGGACAGATGTTCCTGATGGGGAGTACAGCCCTGGGAGAGAACGGTAATGTTCCTCGGATCACACCACTTGTTGTTAGTCATGAAACAAACTCCTCCACCCTTGGACTTTCCGGACTCTTCCGTTCTATCCATGCGAGCGATGGAGAAATGCTCGGCGGGTGTAACAGAGTGATCCGGGATAGATGGGGACAGCCAGGATTCGGTAAAACATAAAATGCTACAATCTCTGACGTCTCGCTGGAAGGCAATCCTTGCTCTAATATCATCCATCTTATTCTCTAGAGACTGGACATTTGCTAGCAGAATACTGGGCAAAGGTGGATGGTTTGCCTTCCTCCTCAGTCTGTCCCGGATCCCCCCTCTTCTCCCTCTGTGTTTTGACCGTTTCCAGGGCTTGTCGCTATTACTATTATGACCGTCAGTTGGTCGGAGAATCTCAGCTGGAAACGCCGACTTGCTGTCAAAAGACGTGCTAACAAAAAATATGCCGCACTGATCCCTTATTTCTAAAAGCATTTGGTGATCATATGTGATCATACTAAAAGTCACATCAGTAAAAAAGATTAAATATAAAAAAAATAGGTAAAAAGCACAGTCTAAACAGAGAGACCCTAACGGCGTCTGGACACAGCCGCGCCGTCACCCGGCGATAAAGGGTGATAAAGGGTATACAACTTGATTTGATTTTTTGTAACTTCAAGCTCCCCAGTGGTATATTGTATTTGAATAAACAACATTTGTATTTTGTCATATTGTGTTTTATTAAAGCATTAAGAGGGAAATTAAATTAAGATTGTGTCACACTCACAGTAAAACGTTATTGCACAAAAAGTTACAACTAAAAACTTAAATTAAAACTTAAAAACAACATTAAAAAACATTAAAAACTTTTTGTGCCCGATACACTGCCAATTTAAAGTGGAGCTCCCTTCTTCCTCCCATAACCCTGGGCTTCAAGTGCAGCCCTCCACTCAGCCAGGGTCATGGTGGCTGTGGCGTGGCAGTACCAGTTCCCAAAGTACTGATTGTGAGTGGCAGGGTCCCGCTCCCTCTGACACTGACGGCAGAGAATGGTGGCACTACTCCTTGTATATTTCCTCTTCTTAAAACCAGTCTTCTCCTCCTCCTCTCTTTTTTTCTTTCGATAGTGGGTGGTGGTATATGGTAGGTATGACACATGTACCACAGATGCTCCTGCAGGCTGTAAGGCAGGCAGGTGAGGTTGAGGCACAGACCAGAGGGGTTGAGGCAGGAGAGGTGGGATGAATGGAGGTGTGGGAAACACAGGTGTGGGGGGCTGGATTTGAGGCTCGAGGGCTGCGAGGAATGGTGGCCTCAGAAGATCAGAAGGAGGGTTCACTCTTCTGATCTTCCGTCCCTGCAGTGTTGCCGTCCCTGCAGTGTTAGGTGGCAGAACAAACACGTGGGAATATGCCGCGATGCTTTGAGGCATACACGGTTTGCCTTTCCTCTGAACTGCAGGAGGCAGGCGCTCGGGGCTCACAGTTGTTGTCTGAGGCGGACAGATCCCTTGCTCGAGAATCCTCTTCTCCTGTCCTCTTTCCCGTTTGCAGTACCTACAAATATAAAAGTGTTTTTTGTATACCAAAGCAAGATATACCTACACAGAAAACACAGCTACTATGTTAATACTTTGTTAACTCACCAACTCGAGAGTGTTGCCGTGTTCACGCTGATCTTTAGCGCCCACTGTTTCGGAGAATTTAAGCAACATACAGACACTGACAACGTCTCGCCAAACTCTATTTGTGAAACATGTGGACAGTGTAGTGACGCTGCTAGCAGGGAGCAGCAGAGAGCTGCAATGACGGCGGTCCACACTAGTCCATCCCAGGTTTTGCAACGCTACGTTTCTTCAAAAGATCACGCAAACGTTGACGCCCAAGCAGTGTAATGCATTGCGTTCAAATATGGAACTCTGAGTCTGGAATAACGTATTCATTTGCCCATCTGCTACCGCGGGGAACAATGCTAGCACGCTAGGCTTCAACTGTATGGTCGTAACGACAGTGGCCAAAGCCCGCCAAGACATGCTAATAGGCTACGAACCGTCCTTTGCACGCTAGACGATCCAGGATGAGACGGTTACCCCAGAAGTCCATGCTGGAGAGGTGCACAAAGAAGACCCAGGAACGCTAGGCAAATCAGGAAAGGAGGTTGACACCCAGACACTTCTAAGAACTTCTCACAACTAGAGTTAGAGTTTAACTTTCATACAGTCTATGCTCTCAACTGCGAGCACTAAATACAAATACTTTGACCATGTTTCCGCCCGGTCTCGAACCGGGGACCTTTCGCGTGTTAGGCGAACGTGATAACCACTACACTACGGAAACCTTTCAGTTTGATCAAAACCCTCGAACATTTTGTCATGAGAAGCACCCGCATGAACAGGTTTTCAGCGCTGGTTTAAACACTTAATAATATGACGAGGCTATTGGTTGAAGAGGTGGCGTGGTGCCAAGTAGACGCTGCTGAAGGTTCTGTTGAAGATAGACTTTTCACGAATAGCTGCTTGATAGTAAAGCAGGAGAATTTAAACATTAACTTTGTATGTCTCAAAACAGTAATGCTGTTTCAGCCCGGTTTCGAACCGGGGACCTTACGCGTGTTAAGGTGCAGACACGACACGAACAGAAATGGAGGTGGATCAAAATATCATCGTCGCCGTGTGCGGCCGTCCTGCCCTGTACGACACCACGATGGTGTCGTACAGGGACAGGAACAAAACAGAGAGGGGGCGTGGGTCGACGTGGCAGAGGATATTGGCGTTCCTGGTAAGATCAGTGAATAATGTGTATGTGTATTTTGCTTGGCTTCAGCTATCGGTTGTGTTCTACTATGAAAAAAGTTAGTGCCGGTTAGCGGTAGCACCAGTTAGCAGTAATATTAAGTGATACTACTACAACAGACTGTCCCGCTTGTCAGGTTACACAACTTAATATGTATATATGTTCTTGTCAGTGGACGTATGTCGCAGGAGGTGGAAGTCACTCAGGGACAGGTATAGCGCGTATTGCGCGTATGCGACCATTTTTGACACAAAATGGTCAAGCAACATTATACGCACGTATCTCGCGTAAAAAGTACGCGAGATACGCGTCTGGTGTGGCCGCACCTTTAGGCAAACATGATAACCACTACACTACGAAAATATTGTCATCAGAAGCACCCGCATGAACAGGTTTTCCGCGCAGGTTTAAATACTTAATAATATGACGAGGCTATCGGTTGAAGAGGTGGTGTGGTGCCAAGTAGACGCTGCTGATGGTTCTGTTCAAGATAGACTTTTCACGAATAGCTGCTTGATAGTAAAGCAGGAGAATTTAAACATTAACTTTGTATATCTCAAAACAGTAATGCTGTTTCCCCGGTTTCGAACCGGGGACCTTTCGCGTGTGAGGCGAACGTGATAACCACTACACTACGGAAACCTGTGCGATTTAAAAAAAAATAATCTAAAAAATTGTCATCAGAAGCTCCCGCATGAACAGGTTTTTCGCGCAGGTTTAAATACTTAATAATATGACGAGGCTATCGGTTGAAGAGGTGGCGTGGTGCCAAGTAGACGCTGCTGAAGGTTCTGGTGTCTCATTTATAAAACTGTGCGTGGGATTGTTACTAAAAATGTGCGTACGCCCAGAAGCCAAGTTTTGCGTGCGCCAAAAAATATTCAGATTTATAAAACACTGCGTACGCACACCGTACGCAATCTTTTCTTTATAAATCACAGACTGCCTACAAGTGTGCGCAGCTGAATCAGCTTCACGTTCCGCCCTGTACACGCCCCTTTTTAACCATAAATGGTCAATGCAAATGACCTCATGAATTCGATCTGCATATAAAGCAGACTCAGATGCAAGTATTGTGTCTTGTCGGAAACAATGGCAGAAGTACTGAGAAAATCAAAAAAGCGAAATTTCACGGAGGTTGAAGTGGAGACACTTGTGGGTGAGATGGAGGCCCGAAAAGTAGTTTTGTTCGGCGGTCACGGGATTGGGATCGCCAACAACAAAAAGCAGAGTGAGTGGCAACATGTTGCTGCAGCAGTGAACTCTGTCAGTAGCAAGGAGGGCAGTAGCGCACAGTCCCAGAATTAAAAAAGAAGTGGTCTGACATAAAGTTACATATTTTTATGTAGCCTACCAATAAATCGTTATGGTCCCTAAAGACCATCTCCCTCCGAATCCTGTCATTTGCATGGTCCGCCAGAAGTGCCATATGGTGCAGCATTAACCACGGCGCTCACCTCTGCATTTATAGGGTTACTGTAATAAGACAGACCGAGAACACCTTGGATAACCGGTTTGTAATCATCCACGTAAAATGTTCTTGAACATAACCCCTTTTTAATGCCTGATTTGTCATGAAAAGCATCAAGAGTAACGGACAACGATTGTGATGAGGAGTGTGGTTTGGTTTTCCACACTTGGGATTTAATTGACGTTTGATCATGTGTTTACAGTGTCACATAAAAAAAAATAATAATTATTGTCACATGTTGGACTGCTGCTTTATTCCATGCAGTCGCGCCGTCAGTGGACAGTATGGAGTGAAGGGATTAAATATAGAGATTTTTTTTGTATTTATATTCTAAGGAGATGTTTCTGGAGTTATAACTGAGAAATAACGCAGTTGACTTAAATTATTCTGATTGCATAGATTTAACGCATGACACGGGTTGAAATTAAATTTATGAAGGGCGATGATAAAAAATAATCGTTCTTCTCACTCTACAATTCTTCGGCCTGACTTCAGTTAACCACCACACCATCTGTGTCGCAAATTCTCATTTTCCTCCAAACCATGCGTACGCATGGGTCAGAGTTTGCTTAGGGCTGCGCACATTTTCCCGTCAAGTTGGCTTTTTATAGATCACAACCTTGGCGTGGAAAGTCACGTACACCAATTTCAGCCCCGTTTTGTGCGTACGCAACGGTTATAAATGAGACCCCTGTTCCAGATAGACTTTTCCCGAAGAGCTGCTTGATAGTAAAGCAGGAGAATTTAAACATTAACTTTGTTGATCTCCAACGAGTAATACTGTTTCCACCCGGTTTCGAACCGGGGACCTTTCGCGTGTTAAGCGAACGTGATAACCACTACACTACGGAAAGCTTTTAGTTTGAACAAAACCCTAGAAAATTGTGTCATCAGAAGCACCCGCATGGACAGGTTTGCAGCACTGGTTTAAACACTTAATAATATGACAAGGCTATTTGTTGAAGAGGTGGCGTGGTGCCCAGTAGACACTGCTGAAGGTTGTGTTCCAGACAGACTTTTCCCGAATAGCTGCTTGATAGTAAAGCAGGAGAATTTAAACATTAAATTTGTATGCATCTAAACAGTAATGCTGTTTCCGCCCGGTCTTGAACCGGGGACCTTTGTCGTGTAAGGCGAACGTGATAACCACTGTGATAACCACTACTATACACTACACTAACGCTAGGCAAAACCGGAAAGGTGGTTGACACCCAGACACTTCTAAGAACTTCTCACAACTAGAGTTCGAGTTTAACTTTCAATGCAGTCTATGCTCTCAACTGCGAGCCCTAAATAAAAATACTTTGACTATGTTTCCGCCCGGTCTCGAACCTGGGACCTTTCGCGTGTTAGTCAAACGTGATAACCACTACACTACGGAAACCTGTGAGATTGAAAAAAAAACTAGAAAATATTGTCATCAGAAGCACCCGCATGAACAGGTTTGCAGCACTGGTTTAAACACTTAATAATATGACAAGGCTATTTGTTGAAGAGGTGGCGTGGTGCCCAGTAGACACTGCTGAAGGTTGTGTTCCAGACAGACTTTTCCCGAATAGCTGCTTGATAGTAAAGCAGGAGAATTTAAACATTACATTTGTATGCATCTAAACAGTATTGCTGTTACCGCCCGGTCTTGAACCGGGGACCTTTGTCGTGTAAGGCGAACGTGATAACCACTGTGATAACCACTACTATACACTACACTAACGCTAGGCAAAACCGGAAAGGTGGTTGACACCCAGACACTTCTAAGAACTTCTCACAACTAGAGTTCGAGTTTAACTTTCAATGCAGTCTATGCTCTCAACTGCGAGCCCTAAATACAAATACTTTGACTATGTTTCCGCCCGGTCTCGAACCTGGGACCTTTCGCGTGTTAGTCAAACGTGATAACCACTACACTACGGAAACCTGTGAGATTGAAAAAAAAACTAGAAAATATTGTCATCAGAAGCACCCGCATGAACAGGTTTTCCGCGCAGGTTTAAATACTTAATAATATGACGAGGCTATCGGTTGAAGAGGTGGAGTGGTGCCAAGTAGACGCTGCTGAAGGTTCTGTTCAAGATAGACTCTTCACGAATAGCTGCTTGATTGTAAAGCAGGAGAATCTAAACATTATCTTTGTACACCTCAAAAAAGTAATGCTTTTTCCGCCTGGTTTCGAACCTGGGACCTTTCGCGTGTGAGGCGAACGTGATAACCACTACACTACGGAAACACGGAAAATCTGGCAACCCATCAGAATCCCGTCATCAACCGTCCAGTCTAGTTCACAACATTTAATGGAACCAGGGTCAGAGTGGTCAGGTGTGAATGTAAGTGGTTATATCATACATATTTGAAACATATTATCCTAATCCTATGCCAATGGCCTACGAACCGTCCATTAGTGGTGCCGAGATGATGCCTCATGAAACGTCAAAGCCTCAAAGCCAGATGAACCACCAAAGTGGTTCGTGCTCGAAGCTTCAAATGAGTACGCTAGGGACATCTAGTGGTGAATGAAATTATGACAACCCAACCCAAAATGTGATTTTTGCTTCGTGTGCCGATACAACATTAAATCATTTGAGAATTGAAGTCATTTCAGTGATACATGTGTGTGAGTGTGACATTCATAAAATGGCACAGAGCTCATGCTAGAAAATAAATCATTTGGCAAAAGTGTGTCTTAACAGACGCTTTTATCCAATACGACTTACATCGGTAAATACACACATTGACACACCGACGGCAGAGTCAACCATGCAAGGCGACAGTCAGCTGTAAGGAGCAAGATGACAGGGTGAAGACAACACTGAGCTAGGAGGAGCTGGGGATTGAACTAGCAACCTACTGGTTACAGGTCAACTGCTTTACCACCTGAGCGAAGCCGACCCACTCTGCATGATAACTGAGAAGGACTCATTAATTTAATAGCCATTAAAGTGTTCTGGACAGTGGTTATTGAATTTTTTTGGCAGAATGATAGAACTGATTTTGTAAAAGGGGAAATGTGGATGAGATGTGGGGGACAGTGTTTTGTGTAACTTTGGAGGGAGGTGCAGGGGGGGTAATGTTTCACGTATGTTTCTACGTGATGTTTACACAATGTGTGATGTTTCGATTGATACTACAGAAAATGCAATGCTCAAACTACTACGATCACAGACTAGTGGTATATTGAATATACCACAAGGTTGTGATCGTATACGGGACATCTTTATAGTCGAAATCTCCCGCCAATACTGAACCCATATTTCGAAGCAGAAGCCCGAGGCGAAGCCTCGAACGTCACACCCTACGTCATTTTGCCAACGTGAATCCTACTCGAAGCGGAGCTTCGCTGGGGGAGGAGCCGAGATACTCGACACACGCCTCGATGCCTCGACGCAAAACGTAACATCACTACCGTCCATTGCATGCTAGACGATCCAGGATGAGACGGTTACCCCAGAAGTCCATGCTGGAGAGGTGCACGTAGAAGACTCAGTAACAGTAGGCAAATCAGGAAAGGAGGTTGACACCCAGACACTTCTCACAACTAGAGTTCGAGTTTAACTTTCATACAGTCTATGCTCTCAACTGCGAGCGCTAAATCCAAATACTTTGACCAAGTTTCCACCCGGTCTCGAACCGGGGACCTTTCGCGTGTTAGGCGAACGTGATAACAACTACACTACGGAAACCTGTTAGTTTGAGCAAAACCCTAGAAAATGTCAGCAGAAGCTCCCGCATGAACAGGCTTTCAGCGCAGGTTTAAACATTTAATAATATGACGAGGCTATCGGTTGAAGAGGTGGAGTGGTGCCAAGTAGACGCTGCTGAAGGTTCTGTTCAAGATAGACTTTTCACGAATAGCTGCTTGATAGTAAAGCAGGAGAATCTAAACATTAACTTTGTATGTCTCAAAACAGTAATGCTGTTTCCGCCCGGTTTCGAACCGGGGACCTTTCGCGCGGGAACCGAGAATAGTCGTCCTTAACTTCCTTAACTTTTCCCATTCATTCTCTATGGTAGTTCTTATCACTACGGATGTAATATTTTTCCGGCCACAAGCGGGATTTCGGTGGCGCTGTTTCCCCCCTCGGCAGAAGTAAGGAGATGATTTCTTCTCTGAGTGACAGACAATGGAGCGTCGAAAGGAGACCACAAACACGTTTTCGGAGATAGATGACAATTATTTTCATCCGTCGACAAGTTAACTTTTCAATTGTAAGTTGGAGATATTGTTTTTAACTCATAAATTCACTTTTCTCAGTCGTATATGGTCGTACTGTATTTACAATGTAGTAATGTTTACACTAACTCGGGTTGTCATAAGCTAACAACATTAGCTTACGTTAGTAACTTTACATTAATTTGGTTGTCGTAAGCATTAACATTAGCTTACGTTAGTAACTTTACATTAATTTGGTAGTGACGTTATATGTTATAACAGCTTCTAAATAATATTACTGTGCACACTGTAAGAGCCATCCTTCAGGTCAGCGTCACACTGAAATATCTCGTATCTATATATATAAATACAAATTCCCCTCATTAATCGATACTCTCTGACTACTATCTGAAGGGGGATTAGTATTGTCTCAGTTAAGAGTTGGGAAACTGAGATTACGTGGGTTGAACCCACTACACTCATTACAAATGCTCATTAATGTTGATATGAATAATGCTGTTAATATAACAGTATAATTATATAGCTTTAATTATTACTACATTACAATATAACTTAGACTAGCTACTATTACTGTGTAATCATATATTACCATGTAACACGCATTATTTTTTGCAGTGAAAAGAAATCATGAATACCATCAGCCTCTTTCCCGGAAAGATGACGGTGACATTTAGGAAGGGACCATCGGGTCATCTGCGGCAGGACCCATCCTCTGAGGCCATGAGGATAAAACACAATCCTGGGCTTCAGGTCAAGATTCCCGCTCATAAAACATGACCTAGTGAAGACCAGCGCTCGCACTGTGGTCTTCCAGCGAGGAGGGGATGTGTCGGACTGACAGGAGGTGATGGGAGAGTACCTGCTGCAGTTCGGAAAGTACCTGAGAAAATCTTTCAAGTGGCTCCTAGAGAACGATGTTGGCTACACCATCTACCTTATGAAAAAGGTAGATGAGGAGGAGAGAGCCGGGACCTTCAACCCACAGGGACACAGTAAGGACAGCCTGCTGTCTTTTCTGGACTATGCCAGGAGCTTCCAGGAAATCCAGGACCTGAGGAACTACATGATCTCTAGGAAGCCTACTGATCCAGTGGCGTCAGAGGGGGACAATATTGTCGGCTTTGGTCGCAGGGCCAAAAATGGAGTTCCAGCAGTCTGACTTTTTTGAGGCAGAAAGGGGCCGATGGGTTTCAGTAAAGAGGAGTTGAGGAGGACTATTAGTCCTCCTCAACTCCTCTTTTCTGAAATGAAATGATTAGTCCTGGACTAATCATTTCATAATATTGTATATGTTTACACTTTTTACTAAATATATTCTGTACATTTTTATTGTTCCTTTGCTTACATATTATCTTTAGTTACCTTCAATGTCAGTTTTGATTTAATTATTCAGCTTGTGTTTATGTACAATAAAATATGACACTTTCATTAAAGGGCAGCAACTTGTTTCTGGATTATTTGCTTATTGGAGGATATTGTGGTGCCTTTCATGCAAACTTTATATAATCTAAATATTTTTAATGATTATTGTTGTTTTTATTATCATTAAGTTCAATTAAAACTTTTCAAGAAACAGTAAGCAAAGGTAGAATTACAATACGCGATAATCTCCATCTCAACACCACAAAGACAAAGGAGATAGTTGTGGATTACAGGAGGGGGAGGAGGAGGACTCAACCAACACCAATCAGCATCGGGGGCACTGTGGTGGAGATGGTCGCCAACCACAGGTACCTTGGTGTGCAGCTCGACAGTGAGCTGGACTGGAAAAGTCATATGGAAGCGGTGTACAAGAAGGGACAAAGTCGACTCTTTTTCTTGAGGAGACAAAGGTCATTCAACATCTGCCATCCCCTACTCTGCACTTGTCTACCACTCAGTGGTGGCCAGTGCTCTGTTTTTCGCTGTGGCATGTTGGGGAGAAGGCGCCCGCAAAGCGGACGAAAACAGACTGGACAAGCTGATCAGGAAGGACAGCTCAGTGGTCGGGGCTGAGCAGCTAAAGGTCCAGCAGGTGGCAGAGGCCAGAATCCTCAACAAACTGGCCTCAATAATGTCTAACCCCACTCACCCACTCCACGCCCTGAAGGTGATCAAGAACAGCACCTTCAGTCAGAGTCTAATTGCACCAATGTGCAAAACGGAGCGGTACATGAAGTCCTGTATACCAGCTGCCATACGGTTTTACAATGCACAAAATTAACTTTGCACCTTATAGTATTTATTATTGTATTTAATGTTTAAGTATTTTAGCTATATGAGAGAATGTGTGTTTGATCTATCTATCTAATTATTATCTATCCTTTAATAACAAGGTCTTATTAGCATATTATCCTCAAAGATTAATTATTTCCACATTTGTACAAAAAGTGATTAAAGTACTCTTATATGTACACATGCTGTAGAAAGAATATAAGAGTATTCTAAATCAAATAAGGGTTCGATTTGTTTGGCTAACGTGGGATTCGATCCACCTCCTCTGGGAGATCTGCGGCATTTTCTTTCTCTCTTCTGATTGGCTAGTCAGCGTTCTACGGCTATACGCATGCTCACACGCTGGCCCCGCGTGTGAGGCGAACGTGATAACCACTACACTACGGAAACACAAACACGGAAAATCTGGCAACCCATCAGAATCCCGCCATCAACCGTCCAGTCTAGTTCACAACATTTAATGGAACCAGGGTCAGAGTGGTCAGGTGTGAATGTAAGTGGTTATATCATACATATTTGAAACATATTATCCTAAACATCCATTCGCCCATTTGCTACCGTGGGGAACAATGCTAGCACGCCAGGCCTCAATTGAAAAGTCGTAACGACAGCGGCCAAAGCCCGCCACGACATGCTAATGGGCTACGAACCGTCCATTGCACGCTAGATGATCCAGGATGAGACGGTTACCCCAGAAGTCCATGCTGGAGAAGTGCACGTAGAAGACACAGTAACGCTAGGCAAAACAGGAAATAGAGGTTGAGTCCCAGACACTTCTAAGAACTACTCACAACTAGAGTTAGAGTTTAACTTTCATACAATCTATGCTCTCAACTGCGAGCGCTAAATACAAATACTTTAACCATGTTTCCACCCGGTTTTGAACCGGGGACCTTTCGCGTGTTAGGCGATCGTGATAACCACTACACTACGGAAACCAATCAGTTTGAAAAAAAAAACCTAGAAAATTTTGTCATCAGAAGCACCCGCATGGACAGGTTTTCAGCACTGGTTTAAACACTTAATAATATGACAAGGCTATTTGTTGAAGAGGTGGCGTGGTGCCCAGTAGACACTGCTGAAGGTTCTGTTCCAGACAGACTTTTCCCGAATAGCTGCTCGATAGTAAAGCAGGCGAATTTAAACATTAACTTTGTATACCTCTAAACAATGAAACTGTTTCCGCCCGGTTTCGAACTGGGGACCCTTCGCGTGTTAGGCGAACGTGATAACCACTACACAACGGAAACCTAGCGTTACTGTGTCTTCTACGTGCACTTCTCCAGCATGGACTTCTGGGGTAACCGTCTCATCCTGGATCGTCTAGCGTGCAACGGACGGTTCGCAGCCCATTAGCATGTCGTGGCGGGCTTTGGCCGCTGTCGTTACGACTTTACAATTGAGGCCTAGCGTGCTAGCATTGTTCCCCGCGGTAGCAGATGGGCGAATGGATGGGTGCTTGTGTGGTAGATGTGAGGCTATGCCGTCAGCAGTGTAGTGTGTGCAGTAGGGAGATTGACGCCTATTGCTCCCTTGTCCAAAACCTAGATCCCCCAGAAGATATTGCCTGCCTAAAACTCCATCCAGGGTTTGAAGCATCCTGTCCTCCTGGCCAGCAGACCAGAGTAGGTTTTGAGCAAAAATAATTAAACTAATTTAAAGAACCAGCTTTTCTACACCAAAACAGTCAATCCTAATAAGCAGGTTTTTAAACTCAGAGGTTCCATTTACTTCCTATAAAAACAACGTTGGTGTTGTGTAGTACAGTAGAATATCAGCCAACAGGACATGCAATATTTACCATTGAAATTGTTTACTATGAAAACATGGTATGATCAAAATGAAATTATGTCCCCATCTCCACCAGATAGTTCCGATACAAAGCATAAAGGCAGGTTGTCCGCTGGGCGTACGAAGTTCCAGGCAGGGACATCAGGAAAGCCATACCTTCATGTGTTGTTGCAGCAATAAGGAGGCAGTTTGCAGGAGAAGGACAAGGATATAAAGGTTTCCAGTGGCCCCGTTTGGAAGACGATGAATAAATTCAATAGTGAAACAAACTGTACTGGTAAAATGTATTAGAGTAGATTTATTTGTCATTGCACAGGAAATTCAGTGCCATTGTATGCATTATTTTGTTTTTATTAGGGTTAGCCTATCTTTTAGGCTAATAAACTAACTAAAGAGTACCGATACGTGTGTCTTCTCACAATTTCTTTCACGTATGTTTTATTATATGTCAAATTATTCCACACGCGTAGATATTAACTGCGAGCGCGCAAATGATCTCTGCGCGCGCACAAATGACCTCTGCGCGCGCAAAACAGCCTCTCGCGCGTGCAAATTACCTCAGCGCGCGCAAACCAGCCTCTCGCGCCTAACAGCCTCTCGCGAAAGATGTTTTTACGCTCGCTCGAATTTAATTTTGGCACTATGGGGGAGGGAACCAAGGCAGGGCGGGCTTTCCTATGATTGGCCGTTTCTGAAGCGCGATATTTGATTGACAGCCCTCCTCAGCCCTCCTCTCATTCAATTCTGAATTGTTCAGTAAATGGCTGAAATGATAGTTACGTATTGTAACTCCAGATTCTATGAGTATAGGCGCAGCCTTTTAAGTGTCGGCCTCATTGTCCTTTAAATAGCTGAAGAAAAGCTGTTTATTGGGAGCAGAACGTCCGCCGGCGCCCGACTATGTCTGCGAAATGCGGACGTCGTTGAGGCACGCCGCACGCGGACGTAATTGAGGCCCACGCTGTTGGTGGTCGGGGATTACACATTTTTCAGTGCTACGGCTCACGCCTAGGGATAACCCAATAGCAATAGCCTTAAAAGGCTGTGCCTATACTCCTAGAATCTAGAGTTACAATACGTAACTATCGTTTCAGCCATTTACTGTACAATTCAGAATTGAATGAGAGGAAGGCTGAGGAGGGCTGTCAATCAAATATCGCGCTTCAGAAACGGCCAATCATAGGAAAGCCCGCCCTGCCTTGGTTCCCTCCCCCATAGTGCCAAAATTAAATTTGAGCGAGCGTAAAAACATCTTTCGCGAGAGGCTGTTACGCGCGAGAGGCTGTTTTGCGCGCGCTGAGGTAATTTGCGCGCGCGAGAGGCTGTTTTGCGCGCACAGAGGTAATTTGCGCGCGCGCAGAGATCATTTGCGCGCTCGCAGTTAATATCTACGCGTGTGGAATAATATAATACGCCCGAATGCATCTTTTATCACATTGGTGAATTATGGCACTAATGTGTCGCCATAGTCAAAACGCAAGTGTCGTGCGAGATGGAGGCTGACTGCCTCATACTTGGCAATCTTCTGGAGGGAAGTGGTGAGGGGGGGCGGGGCAGCAGAAGACAAGACAGCACTGCTTCCTTGTAGGGCCTGTGGTGATCTAGAGTATTCCTCTACCAGAGAGACCATAAGATTTGTTGCGTATCCTTGAGGAGAGAAATGTTAAGAACACATTTAGTGACATGGTTGACTTGCATAAAAAAAAGATAGATTCACAAAAGATATTGTGAAACTACTAACCGTAAGATGGTTTCTCCTTGATGGGTCGGACTACCCAGCCACCTTTCCGAAACCGCGGGTAGCGAACGGCGTAGCATGCCTCACCCTCACTGGTTCGAGCTACATCTCTGCCATTACTGTTGAAATTTAGGGCCGCCAAGAGAAGTCTGTAGGAGACAAGTAAATAGAACATTAGGTCTCCAAAGTCAACCCAACACAGTAATGCAATAGAAATACAATACATACGATTAATGTTTTCAGTTCAAATGGGTCTAAGACAAGGACGCAACTTTCGGGCACAATATGTAATGCTGTTATCAATAACATTTTAGTCTGCTATACAACACTACATTACTTTTTAGCCATATTCATTCCGTCGCCATTTACCTGCTGTTAGTGATGCACAGAAGTACAAAAGTATAGCAATATCCTGAAATTAAAAAATGTCACAAGACCTAATTTTATTAGTATCGATACTTTTAAGTGATAACACTACCTGCTGTACATCCCAAGAAAAGAGAAACCAGTGTGTTTGGGAGCAAAGTGCAGAATGAGGGAATGGTAGGTGTTGGGAAAAATAACCTGATGAGCACATCATATGGCAGGCACATTAATATATAGTCAACTCTTGCTCTAAACCCAACGAACACATAACACAAACATGATAATATATAGTCAGGTCAAGGCCGGAGCTGAAGGCCCCATCTCCCAGGCAGGCAGATGGTGGACACTCAGACAATGCACCAGTATCATCTCCAGAACGGGAGAGCCACATTAATTTATCACACAGGAGACACCTCGAAGCTCTCCCCCACTAGAAGGAACACATGCAGATACTAGGGGCCTGAGAGCCACATTTAATTTATCACACAGGAGACACCTCGAAGCTCTCCCCCACTAGAAGGAACACATGCAGATACTAGGGGCCTGAGAGCCACATTTAATTTATCACACAGGAGACATTTTGAGAGCTCTGCCCCGTTAGGAGGAACCAAGAGATACACCTGCCCATACCAGGGCCTCAGAGCCACATTAAATTACCACACACGAGACACTTCGGGGGGGCACTCCCCCGTTTTAATTTATCACACCAGAGACACGAGGAACTCTCCCCGTTACGAAGCTCTCTCAGGGCCTGGGAGCCAAAACACACAGAACCGCACACACCTCAACCGCACACACCTCAACCGCACACACCTCAACCGCACACACCTCATCGAGAGGAGGATACAACATAAGACTGCATCACACAGGGACTCTTCACCTTCTTCTGAAGCAGACCTTCCACGGAGGCGAAGCTCCAGACGAACCATCAGCGCTGATTAGGGACTTAGACATATTCGATTTCTCACGCTTTATGACTCTGTATAACCGTTGCCACTTTACTTAATAAATCCAAGGTCCTCGTGCCGATAGACTTTATTACCTCTCCGTCTCATTTTATCTGGTCCAGTAGCTAGACAGACCGTTTTTCCCAACAATTTGGTGACCCACAACGTGATAGTTTTTCTGAATTGAACCGCAACTGGGAAACGAGAGACGGAGAGCGGCACGACCTCGGGACCCCGGAGCACCGGACCGGTTCCTGCAGTCTCACCTCGTGCACGCCCAACAAAAGGTAGGCAGAACCTGTTGATAAAATCCAAACTCTGCATAGTTATATAGGAACCATATTAGGAGGTGAGACTGTGAGAGCGGTTCGCTACGGGATATCTCGTGGGGACGAATAGGACTGTATCCCAGCATTTCCCCATAAACCCGATTGACCCTGAACGCGTGACACATCGAATATCGGCTCGTTGCATGGTGAAAGAATACCCTCGAGACCATAGGGCCTATAAGAATCGGGCATAGTGATACAAGACTATCGATGGCCACGTAATGGATGTGTAATGGAGACACCTATGTCTTAAAGGGGGGTTAGAGTCCCCTTCTTTGTTTAGGTATTAAATAATTTCGGTGGTAAGGGGGTTAGAGTCCCCAACTATGTCTTAAGGGGGTTAGGGTCCCTCGGGTGGGATTAAAGTCCCCACCTATGTCTTAAAGGGGGGTTAGAGTCCCCTTCTTTGTTTAGGTATTAAATAATTTCGGTGGTAAGGGGGTTAGAGTCCCCAACTATGTCTTAAGGGGGTTAGGGTCCCTCGGGTGGGATTAAAGTCCCCACCTATGTCTTAAAGGGGGGTTAGAGTCCCCTTCTTTGTTTAGGTATTAAATAATTTCAGTGGTAAGGGGGTTAGAGTCCCCAACTATGTCTTAAGGGGGTTAGGGTCCCTCGGGTGGGATTAAAGTCCCCACCTATGTCTTAAAGGGGGGTTAGAGTCCCCTTCTTTGTTTAGGTATTAAATAATTTCGGTGGTAAGGGGGTTAGAGTCCCCAACTATGTCTTAAGGGGGTTAGGGTCCCTCGGGTGGGATTAAAGTCCCCACCTATGTCTTAAAGGGGGGTTAGAGTCCCCTTCTTTGAATGGGTATTAAATAATTCTATGTGGTAAGAAGGTTAGAGTCCTTTATCAGGGTTAGAGTCCCTTTGCAGAGGAAACGGTGCCTAGGGCATGAGTGACACACAGAGAGAATAAGATAAACTAGGCTCGTTGCGTGGTGAAAGAACACCCTCGAGGCCTAAGGCTCGCCGCCCTTGATAAGTGAATCTGAGGCGCCCGAAGAAGCACAACGATTTCTTGGCCATATATTCATTGCATATGCGGGGACTGACGGACAGACACCTGAACTGACGCAGACTAGGGATAGCAGAGACCTCTCACCCCCACCTTCACGACCAGAGAGCAAGTGCGTGTGTACGGAGTCGAGAACGAGAGTCGGCGTGGGTGGAAGAATAGGAGAGCATGGGTGAAAGAGAGAGACAGAGAGACAGTGTGTATGCGCGTGAGAGTGAGAGAAAGGCTGTGAGCGACTCCGTGTGTGCGCGTGTACGCAAGAGGTGATGTTTCTGTGTGTGTAAGAGGCTGTGAGAGACAGAATGAAAAGTCTGTTGTTATGTTTCTGTGTACATCTGTGAGAGACAGAACGAAAGGTCTGTTGATATGTTTCTGTGTGTGCGTCTGCGGGAGACAGAACGAGAAATCTGTTGATATGTTTCTGTGTGTGCGTTTAGAGGAGACAGAGTGAGAAAGGCTGTGTGCGTCTCTGTGCGCGTGTACGCAAGAGGTGATGTTTCTGCGTGTGCGTTTGGAGGAGACAGAATGGAAAGAGAAGTGTGTGTGTGTGTGTGTTTGTGTGAGAGGGAGCAAGAGAGATAGCGAGAGAGATAGACTAGGAGAGCTAAAGTCGGAGGACGATCGAGAGGGACCATTTTCCCTCTAGACAGTTGGAGGTAGCGATAGAGTGCGTGTTTTTCTAACAATGAACGGTTGTTTCAGGACCACGAGAAGGGACTCTGTATGGTTTTCAGGCCCAGAGTGTAATCCCCTTTTCCATATGTGTAGTCCTCCCATTTGAGGTCCCCGTCCACCATATTTGAAGTCCTCTACTCCACATCATGTTGTAGTTCCCCTCCCTAGAATTGTATGGAAGTTAGAACCTGTGAGAGTGTTTTTGGTTCGGCCTGACGAGGCCTGTACCAATTTCGGTGGTCAGCCTCGTAGTTTTGTGTATATAGAAATTTGGAAAGGGGGAGCAGTATTAAGTTATATATCCGGGAATTAATCCGGATATATAGTGCTTATATCTAAGCACTTTGAGATTCTTGAATACGAAGTGCATTATAAATAAAATGTATTATTATTATTATTATATATATAATAAAGTGAAAAGTTATTTATGAATGAAGGGACAGAAGGATCTTTTTGTGTGTGAGAGATAGTTATTAGGCCTTGTTCCATGATGGATAGTTCAGGATGTTGCATTCCAGGTTTATCTGTTAACGGTCCTAAGTGCAGCCTGACCCCAAGAGGGGGAGGAAGAATGAGAGAGAGAGAACACATTTCACCCCCATTTGTTGACCCACACCATTAAGGCAGCACAGAGAGACACACTAACACACAGTACAGAGAAAGTGAGTGAGACCGTATACGTGCGTTTGTGTGAGTGTGTGCATGTGTGTGTACGTCAGTGTGTACGTGCGTGTCAGCGAGTATGCGTCAACATGCGTTTGGGTGTGTACGTTTGCGTGAGAGAAAGCTGGATAGAGGGAAAGAGAGAATCTGTGAGTGAATCAGTGGTCCGCTATATCTTTACCCGTTAAAACGGGTAAAGGAAAGAATAGATAGATTGATAATGATGAATAATGTCTCTCTGACGTATTGTTTTGGTCTATGGCTTAACCTGCGGAAATAAATAAATTGACAATGATGGATAACGACTTAAGGATATGAGGAATTTCTGGATGTATTAAATAACGTCTCTAGGCCCTGTTGTTGTTTTTTGCCCCCCCCCCCCCCTCCTTCTTTCTCGTTCTCCTCCTCCAAGAGTGACAAGAGTTACCCCCTAGTCTCTCATCCGCTCTCGTGTGGTAGACAGGCCCCACAGAGTTATAGCATCACGGCCGCCATTTTTTGAGTTCTCTCACTCAGTCCCAAGTCACCTCCCCCTCCGCCAAACCTGGAACACTCCAACCCTACCCTTCCCCAACTACACCGCCCCCTGCTGGACCACTCCAACCCTACCTTTCCCCAACTACACCGCCCCCTGCTGGACCACTCCAACCTTACCCTTCCCCAACTACACCGCCCCCTGCTGGACCACTCCAACCTTACCCTTCCCCAACTACACCGCCCCCTGCTGGACCACTCCAACCTTACCCTTCCCCAACTACACCGCCCCCTGCTGGACCACTCCAACCTTACCCTTCCCCAACTACACCGCCCCCTGCTGGACCACTCCAACCCTACCCTTCCCCAACTACACCGCCCCCTGCTGGACCACTCCAACCCTACCCTTCCCCAACTACACCGCCCCCTGCTGGACCACTCCAACCCTACCCTTCCCCAACTACACCGCCCCCTGCTGGACCACTCCAACCTTACCCTTCCCCAACTACACCGCCCCCTGCTGGACCACTCCAACCCTACCCTTCCCCAACTACACCGCCCCCTGCTGGACCACTCCAACCCTACCCTTCCCCAACTACACCGCCCCCTGCTGGACCACTCCAACCCTACCCTTCCCCAACTACACCGCCCCCTGCTGGACCACTCCAACCCTACCCTTCCCCAACTACACCGCCCCCTGCTGGACCACTCCAACCCTACCCTTCCCCAACTACACCGCCCCCTGCTGGACCACTCCAACACTGCCCTTCCCCAACTACACCGCCCCCTACTGAACAGCATCAATACCAACCCAACCCCGACTCTCGATCACCCCCTGCTAGAAGAATTATCCCAGTTACTAATAAAGCTAAAAAGACAAACCTCCCCGCACCCTGCCTTCAGTGCAAGGGCGTCCACAACCCCGACCACCCCCATACCAGGCTGCTGTAAGAAGAAGCGAAAAAAAAAAAACACGCCCACCATGTCGGACGAGCAACGAACCAGAGCGCTGGGCTGGCTGTGCCTCAACGCTGAACCGGGGAAAATATTGAAAGGCCAAGACCGGAAGAAATGGGAGGACCGATGTGATGTCTACATTAAAACCTGGCAGAGAGAGGGCGTGATCCGAATGGGACCCCTCGACCAGACCGGCCGGACCGCCATACACACGCACATTGGCAGCCAGTATGAGCAGGCGAAGGTCCGCCGCGACAACGCTGGAACCAAGGCGGGACGAGCGGATGCACTCGAAGCCCAAGACCGGATAAAACAAAAGAGAATCTTAGTATTAAATGCATTGGCCTCTTGCCTCCCGCCCCACACCCTAAAAATAGCCCCCTCCGCCAGGAATCCCTTCCTAGCGGACCTTACAACCCCTGCCCAACCGAACCTGATAGCCCCAGTCTATCCGGCACCTACCCAATCGAGCCCGACAGCCCCGCTCTATCCCTCCCTACCGAGGGCCGACGTACAGGCCCGCCCACCTCCGTACACCCACTCCCTCCCCTATGCCCCGACCGACTTCCCGCCCCTGCCCACCCAGGTACCCGCAGATGGAGTGAGTGGCACCGAGATGGGTCCTCCCCAGGTCCCTGCGCCCCCCCATCTCATGTACCCAGTTATCGAAATAACCCACGCCACACCTCAGTCCCCGGTCACGGTGACCTGGCAAAACCCCGCCCCCCTGGAACCGGAACGAGCCAAAAAAGGGGTCCACTTCACAAAGAGAAACCATCCACAAAGCAAGGATAGACTGAAGCCGACGACGGCTTCCTCCCCATGGCCGATGATACCAGGAAGAGCCGGGCCATTGGGGCAAGAACCACCCAGCGCTGAGAACTGGACACCCCCCTCCTCAAACTACAGCCAAGCCCAGGCCCCCGAAACCAGGTTACCACCACCAGAGCGAGCCCAGCCGAAAGCAGAAAGGATACGGACGCGGATCGGCGCCCCTGGCGCCAGCGCATTGGACCTGGCCTCCTTCCTGATCAACCTATCGTCTAAAGAAGAAGAAGCAGAAGTAGCAGGAGCAACAGAAGAAATGAGAAGACACTCCGGAATTCCCCAAGGGAGACACGCAAGACACGAGGAAACAGATGATGATGATGCAGACACCTTGGAATGGGACCCACTGGGAGCAAAATGGAAAGAAGAAGCGCTGGAAAGAATGACCCACAGCATCGAGTCAGAAGTCCATCTCCTGTCTCGACAGCTGCGGGAAAGGAACGAAGGCAGAGACCAGAGGTGGGGAAGAGGCGCAATCCGCGGGACAATTGGCCCGGGCAGATCACAAGCCCGAAGTATCGAAACCCCGATCACGACCACGGCCACCACCAGCACTCCACAAGAGTCCGGGTCCCAAAGGAACCAAGCCCCCAGCCACCGGATGGACCGCGACCAGAATGAAGGCCCAGAATCAATGTACCCACTAATGGACACCCCTGCAGGACAAGCAATGTACGTTCCCTGGACCCACCGCGACCTCAAGGGACTACTGGAAGACCTTCCCTCGATCAAACTGGGGGCGGGCAAGTGGATCAGAAACCTTGAGCGACTGACCACAGCTGACCGGCTCACCATGGGGGACATCCGAGCGGTCCTCATGAGAGAAGAAGGACCCCGAGCAGTCAACGACGTGGAAAACGTGGCCAGAACCACCAGAGAGCCGGACAACGCCCCCTTCGACCCCTACCGCCCCATATGGTGGGAGGCCCTGAGGGGCCTCTACCCCCCCCAGAATTCAGCAGCATGCATGACCGGCCTGAAAAGAAAACCCAGTGAATCAGCGGGCGAATTCCTTACAAGAGCCACTGAACGATGGAAAGACGGATTTGGAACCCTTCCAGGAGCCTCCGACGCCACCGAAGCCATGTTCCGGACCGCGGTTGAGACGGGTCTCTGCACCAAGATCCGCGAAGCCCTCAAGACGGTGATTGGACTCGGAAGAATGAACACCATGGACTGGGAGGAGGCCATTACACACCACGTGAACCTGGAGCAAGACCGGGAAGACGAAGACGTCAAAGAAGACCGCGACCTGAAGAAACGACTCTTGCGCATGGACGTGAAGAAAGCAACCCAGGAACACAACCGGGACAAGAAGGAGCTCAACAAAGACCACGCCTCCGAGATCATGCCCCTCGAAGTGGCCCCGCCCCCGGCCCCGCCACCTACCCCCAACCCCTTGGTCCAGCCAGGCGGGCCTCCTCCGACCCAGGTGCAAGCCCCTCCCGCTCAAGTGTGGGGGCCCCAACCCCCGCCGTACCCGTACCCATACCCACCCTCGAACCCAGCAACACAGGTGGGACCCGGGATGTACCAGAACCATCAGTCCAGATATAGAGGCGGATCCAAATGGAGAGGGAGGGGCCGGACCCCAAACACAAACCCAACCCGGTCCTACCCCTGCTTCATTTGTGGGCTCGTGGGACACTGGTCGAGGGAATGCCCCCAGTCGGGACCGCCGGGGATGCAATACGACCAACATGATCGTCAACCGCGACCCGGTCCGCCGTACGGTAACCCTGGAAATGGATCGACGCAGGCCTCAAACCCCGGAACCCCGATGTACCCTCTCTGGAGGGACCCGGGATACGACAGCCAATACTGACGGGACCCGAGAGCCTCGAGAGGGACCCAGGTGGTGAACCTGGGAACGGGAACCCCAATGGTGGACGGACTCGTAAACCAGACCCCGATTCGGTTCATGGTTGACACCGGAGCCACAGTATCCACCATCGGGGACCTGAACCATGAGATCCCACCCCTCTCCACTCGAACCCTGACTACCATGGGGTTCTCGGGAATAGAAAAGACAAACCCCCTCACCACCCCCTTGCCGCTCACCATCCTGGGGCAAACGTTCTACCACTCCCTCCTATATGCCCCCGAGTGCCCCACCAACCTCATGGGTAGAGACATCCTGAGCAAGATCAATTGCCACATCAGCTGTTCCCCCGAAGGAACTTCAATGACGACAGAAGCCGACCAACCCCCCCAGATGATGCTGGTGCATGAACCCCCGCCCCTGAGCCCCCCGTCAGACGTATATTGGATTCGGAACATGACTACCACGGACGGACTCAAGCCCCTAGAAGAAACGTATCGAGAGTGGGCCCCCTGGATCCAGCAACAGGGGGACTTCTACCCACCGCACGACCCCCTCCACACGACCCTCAATGTCCTTCGTGACCCAGACGAAAGCTACGACGAACAATGGAGCCGCATCATGGAGGGAACCGGCCAGAAATGCCTCTACGAAGCAATGTACGTCGGACCTGAGGGGGTGGCGGCCCCCACCCTCCTCACCCCGGATCAAGAATACTGGTACCGTCTTAAACCCGAGTCCCGACCACACGTGACCCTGGCAGTAGCCAAGCACCACACGGCCATGAAGCTGGGGCCCATGATCTGCCGAGCGACTCAAGTACGAGAGTGGGCCCCCACCGACAACCCCCACATACACCTAGCCCCTGACAAAGGCTTGATCCGAGTCTCCTTCCCCCGGACGGCCTCCTGGGGGGTGGCAGAACGAGTGGAGCGCGGACGACCGCTCGCCCCCGAGGATGTCAACGCCCCCAGCCCCCTGGAAGCCGAAGATCCCGACGTAAAGATCATGCTAGACGACCTCCCTCCAGAGCTCTGGGCCACCGGCGCCTACGACATGGGGTTTACCCCCCAGCACAACATCCAAATACCTCTCAAACCCGACCAAACCCCGATTCACCAGCCCCAGTACAAGGTCAGACCCGAGGCAGAAGCAGGGATCACAGCCACCATACAGGGACTCAAAGAGGCAGGAGTCCTCCGACCCTCTCAGTCCCTTTGGAACACCCCGATTCTCCCAGTAAAAAAGGCGGACGGACTCACATGGAGGATGGCCCACGATCTCCGTCTAGTGAACGACGCCACAGAAGGACCCCCAGAGAGGGTGCCGAACCCGCAGGTGGCGCTCCACGTGGTTAACCCCAAACACCTCTGGTTCTCTGCAATAGACCTGGCCAACGCCTTCTTCTGCATCCCCCTGAACAAAGACTCACAAGACATCTTCTCTTTTACCTGGAAGGGAGAGAAACTCACCTACACCCGAATGCCGCAGGGGTACCGATCGACCCCCACCATATTCAACGACTGTGTGCGAAAGGACCTCAAGGACACTGTACTTCCCGACGGAGTGGTTATGGTCCAGTATGTAGACGACATCCTGCTCGCTGCGCCTACCAGACAAGCCTGTGTGGACGCTACCAAGACCCTGCTCGAGACCCTAGGGAAAGCAGGGTACAAGGTCAAGCGGCCCAAACTACAGGCTGTCCGGCCCATGGTGAGATTCCTGGGGAGGTTGGTCGGAGGAGATACCAGAGACATGACCCAGGACACCCGAGAAACCATCCTGAATTACCCAAAACCCGCCACGGTTCAGCAAATGTTGGCCTTCCTGGGCCTGTGCAATTACAGCCGCCAGTACCTCCCGGAATTCACAGAGCGGACGTCCGAACTCCGCCAGATGGTCACCACAGCCGGGGCCCGACACCTACGGGCCCCGCTGGAATGGGACCCAGGAAAAGACACCGCCTTCCATCAGCTGAAGCAGGCCCTCCACTCAGCCGCCGCCCTCCAAGCCCCCGACTATACGACCCCCTTCCATCTGGACGTCACACAGAGGAACGGAAATGTAGCGGCCACCCTCTGGCAGGCAAAGGCCGGCACCCGAAGGATCCTCCTCTACCACAGCTCGGCCCTACCCATTCCGGCCCTAGGACTCCCTCACTGCGCCAGACATCTCATGGCCATCGCCATCGCCCTACGAAAAACACAGTTCCTCACCATGAACAACCCCACGGTGGTGCACACCACCCACGGAGTTAAGGCTGCGGTGGAGAGCTCACTCTTCACCCTGTCGACCGCCATCACCCAGATCCGGTTGACCGAGGCCCTGACAGATCCCTCGGTGAGCTACTCGACGAAAGGAGTGAATATGACCGGAGAGTATCCCGCAGACACGGACGGCACCCCCCACAACTGCACGCCTCGCATCCTGTCGGAACTCCGAGCACGACCAGACCTCCAAGGGTCACCCCTAGGAACACCCAAAACAGTGTGGTACACCGACGGCTGCTGCTACAAGGATGCCCTGGGAACCAACATCGCCTCTTGGGCGGTGGTGGAACAGGGGTCGACAGGGGTCTGCCACACCAGACACTCAGGGATACTCCCGGAGTATCCCTCGGCCCAAAGGGCTGAACTCACGGCCATGGTCGTAGCCCTCGAAGCCGCGAAGGGCCTACGCCTCGACCTTTACACCGACAGCAACTACGTGTATGAGCTCTGCCATCTGAACGCTACCCAAGCAGAAAGGCGGGGTATGTTGACCTCTACAGGGGCGCCCCTGAAGCACAGGGACCTCGTCGTCCGCCTGCTCCTCGCCATTCAGCTACCAGAGTCTGTGGCCATCATCAAGTGCCAGGGCCACACAAAAGGAGACTCCCTGGTCACCCGCGGTAACAACGCCGCCGATGCGGCCGCCAAGAAGGCGGGGGGCTACACACCGCCGCTAGTCCTGTCCCTGATGAACCCCCTAGGGGAGGGGCCACACCCGAGGAGCATGAGCGACTTCCTGATATGCCTTGGCGAGATGCAAGAACACGCCGGTCCTTATGAGAAAAGCACCTGGATCACACGAGGATGCACTAAGGACGAGTCCGAAATCTACCGCTACTCAGATGGCAAACCGGCACTCAGCTCACGAGCTCTCTCTCTCATGGCTCGGTCACACCACTCCCATACCCACCAGTCCACCACCGCGACAATGGAGACAATCCGGCGAGACTGGTGGCACCCCGAAATGAGGGCCAGCATCCAGGAAGTGATCAGAGACTGTCACGCCTGCCAAATACACAACCCACGCCCAGCCCACAAACCCCCTAGAGGAGTTTTCCCTGTTCCCCAACTACCCTTCCAAGAACTCTACATAGACTATACCGACATGGGGCTGGACAACCGCACCCAGGGGAAACGCTACCTCCTGGTGATCGTCGATAGATTTACCAAATGGGTAGAGGCCTTCCCCACCAAACGTGAAGACAGCGCGTCCGTGGTCAAAATTTTGCTAAATGACATCATTCCCCGTTGGGGTTACCCCAAGCTACTCTGCTCAGACAACGGGTCCCATTTCTCTAACGCCAAATTGCAGGAGGTAGAGGCCGCGTTAGGAATAGCACACCGGTTTGGCTCCGTCTACCATCCCCAGAGCCAGGGACTGGTGGAAAGGGCGAACCGGACACTCAAAAGCGTGATCGCGAAGGCAGTTCACCCTGGGGACACAGGTCCCCAGCAGCAACAATTGCTGCAGGAAGAGCTAGCGGGCTACGCCTCTAAGAAAAAGATGAGCTGGATAGAGGCTCTCCCATTGGCATTGTTCAGCGTGCGCTCCCATCCTAGCTCCCGGTGCGGGCTTAGCCCCTTCGAGTTAGTGACAGGTAGGCCCATGCCCGGGCCACATTCTCCCCCCAGGGGCCCGGTACTAGACCATTATGATGAAGCCCTCTTAGAATATGTACAGGCCCTGACTCTCGCCTCCCGAGCCTTGTACACACAGGTCACCTCCCTCCCGACCCCCGAAGATCCCAACCCCGTCCTCGTTAATCCCGGGGATTGGGTCTGGGTCAGGGTCCACAAGAGACAGTGCCTTCAGCCACGATGGGAAGGCCCCTATAAGGTACTTCTGGCCACCCCCTTCTCTGTCTCCCTTTCAGGAAAGAGCGGCGCCCGCTGGCACCATCTGTCTACCACCCGCAAGGCCGACAACCCACATGACCGCACCCTGGCTACCGTTCAACGCGACCTCGCACGGCTGCATCATGAGGCCACCACTGACGCCACAGGAGGCCCGGACCAATAGACGTTGCATCATCGGCATGGTAGGAATAACCGGAGTCATGATGGGTTTCTTCATCCTGTGGGGAATGGACTTCCATACAGCCATCCCGGGGAAGTTCTCCACCATCGAGCCCCCGTCTACGACGATACAACCCTCATCGGGACCCCCAACCCAGGGTCCACACCGCCACAAGAGACAGACACCCCTGCAAGCCGTCAAGTCCCCCAGCGACCCCTGCCTCAGCCGATACGGTGGGCTATCCTTAACCTATACTTACGGTTCCAGCGCCGCCTATACCTTCCTCCTATGCGACGTCGTTTCGTGCGTAGGCGGACCCGCAGCCTGGGAAAAATACGATGCATACATCTGCGATAAACCCAAGGGTTCCTTAGCGGGAGTCCAGGGCAACGGGGTAATGATGTCCCCGGACAACAGCATAAGCCAGCGCTGGTGTAGTGGGTGGGGGAATGTACTATGGATGACAGGGAAGCACCAGGGGTACTATGTGACTAACCGCTCTCAGACTCTCCACAGGCCTGACGCGACGGCCGCACTACAGGCGAATGGCTTCCTCTCGGGAGGCAACGGCAGAATCACCCTTACCCTCAGGAACATTACCAGCAACCCGTACCAAGGATGGGGTAACCCCAAATTTGGGTCGATTCGGGTGTGCGGTGTGGACACTGACTCTGCCTATCTCGCGTTCGGGGTGTCCCATTCCGGCCCGGACACGCTGGTCTTGTTGAAAGTAAATTTCAGAATGGCCCCCACCACACTCACCGCACCAGCCTCCAGGGCCAACACGACAACTCCTAAACCTCAGGTCCGACCCATAATGACTCGCGACGGCCCGGTCACGATTTTTGATTTAGATTCCGTGGGGCGGCTCCCCACCCACGATTCCATCGCGCTCGCAACCGGCTACGCAGACGATAATGCATGGCTCAGCTGGATTGCTGCTACGATCCGATTCCAGGGGCTGTCCGACTGCGTAGCCTGTGCGTCAGCTCGCCCCCATCTCATCTCGACCCCGGTACTGTTCGATTTTACCAGCGACCCCATCGGTTCTCATTGCATGTTAGCTCTGTTTGTTACCCGCAAACCGGCCGGCTGCGGCCTCCTTAGCTCTCTGTTTCCACCCGGCCTTAACAACTCATTTCCCCGGTGTACTCCCCTGGGGAGTACACCCACTCTTGCATCACCAGGGTCGGTACGGTAAATGTTGGGGCGGTACCACCGTTGTGGTGCCACTCCATCACGAACGTTACGCTTTGGCCCAACATGACCAAACCGGGCCTAGGACGACAAGACCTATTCTGGTCCTGTGACAAATTCACCCTTAGACTTACACTCCCGGCACAATGGTCCGGAACCTGCATTATAGTGCGGCTACTTATGCCCGTCACGCTCTTTACCCGGGGTTCGCCCGGGCCCGATAACCAAACTACCTCTCGACACCGCCGCGACACCGCTCTCACCGACCACTTTGACCTAACCAATAACACCCCCACGTACATGGATAGCATAGGCATTCCCCGGGGCGTTCCAAACCAGTTTAAGTTAGCAGATCAGATAGCCGCGGGTTTCGAGAACATACCCCTTATCTCTGCCATATTTCCAATCACCCCCAACAAAAACGTAGATCGCATTAATTACATTCACTACAACGTCCAGCGCCTATCCAACCTGACTCGCGACGCGGTAGAAGGGCTGGCCTCACAACTGGCCGCCACCTCTCTAATGGCGTATCAAAACCGTCTAGCCCTGGACATGTTGTTAGCCGAGAAAGGGGGGGTCTGTTCGATGTTTGGGGCTCAGTGCTGCACCTTCATTCCCAACAACACGGCCCCTGACGGGTCAGTAACAAAGGCCCTGGCCGGCCTTCGAGCTCTTTCCGTCCAGATGGCAGAGGACTCTGGGGTCGACAACCCAATGGAGAAATGGATGACTGACATGTTCGGCAAGTGGACGGGCCTTCTCATGGCCGTCCTGTCATCCCTGGCTTGCTTTGTCGGGATTGTGGTCTGCTGCAGGTGTTGCTGCATCCCCTGCGCCCGCACCCTCTGCTCGCGCCTCATCACCACGGCCCTCGAAAAGGAGAAACAACAGCCCCCTCCCTACTCCGAAGCAGCCCCCCTCATGCCCCTGCTGGATTTCCCGGACCAGTTTCCCCTGGACGACCAGATAGCGCCTGCAAACTTTGACTGTGAGTATGGCCTCCCTCACCCTGCAACCTTTGACTTTGAGTATGAACTCCCCTACACACTCCCAACCCCCGCCATCGACTGCGTCCCCGCCGAGCCAGACATCTACCCGTGAGTGCTAGTGGCCTCTCCAGGTGCACGGCCCCGGCGTCCTGTTTCCACCACCGTATGCTGAAACCCCACCACCACGCCCCTCCCCCCCGCCTGTGACGTGCTAGTAACCTCTCCAGGTGGGCTGCCCCATTCCCGTCCCCGCCAACGGCACCACCCCCCTCCCACCTGATGCACCCACGTCGCCCGGACCAGGGATCTGCGTTCCGGTACCAGGGGCTGCGGCCCGTTCCCTTAAGGCTTGAGGGCGCCCCTGGCTGTATTCGCTTCTGTACGCTTCACTGTTTTTAGCCGCTCCCATATCTATGCCCGCGTCTACGCAACCGACGCCGGGAACGCAAATGTTGTTGTTTATATCGCTGTCCCACTAGATGGAGCTCGGGGATACACACGGGCGAGATTCCAGGGGCCTTGATTGCCCGTTTATCAGATGAGGTCCTGAGCGCAGTTGAATAAAAGGGTCTAATGCTCAGGTGGCGCCTTGCGACCACCTGCCCGTGATGACGCTCAGGACTATTCCGTGGTTTCAGTTGTTCCCGTGCCCCGGGCCTACCCTGAATACCCCATGCGTGTGATTGCTTATTGTTACACGACCAGTTAACTCCTCCTCACATCCTTAGTGTGCGGTCATCTAGGGATGGGTTGAGGGGGATTGCCATTCGTTGTTTACCTCATATCTTTCTGATATTATTATTATTATTTAGGGACACGTTTCAGGGTTGCATTTCTTTCCTGTGATTGTTATTGTGTAGTGTTTGTGTGATTGTTGCATTTTTGTTTATATCGTTATTGTTTATTGGTAGTTTTAATGTTGCATTTTGTTGTTGTTGTTATGGTTTGGTGTTGGTTTTGTTGTGTATCATCTGCTGCCAGTATTGTTGGTATTGTCTGCTCGCGATGTAAGGCCGGGGTGGATGCCACCCCCTAGGTGGGGTGTGTATGGCATACCCATGTCTGAAGCATGGGTAGTGTTTCTCCCACGTGGTTTCCCCATACACCAGGTCCAGCGAGTTGTTTTAGTCCCATGCTCATGGTTGTTTGTTTTTATGATCATTTTGCCTTCTTTCTGTTATTTCTAATGGTGTTATAATGGTAGTCCCACGCTGGAGTCCTATCCCTCGTACCCCTAATGAGTAAAAGTCGTCTTGCGACGACTTGAGGGGGATATGTTGGGAAAAATAACCTGATGAGCACATCACATGGCAGGCACATTAATATATAGTCGACTCTTGCTCTACACCCAACAAACACATAACACAAACATGATAATATAGTCAGGTCAAGGCCAGAGCCGAAGGCCCCATTTCCCAGGCAAATGGTTGACACTCAGACAATGCACCAGTCATCCTCAAGAACGGGAGACACATTAATTCATCACACAGGAGACACCTCGAAGCTCTCCCCCACTAGAAGGAACACATGCAGATACTAGGGGCCTCAGAGCCACATTAAATTATCACACACGAGACACTTCGGGGGGCACTCCCCCGTTTTAATTTATCACACCGAGACACAAGGAACTCTCCCCGTTAGGAGAAGACCCAGGGCCTGGGAGCCAAGGGGCAGCAAAAACACACAGAACCGCACACATCTCAAACGCACACACCTCATCGAGAGGAGGATACAGCATAAGACTGCATCACACAGGGACTCTTCATCTTCTTCTGAAGCAGACCTTCCACGGAGGCGAAGCTCCGGACGAACCATCAGCGCTGATTAGGGACTTAGACATATTCGATCTCTCACGCTTTATGACTCTGTATAACCGTTGCCACTTTACTTAATAAATCCAAGGTCCTCGTGCCGATAGACTTTATTACCTCTCCGTCTCATTTTATCTGGTCCAGTAGCTAGACAGACCGTTTTTCCCCACACCCACGGTCATATGGACGATATTCTTCCTGGAGGCCTCAATCTAGGCTTAACGACTAGGAGCGAATATACGGGTCGAAGTCGTATCGTTGAACTGATATCCCCTATACACGTTAATATGTTTTTCAGGAGAAACTGTTGATTAACGGAGTTGATCTACGCATGAGATTCATTAGAGCAAAAAATGATTTCTGTCTGATGTCCGATGGTGCTGTGGAATACCGTGTATCTATAGCGTCTGCAAATGTTTTCATTAAAAAGGTAGCGATAGCACCAGGCATCAAGCTGGCCCATGCCCGGGCGTTAAACCAAGCTAACGTCAAATACCCCGTTGATAGGATGTGTCTAAAGAATGTATCCATTGCTGCAGGCAGCAGAATATGCACCCAGGATAATCTATTTCTAGGACAAATACCCAAGATGGTTATTATAGGTTTTGTGAATAACGAAGCATTCACAGGGAGTTATGCTAGGAATCCTTTCAGTTTCCAGCATTTCGGCATTGAGTTTTTATCCCTATACTGCGACGGTCAGGCCTATCCTGCTAAACCCTTTCAGCCTGACTTTAGAAACGGTCTCTATACACGAGAATATTTTCAACTCATTCAGGCTACAGGTCGTCAGCTCAAAGATAGAGAAATAGCCATTAATCATAAGGAATTTGGTGATGGGTATGCATTATTTTGTTTCAACCTTGAGGCGGACGAGGGTTGTGGACAACATGTTTCGCTAGTCCGAACAGGGAATGTGAGGCTAGAAGCACGATTCAGAGCAGCGCTGGCTACAGCGGTCAATTTGATATGTTATGCAGTTTATGATTCTGTTATAGAGATATCAAATAGACGGCAGGTGTTGTTGGACTATTACTGAAAAGACGTTGCGATATGAATACTATAGAGCTGACAGCAGTGTGTCAGAAAATGGCACACAAGGCTTATTTTCTTGGTGCGTTACCATGTAATCATCTACCCCGGGAAATTCGTCAGAGGCCTGCAATGCTAGTGATCAACACCGAACCTTCACACATGGCCGGTGCCCATTGGCTAGCTATATATACAGGGCCGGCGATCGGCATAGGCGAGCTAGGCGACCGCCTAGGGCGACAAATGCGTTGGGGGCGCCCTCTGGTGGCGCCCTCTGGTGGCGCCCTTAATTAAAAAATATATCAATTAAAATATACGACGCGAACGGAGAAGCGAGGGGGCGCGGGAGCAATTGTCAGGGCGGCCCGAAACCGTCAGCGTAGCACCCCCCCCCCCCCCCCCTCGCAAGACCTGTCCAGGGCGCAAGTTGATTTAGAGTCGCCTAGGGCTCCGAAACGGCCAGCGCCGCCCCTGTATATATATTACGGCTGAGAGCCAGGGATACTTTTTCGACTCCTACGGCAACCCTCCCTCATACTCTGAGTTTCCTGAGACCATACAGCGCTTTCTCGATCAACACTGTATAGATGTAGTTCATTCTACACAACAGGTCCAAGATCCATCAAGTACCGCATGTGGGCATCATTGTGTTTTTTTCTTGTTTAATATGCAAAAGGTGTATCCTATCAAAAGTTTTTGAAAATGTACGGAGATAATCTACCCCGTAATGATGAAAAGGTTTATGACTTTGTTGGCCATGTACAACCTAGTGTCTGTAATGAACATGATATGTCATGTGTGCAGTCATGTATATGCGGATGTAACATGTAGCATGTGTTGTTTTGGTATGATAATAAAAAATAAAACAATGATTTGATTACATTTTCAGTCGTACTGTTTTTCTTTTCTTTTTACGGCTATAACATATACATAAAGATACATAAGAAATTCAAAATGGTATCCACTCGGACATAGGCATTCCAGGGGAGGTAATAGATGGCAATGGCTGATTACGTTTCCTCCTTTTACCAGATGAGACAGGCATAGCTGCCGCCGCATAGTCACCCTTAGTTGAGGGCGTATACTTATACATGTCTACAGTTTGTCTGAGCTGTTTATTAGGGATAGCCGATAGCGGTATATTATTACTGGCTAAAAATTTCAGAAATACATTCCATCCCTGTGGTCTGACAGATTCGACAACATGGTAAGGGGCGGTAACATTCTTTAACAGATCAAACATATGGGACCTCTTAATAGTTTCGCCTTGTAAAACGAGCTCCCCCTTGTCCGTCCATGAGACATTTTTAGATTTCTTTAAAGAGTCCAGGATATGCCTGGTGTTGCTCTTGCTTCTGATGGGTATATGTTTCATTATATCCTTATAAATATGATCGCCGTTGCCATCATCGTCATCAACACCATGCTGTGCCGCCACAGGTGTATGAACTGGGCCCCCATCCGCAAGTGACAGAGTTAATTCTCCATGCTCACGTTGCCCTTGTTTCACCATGGATAGATAACGCTGCAGGACCGCTCCGTACCTAGCAGCTTTTTCATATAGGTCTGTATCGGGAGTGTTCAACACCATCGCAATGGCCTTATCCAGCTCATTTTCAGCAGTCTGTCTAACAGAATCCCTGGGTTGGGTATGCTTTAAGGCATCGAGTTGATGTTGAGGAACTAGATACATCTTGTGCGTATGATCCATTATAATCACTAGGGATGGGAATCGAGAACCGGTTCTTGTTCAGAACCGGTTCCGAGTCAACCGATTCCTTGGAATCGTTAGCAAGCCTGCTTAACGATTCCGCTTATCGGTTCCGGTCGCGGCAAATGCGTCATGACGTCACACACACGCTGCTTTGATTTGGTTCAGAACGCAGCAAACATGTCGCCGCCGAGGAAGAATCGCATTGTGCGTTCAAACCAAACGCGACGGGGCGACAAGATCCCATACAAAGTGAACGTAGAGACGCGTATAAGGGCGAGTTTGTCAGTGGAGAAAACCGGTGACAAGTTTTTGTCGTGATGACAGCCAATCAGCGTTCAACAGCGTGATAACTGAGTGACATGTGTAACGTAACAGCCAATCAGCGTTCAGCCGTCAAACTCAGTGCAGTGCAGTCCGGGTGAACCGCGGAATGGAGGAGAAAGTGATTGTTGCAGTTTGCGACTCCCGGATCTCTATATATAATAGTATATAATATATTATATACTATATTATAATTGTATATATAATATCACGGCCAACAGCTCTGTTGCCTCCGGATGGCCGTAGCGTGGGGAGCTCTCATAGGGATTGGGCTTCTCGGGGTTTGTTTACCGGCATTGCTATGGTTTCCGGTCTTGTGTGTTCCAACGGTTTATTAGGTAGGCCCATCTAATAAATCTCTGTCTAATCAATGCTTCATTTTGTTTATGTCAGTTTAATTTTGTTACAAGTTGAATGCAAATGAGCACTGTTAGAATTCCAAAAGGCACAAGCTCTTACTTGGCTGTTTTCAGTCTGTGTTTTTAGTTGGATGGCACATAATGATGGCATTTGGGCTTAAAAAGCGATATATTTTTTCGTCGAGACCAATTGATTTGAAAATGTACAATTTCCTAATACTAGAAGCACTTCTGATCAGATATTAAAGAAATGTAATGCAAACAAACACATTTATACTTATTTTCTCACCCAATGAGAATCGATAAGAGAATCGATAAGGAATCGGATCGATAAGCAGAATCGGAATCGGAATCGTGAAATTCTTATCAATTCCCATCCCTAATAATCACCCTCCTCTTGAGAACAGGCTTGTAAACAACGGTATGGCCACAGACAGCAGGGGTAGAAGAAATCCACCAGTCTGATTGATTAGTCTTTTCTTTCTAGATATTAGTACATTTTTATTGGCGAGTATTCTGAGGTCCTTCTTTCGTCTACGCAATTTCGTATGCTGACGGGGGGTTAGTGGTATTTTGCGAAATGTTCAAGGCTATTTCACACAGTGAGTTGATAAAGTCGGTGTTGGCTGTCCTGAGGATAACTTTACGCTGTGCTGGAGGTGCTTTATATAGTTGCTTAAGACGCTCACGATTTCTGCTTATACGGGAGGACATGGTCTTTTGGGCTAATCACTTTGCTCTCTGAGTGTATACAACATGCCGGTCCGACAATATATCTGTTCTAAGTCTCATGTTGTATATGTATATATATATATATATATATATATATATATAGCATATCACTATACAGGAGATTATGGGGTTGTTTACCGTATTCCCATCCCTATAATACGATGACCACTATATATATATATATATATATATATGTATTAAGAGGTTACATATAATAATATTCAACGCCTTATTACATCAAACACACACACACACACACACACACACACACACACACACACACACACACACACACACACACACACACACACACACACACACACACACACACACACAGACGCTCACGATTTCTGCTTATAACGCCCCGTGCCCACTACCTCCGTCAGTTGTCCGTTGCCCATTGACTTTGAATGGGGACGGCCGCGCAATGCATTGTGGATCCGTCCGTTCGTTTGGAGCGTTCGCCACCGTCAGAAAGTTGAAAAATTTTCTACTTTTTCGGCAGCAACGGTTCCGTCATCCAATCAGATCGCGTATGCTTGGGCTTGGCTGACGTATGCCTCTGCAAAGACTACTCCCCCATCCGTCAGCCACGCCTTCCCACGTCCGTTGACTGACGGTGCAGTGGGCACGAGGCGTTAGGGATGTGTCGGTCGCGACTGATTCGTTACAACGAACAAATCCCGAACGTGAACGACAAGAACTGGTTCCCCAAAACAAGAAGAACTGGTTCTTTGATTCTTTTTTTTTAACATAAACCAAACATATGGTCACGTAAATAAAATATACAAACGAACAGAGCTCCGTCTCCCCGCGACTTCCATTGATTGAGTCTACAACTTTCTCAAAGATTCAGCCAATGAGAGGTAACAATGGTGTTGGAATGGCACCTGGGTAAACCAATGACAAGGCGGTACCGTCGAATATGCGCGCTTTCTCTGTCTGACGTATCTTGGGTCAAACCATTCGACTCATATATCCCCCTACATTTTTTCGAAAATAGACTTGACCTCCATCTGTTTATTGGATAAACGCATTTCCCAATCCCAGGAGTCTTTGCTCCATTCTACGTCAATTTAAGAACAAACAAAGAAATTAAACTGCAGTTCGTATTTTTTATTTATGACCATGCAAGTTCTGTAATGCCTGAACAATGAAGAATTAAATGTAAAGTAAAATAAAATTATAAATGTAAAACCATGAATGAAATATAGAGAGTAAGCAAGTAAGTGGTATAAATATTGGTGGGACGTTCGCCATACTAAATAGCAGGCATCTCCAAACGGCGGACTGCGGTCTTAACGGTCCTATCCGGACCCACGACCAATTAAAAAAAAAAAATATATATATATATATATATATATATTTTTTTTTTTTTAAGATGTAATCTGACGTAACGAACGAATGAAAACGAACGAATCAAATAAAAGAATCGTTATAGTGAACTGAACTGAAAGAACTAGTTCCCGGAAAAGAATCATTTTGCCCATCCATACTGCTTATACGTGAGGACATGGTCTTTTGGGCTAATCGCTTTGCTCTCTGAGTGTATACAACATGCCGGTCCGACAATATATCTGTTCTAAGTCTCATGTTGTCTGGGGTCATGGCTTTAAAGTCTACAAGCAGATAGCCATAAGGCATGTCGGTAGCATCGTTAAAGGCTTCTAGAAAATATTTTGTCTTACACGGAAACATCTGTTTGGCTATCAGCATAATCTGATATTTGTCACGTGGGTTCTTAAACAAAACCATGTAATTGGTATTTAGACTAATTGTACGGCTGGTTTTACCCTGCATGAATAAATTCTGGACCAGATACATACAACTGAGATTACGATGGTGTACATATTTGGTAAAAACGTACTGAACCTCTAAATTATTGCATGCGTCGTTCATCAAGTCGTCAATAATGAGCAGATTTCTAGTATGGACTGGTAAGACTGTATCATCGCATAGAGATTTGGGGAACCCTTCTATAAAGTGAATGTTCCTTATTTTAAGCAGATCATCATATATGGGCTGCCAGCATGAATAAATATATACTATATTTTCAATCTTTTCTGAGAATAACCGATCCATATTTTCAATGACTGTTTTGACAAAGTAGGTTTTGCCACTGTTTGACGTCCCGATACTACCATGCTGAACGGGTGCTGTAGCCTAGGATCAAACGTAGCGTGTACAACAGCCATCTCTGCGGTCTGTGTGCATCCCCTCTGACGGACGGCTGCCTTGTGACCAATACCCGACACACCTACCCCCGGTGTCATGACCTCCTGACCAATAGACACACCGTTAGTGCGCATGCCTAGATACCGATGGCCTACGCCTACTCATTCATACAATAGACATACTATCTACTATTGATAAGTACGGTTAATACATATATCTTATAATAAACGAAATTAATAGAAGATCATTTAATAGTATCATGATAACTCCTAATATGTTGTCTAAGTGATCCACAAACGGACCCTCATATGGTGAACACCTCTTTTTTATCCCCTGATATGTTTTATTTATATGTATATATATATACATATATATATAGCATATCACTATACAGGAGATTATGGGGTTGTTTACCGTATTCCCATCCCTATAATACGATGACCAATATATATATATATATATATATATATATATATATATATATATATATATGTATTAAGAGGTTACATATAATAATATTCAACGCATTATTACATCAAACACACACACACACACACACACACACCCACACACACACATTCACTTCGGTCGGCTGTCGTATCATGTAGCCCTCTGGCTTTCGTTGACGCTAGCCAGGGGAGTCGAGGAACAACACCATACACCATTAGGAGTCGTATACTTACCGTCACCGTGTGTCACGACATCCTGACCAGTAGACACGCTGATAATACACATTTCCTAGACACCGTTGACCTACGTCAGCTCATTCACACAATAGACATATATCTACTATTGATAAGTACATCTAATACATCTATCTTATAATAAATTAAATTATTAAAACATCAGTTAATAGTATCATGATAACTCCTAATATGTTTTCTATGTGAACCACAAACGGAACCCACATATGGTGAACACCACTTTTTAACCCTGATATATAATGGGCTTGTTTACCGTATTCCCATACGTCATACGTCGTATTCCCATACGTCATTCCCATACGTCCCATCCCTATGACCTCAGCTGACCACTATACACATATATATATATATATATATATGTATTAAGAGGTTTCATATAATAATATTTAACGCTTTATTACATCAAACACACACACACACACACACACACACACACACACACACACACACACACACACACACACATTCACTTAGGCTGGCTTATGGAGGATGTGGTGGTTTACCAGATGGTAAACATGTAACCCTCTGGCTATTGGCGACGCTAGCCAGAGGGACGAGGAACAACACCATACACCAAAACATTGCTTGAAAGCTGATTTACAACACACGCAAAGAGAGGAAGAGGCAGGCCATTAAAACGCATCACACGACCCTAGCAGGCTCGCACTCTAGTTGACCCCATAAGGAGAGGAGAACGTAGACCCTATATTAAAATACACAGAATAGCAATAAGTCATTAACACCCCACCACCCCCACCCCCCCTCCCCCCAACCGGAAGTTGCTATTTTCATAAACATACCCAGAGGGTGTCTAGTATTAACTACTCACCTCTGCCAGAACAGATCCGCAATATACTGGATTTGTTTCCATCTCTTCTTCTTTCTTTTATGGTAAACCCCATGATGAGGAAAATACCAAACTTGGATGTCATTTCTTTGGACTTGCTCTTGGGGTACCTTCTCTGAGTAGCCTTTCTGCAGCACATTTTTCATGAAGACCTTGTATTCTTCAGCATAGGTAGAGCTTCTCTTGAATTTCCCAGCCAGGTTTAATGTCCGCTGCAGTGCCACGTTAGTTAGTAGTTATTTGGCATTAGTAACTCCTTTTCTCGAAACGGCAGGGGCAAGATGTAATTTCCACTTGGGGCCAGCTCCATGAATCTCCTGTCCTCGCATGACATCTCTTTCTTCTCCTCAGATTCCTTTTCTGGGAACTCTTGGTTGTACCGCCTGAGTAGCAGGTCTTTCAGATTATCCATTGAGATGCGATTGACTGTCATTGATACTTTGTTTATCCATTGCAGATGAAGACTTGAGGGGCCCATTCACCACCCATCCGAGAAGTGTCTTCACTGCGTATGGTCCATTACTCTGGCTGTTAATTATCTGCCAGGGTTCCATAGCTTTAGGAACGTTAATTCCTATCAGCATTTCAATGTCAGCATCAATCTCTTCCTTTTGGATTCCACAGAGGTACGGCCATTTCCTGACTTCTGATTGGGTAAGTAGGTTTTCCTTTGAAACAGGGATTTTGACTTGTGTGTAAACTTCAGGTAGGTCAATAAACTCAGTTCCATCTAGATTGCCAACTTCCAGTCCTGTGATCCTATAACAGCTCACATTGTTTTCCTGTCCCAACGTTCCGCAGCAGAATGTCAGTTTTGCGTCCGGTCACATTCAGTTGGTTCATTAGCTTCTCTGTGCAAAATGTGGCTGAGCTTCCCGGATCAAGGAAAGTGTAAGTTTGAATGCACTTGCTTCCTTTGGCAGCTTTAACTCTAACTGGAACAATAGCGAGAGCACATTCTTTACCGGCCCCTGTTGCATCATCAGCCGACACTTGTACACTGTTTATTGATGTCTGCTTTGGTGCTGGGGAATTGCGGTTTTGCAGGGGTTGCTGATCTAAGGTTCTTGTGTCAATATACATATTGGATGTTGGATGTTTCCGCTGACATGTTTGGCAGTCTAGTTTTGTCTTGCAGTCTTTGCTCATGTGACCCTTTTTTAAGCAACCAAAGCAATATCCTTTTATTTTCAAACATTCCACCTTTTCGTTGTGTGGCTGTGATTTAAATTTGAAGCAGTCCAGTAGTGCATGCTTGCCTTCACAGAAACAGCAGACAGCTGAAGTAGCAGGATTAAAGTTGGTGTGTTGTTGTTCTTTAAATGCATACTGTCTGTTGTCTTGTTCTCCAGGTGCTGCCACAGCTGTCACAAATGTACTTCTGCTTTTAAGTGTCCTTATTTCAGTGCTCCTGTTATTTGGGGATATTCTTTGAGCAGGAGTTGGGTCTTTAATGTCTCCAAATGCTGGGTGCAGTAAGATGCTGGACTGATTTTCAATAAATTCAACAAGATGTCTGAACAATGAGCTTTAAGGTGGATGTCACATCCAGTTCATCCATGTACTCCAAGTCCTGCATGGCGTTATGGCATTCCCTCAAGTATAGAGAATATGCCTGAAGTGCATTCCCATCATCTGCTTTAATAGCTGTCCAGCTTAGCGCTTTATTCAGATAAGCATTTGCAATCTTCATCTCATCACCAAAATGTGTTTCTAGCAGTTGCATTGCTTCTGGATATCCTCTTCTTGCGTCCATGTGCATACAGCTACGAACAAGGTCTCTGGCCTGACCTGCTGTGAACTGTTCAAGAAAGTAGAGCCTATCCTGGGAACTACTTGTCTTGTCCTCTATTATGTACTTGAATGCATGCATGAAAGGTTGGTATGATAGCGGATAACCTTTAAACACTGGCACTTCTCTTTTAGGCAATAGAGACAGATTTTGTTGCATTATCATGAGCTCAGTGATATCCCTTTGACTTTTTACCATTGTGCTGATGTTTTCATGAGTGATGTAACTGGTTGCAGGGTCTCCCAGGTGTGGGTTTGGAGCCCTTGTTGCCACTTGAGAGCTCTGTGAGTGTCACCAACCGCTCTCTGTAGTGGAGTTTTAGGCACGGCACCCAATTGAATGAATTCCAAAGCAGATGTGTCTGTAAATGTTTGTTCCACATTTTCCTGTTTGCTTGTTTCCTCAAAATATTCAGTCATAGCATCACCATAAAACTCTGTTACATTTGGGTTTAGGAGTACTTTAATTTTTGCATCTGCCACTGCAATTTCTGCATCCAGTTCCACTTTTTCCATTTTTGATTTGATGATAGTTTCCTGCAACTGCAATGAATGTTTTTCCTCTAATGCAGCAGATTTAGCCTCCAGAGCTGCTTTCTCAGCTGAAGCCAGCCGAGCAGCAGAAGAAATATTTGATGCAGTTGTTTTCCTTGAGATGTTTGATATGCTGTCCAGTGGGTCAACCTGTGCACTCTGTCCCCTTTTCCATGTTTTAACCTCCTTTGTTAAGTAGTTGAAGTTCATCACTCTTGGCTCATACCAGTCCAGAGTGTCCGTTTCTTTTTCCTCTTGTGATAACATCTCTTGGACAGAATTGTGCACCTTATTAAACTCATCCACAGCTTGTTTGAACATATTCATAGATTTGTCAACATCATCAATATTTCCACCTTCAGTCAACAAGGCTTGTGTTTCATGTATTCTCCTTGTGCACACTCCAAGTTTCCCTCTGCGTGTCGCAGTCAGAGATTTTAAACGATCCTCCAGCAGCAGATCCTCCTTGCAGCAGACGGAGGATGACCACCGGCGGCGGCCGCGGCGACAGCGCCGGGCCCGGCCTCAGCGGCGGCGGTGGATCGTCCGGCGGCAGCAGCAACAGCGACGTCGGCGGTGCCTCAAGGCCGGGTGACGACAGCGGCAGCGAGGGGGGCGGTGCCGCTGTGGCAGCACCGGTGCCCGCTCTGCAGGCGCCAGTGGTGCACAGACGGCTACTGGCGCCACGACCACCTGCCCCCTCGGCTGCTTACCCGGCCTTCCTGCCGACGGCTGCTGCCGCAGCGGCAACTGGACCTTTTAGAGCAACACAGCCTCTCCTTGTGGACCTCTTACTGCCCCGGCAGAGTGTGTGGGTGCTCCCCCCCCCCCCCCCCCCTCCTGACGCTCCCTCGGACATTGCCGGCTCCACACGTCATCCCTCCGCCGCTGGCCGCCGCACAACACGCCGGCCCTGAGCTGCCAGTACCCCTGCCCGCCGCACAGCACGCCGGCCCTTAATGAAGATTAACTGAGATTTAAAACACTTAGACTAATTCAAGAGAGAGAGTGCAAAAGAAATCGAGGGGTCCGGAGCAAGAATTGACAAAAGACTTTATCGTGCAGAAAAACAACATCGACAACAGCCTGAGTAAGTTTGCAAAGTCACTGGCTGGACTTCGGTCCCAGCCCTCCTTTATACACATACAGGAACTTCGAAATCCAATGGAGGTTCCCTTTGTCCCTAATGAGGTTTTCCGCCTTGTCTCTTCATCTCAGCATGTTATCAACCGTGCCCCGATCTGAGGTACGCAGGGATTAGGCTTGTCAGTCAAAATGACCCACGCCTGAAAGGTGGAGGTCAACATGACTTGACCCTGCAGTTCCCAGGGCATTTCTGCGTACCTACCATCTGGTGTGAAACCTGACTCAGGCGTCATGTGTTTTCCACTATTTAAAATATTAAGCCTATTAATAATCATGGTTTACTATAGAATATACTCACTAATTTCTACCACAATCCCCCCTTTGTGACTACTAAGGTCACAACAAAAACATAACAGTCGTTTGGGTCATATTTTGCACTACATTTGATCATCGTTAAAAACCTTTAAACATGTTCAGGAGTCTCAACCTGATTTAAGGCAAAAAGATCTATCAAATGTCTAACATGTCTAACTAGAATTCACACATAACACAGTATTTTCAGCATGCATTGAAAATAAGCATTTCAAAATATATGACATAACAATATGAAACTCAAAAAATGATATTTCAAAAAATAAGTAAACAATAGGAATTAAAACTAAAAGAAATTAAAACTGAAAACTGTCAACAAGCTTGCATGGATTGGGATAGTTCTGATTATTGTCATGTACCGGTATGCTATATAATGTGGGGGGTTAGGGCACCAGTTAAGAGAATAGGAACTCCCCCTGATGTCCGATTCTCACATTCCGGTCTCCTTTCTAGTGTCACTCCAATCTATCTCCCCATAGAGTATCCTCTCCCACTCCCCCGACTCCTCTATGCCAGACACCATGAGGGCCATCTCCTTAGAAAGCCTGGATGCTATTACTGATCTGACTATGGGAATGCAGCAGCAGAAGATAAGATCCATTGCTGTTAGTACTATTAGGAGCACTACACCTATCTTAGCGAACATCATTCCCCACATGCCAAACTTTGTTTCAAGCCATCCAAACATTCCCTGATCATGGCCTGCGTTTTCCTTTAACTCTTTTCTTAAACGTTTTAAATTGTTCATTGCAAGTGTAAATGATCCATCTGGGGCAGTATTATTTGGAATGAAGGTACAACACATTTCACCAATAAGATCACAAACTCCCCCCCTTTCTGCTAGAAGCCAATCTAACGCCTGTCTGTTCTGCCAAGCCACAGCGCTTGTGGCTGTCAGCTGTTCGCCCAATGCAGATAATGCATCATCTGTGTAGTTAATGAACCTCTGTTGGTTGTAAAAGATATAATTGATCCATTCCGCATTTTTTAGCAATTCCGATTGCTGGCAGTAGTGCCTCAAATCCTGCTGCTACTTCACTTCGTGCCTTAAATTTATCGGGTATTCCCCTGGGTTGTCCTATTTTATCAATTTGTATGTTCTCGTCTGCCTCGTATGCTCTCTTCCGCCTATTTAGGTTATCTGTTTCTAAGTTATCGACTACATCTTTTATTGATGGTAGTATTGCAATTTCCGTAACCACTTGGACTTTCGCGCATCGTCCTCTCCACATTTTAGCAAGTATGGGACGAAGAATGTTATTACCGCAAAGCCAAAACTGATCTGCCACCACTCTGTCCTGGCTCACGAATGCTCCATCACTACACAGTATTGACATGTAATTCTCTCTAGACTTCTGCTGAGAGCCTGGTAAAAGCTGAACATTTTTAATCGCAGGTGGCTGATATAACATTCGTTTCCCGTCTATATCGAATAGCGTGACATTCCAAATTATGTTACATTGTTCCTCTGTTATACTACCTACATCGCTGGCATTTTCGTTTCCTTCGTCATTTTGAAAGCATTCTAATCCTTCTTCAATTTGAAAATTGGTTTGTGTTGGTCGTGTTACTTCGCCTATTTCTTGTGATAGAGTTATATCAAATTCTCGGCATCTTTTCATGATTACATTCCATGGCATTCCGTCATATTTATCTTCAAGATATTTGTTATGTTGACTCGATCCTAACAGCAGAAAACATTTCATTGAACATATAACATACTTTTTCTGATATGGAATACCTTCTGTTCGTGTTCTATTTAAATTGACCTCTATATCATACTCCTGCGGTGTCCGTTCTTCTAAGCAAAATTCAAACGCTGTAGAGCGGCGACCAATGCTTAACAGTTGTTCGTTCTACAAGAGTCTCTTCAAGAGACATGGATGTTGATGTAAAGATCCTTGTCGCCATAGTTTATTTTTGATTACATAAGGATCTTCTGCTTCTAATGTGAAATTAAACGTTCTGTCTGACACTGCTTTAAAAAATATGAATTCTCTCACGTTCAATTGATAATTTCCGTTGTAGTCCCATGTTCTTCCTGACGTTACTTTTAGACACCATTTCATTGAATCAAATTGGATATGTAATTTACACGATCTTTCCTATGTGCATGTTCATAATTCTGGCGGAGGGTTAATGCACATAGGTGTTCATCATCCGACATAACAGTATACACAAAGTCATTGATTTGGTCTTGCGGTGGTATCTGAGCATACAAGACTATTTTCCCTTTGTTGTCAACCAGTCCTGAATGATTTTGGGCCGGATTATCCTGTGTTCCTCTCTGGCTCTCTTCAGTTGGCCTACTACCCCCTAATTCCTGGCCCTTCCAGGTTTGTGTTGCCCCAATGGTTTCATCCTTCCTCGGGGTCTGTGCTTGTGCCAGCGGAATCTGGCACAACCCGTAAAGGATCAGAAACAGGCTCCCCGTTTTCAGCATCACCATGCTGCTGTATCTCTTGGCTCGACTGGATCTGGTCCTGGGGCAGTTGGTCAGCCCCACGTGTGTCTGCGTCTGGCTCCTCCTCCTCACTCCTCACGTGCAGTGGTTGAGATGATACCACGTGGCACTTCCTTCCACTTGGATGGCTGTTGGTGTTGCGTTGGTGACTTTGTATGGTCCTTCTCTCCTGGGTTTGTTTGTTCCACTTTCTCCTGAAGACTCTGATGTACACGTGGTCACCCGGCTCCACCCCCCTTGGTGGCTCCTTCTCCAACTCTGGAACTCTGTCTTTCTCCTGTTAGTAAATAAGCCTGTGTATGCCAGTTAGTTGTCCCATATAGCGTCTTAATTCAGTTTCCAATTGTTCCAATGGAGGTCCTTTGTGAGGCCCTCGAATGACAGATGAAGGCATGGGTTGACCCGTAAACATTTCATGCGGGGTTAGATGCGTCGCTCGGTTAGTTTTCATGCGATAACTCATTAGTGTCAGTCGTAGTGCATTAGTTCTTTAAGTTAGTACTCTAATTTAATTTTGTTAATCTTTGTCTTAAGCGTCCGATTCCTCTCTCCACCATACCTTGTGGTTTGAGGAATGTAGACACAGCCTAATCTTTGTTTGATATGCAGATGTTAAATCACTTGTTTGAGTGTTTTCTGAATAAACACTGCCCTATTGCCTGAGCTAATTTGTGACGGAATTCCAAACCTTGGCATGACTTCTCTAGTCAGAACCTTGATTACCGTAACCGCACTTTGGTCTTCTGATGGGACTGCTTCTACCCATCTGTTGAACACTGTTTTTTCAAATATTTCACACTCATTTAGCTGGATGTTAATCATTGTTTGCAAGTATGGTGAAGAAAAACCTTGTTTTCAATTTTTTTCTAATTCTCCTCAATACCTCCCCCCTTGCGCAATGGTCAAAGCCATGCGCAGTAAATGATAAGCAAATCTAATAACGCCGTTGGTGCAACCAACGTCGAAACGTGTAACCTTAAGCATCAGCAAACTGAAACCAATCTTTTGGGAAGGGAAATCGAAACCTGTATGTTCAAATCCAAAGCCCAATATGGGTGGGTTTACCATCAGCCGCCTGAAACCACGCTGTTCCAAAGTCATGCACTAAACCGAAAAAACGTACATGCATTAGTGGCCTTCTATACCACAAAGGAAAAATTTAATAAAATAAAAACGCGACATGCCCCGTTCCAAGACCACTTCTGCTGCCATAGCTGACATATCTGACTCCTGTTCCCCCTCCACCTTTCATCAGCCGGCTTTTCCTATGATGGTTGCAGTCCGTCACTCCATGATCAAGTGAGCCAGTGCTCACAGTGACTCTGCCAAGTAATCGTGACTGTGCCTGAATTAGGTTGTCCCGGGCTTCAAGGTGGGATCTTACCCGTCGTTGGCTAACCAGCCTTCCATACTGGCTTATTGCAGGATGCCGTACCTGGGATACGATCAATCCCCACCTATATGGTGGTATAGATCGCAAAGTGGAGGGATGGAGACAGAGTCATCAGCCGCATCTGCCTTATGCAACCATATGTGTGCGTAATGAATACAAATCAGGGCGACTATAAAACAAAAGATAATTTATCAGAGTTAAAATTATTATAGTGTTGCAGCAGTATTAGTGGCATTTGAAGGTAAACCCACTACTTCCGAATCCAATTTGACAACATAGCACGTATGACTCCTTCCCAGCAGATGTGGCGTCAACCCACCTACTGTCCTTTACTAGGGAGATGTGAAAGAAAACAAAAATCACAATATTAAAACTTGCATTTTCAATATTGCGCGACTCACTTTTGTCTTAACCATTACTCAAAATCATAATTCTCTTCATAATCCTACCCGATTGCCCTTCACTATCTATTTAAATTGAACGACCTAATTAAACCTTTTATTCTACCTATTTATTTTGAATGACATGTCATTGTGGATAACCTAAATTAGAAATTTGGATAACGTTTTATCATACTTATTCGGTCTAATTTTTAAGTATTGCCGATTGTTTTTTCTAAATTATAAGATCACTTTTAATATATTGTCTATTACTTATCATAATCTCGAGGAAAATATTTTATTTGTGTTGTTATCTTGGCACCTAGACCTCGTCAGGTCCAAGCACCAAAATAACATCCACCTATCCACGCAGAGTCCATGGGTTGGGTCTGCTCCTCTTTTGTTGAGTCATTTTACCCTGGCGCCATTGAACCCATTGACTCCTGTGGAGTGTGGTGTGCAGACAATTTTTTAACGCTAATTGCTCATGTTTTGGAGTCTAAATAATTATTCCTAAATCCTGTAATCACCATTTGACTTGCTCAGGGACACATCAACACTCAGCTAGGAGAGATGGGGATCGAACCAGCAACCCTTTGGTTACTAGCCAAATGCTCTACCTCCTGAGCTAAACGACCCCAGCCACCTCTCCGCTGATTTATTACCTCCGGGTCGGTCCTCATCCGCCCTTTTTGCTTTCTATACATTCCACTCCCTTCTCCAAACACCTTCTCCCTCTGATCCAACCTGTTGTCTCACCAGTGCTCTGTGTACCAAGATGTAATGATATATACGCGATGGAGAGTCTCCAAGAGCCACAGAATCACCAATCCCAGCGGTGGTTCTAGGTTTTTTCTAAAACAGTGGACATGGGTTACATACAGGAACCAATTACAGAGTACATCCAAACACATAAATCATGTATTAGGCACAATGCAAATTCAATCTCTTTCTCTCTGTTGTCTCTCTGTCCAGCCCCCACCTGCGGGTTTTTTCATTACTTACGTTCCTTCTCTCTAACTTTCTTTACTTCTCTTTATCTACTTCCTTTGCTTTCACAAATCTCCATAACCATTTTCACTTTCAGTAATCCTTTCCTTTCCTTTCTGGTTTATTCGTTTTTTGGACACTCTCCAAAACTAGATTTATTAATCTTAAATAGGCCATCGAAAGATATGAATCTCCCCAAAGAAAATTCTAACCGGAAAGCCTTCTCCAATCTCATCGTCACTTCTCGTTGCCAATCTACACACTCTTCCTCTTCTCTGTCTCACTCTTCACAAATCACTTCATCTGTCCCCTCTAACTTAACTCAATGCTAACTCTTTCTCACTCACTCACTCACTCACTCACTCACTCACTCACTCACTCACATATACAACTTTAAAATAGGAATTCACAGATTCTCATCCTTGGAGCTGTCATAGGCATTAACTGCGTGTGTTCCGAGAATCCTAAAGTTTTGGTGAATTTTCCTGCCATGGGGAGGTGAGAGGCATAATTTGGACCTACGCAAGTGTAAGTGGCTCCAGTGTAGTGTGGGCCATCATTGGCGTGCCTCTATAATTTATCAGAACCTGCAGTACTGGTTCCTCATCAGCTTGTTTTGTGATTGCTACAAGCTGACCCTCCCCCTGTGGATTCTCTGGGCACCCCTAGTATCCCTGACCTAAAAAGGGACCCGCCTGTCCCTGGTCGCTGTTACCCTGTCCTTGCTGGGATGGAAGAGGGTTAGTCAAACAATTTCTCTTCATATGTCCTTCCATGTTGCACCCATAACATATTAAAGGACCTCTGCGTTGTCCTTGGGATCCTGGTTGTTGATTGTTTCTAAACTGTCCTCGGGGCCCCTGATTCTGTCTATTTTTATTTGTGGGGTTCCCATAATTATGGATGTGTACATGTGTAACAGGTGGAGTAGGTGACAGTTGGCTCTGAGGCTGTTGTACTGGGAGAGAAAATGCCAATCGTGGATATTGGTTTTGAAGTGCGCCCTGCTGGGCGGCTTGCGAAATTACAGCAGCTGGTTCTAAAACACCTGCCTGTCTCTCCTTATCTCTTTCCTTCCTTGTGAGATCTTCCAGCTGAAGTTGATATAGCTTCCTCTGGACCTCTTTGCTTTGTTCCTGTATTCTTTGTTTATTCTGACGATATTCATCCACTGCATGAACTAAATGGCCATTAAAATTTCTATGAGATCCTGATGTAGACAGTCCAACCACATCCTCTAGTTTGGCTTTGATTTGGCTGGGAAGTGTCTCTATCACAGAGTTTCTAAACATGACAGAGAACACCGGATGGATCTCAGGATCCTCATTCGTCTCCAAGCGCCATCTGTCCACTTGGGCCTGGAGGTAGGATGCAGGATTCTCTGTGTCATTGATGGGGAGGCCTCTCATGTTTTTATGATCGATATGGGTAGGGAACTCCGTTCTGAGTGTGTTCCACATCGCCACTCTGTAGCGATCAAGTGTAATCCCATCATACATTCCATCCATTATGTCCAACCCTCCATTCCTCAGTACAGACTCCATTTTAGATAACCCCAATACTCTTGCCAACAGAGCTTTCAGGTCACCCACTGCAATTAGCTTTCCCACTGTGAGCTCCTCAAATGTTCTAATCCATTTAGACGCCCCGTTAATTATGTTAGGGAGTTTAGAAATGACTCCCTTTAAGTCCTGTGAACCCCACGGTTGATAATGGGCCTGTTGTCCGTTGACTAGAGTAGGATAATTTCCCGGAGAAGTTTCGGGTGCTTTTCCTTCTCTCTGTGATCTCCTTAGTTTCTCATCTAACTCGAGTGGTGTGGGGCTTACTGATGTACTGCAGCCAGGCTCCTCTGCCCCTTGTGTCCCACTAGACCACTCCTCCTTTCTTTTGTTCCGCTTCTTTAATTTCCTTTTAGCATTCTTAGTAATGTGTTTTACACATGGTTGTGATGACCCTTCACCAACATGTTCAATGTCATCCTCCTCCTCTCCTTCATTCTCGTTTTCACCCTCACTACAACAAATGTCAGCATTGTTACACTCTTCCCTTGTGATTATTTTTCTGGCCACTCGTTGTATTGCGCGCCACCTCTCTCCCTCCTTTTCGAACAAAGCTAGCACTAACCTTTCCCTGTCTTTCTTCGCTAAGGCCGTTTTTCCACTTCTGTTATCTATGTAATTCCTTATTACTACCTCCATGTCTCGATACATTATTGAATCAAAAGTCCCTCCCATGGGCCATATAGTACCTGCTGCTTCTGTCCTTTCTTCCCAGTTCTCAGAGATCTTTTTCATCTCACCTTTGAGCAATAGACGGTCTCTACTCAAAATCTCTACCGCTGTTGGTGCCATTTTTAATTATTACTTTATTACTTTACTTATCTATTTTTTCTGAAATACACTATTTATTTAATACAATTTATTTGAGTTTATTCTACTAGTTAGTTTAAATACTTTACTATCTCTAAGCTACAAACGTGAACTCCCCCCAAGCGCTCGTCTCTCTCCCAAAGATTGGAATGTAGCCCCCACCCTTTACTGCTACCAATTACCAACTCTGCCTTGCAGGCTCCTGCTCGACCCCTGTGTGTTTGCTCGTGCACGTGCAGTTAGTCAGCGCGGTGATGTCAAAGAGGATTTACACATTTATTCAGTATTTCAACAAATTAACTATTCTCTATCCGTCTAATTTATTTATGATTATCAACTAATTTAAACAAATTAACTATTCTCTGTCCACCTAATTTATTTATGACAGAATCAACAACAACAAAAAATGAACCGGGTCGTAAAAACCTCCGAGGACTTAATCCTAACACGACTTAAATACAGACAATAAGCCGGTTCATACAATTTCTTTATCTTATATTAAAAATGTCCGAATTGTTTGTAATTAATTACAAATACAAGGTTGACCGAGCGTAGAAACTGGCCTTTTGATTAAAACATGAACAGTCAAGTACTCCAAATCTGAGCTACTCAACCTGAACTTAAAATAAAATCCCTTTTCCCTCATAATGCCAACATCAGAATTAAAATTCACTCAATCGATCCGAGATCAGAAAGCTGTTCAATCGGCCCAAAATAAGAGAAAATTCTCTCAGTTGATCCAAGATCAGGAAACTGTTCAATCGGCCCAAAATAAAAGAGAGAGAGTTCACTAAATCGATCCAAGATCAGAAGACTGTTCAATTGGCCCAAAATAAAAGAAACTCACTCAATCGATGTTTCGCACAACCAGTCTATTCCTTCAAAATAATGGCTAATCACATACACACTCGACCAGATTACGAACAAACAAGAGACTCTTCAAAATACCAACTCAAACGGTACTCCAATCAAGAACCTTATCTATTCAAAAGTGCGAGAATCTGCTTTCTCAAAAATGCCAACACCGGAACTAGTCGACATCCCAAACAGACCTCTAAAATAAAAATGAATTCATCAACGGCAATGAATTCCAACTCAGCTCTCTGAGATTCTCTCAAACATCCAACAGGCACTTCAAACGACCTGCGGACCTGTTACTGTCCTATTGGAACTTTCCCACTAATTCGATCCTCTAGAAAACAGCCACAGGACTTTATAGAAAGTCAATTTAAACAAAACACTGCACTGTCCTTCCTTCCTCCAGAAGACAGCCACAGGATTTGACAGAAGACCTATTTAAACAAAACACTGCACTGTCCTTCCTTCCTCCAGAAGACAGCCACAGGATTTGACAGAAGGCCTATTTAAACAAAATACCAAAACACCAAATAACAACAACTCGTTTACTCGTTTCAAAATAGGGAATCACAATGCGTCTTGGTCATTTAAAACCACAGCGCCTAGGGCATATGTGCGCGCACACGTCAATCTCTTCCGGAGCTCCCGTCTCTCTCACTCGCTCGTTTATCTATAATTTTAGTTCGTTTGATCAAAGAGACACTTTACCTGCTGCTCGGCGTTTAGACGGGGCAAGAACAGATCAAACGACTCTATCCTATATATGGCAAGACAACTTACCCTTGAGCTCTGGTCGTATGATCCGTTCGCGTCCCGTCCTCTGGCCCGGCAGCTGACGAGTCCCTATTTCATCCTGTTCGTGACGCCAATATAATGAAGATTAACTGAGATTTAAAACACTTAGACTAATTCAAGAGAGAGAGTGCAAAAGAAATCGAGGGGTCCGGAGCAAGAATTGACAAAAGACTTTATCGTGCAGAAAAACAACATCGACAACAGCCTGAGTAAGTTTGCAAAGTCACTGGCTGGACTTCGGTCCCAGCCCTCCTTTATACACATACAGGAACTTCGAAATCCAATGGAGGTTCCCTTTGTCCCTAATGAGGTTTTCCGCCTTGTCTCTTCATCTCAGCATGTTATCAACCGTGCCCCGATCTGAGGTACGCAGGGATTAGGCTTGTCAGTCAAAATGACCCACGCCTGAAAGGTGGAGGTCAACATGACTTGACCCTGCAGTTCCCAGGGCATTTCTGCGTACCTACCATCTGGTGTGAAACCTGACTCAGGCGTCATGTGTTTTCCACTATTTAAAATATTAAGCCTATTAATAATCATGGTTTACTATAGAATATACTCACTAATTTCTACCACACCCTGAGCTGCCTATACCCCTCAAAACGGTATACCAGAGGAAGCTGAACGCCAAGCGGCGGGCGGAGGCACAGCCGGGCACAACATACTCTTCCCGGGCCGGCGTGCCACAGGTGCAGAAGTGCAGGAAATGCGGCCAGCCGAGGCGGTGGGAGACCAGACACTCCCGCCACGGCAGAGAATTCTTCTGTTCTGTCGCGGCGGGTAAGCGTGTGGAGGACTGGCTGAGGGAGAAGAAGGAGCGGGACCAGGGAGCCCCGGACTGATGCACACTCTTGCCGGGGATGGTGTTGTACATAGTTCTTTTGTATATAGTTGTTTTTCTGTTGTGTATATAGTTATTTTGCAGTGTTAGTGTCTATAGTTATTTTGCAGTGTTAGTGTATATAGTTGTTTAGTGTGTGTATAGTTCTGTTTTGTTGGTTAATTACTAAGTGCATACACACACTGCCATATTTATTCATATAGCATATCACATATAACATAGCATATAACATAACATAGCATATAAATCCGTGGAGGACTGTTCACGACTCATTAATTCCTGATAATGGACACCTTGTCGGGCATTATCCCTTACATATATATATATATATATATATATGTATATATATATACTGTATATGAATGAATAATAAAATAAGTTTTCTCTTTCGACGGTACATGCTTGTCCCTTGTTTGTTTTTCTTCTTTAGCAAAAAGTCCACAAGAATAATAATTAATGGTTTATTTCAATAAAGTCATAACACTGACAGCAAATGGATTATAAATATATACATAAAGCAATAAGTTGACAATAAATGGTGTTCTTTTAATATAATACTCACAAGAATAATAATAAATGGTTTGTTTATTTCAATAAAGTCATAACACTGACAGCAAATGGGTTATAAAAATATATCATTGAAAGCAATAAGTTGACGACAATAACAAATGGCTTTATTTTAATATAAAAATGACAAGAATAACAAATGGTTTGTTTAATTCAATGAAAGCAAGTAATTGGTTTGACGGGGGTTCGATCCGACAATTTCGGCTTCTCCGTCGTCGTCGTCGTCGCTGATTGGTGGGTCGTCAAAAAAAACTTTCTTTATCGACTGCGAGGGGGCGGGCTTTTTCAAAACAGAGAGGAATGCGAGGTGTCCCATAACGTGGATGAGAAACGTTCTTCCCTTTATTTATCCGACAGAAAAGTGGAAAAAACCCACCTCACTCATCGCGTCGATAAAGAACTTTTTTTTTTCACGACCCAGCAATCAGCGAACGACAACAGAGACACCCAAAGCGTCGGATCGAATCCCCGTGATATCAACGCTTTTGACCGGCCGTTCTCGTCGGAAATGAAGACGAGAACCCTTTGTTATGTTATAATTATTATTACATTACAATATGCAAAATATGACAGACCAAATGCACTTATTGTGAATTTTATTTTCTTGTCTTGTTACTTATAGACCTGAATTGCATCCTTGTCCAATAGGTGGCGCTCTCGAATAAAGTCTGTAGAGTGTGGTGTGGGGAGGGGGGTCTTGACCTTGGTAACCGTTTTGTATTTATTTAGAATGACATCGTATTTACTCAACGGTTGCTAAGTTATACTTTATGTCCAATAGGGGGCGCTCTCGAATAATGTTTGTAGAGTGTGGTGTGGGGAGGGTGGCCTTGACCTTGGTGACCATTTTGTATTTGTTTAGAATGATATTGTTACGTATTTTAAGCACATAAGCTGCCCCCACATGGCCGCTGGGAAGCAGGATCGAACACACAAGCTGCATAACCCTCACATAGCCACTAGGAAGCAGGATCAAACACATAAGCTGCAATAACTACTCCAGCCACAGATGGCAGCACCTTTAGACAAGCGTGGAGGGAGGAACTATTACGTCGCACCGGCCACGCCCACTTGACCCTATCAAGCTCGACAGAGAGATTGGAGTGCAGAACTGTTAGCCAGACCCGCAGAGAGCCTGGGGCTCGAAGTAGCTCTACGGTATTTCTCTCACACGCGTTAGATACAATTCCCTCCCTTCTGCTTCATAGTTACCGTACCAAAATTAACCAACGAAGACGGAGGACTACTCTGAGGTAAGTTTTTTGCTTTATTCAAAACTAAACAATGTTAAAATACCTGGTACTATGCTGTGTATGAGGTGCAGGTTATTTTGTAATTGTTTTAGCATTTCCTGGGGTTGTGCGGTGTATGGAACACAGGAATTTGCCAATTTAAAAAAATATTGCCCACATTAGGGACTAGGCCGAGGGTGCACCGGGACCTAGTATTTACGCCTTTTAGCCAGTTTCAAATTTCTCGCACCCTAGCCTACATTAGTGGCTATGCCGAGGGTTCACCGGGACTAAAAAAGTCTGCTGGGGCTAGAGCTATCCTAGGGTGGTCTTGGAATTCCCACGCCCCGCTGTTTGCCCGAGCTAGGTCCAAAAAAACGTTTTTGAAAAGTGGTAAGTTGCCCTTAACCTAACCCATTAGCAAACGACTCAAAATGGCCTAAAACTTGCTCCGAGACACTTTCTGTGGGAACTTTTTTTGACTCCGCACTTGGTCAGATTTTCACAAAATCGTACATGGGGGGGGGTGGGGGGGGGGGGGTCAATGGCAGCTATATGAAGGAAGTTAGCTAGAACTCCAAAACTTTGCACACCTGTCTAAGGAGCCTAGAGCACCTTCCACACCAAATATCGTTAATATCCCTTTTTCCCTCGCCGAGTGGCACAAATTTTTCCCTTGCCGAGTGGCACAAATTTGAACATTTCAAATTAAATTTTCTATACCAAAACAAGCCACCAGGTGGCCAGAACTTGCCGCAGACGTAGCCCTGATCCATAGCTACCACCCCATAGGGTTCATATTCCCACGCCCCTCTCCCTGTTCCCATGGCAACGCTTTTAGGTGTTTTCCAATGTTAAAAAAAGTTGCCACTAGGGGCACCAAATTCCCTCCCTTCTGCTTCATAGTTACCGTAACAAAATGAACCAACGAAGACGGAGGACTACTCTAAGGTAAGTTTTTTGCTTTATTCAAAACGAAACAATGTTAAAATACCTGGTACTATGCTGTGTAGACTCAGTGGAGTTAGTGCTACCGGAAACTCGACTGAACGACTCGCAAACGACTCCTCGTGGCGAACTGAATCACGCAAACTGGGTCACGGAAACGAATCATTAAATCCCCCACTGGTAAGTTGCCCTTAACCTAACCCTAACCCATTAGCAAATGACTCAAAATGGCCTAAAACGTGCTCCTAGACACTTTCTGTGTGAACTTTTTTTGACTCCACACGTGGTCAAATTTTCACAAGATTTTACATGCGGGGGGTCAATGGCAGCTATATGAAGGAAGTTGGCTAGAACTCCAAAACTTTGAATTAAAACTTAAGAGATAGAACGCTTCACGAATTTGCGTGTCATCCTTGCGCCACCGGAATGTCGTTGTGCTCTACACTTGTGTTTCACTTGTTTCACTTGCTCCCCCGCCCTCCCCCGCCCTGGCAGAAAAAACACTCCTGTCTGATTGGTCTGTTTCATTTACTGGGCCAAAACCACGCATGGTTTGATTGGACTGTTTAATTTGCGTCCTGAGGCGTGATTGGCTGCCGGCGGGGAGCGCAAGTTATCATAAACCCCTCCAGCCGAAAAATCTCCATTACTTTGACAGTTTTCAACGTCACTAGTTTTCCTTCACTACCATCACGTAAGTAAATGACTAGAATCGTGGAAACTGCATTAAAATGTGAATAGACGACTCGGTTATATGCTATAGACCATAGTGTGTATGTGGTATAAAGGCTGGGACGAATTTTGAATTATAAATAAGTAAAACGAATTGTTGAAAGTACGGAGCTTCCCGCTTCCCATTCAAACGCATTGCGCGACGGTTAGCCTTCTCAACGAGTGCTGCTGGTAAATCGTGAAAAATGCATAAAAATTTGCCCCGCCGATGGGGGTAAGCTGATGGGCGCTGGCCTATACAAGACCGTGCGGAGGGTCTTGGACAGGAGCGGGTGGTATTACATGGCCACAGAGTGCCTTCAGTGCCCCTCCTGCGGCAAGAAGGTGGCGGGCTGGTCGCAGGACATCCTGGAGCAGCTGGACGTTGCTCACCGCGAGGAATTCCCGGCCGTTCTGACCTACAAGTATGTCACTTTTAGTCATTCTGCGTTTACCCAGCGTTTTGTCGCTCGTGGTTAACTACGGTTAACTGTCTGTGTTCTCTGTTTCCAGGTTGTCCTGCGACAGAGCGGTGATAGCGATGCTCAAGGAGCGCACCTTGGGCAACGGCGTCTCTCGCCTCCGTGCCTCCCTGGTGGAGCAGCACTCCAGGGACTGGATGCAGCGCTCCATCGCCTACCTGTCGGTGCTCCGCAAGCTGAGGGGACCCGGAGCGGCCCGGAAGGACGACGTGTCCCTGCCGACCTTCGTCAAGGTGCCCGGGCTCACCTGGTTTGGTCGGGTGTACGTGCTGGAGGCCGTGACCAGGCTGGACGAGACCAAGGCCAGGGTGACGTCGATCTTCGGCGACATCCTAAAGATGGACTCCACCAAGAAGGTGAGGTTTCTCTCTCCGTGTGCTGTCGCCTCGTATGACGTCTGTGTGCCGTCCGTCCGTCCGTGTGTCTTAACGTGTGTTTGTGTCTTGCAGATCGCCAAAAAGCTCGCGGGCGCCGCCGCCGGGTCTGCCGCCTGGATGACCAACGTTGGCAACGAGTACGGGCAGGTGCTCGTGTCCGTTCTCACCTCGGCCGAGGGGGAGGGACTGACCAACATGGCGGCCGGCCTGATGCGGCGGTACCGCGAAGCCGGGAAGGCCCCTCCGAGGGTCCTGTATGTGGACCGGGACTGCTGTGCCGCCGTGGGCAATTCTGCCACGCACGGCATGTACCACGAGTGGCAGGAGCTGGTGGTGCGGCTGGACGTGTGGCACCTCATGCGGCGCTTCGCGAGGGGCGTCACCACCGACAGCCACCAGCTCTATGGACTCTTCATGGCCAGGCTGTCCTTCGCCATCTTCGAGTGGGACGGCGAGGACGTGCGGCGCCTGAAGGAGGCCAAGCAGTCCTCGGAGGGGAGGGACGCCCAGGTCACGCTGTCCGCCAAGGAGCTGGCTCGCCACTGTCGCCGCCGTACGAGGGGTGCGGCGGAGACGGAGCGGCTCATCCAGGAGGTGCTGGACGCCTTCTGGCATGTGACGGACACCATGGGCGTCCCTTTGATCGACCGCGCCCGCATGGAGGACATCTGGGGCACGCAGCGCCGCCACCTCGACTGCGTCCAGGACCCAGAGGGGGTGGAGCTGTACACCAAGACGGGAGAGATCACCAAGGGTGGTGTGAGGCTCCCCGTCTTCCGGTGCGCTCGCGGCTCCACCTCCCTCGAGTCCTTCCACCTGCACCAGTGCCGCTTCGTTCCGGGTAAATCTATTTCCACCGCGTTGACAAAGTTCTGTTTGTTTGTTTTCCTTTTTCACTAACTCTTCTCCCCCTCGTGTTTTATGTACAGGTACCACCTCGAGTGACGTCCACTATCAGGTGTACCTGCTGGAGGGCCTGGCTCGGTGGAACGAGGACCGCGGCAGGGCGGCAGTCGAGGGAGGACCGCGAGCGGCGCTGCGGTGCTACAGCGCCCGGCTGCAGCACAGCTTTAACGAGCTGGCCTCTGAGGTCAACGGGGTCCAGCCGGTCGACGACTTCACCCAGCCCAGAGAGTACACAGGTACATGGAGATTAGCGACAGAGTGTTTGCTGCGGCTGTTCTTGTGGCATCTGCTAATGTGTGTGTGTGTGTGTGTGTGTGTGTGTGTGTGTGTGTGTGTGTGTGTGTGTGTGTGTGTGTGTGTGTGTGTCTCTCTCTCTGCAGGGGAACTCTTGGGGGTGGAGTACCTCTACTCCCAGTCGGGCGCTGTGCTGCAGCCGGATCCCGACCCTCTGGATGGGGCCGAGGAGGAGGAAGAGGCCGCCGCCGATGACGGCTTCGAGGAGGTGGAGGAGCAGCCGGAGGAGGAGCCAGAGGAGATCCGTCTCCTGGCACACCACAGCGCCCTGCTCCAGGAGCCCTGCGGTGTGCTCCAGGTCGATGCCACCTTGGAATCGCCCCTTTCCGAGGTGGAGGAGCAGGAGGAGGAGGAGGAGAAAGTGAGTGGCAGTCGCCTGTCCACATTTCATATCGGCCGCGGTGTTTGCGTGCGGCGTCTCATCGTGTGCCGTGTGTGCGTTTTCTTTCAGGACGTCGTCGGGCCGGACGGTCAGCCCGGGTACCACCACGCGGTGGCCCTGGCCCACGGCCTCGTGGAGCTGCGTCACCACGCCTTCGTCACCGCCCGTCAGACCAGAGGCATCATCGCTCTCTGGGAGAGGCTGACGGAGCGGGACAAGGCGCCGGTGACCTTCACCCCCCGCCACCAGGACCGGCTGGCTAAAGGTCGGTTCAAGACCAGCAACCGCCACCAGGACCGGCTGGCTAAAGGTCGGTTCAAGACCAGCAACCGCCACGCCCACATCCCGGGAGTGGACAGTGTGAAGCGGTAAGCAGTGCATTAACAATTTCCTTCAATCTTTTTTTTTTTAACAGCCCCCTATAATCAGTAACTAACACGCTCTCTCTCTACAGTGTCGTCGTGGGTAAGGGTGCAGGAGCGGCACAGTACCCAAACCTCAGCAGGGTCGTCGAGGCCATCATGTTGGAGCTGTGCCGCGTCCACAGCAGCGACGCCAAGACCATCGCCGGGGCACGCCTCAACCGCTGGGGTGCCGTCATGAGGGATTACAAATTGATCCAGGACAACGTGGTCAACTGTCCTGCCCTCATGGCGAGCACCCGCATCATGCTATACGACGTGAACCAGCGGACCCAGTCCATGTGGTAAGTCCATATACTTTGGCTCGCAGAACTGATGTGTGTGTGTGTGTTTGTCGTCGTGATTGATATCTTTGTCGTCATAATTAACGCATTGTTTCTATTTCTTGAAAGGCAAAACACCAGGGAAAAACACATGATGAGGGACACCCTCTCCCTCGCAGTCCCGGGGCCCAGCGCTCCCCAGACTGCAGCGGAGCCCCTGTCGGCCCCACGGACTCTGCTGCAGCAGCCCCAGCAGCCAGACCAGCCCCTCCAGCACCACCTGCCCGCGGATGCCTCTGGTCTGGCGGCAACAATCAGAGGGCCGCTGGCCCCGGAGCTCTACGACCTCGTGGTGGAGCAGCAGAGTGCCACCGCCACCCCGGACCTCAGCCCGCTCTCAGCCGCCGCCACCGCTCCAGCCATTGCCGCTCCGGCCGTCGCCAATGCTGGAGCCATGTCCCGCACCACTGCCTGGAGGCACAGGGTCCTGGAGGAGAAGGAGCGTCGTGCCTGGGAGCTAGGGGTCTACCTCAAGCCCCTTAAAAAGGTTTCGGGCTTTACCTGCAAGCGCTGTGGCCAGCACAAGACCAGGGAGAACGGCCACAGCCGCTACAAGCGGGATACCTTTTGCGCCCGGGCCGACGGGGGAACGGTGGAGCAGTGGCGCCGTGATCGGCTGGCCAGAGACCGCGAGGCCCCCCCCCCGCCGCCACCCTGACATTCTCTCTCCCCCCCCCCCCCCCCCCCCCCAGCAGCAGTGTGGAGCTGGCTGTGTAGAGGGACCACCAGCCATTGTAAATTATGTATATATATATATATATATATATAAACAGCCTACCGTTACCGAAAGACTCTGTGTCGTTTGTGTGGAAGAAAGAACGATTTTTGCTCAAATCACATCACAAAAAGAAAACACACCTTAAAAGCTGGTTGAAAAAAAGCCATTCTTTATTAAACAATGTAATATATATAATATATGATATAATATACAATATAAATTAACAACACATAAAAGAGGGTTGCTAAAAGTCCTTTTTTCCAGATCATGCATGCGCATCCATTAATTTCTGCTACCTTTTTGGCTGTCCGAGTATTTTCCTTAAATCATGTCTTTAACTGCCACACATACACACACACACACACAACACTTCAAACAGCATGATGGACACACACACATCTATCATGACAGTAGCAGTGGGAAATAGAACTGAAGCGCAGAGAGCCCCCCCCCCCCCCGAGTTCATTTCACACCTCCAACTTGGACTCTTTTGTCTATCAGGATGACTGATCAAGCTAAGACAAAAGATCAGACAGGGCAGCTGGCCTCGGGAAAGTCTCCCGTGTGCAGGTGAAGGTGAAGGTCCACCCCCTTCCCGTACAAGGTTCAAATAGGACTGCAGGAGATGCCTCTAAACCACACTACGATGGAAGCCACTAACAGCAACCTCGGAGCGCAGCCTGAGCCAGAGGCCGTGGAACCAGAAGGTGTGTATCTAACTTGCTAAATGTGTGTGTGTGTGTGTGTGTGTGTGTGTGTGTGCACATCCATCCATTTCATTTGACCTAGACTAAAAGAGTTCTATATTGCCTTGTGTTCGACAGCGTCCGACAGCGCTGCTGCTGCTGCTCCTCCTCCTCCAACAAAGAGGAAAAGGAAGCACAGGGGGACACCACACAGGGTTACCCTGTGCCGCCACAAGTCTCGCCTAAGGCAGGACACCCGGGTGCTGGAGGAGCAAAAGGGGAAGCCCCAATGCCAGCCGGGGGACCCCTGCCCCATGTGCGCCCAACCCAGGACCCTGGACACGGGGCACGCGCTCTACAAGAGCAGTGCGTACTGCGAGTCGGAGGCGGGCCCTGGGGGCCTCACCGCTCGTGAGTGGCTCATCAGCCAACAGGCCCCGGAGGACGCCGGGAAGGTGCCCAGGACCACCCTCTGGAACATCGCCTGCAGGAAGGAGGGGCAGGTCGGCGGCTCCTCTTCCCCTGGGCGCAAACCGCACAAGCTGCGGATCTGCCAGCGGTGCCTCCAGCCTGCGCAGAAAGATTTTGGCCACAGCCGGTTCGACGGGGAGTACTTCTGCTCCCTCTACGCCGGCAAAGGAGTAGACCTGTGGCTGGCCGAGAGGAGGGACCGCAAGAGGCGAAAGCCAAAGAGGTGAATTGATTGTTTCTGAATGCGTTTCGAAGTAAACTGCTTGCATTTACCTAAAGAACTAAAATTCGATGTTGAAATCCGTTCACCAGGAAGCAGAGGAAGCAGCGGGAGGAGAGGAGGGCGAAGGGCCCGGTGTCAGCCCCTGGAGAGGAACACAGCCCCGGCAGAGTGTGAGGCTGCTCCTCCCCGGGAACCCCCCTCCTGTGTTGTGCATGTTTTTAATTTAATAAATCTATTTGAATTACACACGCTTGTCCCTTCTTTTTACTTTAAGCAACAAGTCCACAACAACAATGATAACAAACGTTTTTAGTTTAATAATAAAAAAGCAATACATTAGAAACAGTGTAAAAGCGTCTCGAAATAAAGCCATTCTTTAAGAAACAATCACATTGAAAATAAAGCCTTTAATAAACACATTGAAAATAAAGCCATTCTTTGAGAAACAATCACATTGAAAATAAAGCCTTTAATAAACACATTGAAAATAAAGCCATTCTTTAATAAACAAGGAATATATTGAAAATAAAGCCGCTCTTTGATAAACAATCAATACATCGAAAATAACGCCATTCTTTAATAAGCAATCACATTGAAAATAAAGCCTTCTTTGATAAACAATTGTGGCAACCCGGCGGCCCCAAACCCCTCAAGCCGGGCGGCCAGAGGGAGAGGCGGTGGATGGCGTATACCGCCGATGTCCACCAGCCGGAGCCCAAGAGGCCTCACCGACGGGAGTGACCTCCCCCTCCAGGGACGAGACCCGCCCGGCCGGAGAGACAATTGCCCTGGACACCACCGTGGCTCACCGAGTCACACGTATGATTTCTGATTTTCCCCTTCATTTAATGAATAAACGCCCTACCGGGCTTTTGAACGACTTGGCGTGTGTTGATTTCGGCGTGAGAGAGACGTTCCACACAATCGATACATTGAAAATAAAGCCGTTCTTTAATAAACAAGCAATACGTTGAAAATAAAGCCTCTCTTTGATAAACAAGCGACGCATTGCAATAACGGACACGGGTCGAATCAGACGAACGCTTGTTTATAAAGGCACCGGTCCCTCGACATGGGCTTTTCCACCCGTGTCCCGACCTGACCCTGTGCGTTCCGTTGCGTTCCGATCGTTCCGATTTCGGCCTCTGCTCAAAGCAGACGGTGCGTTCCAATTCCAACCCCGAACCGTCGGTTCGACCGGTTGGACCGGACGAATTCTCGGTCCGAGTTGCCCGCGGGGGCCGGGACCGGCCCGAGGAGCGGCGGCCGAAAGGGGGCGCCAAAGCGGGCCATGCTAATCTTCTCTGTATCGTTCCAATTTTAGTATATGTGAAACACGAGGTAACACATTTACGGAATGATCGTGGTTTTTATATGTACCTCTACTCACACAATGAATCTCTCTCTAATGGTTCGGTTTAATAAAAAAACACTGCAATACAATAAAATACATAGCAATAATAGATCAATACACCGGTCCAGTTATGGTGTCATTAGGATATTATGTACAAGAAATGCTCGGTTAAAAACAACCCAATCTTAACCCAACTGCTGGTTTAATATAGGACCGACCAAGCGTTGAGTTAGGATAACCCAACCAAATGGGTCGACGTTTTAACCAAACATGTTGGGTTACCCGTTTACCCAGACTGCTGGGTTATTTTAACAAAGCTATTGGTTATATTTACACCACAGTTGAGTTACTTTGCTAACCCAGTATTTTTGTTGTATTGACTACAGAATTGGGTTAACTAGTCAACAAGGTTGGGTTAAATGAATATAATTTATGAGTTAAAACAAATTGGCTATTTCTTCTTTATTTAATGTTATCACAATTCAGTGATGATCCTGAATACACTTACCCCCCCCCCCCCGAGATGTGGAGTCGGGCATCACATATGCTTCTGGCCGTAGCGGCTATGCACAGCAAAATCCAAAGTGTGCTCGGTGCAGGCCGTTTTCGGTGAATATATTTTGACAGGAAGGTGCTAGAGAAACGGTTAGGGTTAGGTACAAGCATTAAAGGAGACTCCGGGTGCACGGGCCATCATCATGCAACTCCCCGAGATCCTCGACACACTCCCAAATTAAAGCACAAAGGTTATGAAGTCCCCAATCTAGCGATCGTGAGACATTTTGGTCCGTTCTTTCTTTTTTCAGAAGCCTTTTTTCCGGGTCGCGTAGCTACGGACAAGAAGGGACTCGCCCCCAGTACCTTGGCATGCCCGATGGGCCTCCTGGTGGGCGTGTCTGGTGACGCCGTCCGCGGGAGGGGCAAAGGTCAGCCGGGCGCGGGTGGAGCCAAGGGGGGTGACGGCGGGGGCAGCGTCCCGACGAGCGGAGGTCTCGGCAAACGCACAGGGGGGTGTCGTAGTCGTACGAAGGGGCGTGGCGAGGAGCTGGAGGAGAGACGACCCGGAAGGGCGGGGCTCACTCCGCGGCAGCGGCAGGGCAGGAGAAGGCCGTGAGCCTTTCTTTGAAGTGCTGACGTGGCGTGTGGGCCCCCTGGTGGGCGTGTCCGGGGCGACGCCATCCGCCGGGATGTCGAGGGCCAGCCGGGCGTGGGCGGAGCCAAGGGGGGACGCACGGGCTGACCAGAGGGGCGTGGCGTGGGCGGAGCCAAGGGGGGACGCACGGGCTGACCAGAGGGGCGTGGCGTGGGCGGAGCCAAGGGGGGACGCACGGGCTGACCAGAGGGGCGTGGCGTGGGCGGAGCCAAGGGGGGACGCACGGGCTGACCAGAGGGGCGTGGCGTGGGTCCAGCGCCGGGGCTTGGCGGAGGTGTGCGCCGTCCTCTGTGGCGCGGCCGGAGGGGGTCTCGAGCCTGCAGGGGGTGGGGGGGAGAGGAGGGAGGGGGAGGAGGGAGGGGGAGGAGGGGAGGGGGGGAGGGAGGGGACCCCCCCCGGGGAGATGGGTCGCGGGGGACCCAGTCGCGTCTATGTGGGTTGTGGTAACCCGGTCCTCGGTTGGACCGGGTTCCACGGACATAACTCGCTTGGCGTAGGGTTTTTAGCCATGGCAGGCATTTATTGCAGACAACTTAAATCATACAATGAAGACGCGGTCCCTAGGGTCTCCGTGAGCCTCTAGCCGCTCGTGGACCAGAGCGCTTCCTACGTCCTTGTTCCTGGTCTCCCGAGCCGTGCTGTGCTGTGCTGTGCCTCCTTTTAAAATGTCTCCCGTGCTTTCGGCCAGGTGTCCCCCAATCACCCTGATTGGGGTGCCGAAAGGGCTGCTCTCCATCGCCGGCTGGTGGGTGGGGGTGGTACACCCCGTCCTCCACGGTACCCCGGGTCCGTCCAGGCCGAGGACCACGTGGCGGGATGCCACAGGGTGCATGACTGACGCGTATGTGCGTCTAGCTGTAGGCGCGAGTCTAACGGGTGGTAGACTGACCAGAGAGGGGATGTCCTATGGGTCCCGGGCCTGCGGTGGCGTCGTCCGCGCTGGACCAGGGTCCAGTCGTCGTGGTGGCTCGGAACAGGCATATCCAACGGTTCGTTTTATTTAAAAAAGTGATCGGGAGGTTCTAAGAAATGCGAGTGTGGTCCGGTAAGAATCCGTTTTTATTGACTTCTTACTGTTGGGCAAAGTACGACGTTTCGTCACTATTGTGACTTCATCGGGTACATAAAATAGCAACAACAAACCGTGAATATGTCCGTACAAATACAAAAAAATGAAAAACGAGCCGTGGTGACAGTGATAGTTGTTGACACGCACACACACAGAGTTCCACTGCGCAGACAGGCAAGGGGGAGGGAGAGGAACCGGTTTGTGACACGCGCAGAAGTGACCACGGCAACCCGGGAGGCGGGAGGGCCAATCAGGTGCCAGGCTGGATCAACACTTCCGCACGGTGACAATAGGTGATCACAGCCAACAGAGGACGCCAAACAAACCGATAACATGTGGTATGCTGACTGTACGGGGAAGCACACACAAAACACGAATTACGCGAGTCAAACAATGTAAACGATCGTACCAACAGGACATAAACGAATACATTGGACGGGGCGGGTGAATAAAAAACGATAAACAACAATAAAAGACTATAAACGTAATTCAATGAGGGGATAAAGGGGCAAATAAACCAATAGAAGGTATGGAATGAAGTACGAGCGTCCCAATGAAAGTGCGTCACGCGTCATCATTCCAAGATGTATACCAGGAAGCGGGGGGACCAATCAGACGCCAGGCCAGGCAAACAAGCCTGAACGGCTGCAAACATTCACAGTGGTCAGCAGAGGACGCCAAATAAACCAATGCTAAGCAGCATTCGGGATGCATGGAGAAGACACACACAGAGTGAATTGAATAGATTAAATAATGTAAACGATTAAAACGGGGCAGATGAATAAAAATAATAAACACAATACAATGAGGGGATAAATGAAAAATAATAAACGGATATAGATAAATGAATAGAAACTAATGGAAACAACCGAGAGGCAGACGCACACACACACACACACACACGCACGAGCGGTGCAGGGTCAAGACAAACGGGGGGGACCTGAGAACGGTGGTGAGGGGGACCAGAAGGGGAACATGGTAAGGGTCAGGGTCACAACGGGGTCAGGGGTCAGAGCCCGGGGAGGAGGACGGTCAGGGTTAGGGCCAGATGAGTGAGGGGTTAAGGTAAGGGCCAGATGAGTGAGGGGTTAAGGTAAGGGCCAGGAGAGTGAGGGGTTAAGGTAAGGGCCAGGAGAGGGAGGGGTTGAGGTAAGGGCCAGGAGAGGGAGGGGTTAAGGTAAGGGCCAGGAGAGGGAGGGGTTAAGGTAAGGGCCAGGAGAGGGAGGGGTTAAGGTAAGGACCAGGAGAGGGAGGGGTTAAGGTAAGGGCCAGGAGTGGGAGGGGTTAAGGTAAGGGCCAGGAGAGGGAGGGGTTAGGGTGGACGGTGAGAGGGCGAGGGCGAGGGCGAGGGGCCGACCGCAAGGGCCGAGGCGAGGGGCACGTCTCAGAAGGAGAGAGAGGGATGGGGGGCACACGAAAACAACAAACACCTACGGCTCGGGGAGGGACACACGGGACCACACGGGAGAAAACAAAACACAACCACAATATACAAGAACCTTAAACAGGTGATGGGCAACAACAATAACACACACAACAACACAAATCATGAGCCCTATAGGGCAACGATACGGCTGAGGGCGGGGTAGTGTTTGTTGAGGACGGTCTGGCCGGACTCGCATGCCCAGGTGTTGGTGGGGAGGGAAGAAGATCAGGAGAGTCGATAGGAGGCACTGGCGGGTTGGGGTTAGGTTCAAGATTAAATGGCATCATCACACAACTCACCTGGATCCCCAACCCAACCCCACACTATGTGAAGACGTCCTGGAGGCATGCTACGGAGAGTTGTCCGTTGATGAGCCCCTCAGCAGTGGAGCAGCCCAACGAGGCTTCCTGGTAAGTGATGCAAGCCTCCTGGCGGTGCTGGCACGTCTGGAGAACATGCGCGTGTGTGTGATCGGCGTGACGACGTCAAAGGTCATCCGGGACCTTCTCGCGTTGCTGGCACGTTTCGTGGACCTCCTGGTGGGCGTGTCCGGGATGGCGTCGTCAGCCGGAGGGTTGAAGGTCAGCCGGGCGCGGTCGGAGCCAAGGGGGGTGCCGACGGGGACAGCGTTGGTCTGGCCAGACCCATTCGGGGGTGTCATGCCAGGAGACGCAGGAGCTGGCTGAAGGGGCGTGGCGAGGGTCCGGAGCCAAGGCAGGACGGAGGTAGGCGTCGTCCTCTGCGGCAGGGGTGCGGCCGGAGGGGGTCTCAAGCCTGCAGCAGGGCGTCCGCGTGTCCTGGCGGAGGCGGTGGCCGTACTGGCGAGCGGCCCAGGAGGCAGCCACTTCAATGTTGCGGCGGCAGGCAGGGTCCGCAAGGCAGGAGAGGTCGCTCACCTTCTGGGCCACCGTGGCCCTGTAGTGGTCTCGCAGGAGGATGGTGGTGGCGTGTCCCCAGTTGCGAGCGTTGCCATCCATGAGGGCAAGGGTCGCGGCGTTAGGGACAGCAGGGCGGAGGGAGGACGTCAAGGAGCCGGTGAGCCTGGCGATGATGAGGAGAGGGTCCGGGCCGGAGGCGTTGTCCAGGTGGTGGGCCGCCTTGATGGCCGCGAAAGATAAGGCGGTTCTTCAGCGCGAAGTCCGGGTCATCGGAACGCGGGGCGTCCGGAGCTAGGGGTCTGGAGCGCGCGGCAGACGTCTCCGGAGGTCTGGGATGTCGTGGAGGGCGGGGTCGGGCACGGGGCCTAGGACCCGGTCTGGAGGGCACCTGGTGGCGTGGTCGTGGAGGGCCGGTAGGTAGGCCTCGGTCACGGAATCCGTCGGGGCGGAAGTTCTGGCACGCGTTAGCTTCGTGGTAGCTGCGCTCATCTCGTCGTGGCGAAAACACGGACCGGTAGGCCTGAGGCAGGAAAGCTGGGGGATACGAGGCCGACTCGAAGGGAGACGGGTCCCGGGCGGGTCGTGAGCGGGCTTCCCAGTCACGTGGAGGGGGGTCGCGGGGAACCCAGTCGCGCCCGTAAGGGTCCGCGAATGACGCGTAAGTGCGTCTCATGGTATGCGGGGGTCTAAAGGGTAGACTAACCAGAGGGGGGATATCCGATGGGTCCCGGGGTCTATGGTGGCGTCTTCCGTTCTGGACCAGGGTCCAGTCGTCGCGTTGGCTCGGAGCAGGCATCATCAACGGTAGGTTGCGTGAAAGGCGAATGGCGAAAGGTTAAAAACTAATAAAAACACGAGTGGTCCGGTAAAAAGTCTGTTTTTATTTGGGTTGAATTACCGTTTATGCAGGTACGACGTTTCGTCACAATAGTGACTTCATCAGGTACAACAGTGACTTCATCAGGTACAACAGAGCAAAAGCTAACCGTGAAAAATGTCCATACAATTACAAAAAACGAGCCGCGGTAACAGTGACAGTAGTAGACGCGTACACACACACGTTCCACTAAGACACGTGTCGGGTGAGGGAGAGTGGCCGTGAACTCCGCACGACCCTGAGCCAATCAGAGTCGTGCAGGGGAGGCGGGACTCTGCGTGTAACATGCGCAGAAGCGCCGAAGGCAACCCGGGAGGCGGGGGGGCCAATCAGGTGCCAGGCTGAGTAAACAATTTCAAATTTGCGAAGATTGTATCAAAGGTCACGAATGTATCAAAATAGAGAGGCCGTCTCCCAGATGAGGGGGGGGGCAATCAGGTGTCAGGTCAGGTAAACACCGTTCGAATTTGAAAAATGCGTCGCGCGTCATAGCTAGTGACGGTCGCCCAGAGACGGGGGGACCAATCACAAGCCAGGACGGGTAAACAACACTTAGCCGTGACAATGGGTGATCCCAGCCAGCAGAGGACGCCAAAAATGCCGATACCTAGTGGCAGTCGGGACACATGGGGAAACACACACAAAGCGAACCAAATGTAAACGAACGTACCAACAGGACATAAACGAATACATTGGACGGGGCAGGTGAATACATAACAATAAACAAAATAAAACGCATTAAAATGAGGGGACAAAGGGGCAAATAAACTAATAAAAAGAATCGAATAACGCGAAAGCGTGACGCGTGTGATTCTAAAATGGCGGCCCGGAAGTGGGGGAGCCAATCAAACGCCAGAGCAGAAAAACAAGCCAGAACGGCTGCAATCAAACCCAGCGGCCAGCAGAGGACGCCAAACAAACCGGTACCAGGCAGCAATCGGAATACATGGGGAACTACAAACAGAGACGGGACAGTTGAAATAATGCAAACAAACGTACCAAGAGGACATAAACGAATGCATTAAGCGGGGCAGATGAATAAAAACAATAAACACAATACAATAAGGGGATAAATGAAAAATAATAAATGGATAAATGAATAGATAAATCAATAGAAACTAATGGAAACAACCGAGAGGCAGACGCACACACACACACGCACGAGCGGTGCTGGGTCAGGCCAAACGGGGGGGACCTGAGAACGGTGGTGAGGGGGACCAGAAGAGGGTTAGGGTCAGGGTTAGGGTCAGTCGCTAAGGGCGGTTAGTGGGACCAGACACATGTCACCTCATCTCTGAGTCCAGTGGTGGTTTCTAAATGCTTTTAAGCTGACTTTCCCGCTAAATGAATCTGTGTGTGTGTGTGTGTGTGTGTGTGTGTGTGTGTGTGTGTGTGTGTGTGTGTGTGTGTGTGTGTGTGTGTGTGTGTGTGTGTGTGTTCATGTCTGTGTGTGTGTGTGTTTGCTTGTGGGTGTGTCTGTTCATCCATGGCTTTGTGTCGGGGTAAACCTTGACACGCTTGTCCACGGTGAACGAGGCTGCACAGCTCCTGACGTGTTGGAGGACTGTTGATGTGAACCGTTCCAGGTCCTCATGCTCGTATTCCTCCCATCCGGTGTCATGGAGACTGATCTGCAGTGGCATGGGGTCTGCTGGCCAGGTTTCGACTGTCCTAGTGGTGATGGGAGTACTTTTCCTGATGGGGCTGTACGCTGGAATCAGAAGGATGGACACATGGTCTGACTGGCCTAGGTGACCCAGCGGTCTAGCTATGTCGGCTAGTTTAATGTTGATATAAACCTTGTCCATGTCTTTTCTCCCCTCATGGCACATTTAACGTGCTGGTAGAATTTCTGAAGTACTACCTTTAGATTGGCGTGATTAAAGTCCCCCGCGATGATGTGTACTGCCTCAGGGTCCGTGCTCTGTTGTTTACTGATGACGTCATGTAGCTGAGCCAGTGCTATGATAGCATCAGCGTCGGGAGGTTTGTAAACAGCTGTGATCAGCATGGCATTGAATTCCCTCGGGAGGTATGTAGGCCGGCATTAAACTGTGATATATTCCAACTCCGGGGAACAGTGGCTACTCACAGTTCTAGTGTTGGAGCTCCAGCTGTCTTTAGTGAAAATGAGTAGGCCGCCACCGCCTTGTTTCCCACTAGCCTTAGTTCTATCTGCTGGTTGAGCTGTACGGCCCTCCAGTGCTACCGCAGAGTCGGCAATGGACACCTGGAGCCAGGTTTCCGGGAAAATGAGCACAAAGCTTTCCTTCACAATGTTGTTAGTTACAACCCACAGTCTCAGTTCGTCCATGTTGTTAGCGATTGACTTAACGTTCGAGAGGAAAATATTTGGCAAAGCCGGTTTGTCCGGGCATCTCTTCATCCTCGCTAACAGTCCTCCCCTGCGGCCCCGTCGTTGCTTACGATCCCTTCGCCGTTGCTTGCGCTTCAGATCCGGGACCATGAACCGTCTGTCTCCCGGTGTCCGGGCGATGTCTTAGGGTACTCCGTGTTCGCCTAGGTAATCAGCTGAGATGTTCCTCTCGCTGTGTGTACCGATCCCTAGCAAGTCGTGTCTGCTGTAGGCTGTGTGTGCTCAGCAATTGTAGGTAGTGCTGTGTAACCTGTGCTCTCTCTCCACAGGCTGACCCGAGGCTGCCGTGTGACGCCATAGACGCAACTTCCGGGTAGCCGGCTTGGTTTGTTTGGTTTGGTTAGCAGGACGCTTAGGGTCGTCCTGCTATCTCGGTTTGTATCTTTTTTTCCGGTATTTATATCTGCGACCTGTTCTGCATACTCTGTATTGTATTCGCTGTTTCCTCGTTGGAGCTCTGTCTGCATCAACCACGGTAAGCATGGATTCCGGTTGACATGATAGTTTACGTTGCAGAGTCTAGAATAGCAGATGGGTTAGCTGAACCAGTATCTATTGCACCAATCTTTTCAGAGCTGAGTGTTGACCGGACTCCCTCTGAAATTAACGCTGAATCTATTTGTACGGTGGTGCGGCCTCGCACTGTCTCGAGGTGTAAAACCCGCAGGCGAGGGCAACGACTAGTATGTCGAACTCACACGATCCCACTGATCGCCTCAGAGCTGAGTGTTAACCGGACTCCCTCTGAAAATAATAAAATGGAAGCGCTCAGAATAGGGTTCATAAGGTCGCTTTCCTCTAAAGCGCTCTTGGTCCATGATATAATTATTGATTATAAGATCGACATACTGGGCCTTTGTGAAACCTGGTTCCTCCACCCAATTACGTTAGCACCCAAGTATCTAGAGAAGTTAAGAAAGGTGGTGGAGTAGCCCTGATATCTAATTCTAAGCTTAATTTAAAGCCAAAGAATAGATATATATTCAGAACCTTTGAGGTGCTTGCGTTCTGCACCTCAGCTCCCCGAGAAGCGAAACGAGTTCCAGACTCTTTCGTCTTGGCTGTAGTATACCATCCCCCAGGAACGTATTCACTATTTGTTGATGAGTTTTCTGATTTTGCGGCTGATCTGGCTACATACACATACAATATTTTGCTTATTGGGGATTTCAACATTCATGTGAATAACCGATCTGATGCCCTCGGAAGGGCTTTTCTGCCCATTACAGATACGCTTGGCTTCAAACAGCTCGTCCATCACCCTACCCACATCGGTGGAAACACGCTAGATCTCGTTTTGACCCGCGGTGTAGACATTTCACAGCTAGTGGTCTCTTCCTACACCTCAGCTTTATCAGACCACTTTGCTCACTTTGCTCACTTTCCAAGTGGTGGTATCCTACCCCTGCGACGATCAGCAGGCTACTTTGAGCTGTCGCCGTATCACACCAGCAACCATTACAGCTATGGCAGATAAGTTACCCGGTTCACTTGCACCTCTTTGTAACTATAGTGGTTCTGTGGAGTGCTTTACTGATGAACTCAACATTGCCTTGTCTGCTGCAATTGATTCAGTTGCTCCGCTCGTAACTTAAAAGCGAACATTGAAAAAAACAGCTCCCTGGTTTAATGCAGAAACGCGCTCTCTGAAGCGATGCTGCAGGATCCTTGAACGCAAATGGCGCTCGAATAAACTTGAGGTCTTTCATCTTGCATGGCATAACAGTCTGCTCACCTATAAGGGTGCGCTGACTACTGCCAGGAACGCCTACTTTTCCAGTATCATCAACTTGAATAGAAACAATCCCAAGTTTATTTTTGACACCGTGAAGAGTCTGACTCAGAAACAGACTCAGACCGTAGGCTCCTCGATCGTGGCAGGTGAATTCATGGGTTTCTATGAGAATAAGTTTCAATCAATTCGAGAGGAAATTGATGCTTGCCGTGCGGCTTGTCCTACACATCCTGCGGGGCAGGATGTGTATGATGTACATGGGGTCCTGCCCCGCAGGATGGGGACCTCTGACGCAACTCTCCTGGAGTTCAAAGCAATTTCTCTGGTGGAACTTGAAAGGGTGATAAAGGCATCGAAGCCAACAACTTGTATGTTGGATCCTCTCCCTTCCAGGGTTCTCAAGGAACTTCATTCCACGGTGGGGCCTGCAATCCTCTCGCTTATGAATCTCTCGCTTTCAACAGGAATTGTTCCCTCCAACTTCAAGGCTGCGGTGATAAAACCGCTAAAGCCTGGCCTAGATCCTGAATTAGTCAGGAACTATCAGCCTGTATCAAATCTGCCCTTGATGTCCAAGGTACAGGAAAGGATTGTAGCAAAGCAAATCATCGATTATCTGACAAGGAAGAATCTCTTCGAACCTTTCCAGTCGGGGTTCAGGAATTTCCACTCAACTGAAACAGCTATTACAAGAGTTGTGAATGACATCCTTCTTGCTTTGGATAAAAATACAAGCTCAATGCTTGTGCTGCTGGACCTGAGCGCTGCGTTCGACACGATCGACCACAGCACTCTTCTTCAACGTCTTAAGAACTATGTTGGTTTCGGGGGTACGGCTCTTGGTTGGCTTGAATCGTACCTCACAGATAGAACCCAATTGGTGCTCCATGAGGGTTCAGAATCAAAGCACTGCAAATTACGCTTTGGCGTACCACAAGGGTCGGTCCTTGGTCCATTACTTTTTGCAATCTACATGCTTCCCCTGGGCGACGTTATCCGCAGCTTCGGATTTAGTTTCCACTGCTACGCGGATGACACCCAGCTCTACATTCCTGTAGATTCCGGGGACTCGGCCCAGATTCAAAGGGTTGAGTCCTGTCTAGCTGCTGTGAAGGGCTGGATGTCACAAAACTTCCTTCAGCTTAACACTTGGAAGACCGAGCTGATAATTATCGTCTCGAAGCGGGACCGGAGAGAGTTTGAGGATGTCTCACTTTGGTTGGATGGCCTCGCCATCCCACAGAGTGCGTCTGTCAAAAATCTTGGTGTCCTGTTTGACCGTCAACTATGCTTTGACCAACATGTTAGAAGTATAACTAGAATTGCCTTTTTCCATCTGAGAAACATTGCAAGAATCAGACCAATGTTATCTGCAGCAGATGCAGAGACACTGATTCATGCATTTGTTTTGTCAAGACTAGATTATTGCAATGCACTGTTCTCGGGATTACCGAACTCTACCACAAAAAGTCTACAGCTTGTACAGAATGCTGCAGCTAGACTGCTGACCAGAACGAGAAGGTTTGATCATATCACACCTATTCTCGCCTCTCTGCATTGGCTACCAATAACTTTCAGATCGGACTTTAAGGTGCTACTGCTAACCTATAAAGCCTTGCATGGATTGTCTCCATCCTACCTGAAGGACCTGATCATTCCTTATGGTCCTTCTCGGTCCCTCCTGTCTTCGGGAGCTGGCCTTCTTTCATTGCCGACGGTTAAAAAGAAATCTTAGAGTGTTTGCCTATCGAGCCCCATGTGAAAACGACAGATGCGAAGTGAAGACGACTCTGTTTGATTGTGCTTTTGTTATTACAGTATACATTCCCACTATGTACTTTTCCGTTCTAATTCACTATTCTGTCTGTTCCAGCGTGTTGCGGTTGCTGAACTGGATGCCTGGACTCTCCTCATGGATAACCGGCCAGAACCCCATCACCATTTTAATATGATTTGCATGTATTTACCTGTTTGTCAATTGTGGCACCCATTGCATTCCTGACCATCCTTGGAAGAAGGGATCCCCTACTATGCGTTTCTTCCTTGCTAATATCAAGGGAGTTTTTTCTTGCCCTTGTGGGGGCTTGGGTAAAGGAGGGTGTCATAAATATTTGGCCTGTTAAGCCCTTTGAGACTGTAATGGTGTTTAAGGGCTATACAAATAAAATTGAATTGAATTGAATTGTCTACTGATACTAAAACTTGAACTAAGACATTCATAAAACCGTACATAAATAAACTAGAGAAGGCACCATCCGGAGGTGCTCCAAGCAGCGCGTCTATGAGTGAAGCCATCTTGCACATACTTCCTATGAGCTGTGCTCATAATCTGTGTATAAAGACAAGAAATAGAGACGGATAGAGGATACCTCTCAGATAGCACTTGTTATGCTACCATTACGTCTGCACATTATTCTGGCTCCTATTGCACTCCTACCATCTAGGAGGCTGGCTAGGGTCAGGGGGCGTCCTTTAAGAAGGGCCTGCGAAGCCCTTCAGATAACTGGTCCAGGGCGTTCTAACCTGTTTGACCTGATGGGGATGTGCTGTTTCAATGCTGCTCGGACGGCCGGGGAGTTTCCCCCACAGAGCCATCCCGCCAAATACAGACATGTTGCCATGGCTGAGAATATATTGTGAAATACACTCAATAATCATTCTGATGACATGGAAAAAAACCACAAGACTACGCACACACACACACACACACACACACACACACACACACACACCTCAGATAACAAGGGGTTATCAAAGGGTTTAGCGTCCTGTAGCTCTACGTATCTGGAGACGCAGCGGTGCAAAGGAGGAAATGCAGATCTCAAGGTAAATAAGTTTCTTCATTACTATTACTATATAAGCCTGCAAGTCTGCAAGTATCCATTGCAGCTTGCTCAACAGCAAATATGTCTGTTTGTGTGTGTGTGTGTGTTTGTGTGTGTGTGTGCGTGTCAACATTTTTATGAGGCCTTGTACATTTACCTTTCAATTGTCAGGCACAAAAGTCACTTTTCTGAGTAAAAATGTGTCACCTTCCAATAGTTATAAATGTTCACGTTGTTTGCGAACGGAGAATGCAGAATTCAGACGAACCAACAGTTGCAATCATTCACACCATGTCAACCAAATCACTAAAACAGCCATATCCCTCCTCTCAATCACACCACATCGGAGCAATGTTAAAATCCTCACTTCTGAATAGATTTAGCATCTTTAAACTGTTCAGGAAGTCCCATAGACCAGTCACTCTTCATGGAGACACAGCTGGGTCCAGGGGAGTCTGCTCTCTCCTGCTGCTCTGGGCTTCACCACAACACAGCTGTTACTCAGACTAATGATGGAGTCATGATATACATCCTAACAGTGTCAACATAGAAATGTTTTGGTAAGACTTTACAATAAGGTACAATGACGAATGATGAACGACCAGGGCCCTAACTGGGGCCCTAACGGGGCCCTAGATAACAGATATTCATTTTTGAGCCGGGTTAGGGGTGGGCGTGGGTGGGGCGCAGTGTGTGTGGTGGGGACCTGATACATCAGGTGAACACAAAGTTCACACAGTTTTTCTAGAACTGACCACTAGGTGTGTACTCCGAAAAATACGTACACACATAGATACACACACACACACACACACACACACACACACACACACACACACACACACACACACACACACACACACACACACACACACACACACACACTTCAAATCCGGTGGAACCTACCCGACGAGGACCTATATGGATTTTGACGGGTACATTGCCATGCATGTTAAAAATGTGTTCTCACCGCACACAAGGTTCCCACGGGTTTGGTGTGCAATCAGGTTCAAGTTCCCGCCAAGGAGCAAAACAAGTACACCAACACACCCACACGTAGACCACAGATAACAAGGGGTATCTGGAGACGCAGCGGTTCAAAGGAGGAAATGAAGATCTGAAGATAAATAAGTTTCTTCATTACTATTACCATATAAGCCTGCAAGTCTGCAAGTGTACATAACAGCTTGCACAACGGCAAAGGTGTGTGTCTGTAGTGTGTGTGTCTGTGTGTGTGTGTGTGTGTGTGTGTCAACATTAACTTTTTCATGAGGCCTTTACCCTCGGATAAGTACATTTACCTTTTACTTGTCAAGGCACAAAAGTCACTTTTACGAGTAAAAATGTGTCATCTTACAATTCAATAATTGTTCATGTGGTTTGCGAACGGAGAATGCGGAATTCAGAAGAAAACCAACAGTTGCAATCATTCACTCCATGTCAACCACATCACTAAAACAGCCATATTCCTCCTCTCAATCACACCACCTCTGAGCAATGTTTAAATCCTCACTTCTTCTCAATAGAATTTCCATCTTTAAACTGTTCAGGAACTCCCATAGACCAGTCCCTCTTCATGGAGACACAGCTGGATCCAGGGGAGTCTGCTCTCTCCTCCTGCACTGGGCTTCAACCCAACACAGCTGTTACTCAGACTAATGATGGAGTCATGATATACATCCAAACAGTGTCAACATAGAAATGTTTCGGTAACACTTTACAATAAGGTACCCAAAAACGTGGGTAGTTACTGAGGGACGAAGGAGTAGCGTATGATGAATGACCAGGGCCCTAACTGGGGCCCTAATGGGTTCCTAACGGGCCCTAAGTGACAGTTATTCAGTAGCTACTGAGGAGTTACTGGTAAACAGACTAGGGTATACTGTATTCGTTAATGACTAACTAATGCTGAACAACTGGGGCCCTAACTGGGGCCCTAACTTAGTTATTCAGTAACTACTGAGGAGTTATGAATCATTCGTTACTTATTCGTTCCTCAGTAACTACCCACATTTTTGCGTACCTTATTATAAAGTGTTAACCACATGCACACACGCACGCACGTTTGCGTAGATGTTAATTCCCCGTGAGCAGAAGAGATAGGCTTCACAGAAATTATACGAATCACAGTTAACATCAAGTACTGGAACTACCCACACTGCTTTTAGACCATACACACAATCTCTCTCTCTCTCTCTCTCTCTCTCTCTCTCTCTCTCTCTCTCTCTCTCTCTCTCTCTCTCTCTCTCTCTCTCTCTCTCTCTCTCTCTCTCTCTCTCTCTCTCTCTCTCTCTCTCTCTCTCTCTCTCACTCACAAAGTTGTGATAGAAAAGTTGAAAAGCTGTCTGCTATCTGTTGCATTTGTATGTGTGTTTGTGTTTGCATGCATCTGTGAGTCTGTTTGTCAAATGAAGACATCTGATAAAAGTAGAAGAAAAACACTGTCACCTCCTGACACTGATGATATCAGATTGCAGGCTGACGATTGGTCAGAATTAAAACATGTGACGTGTTTTTTCTGGATGATATAGCAGAGCCGACTCCTGAGAGCAGACGTATTGGAAGCTGTCAGGGAGGAACCATGGTTACCATCTCTGAACCGGACCCTGGACTCTCTGAGGAACCTGAGGACACGTCTTTGGACCGGGAGGAGGCCAGGAAGAGAAGATCTGGTAGGTGCCCTTTTGAGAGGATTTAAATATTTTTAAAAAACGTGTTTTAATCTGCATACATTTAAAATGTACTTTTAGAAAACGCCAAAGGGACCGAACTGATGAACCAGCGACCGTACAGACAGATTTATTCCCCTAAATAACGACGTGTGTGTTCGCGACAAAAAGTACATTAACCTTACTTGACGTGTGATTACGCACATGAGTTACGGATTATTGATAGGCTTCTCAAGTAGTTGTGTGTTTCATGATATATGTTTGTTATATACATGGAACAGAGTGCAGAGTAACTTTAGGGAGCTGAACACAAGTTTAGTTTTCTCATGACTTATTATTAATGGTTGTGCATCGTGACATTAGAGTGACAATGTTATTTAATCAAGAATTTTGTGTTTTAATAATGGCTTCTCATTTAACTGAAGTGATATCAGGGGTACTTATGAATTTAACATAATTCTATAAAGTTTGTCATTAATATGAACATATCTTAAATTATCCCACGATATATGTCCTCATATTTTCTGCGTGGGCCGATGTGAAAGACCCTGGTGACACGCAGGCCACATGTTGTCCCCCCTCCAATACTGTGTGTGTACGTATGTATTTCTGTGTGTATTACTGTATAACTATGTGTGCGTATATGTCGATAATGTGGGAATAATAACATGTATGCTAGAGACCATTACTTGCTCTGCTTAAGAGTGTTCTAAACACGAGAGCCACAGTACCAGTCATCACTTACTGAGATGTTCTCAGTAGATGTCTTCAGGTGTTTCCTCAAGACGGGGAGGGATTCTGTAGACCGTAGGGAGTCTGGACTGTGAATGACAGCCACGCAGTATGAATATATCTGTGTGTACATTACTCTGTGTGTCCGTGTGCGTATGCTTGAGTGCGTCCGTGAGTCTGTGTGTAGTAGAAGAAAAACATTTCCTTACACTGATGGTATCAGAGTGCAAGCTGATAATTGGTCAGAATGATCACAAATGACGTTGTTTTTCCAGTTGGTAGAGCAAAGAAGAAGGCTAAGTCCAGACGCCGTGGAAGCCGTCAGAGAGTAACAATGGTCAACATCTCTGAACCGGACCCTGGACTCTCTGAGGAACCTGAGGACATGCCTTTGGACCGGGAGGAGACCAGGAAGAGAAGATTTGGTAGGTGCCCCTTTATACAGAATTTAAAAGAAATAATCCAGTCCAAAACAATGATCCAAAAAAGTATGAATTTCTCCAAATACATTTAAGATTTATGTTTATAAAACTTTTTTAGCCGAAGTGACCGTGTGTGTGTGTGTGTGTGTGTGTGTGTATGTGTGTGTGTGTGTGTGTGTGTGTGTGTGTGTGTGTGTGTGTGTGTGTGTGTGTGTGTGTGTGTGTGTGTGTGTGTGTGTGTGTGTGTGTGTGTGTGTGTGTGTGTGTGTGTGTCCTACTCCTGAACAGCTCTATGGTTTCACATCACTGTCATTGTGAGCATCGGACTGCTGAGTATTCTCCTCGTCTCCCTGCGCTTCAGTGAGTCTAAATCATATCCTCCTGAATAGAATTACAATACAGTATAATCATATCATTGATTGTATTAATAGCAATGATAATGTTAAATTTTGTTTTTGTTAGATTTAGTGATAATAATAGGGTTAGCACACATACACCGCACGCACACCCATAAACACAGCATACACACACACAAATAATCCACACACACGTGCACGAACACACACGCACATGCACACACACTGCACACACGGGCATGCTGATACAGTCGTTTCAAGACAAGGGCAGCGCAGGACACCGCATACACACACACCACACACACATGCACACACGCATGCACACACATGCACGTGCATACACACACTGCACACACGCGGATGCAGATGTTTCAAAACAACGGCAAGATTGAGATAACAGCCCCGCTGTCGACACATTCTCCCACCTGAGCCTTATGTCCATCATAGACACTTTTTTGCAAAACGTTATTTTTCTTTAAACATTATCCACCTCCTTGAGCCTCCCGAAATGTCTTGTGATATTGAAATCCTCCCTCCCCCCTGCCGACTGTTTTAGTTTTTTTATTTTTCTTATGTTTTATGTGTAGGCTATGTGTGACTGTAGGCTACTGCTGCCTGTCTTGTCCAGATCACTTGAAGAGATGTTTAATCTCAATGACGCATTCTTCTGTTAACAAAGAAAACCCATCTCTCACGTCAGGTAGCCAATGTACTATCTGTAATCTTGCCCTCACAACCCCCCCCCCTCCCCCACACAAGCCAGTGCTTTAGTTCACTATAGTTAGGTAGGTTGCTGCCTTAGCTGTTTTTACATGAACACAATTTTCAGCTGTTTGTTATTATTATTTCCAACTAACCAATAGTAGTTGCCATGCATTTTTTTAGTATCAATGCACTTTGAGCCCTGAATAACAGTAAAAGCTATTGAATGATTGATTTTCATGCATAGTATACTACACTTTCCATTAAACAATTACCCCTGTAACCCAATAGTTAGCTAAACATTATATGGTCCCGTCCTTCCACTCCCTGTTTTCTCACCCTGTTTAAACAAGAAATCCGATAGCATTTGTGCTATGGGAAATTAAAGGTCCCATGGCATGCTACTTTATGGATGCTTTAATATAGATATTAGTGGGCCCCAAACACAGTATTTGAAGACGTTCAGTATTTGAAGACGCATACAACAATCAATCCCTTTCTCCTCAATCAAATTCAGCCGTGGTGCAGAATTACAGCCACTACGAGCCAGTCGCATATTGAGCTTTCCCCAAATGCGCCGTTTCCGTGTCTGCAGCTTTAATGCAAATGAGGAGGAGAGAGGCGGGTCAAGGAGGAGGGTGGGGGTGTGGCCCTGAGCAGTTTGAGGCCACGGTACCATGCGCTCTGCTTGGCTGAACAGTGGATGAATCACAATGGCGAAGCATACAACAATCAATCCCTTTCTCCTCAATGTCATGGTTCATGTACTTCAGGGAGTCAAAGCCAAAATTTCCTTTGCCCCAATTCCTTCTCAACCATGGCGGATACAACCGCAACTACAGTCTGGTTGTGGAATTACTAGGGACGTCAAAGAACCTACGTTTTATGCTCCATAGCATCAAAGCAGAACGGTTATCCAAACTACAAAGCACCACACATGTGGAGCTCACATGGTCGTAGCTCATTGTCTGATTGGCAGGCCGAATTTTCTGGGGGGGCCAGTCAGAGAAAGGGGAGGTAACTTGGCCCCTTATGGCGATATATGGGGCCACATTACAAATCAGCCCGCCTGAGCTTCCATTTTTTTTAAAGACGAGCAGGATACCTAGTGCTCGTTTTACACCGAACGCAAGTTTTATCCACTGGGAGACGATAGGCAGGCTAGGGGAACTCATATTAATGTTAGAAAACCTCATAAAGTGAGATTTTCATGCCATGGGACCTTTAAGCAATAAAATACACTCTCCTTCTCCGGTATGGTTCGCGACGCCCTTCTTCTTCGTCTTTTCTTCAATTTGTCTCTAACTCATGCTCTAATCTTTCATTGATCGATGCAACGGAATATATGATTGATCGTTGCAGTAACATTTAAGATGATGGCGATGAGTTCTGCCTGTTCTGCCTCCGTGCTGTCTGCAGTCAAACCAAAACAAACTACAGTGTCAGCGGCCGCACTTATCCCGCCTCTTGTGAACTTAGACCATACGTCCAATCCCGCCCCTTGCAAGCCCACCCCCCTTGATTCTACTGATGTCTGAACGACATTGATGTCCGCATATAAAGCATCAAGTATGAAAAACCCTCAGGGTCGAATCTTCTGATATACAAATACGGCAAACTTAAAAAGTTTCCATATTATAGCTATGGGTTTAAAAACAACTAGAGGTTGAGCGCAGGCAACGCACACACGGACACTCTAGTCTTACTTCTATATAATAGCAGGCCTGTCGCACCAGTTACTCAAGTTGGTCAGGGTGCACGTGCCAAGCAGCCTGCAGCTCTCAGACACACACAACACACGCAAACGCATACATACACCGCAAGCACGCACATACATCATACATGCATCCACACAAACCGAACACACACACCGCACACATTAGGGCTTTGACTTTTGCCCAAAAATCATATTCGAAGTTCGTTTGTTTATTAATATTAATATTCGAATATATTCGAATATTTATTAATAATATTTTGACCATTAAATGCCTTCAGTAAGACCTGGGCTGAATCCGAATACTTAGTACATACTATTTCTGTTCGGTGTCTACTACTTGACCGTAATACACTTGACAGTGTAGTACGGTCTACAGCTATGAGTAGAACGCCTCTGAACGCTTCCGAACACCGCCGAAACTTCACCGGATGTTTGGAGATAACGTATCTCCCCTCAGATGCCGGCAAAATTACCTTGATAAATTACCTGTTTTCCGTCTTGTCATCGTTGCTATTAAATTAAAAATGTCTCTTTTTACTTAATTACTTGCTTTACTTTTTTACTCTTTTTAATGTCTCTTTTTTCGCCGCTTTCTAAGACGTCTTTCTAAGCCGCTGTTGGTAGTGTCGGGTCAGCCATCTCTTCTTCGTTCTTTACCAGACTCCGGTTGCATTGTGGGATAGCATAGTGACCTACCGTATACTGTGGCGGTAGTACGCATTCTTTAACGTTTTCCGTACTACACAATGCGTACTGAGCATTCGGACGCGCTATATTTGTGGCGTACTACAAAATGCATTCTATAAGTTTGAGTATTCGGATTCAGCCCTGGATTCTGTTTTGCGAGGTTTGTTTACCGGCGTTGCTATGGTTACCGGTCTTGCGTGTTCCAACGGTTTATTGGGTTTCTAATAAATCGCTGTCTAATCAATACTTCATTCACTGCCTCTTCCTTGGTCATTACAATATTATGAATAGACTGCGTCAGGTTCTCCGACGTCTCTCCCTCTTGGCCTGCCCATAACAGGTTAGAATATGAAGGACTGCCTAATATTCGTTCGAATTTTGATTAGATTTTTTGATATTCAAATTATATTCGAATTACGAAGTTCGGAGTCAAAGCCCTAGCACACATACGCAGCTGTGCACAAACTTACACAGAAGCACACACACACACACGCACACCCACCGCTAGCCAATACAAAGGCAGCACACTCGCCCAGGTACGAGGTTATGTTTTTAACCGTAACGGCTCCGCCATCGACACACGCGCAGGTAAGAACATACACGCACGGGCACACACCGCATCGACACTCGCCCAGGTAACACGTTATGTTTTCAAACATAACGGCTCCGTCATCGACACACACGCCCAGATAAGAACACACCCAAACATCGCGACTCGCCCAGGTTAGACGTTATGTTTTTAAACATCTTACTGCTATACAATAGCAGGCCTGTCGCACAAGTGAAGGTGCGTCCACACCAAACGCGAAGGGGCGACATGACTGCATACAAATTCAACGTAGAGACGCGAATCAGGCACATTTTTTTGCTAGAAAAATCCTGCTACAAGATTTGATTTGTAGCGCCCTGCACCGGCGAGCGCGTTCATAAGGATTCGCAATGCGACACTTTGGCTGTTTCCCAAAGTGAAGGCTGCAGCCTTTCACTCGAGTTGAAATATTTGAACTTTGCTGCGACATTCGTGTGATGACAGCCAATCAGCATTCAACAGCGTGGCCACTGAGTGACATAACGTAACAGCCAATCAGCTTTCAACAGCGTGGCCACTGAGGGACGTAACGTAACAGCCAATCAGCGTTCAACAGCGTGGCCACTGAGTGACGTAACATAACAGCCAATCAGCGTTCAACCGGCCAACCGTTCCCTGCAGTGCAGTCCGGTGAACCGCAGCATGGAGGAGAAAAGGATGGTTGCCGTTTGTACTCCCGGAGCTCTATCTATAATAGTATATAATATGATATAATTTAATGTATGATATTACGGCCAAAAGCTGTGTGAGCCTCCGGACGGCCGTAGCGCATAGAGATTGGGCTTCGAGGGGTTTACTGGCGTTGCTATGGTTACCGGTCTTGTGTTTTCCAACGGTTTATTAGCGGTGGTATCTAATAAATCGCGGTCTAATCAATACTTCATTCACTGCCTCTTCAGTGGTCAATACGATATTATGGACCGACTGCGTCTGGTTCTCCGCCGTCCCTCCCTCTTCCACAACAGGTAAAGACATGCTACGGTGGTTATCTCGGCCATGGTTGACAATTAATTGGCATGAAGCTCCGTTGGCGGGCAAAAGATGCTTGCTTCAGAAAGTGAAGAGAAAATTATTATGCTTGCTTCATTACGTAATAGCTGAAGCTAAATGTTATACGTTGTAACATTATAGGCAAAGTGTAATTATATTATGTGCTCAGAAATGTGTTACATTATTGACTGGGGTTTCCACATTATAGCTATGGGTTTAATTACAACTAGAGGCTGAGCGTGCAATGCACGCGCTCAACCTGTAATAATAGCAATGATAATGATCATTATTGTATTTGTTAGATTTGGCGTTAGGCCTACTAATATGAATAATTGTAACAACGATAATGATATTGATAACTGTAGTTATTGCTATTTTAATTAGTATTAATATTATGGACTTTGTGTTTGGTTGGCTGTGGGTCCTGTGATGTTTAGAGACAATGTCGTTCTGTTTTAGAGCTCATATCTTCTGTATTCCTCTGTCCTGTCCTAGACTCACCGTCACCCTGGAGGGAGGGGAGAGAGCACTTACTGGATGAACTCGGTGAGGGTTTTATCCAAGTTATTAAATCAATCGCGTCATTAACATTCATTTAAAAAACACCCTCTGCTTCTGTGATTCATATTGTGGTCTACTAAGGTCAGGTTTCTATTGTCGTCTATTAAGGTCATGCTTCTATGTGGTCTGTTAAGGTAAGGTAAGATAAGCGTGCGTGTGTGCGTGCGTGCGTGCGTGCGTGCGTGCGTGTGTACTTTGTGGTCATGATAACAGATGCATTTACCTTTAGAACCAGGTTTCCAGGTTGGTCAGCAGATTGGTGGGTTCTTCCTGGATTGGACTGAGTGATCGAGAGAAAGAGGGGACCCTCAAGTAGGTGGATGGTACCCCCATGACCTCAAGGTAAGGCTGAAGACTCTGTTCAGCAGCTTCTCTTCTCTGAGAGTGACAGACTGACCTCCACTGTCTCCTCCTCGTTGTTCTCAGTTGGAGACACGTTAAACCACGCGATGACGGCGGAGCCAGAGACTGCGTCGTAGCAGGGGAGGACGGCTGGTCTGAAGAACCGTGTAACAGACTGCACCACTGGATCTGTGAGAAGAGCCTAGACCTGGATCATCTGGAGGCTGAGCGGAACAAAGAGGGTCCGTAGACTTTGTTTGTGTTCATGAGTGGAGAACGTTTCCTCCTTTCTGTTCTCTGTGCCGTAGAGACAGTAAATACACTCTTTAAGAGTTGAAAGGTTGTTGGATGTGTTTAGGTCTACCAAGGTCAGGTTTATATTGTGGTCTACTGAGGTCAGGTTTCTATTGTGGTCTACTGAGGTCAGGTTTATATTGTGGTCTACTGAGGTCATGTTTATATTGTGGTCTACTGAGGTCAGGTTTCTATTGTAGTCTTCTGAGGTCATGTTTCTATTGTGGTCTACTGAGGTCAGGTTTCTATTGTGGTCTACTGAGGTCAGGTTTCTATTGTGGTCTAGTGAGGTCAGGTTTCTATTGTGGTCTAGTGAGGTCAGGTTTCTATTGTGGTCTACTGAGGTCAGGTTTCTATTGTGGTCTACTGAGGTCAGGTTTATATTGTGGTCTACCATGGTCAGGTTTCTATTGTGGTCTACAGAGGTCAGGACACAAGGGTCAACCCTTTCAGGGTGCACCTGCACTAGTATCTATTGGAGCTGCTGAACGGTTTGGCGTTCTTCTCTTCAAGCTCCACCCCCGACTCGTTAATCTCTTCGTGGAGTGACTTCCCCTCCCTGGGTAATCTTTGTAGACACTGCTGTGATACTCAATCATGTATGAAAAGGCAGGCCAGAATACTGGGTGTGAATCCCCTGGGTTGCACTCTAGTGGACGGGTGTTAGGAGAGAGTGAAGGGAGTCTCTGACACTGCATCTCTAGATCCGTGTTGTAAACGTTCACTCCTCTCCTCCTGGTTTCTTCAGGTTCAGTGATGCCCACGGAGGAGGAGGAGGAGGAGGAGGCCCCCAGCATCACAGAGTTCCACTCCTCTACCCACGTGTTGCCCGTGGGCCAAACGGCCCGCTACACCTGCCACGCCGGCGGCACGCCGGAGCCCACAGTAGAGTGGCTCCACAACGGCAGACACACACACACACACACACACACACACACACACACTCTGTGGGGCCCCACAGAGGCGCGGCGGTGCAGACTAAGTGTCGTAAAAAAAAAACGTGCAGCCCCCTCCGCCCCGCCGCGCACACAAACGAACACACACACACACACACGTTCACACACACATAAAAAAAACACACACACACACACACACACATAGTCTCTCTCTCTCTCTCTCCCTCTCCCTCTCTGTCTCTCTCTCTCTCTCTCTCTCTCTCTCTCTCTCTCTCTCTCTCTCTCTCTCTCTCTCTTCTTTAATGAATACACTCAAAAAAATATTTAAGCCCAAAAGTTAAAATGTATGCATTTCAATTACATGACAATTTTCCATCTATTTTGATCACATAACTCCAATGTAAAAAATGACATTTCAATCCATGTTTATTAATCATGTTCATTCAACATGAATAAATTAGATAAACTCAACATTAATTAATTAAATTGGACTTACTCAGGTATTATCAACACAGTCTCACTCCGAGAACGTCAAATACCGACTGTTGGCAAAGGCCCTTTAGCGTCGGTGACTGACGGGAAAGGTACCCTTTTTATTCGGTCGGTGACGGTAAAGGTACCCTTCGGCGTCTTCTGCATACGGAATGGGGGGTGCCTCACTACGTCTCTAATAGACGATGTGAGCATCTTTCCTATTGGATAGTTTTTTAGGATATTCTTCTGTGAAAATGGCGGACATACTTTTTATCCTGGGTGGAAAATATGATATTTTAGAATAGTTACACCATTAAAAGTGTTTATGTAAACATTTTTAGCGAGAAATGTGCATTTTACTTTCATAATCGTCGTTCGGCGAATGTGAAGGATGTTTGGTTTGATAGATATGACGAAGAATATTTCATCGGGCGATAATGGCCGGCGTACAGGCATCCCGGGCTCACGAAAATAGGTGACACTGTCACGTTATTTAATCTATTGAAACGTGATCAGGTACACGTATTTTCTAAATGTTCGTGTCAAAAAGCAAAATTTTCAAACTCATGCATATCAATTGGAAGTATTTGTCGTGATTTGTCACTAAGCACGACTTCCATCTAAGGTTCTGTCCGGGAGCTTTCTCCCTATTGTCCCTTAAGGAGCTCCGTACAGAACATTTATTGTTAAAAATTGTCTGTGATAACTAAGAATATGACAGCTTTTCCAGTCTCACCAATATGCGCACAGATCGCACGGTTTGACACTTTCAAGATGCGTGCAGTAGCCTACATACGCCAAATGACCATTTCGTGTGCATACGATACGCAAAACCCAGCATTAACTACTGTGGAGGGCGGATACGTCCATTTCGCGTGCATATGATACGAAAAACCCAGCATTAACTGAATGGGAGATGCAATATTTTAGGACAGATTCACCATTTAACGTGTTTCTAATGACATTTCTAGCGAGAAATGTACTTTTCCCTTGAATAATCCTCAGTCAGTGAATGTGTATGATCTTTATTAATCTTTATTATCTGAATGGGAAATGCAGCTCACGTGTTTCCTGCTTTTGTGTTATTAAACCGTTACTTTATGTAACTTTTAATGATATCATCTTGTTAGAAACACGTACGTTTTCGTGAACACTGGATTACGTCGCATTTCAACATAAAATAGCGTGTTATACACACACACACGCACACACACACACACACACACACACACACACACGCACACACACACACACACACACACACACACACACACACACTGCATTTCGCTGCCAAATAAATAAATACTAAGGCAGAATAAAGAATAAATTAATTCATTATCATTCAACTTCAACATGCGTTATTACAGTATAGTGGTGGAGGGATGACGTGTGTTGGCCAACCCGGAAGTGAGCGTCGCCCTGGGTTCCCTTGACAAAAAGCCAACGGGTTTTTCCATTTGATTTTGGATTATTGCAGAAAAATTAGCATCTTTGAAGCACCTCCTCAAAAACTGAAAATAAATAAAAATAACTGTGCTCCAAAGAAAGAAATGTAAACCAATGCATTCCGAATGGGAGTGTTTCTCCGATTTTTCCATGCTACACAGAACGAAATGTAAACCCATGCAAATAAAGACTTCATGGTCATAATCATTTAAATATCATTAATCTCCTGAGGGTGGTATTCTATTTTTTTCAACGGGGCTGAATCCAGTCACTTGACCGTCATGGTTGCTATGGTGGTTGCTATCCACCAGCCCCTCTAATCCTTACATGGCTCTAAAAACCACGCGGCAAATGAGCTGCCGTAATTTGTGTTGTTTTTGTCGTAAACTAGTGTCCGATGGTTAAAAAATAGACGGATATTCCAAGGTATCCTTAAAAGGCAGCTTGGATGTTTTTATTTTCTGCAGTTTAGACTTCTTCTATAACCTATTTTTGAAAGCAAAACACCAAGCTCATTGATTTAACGAGGCAGGGTTATTTGTTTTATTTATTAAATAAATATTTATGAGAGGTCATTCCTTCTCCTGAGTTTTCTTCCTATTTATGTCTAGTGTACAACCCTACTGTCCACAGGCATCACCCCCCCCTCCCCATATGGATTTGGAGAATTGTTGCCACGTCCCAGTGGTGGAGGTATCATATATATGAAAGAGGGCATTCAATTATACTACAATGATCAATTAGGAGGCCGAAGCCCTAAAGGAAGTGATGCAATAGGTGACTGGGTCGACGACATTTAAGTAAGCTTTACTTTGAGGTCTCTTATATATCAAAGGGGGTCTCAAAGGACGCATACGCTTCAACCTGTGGCTCCGGTCCTACAGGAAATGACTCAGCAAGTGCTCCATCTCGTTGCACCTGCACCCAGCGGCTCGCTTGCAAGATTTTGGCCTGAAGTTATTCCCAGACCTACACCGTAGCCATCCAACCTGCATATCTGAGAATCAGGCCTCTCTTTAATAATGACAAAATGTATGAGAGAAATACACATTAACTTTTGACTCATAAGCGGCGTGGTGCCGGCTCCTTTTGACCTTTTGACCCCAGACTTCTGGGGGAATAGCTGAATCAATTCATTAGTCAATCAAAAGCATGTAAATATCTTCCCGGTGACGTAAGAGGGAGAACAAGGTGTCCTTCAACATCTACGCTTCCAGGCGATTGCAACGGTGCCACACATGAGCATATTCGAACATGTTTAATGGTAGTAATTAGCTGTCGAAATTGGAGGCCTTAATCAATAATGAGCAGCTATTGATTTGCTTCCCGATAGAAATTTGTGACAAATGACATGTTATTTAGCCTCTACACGTTGAGTTGAGTCCAATGACACCAAGCATGACACTCTAGAAAATGGTAACATGTATTTTACATGGTACACCTAGGTCTAGGACATGATCTCGGTGTAGCAAGAGGGCGAGCTTGATCTCATTGGACTCAGCTTAACGTGTAGATGCTAAATAACATGTAATTTGTCAAAAATCTCCATCGGGAAGCAAATCTATAGCTGGTCATTATTGATAAAGGCCTCCAAAATCGACAGCTAATTACTACCCCGAAACATATTCAAATATGATCATGTGTGGCACTGTTGCAATCGCCTCGAAACGTAGATGTCAAAGGACACCTTGTTTGCCCCGTTACGTAACCGGGAAGATATTTTCATACTTCTAATGAATTGATTCATATTTTAAGGTTCTCGGAGTGAGACTTTAAGCGGCTGCAGCAGAAGTGTTGAGACGAAAGATGATATCAAGACATTTATAGAATATTCACATTCACATTATGATTCTTCGTCATAACATCCGACCAAACATCCTTTACAGTCACCAAGCGAGGATTATGAAAGTCCAGGCCCCCCCTTCCGGCACTCAAGGTCCGACTGGGCCAAGTTTAGGGCAGGAAGGGCCCCCCATTCCGGCCCTCGGGGTCCGACCGGGCCAAGTTTCGGTGCGGGGGTCCCAGTTAGGCCTTAGAATAAGGTATTCAAATTTCAGGGCGGTAGGACCTTCCTATCTCAAAAACTGTTTTTCCACCACATTCTGAACCATTAGGTCTTGCAGGTAACACATCTGAGGGGCTTTGTCCTTTAGGCCGAAGCCCTAAAGGAAGTGATGCAATAGGTGACTGGGTCGACAACATTTAAGTATGCTTTACTTTGAGGTCTCTTATATATATCAAAGGGGGTCTCAAAGGACGCATACGCTTCAACCTGTGGCTCCAGCCCTACAGGAAATGACTCAGCAAGTGCTCCATCTCGTTGCACCTGCACCCAGCGGCTCACTTGCAAGATTTTGGCCTGAAGTTCTTCCCAGACCTACACCCTAGCCATCCAACACGCATATCTTAGAATCAGGCTTCTCTTTAATAATGACAAAAAGCTATTAGAGAAATACACATTCACTTTTTGTTATCTCATAAGCGGCGTGGTGCCGGCTCCTTTTGACCTTTTGACCCCAGACTTCAAAAACGTGGCCACAGGCCAGCTGTGACTACACACCTTAAGCCACAAATGTACACCTCCATCCCACAAAAAATGGGGACTAGAAACTAACCTCTGTCTTATGTACATTTACCGTACTGTGGGAGGTCACGCCCCTTTTCCGGCCTTTTCGAGATAGCTAGGGATGCTAAAATGTTTACACACATTTCCCGGGGCCCCGAGAACGACATATCCGAGATTTGGAGTTCTAGCCCTTAGAGAAAAAAAGTTTTCCCAAATGGACTGTCATTTGGACAAAGCCCCTCAGAAGTGTTACCTGCAAGACCTAATGGTTCAGAATGTGGTGGAAAAACAGTTTTTGAGATAGGAAGGTCCTACCGCCCTGAAATTTGAATACCTTATTCTAAGGCCTAACTGGGACCCCCGCACCGAAACTTGGCCCGGTCGGACCCCGAGGGCCGGAATGGGGGGCCCTTCCTGCCCTAAACTTGGCCCAGTCGGACCTTGAGTGCCGGAAGGGGGGGCCTGGACTTTCATAATCCTCGCTTGGTGACTGTAAAGGATGTTTGGTCGGATGTTATGACGAAGAATCATAATGTGAATGTGAATATTCTATAAATGTCTTGATATCATCTTTCGTCTCAACACTACTGCTGCAGCCGCTTAAAGTCTCACTCCGAGAACCTTAAAATATGAATCAATTCATTAGAAGTATGAAAATATCTTCCCGGTTACGTAACGGGGCAAACAAGGTGTCCTTTGACATCTACGTTTCGAGGCGATTGCAACAGTGCCACACATGATCATATTTGAATATGTTTCGGGGTAGTATTTAGCTGTCGATTTTGGAGGCCTTTATCAATAATGACCAGCTATAGATTTGCTTCCCGATGGAGATTTTTGACAAATTACATGTTATTTAGCATCTACACGTTAAGCTGAGTCCAATGAGATCAAACTCGCCCTCTTGCTACACCGAGATCATGTCCTAGACCTAGGTGTACCATGTAAAATACATGTTACCATTTTCTAGAGTGTCATGCTTGGTGTCATTGGACTCTGTGGTGGTGGAAAAACAGTTTTTGAGATAGGAAGGTCCTACCGCCCTGAAATTTGAATACCTTATTCTAAGGCCTAACTGGGACCCCCGCACCGAAGCTTGGCCCGGTCGGACCCCGAACATTTGGTGGTGGTTGATGATTGCTGTGTAACCTGTGCTCTCTCTCCACAGGCTGACCTGAGGCTGCCGTGTGACGCCGCAGACGCAACTTCCGGGTAGCCGGCGTGGTTTGGTTTGTTTGGTTTGGTTAGCAGGACGCTTAGCGTCGACCTGCTATCTCGGTTTGTATCTACTTTTCGGTATTTATATCTGTGACCTGTTCTGCATACTCTGTATTGTTTTCGCTGCTTCCTCGCTGGAGCTACGTCTGCATCAACCACGGTAAGCATGGATTGGGATTGTTCTTGCTCTGCCTTTCTCATGGATAAGATAGCTCTGTTAGAGAGACGTATCTCTCAGTTAGAGGATGAAAGGGTAGCGAGAGTAGAGAAAACAGTTATTCCAGAAAGTATAGAGAAGAGACCCGCCAGGCGGACTCGTGGAGCTAACGCTATCGTTAGCAGTGACTCCGTCAAGGCAATCCTGTCGGCAGAACCACTTGCGAGGCAGGTTGCGGTCAGTACCCTGCCTCGCAAGTCTTTTTCGGGGGTAGAAACGCTAGTCATAGGTGACTCTGTTACACGTAAAGTTAGGCTACACTCGCCAGCGACAGTTATTTGCCTACCCGGGAAAGATGTCTCGCCAGAAAGATGTGTCGGCATCGATTAATTCTCTCTGGCCCTCTACCCGATAAGGGTAATGATGAGCGTTATAGTAGACTATTGTCTCTAAATCGCTGGCTGGCCCTATATAGCTCAGAGCAGGGCTTTGGTTTCATAGATAACTGGCCCTCCCTGTGGGGTCGCCCTGGTGTGCTCATGAGAGACGACCTACACCCTACTGGGTTAGGTGCCTCAATTATGTCAAAAAACATAGATAGATGTCTTAGTCAGGCGTGACTCATCCACTCACAGCACGCTGGGCTGCAGGAGTTTAGTAAACCTGCTAGCAACATGATAGTCTACGTTGCAGAGTCTAGAACAGAGTCTAGAATAGCAGATGGGTTAGCTGAACCAGGATCTATTGCACCAATTGTTTCAGAGCTGAGTGTTAACCGGACTCCCTCTGTAACTAACGCTGTACCTATATGTACGGTGGGCCAAAACTGCATGTCAAACCGCATGTCAAATCGCATGTCAAATCGCATGGTAAATCACATGACGCATGACGCATCGCATGAAATTAACGCTGTACCTATATGTACAGTCGTGCAAAATCGCATGTTAACTCGCATGACAGAGCTGAGTGTTAACCACACTCCCTCAGAAATTAACGCTGTACCTAGTACAGGCGTGCAAAATCGCATGGCAAATCGCATGATAAACCGCATGTCAAATCAAATACTAACAACTAACCGGACTCCCCCTGAAATTAACACTGTACCTATATGTACGGTGGCGCGGCCCCGCTCTGTCTCGAGGTGTAAAACCCGCAGGCGAGCGCCGCGACCAGTAAGTCCAACTCTGGCGATCCCACTGATCGCCTCAGAGCTGAGTGTTAACCAGACTCCCTCTGAAAATAACCCTGTACCTATATGTACGGTGGTGCGGCCTCGCGCTGTCTCGAGGTGTAAAACCCGCAGACGAGGGCCGCAACCAGTATGTCGAAACCGCGGTATCCCCTTGACCGCTTCAGAGCTGAGTGTTAACCAGACTCCCTCTGAAAATAATAAAAGGGAAGTACTCAGAATAGGGTTCATGAACATAAGGTCGCTTTCATCGAAGGCGCTCTTGGTCCATGATTTAATTATTGATAAAAAGATCGACATACTGGGGCTTTCTGAAACCTGGTTAAAACCAGATGAGTTTCTAGCCTTAAACGAAGCTACTCCACCCCATTACGTTAGCACCCAAGTATCTAGAGAAGTTAAGAAAGGTGGTGGAGTAGCCCTGATATCTAATTCTAAGCTTAATTTAAAGCCGAAGAATAGATATATTTTCAGATCCTTTGAGGTGCTAGCGCTCTGCACCTCAGCTCCTCGAGAAGAAAAACGAGTTCCAGACTCTTTTGTTTTAGCTGTAGTATACCGCCCTCCAGGACCGTATTCAGTTTTTCTGGATGAGTTTTCTGACTTTGCAGCTGATTTGGCTACATATTCAGACAATATTTTGCTTATTGGGGATTTCAACATTCACGTGAATAACCCGTCTGATGCCCTCGCAAGGGCTTTTCTGTCCATTACAGATACGCTTGGCTTCAAACAGCTCGTCCAGCAACCAACCCACATCGGTGGAAACACGTTGGATCTCGTTCTGACCCGCGGTGTTGACATTTCGCAGCTAGTGGTCTCTTCCTACACCTCAGCTTTATCAGACCACCTTTTGCTCACTTTCCAGGTGGTGGTATCCTGCCCCTGCGACGATCAGCAAGCTACTTTCAGCTGTCGCCGCATCACACCTGCAACCATTACAGCTATGGAAGATAAGTTATCTGGTTCACTTGCACCTCTCTGTAACTATAGTGGTTCTGTGGAGTGCCTTACTGACGACCTCAACATTGCCTTGTCTGTTGCCATTGATTCAGTTGCTCCGTACGTAACAAAAAAACGAACATTGAAAAAACCAGCTCCTTGGTTTAATGCAGAAACTCGCATTTTGAAGCGAAATTGCAGGATCCTTGAACGCAAATGGCGCTCGACTAAACTTGAGGTCTTTCATCTTGCATGGCATAATAGTCTGATCACCTATAAGGGTGCGCTGACTATCGCCAGGAACGCCTACTTTTCTAGTATCATTAATTTGAATAGAAATAATCCTAAGTTTCTTTTTGACACGGTGAGGAGTCTCACTCAGAAACAGAATCAGGCCGTAGGCTCCTCGATCTCGGCAGGTGAATTCATGGATTTCTTTGAGAATAAGATTCAATCAATTAGAGAGGAAATTGATGCTTACCGGGCGGCTAATCCTACACATCCTGTGGGGCAGGATGGGGTTCTGCCAAGTAGGATGGTGAACTCTGACGCAACTCTTTTGGAGTTTAAGGCGATTTCCTTGGTGGAACTTGAAAGGGTGATAAAGGCCTCAAAGCCAACAACTTGTATGTTGGATCCGCTCCCTTCTAGGGTTCTTAAGGAACTTTTTCCAACGGTGGGGCCTGTTATCCTCTTGCTTATGAATCTTTCGTTTTCAACAGGAATTGTTCCTTCCAATTTCAAGGCTGCGGTGTTAAAACCGCTACTCAAAAAGCCTGGCCTAGATCCTGAATTAGTCAGGAACTATCGGCCTATATCGAATCTGCCCTTCTTGTCTAAGGTACAGGAAAGGATTGTAGCAAAGCAAATTGTTGATTATTTGACGAAGAATAATCTCTTCGAACCTTTCCAGTCGGGGTTCAGGAATTTCCACTCAACTGAAACTGCTATTACAAGAGTTGTAAATGACATCCTTCTTGCTTTGGATAAAAACACAAGCACAATGCTTGTGATGTTGGATCTGAGCGCTGCGTTTGATACGATTGACCATAGCACTCTTCTTCACCGTCTTGAACACTATGTTGGTTTCGGGGGTACGGCTCTTGGTTGGCTTGAATCGTACCTCACAGATAGAACCCAATTTGTGCTTCATGAGGGTGCAGAATCGAAGCATTGTAAATTGCGCTTTGGCGTACCACAAGGGTCGGTTCTTGGTCCATTGCTTTTTGCAATTTATATGCTTCCCCTCGGTGACGTTATCCGCGGCTTCGGAATTAGTTTCCATTGCTATGCGGATGACACCCAGCTCTACATTCCTGTAGATTCCGGGGATTCTGCCCAGATTCAAAAGGTTGAGTCCTGTTTGGCTGCTGTGAAGGGCTGGATGTCACAAAACTTCCTACAGCTTAATACTGGGAAGACAGAGCTTATGATTATCGGCTCGAAGCGGGACCGGGAAAAGTTTGAGGATGTCTCTCTGTGGTTGGATGGCTTCGCCATCCCACAGAGTGCATCCGTCAGAAATCTTGGTGTCTTGTTTGACCCTCAACTATGCTTTGATCAGCATATAAGAAGTATAACTAGAATTGCCTTTTTCCATTTGAGAAACATTGCAAGAATCAGATCAATGTTATCTGTAGTGGATGCAGAGACACTGATTCATGCGTTTGTCTCGTCAAGACTGGACTATTGCAATGCACTGTTCTCGGGATTACCGAACTCTACTACAAAGAGTCTACAGCTGGTACACAATGCGGCAGCTAGATTGCTGACCAGAACGAGAAAGTTTGATCATATTACACCTATTCTCGCCTCTTTACATTGGCTACCAATAACTTTCAGATCAGACTTTAAGGTGCTATTGCTAACCTATAAAGCCTTGCATGGACTATCTCCATTGTACCTGAAGGACCTGATTATTCCTTATAGTCCTTCTCGGTCTCTCCGGTCTTCGGGAGCCGGCCTTCTTTCATTGCCGAAGGTTAAAAAGAAATCGGCTGGACAGAGAGCATTTGCCTATCGAGCCCCCTTTTTATGGAATAGGCTGCCATCAGCGATCAGGGAAGCTGACTCTGTGGAGCTATTCAAAGGGAAGCTCAAAACGCACCTCTACAATCTTGCATTTGGAGTGTGAAAACAACAGATGCGTAGTGAAGACTACTCTGTTTGCTTGTGCTTTTCTTATTACATTATACATTCCCACTATGTACTTTTCCGTTCTAATTCACTATTCTGTCAGTTGTAGCGTGCTGCGGGTGCTGGACTGGATGCCTGGACTCTCCTCATGGATAACCGGCCAGAACCCCATCACCATTTTAATATGATGTACATGTATTTACCTGTATGCCATTTGTGGCACCCATTGCACTCCTGACCATCCCTGGAAGAAGGGATCCCCTACACTGCGTTTCTTCTCAAGATTTCTTCCTTGCTGATTCAAGGGAGTTTTTTCTTGCCCGTGTGGGGGCATGGGTAAAGGGGGGTGTCACAAATATTTGGCCTGTTAAGCCCTTTGAGACTGTAATGGTGATTAAGGGCTATACAAATACAATTGAATTGAATTGAATTGAACTCAACTCAACGTGTAGAGGCTAAATAACATGTCATTTGTCACAAATTTCTATCGGGAAGCAAATCAATAGCTGCTCATTATTGATTAAGGCCTCCTTGTTCTCCCTCTTACGTCACCGGGAAGATATTTACATGCTTTTGATTGACTAATGAATTGATTCAGCTATTCCCCCAGAAGTCTGGGGTCAAAAGGTCAAAAGGAGCCGGCACCACGCCGCTTATGAGTCAAAAGTTAATGTGTATTTCTCTCATACATTTTGTCATTATTAAAGAGAGGCCTGATTCTCAGATATGCAGGTTGGATGGCTACGGTGTAGGTCTGGGAATAACTTCAGGCCAAAATCTTGCAAGCGAGCCGCTGGGTGCAGGTGCAACGAGATGGAGCACTTGCTGAGTCATTTCCTGTAGGACCGGAGCCACAGGTTGAAGCGTATGCGTCCTTTGAGACCCCCTTTGATATATAAGAGACCTCAAAGTAAAGCTTACTTAAATGTCGTCGTAAATATTTATTTAATAAATAAAACAAATAACCCTGCCTCGTTAAATCAATTAGCTTGGTGTTTTGCTTTCAAAAATAGGTTATAGAAGAAGTCTAAACTGCAGAAAATAAAAACATCCAAGCTGCCTTTTAAGGATACCTTGGAATATCCGTCTATTTTTTAACCATCGGACACTAGTTTACGACAAAAACAACACAAATTACGGCAGCTCATTTGCCGCGTGGTTTTTAGAGCCATGTAAGGATTAGAGGGGCTGGTGGATAGCAACCACCATAGCAACCATGACGGTCAAGTGACTGGATTCAGCCCCGTTGAAAAAAATAGAATACCACCCTCAGGAGATTAATGATATTTAAATGATTATGACCATGAAGTCTTTATTTGCATGGGTTTACATTTCGTTCTGTGTAGCATGGAAAAATCGGAGAAACACTCCCATTCAGAATGCATTGGTTTACATTTCTTTCTTTGGAGCACAGTTATTTTTATTTATTTTCAGTTTTTATTTTCAGGAGGTGCTTCAAAGATGCTAATTTTTCTGCAATAATCCAAAATCAAATGGAAAAACCCGTTGGCTTTTTGTCAAGGGAACCCAGGGCGACGCTCACTTCCGGGTTGGCCAACACACGTCATCCCTCCACCACTATACTGTAATAACGCATGTTGAAGTTGAATGATAATGAATTAATTTATTCTTTATTCTGCCTTAGTATTTATTTATTTGGCAGCGAAATGCAGTGTGTGTGTGTGTGTGTGTGTGTGTGTGTGTGTGTGTGTGCGTGTGTGTGTGTATAACACGCTATTTTATGTTGAAATGCGACGTAATCCAGTGTTCACGAAAACGTACGTGTTTCTAACAAGATGATATCATTAAAAGTTACATAAAGTAACGGTTTAATAACACAAAAGCAGGAAACACGTGAGCTGCATTTCCCATTCAGATAATAAAGATTAATAAAGATCATACACATTCACTGACTGAGGATTATTCAAGGGAAAAGTACATTTCTCGCTAGAAATGTCATTAGAAACACGTTAAATGGTGAATCTGTCCTAAAATATTGCATCTCCCATTCAGTTAATGCTGGGTTTTTCGTATCATATGCACGCGAAATGGACGTATCCGCCCTCCACAGTAGTTAATGCTGGGTTTTGCGTATCGTATGCACACGAAATGGTCATTTGGCGTATGTAGGCTACTGCACGCATCTTGAAAGTGTCAAACCGTGCGATCTGTGCGCATATTGGTGAGACTGGAAAAGCTGTCATATTCTTAGTTATCACAGACAATTTTTAACAATAAATGTTCTGTACGGAGCTCCTTAAGGGACAATAGGGAGAAAGCTCCCGGACAGAACCTTAGATGGAAGTCGTGCTTAGTGACAAATCACGACAAATACTTCCAATTGATATGCATGAGTTTGAAATTTTTGCTTTTTGACACGAACATTTAGAAAATACGTGTACCTGATCACGTTTCAATAGATTAAATAACGTGACAGTGTCACCTATTTTCGTGAGCCCGGGATGCCTGTACGCCGGCCATTATCGCCCGATGAAATATTCTTCGTCATATCTATCAAACCAAACATCCTTCACATTCGCCAAACGACGATTATGAAAGTAAAATGCACATTTCTCGCTAAAAATGTTTACATAAACACTTTTAATGGCGTAACTATTCTAAAATATCATATTTTCCACCCAGGATAAAAAGTATGTCCGCCATTTTCACAGAAGAATATCCTAAAAAACTATCCAATAGGAAAGATGCTCACATCGTCTATTAGAGACGTAGTGAGGCACCCCCCATTCCGTATGCAGAAGACGCCGAAGGGTACCTTTATCGTCACCGACCGAATAAAAAGGGTACCTTTCCCGTCAGTCACCGGGAAAAAAAGGGCCTTTGCCAACAGTCGGTATTTGACGTTCTCGGAGTGAGACTGTGTTGGTATTATGCATAAACCCAATGTATTTGGTTAGATTACATGAACATGATTAATAAACATGGATTGAAATGTCATTTTTTACATTGGAGTTATGTGATCAAAATAGATGGAAAATTGTCATGTAATTGAAATGCATACATTTTAACTTTTGGGCTTAAATAGTCTTCACTGTACCTCAGTTTTCGTATTCTGCTGAAATTAAGCTACAACAATCACTGTTTACAAAAACACAAGTTAAATATCATTTTGCGAAGAAATAAGAAGGTAGGACATACATTAGAGCAATTATCCATATTTATTACGACAACAAGGAGCCTGGAAAGGAATTTGGAAAATAAATAAAAAACAAATACATTTATTGACAGTTGTACAAATTAGTACAATCTCCTGTGTGTGTGTGTGTGTGTGTGTGTGTGTGTGTGTGTGTGTGTGTGTGTGTGTGTGTGTGTGTGTGTGTGTGTGTGTGTGTGTGTGTGTGTGTGTGTGGAGATTGAGATTGATCCAGAGGCAACTGTTAGTGTGATCTGAAGAGCACTAAATTACAAGAATAACGCTGAGCTCAATACCTGCTTGATACTGGTGATATGTCACAAAGTTTACACTCCCACATTCACACAAACCTGCAGAAAAAAAAGAAAGGGTGGAAGGGACAGATTAACTGATCAATATTTTAGTAGAGAAAACCCAACAAAAAATGCCACTAATACTTACTATTAAGAGGTTGCCCTGGTTTTCACAAAGTAAATCCAAAGAGAGAATACCTGAATATGAAAATTGAGGAAAAGTAGGCTATAAGTGACAATTCACACAAGACGATAAATGTAAGTCCATGGGCATGAATCCCCCCCCCCCCCCCCCAACAGCCGCCATTACCAACTCTCGTCCAAAACTGTGGTAATATGGCATCTTTGGACGTTTTAATACATTTGGAGATGGCAAAGTATAGCATATATTCGAACTGTGTTTTATCAAAACAACCACGTTTTCATCGATTACCAGTACACTCCTGACAACAGGCTCTCACTCCCTACTCAACGGCTGGACGTGTACGGTCGGCAACCACTCCCTCGATTGCACCTTAAACGGCCAGGAGCCAGTCAATCGCGGGGACATGCGAAATACGATAGCTAGCTAAATGCTTTGGCAGACGTCGTAGTGCTAGCCACCTGACGTAAACCATGCCTAAATGCTAAGGGCACAAGCCGTTGCACAACATAAGCCAAGGGATTTGCGATACCATTGTGAAAGCAATAGCATATTTATGGTGTTTCATGACTATTTTCCTAGCCAGGTTACCCAGCTAGTTAGCTAAATAGTTAGCTAGTGCTAGTTACAGTGCTAGATAACTTGCCTAAATGAATAAAGAAACGCTTATATTCAGTAACAGAACATGTATTCTAATGTTACCCATTAAACATGTGGACATCTAATAAATAATCGGCTTCTAGTTAACTTAAACGGATAAAAAGCTTACCAAACTCGGTCCATTCATCAGCACGAGGTCTGCTGGTTCAGGAATGAAAGAGTGGCTTCAGGTGGATCCAATGAATTCCAGTGAAACGATTAAATAGACTTAATGTGAATAAATCAGATTTAATTTCCTATTGAACTGGTTTATGTTGTATTTAATGAATATGGATGAATATAATATATGATGTATTTACTTTAAACAGGTTTAATTTAAATGTTAAGCTTTCGTTTTTTTGAGTGTAGCATGATAAACCATGAAAAGGCTTTTAAGATCTCCCATAGTTAGATAAGCACATTTATTATTTGAAATGTACATAAAATACCTATTGATGGTCAATCTTTATATATTTTCAGACTTCACCAGTTTAAGTCTTAAGGGCTCTTATATCATCATTTTTGTCATAGTCCTGATTTGCGACCTGATTTAGAGCAGATGTTATTTTTTATTCATAATAACCAAGATGTCTATGGGATAATGTTGCATGTTGTAAATGACTTTAAACTGAATCTTGATTTTTTGTGTTCTGTTGGGAACCAAGCGGTCGCAGAACATGTTCAGTTATTAAAGATACGTGCTCACCTGTTGATGATTTGTAAAGTCTGCTGCCTCTAATGTTTTAGTCCTCGTGTTAATTGTGTACATGTAAGGGACTATTTTTCTATCTTTTTTGTTATTGAAGCATAATTGCAATAAACATTTCATTGGATCCAACTGAATGTTCTCGTGTGTTCAGCCGATGATTTCTCGTTTTATTAGTGAATAATGCTTCCATAAGTGCCTTAAGAAAAATTATTAATAGAACAACAAATGTTTTTCCGAGATTATTCTTGGACCTCGTCCCTGGGTTTTGGTTGGGGGGGGGGGGTTGCCTCAGTGTTCAACCCAGTCGCCAAGAAAAAACGTCAGTGGTGTACGTTTCCATGAACACTGGATACGTAGCATTTCAACGTAAAAAATAGCGTGTTATACCTACAGTATCCACGTGTGCCGCTGTGGAGGTGGGTTTCGGGGTTTGGGTTTCACGGCTTTCGCGGCAAATTGTGGACACGATTGTTTAGGGGGGGGGGGGGGAGACTGTTGTTGACCGGGGAGGGGGGGGGGGGGGGGGGAGAGACACGTTTGTTGAGGGGGGGGGACGACACACGATTGTAGGGGGGGGGGACACGTTAGTTGAAGGGGGGGGGGGGGGGGGGGGACACGTTTGTTGAGGGGGGGGGAGACACGTTTGTAGGGGGGGGGGGCACGCTCGACAACGAGAGTTGGTTTTTATTGAACGCTCGACAACGAGAGTTGGTTTTTATTGAACGAGACTTCAACACGGAACAGCTGCGCGAAACGATGGTCACGTCACTCTCGGTGACGGTGTCGACAATAATGAACACACGAACAATGTTAATAGAACAACACACAACCACATAACATCCCGAACCCATTAACCCCACTTAATCCTAACAACAAAACAAGTTAACAAAAGCCCCATTTGTCAACTGAGAACCCCAATTCCCAGAATCCCCCGCGGCTCCGGAACACGGCGTAGCTTATATTAATCTTTATTATCTGAATGGGAAATGCAATATTTTAGGACAGATACACCATTAAACGCGTTTCTAATGACATTTCTAGCGAGAAATGTACATTTTCCTTACATAATCTTCAGTCAGTGAATGTGTATGATCTTTATTAATCTTTATTATCTGAATGGGAAATGCAATATTTTAGGACCGATTCACCGTTAAACGTGTTTCTAATAACAGTTCTAGCGAGAAATATACTTTTTAATTGCATAATCTTCAGTCAGTGATTGTGTCTGATCTTTAGTTTTATAGTTATTAGGAGTTGATCGGCTCGCTCGCATGTTTCAACGACGTCAGGTTGCTTTCGCTAAACTAGCAGCTCACGTGCTTCCTGCGTTTGTGTTATTAAACTGTTACTTTATGTAACTTTTAATGATATCATCTTGTTAGAAACACGTATATCTGAGAGCCAACCCAGTCGCCAAAATCATACCTACGTTGACAGTGTACGTTTCGTGAACACTGGATTACGTCGCATTTCAACATAAAATAGCGTGTTATACACACACACACACGCACGCACATGCACAGACACACACACACAAGCACACACAAGCACACACATACAGACACAGACACAGACACAGACACAGACACAGACACAGACACACACACACACACACACACACACACACACACACACACACACACACACACACACACACATGGTGCATTTCGCTGCTAAAACAACAACAAAAAAATATTCCCTCAAATATTATTACTTTCAAAACGTTGGCCAAAATGGCCAATAATATCATTCTTTTTTGGGATGCTTCTAGGACATTTTGGGTGGATTTTGAACGGTATGTGGGGGGCACGTTTTTTGCAGGACCTGGCAACCCTGCGCTGTTGCCCGAGATCTGGATCCACCCCGGCGTGGTGCCGTCTCCTTTTGACCTTTTGACCCCAGACTTCTGGGGGAATAGCTGAATCAATTCATTAGTCAATCAGAAGCATGTAAATATCTTTCCGGTGGCGTAAGAGGACGAACAAGGTGTCCTTCAACATCTACGCTTCCAGGTGATTGCAACGGTGCCACACATGAGCATATTCGAACATGTTTAATGGTAGTAATTAGCTGTCGAAATTGGAGGCCTTAATCAATACTGAGCAGCTATTGATTTGCTTCCCGATAAAGATTTGTCACAAATGACATGTTATTTAGCATCTACACGTTGAGCTGAGTCCAATGACACCAAGAACGACACTCTAGCTAATGGTAACATGTATTTTACATGGTACACCTAGGTCTAGGACATGATCTCGGTGTAGCAAGAGGCCGAGCTTGATCTCATTGGACTCAGCTTAACGTGTAGATGCTAATTTACATGTAATTTGTCAAAAATCTCCATCGGGAAGCAAATCTATAGCTGGTCATTATTGATAAAGGCCTCCAAAATCGACAGCTAATTACTACCCCGAAACATATTCAAATATGATCATGTGTGGCACTGTTGCAATCGTCTCGAAACGTTGATGTCAAAGGACACCTTGTTTGCTCTGTTGCACCACCGGGAAGATATTTTCATACTTCTAATGGATTGATTCATATTTTTAGGTTCTCGGAGTGAGACTTTAAGTGGCTGCAGCAGAAGTGTTGAGACGAAAGATGATATCAAGAGATTTATAGAATATTCCCATTCACATTATGATTCTTCGTCGTAACATCCGACCAAACATCCTTTACATTCACAGAGCGAAGATTATGAAAGTCCAGGCTCAGCAAGTGCTCCATCTCGTTGCACCTGCACCCAGCGGCTCGCTTGCAAGATTTTGGCCTGAAGTTCTTCCCAGACCAACACCCTAGCCATCCAACATGCATATCTGAGAATCAGGCCTCTCTTTAATAATGACAAAAAGTTATGAGAGAAATACACATTAACTTTTTGTTATCTCATAAGCGGCGTGGTGCCGGCTCCTTTTGACCTTTTGACCCCCGAGTTCAAAAACGTGGCCACAGGCCAGCTGTGCCTACACACCTTTAGCCACAAATGTACACCTCCATCCCACAAAAAATGGGGACTAGAAACTAACCTCTGTCTTATGTACATTTACTGTACTGTTGGAGGTCACGCCCCTTTGCCGACCTTTTCAAGATAGCTAGGGATGCTAAAATGTTTACACACATTTCCCGGGGCCCCGTGTACGACATATCCGAGATTTGGAGTTCTAGCCCTTAGAGATAAAAAGTTTTCCCAAATGGAGTGTCATTTGGACAAAGCCCCTCAGAAGTGTAGCCTGCAAGACCTAATGGTTCAGAATGTGGTGGAAAAACAGTTTTTGAGATAGGAAGGTCCTACCGCCCTGAAATTTTAATACCTTATTCTAGGGCCTAACTGGGACCTCCGCACCGAAACTTGGCCCGGTCGGACCCCGAGGGCAGGAAGGGGGGGCCCTTCCTGCCCGAGACTTGGCGCAGTCAGACCCCAAGGGCAGGCCCCCCCTTCCTGCCCTCGGGGTTCGACCGGGCCAAGTTTCGGTGCGGGGGTCCCAGTTAGGCCCTAGAATATGGTATTCAAATTTCAGGGCGGTAGGACCTTCCTATCTCAAAAACTTTTTTTCCACCACATTCTGAACCATTAGGTCTCGCAGGCAACACTTCTGAAGGGGCTTTGTCCAAATGACAGTCCATTTGGGAAAACTTTTTTTCTCTATGGGCTAGAACTACAAATCTTGCATATGTCGTTCTCGGGGCCCCGGGAAATGTGTGTCAACATTTTAGCATCCCTAGCTATCTCAAAAAGGCTGGAAAAGGGGCGTGACCTCCAACAGTACAGTCAATGTACATAAGACAGAGGTTAGTTTCTAGGCCCCATTTTTTGCGGGATGGAGGTGTACATTTGTGGCTTAATGTGTGTAGACACCGCTGGCCTGTGGCCACGTCTTTGAAGTCTGGGGTCAAAAGGTCAAAAGGAGCCGGCACCACGCCGCTTATGAGATAACAAAAAGTGAATCTGTATTTCTCTCATTACATTTTGTCATTATTGAAGAGAGGCCTGATTCTCAGATATGCATATTGGACTGTTAGGGTATAGGTCTGGGAAGAACTTCAGGCCAAAATCTTGCAAGCGAGCCGCTGGGTGCAGGTGCAACGAGATGGAGCACTTGCTGAGCCTGGACTTTCATAATCTTCGCTCTGTGAATGTAAAGGATGTTTGGTCGGATGTTACGACGAAGAATCATAATGTGAATGGGAATATTCTATAAATCTCTTGATATCATCTTTCGTCTCAACACTTCTGCTGCAGCCACTTAAAGTCTCACTCCGAGAACCTTAAAATATGAATCAATCCATTAGAAGTATGAAAATATCTTCCCGGTGGTGCAGCAGAGCAAACAAGGTGTCATTTGACATCTACGTTTCGAGACGATTGCAACAGTGCCACACATGATCATATTTGAATATGTTTCGGGGTAGTAATTAGCTGTTGATTTTGGAGGCCTTTATCAATAATGACCAGCTATAGATTTGCTTCCCGATGGAGATTTTTGACAAATTACATGTTAATTAGCATCTACACGTTAAGCTGAGTCCAATGAGATCAAGCTCGGCCTCTTGCTACACCGAGATCATTTGTGACAAATCTTTATCGGGAAGCAAATCAATAGCTGCTCAGTATTGATTAAGGCCTCCAATTTCGACAGCTAATTACTACCATTAAACATGTTCGAATATGCTCATGTGTGGCACCGTTGCAATCGCCTGGAAGCGTAGATGTTGAAGGATACCTTGTTTGACCTCTTACGCCACCGGAAAGATATTTACATGCTTCTGATTGACTAATGAATTGATTCAGCTATTCCCCCAGAAGTCTGGTGTCAAAAGGTCAAAAGGAGACGGCACCACGCCGGGGTGGATCCAGATCTCGGGCAACAGCGCAGGGTTGCCAGGTCCTGCAAAAAACGTGCCCCCCACATACCGTTCAAAATCCACCCAAAATGTCCTAGAAGCATCCCCAAAAAAAATGATATTATTGGCCATTTTGGCCAACGTTTTGAAAGTAATAATATTTGAGGGAATATTTTTTTGTTGTGGTTTTAGCAGCGAAATGCACCGTGTGCGTGTGTGCGTGTGTGTGTGTGTGTGTGTGCGTGTGTGTGTGTGTGTGTGTGTGTGTGTGTGTGTGTGTGTGTGTCTGTGTCTGTGTCTGCGTGTGTGTGCTTGTGTGTGCTTGTGTGTGCTTGTGTGTGTGTGTCTGTGCATGTGCGTGCGTGTGTGTGTGTGTATAACACGCTATTTTATGTTGAAATGCGACGTAATCCAGTGTTCACGAAACGTACACTGTCAACGTAGGTATGATTTTGGCGACTGGGTTGGCTCTCAGATATACGTGTTTCTAACAAGATGATATCATTAAAAGTTACATAAAGTAACAGTTTAATAACACAAACGCAGGAAGCACGTGAGCTGCTAGTTTAGCGAAAGCAACCTGACGTCGTTGAAACATGCGAGCGAGCCGATCAACTCCTAATAACTATAAAACTAAAGATCAGACACAATCACTGACTGAAGATTATGCAATTAAAAAGTATATTTCTCGCTAGAAATGTTATTAGAAACACGTTTAACGGTGAAGCGGTCCTAAAATATTGCATTTCCCATTCAGATAATAAAGATTAATAAAGATCATACACATTCACTGACTGAAGATTATGTAAGGAAAATGTACATTTCTCGCTAGAAATGTCATTAGAAACGCGTTTAATGGTGTATCTGTCCTAAAATATTGCATTTCCCATTCAGATAATAAAGATTAATATAAGCTACGCCGTGTTCCGGAGCCGCGGGGGATTCTGGGAATTGGGGTTCTCAGTTGACAAATGGGGCTTTTGTTAACTTGTTTTGTTGTTAGGATTAAGTGGGGTTAATGGGTTCGGGATGTTATGTGGTTGTGTGTTGTTCTATTAACATTGTTCGTGTGTTCATTATTGTCGACACCGTCACCGAGAGTGACGTGACCATCGTTTCGCGCAGCTGTTCCGTGTTGAAGTCTCGTTCAATAAAAACCAACTCTCGTTGTCGAGCGTTCAATAAAAACCAACTCTCGTTGTCGAGCGTGCCCCCCCCCCTACAAACGTGTCTCCCCCCCCCTCAACAAACGAGTCCCCCCCCCCCCCCCCTTCAACTAACGTGTCCCCCCCCCCTACAATCGTGTGTCGTCGTCCCCCCTCAACAAACGTGTCTCTCCCCCCCCCCCCCCCCCTCCCCGGTCAACAACAGTCTCCCCCCCCCCCCCCCCCTAAACAATCGTGTCCACAATTTGCCGCGAAAGCCGTGAAACCCAAACCCCGAAACCCGCCTCCACAGCGGCACACGTGGATATTGTAGGTATAACACGCTATTTTTTACGTTGAAATGCTACGTATCCAGTGTTCATGGAAACGTACACCACTGACGTTTTTTCTTGGCGACTGGGTTGCAGTGTTTCTGTGTCGGTTGTAGAAGAAACCACAGACAGACGCCCGGATACACACTCTGGGCCCTATTTTAACGGTCTGAAACGCAAGTGGGAAGCGCAAAGCGCAAGTAGCTTTGTGGGCGGTTCTACGGCGCTATCGCTATTTTACAGGCGGATAAATGACACTTGCGTCGCGGCGCAAGTGTCAAAAGGGTTGGTCTGAAGCAGCCTAATTACCCGTAGGTGTGGTTTGGGCGTAACGTCCAACAAACCAATGAGAGTGCCAGCTCCCATCCCCTTTAAGAGCCATGAGCGCATTTGAATCGGACGAGTTGATATTTTGACAGCGCGTCTGCAGTCTCCGATGAGACAGATGCACATGAATTTCAAACTGCAAATGGCTCAGTTTATTGCCAAATAATATGGCCTAATTCACACATGGAATAAGGGGTTTTCTTCCACAACTTCAGAAATACAGAGTCTTCAAATAAATTTCGCCAAAGAAAACGTATATGATATAACGTATGATATGCGGTAACTGTGGTTCTATTTAATGATATACGCAATACATTATAAACATTGTTTCTTATCAGTATTGTATGCTATCCTAATATGCATGTGTCCCCGCGGTAATAGACATTGCCATTGATTGTATTATGCGTTACGTGTTTAGTTTGCGTGTGTTTAAACAGAGCACACACGCGCGCCCGCATTCATTCATTCTTTTTAACACTCACTCGCGGTAAAACAATGTTTTTCACGATCAAATACTCATCAATCCTAAAAGTTATGGGCATGTAGGCCTACACGATGTCTGTGTCAAGAAAATATGTTTTTGCTGTACGGTGTTTGCAGATGCATTGATTTAAAAGTACAACTTATTACCGCTGCATCAGATGTTCTTTCCCAAATAATTTACCAAGAATGTGCGGCTAGGTAGATGAGAGAAGCAAAGTGTATGCGCGAGGTGCACAAGCAATCCGTATGCATCGCATGCGCATGTATGCATCCGCCCTTAAAATAGCATCTGAACAACGCGCCACTGACTTTAAACCAGGTATTTCCTGGTCAGTAGCGCAATGGTTTTCAGAAACGTCAAAATACCGTTTGCGCCAGAACACGCCTCCTCCTTCCGCCGAACCGCCCCTTGGGGCGCAAGATCATTCCCTAATTTACCGGCGAGTGGCGCAGGTGGCAAAAGAGCGCTCTGCGCCAGTTGTAAACTAGCAACGACACATGCGCCAGTGACTAAGTCACTTGCGCCGGATGCAAGATAGGGCCCTCTGTCTCTCTCTCTCCCCGGCTCGCTCTCTCTCTCTCTCTCTCTCTCTCTCTCTCTCTCTCTCTCTCTCTCTCTCTCTCTCTCTCTCTCTCTCTCTCTCTCTCTCTCTCTCTCTTTATTAAACAACTCAGTGGATCCCACTGAATGGATGATCGTGTGTTCAGCCGATGATTTCTTGTTTTATTAGTGAATAATGCTTCCATAAGTGCCTTAAAAATAATAAGATATTAATCAGAAATTAGAAATAAAACAATAAATGTTATTCCGATTTTATTCTGGGACCTCCTCCCTGGGTTTTGGTTGGGGAGGGAGGGGAATGCCTCATTGTCTCTTTGTCGGTTGTAGAAAGAAACCACAGACAGACAGCCGGACACACACTCTCTCTCTCTCTCTCTCTCTCTCTCTCTCTCTCTCTCTCTCTCTCTCTCTCTCTCTCTCTCTCTCTCTCTCTCAATCTCTCTCTCTATATTTATTTGTTTATATTATATTTATTTGTTCAGATAGATAGATCTCATTATATGAGAACATTGTCAAAGCAATACACAAGAAAGGACTGAGCGGCAGACCCCCCACAGTATGGAGCAACAGGTCAGGGTTGGGGGGGACCTGCCCCCAGTGGAGGGTTTTATATATAATCCCCCCCTCAAAAAACGGACAGCTGACCTCCAGTGGAGGGTACTACATGGTGCCATCGCCTCAAATACTTTTATCTCGGTTTTAAATCCTGCTGTTTCAAACACATGTCCGTTCTGTGGCCTACGGGAGACAGTTTTCCATATTTTTACTGAGTGCCCGAGACTCACTGTTTTTTTCTCTCTTTTAACTTTGGTTTTTAGTCTGTTGAATGTGTTTTTTTCTGAAAAAGTTTTTATCTTTGGTGCTGGATACAAAAAAAGTAATATTTTAAGTGGCAGCTAGTAAATTATCTCTTAGGAGATGCGTGTACATCAGGCGGAGAAATAAGGTGGAGGGCAGAGCAGGGCATGAGGCCCCTCCTGTGTTCCTCTGTAACGTCAGAGCCAGAGTCTGGCTGGAGTATACGTTTTATAAGGCGTTTGGGGATGTAGATGCTTTTAAACAGCGCCGGTGTTACAATAATATTATTTGCTTTGTTGAAAATGATGAGTTGCACTTTGCACAGGATTTTGTTGGATAAACCAACAATTTTTAAAGACTGAACCCAAAGCACATTTCCTGATGTATTGTACTCTCGGTTGATTGTAAAAAAAAGTGTTTTTGAAAAATCGAAATCAAATCTCCTCTTTCTCTGTGTTTACGAATTGCAAACTGTAATTCGTCGGGCTGTGGCTGTGGTCACATGATGGAGGAGGAGACCGGAGGGGAGGGGGTCCTGGCCGACCCCCCCCCCCTCCCTCCTGGGGGCGCCCCTCTCCGTCCAGGAGTGCTTCGCCCTGCAGGGTACGGGGCTTTGAGTGTCTCTGCGTCCGCCCCCTACATGAGAGGGGTCAATGCTATTGCTTATTAGCCACCGGTTAAAGGGCTGATTATGGTTCCACATCGACGCAACGCAGCGATGACCCCGCAGACGCTTCCAGGCAGTCGTGAACCTGCTTCGGTTCTGCGGCGGCTTTTAGTGAGCGGACCAATCACAGCCCTCGCTGCTGCGTCGCCTCGACGGAGGGTTAACGTATCTAGGAGGCGCGCGTCAGGCCCTTGCTGTGGACGCAAGGAGGGTCCGCGAGGACGTGAGGGGTCCGTAGACCCTCTTGGGCTGCGTCAACGTGGGACCACGATCAGCCCCTAAGAGATCCTTGGTTGGTCCCCCCCCCCAGACCACGGGGCTGGGGTCCCGGCGCGGGGGGGGTGGCGGCGGCTGTCCCCCTGGGGGGCCCCAACACCAGCGAGCTCTACATGTGGTCCGAGTCCCACCGCCACCTGGACGGCATCCCCCGGGACCCCCACCACCTGGAGAGGGTCCCGGGGGGCAGCTCAGGTCTGTGCACACACACACACTGCAACATGTTTGCACACACAAGCAAACATCTTGGAAAGACCTATTACCAAGCTGTGTCTTCTCAAAGACATGTCCTGACTGACCATCTTACTGACCCGACTGACTGACTTACACACTGACACACACCACACTACACTGCTAACAAACATAACATTTATTTTGTTAAAATACTGAAATCCTTTTCTAGTATATTTCACTTTTGAATGAGCAAGAGAATACATATGAATTTGTTGGATACTTACCTGTTGATGTTTATGGAAAAAAGAAAGATTAAATGAAATGTATTAATATGAAATTATATGATTTTGAAATGGACTATTGAATGGACTAACGAAAGGACTATTGAATGGACTATCGAAAGGACTATTGAATGGACTATCGAAAGGACTATTGGAATATTTTTGAGAAAGGACTCTGAATTCCCCTTGATTTTTATAAGGGTTAATATTTTTGAAAGAAGAAAGCCTTTTCTGGCTGGACTTTTCATGAACTATTGAAACAAATATGTGAAAAAAAAAGAAATGTGAAACATGAATAATATTGCAATGGACTTTTGAACTGTGTGGCCCCCATGAATATCTTGTTATGAATTGCCTTATTATGGCCAATTAGGGGCCGGAGTGTTGGAGCCATTTGATATTTATGTTGCAAATTAAGTGATTAAGATTGATAACACTGTTGAAATAATTATAATATTTAAGTTTATGAAATATAATAATAATAATAATACATTTAATTTAGAGGCGCCTTTCAAGACACCCAAGGTCACCTTACATAGCATATAGTCATCATAATTTTTTTTAAAAACAAGACATTGTGGAAAAAATAAATAAATAAATAAATAAACATAAGCAATAAGAAATAAATAAAACAAAAACAAGACAAAACAAAAAAAAACAATCAAAACAGTGATCAGTTAGACGTTGTGTGCGAGTTTGAACAGGTGAGTTTTGAGTTGTGACTTGAAGGTTGTAATGGTGTCTGACTGTTTTATGTGTGGGGGGAGGGAGTTCCAGAGCCTGGGTGCTGAACAGCTGAATGACCGGGCACCCATTGTAGTGAGTCGTGATGTGGGGATACATAGTAGTCTTAATATGGTTAATATGGTTTAATAGTATGGTGAATTATGGTTTAAAAATAACGTAATTCTATGTGTGAAAACGGATTGACTGCTGCAATCTGTCTGGCCAATGGAGTGGGACGTCGCACGTTGTGACTTGATGTATTGATGGGTTACCTATGACCATGTGGGGCGGAAGTGGCAAACAATTTATCAACCGTGTGAATGCGATAGGGACATATGTTTATTATTGACCAAGAAGGAACAAATAAATTGACGAATAATTTACGACGCGCGTTGTCCGGTTGCATCCGCTCCCAGAAGTGGCCGCTGGAAAGCTGCCACTACACACGCATTACAACATGTTCGCATGCAGGCACACGAATGCACACACACACACACACACACGCACACGAATGCACGCACACAAATGCACACACACACACACACACACACACACACACACACACACACACACACACACACACACACACACACACACATTACAACATGTTAGCGCACACACACAAAAATGCTTGAACAGACACAGATACACACACAAATACACACACTCACTCACTCACTCACTCACTAAAGCCTATTCTTGACACACACTAAAGCCTACTCTGGACACCCACACAAACACACACTCTAAAGCCTACTTGACACACACACACACACACACACACACACACACACACTAATGCCTACTCTTGACACACACACACACACACACACACACACACACACATCATCACAAAGACCCCCTCATACCATCACATCACCCCTGTCCTCCAGCAGCTCCACTGGCTCCCCGTAACCCACCGCATTAACTACAAACTCCTAGTGTTTACATTCATGGCCATCCATAACCTCGCCCCTCCCTACCTCTCTGATCTCCTGCACATTAACATCCCCACCCGTTCCCTTCGATCCTCCTCCTCCATCCACCTCTCTGTGCCCCCTGCCCGCCTCAGCACTATGGGGGGCAGAGCCTTCAGTCGCTCTGCTCCCCAGCTCTGGAACTCTCTACCACCCGACCTCCGAAACTGTGACTCTCTCCCCATTTTCAAAGCACAACTAAAAACCCACCTGTTTCGGACTGCCTACTCTCTCTAACCTCCATGCTTCCTGCCATTCTGCCCTATGTATTTTAACTTATTATGTTGTCCTTTCTATGTCTATTTTATCACGTTTTTTTGTATATTTCATTGTGTGTTTTATTGTGTGTGATGTACAGTGTCCTTGAGTGACCTGAAAGGCGCTTTTCTAAATAAAATGCATTATTATCATTATTATTAAAGCCTACTCTTGACACACACACACACACACTCTAATGCCTACTCTTGACACACACACACACACACACACACACACACACACACACACACACACACACACACACACACACACACTCTAAAGCCTACTCTTGACACACACACACACACACACACACACACACACTAAAGCCTACTCTTGACACACACACACACACACACACACTCTAAAGGCTACTCTTGACACACACACACACACACTAAAGCGTACCCCCCTAAAGGGATCCTACACATGCGTGACCCGGGGATGGAGGCAGCCTGGGCGCTACTCGACCACTGTTACATGCAGCAGAGATGAAGTCTCCAGTAAGAAGCAGCCCTCCCCTGCGGTGAGTGTCCCCCGTCAGGGGCAGAAGGCCGCCCGCTGGGGGCCGGGCCGTGATCGGGGCGGCCTCGGACCTCGGAGGCAGTATTCGTATGGCCTGTTTCTTCAAAGGCCGTGAAACGACTTCAGGTAAGGGCGCACACACACACACACACACACACACACACACACACACACACACACACACACACACACACACACACACACACACACACACACACACACACACACACACACATACACACACACACACACACACACACACACACACACACACACACACACACACACACACACACACACACACACACACATGCTGTGGGTGTGTTTGTAGAAGCTGATTCATACATTCCCCCCCCCCCTTATGAGGTGTTAAAGTGGCCTTTAAACGGAGCCTGAAACTAAAAGGCACACTCTTTAAATGTCTTACACACACACAGTCATAAACACATGCTCAAACGTAGATGCATGCATGCACACAAAAGGAAGCTCACACGTTTGTTGTATTATTTACACTGCAGTTTCTCTGACTGGACTTTTAAAGGATAACATCGTTATGACATAATCAATGCTGAATGTGTACAATGTCAATGTGTCTATGAGCTCAGTTAATACTCATAATGCAGATCCTAATGCCCTTTTTAAAGTGTACGAATATTAAGGTATGGCACCAAACCAAAACATCTACCCACCCAACCTTTGACCCAAAATGTCCACCATCATCCACCTTAAATAAGAATCTTTATAAATATATATATATATATATATATATATATATATATATATATATATACCCACTAAGAGATGTCCACTTCTTACTTTTATTTTATTTTTATTGTATTTTTTTTATTTTTTTATTTATTTATTTATTCATAATCTTATCTTATCTTCTATGCTTGTAGGGTTAGCTTGTAGGGTATTTCTATTTCTATTGTATGGAGCACCTGGAACAACAATTTCCCCCCGGGGATCGATAAAGTATTTCTGATTCTGATGTATCTATATATCTATATATATATATATATATATATATGTATGTATGTATGTATGTATGTATGTATGTATGTATGTATGTATGTATGCATGTATGTATGTATGTATGTATGTATGTATGTATGTATGTATGTATGTATGTATGTATGTATATATATATCTATATATATCTATATATATATATATATATATATATATATATTTATATATACACCCAGCCCCCGCCCGTCTCGGGCCGCTTGGAGGAGGGCCTGAGCCTGGGCCCAGTGTGCCGCTCCGCCGGAGACCTGCTGCCCGTGCTCCAGGTCAGGGCCCGGCGCCCAGAGGTGAGATCCGCCCGGCGACGGCCTCCCATTGGACGGCTCCGCCTCCCACCCGCGGCCTCTAAGGCAGAGCTCTGGTTGTGATGATGGACAGCGCCGTGGTTCTGAGTAGTGCCGGAGGTCGTAGCGCGGCGTAATGGCGGCGGCGGTGGGAGCGCTTTGATTTGAAGTGCGTGTTTGTGTGTGTGTGTGTGTGTGTGTGTGTGAGTGTCTCTCGTACGCTCAGGACCACTACACACTCACGCACACAACATCTAAAGGTGAGCCGGCATACAACTCTGCTTTCACCCAATGAACAGGTTGCCTGTAACCCCCCCCTCCAACGACTCCCCCCCCTCCAGCGACCCCCCCCCCCTCCACAACCCCCCCACTCCATACGCTCACACGCTCGGACCTTTGAAGTGTTGTGTATGAATCTCCTCATTGCATATGTCACTGGAGTTGGCTTTCATTTTAAACACAACACAAGACACACATACACACACACACACACACACACACACACACGCACACGCACACGCACACGCACACAAAAGTACATTGTTTAGTATTTTGCTGTCCTCTGCAGCGAGATCTCGTTCACATCTCTTCCAGCAATTCTGGCAGGGGAGGAGGAGGGGGGGGGGGGGGGGCTCCAGTAATGAGTTGATCAATCAGCAGTGGAGAGATGGTCTCTGGGTAGGTCTGCGCTCTCTCTCTCTCTCTCTCTCTCTCTCTCTCTCTCTCTCTCTCTCTCTCTCTCTCTCTCTCTCTCTCTCTCTCTCTCTCTCTCTCTCCGTCTCTGTGTTTACGTGTGTGTGTGTGTGTGTGTGTGTGTGTGTGTGTGTGTGTGTGTGTGTGTGTGTGTGTGTGTGTGTGTGTGTGTGTGTGTGTGTGTGTGTGAATCATGAAGAGTTCTAGGAAAGCAGAACCACTGCGCTAGCTTGTGGGGGAGAACAGGAAGTCTCGTTCAGGAAGCAAAAGTTAAGCGTTGAACCCAAACCACAGTCACTTGGAGGCACTTCTCTCTTTATGGAGACAAAGAACAACACTTTATAAACCAGTCTGATAAAAACCATTATAAAGGGAGTCCAAAGAATATAAAAAAGAATGTGATTACTTGAAAAAACAAATGTTTACTCAGAATAGCCTCTGATATCACCTCCTGGTTCTGAAGTATGTTTGGGTGGTGTCTCCTAGTGACTGTATGTTTGGGTGGTGTCCCCTAGTGACTGTATGTTTGGGTGGTGTCTCCTGGTGACTGTATGTTTGGGTGGTGTCTCCTGGTGACTGTATGTTTGGGTGGTGTCTCCTGGTGACTGTATGTTTGGGTGGTGTCTCCTAGTGACTGTATGTTTGGGTGGTGTCCCCTAGTGACTGTATGTTTGGGTGGTGTCCCCTGGTGACTGTATGTTTGGGTGGTGTCTCCTAGTGACTGTATGTTTGGGTGGTGTCCCCTAGTGACTGTATGTTTGGGTGGTGTCTCCTAGTGACTGTATGTTTGGGTGGTGTCTCCTGGTGACTGTATGTTTGGGTGGTGTCCCCTAGTGACTGTATGTTTGGGTGGTGTCTCCTAGTGACTGTATGTTTGGGTGGTGTCTCCTAGTGACTGTATGTTTGGGTGGTGTTTCCTGGTGACTGTATGTTTGGGTGGTGTCTCCTAGTTTATATTTGGGTGGTGTCTGAATTATTATGTTTTCTGTTAATAATAATAATAATACATTTAATTTAGAGGCGCCTTTCAAAACACCCAAGGTCACCTTACAGAGCATATAGTCATCATACAATTTTTTTAAAAAAAACCAAGACATTGTGGAAACAGATAAATAAATAAATAAACATAAGCAATAAGAAATAAATAAAACAAAAACAAGACAAAACAAAACAAAAAAAATCAAAATCAAAACAGTGATCAGTTAGACGTTGTGTGCGAGTTTGAACAGGTGAGTTTTGAGTTGTGACTTGAAGGTTGTAATGGTGTCTGACTGTTTTATGTGTGGGGGGAGGGAGTTCCAGAGCCTGGGTGCTGAACAGCTGAATGACCGGGCACCCATTGAAGTGAGTCGTGATGTGGGGATACATAGTAGTCCAGCAGAGGTTGAGCGGAGGGAGCGGGAGGGAGTGTATTCTTGGAGGAGGTCGCAGAGATAACTGGGGGCTAGGTTGTGGAGAGCTTTGTAGGTGAGGAGTAGGGTTTTGTATTGGATGCGGTAGTGTACTGGGAGCCAGTGAAGTTGAATGAGGACAGGGGTGATGTGGTCAGATGATTTGGTGCGGGTGATGATCCGTTCGGCTGAGTTCTGAATGATCTGCAGTCTGTTGATGAGTTTGGTGGGGAGTCCGGTGAGGAGGCGTTGCAGTAGTCTATGCGTGATGTGACAAATGAGTGAACTAGGATTTCAGTGCTGGATTGGGTCAGTGATGGGCGGAGTCTGGCGATGTTGCGGAGGTGGAAGAATGCAGTTCGGGTGATGTTGTGAATATGGGGTGCGAATGAGAGGGTGTTGTCCAGGATGACGCCAAGGCTCTTGACTTTGGAGGAGAAGGGTACTGGGAATCCATCGATAATTATGAGTGGAGCTGGGGTGTGTTGTGATTTAGTGAGGGTGGATTTGGATCCGATGAGCAGGGCCTCGGTCTTGTTTCCATTGAGTTTCAGGAAGTTCCTGCTCAACCAGCTCCGGATCTCTTCCAGGCACGTGATGAGGGAAGTGGGGGGGATGGCAGCGGTGGGTTTGGTGGAGATGTAGACCTGTGTGTCGTCAGCGTAGCAGTGAAAATGGACCCCATGGTGACGGAGGAGTGTGCCCAGCGGGAGGAGGTAAGTGGTGAAGAAGAGTGGACCCAAGACTGACCCCTGGGGGACACCCAGTGAGACACCTGAACACCCAGACTTGTGGTTGCTTAGTTGAACAAATTGTTGACGGCCGGTGAGGTAGGATGTAAACCAGGAGAGTGCAGCACCAGTGATCCCAATACCAGCTAGGCGGTCCAGGAGCAGAGGGTGGGAGATGGTGTCGAATGCTGCGCTGAGATCGAGGAGGATGAGAATGGTGAGTAAACCAGAGTCGGCTGCAAGGAGAAGGTCGTTGGTGATTTTGACTAGGGCTGTTTCAGTGCTGTGTTTTGGACGGAAGCCAGATTGGAACGGTTCGTGGAGATTGTTAGTGTCGAGGTGGGACTGTAGTTGTGCGGCAACCACCCTTTCAAGTGTTTTGGAGATGAAAGGGAGATTGGAGATGGGCCGGTAATGGTTAAGGTCAGTTGGGTCAGCACCAGGTTTTTTCAGGATGGGAGTGATGGCAGCCAGCTTGAGAGTGGGGGGTACAGTACCAGTAGTGAGGGAGGAGTTAATTATGTTGGTGATCATGGGGGAGATGGACGGAAGACATGCTTTGACAAGGGAGGTGGGAAGAGGATCGAGCTGACAGGTGGTGGTTTTGGCTTTGCGGATGAGTTCTGAAACGGTCTGTTCTGTTACTAGGGTGAAGTCAGAGAGGGAGCTGATGAGAGGTTGGCCAGAGGTGATCATCCAGGGTGGGTCATCAGAGGGGGTGCGAGATGAGGCCAGTTGTTGGTGAATGGTGTTGATTTTAGAGCTGAAGAAGTCAAGGAACGCAGTGCATTGGGTGGTGGAAATGTCTGGAGGGAGAGATTTAGGAGGCTGAAGTAAGTGGCTGACTGTTGAGAAGAGGACTCTGCTGTTGCCTGTACCAGTGTTGATGAGGTTGGAGTAGTATGAGGTTTTGGCAGTAGTGAGGGCATTCTTGTAGTGATGGAGGTGGTCCGAATACATTTGGCGGTGTACAGTGAGTTGAGTCTTTTTGTAGAGTCGCTCCAGTCGACGACCAGTGGCTTTGAGCTGGCGCAGATGAGGAGTGAACCAGGGAGCAGTGTGGGTGAATGAGACTGAACGGGTTTTCAGGGGGGCCAGGGTGGTGAGGGAGGAGGAGAGGCAGTTATTGTAGTGAGACACCAGGTCAGTCAGGGAGGAAGCTGGGGGAGGGTTGGGGTAGGAGCTAATCATGGTGGAGAGGTCTGTGGTGTTGATAAGTTTGATGTTTCTGAAGGAGATGGTCCGTTGTTCCTTGGTTTTGTGTAGTTGGGTATGAATGTCAAAAAGTACAGCTTTGTGGTCGTAGATGGGGAAATCAATGACATCAAGGTTAGTGGGAGTGATGTCAGTGCAGCAGATTAAATCCAGAATGTGACCTTTGTTATGGGTTGGGAGGTTGACATGTTGTGTGATGCCAAGACAGTCCAGAAGTGATGTGAAGTCATTAGCAAAAGTACAGGATGGGTTATACAGTTATACAACTGTTGCACTTAGTTGTATAATAATTGTGGTAAATAGTTGTAAATAGTTCCATGAAACATGAAAGTTACAATTAGTGTTAGGTTTTAAGAAATAAACATGTTATGTTTAAATATAACAGAACTTTTGTTATAAATTTTCATTTATAAAAACGTATTTATCCACTAATCTTTCTAAAATAGAGAACAGCCTCCATTCTCTCCCTGCTATCCTGGGCTCTCCTTTCCTCTGCCTCCCTCTGCAACCTCATGTCCTCTTAAAGGACGTCCAGTAGCTCATCCTCTGTCCCTCTTTCTCTGTCTGGACCTGGGCCCTCGCTGTCTGTCCTCCTCCTCCTCCTCCTCCTCCTCCTCCTCCTCCTCTTCCTCCTCTTGCTCCTCTTCCTCCTCCTCCGCCTCCTCTTCATCTTCCTCATCTTCCTCTTCATCTTCCTCCTCCTCCTCTTCCTCCTCTTCCTCTTCCTCCTCCTCATCTTCCTCCTCCTCCTCTTCCTCCGCCTCCTCCTCCTCTTCCTCCTCCTCCTCTTCCTCCTCCTCCTCTTCCTCCTCTTCCTCTTCTTCTTCCTCCTCTTCCTCCTCCTCCTCCTCTTCCTCCTCTTCTTCCTCCTCCTCTTCCTCCTCCTCTTCCTCCTCTTCCTCCTCCTCCTGATCCACCACTGCTGTACTTGGCCCTGGTTTGTCCTCAGGGATGGAGGCAATTAGGACAGGGGGGTTGGTGGAATGCCTCTGTCCCAATACCTCATCCATGAGGACCAACCAGGGCCAAGTGGCAGCACTGGGTTTCCCACCCACCCCCTGGCCTGACCCTGGACACGTACAGGTTATAAAGTTAGAACAGCTTATTGTTAGTGTGGTGGTTTAGAGCAGGATAACAGCTGACTGATATAAAGTTATAGCAGCTTATTGTAGTGTGGTGGTTTAGAGCAGGATAACAGCTGACTGATATAAAGTTATAACAGCTTATTGTTAGTGTGATGGTTTAGAGCAGGATAACAGCTGACTGATATGAAGTTAGAACAGCTTATTGTTAGTGTGATGGTTTAGAGCAGGATAACAGCTGACTGACATAAAGTTATAACAGCTTATTGTTAGTGTGGTGGTTTAGAGCAGGATAACAGCTGACTGATATAAAGTTATAACAGCTTATTGTTAGTGTGATGGTTTAGAGCAGGATAACAGCTGACTGACATAAAGTTATAACAGCTTATTGTTATTGTGATGGTTTGGAGCAGGATAACAGCTGACTGATATAAAGTTATAACAGCTTATTGTTAGTGTGATGGTTTAGAGCAGGATAACAGCTGACTGACATAAAGTTATAACAGCTTATTGTTAGTGTGGTGGTTTAGAGCAGGATAACAGCTGACTGATATAAAGTTATAACAGCTTATTGTGATGGTTTGGAGCAGGATAACAGCTGACTGATGTAAAGTTATAACAGCTTATTGATAGTGTGATGGTTTAGAGCAGGATAACAGCGGACTGATATAAAGTTATAACAGCTTATTGTTAGTGTGATGAGCGACATGTAACTACATGCAATAACCATATCGAATGACATCACTAATTCAATTGAATCACTTTATTCGTCCCTGAGGAACAATTTAAAGGGGAGGCGCATGACAGTAGCTAAAAAAAAGACACAATCAGGAAACCCGAGCAGCCCACACACACAAACACAATCAAGCAACACACGCATCGTAACAACAACATTCAACACATGAGTAAAAAGTGCTCTTCAGTAACCATGAGGATTTCAAAACACACATCAACTCCTCAATCATGGCTCCACTCTATCAGCTTCAAAATCATGGTATTATCCAGCTTGCTTACAGAGCAGATGTAGAACCTAGCACAGGGCCAAACCAAGATTCAGAATTACAAATTGAGAACCATACTGATCATAGCACACATCTGACATGTAGGAAGTGTTCAGTGTTTTACCAATCATACATTGCTTTGTCCCCCAATCAAATATCCACATTGGAAATGGACACAAAGACCCAGAGTAGGTCACAGGTTTGGCATGACGCTAGGAGACTGCGTCTCACTGCAAGCACAGTGAAACGAGTCCCCAAACGACACACCACAGACCCCCAAAAGTTTCTCAATGAGCACGTGTACCCCACCTTCACTGGGAACACAGCCACGAAATATGGCTCTGACAATGAAGTCAGGGTCATCACACTCCTTGAGAGCAGAGGGCATGATGTGCACAACAAAGGACTTGTGGTGCATCCTGACCACCCCTGGTTGGCAGCCAGTCCATATGGGATCCTTGATGGGACAAAACTTCTTGAGATCAAGTGCCCCTTCAAGAGTCTGATGTCTCTCGAAGAATTTCTCACCCGGCCAAACGGTGACATCAAAATCTTGGATGATGGAAAGTACCTCGTTTTGCCAAATGGAAGAGCTGGATACTACCTTCAGGTAAGCAGGGTTGTTTTTAATGGCAAGAAATACTAGCTGCATTAGCCGATTACAAGAGATAAACAATATAATGTGAACTAATATTCATTCATGTATTTTCTATTATTTTAGACACAGGTGGCTATGATGTGCCTTGGTCTACAGAGATGCACATTGGTTATCTGGACACAAAAGGAACATTTAGAATTGGAAATTCCATTTGACAAAGATTACACTGACAAACAAGTAGAGCAACTGGAACATTTTTATTTTCTACATATGCTTCCCAGGTTGGCTGATGATTTTGGAGAAAATAAACTACATCTCTGCCCCAAGTACCTCGAACAGTTTTGTAATTAAACGACATATCAGTTGGCAATAAGTCTCACTCTGTGAGATGCAAAAATAACAAAACAATGGTTCAAATACATTTGAAGTATAAATAAAACTTAATATATATATATATGTATAAATAAATTGTTATTGTGTTACTATTTACATTTGTAGTATAAATAAAACTTCATATAAAATATGTACAAATACATTTTTTGTGTTCTATTGTAAAAAGAAAAAAAGAATATGACATTAACCCCATTTCAACAATGTGATGAATGTGATTCAGAAGTGACCTTTTTCATCTTTGTATATATTATCTCTAGAATTATCCTGTCTATTTTTTCTAAATTTATAAAGTATCTACACTGTTCTCTGTATCCATCTTAATACTATGTATGAATCTGTGAGTGTATCTCTGCATCTATCTCTGTACAATATATATATATATGCATCTATGTATGTTTCTCTCTATAAATAAATGAGTATGTATAAAATAAAAAAAATCTCATAGCCCGTTCCACATGAATGCGTACATTTGCTATCCGTCTCATCTGAGTCACTTGCTCATTGGTTAGCTGGCTGCGTTTGCGTGTAAACGCAGGTATGACTAGCCTTACCCTCCTCTCCTCAACAAGATCTCTAATTGTGAACCCACGGTCCCCCATCACCACATCACCAGGACGTAAAAAATCAAGAAACCCTGAGTTCTGTGTAATATACCTGTCACTACACTTCCCACCAAAAGCCTCTGAAATAAACATCAGCATCCCTGATGGAGCAATGGCAACAAGGTACTTAACAGTGTTACTTGCATAGTAATGGCTGTAAGACTCTGAGCGCGAGTCTAAGTTTTTGGCTTTTTGCAGAACACTCTCTGTGCAGTCAATGATGCAAGTTAAATCAGAGAAATGTGGCAGAAAAACCTTTGGCATAGTTGCTTTTATAGTGTCACGGGGCAGCCATGGAATGAGGTCCCTGGTGTGCTCAGCAAGGATATCAACCCAATGCGTAAGTGTTTTACTGACCTGACTGGCTGATCTTTTAAAGCGCCTCGCTAAATCAGCTACAGCAAAGTTATGTCTGAGCTTCATGAGTGTTAACAAAACTTAATCTTGAGCTGGCATTGTTGATGACTGGCGCACAAAACCTTGTAGACAGGAGACAAGAGTGTTGAACACAAGTAGAGGAATCCCTGTGTACAGCAGACAGTCTTTATCACCTTTCAGTGTAACCTCTGCAATGGACTGTGAGATCTCAGGGGCAGGTGTGATGATCATGTCACATATAAGGATGGATACTTTAGAGTAGGCATGGTCCTCCTCAGCTGGATCCATCCACTGTGTTTGGGCATCCTTGAAGGTTTGAGGTTGCTCGAACACCATCACAGCTTGGTCTGCAGGTAATAATAATATGGAGACATAGATGGAGATAATTGGATGAGGGTCTAAACATGCATTGGTGTACAGAATAGATCTAGACAAGGTTTTAACAGGACACTGACCTATGATCATTTCTAAATTAAGGATGAAAGTGAGGATACACCATTGACTTAACCAACGTAAATAGAGTATACTGTATGCTACCGTAATGTTACATAAAAAAAAAAAATGCGTCGATATCAAATTTAGCATACCTGTTGTTGTTGCGACTTGACTGTCAACACTCATCCTGACGACTCTTCGGCGTTTCTTCTCAGGTGGCTTCTCATAACCCAGATAAAGCATTGGGTAAGGGTTTTCTTCCGTTGGCGCTTTGTCCACAAAATGAAACGAACAGACATAACAACATTTCGGAGGTTGTTTTAAGTTCAGGTTCTTCAGCCAATTTATTTTAGCCTCTTCATTATTGGGCAGTCGATGGAAGCTGTACCATTTCGGGCACGAACACTCTGCTTTATTTTTCGGCTTGTGGTCAAAACACTCAGATTTCAACCAATTATTTAGTTTCGTCCGGTTGTTAGTACATCCTCGAACGGCACACGTTGTTCCCGAGCTTTTTAAAGCCATCAGTTTATTCAGTGACAGAGCGAGTGATGTGATAGCCTGCCAGCTGATCAGGTAAAAACACAGCTGTGGCGCGACGCGTAGTGGGCGACCGGAAGTGTGGCCCACAAACGTTTCCCCAGCAACCGCCCCAGGAAACTTGTGGATAGGGGATTATCACGCTGATACGTATTACTTCCGCTTTTGGTGATCATTGTGCACTGTGACATCCGGTGAATAACTCATCACTCTGGCGAAACGATGATGGAGGACCGGCAGTTCACTTTCACTACATCCCTGATAAATCTACCCAAAATCACGTTTTCTGACGTTCACAGACTCACTGAACAACATTCCATTACAGCCCGCTCCAAACTGGACAAGGGATACAGTTTATTTTTCGAGAAATATATCTACGACTACGAAGGTGAGTGTCTAGCTTACGCTAGGTAGGTTGGCATGTTAACGTCAGTTTGGCGTCAGCTCAGACATTTCATTTTATTATTCTGATGTTAGCGTTTGTCAGTGTCAACTACCTAACGGCAACATACAAGTGTCCATTTGCTAGAATGAACAATCCACAGTACATGCATTAATCATGGTTTTTTCTACCAGTGTCCAACATCATTGATAGGGAGGTGGCTGTCAGGTCTAGGTGTTACAGGTCGATGAAGAAGCGAGAACAGCCCCACTATTTGAAGGTTATTTTAGGAAGCTAAGGAATAATGGCAAGAAGTTTAACCCCTTACACTCTTACCGGTTTACATCAAGTCAGTCACCAGCCATGTGCAAAAAATGGCTATACCTTTGTGACATATGTACAGTATGCAAATATCAATATCATGATAATGTAACTTTGCATTTAAATTCTTTAATATCCTGTTTGTCCAACATGTTAATGGTGTAAGGGTTTAACTACTCTACTGCGGTTGCAGATTTCCTAGAATTTTTGGTTCATTGCAATGCTCTTCCTGACATTTCTATATAAGTTGCAACAATCTGTTTATTTTAGTTTAACTTTATCAACTTAAATATTTGTAGATTGTTTTCCAAGCTGACGGCGCCAATCTTCAAGAAACCACATGCAGCTGTACAGCAGGCAAGGTTCTTTGCAACCATCTAGTGGCCTTGTTGTTCCAGAGTGCCCATTACAGCATGTTGCAGGTGAGGGCTGAGGTCTGGGATGATGTTCACATGGGCAGGTTGATTGGAGTGACACTGGTTCTAGAGGTCTGCCTTCGATTATTAACAAGCACATCCTCAATCCCGGTTTGCTCTTCTATCTCTTGTTCTGCAGGTGAGAGCTGTACCACCTCCTATGGCCTGCACAAGCTCTCTGCAAACATGGCATCGACCAAGGACTAAGGTAACATTGTAGCTGTGCGGAGCTGCACCGCATTGAATAGACTTCCAGGCTATTTTCAGCCACGTCGTACCCCGCCCCGCCAACCCGGTCTCACGAAAAGACGTGACACTGTCACGTTATTTAATCTATTGAAACGTGTTCAGGATCACGTATTTTCAAATTTTTCGTGTTTACAAGCACAAATTCCAAACCCATGTATTTCAATTGGAAGTATTTGTCGTGTCACCAGCACGACTTCCAAACTAAGGTTCTGTGCGGGAGCGTTCTCCCTAATGTCCCTTAAGGAGCTCCGTACAGTACATTTATTGTTAAAAATTGTGAACGATATGACAGCTTTAGGCCACCCGTTTCTACTTTCACCTTTGATTCTGAGAAATTGTGACAATTCACGGATATAGGCTATTAAATGCAGGTGCGCTGCTCAGGCAAACCGCGAAAGAAAAAAGGGTAGCTGCTTAATCTGATCTTTTTAGAATTGTATGTCTTGATGTTTTGATCTAACCATAGATCTATTGTCTTGTTTTTGGCTATGTGAATGGAAGTCCGCGTCGATGCCTCGCATCGACGTCCAGTGTCGCGAGCGGACGTGACATCTAGAAGTCATACCGTATAATAATGGGTTATCACTATCCTCGGGCCGGGCCTTTGATCGAGCGTTTTTACTTTTATTTTATCATTATCATAAATTAGCCTAATCTGAGGAGAAATCTATGCCATAAACAGAAATATTATGGGTCTTTATTACACGGGTCTTCTCAATGCCGTGGAACGCTCCGTTCACTTGCATGGGTCCGGGGATATCTCGGGATTGGTTTCTTTATTAATCGAATGGGAAATGCAATAGGCCTATTTTAGGACCGAATCACCGTTGAACTTGTTTCTAATAACATTTCTAGCGAGAAATATACTTTTTACTTGCATAATCTTTAGTCAGTGATTACGTATGATCTTTAGTTTTATAGTTATTAGGAAGATTTTATCGGCTCGCTCGCATGTTTCAATGACGTCAGGTTGCTAAGGACGCTGCTTTCGCTAAACTAGCACACACACACACACACACACACACACACACACACACACACACACACACACACACACACACACACACACACACACACACACACACACACACACACACACACACACACACACACACACACACATACGCGTTTATAGACTATATCAGGACTTATGAAAAAAACGTGACAAATTGGGACATGCCTTTCCCAAGGTCCACGAGACCTGGGAATCAGAATATTTCCATTCCTTGATTCTAGGAATGCAACCATCTATTCAGATTTAGGCTAGGGCTATATTTTTGTTCAGACCTGATTTTAATGCTACATATGAGGACCTTTTCGGGTTGATGTGACTTATAAGGCCCATAGCAACCAGCCCATACACACACAAACTCTATTTTCAGGTTTATGTGACTTATAAGGCCCATAGCAACCAGCCCACACACACACACTCTATTCTCAGGTTAATGTGAATTATAAAGACCCTAGAATACACAAAATAGGATCTGTATTTTAACTGGGGTCCGGTTATATATGTAGAAATGTCAAAACCCCAGACAGCCCGGGTAACCTTCAACAGAAAGGATTATCCATGTTCACATAGCTCTTAAATATAATATATTCTCAGTCTACTGTTTAAGTCGTATTATTGTTATTTGTGACAATATATAAAAATTCGTAGCAAATATTCACTTGTATATCAAATATTCAAAAATACAAGCAAAAAACAAGATCAATTGGAATGGATCTACCTAGTCATCTTCCTTTTTAATGCTACGTTTCTGTTGTGTACGTAGTACTTGATGGCAACCCAGTCTCGGTCTTTCAGAGCTACTGGCTCTGCCTGGAGGCAGGAGTCACAGTCCTTTTTGCCAGGTATTCTGCAGCTTGTAATGAAGTTAAGCAAATGGCGCTCAACAGCCTTCACTTCCTCACCGGTCCACTTGCTTCTCACCTTCACAGCTTTCATAAATGGAAACAAAATACAACTGATTAACAATGGAACAAATGGCTCTGCTGACGTGACAAATGGGGGATATGATACAAAGGATTCTAGTTAGTAGTTATATGATATATGTTATCAATAAATTTTTCTAATAAAGTAATGAATACAAAATGCTTACTAACCTTGCTTTCTTTTGGAGCCCTTTGAAGAAGCTTGGGATGTGACTATTTTGTGACTCATGTTTACGTCATCCAAGGTGGTTGATTCAGGAGTGCCCTCCATGTTGTCCAGGCTGGTTGACTCGGAAGTGGCCTCCATGTTGTCCAGGGTGATTGACTCAGATGTGCCCTCCATATTGTCCAGGGTGGTTGACTCGGAAGTACCCTCCATGTTGTCCAGGGTGGTTGACTCGGAAATGCCCTCCATGTTGTCCAGGCTGGTTGACTCAGGAGTGTGCCTCAGAAGTGTCTGGTCGCTAGCAGTCTCAGTTATTGAGCCTTTGCAAAGTAATAATGATTGTGATGTTATTCTATGAGCTTTCTGACAATACGTTGGTTTGCTTGCATTATTCACTGTAAAAAACCTCAGTGTCAGGCAATATGCAATTCTACATTATATATTCATTTAGATTTTAGATGTAAACATAAACTGAATGCAAATTCATGAATGTAGAATTACTTGAGGATCATTTCGATAATCCCCCAGAAATGTTAATTTATGTGACATAACTTAAAGATATTACAGCATATATACAAGTCAGGATACCTTTGCATTGATGTAGGTCAGCAACGTTTTCTTCGCTGGAATCATCACTCATTTCTACTTCATCTGGTTGGGTAAAAAACAGTTCAGGCAAATCATTTAAATTAAGGACTAAGAACACTTATAATAGTTATATTTGAAGTGGTTAAAAACTATATTTCAAATAAAATGTTACCTTCAGGATTGACCTCAATGTCATCCAGCCCTTTCCCCTGCAGGTAAGGCAGTCTTCCTTTTTCGAGTGATATCAGGAGTTTGCTGACTTTTGCGAGCTGAAGGGTACTCTCTGGAAGCCGATAGAATTCTCTATGGACACGGATGTCGTGTCCTAGAAAGGTGGCAAGTTGATCCATTTCATTTTCTTTGAGATTTAGTAGTGTGGACAAAGTGGCCACTTGTTTCCGCAATCTTGTTGAGGTGAGAGCCTCTGGGTTCTTTGCACCACATTGCTTTGCATACTTACGAAAGCAGTCAGAGCCTCTGTAATGGGAAAGGACACCTGGCCGTGCAAACATGTACACATTTTCTTTGTGGACTTGACACTCTTTCCTGCTTTTCATTAGGAGGTCCATAGCAGCGATCATGTCGGGGGTTAGAAGCACTGGAACCTTTCTTGACCTTTTACCACGAATCTCAACTCTCTCAAAGTGCTCTGCAAGCTTCTTCTCGAAGTCGGTAAGGCCCCTCACAATGTCTGGATTCAGCTCTGTACGATCCCTGGATGTGAAAGTCTGAAGCTCCATTTTTGAAACTTCACCTTCCCGCCTTCTGTTAAATAGTACTACCTGCGTCAAAGTCACTTTAGCAAGATTTCCAAAGCTTTTGCTGTTGGGTTCTTCCTCAAGGTCCTTCATGCGCTTAACACGCTCAGCAGCAAGAAACTTGTGCAGCACCGACACATCCTCTGTAAAGGGTAAAACCTGTGGTTTATTCCATTTGGCTTGTTGAAGTGTTCCCAATGCGGCAGCAGAAATGGACTCTGTCCACTTTTTCTGATGTAGAGTGGCAAATTGCTTTGCAGACTCCGCAACGGCAGGGCGATTTGCAATGATGGCATTGCATTGCACAATGCCTGCAACTTTGGCTAAACTGTGTCCCAATTTCAAAGCCAATGATGGGATTTTATATGAGTTGCTTTCGACATCATAACCAGCAACAGATCTAACTGCCTGTATCACATGCGGAAAGTTACAAGGCATAACAAGGTCTTCGGTGCTCTTCAAAGGTGTTATAGCTCTTGCCGTTATCAATAGTCTTGCCATCTCTCTCATTTTTTGGCGTATGTAGTCATTCCTTCTTTCATACGGTTTCCTGGAATTGAACAGTGACTCGCCGATACAAAGGATCACAGTTTCACTCCTTACAACCGAAGAAACGTCATCCTGGTTCATTTCACAAGCAATCTTCCAAACAGTTTCCTTAACTGAGTCAGGTCTTGGTAAGTGCATTTGAATCCTTTTTCGGCCAACTTGAGGCTCTTCCTCAACAGTCTTTTTCGGGCAGTTTCTCACATGTCTCCATAAAGAGTTTCTTGCATACAGTCCTTCGCAAAATTTGCAGTGACGGAAGTCATCAGATTGTTTTGCAGTACTGGGTCTTCTACAAGCAACCATCTCTCCAGTGCCACAGCTTGCCACTTCAGCATTATGGTCAAAGTTTCCTCTCTTCTTAATAGAGCGTAACAACTCGCTTCTTTTGCGGGATCTTTTATCAAAACTGAAAGCCATTGCAACATCAGGCTCTTCACTGTGCACGGATTCAAGATGTCTTGCCAATTTAGAAATGGCCTTTTTACAATAAAGACAAAATTGCTTCTTGTTGTACTTGCTTCCTTTTGCTTTTATTGGCAATGGTGTGACATTTATGGAGCTTTTCTGCTGTGATGGTTTCTTTAATGAATTGGCACTGCAGCTTATCACTGAAGCACAATGATTGCTGCTCATCTTTGAAGAACTCAATGTTCTAGGTACCTCTGAACTGGTGGCACCATCCCCCTTCATGATTTTGAGTTCTTGACTAGCAGTACTTATAATTGAAGCATCCGAGGAATTGCCACATGAGGCTGGAACATAGTCAGCATCATCAAAGTCCGTAGCATCCGAAGATTCCTCAAATAAGTCAGTGGAGGTCTGAAGGAAAATGGAGAAAAAAAGGCTTCTAATTCTGTCAATAACTTACCCTAGCTATTAATGCATGCGTATCATTAACCCTATAGTACCATCACAATGTGCATAACATCTACAAACTCACCGAATAATTAATTCTGGTGACCTGAATCAAAGATCTCTTGGCTATCTCTTTTTGAGCCTCCTGGTAACGATCTTCACAACGACCATGATGGCGCTTCAGATTTTTTAGACGGCAGATTTTTCTAAGCTTTACAAATCAAAAGGAAAATACTTACTTGAAACTCTAGAATGTTTCCTCACATCATAATTACCCCAAGGTGTGAAAATATGAACTATTTGAACTTATGACCAGAATGCAGCGTTCTTACCTGCTCTGCAGTAGGACACTGGTGGAAGGGGACAGTTCCAGAGGACTTGCTTGCCTTGAATGAAATGATGAACAATAAATATTATTTTGTATAAACACAGGACTTAAACGTGGAATTAGGATATATTATACTTTGCTGCATTGACTATGCATGTAGGGACCACAGTTGCAAGGAAAATAATTCAAACGTGGATCTGGGCGTTTTTATGTAAGGATCTATAGAAATAGTTAAAACTAAAATATCTGCTACCCAACAATATGAGGACCTCGTAACACACACACACTCTACTCTTGTTGGGTCATACCATGTTGGGACGTCATCTGAAACACATTTAAGCCTTGCACAGACTAAGTACAAAATGAGGACCTGACGACTGAACACATCTAGGGTCAAGGTTCCTGACATCGAGCTATCCTTTTGTTGTCAAAGAAAGCTGAACATCCCAAACACAAATGTAAATGGATCTAATGCCGTAGAAATTAAATCAAGCAAATTGATACGAAGTATGTTAAATGGGCAAAATCATTGCCAAAGGGGAAAAAAACATAGGATTTAGTGAGAATAAAGTATAATTTTATGTTTTGAGGGGCGGTTAGTTCTGTCAAATGGTAAGGCTAATTTTGTTAACGCTATGATATTGAACCAACTTATGGAAATGTTTATATTGTGAACATTTTGCACATAAAGGTTGGTTGTGATAGTCAGAAGCCATTTCATATCAAGTTGGAATGAACTGAGACATCTATTTAATTTAAATAGAAACGATCTACAATAAATGTGTAATAACCTGTTGGATGGATGAAGTGGATCTCTGGCTCACTTCTGGGTCCACTGAAGTATGAGCTGGGATCATGCCACTTGGTGTCTGAAACGAAATACAACAATAACCTGTCAGAAATATTCTGTATTATAATATAGATCAAATCTAGTTCGTAAACTAATGATCATACTCATTTAATTTACAATATATTCCTACCACCTGTCTATCATAATCGCCTTTGGAATGAGACTCATTGCTGAGGTCAAGGGCTGCATTGACTTTGCATGTAGGGACCACAGATGTTAGTTAAAATAATTCCCACGTGGATCTGGGCTTTTTATGTAACTCTATAGAAATGGTTCAAACTGAAATAACTGCTACCCAACAATATGAGGACCGTGTAACACACACACACACACACACACTCTACTCTTGTTGGGTCATACCATATTGGGACGTCACCTGAAACACATTCAAGCCTTGCACAGACTAAGTACAAAATGAGGACCTGACGACTGAACACATCTAGAGTGAAGGCTCCTGACTTTGACGTATCCTTTTGTTCTCAAAGAAAGCTGAAAAGCCCCAACACTAATGTAAATGGATCTACTGCCGTAGAAATTAAATCACGCAAATTGATAAGAAGCATGTTAAATGGGCAAAATCATTGCCACAGGGGGAAAAAACATCGGATTTAGTGAGAATAAAGATTAATTTTATGTTTTGAGGGGCGGTTAGTTCTGTCAAATGGTATGGCTAATTTTGTTAACGCTATGATATTGAACCAACTTACGGAAATGTTGATATTGTGAACATTTTGCACAAAAAGGTTGGTTGTGATAGTCACAAGCCATTTCATATATATATTGGAATGAACTGAGACATCAATTTAAATAGAAACGATCTACAATAAATGTGTAATAACCTGTTGGATGGATGAAGTGGATCTCTGGCTCACTTCTGGGTCCACTGAAGTATGAGCTGGGATCATGCCACTTGGTGTCTGAAACGAAATACAACAATAACCTGTCAGAAATATTCTGGATTACAATATAGATCAAATCTAGTTAGTAAACTAATGATCATACTCATTTAATTTACAATATATTCCTACCACCTGTCTATCATAATCGTCTTTGGAATGAGACTCATTGCTGAGGTCAAGGGCTGCATTGGCTTTGCATGTAGGGACCACAGATGTTAGTTAAAATAATTCCCACGTGGATCTGGGCTTTTTATGTAACTCTATAGAAATGGTTCAAACTAAAATAACTGCTACCCAACAATATGAGGACCGTGTAACACACACACTCTACGCTTGTTGGGTCATACCATATTGGGACGTCATCTGAAACACATTTAAGCCTTGAACAGACTAAGTACAAAATGAGGACCTGACGACTGAACACATCTAGGGTCAAGGTTCCTGACATTGAGTTATCCTTTTGTTGTCAAAGAAAGCTGAAAAGCCCCAACACTAATGTAAATGGACCTGCTGCCGTGGAAATTAAATCAAACAAATTGATAAGAAGTATGTTAAATGGGCAAAATCATTGCCACAGGGGGAAAAAACATCGGATTTAGTGAGAATAAAGATTAATTTTATGTTTTGAGGGGCGGTTAGTTCTGTCAAATGGTAAGGCTAATTTTGTTAACGCTATGATATTGAACCAACTCATGGAAATGTTGATATTGTGAAAATTTTGCACAAAAAGGTTGGTTGTGATAGTCAGAAGCCATATCATATCAAGTTGGAATGAACTGAGACATCTATTTAATTTAAATAGAAACGATCTACAATAAGTGTGTAATAACCTGTTGGATGGATGAAGTGGATCTCGGGCTCACTTCTGGGTCCACTGAAGTATGAGCTGGGATCATGCCACTTGGTGTCTGAAACGAAATACAACAATAACCTGTCAGAAATATTCTGTATTATAATATAGATCAAATCTAGTTCGTAAACTAATGATCATACTCATTTAATTTACAATATATTCCTACCACCTGTCTATCATAATCGTCTTTGGAATGAGACTCATTGCTGAGGTCAAGGGCTGCATTGGCTTTGCATGTAGGGACCACAGATGTTAGTTAAAATAATTCCCACGTGGATCTGGGCTTTTTATGTAACTCTATAGAAATGGTTCAAACTAAAATAACTGCTACCCAACAATATGAGGACCGTGTAACACACACACACTCTACTCTTGTTGGGTCATACCATATTGGGACGTCATCTGAAACACATTTAAGCCTTGCACAGACAAAGTACAAAATGAGGACCTGACGACTGAACACATCTAGAGTCAAGGTTCCCGACATCGAGTTATCCTTTTCTTGTCAAAGAAAGCTGAAAAGCCCCAACACTAATGTAAATGGATCTACTGCCGTGGAAATTAAATCAAGCAAATTGATAAGAAGTATGTTAAATGGGCAAAATCATTGCCACAGGGGGAAAAAACATCGGATTTAGTGAGAATAAAGATTAATTTTATGTTTTGAGGGGCGGTTAGTTCTGTCAAATGGTAAGGCTAATTTTGTTAACGCTATGATATTGAACCAACTCATGGAAATGTTGATATTGTTAAAATTTTGCACAAAAAGGTTGGTTGTGATAGTCAGAAGCCATATCATATCAAGTTGGAATGAACTGAGACATCTATTTAATTTAAATAGAAACGATCTACAATAAGTGTGTAATAACCTGTTGGATGGATGAAGTGGATCTCGGGCTCACTTCTGGGTCCACTGAAGTATGAGCTGGGATCATGCCACTTGGTGTCTGAAACGAAATACAACAATAACCTATCAGAAATATTCTGTATTATAATATAGATCAAATCTAGTTAGTAAACTAATGATCATACTCATTTAATTTACAATATATTCCTACCACCTGTCTATCATAATCGTCTTTGGAATGAGACTCATTGCTGAGGTCAAGGGCTGCATTGGCTTTGCATGTAGGGACCACAGATGTTAGTTAAAATAATTCCCACGTGGATCTGGGCTTTTTATGTAACTCTATAGAAATGGTTCAAACTAAAATAACTGCTACCCAACAATATGAGGACCGTGTAACACACACACTCTACTCTTGTTGGGTCATACCATATTGGGACGTCATCTGAAACACATTCAAGCCTTGCACAGACTAAGTACAAAATGAGGACCTGACGACTGAACACATCTAGAGTCAAGGTTCCTGACATTGAGTTATCCTTTTGTTCTCAAAGAAAGCTGAAAAGCCCCAACACTAATGTAAATGGATCTGCTGCCGTAGAAATTAAATCACGCAAATTGATAAGAAGTATGTTAAATGGGCAAAATCATTGCCACAGGGGAAAAAACATAGGATTTAGTGAGAATAAAGTATAATTTTATGTTTTGAGGGGCGGTTAGTTCTGTCAAATGGTATGGCTAATTTTGTTAACGCTATGATATTGAACCAACTTATGAAAATGTTTATGTTGTGAAAATTGTGCACATAAAGGTTGGTTGTGATAGTCAGAAGCCATTTCATAGATATTTTGGAATGAACTGAGACATCAATTTAAATAGAAACGATCTACAATAAGTGTGTAATAACCTGTTGGATGGATGAAGTGGATCTCTGGCTCACTTCTGGGTCCACTGAAGTATGAGCTGGGATCATGCCACTTGGTGTCTGAAACGAAATACAACAATAACCTGTCAGAAATATTCTGGATTACAATATAGATCAAATCTAGTTAGTAAACTAATGATCATACTAATTAAATTTACAATATATTCCTACCACCTGTCTATCATAATCGTCTTTGGAATGAGACTCATTGCTGAGGTCAAGGGCTGCATTGACTTTGCATGTAGGGACCACAGATGTTAGTTAAAATAATTCCCACGTGGATCTGGGCTTTTTATGTAACTCTATAGAAATGGTTCAAACTAAAATAACTGCTACCCAACAATATGAGGACCGTGTAACACACACACTCTACTCTTGTTGGGTCATACCATATTGGGACGTCATCTGAAACACATTTAAGCCTTGCACAGACTAAGTACAAAATGAGGACCTGACGACTGAACACATCTAGAGTCAAGGTTCCCGACATCGAGTTATCCTTTTGTTGTCAAAGAAAGCTGAAAAACCCCAACACTAATGCAAATGGATCTGCTGCCGTGGAAATTAAATCAAGCAAATTGATAAGAAGTATGTTAAATGGGCAAAATCATTGCCACAGGGGGAAAAAACATCGGATTTAGTGAGAATAAAGATTAATTTTATGTTTTGAGGGGCGGTTAGTTCTGTCAAATGGTAAGGCTAATTTTGTTAACGCTATGATATTGAACCAACTTATGGAAATGTTGATATTGTGAACATTTTGCACAAAAAGGTTGGTTGTGATAGTCACAAGCCATTTCATATATATATTGGAATGAACTGAGACATTAATTTAATTTAAATAGAAACGATCTACAATAAATGTGCAATAACCTGTTGGATGGATGAAGTGGATCTCTGGCTCACTTCTGGGTACACTGAAGTATGAGCTGGGATCATGCCACTTGGTGTCTGAAACGAAATACAACAATAACCTGTCAGAAATATTCTGTATTATAATATAGATCAAATCTAGTTAGTAAACTAATGATCATACTCATTTAATTTACAATATATTCCTACCACCTGTCTATCATAATCGCCTTTGGAATGAGACTCATAGCTGAGGTCAAGGGCTGCATTGGCTTTGCATGTAGGGACCACAGATGTTAGTTAAAATAATTCCCACGTGGATCTGGGCTTTTTATGTAACTCTATAGAAATGGTTCAAACTAAAATAACTGCTACCCAACAATACGAGGACCTTGTAACACACACACTCTACTCTTGTTGGGTCATACCATATTGGGACGTCATCTGAAACACATTTAAGCCTTGCACAGACTAAGTACAAAATGAGGACCTGACGACTGAACACATCTAGGGTCAAGGTTCCTGACATTGAGTTATCCTTTTGTTCTCAAAGAAAGCTGAAAAGCCCCAACACTAATGTAAATGGATCTACTGCCGTAGAAATTAAATCACGCAAATTGATAAGAAGTATGTTAAATGGGCAAAATCATTGCCACAGGGGAAAAAACATAGGATTCAGTGAGAATAAAGTATAATTTTATGTTTTGAGGGGCGGTTAGTTCTGTCAAATGGTAAGGCTAATTTTGTTAACGCTATGATATTGAACCAACTTATGGAAATGTTTATATTGTGAAAATTTTGCACATGAAGGTTGGTTGTGATAGTCAGAAGCCATTTCATATCAAATTGGAATGAACTGAGACATCAATTTAATTTAAATAGAAACGATCTACAATAAATGTCTAATAACCTGTTGGAAGGATGAAGTGGATCTCTGGTTCACTTCTGGGTCCGCTGAAGTATGAGCTGGGATCATGCCACTTGGTGCCTGAAACGAAATACAACAATAACCTGTCTAGAGATATTTTGTACTATAATCCATTTAAATTAAAACAGAGAAAATCATTTGTGTACATACATGGTGAGAACATACATGCAAGAAGGGACATGTGTTTATACATTTTATAATTCTTTAATAGATCCTATACATTCTAATCTATCAAGAGGATTTACTTACCAGAGCACGCCATGGCCACAGAGATTCTCCATAATCATAGGTGATTTCACTCTCTGCTTGGATGTTTTCAATAGCAAACAGGCAAAGATGAGGTTTACATCGGACTGTCATCTTTCTCATTTTGCAATTTGGGGACCTGTTGGCATCATTCACCAGTCGCCCTAGTGAACCGTCTTCGCATGACGCATCTAAGCTAAAATTGAAGAGGGAAACAGATTTAAACTTTCTCCACAAAACACATAAGGGTATAGAGACTAACTGATGTCTTATAGGGCTTCACTTACCACCATGAGCCATTGTTCCATTCAAAATCAAACAAAAAAGCATTTTGCTTTTCCGTATACTCCCCCTGCCTCTTGTCCCGTTCATATTCAGATATTAACTCCCCACGGTACTCGAGGACAAAGGATCCCTTTTCAATTGGTGCGCAGGCAAATACACCACGTCCTGATACAACAAAGTTCACAATTTAGTGTCAAGTAATACAGCACACATTAGGTTTATGAATTGCAGTTGATCAGACCCATTTAGACTGCTTATCAATATGTATGAATTAATATTTAGGAGAAAGATCCATTGCAGGGGTGCAAACTGGTAAGGACCCAAAAAGGTGACAACATTCAAAAGAAATGTCTGAAAACTAAGAAAATCACGAGGAGAAGTATTTTACGTGGGATTTATGTCTGAAAACTAAGAAAATCACGAGGAGAAGTATTTTACGTGGGATTTATGTCTGAAAACTAAGAAAATCACGAGGAGAAGTATTTTACGTGGGATTTAATGAGTGTTTCCCCTAGGATGGAATTTTTTTTGTGTGCTCGCAAAGCGCACCCTGCCTGGAGGTTTCTATGTGTCTGCTGGCAACCTACATACAGTTCATTTGTGCACAGTAATGAGCAGGGGAAATAAGGAGAGATTGAACATATTACAAGTATAATCTTTAAAACCATTATTTATATTTATTTAACAAAAAATATTTTATATCAACAACCACCCTATACATGAAAATCCCATAACCCAAATACTACAACAATCGAAAAGTTCTGCGCCTCAAACCAATGCATCTTTCCACTCCCTCCCCTCTCCCCATCACAAAGGTTGTAGTAGGAGCATCAATAGGCCATGCCTCTATTTAACACGTTTTGGGGCTCTAAAGTCAATAATGGCGACGCTACTGAAAATGTTGCAAAAAAAAATGTATATTGACATTTTGGCTAAAAAGAAATTTCTTAAAAATAAGTAGAGATATATTTTTCAAAACATAAGGTTGCAGTAAGACCATAAAGAGCCCATGTATGGAAAACGTTTTAGGGATCTAGAGTCAATAATGGCAACGCTATTAAAATTATTCCTAAATAAAAAATCTTAAAAGATAAGAGATACATTTTTCAAAACTAAAGGTTGTAGTAGGACGATGAAGAGGCCATGCCTCTATGGAACTAGTTTTGGGGCTCTAGAGTCAATAATGGCGACGCTATTGAAATTGTACCATTGTGGTCGTTTTCAGTTTTGCACTTTGCAGACGGTCCCTAAGCTCGCGGCTGAAAGCCGACTGCTCGTAGAAGACAATACAATTCACCGTTCGCTAACGACGGCTCGTTTGGATGAAAACAATGTTGTAGCTGGTTCTCTGGGTTACTACACTCAATTGTGTCGCAACGATGTTTCACTGATGATCTATTTAACCGCAAACTCCGAATCTGCGGAAGTTCCTCCGTTAATATGAAGCTCTCCTCTCTCGTGCGCCGCTGCTAGGTGCATATAGGGGAAACACTTTCAGATGACATCCCAATATGGTATTACCCAACATGTGTAGTGTGTGCATAACATACCTTTTATAGTCATTGATCCATTTGACCTTATAACAAGGCTTGTCACTTCCAGAAGAAATAAAATGAATAGCCTCAGCCTCAGGACTAAGTCTGGCTCTCCTTTTTGACATGCTCTTCAATTGCCCATGTGCTCCTCAACTAGCAAACAATCTAAATTGGAAGATGAAAAAAAGTCAGCGAGACAAATGCAGAAAATACCAATATTTGATTGGAATCAAATTAGGATTTATCAAATGGTATTAGTCTGCCTTTAGTCATATCTCACTTATGTTCTTACTAATGCTGTAGTAGGCTATCTCATTAGCTTATTAAGCTAGTGAGATACCATCAGAATAGGGTGCTGTCAGAAATCTTAACACCTTAACATCTTCAAAGATAAATATTGTTATAAAATTATAACACTGTCAGCTCTACAATTAATATTGTCTGCACTGAACAACCAATATCATACATTTAAAAAACATAATTCCAGAAAAAACGATTTAGTGCCAAGTAACATTGTTGGTCAAGAACACTGAGATGTAATAACAGCTTAGAGAATAACTATCTTTAGTTGTAATTAAAGAAACAATAAATGTATTACCTTCATTTCTCGTGCACTTCGTCCAGTTCTGGTTGAAGAATTTGCCATGTGGCACAAGGCCTTCTCAATCCTTAGCGGCAATTCGCTAACATTAGCTTATAAACTGATGCTAAATTACTTTTTTTGTGGGGGATTTTATATTTATATAGTAATAGTTGACAATGTGTATGTGTATTCAAATAAATCTATCTTAATTAGTTGGTAAGTGTGCTCCCATCGTGTGCTAGAACAAAATCGCGATTTTGTGAAACTAGTCACGTGACATATTAGTCACGTGACTATGAAAGTGTGTTTAAAGTGTGTTAATATTCCCAAACTGACCACTAGTTGGCGTATTCACAGGTGAGCAAAAAGTACAAACACTCACACACACTCCAAATTACAAAATTGTGACATTTAAGGACATGTCAGATTTTTTGTTTAGGGGCATTCTATGGTCGTTTAGAACACTGTAGTGAGCTCGGAAAAATGAGGACTCCCAAAATGTCCTCATATTTCCGAACGTCCTGACATTGGAGGTGAGTTTTCATAAAATTGTCCTGATATGTCACTAAAACGAGTGCACACACACACACACACACACACACACACACACACACACACACACACACACACACACACACACACACACACACACACACACACACACACACACACACACACACACACACACACACACACACACACACACACACACACACACACACACACACACACACACACACACACACACACACACACACACACACACACACACACACACACACACACACACACACACACAACACACACACAACACACACACACACACACACACACAATGCATTTCGCTGCAGATATTCCCTCAATTATTATTACTTTCAAAACGTTGGCCAAGGTTGAATATCATTTTTATTTGGGCTGCTTCTAGGACATTTTGGGTGGATTTTGAACGGTATGTGGGCGGGACGTTTTTTGCAGGACCTGGCAACCCTGCGCTGTTGCCCGGGGTGCTGAAATGCTCCGGAACAGATCTGGATCCACTATGGCCAAAAGACTTGTATGCCCCCCCCCCCCCCCCCCCTTAAATAAATTCTATGGCAGAATAAAGAATAAATTCATGCATTATCATTCAACTTGAACATGTGTTTTTACAGTATAGCGTGGTGGAGGGCTGACGTATGTTGCCCAACCCGGAAGTGAGCGTCGCCCTGGTTTCCCTTGACAAAAAGCCAACGGGTTTTTCCATTGGATTTTGGATTATTGCAGAAAAATTAGCATCTTTGAAGCACCTCCTCAAAAACTGAAAATAAATAAATAAATAAAAAATATCTGTGCTCCAAAGAACGAAATGTAAACCAATGCATTCTGAATAATAATAATAATAATAATACATTTAATTTAGAGGCGCCTTTCAAGACACCCAAGGTCACTTTACAGAGCATATAGTCATCATTCAAAACTATGTAAAACAGACTAGGAATAAAAGAAAAACAGAGGTTAAACATGAAGAATAATAATAATTAATAACACTCAAAGACGCCTACAGTGAAGGGGGGACCTCACTAACCACCACCAATGAGTAGCACCCACTTGGGTGATGAATGGGAGTGTTTCTCCGATTTTTCCATGCTACACAGAACGAAATGTAAACCATGCAAATAAAGACTCCATGTTCATAATCATTTAAATATCATTAATCTCCTGAGTGTGTCGAGTGGTATTCTATTTTTTTCAACGGGGCTGCATCCAGTCACTTGACCGTCATGGTTGCTATGGTGGTTGCTATCGACCGCCCCCTCTAATCCTTACATGGTTCTAAAAACCACGCGGCAAAGGAGCTGCCGTCCATTGTGTTGTTTTTGTCGTAAACTAGGGTCAGATGGTTAAAAAATAGACAGATATTCCAAGGTATCCTTAAAAGGCAGCTTGGATGTTTTTATTTTGTGCAGTTTAGACTTCTTCTATAACCTATTTTTGAAAGCAAAACACCAAGCTCATTGATTTAACGAGGCAGGGTTATTTGAAACAATTTATTGAATAAATATTTATGAGAGGTCATTCCTTCTCCTGAGTTTGCTTCCTATTTATGTCTAGTGTACACCCCTACTGTCAGCAAGCATCACCCCCCCCCCTCCCCATATGGATTTGGAGAATTGCTGCCACGTCCCGGTGGTGGAGGCCCTCTTTCATATATATGAAAGAGGGCATTCAATTATACTACAATGATCAATTAGGAGGCCGAAGCCCTAAAGGAAGTGATGCAATAGGTGACTGAGTCGACAACATTTAAGTAAGCCTTGGGGTCTCTTATATATCCAAGGGGGTCTCAAAGGACGCATATACGCTTCAACCTGTGGCTTACAGGAAATGACTCAGCAAGTGCTCCATCTTGTTGCACCCACCCAGCGGCTCGCTTGCAAGATTTTGGCCTGAAGTTCTTCCCAGACCTACACCGTAGCCATCCAACCTGCATATCGGAGAATCAGGCCTCTCTTTAATAATGACAAAAAGTTATGAGAGGAATACACATAAACTTTTGTTGTCTCATAAGCGGCGTGGTGTCGGCTGCTTTTGACCTTTTGACCCCAGACTTCTGAGGGAATAGCTGAATTTATTCATTAGTCAATCAGAAGTATGTAAATATCTTCCCGGTGTCGTAAGAGAGCGAACAAGGTGTCCTTCAACATCTACGCTTCCAGGCGATTGCAATGGTGCCACACATGAGCATATTCGAACATGTTTAATGGTAGTAATTAGCTGTCGAAATTGGAGGCCTTAATCAATAATGAGCAGCTATTGATTTACTTTCCGATAGAAATTTGTGACAAATGACATATTATTTAGCATCTACACGTTGAGCTGAGTCCAATGACACCAAGCATGACACTCTAGCAAATGTATTTTACATGGTACATATGGTCTAGGACATGATCTCGGTGTGGCAAGAGGGCAAGCTTGATCTCATTGGACTCAGCTTAACGTGTAGATGCTAAATAACATGTAATTTGTCAAGAATCTCCATCGGGAAGCAAATCTATAGCTGGTCATTATTGATAAAGGCCCCCAAAATCGACAGCTAATTACTACCCCGAAACATATTCAAATATGATCATGTGTGACACTGTTGCAATCGCCTTGAAACGTAGATGTCAAAGGACACCTTGTTTTCCCCCTTACGCCTCCGGGAAGATATTTTCATACTTCTAATGGATTGATTCATATTTTAAGGTTCGCGGAGTGAGACTTTAGGCGGCTGCAGCAGAAGTGTTGAGACGAAAGATGATATCAAGACATTTATAGAATATTCCGATTCACATTATGATTCTTCGTCATAACTATCCGACCAAACATCCTTCACATTCACTGAGCGAAGATTATGAAAGTCCAGGCCCCCCCTTCCTGCATTCGGGTTCCGACTGGGCCAAGTTTCGGGCAGGAAGGGCCCTCCGGGTCCGACCGGGCCAAGTTTCGGTGCAGGGGTCCCAGTTAGGCCCTAGAATAAGGTATACAAATTTCAGGGCAGTACGACCTTCCTATCTCAAAAACTGTTTTTCCACCACATTCTGGACCATTAGGTCTTGCAGGCAACACTTCTGAGGGGCTTTGTCCAAATGACAGTCCATTTGGGAAAACTTTTTTTCTCTATGGGCTACAATTCCAAATCTCGGATATGTCGTTCTCTGGGCCCCGGGAAATGTGTGTAAACATTTCAGTATCCCTAGCTCTCTCGAAAAGGCCGGAAAAGGGGCGTGACCTCCAACAGTACAGTAAATGTACATAAGACAGAGGTTAGTTTCTAGTCCCCATTTTTTGTGGTATGGATGTGTACATTTGTGGCTTAAGGTGTGTAGACACAGCTGGCCTGTGGCCACATTTTTGAAGTCTGGGGTCAAAAGGTCAAAAGGAGCCGGCACCACGCCGCTTATGAGGTAACAAAAAGTTCATGTGTATTTCTCTCATAACTTTTTGTCACTATTAAAGAGAGGCCTGATTCTAAGATATGCATGTTGGATGGCTAGGGTGTAGGTCTGGGAAGAACTTCAGGCCAAAATCATACAAGCGAGCCGCTGGGTGCAGGTGCAACGAGATGGAGGGGGGCCTGGACTTTCATAATCTTCGCTCAGTGAATGTGAAGGATGTTTGGTCGGATAGTTATGACGAAGAATCATAATGTGAATCGGAATATTCTATAAATGTCTTGATATCATCTTTCGTCTCAACACTTCTGCTGCAGCCGCCTAAAGTCTCACTCCGCGAACCTTAAAATATGAATCAATCCATTAGAAGTATGAAAATATCTTCCCGGAGGCGTAAGGGGGAAAACAAGGTGTCCTTTGACATCTACGTTTCGAGGCGATTGCAACAGTGTCACACATGATCATATTTGAATATGTTTCGGGGTAGTAATTAGCTGTCGATTTTGGGGGCTTTATCAATAATGACCAGCTATAGATTTGCTTCCCGATGGAGATTCTTGACAAATTACATGTTATTTAGCATCTACACGTTAAGCTGAGTCCAATGAGATCAAGCTTGCCCTCTTGCCACACCGAGATCATGTCCTAGACCATATGTACCATGTAAAATACATTTGCTAGAGTGTCATGCTTGGTGTCATTGGACTCAGCTCAACGTGTAGATGCTAAATAATATGTCATTTGTCACAAATTTCTATCGGAAAGTAAATCAATAGCTGCTCATTATTGATTAAGGCCTCCAATTTCGACAGCTAATTACTACCATTAAACATGTTCGAATATGCTCATGTGTGGCACCATTGCAATCGCCTGGAAGCGTAGATGTTGAAGGACACCTTGTTCGCTCTCTTACGACACCGGGAAGATATTTACATACTTCTGATTGACTAATGAATAAATTCAGCTATTCCCTCAGAAGTCTGGGGTCAAAAGGTCAAAAGCAGCCGACACCACGCCGCTTATGAGACAACAAAAGTTTATGTGTATTCCTCTCATAACTTTTTGTCATTATTAAAGAGAGGCCTGATTCTCCGATATGCAGGTTGGATGGCTACGGTGTAGGTCTGGGAAGAACTTCAGGCCAAAATCTTGCAAGCGAGCCGCTGGGTGGGTGCAACAAGATGGAGCACTTGCTGAGTCATTTCCTGTAAGCCACAGGTTGAAGCGTATATGCGTCCTTTGAGACCCCCTTTGATATATAAGAGACCCCAAGGCTTACTTAAATGTTGTCGACTCAGTCACCTATTGCATCACTTCCTTTAGGGCTTCGGCCTCCTAATTGATCATTGTAGTATAATTGAATGCCCTCTTTCATATATATGATACCTCCACCACCGGGACGTGGCAGCAATTCTCCAAATCCATATGGGGAGGGGGGGGGTGATGCTTGCTGACAGTAGGGGTGTACACTAGACATAAATAGGAAGCAAACTCAGGAGAAGGAATGACCTCTCATAAATATTTATTCAATAAATTGTTTCAAATAACCCTGCCTCGTTAAATCAATGAGCTTGGTGTTTTGCTTTCAAAAATAGGTTATAGAAGAAGTCTAAACTGCACAAAATAAAAACATCCAAGCTGCCTTTTAAGGATACCTTGGAATATCTGTCTATTTTTTAACCATCTGACCCTAGTTTACGACAAAAACAACACAATGGACGGCAGCTCCTTTGCCGCGTGGTTTTTAGAACCATGTAAGGATTAGAGGGGGCGGTCGATAGCAACCACCATAGCAACCATGACGGTCAAGTGACTGGATGCAGCCCCGTTGAAAAAAATAGAATACCACTCGACACACTCAGGAGATTAATGATATTTAAATGATTATGAACATGAAGTCTTTATTTGCATGGTTTACATTTCGTTCTGTGTAGCATGGAAAAATCGGAGAAACACTCCCATTCATCACCCAAGTGGGTGCTACTCATTGGTGGTGGTTAGTGAGGTCCCCCCTTCACTGTAGGCGTCTTTGAGTGTTATTAATTATTATTATTCTTCATGTTTAACCTCTGTTTTTCTTTTATTCCTAGTCTGTTTTACATAGTTTTGAATGATGACTATATGCTCTGTAAAGTGACCTTGGGTGTCTTGAAAGGCGCCTCTAAATTAAATGTATTATTATTATTATTATTATTATTCAGAATGCATTGGTTTACATTTCGTTCTTTGGAGCACAGATATTTTTTATTTATTTATTTATTTTCAGTTTTTGAGGAGGTGCTTCAAAGATGCTAATTTTTCTGCAATAATCCAAAATCCAATGGAAAAACCCGTTGGCTTTTTGTCAAGGGAAACCAGGGCGACGCTCACTTCCGGGTTGGGCAACATACGTCAGCCCTCCACCACGCTATAGAGTGGCGAAGTCACGCCTCTTCCGGTAGGGCTCATGGGACCTATGAGATCGAAAAATATGAATGGGTGTCAATGGAGAGAAAATAATTATTTTCTGGTCCCAGTCTTTATATGCCCTGGATTACATATATGTTGTTTGTGGATTTAAATGATAATTTTTCATGCAAAGAAAACTAAAAATGTTCGTGAAGAAGTTTGATAATTTTAGGTTTTATGTGAGGCCGCTTTGTGAACTACAGCTCTTCGCTGCTCTAGACGCATATGATATACGTCACCACACCCGCCCTTGGAACTCGGCACAGAGATGGCGATCTCTCTGCCCCACTTCACCGCTTTTTCCAAGGGGAGGATAAAAGCATCGAAAGAGGTGAAAACCATTATAAATCGGGGCACGTGCAGAGTTTCAGTTATGCCGATGGGAAGATTGTCGGTCTTCTCCACGCCAGTCGCAGGGAGCGTGACGTCACATACGAGCCGTGTAGTCTTTCTCGTTGTGTTTTCTCTACAGCCTTTATCTGAACAATTGCACAATAAACGGTCGAACTCTTTGCATGAAAAATTATCCTTTAAATCCACAAACAACATATGTGTAATCCAGGGCATATAAAGACCGGGACCAGAAAATAATTATTTTCTCTCCATTGACACCCATTCATATTTTTCGATCTCATAGGTCCCATGAGCCCTACCGGAAGGGGCGTGACTTCGCCACTCTATGCTGTAAAAACACATGTTCAAGTTGAATGATAATGCATGAATTTATTCTTTATTCTGCCATAGAATTTATTTAAGGGGGGGGGGGGGGGCATACAAGTCTTTTGGCCATAGTGGATCCAGATCTGTTCCGGAGCATTTCAGCACCCCGGGCAACAGCGCAGGGTTGCCAGGTCCTGCAAAAAACGTCCCGCCCACATACCGTTCAAAATCCACCCAAAATGTCCTAGAAGCAGCCCAAATAAAAATGATATTCAACCTTGGCCAACGTTTTGAAAGTAATAATAATTGAGGGAATATCTGCAGCGAAATGCATTGTGTGTGTGTGTGTGTGTGTGTGTGTGTGTGTGTGTGTGTGTGTGTGTGTGTGTGTGTGTGTGTGTGTGTGTGTGTGTGTGTGTGTGTGTGTGTGTGTGTGTGTGTGTGTGTGTGTGTGTGCTAGTTTAGCGAAAGCAGCGTCCTTAGCAACCTGACGTCATTGAAACATGCGAGCGAGCCGATAAAATCTTCCTAATAACTATAAAACTAAAGATCATACGTAATCACTGACTAAAGATTATGCAAGTAAAAAGTATATTTCTCGCTAGAAATGTTATTAGAAACAAGTTCAACGGTGATTCGGTCCTAAAATAGGCCTATTGCATTTCCCATTCGATTAATAAAGAAACCAATCCCGAGATATCCCCGGACCCATGCAAGTGAACGGAGCGTTCCACGGCATTGAGAAGACCCGTGTAATAAAGACCCATAATATTTCTGTTTATGGCATAGATTTCTCCTCAGATTAGGCTAATTTATGATAATGATAAAATAAAAGTAAAAACGCTCGATCAAAGGCCCGGCCCGAGGATAGTGATAACCCATTATTATACGGTATGACTTCTAGATGTCACGTCCGCTCGCGACACTGGACTTGCGAGGCATCGACGCGGACTTCCATTCACATAGCCAAAAACAAGACAATAGATCTATGGTTAGATCAAAACATCAAGACATACAATTCTAAAAAGATCAGATTAAGCAGCTACCCTTTTTTCTTTCGCGGTTTGCCTGAGCAGCGCACCTGCATTTAATAGCCTATATCCGTGAATTGTCACAATTTCTCAGAATCAAAGGTGAAAGTAGAAACGGGTGGCCTAAAGCTGTCATATCGTTCACAATTTTTAACAATAAATGTACTGTACGGAGCTCCTTAAGGGACATTAGGGAGAACGCTCCCGCACAGAACCTTAGTTTGGAAGTCGTGCTGGTGACACGACAAATACTTCCAATTGAAATACATGGGTTTGGAATTTGTGCTTGTAAACACGAAAAATTTGAAAATACGTGATCCTGAACACGTTTCAATAGATTAAATAACGTGACAGTGTCACGTCTTTTCGTGAGACCGGGTTGGCCCCGCGTGCCACGCTTCGCTCTGCGAGCAGTGTGTTACAAACGTTACACACTGTTCGCAGAGCGAAGCGATGCAGCCGAAAAATAGACTGGAAGTCCATTTAAAGTGGTGCAGCGGATAGGGCTGCGCAGCTGTACGTCTGGCTACGTTGGTTAACATGGGAGTGAATTGGAAGCGGCGCCGCTCCACGTGGCTGCGGCGAGCAGTGGCTTTATACTACTACAAGCAAGATACTATTACAATCATGGCTACTTGTTGATATCATTCCCAGGGGATCCATGCAGAGCCGGTTCCAGACTTGGTGGTTAGGAGACCAAAGCCATCCCCCAGGAGTGTATGCAAATCAACACTCTATCAAGCATACACAGGTGATGTTACTACTGTAACTAATATCATACTGTTGGCTGCTGTATAATACATAATTGTATCTTGCCACTTTAATACTCATAGATTATGTACCAAATATAACACTGCAGTGAGCTATTCTCCAGAAAGACTCTTGACATCAGAATTGAAAAACCAAAACAAGAGATGTGTGGATAATTTCACACTAACAGTTTTTCATTTTATGTTTCAGGATCCCTCCCTGACCTGCAAGTCTTGTCTCTTGGGGAAACACTGAAAAATATCAGGCCGCAACCACTGATATCCTCAGTGCTACATGGCTTGTCTGAAGTCTCCATGGTCGACTCCAGCTTCGGACCTGTGCCGCGGGGTTCACCCCTGTCCTACCAGTGTCCTCCTGTGGTCAAACTCAGAAATGATGTTCAACATCCAGATGCACCATCATTCCCTAAACTGCCTTTAGAGGGGTCAACGTGTCCCACTACTTTTCCAAAATTTGCCTCAAACTCCCAACAGTTTCTCCATTTGGACAGCTTAACTGTGACACATGAGATGGCAGCTGAGAGAGAGGAGCAGACACGTGAGCAGTCTGAGTGCCCATTATGGCAAGCTTTACGCTAGCCTAGAGTGACAGCTAGTAGGTTCTATGAGGTTAGCCATGTGAAAGGACCGTCTTCTGGTCAGACCCTGGCAGGGCGGATACTTAAGGGTGTACGCCAAACACCCGCAATGAAAAGGGGCCTTGATCGCGAGCCGCAGGTGCTGGAACAATATTCAAAACATTGCAATGTAAATGTCTCGCGCTGTGGATTTGTCATCCATCCCGATGCTCCTCACCTCGGGGCTAGCCCTGATGCGAGAGTATATGACCCAAGTGCCGTTCCGTGTTTTGGGCTGGCTGAAGTTAAATGCCCAGACATCTCTAACATTTCTGAGGCAGGACATGTTAAAATCGTGAATGGTCAGGCAAAACTGAAAAAGAATCATGAATACCACTGGCAGGTTCAAGGTCAATTGGCAATAACTGGATTGAGTTGGTGCGATTTTATAACCGACACTGAGGAAGACTTCACAGTCGAAAGAGTCTGGAGGGATGATGAATTTATAAAGGAGATGAAAAATATGGTAGACCTGTACTTCTTTGGTACCTACATGAATGTGTATTTTCAGCAGAAAGTGAAATGAACTGAAAGAATAAAAGGATTTAATTCATTCCCTTTCTGAGTACATCATTTACTACATTACATATTAACATTTTGAATACTTTCTGGATAGACTGACTGGACTTTAAAATTGATTATAGATGCAAGACTTCTCATTCAATTATATACAGAATTACAGCTCCGGGAAAAATGAAGGGACCACTCCAAATGTTCAGTGTCTCTCGTTTTAATATTTATTATGTTTGAGTAAACACTATTCTACAGGGATGTAGCCTTTTAAATCAAGGGGTCCCTGGAAGTTGGTCAACACACAGCAGACGGTCCACAGCTGGTTGACTGTCCCAGACAAGGTGAGAGGGACAGTGCGATCCCAGATGCGGTACTCCTTGACTCGGCGTATTGCTCTTTCCACAAGGATTCGAAGTCGGGCGATTGCTTGCGTCTTCAGAGCATCCTCTTCGGTGAACTGCGCTGTGGTTAGAGAGATAAGTTAATTAGTATTATTTCACATTTGGGTCAGTTTTAATTTGAAATGTTCATTCCTTTCATGCCTACCTGTCATCTTGAAGGGTGGCATAATCAGCTTTGCCCCATGGTCAGCTAGCAGCTTCTCAATGGTGAAGCCCTTGTCTGCCATGCAGCCATCTCCTGGCTCCAGCAAATCCAGTAGTCCACAACGTTCGGTCAGCTCTCGGTCAGAGATGGAGCCGGTGAAGAGACTCGACACAAAAGTCACAGCACTACACGGGGCAATTCCAATCAAGGCTTTAAAGGTTGTCGTGTTTTTGTAGGAGGAGAAAACCTCAGACTGGAGAGTGAGGGATGAGGGATTCTGGCATCGCACCTCGGTGCAGTCGATGATTACCCGAACATCGGGACTGTACTGCACAAATTTGCGCGGCATGGTGTTCTTTACTTGCTGTTTGCTCATCCAGATGGGGAGGGAGCCAAGGAGCAGGTAAAGGTAGTTGGCCCACGTGATAACTACACGGGAGACAGTGGACACACATCCGCCGGCGCCCGACTATATCTGCGAAATGCGGACGTCGTTGAGGCACGCCGCACGCGGACGTGATTGAGGCCCACGCTGTTGGTGGTCGGTGATTACACATTTTTCAGTGCTACGGCTCACGCCTAGGGATAACCCAATAGCAATAGCCTTAAAAGGCTGCGCCTATACTCATAGAATCTAGAGTTACAATACGTAACTATCGTTTTAGCCATTTACTGTACAATTCAGAATTTAATGAGAGGAAGGCTGAGGAGGGCTGTCAATCAAATATCGCGCTTCAGAAACGGCCAATCATAGGAAAGCCCGCCCTGCCTTGGTTCCCTCCCCCATAGTGCCAAAATTAAATTCGAGCGAGCGTAAAAACATCTTTCGCGAGAGGCTGTTACGCGCGAGAGGCTGTTTTGCGCGCGCTGAGGTAATTTGCGCGCGCGAGAGGCTGTTTTGCGCGCGCAGAGATCATTTGCGCGCTCGCAGTTAATATCTACGCGTGTGGAATAATATAATACGCCTGAATGCATATTTTATCACATTAGTGAATTATGGCACTAATGTGTCGCCATACATGTCAAATCGCAAGGTCCAGTTTTAGAACGCGGCGATTTAACTATTTCTCTTCAGCCAATCACAGCACAGAACAACTTGTACGTCACGGCCTTACTCCGTCCCGGTACCGGTACCGTACTGTCCACTCCAGCATACAAATATCCGAAGATGGCAGACTTCTGGTCCGAGGAGAGGGAGGAGAATTTAATTCGCTTGCTGGAGGAGCAACCTGTCCTTTACGACGTTGGCATGTTGTTGCGACATTGCGGTGGCACTTGGTGTGGTGTTTTAAAGCGTCTTAGAGTACCATGTTAAGCGCTATATAAATGTCATTTATTATTATTATTATTATTATTATTATTATTATTAAGTTCAACCGTGTTAAATGGTGACCATTAGCCGAATGCGTCGTTTGTTGTCGTGGCTACGCCAGCTGTTGGAAATCAGGCCAGACACGTAGCTGTCCTTGCGAATGCCTCTTTGATTTGTCTTCCAATAAAATGTCAAAAACATTCCCATCTCATTCGTATTGTGTATCGAGTGTAATTGGAAGAAACTTGTCACGTAGAACCGTTTAAAGCCGAAATAATTGAAAAACGAATGCTTAAAATATGATACATTATGGGATTCGAACTCATACTATCGTGGGGGGGAATATTAATAAGGTCGGATTTCATTCTGTTGTACTGTAGACCCACATAGAAATCTTCTGCAAAAAAAATATAAATTCTTTGTGAAAACACGAAAGGCAGCCAGATCAACTTGTGAACTTGCGTTCACAGTTGCTTGGGAAACCACCAACCGTCGCAGCCCGTTGCAGCCAGTGTGAACTGCCCAGTTTTAGAACGTCGCAGCCCGTCTCGTTGCAAGGCGTCGCAAGGAGTTGCGAGTTGCAAGTCGTTGCAAGGTGAATCTTTGGTCTGAACTGGGCTTTAGAGAACGAGCTCCGTAGGTTTGGCAAGTTTGCCGGTGGATTTAAAACGGTGAGTTTTAAATCAACCTCCTCATTTTGAGGAGGTTGACTTGTATAGTGAGGAACAGATCGAGCCTAAGAAACAGCAGGCTCCTGTGGCTGCGGAGAACCTGAGCAGTTCTCAGTCTGCAGGCACTGAAGCAGCTTCCACAAGTTGTACAGGCAAAGATCCCACTGTGATCACCAATGAAGGAAAGGGTATGTTAAATAGTCAGGCATCCTGTGAAGGGGAGGACATGGAGTATGACTCTGAGTCAGATACAGTATCTAGCATAGGTGAAGCTTCCAATAGGAACACAGATCTCTATTCTTTGGAGGAAATAAATCAATTTCTGGATGTGACATTTAAAAAGTCTGTTAGACTGAATGACTACTTCAGTGACACTGAAAAGTTCATCAGATTGGTTGATGTACTGAAAAGATTGGTCGGTTTTGACCTCTTGGATGAAAAGAAACGCTTTCGCCTCAAAAAGCTTATTACAATTCTGAGGAAAGCGAAAAAAGGTAAAACTGCTAAGAAGACTAAAAAGTAACATGATCATGTACCACACGGTGTTTTACCTCTTTTATTGTTCCTTGCTTTGTTCATTGTATCTGTTTCTCTTCTCTGACCTCTATGCAGAGCCTTAAAATAGGGTCTTTGAACATCAATGGTGGAGGGAGAGACAGACACAAAAGGGCATTAATCTTTGAAGTCGCCACTCAAAAAAGGGTTGATGTGCTGTTTTTGCAGGAGACGCATACTAATCCAGCAGACGAGATAGATTGGGGTTTATGGTGGGAGGGTTCATGTACCCTTAGTCATGGCACCAACCTTAGTGCAGGGGTAGCTGTTCTGTTCAGAAAAGATGCCAATGTAAAGGTTCTATCTTCTACTGTGGTGGTGAAGGGCAGGCTTTTGATAGTCAGGGCAGTAATAGAGGGCTCTGTATTCTGCTTTGCTAACATTTATGCCCCAAATCGAGGAACAGAAAGAGTGGGTTTTTTCGCCCTGCTGGAAAATGAGGTGGGGAATTACAAGCATGATCATTTCATCTTTGGCGGGGATTTTAATTGCACCCTGGACTTTACTATAGACAGGACAAGTGAAGAACCCCACCCACAGTCATCCCAGAGCCTTAGCAGTGTCATCGCACACCTGGATCTGTTGGACACATGGAGGGTAAAACATCCGCAATCCAGACAATACACATGGGTAAGGGTCCGCAATAACAGGGTGAGTGCAGCTAGACTAGATAGGATTTACATTTCCAAAAGTCTCAGCTCTAGATTAATCCAAAATCACATAAATCCAGTTGGCTTTACTGACCATCACTATGTCAGCGTAGATTTGGTCATTTCGCCAGGTGAAAGGGTGTGGTCCTACTGGTCTTTTTACAGTAGACTTCTGCAGGACCGTACAATTCAGGAGCTTGAAGTCAGTATTAGGAACATTGAAAAGGGGTCACATAGGGTTTTGGATCCCACCACGGGTCATCGGCTGCAGGAGAAGAGATTGGAGTTGAGCTCCCTCCTGCAGGAGAGAGTGAAGGGAGCTCTTGTCAGGTCTCGCTTCCTCCAGCTAAAGGATATGGATGCCCCAAGCTCTTTCTTCTTCAATCTGGAGAGATCGGTGGCACAGAGGAAGCAGATGACCTGCCTTAAGCTTCCTGGAGGCAGAGTGACTACCAGTCCGGGTGAGATGAGGACCCATGCGATGGATTTCTACGCGGACCTCTTCGGGGCAGAACAGTGCAGCATGGAGTGCTGTGAGGAGCTCCTGGAGGGGCTTCCTCAACTCATCCCAGGAGAGAAAGCTGCTCTGGACTCTGAGCTGACTCTGGACGAGTTGACAGCCGCTGTCAATCAGATGGCATCAGGGCGGGCACCAGTGATTGATGGTCTCTCCACTGACTTTTAAAAGCGATTCTGGAATATCCTTGGACATGATTTACATGGGGTTTTATTTGAGTGTTTCAGAACAGGATCGCGTCCTGTCTCGTGTCAGCGAGCTGTGCTTTCCCTGCTTCCCAAGAAAGGAGACCTGGCCTTACTTAAGAACTGGAGGCCGGTTGCTCTCCTTTGCACGGACTATAAGGTGCTTTCCAGAGCCCTATCCAACAGACTTAAGGACATCCTGGGAATACTTGTACATACAGACCAAAGTTATTGTGTACCTGATAGGAAAATTATGGACAACATTTTCCTTATTCGAGATATTATTGATGTGTGTAGATCCCATAATGTAGATTTTGGTATTGTTTCTTTGGACCAGGAGAAGGCCTTTGATAGGGTGGATCACTCTTATTTGTTTTCTGCACTTAAGGCTTTTGGTATAGGTGATGGTTTTCTGGCCTGGATTGGTTTATTGTATAGTGGTGCTCAATGTATGGTAAGGATGGGGGCAGGGCTGAGTCGGCCAATCCCTGTTCAGCGAGGGATAAGACAGGGTTGTCCTATCTCCGGTCAATTATATAGCCTAGCTATTGAGCCCTTGCTGTGTATGTTGAGAGGTCGGCTCAGTGGTCTCTCACTGCCGGGGTCCAATAATCTTGATCGTCCACTTACTGTTTCTGCGTATGCAGACAATGTTAATATTTTTGTCTCCAGCCAGGGGGTTGTTCAGTGTTTGCAGGATACCCTGTCCCTGTTTGAAAAGGCCTCATCTGCTCGGGTGAACTGGGCAAAGAGTGAAGCCTTATTGTTGGGACAGTGGAGGTCTCAGGCAGTGCCCAGTCTGCCTGGAGGTCTTGAGTGGGGGAAGGAAGGCCTGAAAGTGTTGGAAGTATTTTTGGGCACTGAGGGGTTTCAAAACAAGAACTGGGAGGGCGTTAAGGAGAAAGTGGGCGCTCGGTTGTCTAGATGGAAATGGGTGCTACCCCAGCTGTCGTATAGGGGAAGAGTTCTGGTGGCCAATAACCTGGTCGCCTCGACTCTTTGGCATAGGCTGATTGCTCTGACGCCACCGAGAGGCCTGATGGAGGACGTTCAGCGAGTCATCCTGGACTTTTTCTGGTCTGGCCGGCACTGGGTCCAAAAAAGGGGGGATGTGTGGTAGAAATTAATGAGTACATTCTATGGTAAACCATGATTATTATTAGGCCTTATATCTTAATGGTAGAAGACACATGATACCTGCAGAGCCTGGGGTCAGAACAGATGGTGGGACACAGAAATGAGCAGGAAGCTACGGGGTTAAGCCATGTTGACCTCAGCCTTCAGCCTTGGGTCATTTTGGCTACGGGGTTAATGCATGCTGGCCTCAGACTGGTGTCCAAAATCACTTTGTTGATAATATGCTGAGACGAAGATTGATGTGGGCGGAAACCTCCATTGGGACAAAGGAATTATTGTATGTGTGTATAAAGAGAAGCTGGAATCGATGTTCGAGCAGTGACTCTATAGATCTACTCAGGCTGTTATCGTTGTTGTTTTTCTTCACGATAAAGTATTTTGTCAATTCTTGCTCCGGACCCCTCGATTTATTTTACAATTTCTCTCTTGAATTAGTCTAAGTGCTTTATATCTCGGTTAATCTTCAACATATTGGTGTCACGAACAGGAGGAAATAGGGACTCGCCAGCTGCCGGGCCAGAGGACGGGACGCGAACGGATCATACGACCAGAGCTCAAGGGTAAGTTGTCTTGCCATATATAGGATAGAGTCGTTTGATCTGTTCTTGCCCCGTCTGAAACGCTCAGCAGCAGGTAAAGTGTCTCTTCGATCAAACGAACCAAAATTATAGATAAATGAACGAGTGAGAGATACGGGGGTCCCGGGAGAGATTGACGTGCACGCGAACATAGGCCATAACGCGTTCTGTGGTTCTAAATGACCAAGACGCTTTGTGGCTCCCTATTTCGATACGAGTTTTTGTTATTTGGTGTTTCGGTGTTTTGGTTAAATAGGCCTACTGTAAGTCCTGTGAGTGTCTTGTGGAGGAACGAATTAGTGGAAAGTTCTAACAAGGACAGGGCCAGCAGGCCCGCAGGTCGAAGGATTTTTTCTGACAGTATCCTATTTGGAGTTGAGTTGTCAGTTGGGAATGAATTCAGTCGTTTTTATTTGAGGAGCTTTCTTGGGATGTTGACTAGTGAATTTTAAATACTCATCTTGGGGCAGTTGACCTGCAGATCCTGCACCAATGATGGTGAATTTCTGATTCCGATCTTGCTATTTTGAGAAAACAGGCTTCTCGCACTTTTTGAATGGATAAGTCTCTTGGTTGGGATACCGCTTCAGGTGATTAGCTAATCCTGATCTTGGTGTCAGGGTGTGTGTGTTTCCCTGTGTTTCCCTCCTGTGTTGATTACTGTTCCCTCCCCTAATGTGTCTCAGCTGTTCCTCGTTGTGTTTGTTATTTAAGCCCTTGTCTTTCCTTTGTTCCTTGTGCTGTCATTATAGTTTGTTGGTCCTGCGTGCTCTCTGTGGCTACCTGTGTTCCCTTACTCCCTGCTCCTTGCTCCTTGCCTTAGCCTTTTGGCAGAAATAAAGTGCTGTTTCCTGAAACCGTCTGCGTCTGGGTCTTACCTGCCTGCCTGCACCCGCAACCCTCTAACACTTGGTGTTTTGAGAAGTTTCTTGTTTGTTCTTGATCTGTTCGAATGGTTATGTATTCAGCCATTATTTTAAAAGAATGGGCTTGTTGTTTGACGTTCCGTTTGAATGAGTTTGACCCGCTAATCTTCCAATCACGCTGCAGTGTTGGATCTAAAGAAAGGGCCAGTCTGTAACTCTGATCTTGGTGCTGTGTGGCAATAGGTTCTTGTTTAAAATTCTGGTTGATTGATTATCCATCCGACCGTTCATGTTTTAATCAAAAGGCCAGTTTTTACGCTCGGTCAACCTTTTATTTGTAATTCTACAAATAATTCAGAGATTTTTCGATATACTCTTAAAATTGTATAAATCTGTTTATTTCTGTATTCAAGCCGTGATAGGATTACCTCGGAGACTTGTACGGCACGTTTTCTTTTTAGTGGATTCTGTCATAAATAAATGAGGCTGACAGAGAATAGTTAATTTGTTTGAAGTAATTGATAATCATAAATGAATTAGACGAATAGAGAATCGTTAATTTGTTGAAGAAATTAATAAATGTGTAAATCTTCTTTGACTTAAACATTACCGTGCTGACTCTAACTGCATGTGCACGAGCAAAACACAGGTGACAAGCAGGAGCCTACAAAGCAGGGAGGGAGACGAGCGCCGGGGAGGAGTTCACATTTATAGCCTTAGAGACAATAAAATATTTAAACTAACTAGTAGAATAAACTCAAATAAATTGTATTAATAAATAGTGTATTTAAAAAAAATAATAATAATGAATAAAGTAATAAAGTAATAATTTAAAATGGCACCAACAGCGGTAGAGATTTTGAGCAAAAACAATCCATTGCTCAGAGATGAGATAACAAGGATCTCTGAGAAATGGGAGAAAGGAACAGCTAAAACAGGCACGATAAGGCCCATGGGAGGGACTTTTGATCCAATAATGTGTAGGGACATGGAGGTAGTAATAAGGAACTACAAACCTTACAGAAGTGGTAAAAAGGCCTTAGAGAAGAGAGACAGGGAGAAGTTAGTGCTGGCTTTGTTCGAAGAGGAGGGAGAGAGGTGGCGCGCATTACAACGGCCAGAAAAATAATCACAAAGGAAGAAGAGGCTCAACCTTTGCCTCTGAAGCTTGAGCCACCGCCGTACAAACCAACTAACATGTATCCACTGGTAACAGGCAACGTGGAATTTAAAGGGGAAGTCACACTAGATGAAGGAGATAATAAATGTAACACACAGGGGATGAGGGGCGCCAGTGTTGGGAAAGTTCACTTTCTACATCAGGGGTGCCCAACCAGTCGATCGCGGTCTACCAGTAGACCGCTGATCCCAAGTCGACCGCGAGGGGTGAAAAAAATCAAAAAAAAAAACTTGTGCGGGACATATACGCGCGGTAGCGCATGCGCTGTCAACAGTAGTTGAAAGCCGTCAACAGTAGTTACGCAGTCCTAAACGTTGGCATGGCTGAGGGGAAACAAGTTAAGACCTACCATTTTCACCCTGAGTGGGAGGAAGATAATATTGATTATTGTTGAGAAGACGCCGTGTGCAGACGGAATGAAACCCCCACTGAAGTCCGTAGGTCCACGATACAAACCACCACCCCCCCCCCCCACCCCCCCTCCACGATACAAACCACCACCACCCCCCCCCCCCCCCCCCCCCCGCTTGAAGGTAGGTTTGACTGGTAGATCTCGGGAGGTTCCGGGAATTCAACATTTTTAACTAAGTTCACAGTTCCAAAAAATGAACTAGTTCATAGTTATTTTTTTCAATATGTTGATGTGAGCTATTCGTTTTTTCCGGTATTTTGAACATTGAGCCCGCTTTGTGGTTTGTCTAGGATGAAATAGAGTGGTTGAATCAAGTATCGTCGCGAAATACAGTTTCTATCGTGTTTTATTGCACATTTAGCGCATTTTGTAAATCCCATTGATTTCTGTTGGAAGGCTCATTGCTTGTTGGCCGGAAACGTAAAGGCGGGTGGGTTCACGTTTGGTTGTAGTCTTTTTGCTCGGTTCTATCCCTACTGACACAGAGAACCGAGTGAAAAGACTACAACCAAACGTAAACAGCCCCCTTTTCCGTTTCCGGCCAACAAGCAATGAGGCATTCTAGTCCGCTGAGCTATGAGCCAGAGAATTAACGTTATGGATTGTACATATTCATAATTCGAAATTCGTCTCAGCCTTTACACCACAGATAATCCCGCTCCCTCCTCTCAACCTCTGCTGGACTACTATGTATCCCCACATCACGACTCACTACAATGAGTGCCAGGTCATTCAGCTGTTCAGCACCCAGGCTCTGGAACTCCCTCCCCCCACACATAAAACAGTCAGACACCATTACAACCTTCAAGTCACAACTCAAAACTCACCTGTTCAAACTCGCACACAACGTCTAACTGATCACTGTTTTGATTGTTTTTTTGTTTTGTTTTGTCTTGTTTTTGTTTTATTTATTTCTTATTGCTTATGTTTATTTAATTTTTTTTTTTTTTTTTTTCACAATGTCTTGTTTTTAAAAAAATGTATGATGACTATATGCTCTGTAAGGTGACCTTGGGTGTCTTGAAAGGCGCCTCTAAATTAAATGTATTATTATTATTATATACTATAGGGTCTAAAGCATATAACCGTGTTGTCTGATTACAGTTGAATTCATTTTTCCACAATTTAACAGCTATCGTTTTGAAAAATAATCACCCCGCCATTCGTTTCAATGGGATTCGGCGTTGCGATACTTTCAAGATAAAGTGTACATATTTATAATTAGAAATTCGTCCCAGCCTTTATACGACAGATACTATAGGGTCTATAGCATATAACCGCATTTTCTGATTACAGTTTAATGTAACAGTAAACTGAACTCACCGCAACTTCAAATTAACCACACAGAGATTAGCATGGCAACCGGTCAAACAACACGGCGTTCTGCGCGCGCATCCACCGTGTTGATAAACAAATAACCCCCATATTGAACGAAGTTAAACTAAGCTACCGTCCCGTTCACAGGCACCAGAATGAACTAGTTCACAGTAACGTTCATCAGGCAGTAATACAGTACGTTCAGTTCACGTTCGCCCAAAGTATGAACGAGTTCATGAACTACCGTTCAATGAACGCGTTCGGGCACAACACTGAGGGGCGCACCCATACACATGGACTGTTATGAGGGGATTAGGAAAGCAAGAGAAGAGTGTAGCAATGCTGACACTAGTTCTAGTGAGAGTGAAGATGAGGACGAAGATGAGACGAGTGGTGAGTGAGTGAGTGAGTGAGAAAGAGTTACATTGAGTTGAGTTAGAGGGGTCAGATGAAGTGATTTGTGAAGAGTGAGACAGAGAAGAGGAAGAGTGTGTGGATTGGCAACGAGATGGCGATGAGATTGGAGAAGGCTTTCCGGTGAGAATTTTCATTGGGGAGATTCATATCTTTCGATGGCCTTTTAAGATTAATAATCTAGTTTTGGAGTGTGTCCAAAAACGAATAAACCAGAAAGGAAAGGAAAGGATTACTGAAAGTAAAAATGGTTATGGAGATTTGTGAAAGCAAAGGAAGTAGGTGAAGAGAGGTAAAGAGAGGTAAAGAGAGTTAGAGAGAAGGAACGTAAGTAAGGAAAAACCGCCGGTGGGGGCTGGACAGAGAGACAACAGAGAGAAAGAGATTGAATTTGCATTTGTGCTGAATAGATTATTTGTGCGTTCGAATGTACTCTGTAATTGGTTCCTGAATGTAACCCATGTCCACTGTTTTAGAAAAAACGTAGAACCACCACTGGGATTGGTGATTCTGTGGTTCTTGGAGACTCTCCAACGCGTCGGAACACCATGTGGTATTGTTGGGAAAAATAACCTGATGAGCACATCATATGGCAGGCACATTAATATATAGTCGACTCTTGCTCTAAACCCAACGAACACATAACACAAACATGATAATATATAGTCAGGTCAAGACCGGAGCTGAAGGCCCCATCTCCCAGGCAGGCAGATGGTGGACACTCAGACAATGCACCAGTATCATCTCCAGAACGGGAGAGCCGTATTAATTTATCACACAGGAGACACCTCGAAGCTCTCCCCCACTAGAAGGAACACATGCAGATACTAGGGGCCTGAGAGCCACATTAATTTATCACACAGGAGACACTTTGAGAGCTCTTCCCCGTTAGGAGGAACCAAGAGATACACCTGCCCATACCAGGGCCTCAGAGCCACATTAAATTATCACACACGAGACACTTCGGGGGGCACTCCCCGTTTTAATTTATCACACCGAGACACGAGGAACTCTCCCCGTTACGAAGCTCTCTCAGGGCCTGGGAGCCAAAACACACAGAACCGCACACACCTCAAACGCACACACCTCATCGAGAGGAGGATACAGCATAAGACTGCATCACACAGGGACTCTTCACCTTCTTCTGAAGCAGACCTTCCACGGAGGCGAAGCTCCAGACGAACCATCAGCGCTGATTAGGGACTTAGACATATTCGATTTCTCACGCTTTATGACTCTGTATAACCGTTGCCACTTTACTTAATAAATCCAAGGTCCTCGTGCCGATAGACTTTATTACCTCTCCGTCTCATTTAATCTGATCCAGTAACTAGACAGACCGTTTTTCCCAACAGTATAGATCGTTACACAGAGCACTGGTGAGACAACGGGTTGGATCAGAGGGAGAAGGTGTTTGGAGAAGGGAGAGGAATGTATAGAAAGCAAAAAGGGCGCATGCGGACCGACCCGGAGGTAATAAATCAGCAGAGAGGTGGCTGGGGTCGGTTTAGCTCAGGAGGTAGAGAAGTTGTCTTGTAACCGAAGGGTTGCTGGTTCGATCCCCAGCTCCTCCTAGCTGAGTGTTGATGTGTCCCTGAGCAAGTTACATGGTGATCACAGGATTTAGGAATAATTATCTAGACTCCAAAACATGAGCAATTAGCGTTAAAAATGTTCTGCAAACCACACTCCACAGGAGTCAGTGGGTTCAATGGCGCCAGGGTAAAGTGACTCATCAAAAGAGGAGCTGACCCAACCCATGGACTCTGCGTGGATAGGTGGATGTTATTTTGGTGCTTGGACCTGACGAGGTCTAGGGGCCAAGATAACACAAATATTTTTTTTCCTTAGAGATTATGATAAGTAATAGACAATTCATGAAAAGTGATCTTATAATTTAGAAAAAACAATCGGCAATACTTACAAATTAGACCAAATAAGTATGATAAAAAGTTATCCACAATGACAAATGTCATTTAAAATAAATAAGTAAAATAAAATAAGAAAGGATGTGTGTGTGAGCCTGTTCTCGTGTGTGTGTCAGGGCTGCCGAGGTAGGGGAGAATCCTCTCCTACTCCGAGTGATGGAGTACACAAGGGGATACACAAGCACACTTCAGATAATACAATATGGTTAATTAGTAAATAGAAACAATGTATCAATTCAGTGTTGAACAAACTAGTTAAGATCAACATAGAGGGTTTGGGTTTGGTATAGTAGTGAATCAAAATATGGAAAACACTAAATGCAAGCAATAGGTAGAATAAAAGGTTTAATTAGGTCATCCAATTTAAATAGATAGTGAAGGGCAATCGGGTAGGATTATGAAGAGAATTGTGATTTTAAGTTACGGTTAAGACTAGGGATGTCCGATATTGGCTTTTTTGCCGATATCCGATATGCGATATTGTCCAACTCTAAATTTTCGATTCCGATATCAGCCGATAACGATGTCGATATTTGGGTTATTTTTCCTCAAACCTAATTTAGGTAACATTACATATCGCCTGTTGTGGAATTAACACAACATGCTTAATGTTATTGTGATGCCCCACTGGATGCATTCTTGAATGCAACAAGGCTCTCCAAATGTTAACATTGTCTGTGCAAAATAAGAAAAATACTTCAACTTACTGTAGCCATGTTTATTTTATTTTTTTTAATGATCTCAGACAACAGTTTGGATTACACTCTCCCTGAGATAATCTTGACAATGCCCACAACAAATAGGGCAAACTTGACTTCACAAATGATAAAACATTGTACCTGAACAACTATGTGCAACATAGCAGTATGTTTCTTTAACTAAAACTCATTGAGTTTTACAGTGGCATATTTGTGCATTTATTCAATTAAGGTTATTGAGTTTAACTCAATAACCTTAATTGAATAAATGCACAAATATGAGTCAATTACAATGTGCACTGTACTGCACAATTTTGAAAACATTTATTTGAGCTACAAAAAATACTTCAGGCTTGAGGTGAAATACAAAGAATTAAACATTTTAAGGTGTACAAATCTAAGCAGCCTATGTCCCTAGCCCATTACTTGGGCTAATGCAATCATTGGAATTATAAACTGGGCTCAATCAGCACTGCTCTACATGAGCAACAACAAAGATATGCAACATTAAGGTAGTGTGCAATAAGAACAAGGAAGGCACAAAGTTTCAGTCCAGACCTTCCAGAGTAGCAAACAAAGTCCTCCTTTAGTATGAGTCCAATGAACGGGAATAAAAGACTGGCCTTCATAACGGGCAATACCCACAATCATTAAAATATACACTGGGCTCAATCCACCCTGCTCTTTCAATGAGTAACAACAACATGTGCAAATAAAAACAAGAAAGGCACTAAAAATAAAATAAAATAATAAATAATAGAAATAAAAAGAGCTTCAGTCCAGCCTAGTAAACATAACTCTCCTTTAAAGTGCAACAAATGAGGCTAAAAGACTGATGCTGACTCGCCTATATGACTGGTCTAATTTTTTCCCATGTCCATATATGTGAGAGGTAGATTTTTCTGAATGAAAATAAGCATCTCAGCATTGTTGCAGTGTATGCGATTTCTCTTTTCGTCTATGACATGGGAGACGGCGCTGAATAGCCGCTCGCTGTCTACGCTGGTACAGGGCGCAGTGAGGTACTTGCGTGCAACTTGGGCAAGTGCAGGGAAGCGAATCTGGGTGGAGCTCCAGTACTTGAAAGGGCAAGCTGTCTTGAGAATGGTGGCTTCTCCCAGGTATGCATGAACCTAAATAAGAAGTAAAAACAAAACAGAAAAGTCGACTTACTTTTCTTCAAAGCACGGACAGGCATATGTTAATTTGATTCACTTTATGAACATTTTCATGTGAAGCACTCAACAAATCTGCTGATTTGCTGAGTTTATTATTTACTCACCTGTGTAGCTGTTTCGCCTGTAGTTGCTTGTTTGGCGACATCATTCTCTGTGAGGATTTTTTGGTACATGTCCTGCAGGCTCCCAGTTCGGGCCCTCTTAGGTGGGGGGTCCTGGTCCTCCTGGCCTGGATCATCTGCACTGGCACCAGCAGCGTCTTCTCGTTGATCATTGCCCACACTGGCCATTTCATCCACAACTATCAGCAGCATATTCCGTGCTTCCTCCTTCTTATCCGGGTCGAAATAACGGTCTTTGTAGCGAGCATCAACCATGGTTGCAATTGCATAAAGAGGTTCAGTTTGCACACCATCAAAGCGTTTACTGACAGCTTCGAATAGAGCATGTTTGGCTGTTTGCACACCTTTGTCTGATTCATCCGTCTTGGCAAGCAGCCGTGTCAGGGACACCACACCAGGGATGACATCTGCAGCAGTGGCCTCTGCAGCGCTGATGTCCCTGGTTAGCTGCTCAGAGGGTTCCAGGAGGGTGATCATCTTCTCCATAATCCCCCACTGGCTTGCTGTCAATGTTGTGGGGAGTTCATAATCAGCAGCATATGCACTCAAAGCCCTCTTTTGTTCCACCAGGCTCTGCATCATATAATAGGTGGAATTCCACCTGGTGGACACGTCTTGTTGCAGCTTTTTCACGGGCATATTGAGTTATTTTTGTATGTCTTCAAAACGACTGCACGCAAGTGGTGAGTGCTTGAAGTGTCCTACCACTCGCCTCCCAACAGCCAGGGCATCTGCAATACTGCGCTGAGACAGGGCACCTCCATTCACTGCGAGCTGTAAGGTATGTGCCATGCAGGGCAAACTTGGGACACCAAACTTCGCCGTAGCTTTAGCCATGTTCCGTGCGTTGTCTCTGACCACTACGTGCGCATTCTCCTTGGGGATTTTCCACGTCTCGAACATCCCTTCAAACGCAGATGCGATTGCTTCTGCCGTATGAGACCCGCGGCACTCTTGGGAGTGAAGCACAGCCTTTTTCAGCACAAAGTCTTTATCTAGCCATTGAGCAGTCAAGCTCAACATGCTAACCTGACTAACGCTTGAAGACCAGATATCTGTTGTGAAGCTAATGGATACAGCATCAACAATTAGCTTCTCGACGTGGCTGTAAACAGCACTGTACAACTCGGGTAGGCAAACATCTGTTAAATACCTGCGGTTGGGCATGGCAAAGCGTGGCTCGAGGAACTCAACAAGTTTGGTGAATCCGGCGTCTTGTACGATTGAAAAGGGCTGGTTATCCAGTGCAATACACTCAATGATTTTCCGATTTATGGCTTTTGCCCTGGGGTGGTCCTTGGCGTATTTCTGTTTTTTCTCGGTGGACTCTTTGAGCGTCAACTGAGTCCTTGTTTTCGGTGCCTCCGCCTGTCCCTTTTGCTTCTTCTCATTGCTTTGCTGCACAAATGCCGCGTAACTCTCTGAATGATTCAGCCTGAGGTGGTTGATTAAATTGGAAGTGTTGAAGGAAGAAGTTTTGGTTCCGCCTCGCATAACTGATGCTTTGCAGTCATTGCAAATCGCAAGTTTAACGTCCGAAGGAGACACTTGAAAATAATTCCAAACCGCAGACATAGTGTTGAAACAGAGCGAGCAAGTTTGTAGCCATCCACGCTTGTTTGTTTGTAAGGTTCAAGACGCAGCTTGATGAGGTCATCATCTGTGCGCCGGTAAACGCTTCAGGAGCGCATAAGAACTATTTGGGTGTAACGCAAGCATTATTTTATCGGTTTTAAGGCAAAAAATATCCGATACCGATATTTACAGATATTACATTTTTATGCTAATATCGGGCCGATAATATCGGTGGGCCGATAATATCGGACATCTCTAGTTAAGACAGAAGTAAGTCGCCCAATATTGAAAATGCAAGTTTTAATATTGTGATTTTTGTTTTCTTTCACATCTCCCTAGTTCAGGACAATAGGTGGATTGACGCCACATCTGCTGGGAAGGAGTCATACATGCTATGTTGTCAAATTGGATTCGGAAGTAGTGGGTTTACCTTTCAAATGCCACTACTGCTGCTGCAACACTTTAATAATTTTAACTCTGATAAATTACCTTTTGTTTTATAGTTGCCCTGATGTGTATCTTTTACGCACACACACGCTGCATAGGGCAGATGCGGCTGAAGACTCTGTCTCCATTCCTCCACTTTGCGATCTATACCACCATATAGGTGGGGATTGATCGTATCCCAGGTACGGCATCCTGCAATAAGCCAGTATGGAAGGCTGGTTAGCCAACGACGGGTAAGATCCCACCTTGAAGCCCGGGACAACCTAAAACAGGCACAGTCACGATTACTTGGCAGAGTCACTGTGAGCATTGGCTCACTTGAACATGAAGTGACGAACTGCAACCATCATAGGAAAAGCCGGCTGATGAAAGGTGGAGGGGGTACAGGAGTCAGATATGTCAACTCTGGCAGCAGAGGTGGTCTTGGAACGGGACATGTCGCGTTTTATTTTATTTTATTTTACCTTTGTGGTATAGAAGCCCACTAACGCATGTACGTTTTTTCGGTTTAGTGCATGACTTTGGAACAGCGTGGTTTCAGGCGGCTGATGGTAAACCCACCCATATTGGGCTTTGGATTTGGACATACTAGTTTCGATTTCCCTTCCCAAAAGATTGGTTTCAGTTTGCTGATGGTTACTTACGGTTAGACTTTTTGACGTTGGTTGCACCAACGGCGTTCTTAGATTTACTTATCATTTAATGCGCATGGTTCTGACCATTGCGCAAGGGGGGAGGTATTGAGGAGAATTAGAAAAAAATTAGAAAACAAGGTTTTTCTTCACCATACTTGCAAACAATGATTGACATCCAGCTAAATGAGTGTTAAATATTTGAAAAAACAGTGTTCAACCGATGGGTAGAAGCAGTCCCATCAAAAGACCAAAGTGCGGCTACAGTAATCAAGTTTCTGACTAGAGAAGTCATGCCAAGGTTTGGAATTCCGTCACAAATTAGCTCAGGCGATAGAGCAGCATTTATTCAGAAAACACTCAAACAAGAGATTTAACATCTGCATGTCAAATAAAGACTAGTCCGTGTCTACATTCCTCAAATCACAAGGTATGGTGGAGAAAGGAATGGGACGCTTAAGACAAAGATTAACAAAATTAAATTAGAGTACTAAATTAAAGGACTAATGCACTACGACTGACACTAATGAGTTATCGCATGAAAACTAACAGAATGACGCATTTAACCCCGCATGAAATGCTTACGGGTCGACCCATGCCTTCACCTGTCATTCGAGGGCCTCATAAAGGACCTCCATTAGAACAATTGGAAACTGAATTAAGACGCTATATGGGACAACTAACTGGCATACACAGGCTTATTTTTCAACAGGAGAAAGACAGAGTTCCAGAGTTGGAGAAGGAGCCACCAAGGGGGGTCGAGCCAGGTGACCAAGTGTACCTAAGGGTGTTCAAGGCAAGGCAAGGCAACTTTATTTATATAGCACTTTTCATACACAAGGCAGACTCAAAGTGCTTCACATATAAACATTGTCATACAATAAAATAAAATAATAGATATTTAGCTGAAAGCTAAAGCAAACATAAAATAGAAAAAAGGCATTTTAGTATTAAAATAGAAAATAAAGGCAAAGTTAAATGTATTTAAGATTTAGCAGAAAGCTATAGCAAACATAAAAGTCTTCAGTCTTGTTTTAAAGGTGCTCAGAGTTGGGGCAAGTCTTAAATCCTCTGGGAGTTTATTCCAGCTATTTGTTGCATAGTAACTAAATCCTGCTTTCCCATGTTTTGTGTTTACTCTGGGGATAATTAACAGATTGGTCTCAGAGGATCTTAGTGGTCTAGAAGCAGGGGCGGACTGGGGGAAAAAAGTGGCCCGGGAGTTTCTGTCAGACCGGCCCACTCAATACACGCGCGCGGCCCACTAAGTACACGCCGCGTTGCCCACTCAATGGATCGCGCGTATCGAACAGTCAGTGGCCTTCTGGGAAAAATACCCATACACTTAACATTATTTTGGATGATTACAAAGAAATTACATCATATATGTATGTTTGTTTTTTAATAACATTTGGATCCACCAATTTGCCTGGATGGACACATGGAATAAAATGATTATTGGCTATTGTAACACTCCAAGGTAGGTATAGTTTGCTAGATGAATATGCTTAACTCTTGGCTAATATCAGATGGTTATACAAGTATAACTACAAAGCCTTAAGGAATGAATGTCAGCAGAGAAAGACCACACAATAAAGAAACTGGAATCAGAGGGTAGAATTAGCATGAACAATATATTAGAAATGAACAGAACAGAACATACGATGGGGTGTGAACATCAGTGGTATCAGTAGTGTTGCATGCTGGGTGTGTGATTGTTTGTGTGTGTAGGGGTGCTGAAGGTGCATAACAAAACAGTAAGTTACATAACGACGTTCCCGAAATTCAGCCGTGGTGCAGAGTTACAGCCACTCCGAGCCAGTCGCACATTGAGCTTCCCCCAAATGCGCTGTTTTGGTGGCTGTAGCTATAATGCAAATGAGGAGGGTGTGGCCCTGAGCAGCTTGCAGCCACGGTACCATTCGCTCTGTTTACAGTGGATGTATCGCAATGGCGAGGCTCACACAGCCTTTAGCCGTGTTCTGTAAATATTCTAGAACACACGGGAGTCCTGGAGCTCTATATCAAAATATTATCATATAGCCTACATAGATATCTATATCATATAATATTATAACGGCCAAAAGATGTGTGAGCCGATATTATGAATCTCAAACGACCGCGTTGGGTTCTCCGACGTTCCTGGTTCTTCAACGTCCTCATCAATGTGAAGTAGACTGAACCACGACAAGGAGGAGAAAGGGATCGTTGCCGGGCAGCGCTTAGGCACCTCCGCCTCCGGCGGTGGTCCCTCAGCGGGTCTCAAGCTGGAGACATTCGCCGCTAACAATCCCTTTCTCCTCATGGGTTGAGCGCATGCGTAGAACTGGGTGCCGCGTTGCGTGTATGTATGCAAATCCAAATTCTCTACCTCAATCCGCACAGCTGAGAACACTTCGGCTGTGTAAGAACCAATTTAGAGGTGTTTATTAATAAGGTGGAGATCTTTTCTTACTTTGGACTTCCGAAGTCTGTAAAACACATATTAGAAGACACTTAAAAAAAATTTGAAAAATAGTCACCATGAGTGTGAAGACCGATTGCGAGTAGCAGTATAAAAGTCAGTCAGTGCGATTGTGATTAGATAGGTATAGCTCTTGGAGAAAATGTGCCGCTGTGATGTGACGCTTGTGCCGCTGTAATAACCATTGTAGGGCTGATGCGATGATGGGCGTGGGCCGGTACATAATAGTAATTTGGGCCATCGGCCCACCGGGGATGTCCCCGGTATTCCCGATGGCCAGTCCGCCCCTGTCTAGAAGGCTGATGTAGTGGAAGCATATCAGTTAAATATTTTGGGCCTAAACCATGTAGGGATTTATAGGTTAGCAACATGATTTTAAAGTCAATTCTCTGACCTACAGGAAGCCAATGTAACGATTTCAGAATTGGTGTAATATGATCAAATTTTTTGGTCTTTGTTAGAACTCTAGCAGCAGCATTCTGAACAAGCTGAAGCTTCCTCAGAGTTTGTTTTGGGGGACCTGTAAGGAGACCATTGCAGTAATCAAGCTTACTAGTGATAAAGGCTTGTACAAGTTTTTGTAAGTCTTCGGTGGACATGAGCCCTCTAAGTCTTGCTACATTTTTAAGCTGATAATATGCAGATTTTGTAACTGATTTGATGTGACTGTCGAAATGTAAATCTGAATCCATGATAACCCCTAGATTTCTGGCTTTGATTGAGGTTTTCAGGGACAGAGAGTGAAGGTGTTCGGTTACTTTAAGCCTTTCCGTTTTAGAACCAAATACAATTATCTCTGTTTTGTCCTCATTTAGTTGAAGGAAATTTCGGCACATCCATTCTTTCACTTGCTCAATGCACTGGCACAGCAGATCTATGGGCCGATAGTCATTTGGTGATAGCGATACATAGATTTGCGTGTCATCAGCATAGCAATGATGGTCAATATTGTTATTTTGCATGATTTGCCCTAGTGGGAGCATGTAGATGTTGAATATAGAGGGTCCTAAGATCGAACCTTGTGGGACTCCACATGTCACGTTGGTTGATTCTGATACAAAGTCGCCAATGGAAACAAAGTAGTTCCTATTTTGTAGGTAGGACCTGAACCAATTTAAGACGGTGCCTGAAAGCCCCACCCAGTTTTCTAACCTGTCCAGAAGTAATGTATGGTCTACAGTGTCGAATGCAGCACTGAGGTCAAGTAGCATTAGTATTGAGATTTTGCCAGAGTCTGTGTTAAGACGGATGTCGTTTACAACTTTAATAAGGGCGGTCTCCGTGCTGTGCAGGGGTCGAAATCCTGATTGGAAGGTGTCATAGCAACCAGTTGATGCCAGGAAGTGATTAAGTTGCTGGAGGACAACTCTCTCAATGATTTTACTTATGAAGGGTAGATTTGATATTGGTCTGTAGTTGTTAATAACAGAGGCATCTAGGCTCCGCTTTTTTAAAAGGGGTTTAATAACTGCAGTTTTCAAAACTTTTGGGAAATTGCCTGACTGGAGAGTTGTTAACTATCTGCAATATGTCTGCTGCTAGGCAGTCGAAAACATTCTTAAAGAGGTTGGTAGGTATAGTATCAAGGCAACAGGTGGATGTCTTTAGTTGTGTCACAGTTTCCACAAGATTTTGAGAGTCTATAACATTAAAGCATGCCATCCTTGCCACGTTATTTTTGCCTGAACAGGGTGGTAGTCCAACATTTTTGTTTGAAGTGGAGATATTGATGGCGCGTCTGATACCTTCAATTTTATCAGTATAAAAAGCTGCAAACTCATTGCATTTCTGCGTGGAATGGAGATCAGGTGGAATTTGTGTTGGGGGGTTGGTCAGTCTATCAACAGTTGCAAATAGGGTTTTTGCATTATTAGTGTTGGTTTTAATGATATTGGAGAAAAATGTTTCTCTATCATTTTTTAAGTCTAAATTGTAGGCACGGAGGCTCTCTTTATAGATATCATGGTGAATATGAAGTTTTGTTTTACGCCAGATGCGTTCAACCTTCCTGCATTCTTTTTTCTGTGCTGTTACAGAAGCAGCTTTTCTCCAGGGTGCCTTTTGCTTTCCAGAAATCGTTTTAACCTTATAAGGTGCAATGACATCTATGACTTTCAAAATTTTCAAATTAAAGTTTTCTACAAGATCATCAGCAGAACATGGGTTTAGAGGTGGTAGTAAGGAGATGGCCTTTTTAAAAAGTACATTAGAATCTTCATTGATATACCGTTTTTTGACAGTGTTTGATTTTGTCTGTATGTCGGGAATAAAAGATATGTTAAAGAAAACACAAAAGTGGTCAGACAAGGAAGGATCAGTCACAGAGAGATCAGAAACATTGAGGCCCTTTGTGATAACCAGGTCTAGAGTGTGCCCCTTACAATGAGTAGCCTCTTTCACATGTTGAGACAGTTCAAATGTGTCCAAAATGGTAAAAAGTTTTTTTGCACACTTGTCATTCAAATCATCAGTATGAAAATTGAAGTCACCAGTTATAACTAGACAGTCAAATTCTGTGGAGATGCTAGACAATAATTCTGTGAAGTCATCGAAAAAATTTGCAGAATATGTGGGTGGCCTGTAAATAATTAATAGGAGAACTCTGGGGGAGCATTTCAATACAGCACTAAGGTATTCGAACGATGGAAAATCACCAAATAACATCTGTTTCCCCTGAAATACATTTTTAAATATAGCAGCAACCCCTCCACCTCTTTTTCCAGATCTACATGCATCAAAAAAGTTATAGTCGGGAGGAGCTGTCTCTATCAGAACGGTTGCGCTGTCATTTTGTTCCAGCCATGTTTCAGTTAAAAACATAAAATCCAGTTTAGAAGTGTTAATAAAATCATTAACTAAAAATGATTTGTTATTAAGAGACCTCACATTAAGTAGAGCCATCCTGATGGTGCTGTTGATAGGCTTTAAGGTTGTTTTTGGTTTGGAGGCAATAGATATGAGATTTGTGAGGTTAGCAGTGTGTCTAAGTTTCCCTTTGTTTACTCTCTTAGTGGTTACAGCATGAATGCGAAAGTTGCCCTGCTTTGACGTAGGCAACCTTGGGTTCAGCAGATTATGAGAAACTTCCTTTATACTGTGTCTACGGCTGAACCCTTTTTTGTCTCAGTAATACTCAGGACTACTATCAGTACGGTGGTGGGGGTGGGGCGCCATCCTCCTGGGTGATAGCAGCCTGCGGCCATGACGTGGTGATGCTATCATTGACACAGATGCAAGTTTGATGCCAGTGTAGCAGGGTTAATGCTTCCCACTTGCCATTGCCAGCGAGATCCTGGCGCTGGCTGTGGTACTGGGAGCCTTGGTTGGAGTGCTAGAGCTCCCCCTAGCGGAATGCGGGGGTTGTATTGTACGTTGCTGCCTCCTCTCCTCAGTCTATGTATACCCCGGCTGGGAGAGGTAGGTAGTCAGAGCAGTTAAATATGAATCCACACTTTGGCGATGTATTACGGGAGTCTAATTGTACATAATACTGTATTAATACTTGGTTGCTTGTACATATATACTGTATATTGTGTTCCTTGGAATCGGTTATTACATTTAAATGGACTTTAGGCTTAGGATCGCTAGCTTGGCTACCATGTGCTTTGGTCGTAGCTACTTAGCTAGCGTGGACTTTGCCAAGAATGTGTAGGCTACTTCAGCTTGTCTTTCTCCCATGTTAGGCTGCCATTGTGAGGGTTCTCAACGAGCATTTCCCCATGTTAAATATTCCACCAGGTATGTCACCAAACGCCCATTCAAATATTAATTTGTTTAATGTGATATTTATTTCCATGTAAATGGCTAGTCTATGTATACCCCGGCTGGGAGAGGCTGCCATTGTGAGGGTTCTCAACGAGCATTTCCCCATGTTAAATATTCCACCAGAATAAACGGCTGGCTGCCAATGGTTCCATCGTGGTCTCAATCACAACGCAACGAGAGAGTACGCAACCGCTACAAATGGTGCCGTGACCCGTTCTTCTCTGCCTGTCTGCTGCGTCATTGAGGATCGCCATTCAACACGTGGCACGTGAGCACCGACGACGTGGCCGTGCAGTGAGTCGCCCGTGCTGCTTCTAGTAGACAGGTTCAGTAATAAAAATAAAGAGGAATAGTTTGAACCAAGGGATATGGTTACGGCCGACCATCTTGTAAAGATATGTGTTTTAATTTTTTTGTGTTTTATTTTATTTTTATTTCTCCTCGTGCACATAATGCAAATTGTTTTCTTCTTTTTTTTTTTGCTTTTGAGTTGAACGTGACATTTGAACAGTGACGTGTCATTAGTTGTGTATGTGTTTTTATTTCTTTACTATTGTCACTGCATAACGTACATTTTGGGTTTTGGGAAATTGTGACTCATTAAAGATGGATGAGCTGAACTTATCTGCTTTAGGCAGGGGTCAGACATTTATGTTAAGCCCATCACTCCAGAAAGGAGGTTTTCGGGGGAGGCCCCTGACATCCACTCCTCAACAGGCCAAAGTGAATGGTGCTGAGGGTGGTGACGTTTCTTCTAGTGCTGATCAGTTAGCTGGTCCATCTGCATTTTCTGGGGGTAGGGATGTGGACCATGTCCCTGTGCATGTATTAACTGACTTAGTTAAGCAGATAGGGATTAGTATTGGGGAGAACATTGCCTCTTGTCTTAGGTCCGCCCCAACTGGTGATGTTACTTTGGCCCCTTCGACCATTGCTGATCTCTCTAAGATGAGCCTGACTGTTAGCCAGCATAGTGGTGAACCGCATCCCTTCAGGGGGGACAAGACTGACAAACTTTCGGTTTCTGAGTGGGAAGACTGTGTTAAAGTGTATCTGACTAAGAGGGATGTTCAGTTATGTGATCAGGCGGAAGAAGTAATGGGCAGGCTACAGGGTAGAGCACGTGATGTTGTGAGAGTGGGGGTGCGTTGCAAGCCTAGTTTGGTCTTACGGTTAGGTCCTCAGCCCATTTTCGACATACTCAAGCAACACTTTAGTGAGTCTGTGACTTCTTTCATGCCTCTTGCTGACTTCTATGACACAAAGCCCTTAGAGAATGAAAGTGCTGTTGACTATTGGATCCGGCTTAACAAGGCACTCGACACAGCTACGGATGGGCTGAAAAGGCAAGGCAAAACTATTGATGACTCCTCTAGGGAAGTGACTGTCATGTTCATCACTCACTGTCCCGATCGAGAACTGTCTCTGGTCTTCAGCTGTAGGCCACTGGAGGAGTGGACTGCCATGGATGTGCAGGTACGGCTTGATGAGCACCATCACAAAAAACGTCTTCAGCAGCGCCATTCAGCTGCACGTCCAACAGACCACCTGCAATATTCTCAGGCTGTTGATGCTGTGCATAGTCACGTGCAGACTGCAGTGACTCCTGCTGCCCAACCTGCCATGACCGGCGGGCCGGCGTCAGGTGAGAGTCACGTTCTTGGGCATATTGTCACTCTGCTGGAGCGTTTGTTACAGCGGGAGTCTCCTCAGCGTTACGGGCAGCCTAGACAGAGACCTGTCGGTCGCACCCGGGCTCGGGGGCCATGCGCTATTTGTGGCTGCGACGACCATGACACTGCTTCCCACTGTCGGAACGAACGTCTATGCTTCCGCTGCCATGCTGCTGGGCATCAAGCTGCCACTTGCTCAGCCCCACCTGCTCCTGGTTCACCCACGCAGCAGGGAAACTAGCTGACCCGCACGAGGAGGGGTCTAGTGAAGGGTCAGCTGGCGCATCCCCATATGACGATGATATTCAGTCCGTTTTTTCACATGCTTGTGCGACGACGGACAGTGATTCAACTTTAATTTTTCAGAACACGCAGCGACTGACTGCGAAAGACAATCTTTTCTACACTAGTGTGATGATTCATGATGCTGTGGAGGTGCGTGCCATGTTGGACAGTGGTTCAATGGCCTGTTCTATGAGCTCACGCTTACTTCCAAAGCTGCAGGACGCAGGTGTTATTTCCCCTCACTCTGTTGCCCCGACATCAGTTGTGCTGATTGGCTGTGGAGGGTTGAGGACATGTCCTGTAGGTGTTTGCGAGCTGCAGATGAAAGTCCATGACTGCCAGATCTCCGTGCCCACACTCGTTGTGGATGGTCAGAGTGATGACCTGATTCTGGGCAGCAACGTTATAAAACACCTCATTCGAATGGCTAAACACCCTGGGAGTTTCGGGGAGACAGCATCTCTTTCACCTCAGGCGTCTGGTAAGGAGGACGGTCTTCTGCAGCTGTTGGCCACTGTGGAGAAATGGAGAGGCAGTGAAATCCCAGAAAAAGTGGGCACAGTCAAGCTGAAGCATGCCGTGACTTTAGAGCCTATGCGAGAACACTTAGTGTGGGGGCGCTTGCCTGGTCATGTGTGCCTCTCTGCTGGAAGCACACTGGTAGTGGAACCAAGTCAGTCACGAACAGTGCCACGGACCGTCATGGTAGGGCGACTGGTGACGCCACTATGGGGCGATGGTTGGGTCCCAGTGAGAATTATCAACCCCTCCAATAAACCTGTGACTCTAAGACGGAACTGCAAGATTGCTGACGCGTCCCCCTGTGTGGCACTTGAGGACTTTGACAATGACTATTTGTACAGGACTGACGAGACTGACAGTGTTGAATGTAATGTAGCTAAGACTACTGACCTGACTGACACGGGTAGCGAGAAGAGCTTGACAGTTGACTCTGAGCGCTCTATGCCCAGGCCTTGTAGGTCAGCCCTTCACGACTTGGGTCTGCAGGACATTGACATTGACTCAGCTGATTTGTCTCCATTCTGGAAAGCAAAGCTGGTTGATCTGCTGACAAAGTATGAGTCCATCTTCTCTCGTCACAGCATGGACTGCGGTACAGCAAAAGGGTTTGTCCACCGCATCCGCCTGAGTGACAGCAAACCCTTCAGGCTGCCGTATCGTCGGCTGGCTCCATCTCACTATGACAAGCTCCGAACGGCTTTGAATGAGATGGAGGAGCGAGAGATCATAAGGAAATCTGCGAGTGAGTATGCATCGCCGCTTGTCCTAGTTTGGAAAAAGAATGGAGACTTGCGTCTCTGCACGGATTTTCGCTGGCTGAATGCGCGTACCGTAAAGGATGCCCACCCTCTGCCTCACCAGGCCGACGCTTTGGCAGCTCTGGGGGGGAATACATTTTTCTCGACCATGGACTTGACCTCGGGATACTACAATGTGGAAGTACACGAGGAGGATAAGAAGTTTACTGCGTTCACCTCCCCATTTGGGCTTTATGAGTACAACAGACTCCCGCAGGGTCTGTGTAACAGCCCGGCAACATTCATGAGGATGATGATGGCTATCTTTGGTGACCAAAACTTCTTAAGCCTCCTCTGCTATTTGGATGACATTTTGGTTTTTGCTCCTAACGAACAGCTAGCTTTGCAAAGACTAGAAATGGTTTTTGAGAGATTGAAGGTGCACAATCTAAAGTTAGCCCCCAAAAAGTGCCACCTCCTGCGGCCATCTGTGAGGTTTTTGGGGCACATCATTGACAAACATGGCATTGCCACAGACCCTGAGAAGGTCAAGGCCATTGTAAATCTCAGCGAGAAAGACTTGATGGATGAGTCCGGCATTGTCCCATCTCCCACCAAGATAAGATCATTCCTTGGTATGGTTGGGTTCTACCAGCAATTCTTTGAGGGCTACTCGAAGATCAGCAAGCCCCTCTTTGCACTTACCTCTGGAGTCAAGAGGCCACGTTACAGTAAGGGGAAAAGGAAGACGCCTGTAACAAGGAAACTTACCTCTATTGACTGGACAGTGGAATGCGGAGAGGCTTTCAAGAGGCTAAGACTAGCGTTGCTAGATAATGCTGCTCTGGCTCACCCAGACTTCAGCAAGCCCTTTTTGCTCTCAGTGGACGCCTCCTCCAATGGTCTGGGTGCGGTGTTATCTCAACTGACTGAGGGGGATAATGTAGCATGTCCGATTGCATTCGCCAGCAAATCTCTCAACTATGCCCAGTCTCGCTACCCAGCACATAGGTTGGAGTTTCTGGCGCTCAAATGGGCTGTCTGTGACAAATTCAGCCACTGGCTGAGAGGCCACAAGTTTACGGCATGGACGGACAATAATCCGTTGACCTACATTCTGAGTAAGTCCAGACTCGATGCTTGTGAACAGAGATGGGTGGCTAAGCTCGCCCCGTTCGACTTTGAAATAAGATACATCCCCGGTCCTAAGAATGTTGTGGCGGACGCCCTCAGCCGGGAGCCTTTTGTTCAGCCCAGTGTGCTTCATCGTCTCACCAGGGTCCCGTATGATGCACTCATGGAGGAGGCGAACGCCTTGAACCTTGACAGTGTGCAGGATGCGTTCCGTCAATCCTGCAATCCGCGAGTCATGCCATCTCTCAGCAGTGCTGTGGCAGTGTCCTTGGGCCCTTCCGTTTCCAATCAGGCCGTCTCTGCTGTCTTGGAGCGGTCATTGGGCCAGGAGCATGTGCCTCCCCAAGCCTTTCTCCTTCCTCAGCTTGTGCAATCCATCCAACCACGTGAGCATTCCGACATCCGTCCCTTGCCCAAAGAGACGTTGATGGCTTCACAACGTGCAGACCCTTGCTTGAGTCGGGTGCTTCACTTTGTGGAGAGGCAGAGACGTCCATCAAGGCGTGAGCGTGGGCATGAGCCAGCTGACACTTTGAGGCTCCTCAGGCATTGGGAGAAACTTTCCATCAAACAAGGTGTGCTCTATCGTGTTTCGAAGGATGTTGTCACACAGCGGAAGACGTACCAGTATGTTGTGCCCTTGGTACTGAGGGAAGAGGTCCTCAGAGGTGTGCATGATGAAGCTGGTCATCAAGGCCAAAGGCGAACGCTCTACCTCTCTAGACAGAGATTCTACTGGCAAGGCATGGAGAGAGACGTGAAGGAATACGTGCGGTGTTGTCGCCGCTGTGTATTTAGCAAGTCTCCAGAGCCGGAGGGCAGGGCGCCACTCGAGAGCATAGTGACATCTAGGCCTCTCGAGTTGGTTTGTATTGACTTTTGGTCGGCTGAAGATTCTTCTAACAAGTCACTTGATGTGCTTGTGGTTACCGACCATTTTACCAAACCTCTGTCCAAACCAGTCAGCAAAAGCTGTTGCAAATCAACTTTGGAACAACTTCTTCTGTGTATACGGCTTTCCTGAGCGCATACATTCGGACCAGGGGGCCAACTTCGAAAGCAGTCTTATAGCCGAGATGCTCATTGCTGCAGGTGTCCAGAAATCGCGCACCACCCCTTACCACCCCATGGGCAATGGAGCTGTTGAGAGATTCAATCGCACCCTTGGTGGAATGATAAGAGCCTTGCCGCCCAAGGCCAAGCACAGGTGGCCGCAGCATCTGAAATCTCTCACCTTCGCCTATAATGCTACAGTGCACGAGACCACAGGGTTTGCTCCATTTCAGCTGATGTTTGGGCGGACACCCAGGCTGCCAGTCGACCTGTTGTTTGGGTCTGTCCTTCAGGATGATCAGCTGGTGGATTATGACGCCTATGTGCAGGGTCTCAGGCATGATCTGGCAGAGGCCATAAAAATCGCTCAGACCTCCTCTACTAAACAGCAGCAGAGACAAGCTGCCTTATACAACAGGAAGTTCAGGGGCGCGGCTGTGGAAGTTGGAGACAGGGTTCTTTTAGCCAACAAAGGAGAGCGTGGGAAGAGAAAGTTGGCTGATCGCTGGGACAGTCACCTGCACACTGTTGTGGAGAAACACGAAAACACACACACCTTCAGGATCAAGAACTGTACAACGGATCGAGAGAAGGTGGTCCATAGAAATTTGATAATGCCTGTCAATTTCTTGCCTATCCCACCTGGGTCCGAGAATGACGGTTCCTGTGTGAGTGACTTTGCTACAGATGATTCCTTTCCGGATGGTGATGTGGGTCCTACCGTCCTGCCTGATTTTGATTCAGAGGACAGGACTGTTTCTTGGATCTCACGACTCCCAGACTCTAATGGAGATCCGCTGGATGTCTTGTTGACTGACAGACCTGTTCGGACTGTCTCTTGTGACGCACCTCTTGACCTGGAGGAGAATGTTGACCCTCCGGCCCAGACTACCTCCTGTGACTTACCTGGGGATGCAGACGATTGGACAGTTCCACCTGACTTGACGGCTGACGTTGACTGTCCTTCGGACCAGACTGACTTGCGACTTGACCCTGTGTCAGCACCTGTTTTGCGGTCTTCTGTTGAAGGTTCACTGACTGTGGATAGGGTACAGCATCCTCAGCCCGATACTGCTGGCAGTGATATAATGCTAGGTGTGAGATCTAGATGTGGGAGGATTATTAGACCTGTGGTCAGGCTCATCCAAAATATGCACCAGAGAGTTTTGGCTGGGTTCTAAGGTTTATGGAATTTGATTTTTCTGATTTTATTTATTTTATTTTATTTATTTATTTTTGTGTATATTAAAGTGCCGTTTTTTTTTTTTTTTTTTTGGTTGTTTTTCCTTTCTTCCTCAGAAGGGATAAAGCTCTGAATGGTGCAGGGACCTGTGTGACATAGAATGTTGTGGGTCCAGGTGGTCTTCGACTGTACTGTGTAAATTATGTGGTATCAGGTAGCCTAACATGTAAACGGGCATGTTTTCCTATGGGTGTTGGGAGGCTTTGCAGCCTTCCTCATTCTAATTCTTCAGGGATGGTCACTGACTGGAATGCTTGATACCTGTAGTATGAACAGTACTGAATTTTTGTTTTGTTATTCACTGTGTATTTGTATGTTGTTTACTGTGCCTGATTTGGTTTGTTTCAGGGGTTCTCACAGCACTTGTATGGTTGTTCTTTGGATGGGCAAGTGGAAATCAGTAGAGGGGAATGTAGCAGGGTTAATGCTTCCCACTTGCCATTGCCAGCGAGATCCTGGCGCTGGCTGTGGTAGTGGGAGCCTTGGTTGGAGTGCTAGAGCTCCCCCTAGCGGAATGCGGGGGTTGTATTGTACGTTGCTGCCTCCTCTCCTCAGTCTATGTATACCCCGGCTGGGAGAGGTAGGTAGTCAGAGCAGTTAAATATGAATCCACACTTTGGCGATGTATTACGGGAGTCTAATTGTACATAATACTGTATTAATACTTGGTTGCTTGTACATATATATATTGTGTTCCTTGGAATCGGTTAATACATTTAAATGGACTTTAGGCTTAGGATCGCTAGCTTGGCTACCATGTGCTTTGGTCGTAGCTACTTAGCTAGCGTGGACTTCGCCAAGAATGTGTAGGCTACTTCAGCTTGTCTTTCTCCCATGTTAGGCTGCCATTGTGAGGGTTCTCAACGAGCATTTCCCCATGTTAAATATTCCACCAGGTATGTCACCAAACGCCCATTCAAATATTAATTTGTTTAATGTGATATTTATTTCCATGTAAACGGCTAGTCTATGTATACCCCGGCTGGGAGAGGCTGCCATTGTGAGGGTTCTCAACGAGCATTTCCCCATGTTAAATATTCCACCAGAATAAACGGCTGGCTGCCAATGGTTCCATCGTGGTCTCAATCACAACGCAACGAGAGAGTACGCAACCGCTACACCAGCATATTCCAGTTTCTTAAAGGTCCCATGACATGAAAATCTCAATTTATGAGGTTTTCTAACATAAATATGAGTTCCCCTAGCCTGCCTATGGTCCCCCAGTGGCTAAAACTTGCGTTTGGTGTAAAACGAGCACTAGCTGTTCTGCTCGCCTTTGAAAAAACGGAGGCTCAAGCGCGCTGATTTGGACATCTGTGCTCATGACGTCATGAGGAATCTCAGCTCCTCCCCTTACTCTGCCTGGCCCGCCCAGAGACGTTGGCCCGCCAATGAGACTCGACCGTGCGAGCGCCACGTGTGTGTGTGTGTGTATGTGTGTGTGAATACACACACTGTAACGCAAGTGTTTCTTGTCGGTTCTTTGACGTGTCTTGAATTTCCACAACGAGACTGTCGTGGGGGTTATCTAAGCCATGGTTGAGAAGGAATTGGGGGAAAGGAACTTTGGTTTGACTCGCTGAAGTACATGAACTGCGACATGCCGCCGGTTGCCGCGAGGCACCATCGCCCGGCAGCGGGCAGCCGGCCGCAGGCAGCGCGCGGTTCAGTCGACTTCAGGTTGATGTGGAAGAACCAGTGACGTCGCAGAACCCGACAAAGTCGTTTGTGATTCATAATATCGTCTGGAGGCGCACACAATATGTTATATGATATAGATATCTATGTATCATATGATATTATTTAGATATAGAGCTCCAGGACTGTAACGCAAGTGTTGTACACTTCCTTGTTATTTGGATAACCGTTCTGCTGTTGGTGTGATGGCGCATAACACGTCTGGTATTTCTACAACGAGACTCGTATTGGGGGTTATCTCAGCCAAGGTTGAGAATGAATTGGGGGGAAGGAACTTTGGCTTTGACTCCCTCAAGAACATGAACCACGACATGGAGGAGAAAGGGATTGTTGGCGGCGAATGTCTCCCGCTTGAGCCCCGCTGAGGGACCACCGCCGGAGGCGCATAAGCGCTGCCCGGTAAAGATCCCTTTCTCCTCCTTGTCGTGGTTCATGTTCTTGAGGGAGTCAAAGCCAAAGTTCCTTCCCCCAATTCATTCTCAACCTTGGCTGAGATAACCCCCAATACGAGTCTCGTTGTAGAAATACCAGATACAAGAGTCCGACGTCACACCAACAGCAGAACGGTTATCCAAATAACAAGGAAGTGTACAACACTTGCGTTACAGTCCTGGAGCTCTATATCTAAATAATATCATATACATAGATATCTATATCATATAACATATTGTGTGCGCCTCCAGACGATATTATGAATCACAAACGACTTTGTCGGGTTCTGCGACGTCTCTGGTTCTTCCACTTTCACATCAACCTGAAGTCGACTGAACCGCGCGCTGCCTGCTGCCGGCTGCCCGCTGCCGGGCGATGGTGCCTCGCGGCAACCGGCGGCATGTCGCAGTTCATGTACTTCAGCGAGTCAAATCAAAGTTCCTTTCCCCCAATTCCTTCTCAACCATGGCTCAGATAACCCCCACGACAGTCTCGTTGTGGAAATACAAGACACGTCAAAGAACCGACAAGAAACACTTGCGTTACAGTGTGTGTATTCACATTGATGTGGACGTTGAAGAACCAGGAACGTCGGAGAACCCAACGCGGTCGTTTGAGATTCATAATATCGGCTCACACAGCTTTTGGCCGTGATAATATATATTATATGATATAGATATCTGTGTAGGCTATATGATAATATTTAGATATAGAGCTCCAGGACTCCCGTGTGTTCTAGAATATTTACAGAACACGGCTAAAGGCTGTGTGCGGCTCGCCATTGCGATACATCCACTGTAAACAGAGCGCATGGTGGCTGCAAGCTGCTCAGGGCCACACCCCCACCCTCCTCCTTGACACGCCCACCGAAACAGCGCATTTGGGGGAAGCTCAATGTGCGACTGGCTCGGAGTGGCTGTAACTCTGCACCACGGCTGAATTTAGGGAACGTCTTTGAATACTGTGTTAGTTGCCCACTAATACCTATATTAAAGAATACATAAAATAGCATGTCATGGGACCTTTAAGAAATGTAGAACTCTCATATCAGCTGTCTGGTGCTCCTTGCTGACAGTAGCCTGTCACTATACCGTCCGCATGTTTCACAAAAATAGTTTTGAGAGACGGTGTCAGTCTTTTGGCAGTAAAGATCACGGTTGGCAGTAAAGATCAGGGGTCTCATTTATAACCGTTGCGTACGCACAAAACAGGGCTGAAATTGGCGTACGTGACTTTCCACGCCAAGGTTGTGATCTATAAAAAACCAACTTGACGGGAAAATGTGCGCAGCCCTAAGCAAACTCTGACCCATGCGTACGCATGGTTTGGAGGAAAAGGAGAATTGGCGACACAGATGGTGTGGTGGTGAACTGAAGTTAGACCAAAGAATTGTAGAGTGAGAAGAACTATTATGTTTTATCATCGCCCTTCATAAATTTAATTTCAACCCCTATCATGCGTTAAATCCTAATCAGAATCATTTAAGTCAACTGCGTTATTTCTCAGTTATTACTCAGAAAAAAATTCTCTATATTTAATCCCGTCACTCCATACTGTCCACTGACGGCGCGACTGCATGGAATAAAGCATCTGTCCAACACGAGTCAATAACATAATATTTGTATGTGACACTGTAAACACATAATCAAATGTCAATTAAATCCCAAGTGTGGAAAACCAAGCCACACTCCTCATCACAAACGTTGTCCGTAACTCTTGATGCTTTTCATGACAAATCACGCATTAAAAAGGGGTTATGTTCAAGAACATTTTACGTGGGTGATTACAAACTGATTATCCAAGGTGTTCTCGGTCAGTCTTATTACCGTAACCCTATAAATACAGAGGTCTGCGCCGTGGTAATGCTGCACTATAGGGCACTTCTGGCGGACCATGCAAATGGCAGGATTCGGAGGGAGAGGGTATTTAAGGACCATAACAATTTATTGGTAGGCTACATAAAAATATTAGGGCTGTCAAAATTAACGCGTTAACGCAGGGTGATTAATTTGTGGAATTAACGCATTAATTTCTTTAACACATTAACGCATGCGCAAAATGACCCGCCCAATATTTCCCGCTCCAGCACTTGCCGCCGCTATTTGCCGCTCTAGAGTTTTGACTGAGACACAAGATGGATACTGAACCGAAAGAAGTTGTTGGCCCTTTGGATGGAAAGTTTGAATTTAAAAAAAACAAAGATGGAACACTTAATAAACAAGCAGTGATTTGCACACTCTGCAAGAAGGAGTTTTCGTTTCACCGAAGCACTTCCAGCCTAAAGTACCATATCAACGCTAAGCATGCGTTTGTCGGCTCTTCAAGTTCTGGGGCAAGACCAGGGGGCTTGGTTCAGACAACGCTCACCGAAGGCCGTGCATTAAGTAAGTCTATTTCTGAGAACTTGACCCAAAAAATTGCCAAATGGATTGCAAAAGACTGTCGGCCGATTAATATTGTCGAGGACAAGGGCCTCGCGGAAGTGTTACAAGTTGCTTCACGCGACGCATTCTACAAGCCACCGTCAAGAGGCACAGTAATGACTAAAATCCACGACCTCTACAAAACGGAAAAGAAAAAGAAAGAAGAGGATTTGGCTGTAGCTGACTATGTCGCCCTGACAGGAGACCACTGGACCTCTGTGAGTAACAACAATTACCTGGGTGTAACTGCACATCATATCACTAAAACATGGGAACTGAAGTCGTTTGCGCTAACTACAATGAAAACAGAAGAGCGTCACTTTGCAGAAGCATGTGCAGAGCAGTTCCTAACAGTAGCACGCAAGTGGGAAATAGAAGGAAAAGTCACAACTATAGGGACCGACAGCGCACGCAATATGATCGCTGCGGCTCGACTTTTGACATTTGAGCACATGCCTTGCATAGCTCACATCCTACAGAGAAGCATCACGGTGAGCCTCTCTGACAGCGGATTTGTGCATGCATTGTCCAAGTCTCGCAAAATTGTGGGCCACTTCAAACACAGTCCGGCAAACACCGCGGAGCTTCAAGCACAACAAGCTGCCCTTGGACAGAAGCAGGAGCCGCTGGTCCAGGACGTTCCAACACGTTGGAATTCGACGGTGGATATGGTCAAGCGTCTGAACCGCAATCAAGCAGCAATAAAAGCAACCCTGGACCAACAGCAGCACAAACTCATTATGCTGACACCACCAGAATGGGACAAGGTGCAAAGACTTGAGACTCTTCTAGAGCCCTGTCGGTAAGTAATCCACATATGAATTATTAATAGGCCTATAGTTTGAAATAAAATGTAATTAATTAAATTGAAATTATATGTTACCTTTTTGTAAACTACCAACTTCTGTTGTAATAACTTAATGATGTGTGTGTGTGTGTGTGTGTGTGTGTGTGTGTGTGTGTGTGTGTGTGTGTGTTTCATTCAACTGCAGGTATGTAACTGAGATCCTGGGTGGGGAGGCCTATGTATCCTGCTCTGTTGTACTGCCTGCCCTCTGCCACTTGCGTCGTGTAATGGAGGTCTCTGATGAGGACCCTGCATATGTGGTGCGATTTAAGACGGCATTCAAAGAAGACCTAGCCTCCCGCCAAGAAAAGACCAACAACGCATGGCTCAAGCTTGCAACGGCCCTGGATCCACGCTTTAAAGACTTGAAGACCCTGCCCAAGAGTGAAAGAGAAGAGGTGTGGACCACACTGGGAGGCATGCTGCATGAACAATCACCAAGAAGGTCTCCACAGACTTCTGAAGATGGGCCACCCAAGAAGAAAATGAGCCTGCTCCTACAAATGTGCTCAGATTCTGATTCTGATGAGGAGGTGCAGCCTGGCAGAGACATACACAGGTACAGGGCAGAGCCCTGCATTAGTATGGAGGACTGTCCATTGCAGTGGTGGTCTGCTCATTCAGGAGCCCATGACAAGCTGGCCCTGCTGGCTCGCAAATATCTAGCGACTCCTGCATCCACAGTTCCATGTGAAAGACTCTTCTCGGTGGCAGGCCACATCGTGCAAAAGAAACGGTCAGCCTTACTTTCAGAAAATGTCAACCAGTTAGTTTGCCTCAGCAACTGGCTAAAAGAAGAATAGCCAAGAGAGACACATTTTATTGTACGAAGGTGCGGTAGTTTGTTAATTTAAAAAAGGGAAAATGTTCAACCAATGTTTAACCATTCTAAACTTAGCAATGGCTAAGATGCCCATAACGTTTGGGGTGACTGTTATCTTTAAGTTTGATTAAAAAAATAAAAATAAAAATGTTATATGCTCATAGGCATTGCAAAGAGACTGGCACAAAACAAAAATTGAAATATGGTGTGGTATGTTTAAGTTCGATTTTATTTTTCATTATTAATAACACCATCATCTGGATTCTTTCATGAATAAAAGAACATGCTAAATGCCTATATATCCACCTTCTGTCATTTATCTTTCCGTTCCTACAACAATATACAGAGAAATTCAGAAATTCCGGGCATATTTATGAATGGTAATTAATCGTGATTAATCGTGATTAATCCACAGCTACCCTGTGATTAATCAGATTAAAATTTTTAATCTTTTGACAGCCCTAAAAAATATGTAACTCTACGTCAGACCACTTCTTTTTTAATTCTGGGACTGTGCGCTCCGTGCTACTGACAGAGTTCACTGCTGCAGCAACATGTTGCCACTCACTCTGCTTTTTGTTGTTGCCGATCCCAATCCCGTGGCCGCCGAACAAAACTACCTTTCGGGCCTCCATCTCACCCACAAGTGTCTCCACTTCAACCTCCGTGAAATTTCGCTTTTTTGCTTTTCTCAGTACTTCTGCCATTGCATATATGCAGATCGAATTCATGAGGTCATTTGCATTGACCATTTATGGTTAAAAAGGGGCGTGTACAGGGCGGAACGTGAAGCTGATTCAGCTGCGCACACTTGTAGGCACTCTGTGATTTATAAAGCAAACATTGCGTACGGTGTGCGTACGCAGGGTTTTATAAATCTGAATATTTTTTGGCGCACGCAAAACTTGGCTTCTGGGCGTACGCACATTTTTAGTAACGATCCCACGCACAGTTTTATAAATGAGACCCCAGGTCACGGTAGGCAATGAGCTCGAGTTGAAAAAGAAAAAGCTTACAGCACCTGGTATTCCCAGGCGGTCTCCCATCCAAGTACTAACCAGGACCGACCCTGCTTAGCTTCCAAGATCAGACGAGATCGGGCATGTTTTTTTTTTAAATCTTTTTTTATAAAAGAAAATCAAGCGTAATCTACACAGAGGGAAAAAAACATATACTTGAATTCAAATGTAAAATCACAAAATAAATAAAATAAAAGTAAACAATAACATCAGCATTTTAACAAATAGGTCCTCCTGCCAAGCATTATTCAATCTTATACATCAGTTTTCCTTTGTCATTGACAGAAATGAAACTGCATCCATCAACAAAATGTTGAAATTCTTCCTTTTCATACTTAAAAATTTAACTTATGTCTTTTTTCAACCCCGATACAAAGTAGGCCCAGACAGATATTATTTTTTGTTCAAAGTGTGCTAGATTCCTTCTCAGCCATACAGCATATCTAGCATGACTTAGTACATAGTTTATCATATTTATGTTTACTTTCTCTTTCTTTTCCCATACTCCAAACAGAAATGTTTTTTTCCAGTCCTTTCCCTCAAAATACTGCTTCCCCCAGTTCTCCTGCAAGAATTCCTTTAACTTCATGAAAAAGATCTTCAGTTTGTCACACTCATAATACAAATGCATTAATGTCTCCGGATCAGTTTTGCATATATCGCACTCCCTTCTTACATCCTTATTTATTTGGTGTATCACCACATTTGTGTACAGTCTGTTGTGCCGTAATTTAAAATCATGATCCTGACATTCTATACTATTTTTGCTTACATTCCACTGCTTCCATATTTGATTTCCTTCCATACCTGGGAACACCTTTTCCCAAACCTTTTCCGATGCAGGTTCCTTAAATTCCTTTTGGATCAGCGCTTTGTAGTAGTCCTTTACCTTTGAATCCCTTAGTGGCCTTTTTTCCCCATTATTTTCTATATATAACTCGGGGAACGTTATTTTCCTTTCTATAACCACGTTATTTTCTATTTGCCTCACCCAATCTATTGGTATGCTTTCTTTTCTTCCATCGTACATATTTACAGTAGTGGTTTCGTTCATTTCTTCATCATACTCCTTAACTGCGTCTATTATAGCTTGGTATCTTAGAAACCCAGGTATGAATTCATATAGGCAATCTTTTATTTGCGTTAGTCCGGAATAAAATATTTTTTTATCCCATAGCATGTTATTGTTAATTTTTATCAATGGGTTACACCATATTTGTTGATTTATTACCTGACTGTATTTTGTGCATTCATATTTAATGTTTATTCTGTATTTCCCCCATGCATCAAACACCTCTTTATAATATCTAGGCACTTTCTCATACATGGAGTTTTTCATTATCATTATTAGACCGTTTTCTTCACATCTTCCATTTTTATATAAATATTCCTTAAAAACATTTTTCCATCCATAATCAACCCTATCGTACAGATACTTTTTAACAGTTTTTATTCGTATTGCTTTTTTCTTAATATTCAAGTCCACCAATTTCAATCCTCCTTCTTCATATTTCCCTATAAGTGTCCTTTGTGCTATTCTTGCCAGTTTCCCATCCCAAATGTAATTTGTAATTGTGCTGTTTAGCTCTTTGTGCACCCACTCTGGCATGTCTATCACAGTCAAGGCATAGACAATCTGGGATAGTATTAATGCATTTACCACTAAAACCTTCCCCTTTAATTTCAATCTCCTCGGCTTCCACGCATTTAATGTGTTTTTCACTTTATTTATTACCCCATTCCATGTCTCATCTCTCGCCTCCTTTTCTTTCACTCCCATATTTATCCCCAATATTTTCATATAATCATTTGAAACTCTAAAAGGTATGTTACAATCATTTTGGTTTATATTTCCGACGTACATTATTTCAGTTTTGTCTACATTTACTTTAGCCCCTGCTGCTCTCCCATATATTTCCATTTGTCCCATTATCCTTTTCACGCTATTCATATTTTTTATCATACATGTGGTGTCATCAGCATATTGCTGTATTTTGCTTTCACCCCCATTTGGCAATTTTATCCTCTCTATTTCCTTATCCTTCTTTATCATTTCCGCGAGACTTTCTGCAGTTAAGCTGTAAAGTACTGCCGATAGCGGGCACCCTTGCCTCACAGATCTTTCCAATGGAAAAGGATCTGTTATAGCTCCATTTATTTTTATCCGACTCCTTGCATTTTTGTACAATAATTTAATCCAGTTGATTATTCTTTGCCCAAAACCAAATTTTTCTAATGTGCAAAATAAAAAACTATGCTCAGCCCTATCGAAGGCTTTATTAAGGTCCATACTTAAAATAATTCCACCATCCTTCCTCATGCATTCGATTGTGTCCCTTATTGTGCAAATAATGTCCGATATGTCCCTCCCTGGTATCCCATACGCCTGTGTTGGTGCTATGATTGTTGGTGCTGCTGTTTTTATTCTGTTTGCTAATACCTTTGTTAAGATCTTGTAATCCGTGTTTAGTACAGTTAGCGGCCTATAGTTTTCCAGTTTTCTTTTGCTTCCTTTATTTTTATATATGATCGTTATTAGTCCTGTTGCCAGCGACTCTGGTATCTCCTGCTCCTTCTCCATCTCTGCATAAATTATGTTTAAAATTGGTAGCAGATCGTCTATAAATGTTTTATAAAATTCACTTGTAAGGCCATCTGTTCCCGGACTTTTATTGGAATTTAATGACATTATTGCTTCCTTTATTTCTATGTCTTTGATGTTGTCATCACACATACTTTTCTCATTATTTGTTATCGTTTTATTAATATTACCTAATACTGTATTTATATCTTCCTTCTTTGCATTTCCTTTTTTGTATAGATTTTTATAAAATGTCCCAACATTTCCAATAATGTCTACAAAATCATTTATTATCTCTCCATTTTCATTTTCTAACTCTTCAATATATACCCTTTCCTGTTTCCTTTTTTCTAATCCCAAAAAATAGCCTGTGCATCTCTCCCCCTTCATCGCATATTTCTCCCTACTCCTTGTTATTGCCCCCATGCATTTATTCTGTTCATAAACGTCCAGTTTGGATTTCACCTTTATGTATTTTTCTATGCTATGTTTTGGATCCTTATCAATTCTTTCTGCCTCTTCTGCCAGCTCATCCTTCAAACATTTTACTTTCTCTCTTTCTTTAAAAGCCCGGACCTTTGCATATCTAATACTTATTGTCCTTATCTTTTGCTTCAGTCATTCCCACCATAATCCCTTGTTTCTACACATGTCCATGTTCTTTTTTCCATTCTCTATGCAGGCCACTATTTTATTTCTATATCCCTCTTCCTCTAGGAGAGTACTGTTGAGGCACCACACTCCTCCTCCCCTTCTCTCTATCCCAGTACCAACCTCTATTGACAGGATTGCATGTGTAGCAATGTAGAAGCATTTCTAAACAGTGTTGAACATAGTGCTTTTGAACACGGCATGGAAATGGCCCAGTCCCCTAATCAAGCCCCTTATATAAAGCAGGTGTGATGTGCCTCAGTATGGCTTTGTCTCTGCTGTGGCTGGTGACCATCTTTAGGATATCCCCCTGTGACCGAGTGACTTTCATGCTTACCCCTAAACCCGTGGTGGTGAGTAGTTTGTAGGCCACACCAATTGATCTACGTATGCAGCATAGTGAGCCGTACTTAATTATATTTTCCTCCATTTTGTAGGTTCACTTGCTGCTGTTTTGCCCTGTTTTGCTTTGCCTTATTGTTTTGTTTTGAGTATTTATCGAACCAACTGGGGGTTAAATGTTTGTTTTTGATTGATGTTTTAATAGTTATTGTTAATTTAGGCTGGAGCTGGGTGCCAAACTGTAAGGAGGCTAGGCACCCCTGGTGAGGTCCCGTCACTTGCATGTGAATTAAAGCACAGGGATTTAACGCGTTTTTCCCCAGCTTTAGTGTGTAGTGACTGTTGATGTGAGGCACTTGTGGTGAGTGGTAGCACCCCTTGGCACTCCTCGGCGTAGTTTGCCTCTCAGCAGTTGGCCTCAGCTTTAGTCTGGTTGGTTTTGTTTAAGTTTGGGACTGCTATTTTAGATATTGTGACTTTTAGATATAAATTAGTTTTAGCTGTTTGTAATAAAGATTTGGTTTATTTTGAATCTCTGTCTATCAGTTAAACGAATCTGTTTGCCTTATCAGCATTGTTAATATTATTTAACACACACAAGTTACATCTCTTTTATTATACTTTATTTCCAGGGGTGTAATTCCCCTGGTGGCGTTGTCGGTCCTCTCTCCCCCCTAGACTTTATCCCATCCTCACCGCCCCACTCGCTACACATGGTCACTGAATGATGTGAACTTATACACCATATTTTTTATAAATTTAACCATTGTCTGATGTGCTATACACAAGTCTATTCGGCTTTGTTTTAATTCCCCCATTACCATTTGCCTTCTTGAGTATTCTCTCCTGTTTGGGTTTTCGTTTCTCCATACATCAATTAATTGTTTTTCCTCCATTGTTTTCAGAAAAACCTTTCTTGAAGCATCATTTTTAAATTCCTTCCCTCTTGCCATATCCAACCTTGTACTTTTTAAATTAAAATCTCCCACTATTATAGTTTCCCACACACCATTTTCCTAAATCCAAAAAAAAAGCCTTCCTGTCTGCTTCTATATTTGGTGCATATATATTAATTATTCTGTACTCTTATCTTTTTGTATTTAAATTCTATGATTATGACTCTTCCTTTTTTATCTTTGTAGATTTCTTTGAGGTTTTCTACAGTATTATTTTTTATCAGGATTGCTACCCCACATGATTTATCCGTACCATGGTTTGCATACATAATGTCTGCCCATTTCGTTTTTATATCTTTCATGATATGGTCTGTCCAGTTCGTTTCTTGCAGACATAACATGTCATTATTTTTACATTTAATTAATAGTTTTCCAAATTTGCTTTGATTTCTTAGCCCATTTGTGTTGAATGAAATCAAGCTTAACATTAAACACATAATTATGGTTTCATTTCCAACCTTCATTTTGTCCTTCTTTCCTCCCTCTTCCTCCTTTTCTCCTCAGCTTGGAGCGCAGCTCTTCTTTTCTTTGTGGTCTCCTCCGCCTTTCGTTCCTTCTGCGGTCTGCTTACACTCTGTCTCTAAAATATCCTCGATAATCATGAAGTCCATCGCAGTTTCCCTCTCGTCTCGGTTTCCATCTCCATGCTGCTTTACCCCAACGCTGCCGGTTCCGTCTGCTGGAGTCGTCTCGCGGGGAGCCTTCTCTCCACTCGATTCCTCTCCGGGCCGGCTCTCCTCCTGCCACATAGCTCCCAACACGTCTCCTGCTGCGACGTCACTCAGGGGATGCCGTCTTTGGTTCTGCACCATGGTCTCCGCCCTGCTCTCTGGGATGCCCCCTGGGTCTCCCTCCGTCTGCATGTCGTCCTCGTCGCTGTCCTCCGGCTCCTCCTCCTCGCTGTCAGTGCTGTTGACCTCCTCGGCGACGCTGACATCCTCTCTCTCCGCTGCTTCTGGAACACACTCCCTTGCATAGTGTCCCTGTTTTTTACACCTGTGACATCTGAATTCTGGGCATTCTCTGAAGATGTGACCCAGTTTTATACATAATCTGCATACTTTCATCTGCCTGTCATGGATCACGCGGAAGTACTCTCCCCCCTCTAGTGTTTCGAACTTTGTTGAGTATGGTAGCGATTTCACTGTTTCAGTGAACCGGACCTTCAAGAACCTGGTTCCATCGGCTAGGTCCGTTCCTGGCCACATTCTTCTTTTAATTGGCGAGATTGCCTTAAGGCACCCAGTGCAACTTTCGAGGCAAAAATGAACATTCAATTTCTAGTCTTTTTTACACGTAGTATATTTCAATAACTCCCTACCATTACATATCGACATTCAAGGAGCGAAGATGAGACGTCGTTGTGTGGTGAGAACTGATAGAAAATCGTAAACAAACAATGGGCGACATCTTCTTTATTTATTGCGATCTCACAAAAATAAACAGGATTCCAGTCGGCAATCCTCGGAACAAGACCGATGAGTCCCGAACGCTTCCGGAGATTCTAAAATGTGATCCTGTCACTGGTTCTGTTTGCTAATGCGCGAATTGTTTTCTAAGTGTGTACATACTTTACGATACGCACCCACATTCAAATTTTGTACAATTTTGTACCGTGTTGTGCTGCTTTTTCTGCGCCCGTGGTTTTCTCATTTCTGTAAGGATGGCACATCGTCCTCCCCGAGCAACAAAGCAGAAAGCCCTGGAGGGTTTTCACCTGATGGAGGAAGATTCCAGTATGTAGAAAAGTTTTGTTTTCTAACTTTTGCGTGGACCGTAACGTTATGTGTTGTCATCGATCACCGGTCTCACTTAGTATTCTCTAATATATGAGTAGATAAAGTAGATTACTTACCTGAAAGAAGGCAATACAACCCCCCACTAGCATCGGTGGAGGAAAGGCACAGGGTCCAGAGACTAAGGGACGGCAGAGTCAATAGAATAAAGGTGATGCTGGCTATCTTGTAGATAAAACCATGCGCTCCCAAATAGCGACGTCACGTGTTCGGAAAACTCCGAGGCTTGCCGACTGGAATCCTGGGTTATTTTTTGTAGGTTACAATAAATAAAGATGTCGCCCATTGTTTTTGTTTACGATTTTCTATCAGTTCTCACCACACAACGACGTCTCATCTTCGCTCCTTGAATGTCGATATGTAATGGTAGGGAGTTATTGAAATATACTACGTGTAAAAAAGACTAGAAATTGAATGTTCATTTTTGCCTCGAAAGTTGCACTGGGTGCCTTTAACTCCCCATTCTGCCAGTTTGGCAAGAATGACACCATCCACAATGTACGTCGGCAAGTTTAAAAAAGATACAACTAATTCGTCATTTCTAATTTCTTTTGCCACTACCGTGCTCTTCTTTATTCTAATCCCATCTAACAGTTTATCCTTCCCTTCAACATTGTCCATTGTTATTTCGTATTTCTTGGGCATTTTAAAACGGCATCCATTCACCACCCCGCACGTTTTTTTAACCTCACTTAGAAGTTCCATCATAGTCACCATCACATCTCCAACGATCTCTACCGCCAAGGTAAGCTCCTTCTCAAATTTCTTATCTGTGCTTTGAAGAAGTTCCGAGGTACTTTTACTGTTGTCCGTGATCCTTCTCGTAGTCGTTTCCTTTCCAATGTCGGCGTTCTTTGTCGGTTGCTGCGTCTTGCCGTTGTCCATGATCCTGCTTGTGGTCGGGGTCTTTCCATGGTCGGTGTTCTTGGGCGATATCTGCTCCATGCCGTTGTCCATATTCTGTGTCGTTGTGCTTGCCGGTCCGCTGTCAGTTACCATGAGATCCGTCCTACTCCTCCCTACTCACTCTCTCCTCTCCATTACGTCACTCATTCAACACACACAAACAAAAAAAAGACGTTCCCCCAAACAGCAAGCTGCTGGGGGAATAAAAACGAACACAAAAAGTAAAACACACTCACTCACTTTAAATCTAGCACAAACAAAAAAGTCCACCTGCTCTCTCCACCTGCTCTCTGCTCATTCGCTTCCTGGTTGCACACCTGAACGGGATCAGACGAGATCGGGCGTGCTCAGGGTGGTATGGCCGTAAGCGATTATTAACTGGACCATATTGGCTTTTATACAGGAGGAGGACGTAAGGAGTGAGAGCGCTGCCGTGGCCAGAGACGGGACTTGTACAGAAACAATGATTAGATCCATAATGAATGAATGAATACGTTATTCCAGACTCAGTTACATATTTGAACGCAATGCATTACAATGCTTGGGCGTCATCGTTTGCGTGATCTTTTGAAGAAACGTAGCGTTGCAAAACCTGGGATGGACTACAGTGGACCACCGTCATTGCAGCTCTCTGCTGCTCCCTGCTAGCAGCGTCATTACACTGTCCACATGTTTCACAAATAGAGTTTGGAGAGACGTTGTCAGCATAGGCGTAATTTACGGGGGGGTTAGAGGGGTTATAACCCCCTCAATAATCAGATCCAGCTAATATAACCCCCTCAATATCATCACACATAATTCAGATGAACAAAAAAATGAAATATTCTGAATTAATACCTTGTTTTTTTTCTTTATTAATTTAATTTGTCAGCAAGATAGTATCATGTTTTGATGATCTGCAATGTACCCCCCCCCCCCCCCCCAGCCCACCGACTACTTGGTATTACCCGAACTATTTCGCAAGGTCGCTGGGATGAATAGTAAGAGAAGACTAATGCTAACTGTACATGAATGGATATGAAAATGACACTGAAAGGCAGCCAGGGCCAGACAACAATTTTTAATTGTTGGTCGTCAAAGGAGCCAAAAGCCAAAAGGAGTAAAAATCCTGACGATAAGGAGGTAAATACCCGTATTGTTAAGTTAGGTGTTATCATCCACTCTATATTTTTTCACTACCTGGATAGTTTACGCCTCCATTTAAAGTGGAGAGGGACCTTCACTTTCCCCATACAAACCCTCAGAATAAAGAGGTGGAGAAACAAAATAATTTTCGATTGAGAGCATAATTTCACATTCAAACAGTATCGTTGGTGTGCTATGTGCAGTAAAACCAGACGATCTGAATAATTCCTGATTCATGCCAGATATTTATTTCCCGCTTTGTAAGAGCTAGCTAGCTAACTATGTGAACTTTATATGATTAGCATAGGCTACGTTGTAATGGCAGCGATAGACGTCCTCAAACTAAGATTCTAGAACCCACTGCCTCAAACGTACTCGGTTACGGGTGGGTAAAATGCAATGTGAGTACAGAGACCAAATGTTTGTCCAAAAATCCTCTGAGGCAGAGAGGAGCTTTTGTGCTCTTCGACGATTTAAAACTTGGTGACGCACAAGTATGTCACAGCAGAGGCTGAACCATGTTGCAGTGTGCAACATCCATCAGGACAAATTGTATGGAAAGCCAAGAAGGCCACAATCCGGCCCTAGAATGGCGCGGTAAAAGTGCAAAACCGCACGGAATCCGTACGGATTCCGTACGGTTAGGCAAGAATTCCGTACGATTTTGAATGACTAATAGCCGCGGCTATTAGTCATTCACTCCGGCTATTAGTCATTCACTCCGGCTATTAGGTATGCAGAACGAGCCCCTCCCTCTTCTTTGCTTGACCACTAAGTTTGAAGGCTGTCTAACCAATCAGAGCTGCAGTGCCTCGATGTTTCGCTGTAACATAAAGCTGTGTTGTCTTTACTAGTTTCACTACAATGTAGCCTAATGACCACCATTAGCTAGTGGAAAATACATTTGTTTCTAGTACAGTGATATATTTGTATATGTTAGGCTATATATTGAGATGGCAGTGTGCGAAATACCCGACAATATTCGGGGATGTCCTCATCCCCAGATTGTTCTCGATGCAGTAGCCAGCTAGGCCATAACATTACTGAACATGAACATGAACTGAATAAATGCCAGGTATATAGCATATCGGAGACGGGCACACAATCAGTGCATTTGCAAATGAGAGGTGTGTGTGTGTGTGTGTGTGTGTGTGTGTGTGTGTGTGTGTGTGTGTGTGTGTGTGTGTGTGTGTGTGTGTGTGTGTGTGTGTGTGTGTGTGTGTGTGTGTGTGTGTGTGTGTGTGTGGCAAGTTGTTAAAGGTAGTGTTTCTATTTGACGTTACAATATTTCATGGATGCAAGCAAGACAATCAATCTATATCTATAGCCTACATGACAACACGCACGCACGCGCGCACACTTTAAACACACTGGTAAAGCAATAGGAGCCTGCATTGGCTAAAGTTGTTGCGATGCGCGTTATTTTATAACAGGGAGGGGCAAAGTTGTGCATTACATTGATCCTGAAAGCCTATGTCCTATAATAATTAATTTGCAGGGTTTTTTCTAGAAAAAAAAAGTAGCAGGGAGCAGACCCCTGCGCAAAGCTGAGGGAGCAACGCTCCCGAGGCGGGGGATGGTGTGGAAGGGGTGTCTCCCCCTTCCACGGCGCGAAGCCTTTGAAAAAATAATGATTAAATGGTACATTCTGAGGCTATCTTAGAGAGAAATTCTAGCTCTTGTGGTCATCCTGAAAAACTAAAATACTATCAACTTTTGGTAGACTTGTACAACTTTACCCTGTAAATAAACACGACAAATTTCAAAAATATTGGCTAAACTTTTATTAAGTAGGACAAATCACAACAGCAGCCGTCTGTTCCTGAGACTGCCCCAACGGCTCACTGCCTTGTCAAAATTAAATTGATCAATTGCAGGCCCCTCAATACTGATCCTGAGGAGGTGGTTCAGGGTAGCGTTAGTCATGGTAGACCTCCTGTGCCATGCCTCCATGGAACAAGTTTTGGGGCTCTAGAGTCAATAATGGCGACGCTATAGAAATGTTACTATTGTTGTCGTTTTCAGATTTGCACTTTGCAGACGGTCCCTAAGCTCGCGGCTGAAAGCCGACTGCTCGTAGAAGCCAATGCAATTCACCGTTCGCTAAAGACGGCTCGTTTGGATGAAAACTATGTTGTAGCTGGTTCTCTGGGTTACTACACTTTTATTGGGCTAATTCGGCCGTGCAGCTGCCATTTAGTTCCCTGCTACGGGTTCCCTGGTAACAGGGAACTCGACTGTTCGTTTTGCTCTCGCAAAACTCTTGATCAACACTCAGCATTTGTTTATTTCTGTCGTTCATTGAAACCGCTTTGTGCAGAGAGAACTGGAATGGTCTTGTATACTTGCTTAGCATCTTAGCGCCTAGACCAAAAACCCATTCAAATACATAGTAGCTAGCTAGCTAGCTGCTAATAACTTTAACGTTAGCATGTCGACTCGGTCTGGGAAACTCCAATTCGGATCGGAATATTTTTGGAGTAATTATAAGTTATTTGAGGATCAGACACATTGTCAGGTGGTGGTGTTGGGATATTTTCGCGGAGAAAAGATCGTTTTGAGAAATAGTGTATGTTGTACAGCAGCATGCAAGTACAGATCCAAGTCTGACAGGTTCAGTCGGCATTTCGGTAGGATGGCGCACGCCGGGAGTATCGGGGCGCAGCGCCCCTGTTCCCTTGTTTAGAAAAAACCCTGATTTGTATTCCGTTTTAGGCCATCTCACTAAAGGTCACTTAAATGTAGCCTATTTAAGCTCACCAAGTCCAGTATTCAGAATGAAAAGCATTTATTCACAAATACGTTCTATTTTTTTGACAAGCGGAGCCGACAGTCATGTGCAAGTATGCAAATTAGCCATGTGCGCCAAACAGAAGATAGACTCAATGAACTGATTGTTGTGCATTGTTGTGGATATGTAGGCTGTTTAGTTGTGGTTGTTTGTGGTCTTAGTGAAACAGTCTTGCCTTGAAGTTGGAGTGATTGTGTGAATGTGCGAGAGAGAGCGCACCTGCCGTGGTGATGTTGGGCTTGTAATGGGCTTATATGTGATCAATGATGTATCTGTCTGATCGTATTAGCTGTAGATGGATGGTTAAATAATGTCACAAGATCGGTCATACTGCAGGCTCTCATTTGCAAATGCACTGATTGTGTGCCCGTCTCCGATATGCTATATACCTGGCATTTATCCAGTTCATGTTCTTCTGAGTGCGCAAGAACGGTGCCAATTATTGTCGTGTTTGCATTGTAATGCACAACTTTGCCCCTCCCTGTTATAAAATAACGTGCATCGCAACAACTTTAGCCAATGCAGGCTCCTGTGTGTGTGTGTGGTCATGTAGGCTATAGATACAGACTGATTGTCTTGGCTTGCATCCATGAAATATTGTAACGTCAAGTAGAAACACTTCCTTCAACAACTTGCTCCACACACACAACTCTCTCCGACCACATGTCACAAGATCGGTCATAGCCTACTGCAGGCTCTCATTTGCAAATGCACTGATTGTGTGCCCGTCTCCGATATGCTATATACCTGGCATTTATTCAGTTCATGTTATGTAATGTTATGGCCTAGCTGGCTACTGCATATCGAGAACAATCTGGGGATGAGGACATCCCCGAATATTGTCGGGTATTTCGCACACTGCCATCTCAATATATAGCCTAACACGGGGGTCGGCAATAGGCGGACCGCGGTCCGGGTCCGGACCCAACTGACGTCCTCTCCGGACCGAGACACAATTGCAACAATAATATTAATAATGCGATTTTTTTTTTATATACCGTATTGGTCCGAATATAAGACAGCCTTTTTTCCAATCGAAATAGGTCCGAAAAAGTCGGGTCGTCTTATATTCGGGGTCTAGTATTCAGAGCGCAGTTTCTCTTCTTCGCCTCTCCCTTTAAATGTCAATACACATTCGCGGCCGCAGGTTGCGCCAGAAATTGGTTCCGGGAAGAAGTAGTCCAGCGTCCTTAACAACCAGACCGTTACCGGTGTTTAAAGACAGGCTGACCATTAGAGACAAGTGGCTCAAAAGTGGGTCAGGTCAATCAACAACAGCGGAGGAGCTATGATGCCAATTTTAAAATAATGGTCGTCAATAAGGCAGAGTCAAGTAACAACTGCCAAGCTGCCAAGATGTTTGGGGTCACGGAGTGTAACGTAAGAAGATGGCGAGCACCAAAATAACGTCTCAAAGACGTCAACAGTCAGCGCAAATCCTACCGTGGTCCTCAAAGTGGCCGTTTCAGTGAGGTTGACCGGAGAGTTTTTGAAAACGTCAGAGAAAACGCGCTTTGGGCGGTGCCGGTGGAAGCGGAGCAGCTGGGGAGCGATGACAGCGAGACCAAACACAGCGGGGCAGAGGACGTGTGTGAGCGATAGACAGAGATCGGAGGAGAAGTTTGGCGAATTTTGGTTAAGTTTAGTTAAATATGTGGCCTGTATTTTTCTATGTTATTTAAAAATGTTCCCAATGTTGCTTGATATTAATTTTGAATCATACTGTACATATTTTGCCTTGAAAGTGCCGTGGCCTTTACTGGCATTATTATTATTGTCATTGATATAACAAGTGTTTAATTCACTGTTCTTTGTTCTGCAAATCTGGTCTGCAAATCTGTTAGTGTTGAAAAACGGGGGGTCGTCTTATAATCAGGGTCGTCTTATATTCAGACCAATACGGGTATATATAATTTTGACCAAGAGATTTTAACAACTAATGTTTGGGTGACTTTTATAAACCTGTTAAATACATTAAATTAACTATAACTTTATGGTAGGCTATGTTTTTGTTTAAACCTTATAATGCCAGTAGCCAATCAGATGATAGCCTGCCCTACGAGCTGTGCGACTGGTGCACGCAAGCGCGGCAAAATTGACAGAAGAAAAGAGTGCCTTCAGTTGAGAGAGAAAGCTTCATTGCAGTTGAAGAGAAAGGTAGATTGTGAGAACAGAGCTTTTAAAGAGGAGTGTTCATTCTGCCTGCATGCAGCTCTAAGCCTGTGTGCCTGATCTGCTCCGAGACGGTGGCGGACAGTCAGTTGTTGACCAAACTGATACTACTAGCGCCTTAAGTACTTATATTGGCTAAATATGCCTCTGAATCACAATGCACACCTTGACTGTTGGTACATAAAACACATGCAGTCCTATATCAGTGAAAACAACGGTCATAAAAAATGTGTGATAGACCCCCGGACCCAAGCTTGAGGATTTTTTTTTAAACTGGACCCATTAGGATTTTAATTGCCTACCCCTGGCCTAACATATACAAATATATCACTGTACTAGACACAAATGTATTTTCCACTAGCTAATGGTGGTCATTACATTGTAGTGAAACTAGTAAAGACAACACAGCTTTATGTTACAGCGAAACATCGAGGCACTGCAGCTCTGATTGGTTAGACAGCCTTCAAACTTAGTGGTCAAGCAAAGAAGAGGGAGGGGCTCGTTCTGCATACCTAATAGCCGGAGTGAATAACTAATAGCCGGAGTGAATGACTAATAGCCAGAGTGAATGACTAATAGCCGCGGCTATTAGTAATTCAAAACCGTACGGAAACCGTACGGAATTCTTGCCAAACCGTACGGTTTCCGTACGGATTCCCTGCGTTTTTGCACTTTTACCGCTCCATTCTAGGGCCGGATTGTGGCCTTCTTGGCTTTCCATACCACGCCACCTCTTCAACCGATAGCCTCGTCATATTATGTCAACCTCCTTTCCTGATTTGCCTAGCGTTACTGAGTCTTCTACGTGCACCTCTCCAGCATGGACTTCTGGGGTAACCGTCTCATCCTGGATCGTCTAGCATGCAATGGACGGTTCGTAGGCCATTGGCATGGCGTGGCGGGCTTTGAACGCTGTCGTTACGACTTTACAATTGAGGCCTAGCGTGCTAGCATTGTTCCCCGCTGTAGCAGATGGGCGAATGCATGTTTAGGATAATATGTTTCAAATATGTATGATATAACCACTTACATTCACACCTGACCACTCTGACCCTGGTTCCATTAAATGTTGTGAACTAGACTGGACGGTTGATGACGGGATTCTGATGGGTTGCCAGATTTTCAGTGTATGTCTTTCCGTAGTGTAGTGGTTATTACGTTTGCCTCACACGAGAAAGGTCCCCGGTTCGAAACCGGGCGGAAACAGCATTACCGTTTTGAGATCAACGAAGTTAATGTTTAAATTCTCCTGCTTTACTATCAAGCAGCTATTCGGGAAAAGTCTATCTGGAACAGAACCTTCAGCAGCGTCTACTTGGCACCACGCCACCTCTTGAACCGATAGCCTCGTCATATTAAGTATTTAAACCAACGCGGAAAACCTGTTCATGCGGGTGCTTCTGATGACAATATTTTCTAGTTTTTTTTTTATGATCATCGGTTTCCGTAGTGTAGTGGTTATCACGTTCGACCAACACGCGAAAGGTCCCCGGTTCGAGACCGGGCGGAAACCTGGTCAAAGTATTTGTATTTAGTGCTCGCAGTTGAGAGCATAGACTGTATGAAAGTTAAACTCGAACTCTGGTTGTGAGAAGTTCTGAGAAGTGTCTGGGTGTCAACCTCCTTTCCTGATTTGCATAGCGTTACTGAGTCTTCTACGTGCACCTCTCCAGCATGGACTTCTGGGGTAACCGTCTCATCCTGGATCGTCTAGCATGCAATGGACGGTTCGTAGGCCATTGGCATGTCATGGCAGGCTTTGGCCGCTGTCGTTACGACTTTACAATTGAGGCCGAGCGTGCTAGCATTGTTCCCCGCTGTAGCAGATGGGCGAATGGATGTTTAGGATAATATGTTTCAAATATGTATGATATAACCACTTACATTCACACCTGACCACTCTGACCCTGGTTCCATTAAATGTTGTGAACTAGACTTGACGGTTGATGACGGGATTCTGATGGATTGCCCGATTTTCCGTGTATGTGTTTCCGTAGTGTAGTGGTTATCACGTTCACCTCACAAATATGTATGATATAACCACTTACATTCACACCTGACCACTCTGACCCTGGTTCCATTAAATGTTGTGAACTAGACTTGACGGTTGATGACGGGATTCTTATGGGTTGCCCTATTTTTCATGTATGTGTTTCCGTAGTGTAGTGGTTATCACGTTCGCATCACACGCGAAAGGTCCCCGGTTCGAAACCGGGCGGAAACAGCATTACTGTTTTGAGATCAACAAAGTTAATGTTTAAACTCTCCTGCTTTACTATCATGCAGCTATTCGGGAAAAGTCTATCTTGAACAGAACCTTCAGCAGCGTCTACTTAGCACCACGCGACCTCTTGAACCGATAGCCTCGTCATATTATTAAGTATTTAAACCAACGCGGAAAACCTGTTCATGCGGGTGCTTCTGATGAAAATATTTTATAGGTTTTTTTTCATTCTCACAGGTTTCCCTAGTGTAGTGGTTATCACGTTCGCCTTACACGCAAAAGGTCCCCGGTTCAAGACCGGGCGGAAACAGCATTACTTACAAATTTAATGTTTAAATTCTCCTGCTTTACTATCAAGCATCTATTCTGGAAAAGTCTGTCTGGAACAGGACCTTCAGCAGTGACTACTGGGCACCACGCCACCTCTTCAACCGATAGCCTCATCATATTATTAAGTGTTTAAACCTGCGCTGAAAACCTGTTCATGCGGGAGCTTCTGATGACAACATTTTCTAGGGTTTTGCTCAATTTAACCGGATTCCGTAGTATAGTGGTTATCACGTTCGCCTGGCATGCAAAAGGTCCCCGGTTCGGAACCGAGCGGAAACAGTTTCATTGCTTTGAGAGTCATATTATTAAGTGTTTAAACCTGCGCTGAAAACCTGTTCATGCGGGAGCTTCTGTTGACAACATTTTCTAGGGTTTTGTTTGAACTGAAAGGTTTCCGAGTGTAGTGGTTTTCACGTTCGCCTGACACGCGAAAGGTCCCCGGTTCGAGACCGGGTGGAAACATGGTCAAAGTATTTGGATTTAGCGCTCGCATTTGAGAGCATAGACTGTATGAAAGTTAAACTCGAACTCTAGTTGTGAGAAGTTCTTAGAAGTGTCTGGGTGTCAACCTCCTTTCCTGATTTGCCTAGAGTTACTGACACCGGGATCCCACCGGACGCGCCGCGGAACGGCCGCGTCCTCTGCCCTGCGTCCATTCCTACCGGGCGCGTAACGGCAGCGTAGCGCTGCCTTGCGAGCCAGCCGTATTCACGCGAGATCACGAGATCACGCGATAATCCTAAACCTAATGTACTCACCTTCCACTCCCAAAACTATTGCAATTAAATGCCACGCTTTGTCCTTTCTGACATTTTCCTTATAAAAAGGATGATTTGGTACATAAATGACTTCATGTTGCTGAACTTCGACAATGAGTCTCTCGTCGTCCATGTTGCCGACCCTCTGAGACCCACCGGTCATGACGTAATAATGTTGATGTGAAGTTACATGAGCTGAGTATTGTGTTTTATTTTGAAAATTGACCGGATGCTCTATGGCTTTTACTTTTCACTTCCTGCCCGGCTCGACCTGCTCTGTCGAAATTGACGCGGTTTAGCAGCGGCTCGCGGCAAAAATAGAATTGGACGGAAAGATAGCGCCGCGGCGCGGCACGCCGCTCCTGGGACGCTGCTGAAACGTTCCGCGGCGCGCCCGGTGGAAATGGTCTCATTGATTATAGTGGAAGCGATCACCAGCGGTGACCGCGGCGCGTACGCCTCCGGTGGAATCGAGCCTTGAGTCTTCTACGTGCACCTCTCCAGCATGGACTTCTGGGGTAACCGTCTCATCCTGGATCGTCTAGCATGCAATGGACGGTTCGTAGGCTATTGGCATGTCATGGCGGGCTTTGGCCGCTGTCGTTACGACTTTACAATTGAGGCCTAGCGTGCTAGCATTGTTCCCCGCTCTAGCAGATGGGCGAATGGATGTTTAGGATAATATGTTTCAAATATGTATGATATAACCACTTACATTCACACCTGACCACTCTGGACGGTTGATGACGAGATTCTGATGGGTTGCCAGATTGTCCGTGAATGTGTTTCCATAGTGTAGTGGTTATCACGTTCGCCTCACACGCCAAGGCCAGCCGCGTATAGCCGTAGAACGCTGACTAGCCAATCAGAAGAGAGAAAGAAAATGCCGCAGATCTCCCAGAGGAGGTGGATCGAATCCCAAGTTAGCCAAACAAATCGAACCCTTATTTGATTTAGAATACTCTTATATTCTTTCTACAGCATGTGTACATATAAGAGTACTTTAATCACTTTTTGTACAAATGTGGAAATAATTAATCTTTGAGGATAATATGCTAATAAGACCTTGTTATTAAAGGATAGATAATAATTAGATAGATAGATCCTTTAATAATACTTTACAGGAAATTACAGTGTCACAACAGCGTATGGACAGACATAGCAAACACACATTCTCTCATATAGCTAAAATACTTAAACGTTAAATACAATAATAAATACTACAAAGTGCAGTTATTTTTGTGCATTATAAAACCGTATGGCAGCTGGTTTACAGGACTTCCTGTACCGCTCCGTTTTGCACATTGGTGCAATTAGTCTCTGACTGAAGGTGCTGTTCTTGATCCGCTTCAGGGCTTGGAGTGGGTGAGTGGGGTTAGTCATTATTGAGGCCAGTTTGTTGAGGATTCTGGCCTCTGCCACCTGCTGGACCTTTAGCTGCTCAGCCCCGACCACTGAGCTGTCCTTCCTGATCAGCTTGTCAAGTCTGTTTTCGTCCGCTTTGCGGGCGCCTTGTCCCCAACATGCCACAGCGAAAAACAGAGCACTCGCCACCACTGAGTGGTAGACAAGTGCAGAGTAGGGGTTGGCAGAGTCGACTTTGTCCCTTCTTGTGCACCGCTTCCATATGACTTTTCCAGTCCAGCTCACTGTCGAGCTGCACACCAAGGTACCTGTGGTTGGCGACCATCTCCACCACAGTGCCCCCGATGCTGATTGGTGTTGGTTGAGTCCTCCTCCTCCCCCTCCTGTAATCCACAACTATCTCCTTTGTCTTTGTGGTGTCGAGATGGAGATTATCATGTATTGTAATTCTACCTTTGCTTACTGTTTCTTGAAAAGTTTTAATTGAACTTAATGATAATAAAAACAACAATAATCATTAAAAATATTTAGATTATATAAAGTTTGCATGAAAGGCACCACAATATCCTCCAATAAGCAAATAATCCAGAAACAAGTTGCTGCCCTTTAATGAAAGTGTCATATTTTATTGTACATAAACACAAGCTGAATAATTAAATCAAAACTGACATTGAAGGTAAATAAAGATAATATGTAAGCAAAGGAACAATAAAAATGTCCAGAATATATTTAGTAAAAAGTGTAAACATATACAATATTATGAAATGATTAGTCCAGGACTAATCATTTCATTTCAGAAAAGAGGAGTTGAGGAGGACTTATTAGTCCTCCTCAACTCTTTACTGAAACCCATCGGCCCCTTTCTGCCTCAAAAAAGTCAGACTGCTGGAACTCCATTTTTGGCCCTGCGACCAAAGCCGACAATATTGTCCCCCTCTGACGCCACTGGTTCAGTAGGCTTCCTGGAGATCAGGTAGATCCTCAGGTCCTGTATTTCCTGGAAGCTCCTGGCATAGTCCAGAAAAGACAGCAGGCTGTCCTTACTGTGTCCCTGTGGGTTGAAGGTCCCGGCTCTCTCCTCCTCATCTACCTTTTTCATAAGGTAGTTGGTGTAGCCAACATCGTTCTCTAGGAGCCACTTGAAAGATTTTCTCAGGTACTTTCCGAACTGCAGCAGGTACTCTCCCATCACCTCCTGTCGGTCCGACACATCCCCTCCTCGCTGGAAGACCACAGTGCGAGCGCTGGTCTTCACTGGGTCATGTTTTATGAGCGGGAATCTTGACCTGAAGCCCAGGATTGTGTTTTATCCTCGTGGCCTCAGAGGATGGGTCCTGCCAGCGATGGCCCGATGGTCCCTTCCTAAATGTCACCGTCATCTTTCCGGGAAAGAGGCTGATGGTATTCATGATTTCTTTTCACTGCAAAAAAGAATGCGTGTTACATGGTAATATATGATTATACAGTAATAGTAGCTAGTCTAAGTTATATTGTAATGTAGTAATAATTAAAGCTATATAATTATACTGTTATATTAACAGCATTATTCATATCAACATTAATGAGCATTTGTAATGAGTGTAGTGGGTTTAACCCACGTAATCTCAGTTTCCCAACTCTTAACTGAGACAATACTAATCCCCCTTCAGATAGTAGTCAGAGAGTATCGATAAATGAGGGGAATTTGTATTTATATCGATACGAGATATTTCAGTGTGATGCTGACATGAAGGATGGCTCTTACAGTGTGCACAGTAATATTATTTAGAAGCTGTTATAACGTATAACGTCACTACCAAATTAATGTAAAGTTACTAACGTAAGCTAATGTTAATGCTTACGACAACCAAATTAATGTAGTTACTAACGTAAGCTAATGTTGTTAGCTTATGACAACCCGAGTTAGTGTAAACATTACTACATTGTAAATACAGTACGACCATATACGACTGAGAAAAGTGAATTTATGAGTTAAAAACAATGTCTCCAACTTACAATTGAAAAGTTAACTTGTCGACGGATGAAAATAATTGTCATCTATCTCCGAAAACGTGTTTATGGTCTCCTTTCGACGCTCCATTGTCTGTCACTCAGAGAAGAAATCATCTCCTTACTTCTGCCGAGGGGGGAAACAGCGCCACCGAAATCCCGCTTGTGGCCGGAAAAATATTACATCCGTAGTGATAAGAACTACCATAGAGAATGAATGGGAAAAGTTAAGGAAGTTAAGGACGACTATTCTCGGCTCCCGCGCCAAAGGTCCCCGTTTCGAAACCGGGCGGAAACAGCATTACTATTTTGAGATCAACAAAGTTAATGTTTAAATTCTCCTGCTTTACTATCAAGCAGCTATTTGGGAAAAGTCTATCTGGAACAGAACCTTCAGCAGCGTCTACTTGGCACCACGCCACCTCTTCAACCGATAGCCTCGTCATATTATTAAGTGTTTAAACCTGCGCTGAAAACCTGTTCATGCGGGAGCTTCTGCTGACAAAATTTTCCAGGGTTTTGCTCAATCTAACAGGTTTCCGTTGTGTAGTGATTATCACGTACGCCTAACACGCGAAAGGTCCCCGGTTTGAAACCGGGGACGGCCAGGGTTCGATTCCCGGTGGGGGAACACAACATTATAGATGAAGTCCAAGCTAATCAAATACGAACCACTGTTATCAACCAATGTCCAAGTATTTAGTTTAGTTTAGATAGTTTATTTCGAACATGTGCGGGTAACACAACAATGTGAACTGAAAAAACAAAAACAAAAAACAAATCCAATGAGAATAGTGAAAACAACAATAACAATAGTCAGTATAAAAAGTAATAATGTGAACCCAACATGTCCGAAAAGGAGTAGGATGAAGCATATGCTTATTTAAACCTACCCCTTCTCCACTACTCAAGTAATAATCTAACTCCCCAAATATACATATCTAATAATACATATTTACAAACAAAGAAAATAGAAAAAAATAGAAAATAAATAGATTAAATAAACAAATACATAAGTCATTTATAATTCATGAAAACACCCGTTGTTAAAGCCCTTCTTCCTCCCTGTACCTTGTGAAAACCATATGTTTGAACCGCTTTTTAAACTGGATCATGCTTGGACATTGCTTGAGTCCCACACCCAGTCTGTTCCACAACCTCACTCCACAAACTGAAAGACAAAAACTTTTTAATGTTGTTCGTGCCCGCTGATGTTTTAAATTGAACTCCCCCCTCAGATTATAACCCCCAACTCTGTAAAAAAACTATTTTTGAATGTTGCCAGGAAGTAGATTGTTTTTTGCTTTGTACATGATTTGTGCTGTTTGGAAATGAACCAGATCAGTGAATTTTAATGTTTTTGATTTTAAGAATAGTGAATTTGTGTGGTCTCTATACCCAGTATTATGAATTATTCTTATGGCTCTTTTCTGTAGTATGGATAGAGATTGTATTGTACATTTATAAGTATTGCCCCAAACCTCTGCACAGTATTGTAGATATGGTGAAATCAGTGAACAGTAGAGAATGTGGAGTGATTTGTGGTCCAGAATTTGTTTAGCTTTGCTCAGAACTGAAATGCTTCTTGACAGTTTGCTTTGTACATGTTTTATATGAGACTTCCAGTTTATTTTATCATCAATTGTTACCCCAAGAAACTTGATTTCATAAATCCTTTCAACGTCCACCCCATCTATTTGTAACTGTACTTGTGTATTCTTATTGTAATTGCCAAATAACATGAATTTTGTTTTACTTAAGTTTAACGATAATTTGTTTCTGTCAAACCACATTTTCAGTTTGCACATTTCAGTGTTGATCCTCCCCAGTAGTTCATGTAAATCCCCCCCAGAACAAAAAATACTAGTGTCATCTGCAAATAATACTAATTTTAATGTTTCTGAAACTTTGCATATGTCATTTATGTAAAGTATAAATAGTTTTGGACCTAATACTGACCCCTGTGGGACACCACAAGCAATGTCCAAGCATGAAGATGAATGTTCCCCCAACTTCACAAATTGTTTTCTGTTACTTAAATAACTTCTCACCCAGTGCAATACTAACCCCCTGATCCCGTACCGTTCAAGTTTATTGATTAATATGTTATGATTAATTGTATCAAAAGCTTTTTTGAGATCTATGAATATTCCAACTGAATGCAGTTTGTGATCTATAGCGTTTGTGAGCTCCTCAATTGATTCTGTTAATGCCAGTGATGTAGAGCTGTTTGCTCTAAATCCGTATTGACTGTCAGAAAGTAATTTATGTTTGTTTATGAATTTGTCCAATCTGTTATTGAATAGTTTTTCTAGAATTTTGGAGAATTGTGGAAGTAAAGAAACTGGCCTGTAATTTGTGAAGTGGTGTCTATCCCCAGTTTTATACAGCGGCACAACTTTAGCTATTTTCATGTTGTTAGGAGATTTTCCGGTTTGGAATGATAAGTTACAAATGTATGTAAGTGGTTCAGAAATCCCCTCAATGACCTTTTTTACAACTTTCATATCAATTTCATTTGAATCAGTAGATGTTTTGTATTTACATTTATTTACCATATCTATGATTTCTTTTTCTTCCACTGCTGTGAGGAACATTGAACTGGGATTTCTCACTATAAGGTTATCATTCCAATCCTCAGGTAACAATGGATCTGGAATTTTTCTTGCCAGGTTTGGTCCAACATTTACAAAAAAATTATTAAAGCTGTTGACCACATCGTCCATATTGTCCTTTTTAATGTTTTTATCAATAAAATATTGAGGGTAACTGTTGATTAGCATTATTTTTAATAATACTATTTAATATGTCCCATATTCCTTTAATATTGCTATTATTGCTAATTTTGTTATGATATAATATTTTACTATAGTATTCTTTCCTACATACCCTTATGATTTTGGTTAACTTGTTTTTATAGTTTTTATATTTCTTTTCTGCCTCTTTAGTCCTTTGTTTTATGAATTCTCTATATAGTGTATTTTTCTTTTTACAGGCATTTTGTAATCCCTTCGTGAACCATGGTCGATCTTTGTATTTTTGTTTTCTGTAGTATCGTTTTATTGGAAAATTTTTATCATATAATGATGTGAATATTCTTAAAAAGGTTTCATATGCATTATCAATATCACTTTCATTATATACCTTTTCCCAATTTTGTGCCAGTAAATCATTTTTTAATGAGCTCATAGTTTCCTCTGTCCTCACACGTCTGTATTTTAGTTTTTCCTCTGACTGATTTCTCTGGTAGTTGCTGTTATAAACTGTAAACACTGGTAGGTGGTCACTGATGTCATTAATTAATAGTCCGCTCATTGTATTATTTTCAATATCATTGGTAAATATGTTATCAATTAAAGTGGCACAATGGGATGTGATTCTACTAGGTCTGGTGATTTTTGGATATAAACTCATGCTGTACATAGTGTTGATAAATTCATTGGTCATTTTGTGCTTATTTGGATTGAGCAGATCAATATTGAAGTCACCACAGATGAAAACAACTTTTTGATTAGTTTTTGAAAACATTTCCCCTATCCAGTCCTTGAATGCTTCAGTACTAGATCCCGGTGCTCTATATATATACAGCTGATTATTACATTTTTGTTTTTTTCTTCACATATTTCAATTGTTATACATTCTAATAAGTTATCAATGACAGTTGTCATATTTTCTACTACTATATAATTCAAGTTATTATCCACATACATAGCCACTCCTCCTCCACTCTTGTTCTTTCTGTTTACAAAGTTAAGTTCATATCCCTCAAGTTCAAAGTCCATTCCTTTATCTGCATTGATCCACGTTTCTGATATTGCAATTATTTTAAATGTTTTTTTGAATTGACTTAAATATTCCTTGATGTTATTGAAATTTGCATACAGACTTCTGCTATTGAAATGAATTATAGACAATTTGCTGTCCATTTTAATGGTCTGATTGTACTGTTCAGCTGTGTAGTAGCAGCAGTTGTCGTTGATGTTAGAGAAGAAGTTATTGTCCGGGTCTATATCGTGCTCCAAGTCCAGTAAATTATGGTCAGTGTATTGAAATGTTCTCAGTTCCAGTTTTTCATGATCAGCAATCCTTTGAATTATATCCCTGATATCTCCATTTGTAGATGAATGAGTTCTTTCAGACTGTGTCATGGTGGTGTGTTGTGTATGAGTCATCATTCCTTAGTCTGGATTGTGATAATCATTCGTGGTTGTCCATTTCCTCGATGTTCCTGATGACCATTACTTTGGCTTGTTCTGGCGTTCCGTTTAGTTTAATGAATACTTTACAGTTAGATGTCCATGTGTGTTGAATTTTTCCCTGTTTTTTCATGAAGCGTGCTTTTCTGGCGATATCTGCGTTTCGTTTGGTCAGATGCTCATTGATAAATACGTTTGTTCCTTTCAGTTTCCTTCCTTGTTTTAACAGTGCGGTTTTGTGTTTTCTGTTGACAAACCTCATGATCACGGCTCGTTTGTCGCTGTCATCTCTCCGGGGCAGAGGGTGGCATGCCTCCACGCTGTTCCAGTCCATGTCAATCCCTTTGGACTGTAGGAAGGCAGCCACCTGTTGCTCCACAGAGCGGACATCCTGCCCACCGGGCTCCCCCCCGTTGTCAACGGTCACCTCCCGGGAGTATGACCAGAGTTTGATATTGAGCCCGGTCACAATCACGTCATTGACCCTGGTGTACTGCTCCAGCTCCGCCACTCGATTCTCCAGGTGCACCAGACGCCGGTCCTTCTCGGCGTTCTGGATCCGGAGAGCCTTCAACGGCAAGTTGAATAACGAAAAAAAGTAGACATCCATGTTAAATCGTTACGGCGAAATGTCAAGAATATGAGATAGATAACACAATTTTGCTGTTAAAAACCAGCCTTCTCAAAGTCATATTGTTAATTGATACTACAGCTCCCTGGTGGTCTAGTGGTTAGGATTCGGTGCTCTCACCGCCGCGACCAGGGTTCGATTCCCGGTGGGGAAACACAACATTATAGATGAAGTCCAAGCTAATCAAATACGAACCACTGTTATCAACCAATGTCCAAGTATTCAACGGCAAGTTGAATAACGAAAAAAGTAGACATCCATGTTAAACCTTTACAGCGAAATGTCAAGAATATGAAATTTTAACATAATTTAGCTGTTAAAAACTTGCTTTCTCAATGTAACATTGTTTATTGTGACTACAGTTCCCTGGTGGTCTAGTGGTTAGGATTCGGCGCTCTCACCGCCGCGGCCCGGGTTCGATTCCCGGTGGGGAACTCATTATTATTAGTGATGTCCAAGCAAATCATTTACAAACCACTGTCTTCAGTGATATCAAAGGTATGCAACGGCAAAGTGAATAATCAATAAAAGCCAAAATCTATGTTACCCTATTACTGCGAAATGTCAAGAATATGAAATAGATCCCCTAGCAATGACTATCAGATCCCACCTCTTAATAACAGGAGTTACAATTGGAAATTATGAACACCGTCTGGGCCTCTTTGCTGATGTTATTGTTATATTCTTGAGACACTTGGCGCAATCCTTACCAACACTTATAAAATTGTTGGACACTTTTGGAAGTATCTCTGGTTATAAGGTGAATAACACAAAATCGAATATTATGTTCTTTAGGAAGACTGAGAGGGACAACCCCCCCATTAGTGAATACATTTCATAACTCACCTCATGGCTTTACCTATCTAGGAATTAAAATAACTCCAGATATCAACGACATAGTTCATACAAACTACGATCCAATTTTAAAATCAGTATCAGAATCCCTTAAAAAATGGTCAGAGCTTCCCATTTCTATGATTGGCCGTGTCAACATTATTAAGATGAATATCCTACCAAAACTTTTATATTTATTCCAATCTATCCCTTTGCAGCCCCCTTCTAATCTATTCCCCAAATTGAAAAAAATGACAAACTTTATTTGGAACAACAAACGCCCAAGGCTTAGACTCACCCTACTTTACTTGCCATTCGAAAGAGGAGGACTGAAAGTTCCTAACTTTATCTGGTATTATTGGGCGGCCCAGATTAGTGCAGCAATGTTCTGGTTCTCAGACAATTCCACAATACCCTGGGTCTCAATAGAAAATGCAAATACATCTCCTCTCCCACTAAAGCTCTATCTGTATTCTAATACATTGAAAAATCTGCTTAAAGACACCCATAACCCATTCGTCAAGAATACAATAAGAGTCTGGTATAAAATTCAATCTTACTTTAAAATAGACAGTTAGTAATAGATAGTTATTTCAGGCTTTACACCGATCTGGGGAAATAGCAGATTTTCTCCAGGCAGAAGGGACCTCGGCTTTAAATTGTGGGCAGAGAGAGGGATTAGTAAAGTTATGGATATGTATAATGAGGATGGTCTGCTTTACAGCTTTGATGATTTAAAAACAATCTATAATATACCTTCAAAACATTTTTTCAAATACCTACAAATTAGGAGTTATATTTTTCACAGCACTCAAACAGTCCCCCTATAGACCACCTTTGTCTACTCTCGAACAGGCTGTTATTGATCATCTTAAAGGACGCGGACAGGTCTCTTTGATTTACAAGATCCTTGTGAATGAATCTAAAGAATCATCAGATAAAAGTAGATTGACCTGGTCTAGAGATATGGATGTAGAGATAACTGAGGACGAATGGAAGAGAGTTTGCCATGATGCACAAACCCAGACTATCAATACCAGATACAAACTTTTACAATTTAAATGGATCATGCGTACATACATAACTCCCTCTCTGCTACATCGCTTTGATAATAATAACCCAGATGTATGTATTAAATGTGGTCTCGAAGAAGGAATATTGTTTCACTGCATCTGGAGCTGCCCTAATATTAAAAGTTTTTGGGAAAAGGTAATTGAAACTATTTCAGATGTGATTTGCACCGTGTTGCCTGTCTGCCCTCGAATTTTTATCCTTGGAATACTTCCACCAGATTTACAGTTGTCAAGTTTGAACAGAAAAATTGTTATTCTCTGCTCCCTACTGGCTAAACACTGTATAGCAGTCACATGGAAAAGTCCAGAGACTCCGACAGTGAGTCATTGGCTCAAAAGCCTCTCCAACTGTTTAGCTTTAGAAAAATTGACAGATGCCTCCAAGGGGAAAATGAAAATGTTCTTTAAAGTGTGGGGACAATTTATGGGATTTATTGAGAGCCTCCAAGCAAGGGATTTACTTGATATTTAGATTGTCATTTCTGATGCCAGTGCAAAATTTCGGAGCATAATTTCTATAGAAAATGCAGGTTGTAATTACTCATGTATCTCTCTTTTAGTATCGTTTATTATTATTTACATTATAATTATTTACTTGTGATTTTGTATTTTTTTTTAGGTATTATTATTTACTTGTGATTTGTTTTTTATTTGTTTTATATGTGAATATTTGTATTTGTCTGTCTATTTGTTGAAAATTTTGAAAAGCCAATAAATATATTAAAAAAAAAAGAAAAAAAAGAATATGAAATAGATAATATCATTTTACTGTTAAAAACCAGCCATCTCAAAGTCACATTGTTATTTATCACAACAGCTCCCTGGTGGTCTAGTGGTTAGGATTCGGCACTCTCACCGCCGCGGCTCGGGTTTGATTCCCGGTTAGGGAACAGAACTATTTAGGTGATGTCCAAGCAAATCAAATACAAACCACTGTCTTAAGTGACATCAAAGGTATGCAACGGCCAGGCGCGTCGTTAGACCTGGGCATTCGGGGCTATAGCCCCGGATCTTTTGGGATCAGCCCCGGATCTCTGCCGTAAAAAATAAATAATAATAATAATAATAATTATGCATATATATATATATCTATGTATATATATAGCTGCTTTCATACACGTAAGTACTGGCTGCTCTTCTGAATATATGCTGCATCGTTGCAGCAACATTGAAGACGATCGCGTTGACTTCTGCGGTCTGTTCTGCCTCCATGCTGTCTGCGTCAAACCAAAACAAACCTGAGTGACAGCGGCCGCACTTATCCCGCCTCCTGCAAATGTACGTAATATCCCTCCCCTTGCAATGCCGGCGCTGGCACTGGCCGCGGGAGCAAGATGTTAATCAAACAAAAATACATCAATCATTGTTTTATTCTTTAATTACACAATTTCTTTCATTTTTATAAATAAAAAAATAATATAAATACATATATAAATCTAGCCAACTTGTCAATCAAAATTAGTCTTGTCTTGTCTCTCTAGTGGTTGTTCATTCTAAAACACTACAATCTTTTGAGAAGCAAATGGTTGCAGCCTCTACCCTGAGGCTACTAGTGCTGTGTCTGTCCAATTTCCAGACACAGCACTAACCACCACCATATTGGTGGTGGTTAGTGAGGTCCCCCCCTTTCTTTTGAGTGTTATTCTGTTTTGCTATATGCTCTGTAAGGTGACCTTGGGTGTCTTGAAAGGCGCCTCTAAATTAAATGTATATATATATATATATATATATATATATATAGGCTTACTGTGACGCTGATGTGAGTACTGTATGCATGCAATACTACTACTCATAGTAATAATCAGAGAGGGGTGAGAAACAGTGGGTTGACAATCCATTCTGGTACCTCATTTTGAAAATCCCCAAAAAAGAAACTTCACATAGGACTGTCTTTAAATTTTTAATACATTGCTTTGGAGGTTTTCAATCTAACATCCCACTGGTTTGATTTTAGAGAAGAGAATTTTTTTTATTTTTTAAAGCATCCACAGCAGCCATAATAATGAGATTATGAGACAATGAGAATGAAGCGGCAACAGTGTGACTGTACAGAGTGAGAGAGATGGCTTCAATGGATGACCAGGGATTGGTGGTGGCGTTACCCAGGAAGGGCGGCTGTAGTTAACTGCAAGCAACAGAACATGAATAGTGAAGTGGAGGAAGGAGTCGAAATGAGACTTCATTAACAGATTCATGTACAGCTCAGATTTATATGGAGATAAGCTTCTTAAACAACTTGCATACAGCATAAGCAAGTAACAGAAACAGTCTGGGAAGATTCTTTTTTCATTATTTAAATCGACATCCTGGTTACACGTCGCGCGATAGCGCATGGCCGTTTCTCAATTCCTAGCACGCGTACTACGGACTCGATGACTTGCAAGCACATACTTGGCAAGTCCGTACTTCAAGCACAGACTTGCGAGCACGCGAGTACGTACCTGCAATTAGAACATCAGCGGACTCGATGACGTCACCACCTCTGCTCGTCCGTTAACTGTGCTACGGCCTCATTTAGGCATATACTACTGAACAATATAAACAAATGATATAAAACAAAATCCCAGCCTCTTTCATTGTCAAATAGTATGTAAATATTCTGAATGAATAAAAATTGAAAAGATATGCGTGTCCTGTCATGTGTATGAGCTATACACACACAACTTTATCTATATATATATATTATCTTATATTATTATTATATTATATAAATATATATATAAGTTAAGAGGAATTAAGCTACAGTTGTGCGTCTTCTCCATATTGTCCGCCATCGTACTGCTGCGAGTGCGAAATGCATCCTGGGATTTATAGCGATTGCAAGCACACTCTGGCTGTTTCCCAAAGTGAAGGCTGCAGCCTTGCTAGGACGCGTCCTTGCTAGTCGCGTCCTATGGAGATGAGACTAGAGTGCTAGATCGAGTGCTTCCTAGCGTTTGTAACGTCGGACTTTGGGAACGACTTGGTAGTGTGGAAGCGCTTCCGCTTCTGCTTTTTAATACTGCGTGTCCGCTTGTAAACACATGTGCGCTTATGAATAAAACATGGCAGCAATCAATATTTATTTGACTTTTGTCTGTTATGAATGCGGTCATGTCTCCTTCGCATGGAGCCTCTTTGGGGAAGTCACAAAAGCTTTGTTGTGGTTGATCGAATTGTCTTTATTAAAAGGAAAATCCATTCAATTTTTATAAAACGAAGTGAAATTGTCTGAGAACTTAATTCATGCATCACATTTACAGTACGGTTGATTACGCAGGGGGAAAAAGACAAAGAAAGAGATGATAAACGTGTATTTATTTGGATATATTATTTAACTGATCTGATTCATTCATTCATATATGCCTACAATCTACCAGTGCTTTGAACACATAAGTATATCATATAAAATACAATTAAATACGTTCATTAAAAATTACAAACATTGCAAATGATCGGTTGTGCATTAATTGTACAACATTGGATAGTGGCACTATCCCTTCCACCGGTAAACAAATGTTTGTGCGCCACCCTAAGCCTCCGTTTGCTGGGCTGACCCTAAAAAAACCCGATTCAACACAAACATAAATAGGTATACATAAATAATGTAATCTTGTGAGCGAGTAAATTTACATTGGTGACAGTGGTGTTTAACACCAGCTACGTCCATGCAAAATATAGCAACGTATCATTGCAAAAACGTTTGAAAAGTGGCACAGGTCTTTAGGCTTGATTATTTGCATTAACATGATGAATCTATAAAAAGCAATACGGCACAAAATATTTCTGAAAACTAATATAACTTCACTTCGTTTGAACGTGTACTGCTCTGCCATTTTCAAGAACCCGCCCAGTGAACGCAGAGGATTGTGGGTAGTTTTGGCTCGTCTAGGATGCAGTGATGCATCCTTGAAAAATCTCGGAATTCTCAAAAACAAAGGACGCAAAAATGGCGCGGCTTTCGAGTGTCCTCAGAGAATGTCTAATATGAGGAGAACTGGCACTCGCGGGTTATTTCCGGGTTTCTGGACTGGTTGCAGTAATAATCTTTGACCACGCGGGGCGCTCGTAGGCGAGTCCAGAATGAATGGGAGCCAACGGGGTTTTACCCTCAGAATCCACTTTTCTCACGATGTAATTTTTTGTCAAGTAATTTGAAAGTTGCTATCAAAGGGTGGGGCTAAAATAATAAACTCAGCTGAATATTGCATTTTTTAAGGTCACGTATCTGTTCTAAAAAGGTGTTCAAAAAATGCGATGACGTCACACTGTCAGAGGTACTGCTTTACGGCAGTTTCTGAATCACTTCGGCACTTCCTTTTTCCCCGCCACGTGGAGGTAAGGCTTTTTTTTTTGCTTAATGCACTTGTTAGAGTTTTAGTGAGTTAATGTCAAAACAACAAATGGGCGAATGTTTCACATATGTATGTTACTTACAGAGTGTTTTTTTTCTATCTAGTGCTAGCTGATATCAGCTGACTGGATGCTGGCTGTCGGCTGATTATCGGCTATGTAGCCTAGCCAATTTATGGTGGCTATTGAAAAGTAAAAGAACGGTATATGTATTAACATCATTTGATTTACGGATTAATTAATATATCAATATAATGATGATATCGTACTTTTGGTATTATATGTAACCCATTTTCTGAAGCCAGGCGTGATACTTAATACATTTTGATGACCCTGGTGTGTGCTACATAGCATCCCAGGTGTGAAATAAAATGCATATTTTTTTCATTTAAACTTAATATAAAGTTATTTCGAGCCATTTTGTAAAATTAGGGGTTAGCTGAGCCAGCTAAATATCATCACCTAAATACAGTAGGCCTCTTGCCTCTTGCTGCACCAGTAGTAGTAGCTGCTAACCTATAGGTCGAACTGCTATAAACTGCGATAAACACCACAAAAATGAAGTTGTTGTATGTCTCCACCTGTCGTCTTCTCCCATGCGAATTATCCTGTAGAAAAGAAATAATGATGACTGAAAAGAAGACGGAGCGTACAATCATTAAGTTATTGATTTTTCTCTGGTCAAAGCGTATACCTACTTGACTCAGTTAAAATGCAGGGGCACATTAATTGAAGTTTGATTTTCTTTTGTAGAGCAATGTTAAAGGATAAATTAATAAACAACAATCGTTGCATGTAGTAAAAGAAAAACCTCAAATGATCATTTATATTTATAGCGTATTCCAAAACGTATTTATTTACTTTACTAAAAGATATATATTTAATTTTTAATTTTTTTAATTTTTTTTTATCTTTTTATTATTATTATATTCTCCACAGGAATAATTTGAAGACCGCTCCATCTAGCTCCCTCCACAGCCAGACACAGCAACGATCCTCCAGCTCCATTCAGGCCGTGAAGGTGGACAGCTTTCTCTGAGCTGCTTTGGCCGTTTGCTGTTTGCTCAGCCTCCTGTTCCTCTCACGGATTTCCCCCCCGAGCCTGCACATCACAAATTTTTTTATTGCTATTGTCTCCAATAGAATTGCATGCTCAGGGTGTGAGCTGAAGAGGCTTTTCAACACCCCCAGACTGCCCAGAGCCCTCTCCATTTTTTTGGTGATCTGGGTGAGAGGCCAGAAAGCGTCGATGTTCCGTCCAAATTCCCCCTCCAAAAGCTGGATGGCAGCGAAAAACCCTTCCGAAGGCCTCATTAGGTTTGCCGTTGCCGTGTATTTTTTTGCCTCCAGGAAGGGGTGGTCCTCACTTGTTGCGTAGCTGTGGTCCTGATGTCTGGCACCCAACAACAGCACCTCACAGTGTGGACAGGCCTGAACAATTTCCTCCTTTTGAAGGACCCGGACAAGCCAGCCAGCAACGTAGAACAGGCCCTCCTCCTGGATGCAATCGCCAACAGTCTACAAGTAAGAGAATATACAGTGTTACATTGAATATGAGCATGATCATATGTGAATGTCTTCCATGTGATTTATGACTGTAGCGGTGTGTCAATGCAGTATTTTGTCTTGTTGAGTTGACCTGATCTTCCACAATGTCCGATACCACTGGTTCTTCATCCTCCATCTCTGTTGTCAGGGTGGTAGGGAGGGCCATTGAGGTCATTGGAGCTGTTGAGGTGGAGGGGATTGCGTCCTCTGACATACTGGCTAGGAGGGTTGTCCCGTCATCCAGCTCGCAGTTTGATGCAGTCGATGCAGAAAGAGCAGGTAAAATGTTGGCTACACTCAAACCCCTGAGTGCAGCGGTGAATTCCCTCGCACTGGGATTGTATTTGTGTCCCCCTTTGCCCCGAATCAAGGAGAATAGGTTCTTAAAAAATAAAAAAGCAGGTGGTCAAAATCCTAGTTTTCAACAGGTAACTTTTTTATTTGCAAAGTAATTGTGTGTTGACCTACCTCAATGCAGTCCTGGTTCAATTTTGAGGTGCACAGATACTTCATTCCTGTATCTGTGCACCTCTTGTGGACAAGAAGGACACTTTTTATTGAGAGGCACATTCCGTGCTGGGAAGTTTGTCTTTTCTTTCTTCAGGAGAAAGAAATGGCTGACCTGAACTGCCAGCTTGCCACCCAGCTGATGCATTCCCTCAGGAAGTTCTCCTTCTCCTGGTTTCCGGAGCCTAGGGGTCGTCGCCAGGGGTTAGAATCCTTGACTGATCTGCAAGTAGTATAGTTGTAGATAGTCGTAGTTAGTGGGGTCAAGGTAGGTAGGTCGTAGTTAATGGGGTGTAGTTAGTAAGTTGTATGTTTGTAAAGTTAAGGTGCTATTTTTTTTTTACATAATTACCTGGAATTTAGCACATCAAAAAGGTGATTTAATTTGGCTACACAGTCAGCTGTATCTTTTGCCTCTGCTGGCAGTCTCTGCAATGTTACCATCGCAGAAATGCCTGGATCACAACAGATACGACCATTGAATAGGTGGTCAGTGTCACATTACAATCTGCTGTTAGTAATTGAAGAAAAGTTTTTCAGAAGATGAAAAAATGTACCAGCAGAGACAGTGTGGCTGAACACCTGTGCAGCCAAACTGACACGCATCTTGGAAAATGCTGGCAGCAGAATGTGCTTATCAGTAAGCTTCGGGGCCATGCGAATAGTGTGGAGCTTGTCCAGCTCATAGAATTGGCTGATGTGCTTCCAAAGAACCGTTTTTCCTTGTGTCTAAGGATGTAAATACATACATATGTGAATCATTGTGATATCTTGTATGTTCAGTATGAGTCCTTGCAATTGTGATTGCTTTGTTTACTGGGCTTACCTGTAGGGCATGTTTGAACAGGTTGTTCCTGATTGATTTCAGAAGGTGAGGGACATCAAAAATCACAGGAACCCTCTGAACCCCCACCAGGATACAGTGGGACTCCTCACCTCCCAGAGGGTCCAGGCTAGCCCCAAGGTTCCGCACAGCCTTCACATTAGGGCTTCCCTGGTCACATATTACTGCCTGCACCTTTGAAATTGGTTATTACATTGTTGTCAATACAAGGTTGGAGTTAATGTTCATTTGTTCATTGTTAATGCTGCTATTTAAAAAATAAATAATAATACAACTCTTCGCACTACATACTGTCAGCCCTATATGATGTAGGTGGCGAATGGCATCCTTAATGACGGTAGCAATATCATCTGCTGGCATTGAAGATGGGGAAAAGAAGTAACCAACCGTCTGTTGAAAGAAATGCCTTAGGTAAATGTGTTTGAATATACACGGCAATATCATAACAAATGTTTTTCTAAGGTATGGCTTGCCTGCTTCCATTTCCCCATAATGCCCCTAGCCATGACGACCATCGCTTGTTTTGCTGCAGCCCCAGATGCAGATACACCATAAATGGCATCGTTCTTGCGATCGTAATCAAATTGTTTTTTGATTGACATCTCGTCCAGGACGAGCGTACACATCCTCTCCACAGGGGTCATGGTGGCGGCGATGACTCCCATTTGTGAGATGATTCCCTGTAGGAAGCCAGGCTGTCAGGAAATAAAAGGTTAATAATCAGATTTTGTTCAATCTTAAAATTGTGAAACTGGTCGAAGTTGAGTAGTCTTATTTAATAAATTCGTATTTACAGAGAAATATCCCACACGTGCGCTAACGTAACGCCGAAGTGTCCTTCCAGAAGGAAGCGAGAATATGGCCTTCATTTGTCGGTAGGCCTTTGGGCTGCTGTGTAACAGCTGCAGCCCTAGATCCTTCATGTGCCTGTTGAACCTTCTCCCTCTGTCCTTTTTCCCTGCCTCTGACAGTTGTGCCCTAATGAAGTTCCGGCAGCCCTCAGGACACCTCTGGAGCATCTCCTCCATAATTTCATGGGGACTACGAAAGAACAAGGTGGTGTTAAAATGCAATATGCATTCCCTTAAATCAAGTCTTGATAATTCTAAAGGCATATTTTGTTTATGTCTTTCATTGACATTACTTGGATTTTTTTGGCATGCCAGCTGGCTTCCTTTTCCTGCGTCTTAGCCTTTGCAGCCTTGCAAGGCGTGCCTCTAGTTGTTTTATTCTCTGAAATAACAAAAAAGGCATCCTTTATGTGTGTCTGCTACATAATAATGCTAGTCAGAATTTTGAAATTGAAGAAGCTCAGAACATCACCTGGTCCTTCTTTTGGAGACTGCTGTGCAGAATTGTCACCTGAGCCTCAGCCTGTTCTTTGGTGCCTCCATTTGACTCTACTGTCCCTTCTGCGCTCTCCTCTGTCCTTTCCTCCATTTCAACTGTTGTCTCTAGAGTCTCCTCTGTCCTTTCCGGTATAATTTCTGCTGTCTCCTCTGTGCTTTTCTCTGTCCCTCCCTCTGTGTCTATATACCTGTCTTCTTCCTCAGATTGACTCTGCTTAGCTTTTGAGGATTGAATCAGTCAATATCAAAGGATCAGTTAAAGTTATTTCATTCAATGTAATGTATGTAAATGTAATTTCAGGGGACTGTCTTAATTATTTGTATGTTGGTCTTGGTCTCAGTTATGTTACCTTCTTTTTTTTTTCGCCTTTTAAGAGGTGGGGAGGCAAGTGGTGGCGGGTTGTCGCAATCCACCAGTGTGGGGATGGCATCTCTGGTGAGTGCCACCTTTCCATTGTGCTATCCGAAGCACACACAGCACAATGTATCAGTAAATCTATTAATTTTTACTATATTTAATTTAAATTCTCATTTCTTCCAATATGCACAACTCACTTTTTTAAGGAAGCATTCCTCAAAATGCAGTTCACAGACAACGTAGACCCCCTGCATTAACTCCTCGTGTGACATGGAGTGTCTGAGGTCACTTCGCCTCATGTTTATGAGCCATTTCTTTCTCCTGAAATAGAAACCTGGATTAGAATCATAATTGTAAGACTGCATCAACTTAGTTTACATCAGTAAACAATTTCCTAGAGAGCAGTGTTCTGTTGTGCTCCTCCTCATGCCTCTTCCTTTCTTGATCTCTACAGTTGGATCTTGATGCTGTGGCAACGGACAAGTCTTCTTCCTCTTTTATTATATTGTTGTTCCTCTGTCCTTTTTTCCCTGCCTATGTTCAGTGTTCAGTTCTCTTTTTTTTTTTTTAATGATTTACTATGTTACTGTTCTTATTGTGTTCTTCTGTGATGTTTGAATAAACTTGCCTGTTGCAATGTTGGTATGTTTGTATAATTACTGTTATACAACTGTTACTGTTTCAATGTGTCCTAGACCATACTTCTCATTTAACAAACATGTGTAGCTTATAATGTGTTGCAGGGCAGAGCAATTATATTCAATGGCTTAAAGCAAACCCATCTGTAAAGATCACTGAATGCATAGAAATCAATGACAAGTGGTGTAGATGGTTTTCCCTCTGTGCAAGGTCATTAGCCCAATGCCTACAAAAAAAAAACTACAGTAATAGCAGATTTTGAAGTTGTTAAATCGTTAACAAACGATTTGTATGGGACAATCGGTTAAGGTAATTTAAGTGCTTGAGTCTCGACACTTTAGAGAATGTCTAGCGTGCAACTTGAATAAGCCATGTGCGATTTTTACCCGGGATCCAGCGCAACTTTCCCTACCAGGTGCAGCCTCAGGAAGCCTAGGACCATTCATACAGGAGCAAGCAAGAACGTTACCTTTTTCTTTCCTTGGGAAACGAAAAGAAGGACAATCCCTTTCCACTGTTGGAGCAGTTTATCATTGCACATTTTCTAGGCATTTTTTTTAACTATCTTTATTTTCAAAAAATGGACAATGACAGATGAAATGATATTGAGCGGGACATTGACTGTATAATTTAAGGTGGTCATACCGTACCATGTATACAACACATTGAACATTGAACACGAGAAATGGAAGAAATTCCATCTATACCCATGTACTTTCGCCATACATAACTATATAAAAAATAAAAGGGCCTGCAGGAAAATATAAATACAGTACGCAAAAATTTACTTTGACGGAAAGTTCTCCTTAAGATAATGTTTCCGGTGCGCTTCAGCTTCAGATGCCGTCAAGAGGGTCTCTGGTCGTAATCAGTCGCAAGTCCGTCCCTGACCAATCAGCATTCATTAGCAGAATGCTAGCGTATACGGCCAACAACGGCCCAAACTGTAAGAAATCGAAAGGACATAAGTGCTCATTCATTTGACTTTTGAACTATAATCTATATTGAACTTGCGGAATCTACAATAAAATTTGCGATATTTCAACGACAAGCAGGTGAAAGAGGCATATTTAGCCGTCTAGCCCCATTGACTCCCATTCATTCTGGACTCGCCCGCGATCACCCCCAGCGGATGTCTACTGGAACTACAACCAAGATCGGTACAATGGGGCGTATAGGGAGTGCCCAGGCTATTCGTAGACGGGATCTGGTGTCCTCAACATTGGAACAGTGCTTGTCGGCGTTCTATGACGTAGCGTCCTTAAAAGGGTGGCCGTTGAGCATGCTTCCTTGACATTGGGAAACAGCCACGAGCCACCTCCGATGCATGCTCGGTGAAACGGCGAGATCGAGCACGCATCAAGAACACTTCCGGGTTTTACGACAGTACTCGCTTGATGCTTGCTTCGAATTGGAACAGTGCTCGGGCAACGACTGATGACGTTTCACGAGTCCACGAGCAATACGAGCACGCACAAGTACGCGAATTGAGAAACGGCCGCATATCATTTCATGCAAGTGAGTGTTTACTTCCTGGTTACAGGTCGCGCGATAGCACATATCATCTCATGCGATCTTAAAGAGAACTTGACGTGAACAGTTTAGGAATGCATATTCCGGGAAAACATTAGAACTCTGAAATGCTGACTAAATATAAAGCATGTTTTTATCTGTAACATTAAACCTACACTGACAATAAGTAATAACTTAAAAATGAAACATAAAAGCAGACCACTACTTGCTTGCCGTTGCCTGGCTGGGGGAGAAAGGTCCGTCGGAGCAGCGATGGCTTCTTGACATCGGGTAGGTGCACGCAGGCTATGTAGGCTATTCTAATGTCTTATTTTTGCCCTGGCGCTCGGCATAGGCAACCTATGTGTTGGGGGCGCCCTTAATTAATTAATCGATACATTAATTAATTAATTATTTAATTAATTAAAATACCGTAGCACGCAGGAGTCAGGACGGTGCTCCCCCCCGGGCTAAAGCCCCGGATGTTTTCAATTGCTAACGACGCGCCTGCCTCTGGCGCACTGCATGGTCAAAAATCTGGCAGAAATGAGCCTCAAAAAGCCTTCCTGACCCTGTGTGACCTTGTTGAAGATTAACCGAGATATAAAACACTTAGACTAATTTAAGAGAGAGAGTGTAAAAGAAATCGAGGGGTCCGGAGCAAGAATTGAAAAAAGACTTTATCGTGAAGAAAAACCACAACGATAACAGCCTGAGTAGATCTATAGAGTCACTGCTCGAACATCGATTCCAGCTTCTCTTTATACACACATACATACAAGAATTCCTTTGTCCCAATGGAGGTTTCCGCCCGCATCAATCTTCGTCTCAGCAAATTATCAACAAAGTGATTTTGGACACCAGTCTGAGGCCAGCATGCATTAACCCCGTAGCCAAAATGACCCAAGGCTGAAGGCTGAGGTCAACATGGCGTAACCCCGTAGCTTCCTGCTCATTTCTGTGTCCCACCATCTGTTCTGAACCCAGGCTCTGCAGGTATGTGTCTTCTACCATTAAGATATAAGGCCTAATAATAATCATGGTTTACCATAGAATATACTCATTAATTTCTACCACACATGAATGGTCAGTATTTTTATCAGTGCAAAGGGCTCACATCATTCAATGAAGTCAAAAAACTGAAAAACAGTGGCCCAACATTAAGTGCAACAACTCAATGAACTCAAACCCAACAAGCAGTTGTAGTAGTTGTAGTGGCGACTTAAGTGGATATCTTTAATGACTGATATCGCTTCTAAGCAAACTAGATGCATGGGTTTGACTTCGAATTCTATGAATTCTTCTCATCTTTCTTGACCGAGTTTTCTGTAACTCGATCAATTATTATATATATATATATATATATTATTATTATTTTTTTTTTATTATGTGCGGGCCTGACTGAGTGAGGATGCGGGCCGCACTGAGTGAGGATGCGGCCCGCGGGCCGCCAGTTGCCCATCCCTGTCCTACACTGTATAAAAAGCTTCACGTCGCAAAAAAACGGAGCTATGCAAATTGTTTGTAGTGAACTGAGGGCAGATCCACGATTGGTAACATTTGCAATGTAGGGTTGGAGAAGGTTATTTAGATATATCAAAGAATCATGTGAAAAACGATACCTCTCCAGCAAAAAGTCCTCTGGAAAGGACTATGTCGAGCCGTGGTCTAATTAATCTCTCTCTGTGAATTGCACGAATTATTTGCGCTCCGATATCAACCGGCCTCTCGTCAAAAGGGCATGCCATTGTGATCATGTAAAAGCTGTGGTGAACGCAGGTTTAAATACCCTGAGCAAAACCGGGTTATCTTTAAACTTAACCTGCGCAAAACCTGCTCCGACCAGGTTTGATTCAGAGCATATGTTTATATAGCAACTAACATACCGTGTACCTTTTGGAACGGAAAACCGCAAACCCTGGGTTAATTTACCCGGTTATGTGATAAAACCGGCTTTGTGGAACACCCCACAGGTGTTGATAACTAGCATTTATGCTAATACACTGAAAACCATGCATCTGGTTTCGTCCAATGATATTGTCATGTCCATTTTAAATAAAAATCTACTACTACTACTAAAAGTGTGATACTTTAATGACATAATCCAGTAATACTGTGTAAAGTTACATAGCCTACCGCTTAATATCTTAAGAACAAATACAACAAATACTTGCACACATTACTTAGGGCAGTTGTGAATATTATATTACTAAGTTATATTCAGTCATGATCACCTCGTAATGTTGCTTTAATATTCTGCTCTCTGTATTTTTGTCACTATGGGTTAGTTAGGGTGACCACCTCGTTATGGCCCTGTTGCAGGACAGCAGACTATTATTAGGCTCTGTGAATAGTGATTTTATATTACATGCCTATTTTGCAGTAGAGTTGGATGTTAACCTGCTTTAAATCGCGTTGGGCTTTATGAAATGATCATTTTAACGGCACTGGACCTATTCAATGTAATACATATACTGAATTTAATATAAACGGCTAATGTGTTTTAAGAATAGTAAACGAGAGAAACAGATCAATATGACGAGTAAAGACTAGGCAGCTCTCCATAGGCTGTGTAACATATATAAGCTGTGTATCATATATAAGCTATGTAACATATATAAGTTGTAATGTTCATATATAAGTTGTAATCAACCGGCATTTGTCGGATATGTTAACGTGAAATTGATTTTAAATCAACATACTATAAGTAGGAAATCCACATCGCCATCGGAAAGTTGTTACGTTATAACGGTGATGAGACAGATGACACTGTCTAACGTTATGTATTACCTAGTACTTAACGTTTCTGAGCCACAGGTTATTCATCCAACTAAAACCTGTTTATATAGAGATGTTTGCCAATTTATTTGGATTGAAAATAGCTAGAAAGGACTGACTAACCTCGGAAATGTTGGTAAGAAGTGAACTTTTTCGTAATGTCACTCTTCAAAAGTGCGATTCTTCGTAGGTAGCGATACGAGCGCTGATTGGCCAGAGCGTAGTATTCTTCGTACAATTCTTGGTAGCGAACTAGCGATACGAGCGCTGATTGGCCATAGCATTGTATTTTTTGTAGATTCTTGGTAGCAGACTGAAATGTGATTGGCTGTCACTACCAAGAATTAACTCGACTTACACGTGGCAGGGAGCGCCAACGAGGCAGCCAAAGAACAACTATTCAGGCTCATACCAATTTTTGAGCTAAGATCGATATAAAGTATAATAAAAATCCACTGTTGTACACAATTAAGAATGAGGGCTGGGGAACATCAGTCTTTGAGGGGGGGGGGGGGGGGGGGGGGAATGAAGGAAAGGGGAAAGAGGGGGGGAGTAGAAAAGGAAGGAAAAAGAGAGGAAAAAGGGGAAAGGGAAGGGAAAGAGAGAAATTTCGGCCTCCATTACATAAAAAATAAATAAAAACCTGAGGCTGTGGAGTTTTGTGTGCAATTGTTCAGCCTTGGAATGGAACAGAAGGTTGGCGGTTCAAGTCCCACCAGTGACAACATTTTCTTTTGGTTCATTCATGGGTGTTGTTGGGAAAAATAACCTGATGAGCACATCACATGGCAGGCACATTAATATATAGTCGACTCTTGCTCTAAACCCAACGAACACATAACACAAACATGATAATATAGTCAGGTCAAGGCCAGAGCCGAAGGCCCCATTTCCCAGGCAAATGGTTGACACTCAGACAATGCACCAGTCATCCTCAAGAACGGGAGAGCCACATTAATTTATCACACAGGAGACACCTCGAAGCTCTCCCCCACTAGAAGGAACACATGCAGATACTAGGGGCCTCAGAGCCACATTAAATTATCACACACGAGACACTTCGGGGGGCACTCCCCCGTTTTAATTTATCACACCGGAGACACGAGGAGCTCTCCCCGTTAGGAGAAGACCCAGGGCCTGGGAGCTAAAGTGCAGCAAAAACACACAGAACCGCACACATCTCAAACGCACACACCTCATCGAGAGGAGGATACAGCATAAGACTGCATCACACAGGGACTCTTCACCTTCTTCTGAAGCAGACCTTCCACGGAGGCGAAGCTCCGGACGAACCATCAGCGCTGATTAGGGACTCAGACATATTCGATCTCTCACGCTTTATGACTCTGTATAACCGTTGCCACTTTACTTAATAAATCCAAGGTCCTCGTGCCGATAGACTTTATTACCTCTCCGTCTCATTTTATCTGGTCCAGTAGCTAGACAGACCGTTTTTCCCCACAGTGTACTCAAGATCTCTTGCGCAAATATAATTACCCTTTTCCTCCGTTTACACACATATGTACGGAGCCCCTCTGGTGACATCTGGGAAAAAAATATATATCTGTTTGCCCGACTTAGTGATCTGTTTGCATGACTTGATAATCTGTGGCCACAATTTAATAAATTGCGGGAACGAGATAATTAATTTGTGGCCACAGTTTAATAATTTGTGGGAACAAGATAATTAATTTGTGGCCACAGTTTAATAATTTGTGGGAACGAGATAGGCCTACTTATGTTGTGTTTTATGATGTGGTTGTCTATTGTTGCAGCAGGGGTTAGACGCATGTCGTTCTATTTTAACCTCGGAATGAATTAGCCTACAATAACATTCTAAAGTCATTTGCTGTTAGGCAAGGGGTTATAATAAGTAAGAGGCACTTAATTAGGCTGCTAGAAATGCACGGGTACAGCCGAAGACAATATGATGACCTCGGTGACGAGATAGAGGATGGACCTCGTTTTGACAGCTACACCAGCACCAAGTGTCGGGGCGGACCTTAGAAGCCACCGAACTCCTCTAGGCCTCCATAAAGTAGCCTCCAATGACATGTGGATCACTGCTGGTGTATGCCACTTTAAGCCAAATTATTTTACGGGAAAAGCTGTCTATGCAACCATTGATGCAGATTCCATATGGTTTTCATTTATCATATGAATCGGTATGCCAGATATAATTATCATTTGCAAGGATGCCAAATGATCATTAATAATGTCATGCATTTGCTGTACATCCATCTGTATCCATGCAGGTTTCCATTTCCCTTCAGCTGTTGCATGATAAAGTCTATCACGTCGCCGAGGTCATCATATTGTCTTCGGCTGTACCCGTGCATTTTTAGCAGCCTAATTAAGTGCCTCTTACTTATAATAACTCCTTGCCTAACAGCAAGTGACTTTAGCATGTCATTGTAATTCATTCCGAGGTTAAAATAGAACGATATCTCTTCTATCTTGTCCATAGCCGACATGCGTCTAACCCCTGCTGCGACAATAGACAACACAGCCACACTCGAATTATTAAACTGGCCACAAAATAATTATCTTGTTCCTTCAAATTATTAAACTGTGGCCACAAAATAATTATCTTGTTCCCACAAATTATTAAACTGTGGCCACAAATTAATTATCTCGTTCCCGCAATTTATTAAATTGTGGCCACAGATTATCAAGTCATGCAAACAGATCACTAAGTCGGGCAAACAGATATATATTTTTTTCCCAGATGTCACCAGAGGGGCTCCGTACATATGCACTTATTTGAATGGCAATGTTCTAATTACTATGTTACTTTCCACTATTGTTGTAGCCATACAGCTATTCACAGCACACCTGTGCACTCTTTAGCAAGCTACTTGTTATTATTTGTATTGTGACCTGTAGGCTCAATTTAGCCTCCATCTTCAACCTACAAGTATTTCAACTATAAATCATTTTGTGTGCTTATTATATTGCAATAGTAGTATGTTGCTTCCTCTTGTGGAGTGGATCTGGTTGATGATTTGAATAAGATGACCAGCAAATAAATCCTAAAACATTTGTTAGTATGTAAACATGTTTATTTGAACCTATAACATGTTACGTATTTTAAGAACATAAGCTGCCCCCACATAGCCTCTAGGAAGCAGATTCAAACACGCAAGCTGTATTACCCTCACATAGCCACTAGGAAGCCGGACCGAACATATGAGCCGTAAAATACTGTACATAGCCACAAGGGGAGCAAGACCTTACTGAAGGCTGCTCCATCCACAGAAGGCAGCACCTTTAGATAGGTGAAGAAGCCGAGGCTAATACGTCACATAGGCCACGCCCACTTCATATAGGCCACGCCCACTTGACCCTATCTATCTCGACAGAGAGGTTGGACTTCAGAAACTTCAGGTAGCTCAGACTCGTGGGTTAGAGTTTTGATCAGCTGGGAGTCGCTCAGCACGTGTTCGACACACTTCCCCTCCTTTTGCTCCGTAGTTACCATACCGAAATACTTTAACAAATAAAGTAAGTTAAAAGCGATCCGGATTGGACTACTTTCTTCGAAGAATGCTGCAAACATATCGATTTAACATGGGTGATCTTTGTTCCTCCTCTCCGCCAACCACTGCTCCTTGGTCAGGGACTCGGAGGAGGGACATTAGATTGTCCCCTTGTACTGACTGTGGCCAGTCGCTGCAGTCCGGGGCTCCCAACACCTCCTGCATTTATTTGCCTCCCCAGTCCTGTTGTACAGCCTTTTCTGTTGTGGGGCTTGGGGAGGCACTGCTGAGGGGACAGCAAACATAATGGGGGGCTGGGCGTGAGGGTAGCGCAACAGGGGGTTGACCGAGAGGAATGGTGTGCTAGGGAGGGATTGGGTGGGGGCAGGAGTGCCGGAGAGAGCAGGGGCCCGGGGGAGGGCAAAAACAAATGGAGCAGGGGTTATGCTGAAGACAGGGGCAGGGGCGGGAGGACAGGGAAACAGCCGCCTCTGGGCTGTCTTTATCCTGGGCCTCACAGCCGTTGCTGGTGCCGGTGCTGGTGATGGTGCCGGTGATGGTGGTGGTGATGGTGCCGTTGCTGGTGCTGGTGATGGTGCTGGTGATGGTGCCGTTGCTGGTGCCGGTGCTGCAGCTGCGGTGGCTGTGGCCCGCCCCGCTGTGCTCTCCGGGAGGGGGTAGGAATAGTTCACCAGGCCCGGGGTTTGAGGAGCCACAGCGGGGCGGTCCATACCCTGAGGTAAGACAAAGGTGGCAACAGGCACGGGGGCAGGCAGGTCCACACCCTGGAACAACACGGAGACACCCTGCCTGGCCACCCTCCTGCTGTGCCACTGGATGAGGGTGGTCTGTCTCACCTCAACCAGCTGTAGGCTGGTGGTGGACATCACGGCCCCGTTGGCCAGGATGAGCTGCCTGATCCTGCGGTAGTCCCTCAGGATCAGACTCCACCTTGAGAGGTACCCCTTCCCCTTCTTGGTAGGGGAAGGGTGGAGGGTACAGAGCCTGACGCAGATGGCATCTACCAGGCAGCAGCATGAGGGCCACTGTGCAGGAGATGCACTCGCTGTGAGGGCAGAGAAGACCTCCAGACTAGCCTCGGTGTCGTCTGTGAAGCCCTCATCCTCTGCCTCGTCGGCCAGGTCCTCCAGCAGCTGCTCCATCTCCTCCCCCTCAGGATCCATGTCCTGCATGCACTTCCCTGTATGCATGTACAGGTAGTCGATGCCTATCAACTCTCCTGGGAATGAAAACAATACTGGGATTAGCAGAATAAGTACACCAACATGTGTGGAAACCATATTAATGTTGGTCTGAATATAGATAGGAAGTGAGCAGCCCCCATTCATTATTTGATTATAGCACCTTCTTGTTGTGACTTGTTAACATATTTATGATGACAGATTGGACGACAGAATATGCAAATATGTGAATCTAATCTGTTTTGCAGAATTAAAAACATTTCATTTGAAACGTATGCAAGCCTGGTCGTCATTTCATGTCCCAGTGTGAAGCATTCAGTATTCAGTGCAACTTACCAGTGTACTTGCTGGGGAGGCGGTTAGAGGGGACAAACATCTGTCCAAACACATTGGTGCCAAATGTGTTCACACAATGTACCAGATCCCCCGAGTAGCTGAGGAGAGCGGACATCTTCTCAGCCACAGCAGCAGCAGCCCGGCCTGGTTCCACCGGTTCAGCCCGTCCAGCAGGTAGAGCTGGAAGTTCAGGTCATTGGCCTGGGTCCCTGAAAGTAGAGAATATTGTATTGTAAAACATGTATTAACGATGAAAGTAAATGGTCGTCAGTGTGTTAGACGCTGGTGATGCCATTAAAACTCACCTGGAATAAAGCGGTTCAGGTGGCAGTGGAAGGACTCCAGGGACGTTGAACCTTGCGCACACCTGTGCTTGGTGAGGACAACGCCCTCCTTGGTGGTGGTGGTGCCGGTCTTTGTGTATAGAGGCACACCTGGCAGGTCCTTGATGCACTTGATGTGCCTCTTCTGAACCCGCCAGATGTGCTCCATCCTCAACCGGTCCAGGAGGGGAACACCCAGCAGGTCCCTGCCTTTGTCCCCTATCAGCTCCTGCAGCAGGGCCTCCACCTGGCGGATGGTGGCCTCCTCTCCACGAGTCCTCCGCCTGCAGTACAGCGCCAACTGGGCCTTGGTTAAACGACTGTAAACCAGAGCCTCGGAGATGCCGGGCACAACCTCCCTCCGGAGCTCCTCCCTCTTGGCGTGGCGCAGAAGGGCCACATCTTCAGGGTCCCACTCGAACAGGCAGATGGAGAGCTTGGCCATGAGGATGGGGTACAGGGCGTGGGCGTCGGTCGTGCATCCGGCCGCAAGCCGCCGAAGGAAGTGCCAGACGTCCAGCCGGATGACGAGGTCTGGCCAGCCGCCGAACCTGGCCTTCAGCTTGCTCTCCCCTCCTGTCTCCTTGCAGTAGCCACAGTCCACATTGAGGAGTATAGGGGGAGCCATGCCCGCCTCGCTGTAGCGCCTGATGAGGCCTGACACCATCCGGTCCAGTCCAGGTCCCTCCTGGGCTGTCAGGACGCTGATCAGGACCTGCCCCTTTTCGTTGCTGACGGAGGATACCCAGAGCGCCGTCCCCTTGGCGGCTCCAGACAGCTTTTTGGTCGTCTGGAATTAAACAGAATAAACTAATTCAGAGTGCTTTCAAAACAATAATAGAAATTAGAATAAGAACAAAACAGAAGCAAAATATATACACAAAAGTACATCTAGGAAAAAACATAAAATAGGCATTTACACACGCAAAAATGCACATCAAATAAACATTGACACATTTGTGACTATAACTCAAATGGCTCACAAGCTGGGATATGGTGTTATGAGAAAACACATTTCATATATTGTTGATGCATTGTTACTGATGTCCTTTTTACCTTCTTTGTGGAATCCATTTTTAAAATAGAGCCAAAGGTGGAGGTGATGCTGGCCTTGATGTGACCCATACGGCTCATCAAGTCCTTCCCGTACACAGTCAGGAGCCACCTGTTGGTCGGGACAGCGATAGGCTCGGGGGGGCTCTGACAGACCACAGGGAAGAGACTGGGCCTGCGGGCAAAGTCATTGGCCAGCTCCATGTAGCAGGCCAACCGCTGCAGCCACTCCTCGCTGTGGTTCTCCCGCTGCTGTTTTGGCCAGGCGTGTGGAGCTGTTGCCGAGGGTCCTCTCCCGTAGCATCCGGATGACACGGATGTCACACGCATACCTTTGTGGACAGGTATAATTGTATCAAATTATTTAGTTTGGCTGGACAAAGAGTTTTCTATTGGCAAAATGCTATAAATATTTTTGAACTAATAATGATATTCTATGGGGTTTAGTTTGATCAAATATTGCTATTTGCTGGATTACTGATTACTGAAAAAAGATATTTGCTTTCATGATCTGAACTCACTTGCGGGTCAGGATGAGGCGGAACTCCCCGCGGAGAGCCAAGCTCAGCAGGTCCAGGACGGTCTGGCTCGTGGACAGTTAATTTGATACGCAACTGGAGGAGTTGCACCTGAGGGTCTCCGTCACCATCAGGTAGTACCTGTCAACGTCCAGGACCTTCCGTGCCCTCTTGTGGATGCCGGCCCCGGTGAGCTGCCCCTTGCACTGGGGGCAGGACAGCCTCACCTTCCACAGGTGGTAGGGCATCCACACCAGGAGCCGGTGCATAAAAAAGCGATCTGGTGACGGGACCTGGTTATAAATGAGGGCAGGATCCGGTGGCTCATACCAGAGCTGGACGTCCGCGCACGGACGCTGGTTCCTCCACAGCGTGGACGCAATCCAGCGCTGGTCCTGCTGGGGAATGGTCTTCCTCATTTCCACCGGCAGCCAGAACTGATCTGGAGCAGTAAGAGGAGGAGCAGGGAGGGGACCAGGAGGAGCAGGGAGGGGACCAGGAGGAGCTGCGGGGAGACCAAGAGGAGCAGGGAGGAGACCTGGAGGAGCAGGACTCATATCTGATACAACCTACATAAAGAAAATGAAAAACTTATAAATCATCTATCCGCTACAGTATGTAAGACCTGTATAGAGGTTATTACAGTTGCACTAACCAGAGGGGAAGAGCTGGTCCTCACCGCCGACATGACAGGGCTGGATGGAGGCAGAGAGAAAGGGGAGACAGGCCTGTAGAAGCTGGGACTGGAAGGGGGCGTCACTCGAGGTGGGGTAGCGGATGGAGTGCTTCTCTCAGCCGGGACAGTGGCAGGGCTGGAGGGACGCTGGGAAGAGGGGGAAACGGAGCTGATGAAGTACAATTACAAAACAAGGATAGTGTTGGCTGTATGGCTGTGTTCGTAGGCATCAGGCACAGCTATAGGTACATCATTTACCTCAACAGGCCTCCTGGTCACATTGACATTCGGCTTGGCTGCAGCAGACAAAGTCCCACCGAAACGAGTTCTCAAACTGAAAATCAACCAAGTTGTCTCAATAAAATGGTGTTAAAAATGACATTATGCACACCAGTGATACGCATGAAAGTTATGTAAACACACAGATCTGAGATGAGTTGATCATGGCTAACCAGGTGAATGACATGGTATTTAATGTGATGGAAATATTCATCATCGCCAGCGTCAATGCAGGCCTCCCAGGGCTCCGTGCAGGCGCAGCAGAGGTGGAGGCAGAGGTAGCTGCAGGGCTTCTCACAGACTGACAGACAGAAACAATAAAACCATTAAACACGCATTAATACTAATGAATATGGGATTTTGTCCACATCACAAATTGTAAGATTACAAAATGCATTTATTTCAACAGGCTATCAATATTACCTGCTGGGAGTGAAAGCCACAGGTACATGTCTGGGCTATCCCTAAGATTAAGGTCTGCCCACGCAGCATCATGGGACACTTCTCAATCTGTAATTAATTTAAATTAATGATTTACTTAGACACAATCGGTTCACTTTGGAGTTTTGGTTTACTGTTGGGGCAAAGCTTACCTTCTGGTAGAGGTTGTGCCACTTGGCCTGTTTCGGAGATGGCCTGTTCCCTGCACTGGAGGGCCAAGTGCCAGAAGAGGCAAATGCCTTCAGGCGGCTCACCCACTCCTCAGACCCCATGGATCGATGCTTCTTAGTAGACATCTGAAGACAAGGGGAAGAATGGCCAAGTTACCACATATTGTCAAAGACATATGCTATATATATATATATATATATATATATATGTAACGGGGGGGTTGGGCAGAACCCAAGTGCACAGACTTAAAATGTTGACAGGGCAGTCCAAAGGTTTTATTGGTCACACAGATGATCAGGGTCGGGCAGGCAGAGTAAACGGGGACAGGCAAGAGTTCAGGAACCGGCAGGCAATCAGGCAGACTTGGGGTACCGTCGGCGGGTGGGTTGTCGGGCAGGGGAGCAGACAGGCCGGTGGGGACTCGACAACAGGCAAGTGGTCAGACAGGCGAGGGGTCGATAACGGGAGGGCAGACAGGCAGCCGAGGAGCAGGAAACAGGGAAGCAGACAGGCCGGCGGGGACTCGACGACAGGCGGGTGGTCAGACAGGCGAGGGTTTGGTAACAGGCAGGATAAGCGTTTGAGAAACGATTCTGGAGTCGCGGGAAAGCTCTGCGAGTTCAAGAGACGATCTGGCAGAGACTGATTGGAGAGAGAGGATTTATATAGAGGGAGCACAGGGGAAGGTGGATGGGTTAATTAGGGGAGATCAGGGGCGGACCATGACGTGTGTGTGTGTGTGGGTGTGTGTGTGTGTGTGTGTGTGTGTGTGTGTGGGTGTGTGTGTGTGTGTGTGGAGGGGGAAAACGGTCTGTCTAGTTACTGGACCAGATGAAATGAGACGGAGAGGTAATAAAGTCTGTCACGAGGACCTTGGATTTATTAAGTAAAGTGGCAACTGTTATACAGAGTCATAAAGCGTGAGAGATCGAATATGTCTAAGTCCCTAATCAGCGCTGATGGTTCGTCCAGAGCTTCGCCTCCGTGGAAGGTCTGCTTCAGAAGAAGATCCAGAGTCCCTGTGTGATACAGTCTTATGCTGTATCCTCCTCTCGATGAGGTGTGTGCGTTTGAGGTGTGTGTGGTTCTGTGTGTTTTTGCTTGACCTTGGCTCCCAGGCCCTGGTATATGCATGTGTCCTCCTGGCGGGGTAGAGCTCTTCGAAGTGTCTCTTGTGTGATAGATTAATGTGGCTCTCCCGTTCTTGAGGATGACTGGTGCATTGTCTGAGTGTCCACCATCTGCCTGGCTGAGAAATGGGGCCTTTGGCTCCGGCCTTGACCTGACTATATATTATCATGTTTGTGTTCGTTGGGTTAGAGCAAGAGTTGACTATATTGTAATGTGTCTGCCATATGATGTGCTCATCAGGCTAGGGTAGGAGTTAGCTATATTTGTAATGTACATGTGATGAACTCAGCAGGTTATTTTTCCCAACAGTGTACAAACTAGGACTCATCATATTTGGTATGAAACCGTTACCTTTAACTCCCTTTACACTTCATGAATCATATGATGCATGCATAATAATCCATAGTATATCCCCATGTTATTTAAAATGTTCGTTTACCGTACAGGTGAATTAAAATGGTCGTTCACTGTTATCGTACTGCTAGGTCCTACTGAGGCTAACATGCAATAAGTTATCAAGAATTTAACCCAAGATAGTAAAGTTAAACCGATGCTAACATGCTAGTAAATTAACCAAAGTCAGTGAAATGACAAGGAAAAGTAGTGATATGTCCGGACAAGGTAAGACAATCCGTCAGACTTCAATGTACAACAAATTAATCAGTGGCAGTCAATGCAATCCATGTAATGCTAGGAAGGATTTTTATTAAAAAAATTATAATTTCTTTTATAATTATTATTATTTTCTTTACAATACTGTACTTCACAAAATCATCTCGCGGGCAGTCAGTGGCAGTCAATGCAATCCATGGAATGCTAGGAAGGATTTTTATTAAAAAAATTATAATTTCTTTTATAATTATTATTATTTTCTTTACAATACTGTACTTCACAAAATCATCTCGCGGGCCGGATTAAACCCGTTCGCGTCAGACTTTTGGATTAAATAATACCAATATTCAGTAGAACGAATTTATAACGTCGATCATTTCCACGATTTAATGGTTCTTAAATGTAAAGCATTTGTTGTAATGTAAATTGCAAACAGTTACATTGCAGACTAGTTTTCAAAAGAGCGTACCTACTACCGTTAATACCGCTACCTTTTCCAGAGCATGACCTTTCCGAATTTATAAGGTGGATCATTTCCGCGATTGGATGCGTTAAATGTGATTTAATGTAATTCAAACCCTTAGAGTCGTTTTCAGGAATGCGGAATACGTGTGTGTTCTACAGTTTAAATCGATTGCGAATTCGGAGCGTCGCTAGCCTGTCCGTGATTGGCTTAGCGCAGGGAGAGAAATGGACAGTGGAATGTGTGATTGGTCATTCGTACGGAGAAGCAGGATTTATATCAATTAGTAAAGGCGATTAATTTTGAAATTAGTAAATTAAAATTATGGTTAGATAATAATAAATTATCGTTAAACTTGAGCAAAACAAAATTTATGTTATTTGGAAACTGCAGAACAAATGAACAAATAAAGATACAGATTGATGGCGTAGACATTGAACGAGTTTTGAACGAGACTTTTGGATTAAATAATACCAATATTCAGTAGAACGAATTTATAACGTCGATCATTTCCGCGATTTATTGGTTCTTAAATGTAAAGCATTTGTTGTAATGTAAATTGCAAACAGTTACATTGCAGACTAGTTTTCAAAAGAGCGTACCTACTACCGTTAATACCGCTACCTTTTCCAGAGCATGACCTTTCCGAATTTATAAGGTGGATCAGTTCCGCGATTGGATGCGTTAAATGTGATTTAATGTAATTCAAACCCTTAGAGTCGTTTTCAGGAATGCGGAATACGTGTGTGTTCTACAGTTTAAATCGATTGCGAATTCGGAGCGTCGCTAGCCTGTCCGTGATTGGCTTAGCGCAGGGAGAGAAATGGACAGTGGAATGTGTGATTGGTCATTCGTACGGAGAAGCAGCGAAGGGATTGGTGAAAAGATATTGGAAATCCGATGATTTTATTGGACAATCCAGAATCTAGAAAGCAGACTGATCTGATTTAGGTAGTGCCAACGAGGCAGCCAGAGTACAACTATTCATGCTCATACCAATTTTTGCGCTAAGATCGATATAAAGTATAATAAAAATCCATGTTACACGTATCATGTTAAATCAACATAAAAAATGTAACTACTGTTGTACAAATTTAGGAACGCCATGTTTTATGGTCGTCAAGTCAAGGCCGAATATTAAGATAGCCTGCATATACAGTTTCTTTAATCCAGGCACTGGTATCCGATTATCTTTACTAACATTTTTTTAATGCATGATACTAGTTAGTTTCTAAATCTCTGTGCCCCGTGTGAGGCTCGAACTCACGACCATCAGATTATGAGAATGACGTGCTACCTACTGCGCCAAGGAAGCTGCGTGGTTGTCGAGGTAAAGCACCAAAAAACATGCTGATTTTCATCGTATCGAATCCCGGTAGATCCTAATTCGTTATGATCATAAGATGACTACTGTACATTCATATTGTCAGAAACATGTCCAGATCCTAATGCAAACGAATAATAATGTTGTATCAAATATATATTGTATTGTAATAAAGAATGATAAATAAAGTTAGTCGACGCAAAGTACCATCAATTTGTGACACTTGGTGATTGTTCCTCTGCGTGTTTGGACATTGCTTGTGGTGTCCCACAGGGGTCAGTGTTGGCCCCAAAATTGTTTATTCTTTACATAAATGATATATGTAATGTATCGAATGTGTTGAAGCTTGTTCTGTTTGCTGATGATACAAACATATTTTTTTCAGGTGATGATTTATATCAATCAGTAAAGGCGATTAATTTTGAAATTAGTAAATTAAAATTATGGTTAGATAATAATAAATTATCGTTAAACTTGAGCAAAACAAAATTTATGTTATTTGGAAACTGCAGAACAAATGAACAAATAAAGATACAGATTGATGGCGTAGACATTGAACGAGTTAGTCAAATAAAATTCCTTTGTGTAACAATTGATGAGAAATTAAACTGGAAATCTCACATAAAACATATACACTCGAAGTTGTCAAGAAGTATTGCAGTATTATATAAAGCTAAACAGGTTCTGGATCATAAGTCATTACACATCCTCTATTGTTCACTGGTTTCACCTTATTTAAGTTACTGTGCAGAGGTTTGGGGCAATAATTACAAAAGTACATTACATTCACTTTTTATTCTGCAGAAAAGAGCTATACGGACCATTTTCAATGTTGGGTATAGGGATCATTCAAACTCATTATTCATGCAGTCAAAAATACTCAAATTACCAGATGTGGTTGAATTTCAAACAGCACAGTTAATGTTTAAAGCAAAAAATAACGAACTACCGGCAAATATTCAAAAAATGTTCACACAAAGAGGAGGGAGTTATTTTTTACTGGGATTATTTAATTTTAAAATGAAAAAGGTGCGTACAACCAGAAAAAGTTTTTGTATTTATGTCTGTGGAGTAAAATTGTGGAATGGGTTAAAAGAAGAGCTCAAACAATGTCCTAACATAAAACTATTCAAAACAAGGTTAAAGGAAATGATTCTCACAGGGTACAAGGATGAAGGTGTTTGATTTTATTTGGGTGTTAATTGTTTAGTTATTTAGTTTATTATTTATTCTTTATATTTTTGTATTTATTTTCTTTCTGAATGAAAAATATTGTTTGGATACAAAAATGTATCAATAGTGAGATAATATCTATATAGACCAATTTTCACCTTACGTCAGAACGACGTCACACAGGTTCAATCGCGCAAGACGGTGGCAAAAGACAAACAGAAAAATGTTGTGTTGTGCCGTGGGATGCCAGAATCGTAATTCTGTAAACAGTGACCTGAAGTTTTACAGAATAGCAGCAGATAACAACTCGTTTAATGCCAACCGCAGACGTCGTTGGTTACAAGCTATCAGAAGATCCGATTGGAACAAAGACCTTATTAAAAATGCCAGACTTTGCAGTTCACACTTCATATCAGGTAAGTTAACCTAAGAACTTCACTCAATCAGACACATCACTCGGTTTGGCTTACAACAACAAAATAATGGTAAAGTTGTACGCTTATCTAACGCTAGAACACAGAATAATGTAGTTTTAGTCGTTTTAGCTAACTTACCTTAAATTGTGTTACGTTGTCTTGACGACTAGCTAGTCTCGTAAGCTTGGCAAACTCAGGCTAAATTTACCTGTTACACTATCGTACTGTCAATAACTAGAATATTGTTTTTTTGGACAGGAGAGGTCTCCATGGACTTCAATAGTCCCGACTTTGTACCTTCTGTCTTTTCCTTCGCAACCCAGTGTGAAATAGACAAAGGAGATACAAAACTTGAGAGGTAACTTTAGCCTTATTTAGTTGCTAACTGCAATCACATTGCATGCATCAAAATGCAGAGAATGTATGGCAAGTAAGGTCAGATAGTTTTTAGATAATTTGTCAGACCAGATTTTTGTAATGTCTACATTGTCTTGTGAAGCCCTGTTAAGCTATGCTATGTAATTTTCACTTGACTTGGTTTTGGTACCTGATAACCTCCTATGATCTACCAAGCAACTAAACTGTTTTGGACTGACTGTTTGACTTCATCTCTGTGTATCAGATTTAAGAGGAAAAGAAAAAGGGAAGAAACCATCCACAGACCACCAGATGATGTACAGCGGTCCAAAGAAGCTAGTGATGAGGCTTCTGGAGCTTGCCTGTCCTCAGATGACTGCAGAATGGAGCCTGGTGCTGATCAATGCACTGGTAAGAGCTTATAATACCTTAACTAATGTAGGGCAGTCATTATTAGGATGAATCAGGTTTTGTTTATATATTGTTTAATACAGCATAACTGTGTTGTTAATGACATTGATCATTATTCTGTTTAGCACATGCTGTTAAACAGAATGAGAAAAGCTCAACTTAAACAAGTGACAGTGCTTATTTTATTAAGTCTTAAGTCTATTACTATCTAATATCTATTTCAGAAGCCACAGTCCCAAAGGTTCTCCATGATGATCTGAAACACAAGTACAGCCAACTTTCTACAGAGTGTGTCAACCTGCGTTTGGAGATCGACAAACTGAAAACTGAGAATGAGGAACTAAAGGCAACACTCATGAATACACAATTTTCCTTTAGCTCTATCAAGAGTAAAGCAGTGCAGGTTCTGTTTTTCACAGGGCTGACCAGTGTCTTATTTGAGTGGTTGAGTCACAAACTTAAAGACAGTGTAGAGGTTGTGCTTGGCTCTATGAACCTGAAGGATCATCTATTGATCGTCCTAATGAAACTTAGACTAGGGCTCTGCAACAAGGATATTGCTTTCAGATTTAATGTCACAGAAAGTGACATTTCAAACATTTTGAGAAGTTGGCTCCCTGTTATGTCTGCGACTTTAAAGCCTCTCATAAAGTGGCCAAGCAAGCATGCAGTATTAAAGAATATGCCAAAATGTTTTAAACCTAAATATAAACATTGCAGGTGCATTATTGACTGTACAGACATTTTTATCAATAGACCCACAAATTTAACCTCCAGAGCCCAGACGTACTCGAATTATAAAAGCCACAACACTATTAAATATTTAATTGGCGTGTCACCTTCAGGAGCCATTTCTTTTCTGTCGGCAGGTTGGGGTGGGCGAGTTTCAGACAAACAAATTACAGCTGAGTCTGGATTTTATGACCTTCTAGACTAGAGCATAATGATGAGATACTAGCAGATCGGGGTTTTACCATCAGAGATGAGCTTGCCACACGTGGTGCCACACTTAGGATCCCTGTATTAAATCATTTGCTTCGAAGAACATTTCATTCTGACTTGTTTTTTTTTGCACTGTTCACAACACCAATCCACAACCTTTCTTCTTACTCTGGCACATGTGTAGTGGAAATGGTTCTTGCACTTTGCACAGTCAATCATCATTCCAAAGTCTGGCCTTTGACAGTGTGAGCAGACTGTAGGTGACTGCATCAGTGGATCCATGCTGCGTGTTAACAGCTCAGGCAAAATACTCTGTTTGAAGAACTTTTCAGCTTTAGGCAGGACTGCTTGTAGCATTTCTTCATCTCTGGTGATGCGGTTGATAGCAACAACTTGCTTTGTCCAAACCACAAAGTCGCAGTACTGGGTGTTGCATACAAACATGTGTAGCTGAACTTGATGGTAGTATCCATGATTCTTCTTTAATTGTAGTGCTTTGTCTAAGCAGAACTGTGTGTCCTCGCTACTCCCTGTAAGACCATCACGGTATTTGTATGGACACTTAATCTCTAGGGTTGCTTTCCCACAGCAGGTACAGTTTGCTATTCCATCCGGCGATGCCCCAAGATGTGGTTTGTCTGGCCGCACAACAAGACCGCAAAGCTCCACTTCAAAGTTGGAATGTTGTGCTTTCATTATTTCTGTGTATTGTCTTCTGGCTGTGTCCTCCATATCTCTTCCCCAAAGTACTGCTGGCACATGGGACAAGTCTTGTTTATTGTAGTGCATTACCTGTTTTACAAGGTTTAGTTTAGTTGTTTCGGTTACTACAGTGTATACACGATGTAGGGTTGTGCTTGTTATCCTTCCATTTCTGTGTGTGTGCCAGGCCTGAGACTGTGCCTGATTTTTAGTTGTAAGCTCAAGGTTTACACACTGCTCATTAGTTAACCCCTTCCTCAGTTTTTCAAAAGTCTCTTCACTCCTCTCTTGTAGTTGATTTTTGCAGAGGCATCTCAGATTGGCATCATACAGAGCTACTAGTGGCTCTGGGAGGTCTTCGGCCTCTGTGTCAGATTCTGTTGCGGAATCTGTGTCACTGAGTTCCATGGTAGTGAGTACAGCTGCGTTAGGTGCCAGTAGTTTCAATTCCGCAATGTCTTCATCTGTCAGTTCTGAATACACAAAATAAATATTAGATAACTTATTTTCATACATCTGCCATTAATAGTTACATGACCCTGATTATAACGTATGTATTTACATTAATTATAAAATATAATACCTTATTGCTATATGTACATGACCTGATCTTGCCTACATTCAGATTGTGCCTACCGTTTACATTATTCTGTCTACGCTTTACTCTGACTGGCTTCAGTTGGGTGTCTGTCCTTTTAGCCTTTCTGAAGCTGATCTCGCTTAGTCTGGCTGGTTTCACCTCTCTCTTGGATGTGTGGATCCACATATTTGTCCCTGAAATACAACACCTCTCCGTCTTTCCCATCCTGACCCACACCTCAACTTTGAACATTAGTGCAGCTGCATGGCTGCAGCATGACCCTAACCTGAACAAAACATTTTTTGTACGTTAGGCTTTACATATACGTTGCTGACACTGACAATTGGGTAAATAATGAACATTTACAATAGTAAACTTATGTTGGTTTACATACCCAGCCATACAGGTGCAGTTCGCAGTAAGAATACAGTTGTTGGTCTTGTTGACGATAACCCAGGCCTTGTACAATTCTGTCTTTTTTCCCTGTCTTTGGCTAGGCAGAACCTCCGTCTTCATCACAACGAAGTTTTGAACATTGTAATCATGCCATAGTATGTCTTGGACATGACCACACAGAACAAAATTGTAAGCATCCAGAGACTTGTACGCTTTTAGCTTCTCCCGGGTATATACACTTGGAGTTTCGATTAGGTAATTATAAATCTCTGGCCACTGGATGCTAGGCCATTTCCTTTCATCATTTAACCATTGACAAGGTGCTATGGCAAACGGATCTGGAAGACGTATCCCACTGCCCACTAACGTCAATTTGGCTAAATAACAGTGTTTATCACTGGGTGACAGGCTATTGAAATATGTCGAAAACATTTTACTAATCAGATCTAATCAATATTAACTATAATCTTTTAAAAATCAATCTAGGCTACTTGTATTATTATCCGAGTGGTCCTTTTGCCGTTATAAATAACTACCCTTTCGCTGTTTTCTGCCACCACCCTGTGCGCACTTCCGAATGTTTACAAATAAAAAATTGGTCTATATTTTCATGAATGTTTTTTTTTGTTTATTTTGTTAATTTATTGATTAATTATTATTTTTTGACAAGTGTGTAAGAAATTATAGTATATATCTGATATGAATATATAAGTTACACATTTAAAAAAAAAAGATAAAAAGGAAAAAAATAAATAAAAAAATATTATGTTTGGATACGTTAAGGAATAATATATATATATATATATATTTATTAATAAATGAAAATGTTAATAATTATTATGACTAAGAAATGTTAATTTCAATGAATTACGGAGAAGGGATGGGATTAAATAAGTGTAAACTTCTTCCCACCCCTTTTCGAACATGTTATAATCATCAAGTATTTATCATTTATGTATCGAATTAAGCTTTCTATTTTGTTTAACATCAATAATTTGTGTATGATATATATTTTTTGTTTTCTTTTACATGTTCGAAATAAATTTAAATCAAAATCAAAATCATGTTGATGGAAGAAACTAGTAGGTTTAATTGTTGCTTCTCTCCCCTAGGCCACTGCCTTTCCGTAGTGAATGGGATTGGCACCATAAAAAGCATCTGTACATGGATTCTGTCACCAGACAGGGTCAGCTTAGCTCAGGGAGGGCAAGTCTGGTGCAGGGGCAGGTCGGCGGGAGGGCTGCGCCCCAGCGCCCTCTATAGGCGAGCCGCCACTGTCACACACACAGTAAAACGTTATTGCACAAAAAGTTACAACTAAAAACTTAAAAACATTAAAAAAAATAATAATTTTGTGCCCGATACACTGTCAATTTAAGGTGGAGCTCCCTTTTTCCTCCCATAAGCCTGGGCTTCAAGTGCAGCCCTCCACTCAGCCAGGGTCATGGTGGCTGTGGCGTGGCAGTACCAGTTCCCAAAGTACTGATTGTGAGTGGCAGGGTCCCGCTCCCTCTGACACTGACGGCAGAGAATGGTGGCACTACTCCTCGTATATTTCCTCTTCTTGAAACCAGTCTTCTCCTCCTCCTCTCTTTTTTTCTTTCGATAGTGGGTGGTGGTATATGGTAGGTATGGCATATGTACCACAGATGCTCCTACAGGCTGTAAGGCAGGCAGGTGAGGTTGAGGCACAGACCAGAGGGGTTGAGGCAGGAGAGGTGGGATGAATGGAGGTGTGGGAAACAGGTGTGGGGGGCTGGATTTGAGGCTTGAGGGCTGCGAGGAATGGTGGCCTCAGAAGATCAGAAGGAGGGTTCACTCTTCTGATCTTCCGTCCCTGCAGTGTTGCCGTCCCTGCAGTGTTAGGTGGCAGAACAAACACGTGGGAATATGCCACGATGCTTTGAGGCATATACGGTTTCCCTTTCCTCTGAACTGCAGGAGGCAGGCTCTCAGGGTTCACAGTTGTTGTCTGAGGCGTACAGATCCCATGCTCGAGAATCCTCTTCTCCTGTCCTCTTTCCCGTTTGCAGTACCTACAAATATAAAAGTGTTTTTTGTATACCAAAGCAAGATATACCTACACAGAAAACACAGCTACTATGTTAATACTTTGTTAACTCACCAACTCGAGAGTGTTGCCGTGTTCACGACCGGAAGCTGAAGTGAGGTCTTCTCCATCACCGTGGCGTTGTTTAAAACAACCTGACGGATGTGGAGGTACGCTTTCATAACCAGACTCCAGCGCTCGTGGCGGACCCCATCAATCCGCCTCGATCCACGGTACTCTTCGCAAAGTTGGACGAAGAGTGCCTCACAAACCCGATTGCAGTCTGGCCACTGTGCTGGGCTTCTCCCTCCTGCAAAGCATCTGCAAAGGTATTGGTTGCATTAGTGTAGTACAAGACAGTGGCGGCTGGTGGAATTTATTTGAGGGGGGGCTGAACGTTTGCATTCCAAATCCCTGTAGGGGGGTCTGGGGGCATCTTCCCCCACCAGATTTTTTGTGATTTTCACAAACAAACGAAGCATTCTGGTGCATTCTGACAAAATAGTAAAGGCAAAAAAATAACATTTACTTACAAAGACGAATGGGCCATCCTCCCCCACATTATTGTGGTTATTGTGGGGGTATAAGGTCAAATGGTGTGATCCAGATATGTAGGGTTATGGTGGGGGTATCAGGTTAGATGGTTTGACCAAGATATGTAGGGTTATTGTGGGTCTATCAGGTTAAGTAACATTAATCATTATACTGCAGACCAACAGCAGAACGACTCAGTTGAAGTGATGAAACCCTGTCTTGTTGTATCAACATTGCAAATCACTTTACACTGATTCACTATCATTATTACTATCATTAGACCAATCATATTGCTGTGGAAATAATAGTAATGAAGCCACTAAATAACATGAAGTTGATAATTGAACAGGAAATATTGACCTGGTTCCACTGATCACCATCCACTAACTGATGTCATCTGTTGTTTTCTCATTTAGGATCTGCTGCTGTCGATTGCCAACATAAAATCAAGTCTCATTTGAAGAAGAAGTTCAGGGAATCACTAAAGCAGGACAGCGAACAGATCTGAACGACTTCTACACAGAGATCTTCATCACAGAGAGAGGCAGTGGAGAGGTCAACAAGGAACATGAGGTCAGACTGATTGAAACAGCTTCAAGGAAACCAGCCAAGGAAGAAACACCAATCAGATGTGAAGACATCTTTAAACCCTTACCTGGAAACGATCAACCAATAAGAACAATGATGACGACTGGAGTGGCCGGCATTGGTAAAACCGTCTTAACACACAAGTTCACTCTGGACTGGGCTGAAGGCAAAACCAACCAGGACATACACTTCACATTTCTCCTCACTTTCAGAGAGCTGAATTTACTGAAAGGGAAAGAGTTTAGCTTGGTGGAACTTCTTCATCACCTCTTTACTGAGACCAAAGAAGCAGGAATCTGCAGATACGACGGGTTCCAAGTTGTCTTCATCTTGGATGGTCTGGATGAGTGTCGACTTCCTCTGGACTTCCAGAGAAACCCGATCTGGACTGATGTCACAAAGTCCACCTCGTTGGACATGCTGCTGACCAACCTCATCAGGGGTGACCTGCTTCCCTCTGCTTGCATTTGGATAACCACACGCCCTGCGGCAGCCAATCAGATCCCTGCTGAGTGTGTTGACATGGTGACAGAGGTGAGGGGGTTCACCGACCAACAGAAGGAGGAGTACTTCAGGAAGAGATTCAGAGAGGAGACGATGGCCAGCACAATCATCTCCCACGTCAAGAAATCACGAAGCCTCCAAATCATGTGTCACATCCCAGTCTTCTGTTTGATCACTGCTTCAGTTCTGGAGGACATCTTCCAAAATTCCCAGATCGAAGAGATGCCCAAGACCGTGACTCAGATGTACAGCCACTTCCTGAGGGTTCAGTCCATACAGGCGGACAGGAAGTACCATGGGAGGGCTGAAACAGATCCAGACTGGAGCTCAGAGAGCAGGGAGATCATTGTTTCTCTGGGAAAACTTGCTTTTAACCAGCTGGAGAAAGGCAACCTGATCTTCTACGAGGCAGATATGGCACACTCTGCCATCGATATCAGAGCAGCCTCAGTGTACTCAGGAGTGTTCACCCAGATCTTTAAAGAGGAGTGTGGGCTGTACCAGGACAAGGTGTTCTGCTTTGTCCATCTGAGCATCCAGGAATTTCTGGCTGCCCTTTATGTCTTTTTGTCCTTCATCGATACTGGTGTCAATCTGCTCTCAACCTCCAGGAAAGATAAACTCCTCCTCTACCAGAGTGCTGTGGACAAGGCCTTACAGAGTGAGAACGGACACCTGGACTTGTTCCTCCGCTTCCTCCTGGGCCTCTCTCTGGAGACCAATCAGATTGTCCTACGAGGTCTGCTGGGACAGAAAAAAAGATCACTGACCACTCAGATTAAAACAGGTCTGCTGCGACTGGCAGGAAGTGGGTCAAAGACCAATGAGGGAACAGTGTCTTACATCAAGGAGAAGATAGAAGGAGATCTTTCTCCAGAGAGAAGCATCAATCTGTTCCATTGTCTGAATGAGCTGAACGACTGTTCTCTAGTGAAGGAGATCCAACAGTACCTGACATCAGGAAATCTCTCCGGAAAACCTCTCTCCCCTGCTCAGTGGTCAGCTCTGGTCTTCATCCTACTGACATCAGAAGAGGAGCTGGACGTGTTTGACCTGAAAAAATACTCTGCATCAGAAGATGGTCTTCTGAGGCTGCTGCCAGTGGTCAAAGCCTCCAAAACATCTCTGTAGGTTCACTAATAACATGTATTACAATACACACTACACAATATAAATAAAACTGGAATGTAAGGTTAAAAAAACATGAAAAAGATCTCTGCAGGTTCATTACAACATGTATTACTACTCTACTCATAACATAATAAACATACTAGTAATAATAATATACTAAACATCTTTGTAGGTGTCCTATCGACATGTAATGTATTAAAGTACACTTAAGAGAATATTCAGAACAATAGAATATAGAAGGAGTATTCATTTAAAAAACATTTTCAATCTCAAATAAACAACAATTTAACATTTATGCGTCTAATTATTTAGTATTTTTTGTTAAACTAATAACATTCCTTTGTTATGGAATAACTTAAAGATGTATGTTATTTTAATCACAGTTCCTAACCTGTTCTCTTTATTGTGTGCAGGCTGAATGGCTGTCATCTGTCAGAGAGATGCTGTGAAGCTCTGGCCTCAGTTCTCAGCTCCAACTCCTCTAGTCTGAGAGAGCTGGACCTGAGTACCAATGATCTGCAGGATTCAGGAGTGAAGCTGCTCTCTGCTGAACTGGGGAGTCCACACTAGAAACTGTACACTGGAAACTCTCAGGTCAGTTTTCAGCCTCTTCAAACTGTGTCTTGGGGTTGTTTAATATGTAACTCTGGACCGCTGATGTGAGGGTTAGGGGTTGACCTGTTAACTACTAGTATGTTATGTTTGTTATCTGTTATGTAGCTCTGGCAGGCTGATGTTAGGGTTAGGGGTTGACCTGCTAACTACTAGCATGTTGTGTTTGTTACATGTTACGTAACTCTGGTCAGCTGATGTAAGCTGAGGAGTTGTCATTAGCTTAGACATGGGGATGAGGCTTTAGCCGTGCTGTGATCTGAATATAATGTACACCTCACCATAGAACATCACTGGCCGTGGTAAAGTGATTGAACATTAAAGATGGACTTTATTAACTTCACATTAGTTTGGTGTAGTGCTGCTCATGTCCGATGCCTTTCTGTTGCTCTTTTGCCTGCTGACAAAACTCTCCCTGGTTCTACACATTGTTGGAAACTGTGAAGAAAAGGTCTCAGCGTACCATAGACAGCGGACTTCTCCTGACTCTACCCGAACAATATCTCAGGCCTAAAAAAAAATAAAAAAAAAATTTGGTTCCTGTTGGTTGTCAGTTGAGGTCATGGGTAGGTAGGGAATTTTTTTTATTTTTTTATTTTATTTTTTCCAGCGGCAGCGAATGATAGGTAGGTTGTTTTCATTTAAAAACGAGAAAATTCGCTCATCCTTGTACAGAATGAAGAGGTGCTGTACCAAAACATAATTATAGTTTGCATAAAAAAAAATATATATATATATATATTTTTTTATAAAGCTCATAAAATAATTTGGGTCGCACATAAATTGACAGGGTCAGTCGGAAACCGGAACCAAACAAAAAAAAATTTTAGGCCTCATTGAGTTGTAGCTATTGAGAAAGGAGCATTTATTTAAGATCCTGTTTCACATCCAAGTGAAGGAAGTTCTGCTGTCTGTGATGATGTCATCTCCCCACTTCCTCTTCTCCTTGTCCTCCAAATGGAATGAATACGCTTTATAAATATGGTTACTTTAGTATGAACTGCTCTCAACCAGAATTAATATAAGTGTGTGTGTGTGTGTGTGTGTGTGTGTGTGTGTGTGTGTGTGTGTGTGTGTGTGTGTAGCTTGTCTGGCTGCCTGGTCACACAGGAAGGCTGTGCTTCTCTGGCCTCTGCTCTGAGCTCCAACCCCTCCCGTCTGAGAGAGCTGGACCTGAGCTACAATCACCCAGGAGACTCTGGAGCTGCGCTGCTCTCTGCTGGACTGGAGGATCCACGCTGGAGACTGAACACTCTCAGGTATGGAGAGGACAGCTCACCACTCAGGGACAAAGTCTCCTACAAGGATTCAAGCCGCTGCTAGATTAAGTGGTTTGAAAAGGCAGCTGTCACTCGTGTTGAGTAGAACGTGATGAGACAGCAGATGATGAAGGTGAATGTTTCAACATGCTGCTCTCACTTCGTTTCCCCCCCAGTGTGGAGCACGGTGGAGTGTGGAGGCTGAAACCAGCTCTAAAGAAGTGTTGATTCATCACAAAACACACTCGCTCTTGAGATGGAAAGTCCATCCACACAGCAGGAAGTGTGGTCACATCCTACTGGGAATGAAGATGATGGCTGAAATCATGTATCTTACGCATATTAATACTGTCCACCATCACACTTAAACCTGGTTGTATAAAACCCAGCAGGTATTACATTGTTACATTGAGGGGGGTTGACGGGGCTGAGGGGGAGGGGTGAGGGGGAGGGGGGGTGAAGGGTCTGAGGGGGGCTGAGGGTGAGGTGAGGGGGAGGGGGGGTGACCGGGCTGAGGGGCCGGTGATGGGGAGGGGTGGGGGGGAGGGGGGATGAAGGGGCTGAGGGGGAGGGGGGGTGAAGGGGCTGAGGGGGGTATCGGGGCTGACGAGGGGGTGAGAGGGAGGGGGCTGAGGGGGGTTGGTGAGGGGGGGGGGGCTGAAGAAGAAGAGAGAGCGATCACAAAAAGAGTCTGAAAGATAATAAAAAGAAGAAGAGCAGCCTGGATCCAGGGAGAGATGTTTGTTGTTGACGTATTCATAATATTGTGGTTGATATGTTCATAATATTGTTGTTGATATATTCATAATATGGTTGATGTTTTCATAATATTGTTGTTGATGTTTTCATAACGTTATTGTTGAGGTGTGTGTATCTATGTATGTGTACATATGTATATTTGGGCTGGGCGATATGACGATATATATCGTGTGATGATATAAAAATGTCTATCGTTTCATATTATCCTCTATCGTTTATATCGTCTTGTCGCAAATCACACTCTTTACGGTAATATTTAACGTCATTTGGACGACGCTTTACGTTCTTCCACACGGCACATGAACGCAATACAAACAAACATGGAGGAGAGAGAACGTGACAATTCTGAATAGGAGAAGGACTCCCACGACCAGCCAAGACAAAGTGAGCTCGAACCTAAAAGAGGGGCTACGAAATAGGCCTTTCCATGTGGTCACTTTATATAAACTACCGTAATTTTCGGACTATAAGACGCACCTTTTTTTTCTTATTTTTCGATTCTGCGGCTTACATAACGGTGCGGCAGAGGACAGCTGATTTGGAACGGAACAACAGCTGTTCGCTTTCACGGGAAAAAACGAAGGAACTTCAACCTACTAATTAACCTTCAAAAGCTATTAAATCTTCAACAAAATATGCAGATACTGTCAAAATCGGTTCCAGGGAGTATATAGGGATTATTCATGTTTTGATGGTGTTTCAAATATTCGCTCGGAAAAACCAACGAGTATTCGAAGCCTGAAAAATGGCATTTGGGCAAGCCCTAATGGTAATTAAACATTAAAACACCTTCGGTTTATAGTCCAGTGCGGCTTATATATGTACACATCATTAAATTTAGCTGCTGCGGCACTCCGGTGTGCCTTATAGTGCGGAAAATACGGTATTTATTCATTGAATTTACAGAAAATGTGCTATATCGAGATATATATCGTTATCGGGATATGAATGACCTATATCGGGATATGATATTTTGGTCATATCGCCCAGCCCTAATGTATATGTATGTATGTGTTCATATCTATGTATATGTATATAGAGCGACAGGAGAACAGTACTAGTGATGATGATGATGATGATGATGATGATGATGATGATGATGAAGAATGGTTCAGCAGCTCATCATGTCTGGTTCTCCCTCAGATGCCTGTGAACTCACACTGGACCCCAACACGGCCTACAGAGACCTCTCTCTGTCTGAGGACAACAGGAAGCTGACGTGGGTTGGAGTGGACCAGTCGTATCCGGATCACCCAGAGAGATTTGACTCCCGGTCCCAGGTGTTGGTTAGAGAGGCTCTGACTGGACGCTGTTACTGGGAGGTAGAGTGGGAAGGAGGTGTTGATATAGGAGTGACATACAGAGGAATCACAAGGAGAGGACGGGGTGGTGACAGCTGGCTTGGAGGGAACAACAAGTCCTGGAGTCTTTATTGTTATGATGGTCGTTACTCTGCCCGGTACAACGGTAGAGTAACAGCCCTCCCTCTCCCCCCCGCTGGCTCCACCAGTGTAGGAGTGTATCTGGACCGGCCTGCTGGCTCTCTGTCCTTCTACAGAGTGTCCCCAGGTGCAGGAGGGTCCTCAGACACACTGACACACCTCCACACCTTCTGGTCCTCCTTCACCCAGGAGGACCTCCTCCCGGGGGTGGGGTTCTGGCGGTGGCGGCAGACCCCAGGGGGGTCCCTAATGGGGTCCTCAGCGTCTCTGTGTCGGTTGCAGAAAAAAAAAAAAAAACGGGCACCTCCCGGGGCCTCGGTGATCCCTCAGGTGAAAAAATGGGGGGGGACTCATTATAAAAAAGTCGTAAAAAAATAAAGACACACACACGCGCACACGCACATACACAAACACATACAAACATACACAAAAAACACACACACACACACAAAAAAACACTTATACAAAAACACACACACACACACACACACACACACTGAGAGGCCTGATGACTCAGTTTCTCTGTGGCAGTTATAGTCTCTCTCTGTCTCTGTCTCTGTCTCTGTCTCTCTCTCTCTCGCTCTCGCTCTCGCGCTCGCGCTCTCGCTCTCGCTCTCTCTCTTCTGGAAAGTATAGCATGATAAACCATGAAAAGACTTTTAAGATCTCCCTTTGTTAGAGAAGCACATTTATTATTTGAAATGTATATAAAATACCTATTGATGGTTTTATATATTTTCAGACTTCAACAGTTTTGGTCTTAAGGGCTATGATATCATTTTTGTCGTAATCCTGATTCACAACCTGATTTAAAGCAGATTTTATATTTTATTCATAATAACCAAGAGGTCTATGGGATAATGTTGCATGTTGTAGATTAATTAAGACTGAATCTTGATTTTTTGTGTTCTGATGGGAATCAAGCGGCCGCAGAACATGTTCAGTTATTAAAGATACGTGCACACCTGTTGATGATTTGTAAAGTCTGCTGCTTCTATTGTTTTAGTCCTCGTGTTTATTGTGTACATGTAAGGGACTATTTTTCTGTCTTATTTGTAAATGAAGCATAATTGCAATAAACAACTCAGTGGATCCAACTGAATGTTCTCTTGTGTTCAGCCGATGATTTCTCGTTTTATTAGTGAATAATGCTTCCATAAGTGCCTTAGGAATAATAATATGTTCATCAGAAATTATAAATAGAACAAGTGTTTTTCCGATATTAATCTCGGACCTCCTCCCTGGGTTTTGGTTGGGCTGGGTGCCTCAGTGTCTCTATGTTGGTTGTAGAAAGAAACCACAGACAGACGGCCGGACACACACACACTCTCTCTCTCTCTCTCTCCCCGTCTCTATTATTGTGCAATTGTTCAGGCTGTAGAGAAAACACAATGAGAAAGACTACATGTCTCGTATGTGCCGTCACGCTCCTGTAACTAGCGTGGACAAGACCGCCGATCTCCCCATCGGCATGACGGAAACTCTCCACATGCCCAAACTTATAATGGTTGTCACCTCTTTGGATGCTTTTATCCTCCACTTGGAAAAAACCTAACTTTATCAAACTTCTGAGGGCGGCGGAGGACGGGGTCCCCGAACAGCGCTCCAACGGCCCCCTTACGACTCCTTCGGGGCCCCCACCGGGGGCCCCGAAGGAGGTGGTCCCCGACCACACCCCCAGGGCTCCTGCTGACTCTGGGGTCTGGCAGACGAGGGCCTTCGCTAAGGATTCTGGGGGTTCTAGTGTTCTAGGGTGTGGGACCGTTTCGGGGCCCTCCTGGGTCATTTGTGGTTGGTAAACTAATCAGGGTTCATGGGTTGGGGTTTATCGATGTCGGGGTGTGTTGGTGACTCTTGTGTTCATGTTGTGTTCATTGCACCATTACTGAAAGTGTTAGTGTGGTTGAATGGTGGCGTGTGTTTTAGTGTGTACCGTGCTGGTGTTATTAAAGGCAGCTCCGTTGTCGAGCGGTGTATGGGGCGCGGAGCTGCGGCCGACTGCTAAACCTGGGCTCCCGTCTCGTCCTTCACCTGCTGTTCGCCACAATATGATTGTTGAAGTTAAATGGATTGAATTATGGAACATTATTGTCTCCTAAGCTCATATTTAAAAGGATTATGGTGGGATGTTATTATTTAAATAAGAAGTAAATATTATATATTTATAATTAGAACTAAGTTTAAAGAGCCCATGCCATTAAAATCGCATTTTTCCTATTGTTTGTTAAATAACATAGGTCTGAATAAGTTTGTGAGCTGTGGTAAGTTTGAAATCTATGCAGTTTGTCTGCTGAATGCAATAGGCAATGAAAGGAAAAAGGCAGAAGAAATGAGCCGATCTGGATAAGGTGACACTGTGACGCAGCGTTGTCAAACTATTATTCATGGCCCTGCCCACTTGGTTGGTTCGTAACCACCCACAATAATTCTGAAGGAGTCGTGATTGAGCTAGTGCTAAATGCTAATACGTGTACGGTAGTTGTTTAGTTCGTAGTAACAGGCTAGTTACAGAATTTTGAATGCAATGGCAGAACGAAGTACATGAACTGCGACATGCTGCCTGCCGCCGGTTGCCGCGAGGCACCACCGCCGCGAAGCACCACCGCCCGGCAGCGGGCAGCCGGGCGGTGGTGCCTCGCGCCGGCAGCAGGCAGCGCGCGGTTCTGTCTACTACAGATTGATGTGGAAGTGGAAGAACCAGAGACGTCGGAGAACCCGACAAAGTCCTTTGTGATTCATTATATCGTCTGGACGTGCACACAGCTTTTGGCCGTGATAATATGTATTATTTTATATAGATATCTATGTATTATATGATATTATTTAGATATAGAGCTCCAGGACTGTAACGCAAGTGTTGTACACTTCCTTGTTATTTGGATAACCGTTCTGCTGTTGGTGTGATGGCGCATAACACGTCGGACTCTCGTCTCTGGTATTTCTACAACGAGACTGGTAGTGGGGGTTATCTCAGCCATGGTTGAGAATGAATTTGTTGGGAAAAATAACCTGCTGAGTACATCACATGTACATTACAAACATAGCTAACTCCTACCCTAGCCTGATGAGCACATCACATGGCAGACACATTACAATATAGTCAACTCTTGCTCTAACCCAACGAACACATAACACAAACATGATAATATAGTCAGGTCAAGGCCGGAGCCAAAGGCCCCATTTTCCCATCCAGGCAAATGGTAGACACTCAGACAATGCACCAGTCATCCTCAAGAACGGGAGAGCCACATTAATTTATCACACAGGAGACATTTTGAGAGCTCTCCTCCGTTAGGAGGAACCAAGAGATACACCTGCCCATACCAGGGCCTGAGAGCCAAGGTCAAGCAAAAACACACAGAACCACGCACACCTAAAACGCACACACCTCATCGAGAGGAGGATACAGCATAAGACTGTATCACACAGGGACTCAGGATCTTCTTCTGAAGCAGACCTTCCACGGAGGCGAAGCTCTGGACGAACCATCAGCGCTGATTAGGGACTTAGACATATTCGATCTCTCACGCTTTATGACTCTGTATAACCGTTGCCACTTTACTTAATAAATCCAAGGTCCTTGTGCCGACAGACTTTATTACCTCTCCGTCTCATTTCATCTGGTCCAGTAACTAGACAGACCGTTTTTCCCCTCAAATTGGGGGAAAAGGAACTTTGGCTTTGACTCCCTGAAGTAGGCATGAACCACGACATGGAGGAGAAAGGGATTGTTGACCGTGGTCGTCTCCCGCCGGAGCCTCGCTGCCGATGGACCACTGCCTCGGCTTCAGGAGGCGGTGATTAGCGCTGACCGCTGCCGAGGCGGCGGGAAGCAGGGCTCAAGCGGGATACATTCGCGGCCAACAATCCCCTTCTCCTCCATGTCGTGGTTCATGTACTTCAGGGAGTCAAAGCCAAAGTTCCTTTCCCCCAATTCATTCTCAACCATGGCTGAGATAACCCCACTACGAGTCTCGTTGTAGAAATACCAGAGACCAGAGTCCGACGTGTTATGCGCCATCACACCAACAGCAGAACGGTTATCCAAATAACAAGGAAGTGTACAACACTTGCGTTACAGTCCTGGGGCTCTACATCTAAATAATATCATATAATACATAGATATCTATATCAAATAATACATATTATCACGGCCAAAAGCTGTGTGCACCTCCAGACGATATAATGAATCACAAAGGACTTCGTCAGGTTCTCCGACGTCTCTGGTTCTTCCACTTCCACATCAATCTGAAGAAGACGCGGTCATTTGAGATTCATAATAGCCTATCGTCTGGAGGCTCACACAGCTTTTGGCCGTGATAATATATATTATATATTATATGATATAGATATCTATGTATAATATGGGTTTCAAAGAGCCATTGCGATACATCCACCGTAAACATAGCGCATGGTACCGTGGCTACAAGCTGCTCAGGGCCAGGTGATAATATATATTATATGATATAGATATCTATGTATAATATGGGTTTCTAAGAGCCATTGTGAAACATCCACCGTAAACAGAGCGCATGGTACCGTGGCTACAAGCTGCTCAGGGCCAGGTGATAATATATATTATATATTATATTATATAGATATCTATGTATAATATGGGTTTCTACGAGCCATTGCGATACATCCACCGTAAACAGAGCGCATGGTACTGTGGCTACAAGCTGCTCAGGGCCACACCCCCACCCCCCTCCTTGACCTGCCTTGACACGCCCACCGTAACCAGAGCGCATGATACTGTGGCTACAAGCTGCTCAGGGCCACACCCCCACCCCCCTCCTTGACCTGCCTTGACACGCCCACCGAAACAGCGCGTTTGGGGGAAGCTCAATGTGCGACTGGTTCGGAGTGGCTGTAACTCTGCACCACGGCTGAATTTCGGGGACGTCTTGGAATACTGTGTTTGTGGCCCACTAATACCTATATTAAAGCATCCATAAAATAGCAAAAACGGAATAACGTTAAGAATGATAAACAGTGGGAGAGTTTATTTTACACTTTGGTTAATTTAAGGGAAATAAGGCAATCATTAAAAAAATCAAAATCACATTGTAAAACAACCTTTTTCTTGTTTAGTTTATGGTTTTTCACCTTGCTAACAACTGAATTACTTACTACTGCCCGTCAATGGAGACTTCAATAAAAGAAGATAAAGAGGAAACAGTTTGTTTATAGAGTGTAACCCAGAAGGAACTCTGAGTGGATGCACCAATCTCGTTCAAGTGGAGAATGCACAAAAAAAGGAGTTAGTAATATTATAAAACTATTCATTAGTGATAGTAATATTATAACAGTATTCATTAGTGATAGTAATATCATAACAGTATTCATTAGTGATAGTAATATTATAACAGTATTGATTAGTGATAGTAATATTATAACAGTATTGATTAGTGATAGTAATATTATAACAGTATTCATCAGTGATAGTAATATTATAACAGTATTCATTAGTGATAGTAATATTATAACAGTATTCATCAGTGATAGTAATGTTATAACAGTATTCATTAGTGATAGTAATATTATAACAGTATTCATCAGTGATAGTAATATTGTACTAGTGTTCATCAGAAGTTATATTTTCAGAATCCCTGTTTATCAGTTTAATTTAATACCGTCTTGTATTGTATTGTAGGAGCAGCAGCTGGGGTCTGAGGAGGCGCGGAGCAAAGGTAAGTCTACTTTCTGTTCTATTCCCTCTTCCGACCCCCAGGGGAACCCAGGCAGGGCCCATCCATACACATCCTCTCATAGAAAGTGAATTATGCGCATAAACACAAAATATAGGAATAAAGAGGAGCACACTGCAATCTGAATCAGAATTCATGGGTGAATAATGCAGGAACCCCTTTAATGTAAAAATGTACACATATACATATTGTAGCGGGCCAGTGGGTGTGGGGTTTCCACGCTACCAAGTCGGATAGATAAAATGTCACAACACACAGAGTAGTTCAAACGCAGAACGGTTTATTTACAGAGTAAATGAAAACCAGGGTGGGAAAGGGGTCATCCACCTCCTTTATGCTCCAGTTCAATGTCCATCCAACACCTTCCACCTGTCTCTCTCTCTCTGGGCGTACCACACTGCCAGGCCATCACACAGATCCTGCCTGTCCTCTTATAGCCCTAGCTCCTCTTCCAACTCCAACCTCCCCGGTCTGTCGTTTGCTAGCTCTTTTAAGCACAAGCACCCCTGCTTAACGATCCCCAGGCTCGCCTCGTTAATGTGAAGTCCATATATGGCTTGGGGGTGGAGCCAGCAGGTTGCCAGTCCTACCACTCCCCTCACTCCTCCCAGGCGTCTGCCACAATATATACATACTCTATATATATAAAAACATGGGAAGGGCATGCAATAAGTATTAAAAACACACAGGGTAAAGATAAGTGCTGGCAGATAAGTGCAAAATAGATAAAATGAATAAATAAATAGGTATATAAATAAAGATAACTTCACACATTCATACCATCCTTTCACATAAAGGAAGCCTCCAATGTAATAAATGGGGGTGTAAAAGAGGTGGAAGGCCTCAATAACATCATGATGTAAAGGAAGCACACAGTAAAGATAAAAACATGCAGCATATTAAAACACACAATGGACCCGACGCCATGCAGGGAACCCCCCAGGAGGAGTCCCAGGACCCCCCAGCGCCCCCAGCAGCGTCCCAGTGCGGCCCCTACTCCCTGATGTTCAGGCCCAAGGGGGGGAGGGTCTTAAGCTTTGCTCTCCATCTATGCTCCGCCGCCTTCCTCTGTCTGTCCGCCCAGCACGCCTTCATCTCCAGCCCGGTGATGAATGGTGAGGTAATGGGGTGTGTTTGGAAGTGTTGGACGATGTGAGTGTTCAGTGTGCCTACGTGTATAGTATATAAGTGCTGGTTGAGTCTGGGGAGTATCGTGGGCTTTGTTTCGCCGTCGTATATGACGTGGCATTGGGAGCATGTGATGGCGTAGACGATGTTTCTGTCCAGTATGGTGAGTTTTTACGGAGTAGGGCTGGAGGTGGAGGCGTGCTGGTTCCTGACGACCGCCAGCTGCTGAAAGTGGCTTTGGTGTGGAGAGGGGGGGCTTCTTATATCTGTGGAGAAGCAGCCCGCACCAGGACATCCTGGAGGTCCCAGGACTTTCCTGTAAGCTGATATTATTTTATGATTTTAAGGATCCAAGCTATGTGGCCGGACCCCGAAGATGTCGTCCAGGAACCGTCAGTTCACCTGTGGCAGCAACGGGCAAGACTGCAGAGCAGAACGCTGGAACCACGCCATGTAGATGTTCTCATAGCTGGGAGGGAACTTGTTGCCCGTCGCCGTCCCGTGTGTCTGGAGGTAATGCTTGTTGTTATAAACAAAGTCCTTCCTGCAGGTTGATGGTCAGTGACTCCAACAGGTGGCTGGGGGGCCTGTCGGGGTCTGGGTGCCGGAGGAGGGCAGAGCGGACAGCCTGCAGGCCAGAATCCATGTCCATGTTGGTGGACAATGAACCTAGATCAACTGTAAATAAAGAGGTGGGGGCTAAGGGAAGTACCGGGGGGACGGACGGACGTTATTAGGAGTGGGGGGGGGGAGGGGGTGAGGGGGGGAAAGTCATCCACTGACAGGATGTAGTCAGGGTCCAGGGCCCCAGCCGGTGGTGCCTTAACCCAGAACGGCAAGGCAGGGGGAGGGGGGGGGGAGGGGGAGGAGGGGGTGGAGGCAGAGCTAGTGTCTGGCGCCCCCCGGTGGCCCCTCCCAGAGTCTTGGTGGGCCAATGGGAGGGCCTGGCCTTGATTGGCAGCACCAGGGTGTCGGCATGGCGACTCCTACCTCGGGGGGCTCTGGGGGGCAGACCAGGGGGGGGTGCTACTCCTGTGGGGATTGGTGAGGGGGAGGGGGCTGGTGTTTAACAGCTCTAGGTCGGGGAGGGGGAGGAAGAGTATGGGAGGGGGGGGGGGGAGGAAGACCGGGGGTCGGGAGCTGTAGGGGGGGGTCCCGAGAGGCAGTGGGCCTGTGGTTGGGGGGCGAGGGGCGGGTGGGGGACTATGGAGGGGGGGGCTGGGGGTGTTGAGAGGGGTAGGGGGTCTAGGAGGGGGTGAGGAGAGGACAGGGGGGGCAGTAGTGAGCAGTGTGTGTGTCTGAGGGAGGGGGGGGGGCCGGAACAGGGGGTCTGTACCGGGGGGGGCCCACCTCACAGCCACGCCCCCCCCCCCCCCTCAAAGGGGAAGCCTGTTGGAGGAGGGGGTTAAAGTGTGGTGGAGGGCTGTGGTAGAATAAGGTTCTGCTTCAGCCAGTCGTCCGTGTTCTGCTCCACCCTGTGGAAGGTATGGGGGGGGGGGGCCAAGCAGGCTTAATGGATTCTGCTCATTTGTTCCCCTGTCTGACCGTCCCTGGTGGGGGGGTGTTGGTGGTGACGGCGTGGGGGGTGACTGCTTGGTGGTGAACTGCTGGTATCGTTTTAAAGTATGTCTTGGTGCTGGGTGAGTGGAGGTAGGGGGTGTGTGCTGGGGGCTGGTTGTCTGTGTGTGTGTGTGTGTGTGTGTGTGTGTGTGTGTGTGTGTGTGTGTGTGTGTGTGTGCAACCCAGTCGCCAAGAAAAAACGTTGACGGTGTACGTTTCCATGAACACTGGAGACGTAGCATTTCAACGTAAAAAATAGCGTGTTATACCTACAGTATCCACGCGTGCCGCTGTGGAGGCGGGTTTCGGGGTTTGGGTTTCACGGCTTTCGCAGCAAATTGTGGACACGATTGTTTAGGGGGGGGGGGAGGTAGACTGTTGTTGACCGGGGAGGGGGGGGGGGGGGGGAGACACGTTTGTTGAGGGGGACGACGACGACACGATTGTAGGGGGGGGGGGGGGGGGGGGTAGACTGTTGTTGACCGGGGGGGGGGGGGGGGGGGGAGACACGTTTGTTGAGGGGGACGACGACGACACGATTGTAGGGGGGGGGGGGCGACACGTTTGTTGAGGGGGGGGGGAGACACGTTTGTAGGGGGGGGGGGGCACGCTCGACAACGAGAGTTGGTTTTTATTGAACGCTCCACAACGAGAGTTGGTTTTTATTGAACGAGCCTTCAACACGGAACAGCTGCACGAAACGATGGTCACGTCACTCTCGGTGACGGTGTCGACAACAATGAACACACGAACAATGTTAATAGAACAACACACAACCACATAACATCCCGAACCCATTAACCCCACTTAATCCTAACAACAAAACAAGTTAACAAAAGCCCCTTTTGTCAACTGACAACCCCAATTCCCACAATGGGAAATGCAATATTTTAGGAGAGATACACCATTAAACGCGTTTCTAATGACATTTCTAGCGAGAAATGTACATTTTCCTTACATAATCTTCAGTCAGTGAATGTGTATGACCTTTATTAATCTTTATTATCTGAATGGGAAATGCAATATTTTAGGACCGATTCACCGTTAAACGTGTTTCTAATAACATTTCTAGCGAGAAATATACTTTTTAATTGCATAATCTTCAGTCAGTGATTGTGTCTGATCTTTAGTTTTATAGTTATTAGGATTTGATCGGCTCGCTCGCATGTTTCAACGACGTCAGGTTGTTAGGAATAGGGACGCTGCTTTCGCTAAACTAGCAGCTCACGTGCTTCCTGCGTTTGTGTTATTAAACTGTTACTTTATGTAACTTTTAATGATATCATCTTGTTAGAAACACGTATATCTGAGAGCCAACCCAGTCGCCAAAAGCATACGTTGACAGTGTACGTTTCGTGAACACTGGATTACGTCGCATTTCAACATAAAATAGCGTGTTATACACACACACGCACGCACACACACACAAGCACACACACGCACACGCACGCACAGACACACACAGACACAGACATTACGGGACCCATTTCGGACTCAGACGCGACGTTGTCCCGCTACAGGAAGACCTCCAGAACGTTGGCACCCAACCGCACCACTCAGTCCGATTACGGGACCCATTTCGGACTCAGACGCGACGTTGTCCCGCTACTCTGTTTGTAATGCTCATACACCTTTCTTATACTCAGTGGGACCACTGTCCTTCAACATGGGGCCTCAAAACGGTATCGCATGAAGCCCATAAAGTGAGCCACCTGCTAAATTTCTTGTTTACTAGACCCCTGGTAGATATTATGACCCCTGGGAGTCTAAACATAACCCATGGGAGTCTAAACATAACCCATGGGAGTCTAGAACTTTTGTACTGTAGCGACCCTGGGACAGTTAAATAGTTTGTGTGTTATGTGTTACATTATATTTCGTTGTCCGCTATGCCAGTTGTTCTATGTGTATGTATTGTAATGTTCTTCTTGTCAATCAGCGTGGGGGCGAATCATTAGGTCAGCTGGGGGAGGGCCTTGGAAGAACAGGAGGGTGGGGGCCTGCACGCGAGTGAGACCGTGTTGGGGGTTGCCGGGGTAACCGGGGTTTGTTTTGTGTCGGTTTTCTGCCGTTGGTTACAATGTTATGGGTTTCAGTGACCTGGTTTTGGTTCATTAAAACTACCTTCAACTACTAATGACTCGACATCATTATGTCACCGGCGAGGTCGTTACAGTACTCTAAAAAATAACGCTTAGTTTTGTACGCTTAGGGGGTGGGGCATTGGAGGAAGGCGGGATGATTTGAATGTGCTGTAATTCTCAAATGCAACAAAGGTCAGAGTCCCTTTAATATCTACGCGTGTGGAATAATATAATACGCCCGAATGCATCTTTTATCACATTAGTGAATTATGGCACTAATGTGTCGCCATAGTACTGCACTCCCCCTCCCCCGCGCGCGACCCCTTCGTGCAGTACTCGTGACCCAGAGCAAGCTCCTGTTTGTTGTTATCCTGCGGTAGCTACTGGAACTTAATCCACATTTGGACCTAGCAGTAGAAGACAATTTCCATGGCAGACAAGACGCCACCATCCCCACCACCACCACCACCAGCAAAGAGAAGGAAAACTCTTTTTCAGAGTGTAATTGATAATAAAAACGCTGAAAGAGAAAAACTGAAATCAAGAATAATCCTAGGCGCTGCTTTCGAACGTTGGCGGCAACTGAAGGACGAGAAGGGTCTAAAAACCGATGCTTGTGTGGCGGTTGACCTAGTTTCAAAGTTTATACCGTTTATACTCGGTAATACCGGTGTTGAGACGAGTGTATTACTCGGTGTAAAATGTCCACACCGCGGCAACCCAGTGAAAACCAGGACTTCCAATACAATTATATGAAACAAACATACATTTTCTAAAAATAGTAATGATTTATGTGACCGTTTAATGTAAAATAACCTTTTTTCAGCACTAGGTCATATGAGCATTAAATAAATGCTGCGTCTCAAAATGCCTTGGACAGCAGCGAGGATGACTCGCTTTGCCACGGGCCGAAACAGTTCGGAGCGACCACAGCGGGGCAGAGTGTCAGGAATAGTCTTTGGTGTACACATCTGTACGGCCTATTTGCACTACTGTTTAGTGGCAATGCAGTGTTTTATTCTATGCCTTTTTATTTTCGTCTATTATTTCAATGAATACAATTTATTTATTCTTAAAAACAAGATCTTGGTCTTCAAATCTTTTTTCCAAATATAGGTCGTCTTACAATGGGGTTTGTGTTTATATTCGGACCAATACGGTACAGCGGGCGCTCACATGACGTTAAGCATTTCCTGGTGCATAATGTGACGCTTCAGAACCTAAAATCCTGATTCTCCCCGTTGACACGACAACACATAACCAGCGTTTTCAGAAATCTCCACTTTGGCCGGAGTTTTTAGAAATGATCGTTTTCTGTGATAAGACAGGGCCTCGGACAGGGGGTGTTGCAGCACCCCCAGCACCCCTACTTCCCGCGGTACTGGGTGCAACTTACAGCTGAATGTAGTGCCATGTTGTTAAACGAAAACCTACGCTAGCCTGGCTCGCTCTCGCGCATCTCTGTTCGCGCTCGTGCATGATTGCGCGTCCAGGTACTTGGAATGGGTGGAGTCAGAGTTAGCGTTGAAGGAGAGGGGGTAGGACCATTTGAGTTGTGTATTTTCAAAATCTGCTGGCGTTTCGCAAATCCCATACCCAACCTTTAACCGATAAAATTCGTTTGAACAGCCAGGGGCAATACAAAAGGACCCCCCTGTTCTTCTTCCAATATCCGACATGTTTATTTTAAAGAGCCAACCATTCTGATGAGGTAGCGCCTGCGTTTTTAAAACATAGCTGCGCCCTAGAGGCGAAAGTCGTTATAAACATGTCATTTTACGGTGAAACTACTTGAATTTCAGTATTGATGAAAATCCATGTGTTTCCAAAAATGAAAAAACAAACAAAAAATTGACACAGTTCTCAGTGCTTCATTTCCACTTTAAGGGATAACGACCGTCGAGGTGTAGCCTACAATTCTACAGACTTAATGGCAGAGGTGGAAAGAGTACTAAAATATTTTACTCAAGTACAAGTACTGTTACTCTGTTGAAATTGTACTCAAGTACGAGTAAATTTACCGGTCAAAAAATCTACTCAAGTAAAAGTAAAAAGTAAATAATTTAAAATGTACTTTGAGTAAAAGTAAAAAGTTACTTTTTTACAATCTGTGATGTGCAAAAGCCCACCTGGGAAATCGAAAGCCCACCTGGCAAATTCCCATTGTCATTGTGACACAGCACACAGTGCTCACTGCACACAACAAAATTGCATTTATGCCTCACCCATGCAAGGGAGCAGCCCCAAATGGCAAAATGACTACTCACGGTAAAATCATTTCCAAAACACATTTCGTTCCTGGTCCCGCACGCTTACTGTGTTTCTCCGTCGCGATACAAGGAAGTCACCGATCGTTCATGTGTGAACTAGTTTCTCTTGTTTTAGTAATTTGCGGTCCAGTGCCGTCCTTTTCCCATGTGGGAACATTATTGCTTTTTACTTCACTTTATACGTGTTGGTTGGAGATGGTTGTTTTCACGTTTTAGGTTAGGTTGGAGCAGAGTAGATATAGGTCCCGACTAATTCACATTCCCTTTTACTTTCTGAGTAGGACAAGTTGGGTCCCCCAGAGTTAGGGTTAGTTAGGGTTTTCTTTCTGTTTTATTATCTTTCCTTTCGTTGATTTAATAACCGTCCCGCCATGTACAAGGCAGCGTCTACAAAATAAAACGTCTGTTTTCAACGTAAGTCCTGACTTTCAGTTTGTGTTACTCGGTCCGGGGTGTGACCCAAAGTGTGGTTCGTAACATAATGGGCGCGGCGCGCAGGAGCACAACGTTCAGTTTTTTACATCCCATAATTCATTACCAGAACACGTTTTTTTGTTTCAGTGAGATTTTTTTTTACTCAGTTACACAAAAAAGCTACTCAATTACAGTAACGCGAGTAATGTAATTCGTTACTTTCCACCTCTGCTTAATGGACACAGCGTGGCGAAGAAGTCTCCCGCTAACTCCCGTTTACAAAATCCACAAAATGTGTTTTTATTAATATTAAGAAATGCCTTTACATTAAGGAAAATAAAAGGCATAATAACCTGATTAATTCTGGTGATAGGCCTACTGGTTGTTAATGGTAAGTAACTATTCAAGAGCATTGATATGATACCTGATTTAACTTTTCTACTGGGATTACGTCAAAGGTATACTGTTCCATGGACTTAATGGACACCCCATTAGCCAATCAGAAAGCAATATGTCGTTGCACAGGGAGATAAGCTTTAAAATATATACATTTAAACATAGGCCTATGTATATATATATATATATATATATTAAACAATTTTGTTTGACATGAGCTATTTTTATAGGCCTAAAAAAAGTGCGGCCCTCCAAACAAGTTACAAAAATTGATCCGGCCTTTGATGACAAAAAGGTTCCCCACCCCTGCCCTACAGTGTCATCAGCATCTGACACACTGGCAGGTTCCTGTATGGTAGCAGTTGTAGTGGGAGTCTCACAGTGTGTATCTTGGATTGATGCACAAATCACATTTTCTGCCCAATGTCTGTGCTTTCTGGACATGTGAGAGGTAAAAGACGTTTTTCCAGTGAACACACTTTTGCATCCTCTCACTGGGCAAGCGACATGACGCCCTTCTGCTATGTGCTCCTTTAAGTGAGCAACCAACAGTTTAGTTCCCTCACACTGGCGTTCACAAAGTGAGACGGTGCATTTTAATGGCGTTACGGTCACATTCTGAGCAACGGTTGATTTACTGTTGTGGTGGCGATAGAAGTGCGACTTTAGAGCTGTATAGTCTGAAAACACCTGCTTACAACTTGCTCCAACACATTTAAAAATATGTCGGGGTTCATTGCGGTGCAGTTTGCAATGCAAAACATATGCTTTTAAAGACTGAACGTTTTCTCCACATATGTTACAAGAATACATCTTCGATGGACAAATACGCTGTCATATCCACAATAAGCTTCAGCACATAGACGGATCCTGCTATATCCCGCCAGGCGGAAAAACCCACACGCAAGATAACCGCAGGCTCCAGCACATAGACGGATCCTGCTTTATCCCGCCAGGCGGATAAACCCACACCGCAAGATAACCGCAGGCTCCAGCACATAGACGGATCCTGATTTATCCCGCCAGGTGGATAAACCCACACCGCAAGATAACCGCAGGCTCCAGCACATAGACGGATCCTGATTTATCCCGCCAGGCGGATAAACCCACACCGCAAGATAACCGCAGGCTCCAGCACATAGACGGATCCTGCTTTATCCCGCCAGGCGGATAAACCCACACGGCATTTTTCAAAAGCAGTCAAACTAATGTCTCCTAAACACGTCTGGACATATATAACATGCGTTTCCGGGCTGTTCTGAAAGTCTAATGTAGCTAAAGGTAAAGCTATGGGCACATTAACACAATGTTAACTGTCTGTAATGCAACCCTCTTGATAAGCCGAATAAACACAATTCAACTAACACCTTGATTTACGTACCGAGGTAACTGAAAAACAGCTCCAACTTCTGGCTGAGGCAAAGTCATAAAAAGTCGCTGATGAAATTAAACTTCACTCCGATGAAGACCATCGATTTGAACGGGTGAAGTCCGAAACGAAGTCAACCAGCTCCGGAGATGCTCGGAGTACAGCCAGGAGTCAGATACAGTGTGCTGATTGGCCTATTTAAAACTTGGCGCGTTAATGTCAACCGTCGAGGGGAAATAAAACTTCTACATCATATTATTTATATCAGTTTCGATATAATTCGTTTTAAAACCATTCCCATAATTTGAGATGCTTTTAAATATAGCAGTATTGAAAAGCTATTAAAATCCATCAGATGTTTTCAGATGCTTTTAAAATCATTAAAATGGTTTTCCTTACATAAATTGAATTTAGCTCTGCAACCCTCTTGATAAGCCGAATAAACACAATTCAACTAACGCCTTGATTTACGTACCGAGGTTACTGAAAAACAGCTCCAACTTCTGGCTGAGGCAAAGTCATAAAAAGTCGCTGATGAAATTAAACTTCACTCCGATGAAGACCGTCGATTTGAACGGGTGAAGTCCGAAACGAAGTTAACCAGCTCCGGAGATGCAGTATTTTAATAGCTTTTCAGTATTGAAAAGCTATTAAAATCCATCAGATGTTTTTAAAATCATTAAAATGTTTTTCCTTACATAAATTGAATTTACCTCTGAACCATATTTTTTAACATATTCTTCCCGTAGAAATGAAGGTATGATTTTGCTGAATGTTTCTCAGTTCTATACTGTAAATTAAAATGTAAACATCAGCAAAATCTTTAGTTTAGGCAGAATAATGCCGTTAATTTTACGATAATTACTCTTTTGTGACTTTACGGGATTTTTCCATGAATTTTACCCTTTTTTAAAATTTCAGGAAATATTCTGTTATCTACATATTACGACTGTAAAAATTAAAGTTATGTATTGTTTCTTGATTTACGGTTACTCAATGTATTTACTACGGTGATATACTATTTTAGATTTTATGGCCTTTGATTGCTGCTATTTGACAGTTTTTTACCGTGATTTCTACGGACTTTTTTTACAGTGTAGGTTGTATTTTGGAGACAGAGAGAGAGTGAGAGTGAGAGAGAGGGGGAGCGAGCGAGGTATAAAACTATTTTCCTATTCGGCATATTGAACCGTCTGCCTAATGCGCCTCCTTTTTGAAAAGTCGGACTAACGGACCTTCGGACCAATGGGTTTCGTTTTCGAAACATTGAACCGTCGGAATAGTGGCATGTCGATCTAATGGGAAATATTTCGGAACATTGAGACGTCGGAACAATGAGGCGTCGGAATTACGGCATGGCACCTCTAAAACACTGTTCAAGCCTCTACCTATCTCCCTTCTACTTTTAATAACCTAAACATACGTCAATTGATTTGGATCGGTTTTAAGTTATTTTCTCGGCCTAGGAAGGGGCTAGAAACATAATTCTTGCAGATTCAGGATCGGACCGAGCCCAGCTACTCACCCATAATCGTGGGGCGCGATTGAACCAACTAGTGGTGTAAAAAAAATTATTGATGACATTTCCTAACCCTAACCCTGTTTATTTGGATTGGTTTTTAAGTAATTGTCTCGGCCTAGGAAGGGGCTAGAAACATAATTCCTGCAGATTCAGGGTCGGACCGAGCCCAGCTACTCACCCATTATCGTTGGGCGCGATAGCGCCAACTAGTGTTGGAAAAAAATTGACCACAGACCACCACCAAACGACTCAAAATGCCCTAAAACGTGCTCCTAGACACTTTCTGTGGGAACTTTTTTTCACTCCACAATTGGTCAAATTTTCACAAAATCTTTACATTGGGGGTTAATGGCAACTATGTGAAGGAAGTTAGCTACAACTCCAAAAATTCGCACACCTGTCGACGGAGCCTAGGGAACCTTCCACACTAAATGCCTTCGACTAAAAATATTGTTAACACCCCTTTTTCCCGCGTTTAGTGGAAAACTTAAAATGCGATTTTCTATACCAAAACAAGCCACCAGGCGGCCACATTTTTGCACAGACGTCGGCCTCATCAATACCTACTACCCATAGGAACCTTGTTCCCACGCACCTCCCCCTGCTCCCGTGAGATCGATTTTAGCTGTTTTCCCGTGTTAAAAAAAGTTGCCACTAGGGGCGCCAAATTTCTAGGGTATGGAGAGGGGCCCAAGGGCTACCACTGGCACTATTCAGAATTTCCACGCCCCTCTGGAAAAAAAAATGCTTCACTTTAAAGTTTTAAAATCGAAATTGCAGTACCCAAAAAAACATTTCTTGAGCAAGTCTGCTGGGCCTAGACCTATCCGAGGGTGGTCGCCGAATTCCCACGCCCGTCTGTATGCCGAACTAGCAAAAAAAAAACGTTTTTCAAAAGTGGTAAGTAGCCCTTACCCTAACCCTAACCTCCCCCAACCCTAACCTCTACCCCTTCCCTAACCCTAACCCTAACCTCTACCCCTTCCCTAACCCTAACCTCTACCCCTTCCCTAACCCTAACCCTAACCTCTACCCCTTCCCTAACCCTAACCCTAACCTCTACCCCTTCCCTAACCTCTACCCCTTCCCTAACCCTAACCTCTACCCCTTCTCTAACCCTAACCCTTCCACTTCCCCTCATCCTAACCCCAACCCCAACCCCCTCCACACATCTAATCCCAACCCTCCCCCTTCCCCTAACCCTTCCCCTAACCCCAACCCCCTCCACACATCTAACCCTAACACACAGATTCCCCCCACTATCATCCTACCCTTCGTCACCACCTTCTCCCACAGAACCCTCTCCATACACCGCAGCATCAAATCCCACTTCACCACCACACAGCAACAACACACACCACTCCAACCATACAAAATCATCTCCGCATACAGGAAAAACAAAAATCTCAAGGATCTCCTGGTCACCTCCACCTTCTCCCGCAAACCCACACAACCACCACCGTCTATTACACATTATTTCAAACCACACAAATCCATCACAAACCCACACAGCCACACCACTCTACCCATTCTTCACCCCCCATGTATTGATTCCCCCAACACGGTTTACATAATAACATGCACACAGTCACAAACATTACATCGGGGAAACAAAACACACTATGGTCATCCGTTTAAGACAACACCTTCACAACATCAAACTCCAGCACCTACAAACCACACTGGTCAGACACTTTGCAGAGCACTCCGTCACTCACCTCACCATCGCCGGATTGGAGTCTGACCCCAGATGGACCACCCCACAACGCAGACGCATAGAGCACCAATGGATCACCCGTTTACATACACTTGCACCCACAGGTCTCAATGAGAAATCGTGAACCCCAGCATACATCCACCACAACCAGCATACACACATCTCCCATTACACTTTTACTACACCCACTTACACAACTGTTTTGTACACATCCACCCCTTGCCATCCATTACACTCCCAGCACTAAGTATCCATGCCACATTCATCTTACAGATCCATCATACACCCACTACATATCTATCATTCATAATACACCTGTTACACACTCATTACAACCACCACGAACACTCCCAAACCATCACACACCCACACTATAACCACTACCATTACACATTCACCACATTCTCCTCCTTCACATTATCTGTCATCCGCACACATCACACACAAGCTACACCTATTACACCTCTTACACATTCATTATTCACAACACACCTATTACACATTCACCAGTTTTTACACATGCATTACACCCACTCCTTATTTACTACACACACAATCAACAGATGCACATTTATTATACATCCATTCCACACATACAATCACTAGGTGCCTCCTCTTACACGGTCATCCTAAAACTAGTTACATTCACCACACATTTCACCCACACCTAGACCACACCTCACACACGGTACAATAGGCCAGCTGCAACTGCGACCACACAGTCTACCCCAACCATTACCCTATCACCTAACTAGAAGACAAGAAGACTAGAAGACGCAAAGTACGCTGTTGAGTTTTACTCCAGCGGAAAACTGCTCCAGCATAAGACTGCTCTACCACAAGCAGCACTAGAAGAAGACGCAAAGTACGCTGTCGAGTTTTACTCCAGCGGAAAACTGCTCTAGAAGAAGACGCAAAGTACGCTGTCGAGTTTTACTCCAGCGGAAAACTGCTCCAGCAGAAGACTGCTCCACTACAAGCAGCACCAGAAGACCACTCCATTGTGAGTATCCTAACCACTAGCAATTCCTGGGGTTGAGCGTTGTATGGAACGCAGGAATTTGCTTTCTCCAGAGTGCTCGGAGGTGGTAGCGAGCTAGCTTTGGCTACTTGCTCCACTCCCTTGCCCTGGGGATGACTGGGAAGGCAACGCTTTGTCGTGGCTGGCCCCGGTCGTCCTTGGGGGGCATTCACCCAGGTTCTTCACCAGGGGTGACTGGGTAGGCACCGCTCCGGCGTGGCTGGCCCCGGTCACCCCCCCGGGGATACCCTTGGACTTCACCAGACTCTCAAACCTGCCCGGCCAAACCAGGGCTACCTAGCGGTGTTAACGAATGGTTTGGCTAATCAGGTGGTAAGTATGCGGCCCCCCTGGGTTCCGACTCTAGGAACAGCACGCAGGGTGTGGTGGTCCAGGGCGGCAGGACCTTAATCGTGGCCCAATCTTCTATGAGGTTTAGCCTCACCCATACAACGGCACATCTTGCACCACATACGTCTAAATCTGACCTTAATTTGAACCGAATTGAGCACCTTTTAGCCAATTCCAAATTTTCGCCCCCTAGCCCACATTAGGGGCTGGGCCGAGGGTGCACCAGGACCTAGTGTTTGAACCTTTTTAGCCATTTCGATTCTTCACCCCTTAGCCCACATTAGGGGCTAAGCCGAGGGTGCACCGGGACCTAGTACTTGTACCTCTTACTACTTTGTTACATAGCCCTATTCCATACCCCAATTTACTTATTTATTTCTTACCGAACTACTTACCCTAACCTTAAACCTAACCTTAAACTTTAAACCTTATTCCCTAAAAAACTTAACCCGAACCTTCAAACCATCCACTTATCTAAATCCAAATCCTAACTTCAACCTTTAGCCTTATTCCCTAAACCTTAACCCGAGTAACTATCCCCACCACTTATCTAAATCCTAACCTTAACCTTTAGCCTTATTCCCTAACCTTAACCCGAGTAACTATCCCTACCACTTATCTAAATCCTAACCTTAACCTTATTCCCTAACCTTAACCCGAGTAACTATCCCTACCACTTATCTAAATCCTAACCTTAACCTTTGGCCTTATTCCCTAAACTTAACCCGATTAACTATCCCTACCACTTATCTAAATCCTAACCTTAACCTTTAGCCTCATTCCCTAACCTTAACCCGAGTAAACTATCCTCACCACCACTTATCTAAATCCTAAAAAAATAAAATGGAAATTTATCCCATCTTAACACCAACCGAACAAACAAAGGCAAAATCTATCCTCTCTTAAGACCAAACCAAGTTACACTAAAAGGGAAATCTATCCTATCTTAACACCAACCGAACAAGAAAAAGAAAAATCTATCCTCTCTTAAAACCAACCGAGTAACACTAAAATGGAAATCTATCCCATCTTAACACCAACCGAACAAACAAAAAGGAAAATTCTATCCTCTCTTAAGACCAAACCGAGTTACACTAAAAGGTAAATCTATCCTATCTTAACACCAACCGAACAAACTAAAAGGAAAAATCTATCCTCTCTTAAAACCAATCGGACAAACCTTATAAAAAGGAAGAATGAGTTCTTGATGAGTTGTAGGACATTCCCGAGAGTTGATCGACCTCGGGAGGACCACCCCCAGGTGAGAGTGTCTTGTGATAAGGGCCGAAACACTCGTTGATCCTGGGGACCACAACTGATGACATGTCCTGCAATTCTTGAAGAGATTTTTCAAAATAATATAAGCCAAAACTTTAAAACAAAAACAAAAAAATAAAATCTTGTGCATACAAAAAAACATTGAATAAATTCCAACATCAAATAACCAAACTACAATACGAATAACGCATCAACCTGGTAAAATCCAAACTGGAAAAACGAAAATTCATTCCAAAGAACGGGTCAAAGTACATGAGGACATTAAGACCATGAATAACAAGCGCCGGCCAGTGCCTTGCCTTGGATCTCTATCCTAACTGCGAAGTCGTCGGACGACGTGGGGAGATCCATGAGATATTTCAATTTACCTAACCCTGCCAGAGCCCTCGGACCATCTGGTCTTTTTTGAACCCAAGTTGTCTTTGACCTTACACCAACCCTTAAAAAAGGAACAAACAAATACCAACCTGGAAAACTTGAACGATGAGAAATCTATCCTGTCTTAAAACCAACCGAGAAGTACTAACGATAAATCTATCCTATCTTAAAACCAACCGAGCAACATCAATGGAAAATCTTTCCCATCTTAACACCAACCGAACGATAAGAAATCTATCCTTTCCTAAAACCAACCGAGAAGTACCAACGATAAATCTATCCTATCCTAAAAACCAACCGTGGAGCACTAACGAGAAATCCATCTGAAAACGTCCTAACCTCCAACCTCATCTCGCTCTCTCTAATCCTATACCCTTTAACGTCCTATCACCCCTCTGCCCTCTGGGTTTGAGGTGTGAATAGGATATCAGAGAAGCCCAGACAGGCAAGGGAGGATGTAGCGACAGACATCGCACGCCTCCTTACCTCTGACTCCCCACCCTCCCTATCCCCTATTCTTCTCACTCTCTCTAAACCCAAACCTCGTGGAGCACTAACGAAAAATCCATTCCATCTTAAAAACCAACCATGAAACACTAACGAGATATCTATCTGAAAAACATCCTAACCCCAACCTCCAAGTCCCCCGATCTTCTCACTCTCTCTAAAAACCTAAACTCTTCAACACTCTATCTCTGCCCTTTTAAAGAATACAGAAACAATTTATTTAAAAAAATATATATATCCCGACCACTCACCCAAACCTTAACTCTAACCTTAACCTTTAACCTTATTCCCTTACCTTAACCCTAAAACCACAAATACTCACCCGTTACCTTAATCCTAAATCTAACTTTTAACTTTAACCCCTATACCGAACCCTAAAAAAATAATAATAAAAAAATACCGGAATTTTTAATGACGATTTATCTTAAACTTTACCCTGACCATCTACTTAAATCTCAATCCCAACCTTAACCTCTAAACCTTATTCCCTACCCTTTTAACCCTAAAAAAATATATATTAAAAATGAGTGTAACCCTAAAAACCACAACAAACAAAACACTTCTCTTAAACCTTCGTATATATGCTCTTCTCTTACCTACAGAACCCAAACCATGGAAAAATGCATAGAGTTGGATGACTTCCAACGCCAAACACGCAACTTCTTCAATTTGATAAGAGCCAACCACCATCTACAAAATGTTCAGCGAGGCCCCGAGGAACTACCGGCCCCCAAGTTCCTGAAAAAAGTTAAAAAGTGGCTCTCTCAAACCGTCAAACCTGCACTTCCAAAGGATGCAACAGCATTTGTGCTAAATGGAAACGCCGAAAATTGGCTCCAAACAACCCTCCAAGCCCTCGCGGAACATCACTCCGAAACAATTCTGGCCCTTAAAAACACCCTAACCCCTTTGCCAGAAGGGAGTTGGGTGGAATCTTGGTTGAAAGCAAAAACCTGGATAAAAAAAGCATTCCCATATGTTGAGGAATCTCTTTTTGACTCCACAATGGATGACCTCAATGAATGGCATACGCTCTATTTCCAGAGAACAGAATCAACCCCACCACCCCCTAAACGACAAAAGACACATGACTATCAACCACCCCCCTGCACAATGGACCAACCTGACCCACAGGGCAGACCGGGAATATCCACCAACCCCAACAACCCCTTACTCTCCCCAGTCTTCGCCCCCCTTAACCTTTCTAAGCTGAAGGCCACCCCAGCGACAACAAAACGTCCCCCTCAACATATACCCTTGCTGCAGCTGAGGGGAAAAACGGTCTGTCTAGTTACTGGACCAGATGAAATGAGACGGAGAGGTAATAAAGTCTGTCGGCACGAGGACCTTGGATTTATTAAGTAAAGTGGCAACGGTTATACAGAGTCATAAAGCGTGAGAGATCGAATATGTCTAAGTCCCTAATCAGCGCTGATGGTTCGTCCAGAGCTTCGCCTCCGTGGAAGGTCTGCTTCAGAAGAAGATCAAGAGTCCCTGTGTGGTACCGTCTTATGCTGTATCCTCCTCTCGATGAGGTGTGTGCGTTTGAGATGTGTGTGGTTCTGTGTGTTTTTGCTTGACCTTGGCTCTCAGGCCCTAGTATATCCATGTGTATCTCTTGTGTTCCTCCTAAGGAGGGAGAGCTCCTCGAAGTGTCTCTTGTGTGATAGATTAATGTAGCTCTCCCGTTCTTGAGGATGACTGGTGCATTGTCTGGTTGGGAAATGGGGCCTTCGGCTCCGGCCTTGACCTGACTATATTATCATGTTTGTGTTATGTGTTTGTTGGGTTAGAGCGAGAGTTGACTATATTGTAATGTGCCTGCCATGTGATGTGCTCAGCAGGTTATTTTTCCCAACACAGCTCCCTACAACTACCGGCAACACACAACCAGAGAATTCCATGCTTCTCCCTTCATCGGCCTTTGACTTACCTCCCTCCCCCCCTCTGGACCAATATACTTACCATGTTCACAGGGGTGATAAGCATACCAACTGGACCCTCAAACCGATCAGGAAATTCCTGGTCTTGGGGGATTCCAACATGGCACGATTGCCCGCAATCCTTGACGAATGGGTTCAAGTTGATTGTTTCCCAGGGGCTAACCTCTCGCATGCCATACACCTCCTAAAAAACAACACCCCAACGACGGGTGAGGTAGAAAAGGTAATCCTCTCATTTGGTATAAATGATAAACAACGAGGTAACCCTTCCCTCTTGGATAATTCCCTTAAAAAACTGATCCAGACTTCCAAAGCAACCTTCCCAAACGCCAAAATACATGTACCGGTCATCAATATTTCAGATGAACTGAGTAAAACTTAATTTAGGCAGATTGAACAATCTGATCAAACAGATCCCCCACCATATCCCCAGACTCAATCGGAGTCAGTTCCACACAGCTGCGGACAACATTCATTGGACTGCACCGACGGTGCAGTCCAATGAAGCAAAATGTGGCAACACTGGCGTTCTTTTTTGGAATAGGGGACCCAACACCTGTTGGTGTTAACCCAACACCGATTGGACCCCCCCTACCACAGGACAAATCAATTATAAATTTATCAGAAACCTTCATTCCCCAACACCGACACATCAAACTACTACAAAAGGGCCTCTCTTTTGTCCCAACCCCACCCGTTAAAAATCAGAAACAATCCTTCATGGCACATCTCTCCAATTACCATCGGAGACTTCAATTACAGTCCTACTTTGCAGACTCGGAACCCGGAGAATCACCCCCCCCTTTTCACTCTAAATCTACTTGGGAACCAAACTCTTCGGCCCTACCAGTAAAACTACTGACCCTCTTCCAAGAAGACCACCAGGTTCTGCGTGGTTTACAACCAAAACCAGAAAAAGAGAACTTATCGGAAATGGAAAAACAAGCCTTGATAGAACTACAACAGAACACCTCCATTGTGATAAAACCAGCGGACAAAGGCAGTTCCGTAGTCATAATGGACAGGTTCAAATACACACAAGAAGCCTTACGACAACTACGCAATACTGACCACTACCAACCTTTGGATGCCCCCATATATATGGAAACGGCCACTCAAATACAAGAGATCTTGGTGTCTATGACCCAAAACAAGACCATTACAAAGAAACAAAAAAGATACCTGCTCGGGGATGACACACCACGAAAAATACTTTTCTACCTCCTCCCAAAAATCCATAAAGCTCCAGAAACCTGGCCAATCCCCTTTGACTTTCCCCCAGGGAGACCAATTATATCGGACTGTGCCAGCGAAAGCTACCAAATTGCAGAATTCCTTGACTACCACCTAAACCCCCTATCTACCCTCCACAACAGCTCCCTCAAAGACACTTACGATTTCATCAACAAAATAAAAACTATTTCTACACATGAGCCCTCCCTCATTTTCTCCATGGATGTGGAAAGTCTATACACAAATATCGACTCCAGTATGGGACTGAAAGCCGTCAAGACCCTAATGGACAAACATCCAGACCCGCTACGACCAGATCAGGCCATCCTCCAATTGCTTAACATCAGCTTAACGAGGAACGATTTTGAATTCAACAAAAAACACTATCTACAAATCAAGGGCACCGCAATGGGCAAACGTTTTGCCCCGGCCTATGCCAACATCTATATGGCCACTTGGGAGGAGACAATCTTACCAAAATGTTCTAAACTGCCCACCCATTATTACCGATATTTAGACGACATCTGGGGCATTTGGACCCACACCCAAACTGAATTCCAAGAGTTCACACATACTTTGAACCCTCACCATCCCTCAATCAATTTAAAAGCCCTGACCAGCCCAACGACCATGGATTTCCTGGACGTAACAACATTTAAAGGCCCAGATTTCGACACCACGGGTAAACTAGACACCAAAGTCTTCTTCAAACCAACAGACTCACATGCCCTACTCCACTATTCGAGCTTCCACCCCAAACATACCTTCAGTGGGATTGTAAAATCACAGCTAATCCGATACAGTCGCATATGCTCCAGGCCTGCGGATTGTACCTCCGCCACAATAACCCTTTTCCAAGCATTGAAAAGGAGAGGGTACCCAAGGTCCCTATTACGCAAGATTAAGAAAAATACCCACAACACACAAACACCCCCACAAGGGAATAGATTTAAGGACAAATGTATCGTCCCCTTTGTGGCTATCTATTCCCCATACACAACAAATGCCATGAGATGTGCTAAAAAACACTTTGAAACTATTATGACTGATACACCCCTCGCAAAAAACCTGGAAATTATCTCGGCCTACAAACGGAACGCCAACTTACGGGACATGCTAGTCCGGGCCAAACTTCCCTCTCCGTCCAAACAGCCCTCACTCCCGGGACATTGCAGGACTGCTACCAACCGGACTACAAAAAACACATTCCTTCTGAAAAAGAATATAACCATAAAACACTCCAACTGTGTTTACAAAATCCATTGCAGACGTTGTAAGATCATCTATATAGGTGAAACCAGAAATAGTTTGTCGGCTCGCCTATCCGTGCACAGATACAATATCAGAACCGAACGAAAATCAGATACATTTCTGGTGAAACATTTCATGGCCCATGGACTACACAACCTTTGGATAGAGGGCCTTCAACACAATCCCCACTGGACAACAAAGGAAAGAAAGGGAATGGAACGCCACTGGATCAACAAATTAGATACAAGGTTTCCCAAGGGCCTTAACGAAGCCTAGGAAAGACCTAATCCCTTTCTATACCCACATTTTGAGAATACTTATGTACTTTCCATTTTTACTGGGACACGATTATTACCTTCATGTAGATATCCCATGTCAGAATTTACCTACTTATTACTTACGTTTACTTATAGTTGCCATTTTTGGCCTGTATATTGCTCTTTGTTAATACTACTACTATTTTCATATCGCTTGTTGAATTCTTACACTTAGATTATTTTTTGTTACTTTTATAAATATTACTTACGTTTACTCATAGTTGCCATGTTTAGCCTGTACATTTTCTTGGATACCTTGTATATAATTCAAACTATTTTTATATATATTCATTTTATTCTCATTATAACTCGTCATTTACTATCTACTACTTACTATTTAGTATTAAATTACTGGTTTTATACCATTTATTGTATTCTCACACTTGGTTTATTCTTTGTATCTATTTTATATGTATTCTTTATATTCCTATGTTAATATAATGATCATTGAAAAACATTCTTTGAAAAAATTAAAAAATAATCTTTTTAAAAAATATATAAGGATAAAAGATCCAATGAGGATTTCGGGTAACTTCTCCCTGGTCTCTGAACCAGGATAATTACCCAATCTGAGTTTCTTACCTTTTTATCCTTCAAAAATATAGTTAAACTTAACCTCAACTTCAAATATTCCATGTTCTCCTTTATCTTTAATATTATAACCACGACCAATTAAATACCAATTAAATAAAATTAAATACACGTTCAAATGGGCTTTTTTGCTTAACCAAACATGCCCAATTCTTATATACATAATACTACGGTACTAATCTTAGATTTATTTGATTGAAGTTGCTGTAGTTTTTTGTTCTTTTATTTATTTGTTTTTCAATTGAAAAAAATTCTTGAAAAATATAAAAAATAAGAAAATATAAAAAATATATATAAAAAAAAATAAAAAATAAGAAAAATTGAAAAATAAGTAAAAATAAAAATATATATTTTTTTAATATAATATATAATAAAATACTTAAAAATTTAAAAAAATTGAAAAATTAAAAAATTATGTAATAAAGAATTTTTGCAAAAATAAGCTTCTCTTGATTTCTTGTTGTGGAATACACCCGATAGGGGGCGCTCTGGACCACTGGGATTCCCTCTGGGGTACCACTATGGGCCCCCCACTGGTGACCCCTAGGGTTTTCATAAAAAGTATTTTAATGAAACCATCATAAAACCAAAAAATAGTTTTGACAACTGCTATACTAATTTTTTTCGACAGTCGGCGCTCTCCACCCATAGGGTGTAAAAGCGTATTGAAATTGGAATTAGGTTTGTCGGAGTGGATTCACCACTAGCAATTCCTGGGGTTGAGCGTTGTATGGAACGCAGGAATTTGCTTTCTCCAGTGTGCTCGGAGGTGGTAGCGAGCTAGCTTTGGCTACTTGCTCCACTCCCTTGCCCTGGGGATGACTGGGAAGGCAACGCTTTGTCGTGGCTGGCCCCGGTCGTCCTTGGGGGGCATTCACCCAGGTTCTTCACCAGGGGTGACTGGGTAGGCACCGCTCCGGCGTGGCTGGCCCCGGTCACCCCCCCGGGGATACCCTTGGACTTCACCAGACTCTCAAACCTGCCCGGCCAAACCAGGGCTACCTAGCGGTGTTAACGAATGGTTTGGCTAATCAGGTGGTAAGTGTTCCGACTCTAGGAACAGCACGCAGGGTGTGGTGGTCCAGGGCGGCAGAACCTTAATCGTGGCCCAATCTTCTATGAGGTTTAGCCTCACCCATACAACGGCACATCTTGCACCACATACGTCTAAATCTGACCTTAATTTGAACCGAATTGAGCACCTTTTAGCCAATTCCAAATTTTCGCCCCCTAGCCCACATTAGGGGCTGGGCCGAGGGTGCACCGGGACCTAGTGTTTGAACCTTTTTAGCCATTTCGATTCTTCACCCCTTAGCCCACATTAGGGGCTAAGCCGAGGGTGCACCGGGACCTAGTAATTGTACCTCTTACTACTTTGTTACTTAGCCCTATTCCATACCCCAATTTATTTATTTCTTACCGAACTACTTACCCTAACCTTAAACCTAACCTTAAACTTTAAACCTTATTCCCTAAAAAACTTAACCCGAACCTTCAAACCATCCACTTATCTAAATCCAAATCCTAAACTTAACCTTTAGCCTTATTCCCTAACCTTAACCCGAGTAACTATCCCTACCACTTATCTAAATCCTAACCTTAACCTTTAGCCTTATTCCCTAACCTTAACCCGAGTAACTATCCCTACCACTTATCTAAATCCTAACCTTAACCTTTGGCCTTATTCCCTAAACTTAACCCGAGTAACTATCCCTACCACTTATCTAAATCCTAACCTTAACCTTTGGCCTTATTCCCTAAACTTAACCCGATTAACTATCCCTACCACTTATCTAAATCCTAACCTTAACCTTTAGCCTCATTCCCTAACCTTAACCCGAGTAAACTATCCTCACCACCACTTATCTAAATCCTAAAAAAATAAAATGGAAATTTATCCCATCTTAACACCAACCGAACAAACAAAGGCAAAATCTATCCTCTCTTAAGACCAAACCAAGTTACACTAAAAGGGAAATCTATCCTATCTTAACACCAACCGAACAAGAAAAAGAAAAATCTATCCTCTCTTAAAACCAACCGAGTAACACTAAAATGGAAATCTATCCCATCTTAACACCAACCGAACAAACAAAAAGGAAAATTCTATCCTCTCTTAAGACCAAACCGAGTTACACTAAAAGGTAAATCTATCCTATCTTAACACCAACCGAACAAACAAAAAGGAAAAATCTATCCTCTCTTAAAACCAACCGGACAAACCTTATAAAAAGGAAGAAGTTCTTGATGAGTTGTAGGACATTCCCGAGAGTTGATCGACCTCGGGAGGGCCACCCCCAGGTGAGTGTCTTGTGATAAGGGCCGAAACACTCGTTGATCCTGGGGACCACAACTGATGACATGTCCTGCAATTCTTGAAGAGATTTTTCAAAATAATATAAGCCAAAACTTTAAAACAAAAACAAAAGAATAAAATCTTGTGCATACAAAAAAACATTGAATAAATTCCAACATCAAATAACCAAACTACAATACGAATAACGCATCAACCTGGTAAAATCCAAACTGGAAAAACGAAAATTCATTCCAAAGAACGGGTCAAAGTACATGAGGACATTAAGACCATGAATAACAAGCGCCGGCCAGTGCCTTGCCTTGGATCTCTATCCTAACTGCGAAGTCGTCGGACGACGTGGGGAGATCCATGAGATATTTCAATTTCCCTAACCCTAACCCTAACCCAGTGCACCACCGGGACAACCGAAGATTGACTTATTTTAGGTGCATGAGGAATCGTCTTGAAATGTGGTAGTGATGAAAAGCCTTATAATCAGTCAGTAATTGTATGCAGGTGTGCAAACAAACAATTTGACCCAGTGAATGCTGAGAGAGCAGTCTTTTACAGCTCCCGACACACTTTGATACTTTTTATTTATTTAACCTTAATAAACATTAAGAACAGTTTCTTATTTACAATATTGATCTGGTCCAAGAGGCCCCACCAGGAATAAAAGGAACAAATAAAAAAAACACGAGCACGACTAATTTAGACAAATATAAAATGGATACACAAATACATAGCCTGTGTACAGAAAGAAAATAGAAAAGACCAATGCACTATAAATAATGATAATAATTGAGATGGGTCAATACTACCAGGGATGGTCAGGAGTGCAACGGGTGCCACAATTGACACACAGGTAAATACATGCACATCATAATAAAATGGTGAATGGGATCTGGCCGGATATCCATGAGGAGAGTCCAGGCATCCAGTCCAGCACCCCCGCAACACGCTGGAACAGACAGAATAGTGAATTAGAACAGAAAAGTACATAGTGGGAATGTATACTGTAATAACAAAGCTATTCATCTATTTTTTCATTCATGTTAGAGCTTGGAGCCAACACAGACTAGCCGATAGACTACCAGACAACTTCACCAAACAAAGTAAGTGCAACAACCGCCTCTACAGTTATTGTCAATGGGGAAGATTCCAAATCTACACATGTTCAATGGTGACACTGACAAATTCCAACTTCCAACTCCACACTTGTTCAATGGTCACACTTCCAAATTCCAACTTCCAAATCTACATAGGAGTTTTTAATTTGGATGTACTTTATTTTAATTATTTTACTTTGTTTGTTTTAACTTAAACAAAGTCTGTTTTTACTTGGTCAACCTGCATTTTGGAGCGATTCAACTTTATACTTTTTTAACACCTGTGGAAATTACCTCATTCCCTTTGGTTTTAATCGAATCTCCTTCAAATGCTTTTTTGGCTGGTGAGTACAGAGACATCTACGTGTTCAGCTTTTTTTTTAACTTTGGACTGTTTTTTAACTTTTATACTAATTTTTTTCGACAGTCGGCGCTCTCCACCCATAGGGTGTAAAAGCGTATTGAAATTGGAATTAGGTTTGTCGGAGTGGATTCACCACTAGCAATTCCTGGGGTTGAGCGTTGTATGGAACGCAGGAATTTGCTTTCTCCAGTGTGCTCGGAGGTGGTAGCGAGCTAGCTTTGGCTACTTGCTCCACTCCCTTGCCCTGGGGATGACTGGGAAGGCAACGCTTTGTCGTGGCTGGCCCCGGTCGTCCTTGGGGGGCATTCACCCAGGTTCTTCACCAGGGGTGACTGGGTAGGCACCGCTCCGGCGTGGCTGGCCCCGGTCACCCCCCCGGGGATACCCTTGGACTTCACCAGACTCTCAAACCTGCCCGGCCAAACCAGGGCTACCTAGCGGTGTTAACGAATGGTTTGGCTAATCAGGTGGTAAGTGTTCCGACTCTAGGAACAGCACGCAGGGTGTGGTGGTCCAGGGCGGCAGAACCTTAATCGTGGCCCAATCTTCTATGAGGTTTAGCCTCACCCATACAACGGCACATCTTGCACCACATACGTCTAAATCTGACCTTAATTTGAACCGAATTGAGCACCTTTTAGCCAATTCCAAATTTTCGCCCCCTAGCCCACATTAGGGGCTGGGCCGAGGGTGCACCGGGACCTAGTGTTTGAACCTTTTTAGCCATTTCGATTCTTCACCCCTTAGCCCACATTAGGGGCTAAGCCGAGGGTGCACCGGGACCTAGTAATTGTACCTCTTACTACTTTGTTACTTAGCCCTATTCCATACCCCAATTTATTTATTTCTTACCGAACTACTTACCCTAACCTTAAACCTAACCTTAAACTTTAAACCTTATTCCCTAAAAAACTTAACCCGAACCTTCAAACCATCCACTTATCTAAATCCAAATCCTAAACTTAACCTTTAGCCTTATTCCCTAACCTTAACCCGAGTAACTATCCCTACCACTTATCTAAATCCTAACCTTAACCTTTAGCCTTATTCCCTAACCTTAACCCGAGTAACTATCCCTACCACTTATCTAAATCCTAACCTTAACCTTTGGCCTTATTCCCTAAACTTAACCCGAGTAACTATCCCTACCACTTATCTAAATCCTAACCTTAACCTTTGGCCTTATTCCCTAAACTTAACCCGATTAACTATCCCTACCACTTATCTAAATCCTAACCTTAACCTTTAGCCTCATTCCCTAACCTTAACCCGAGTAAACTATCCTCACCACCACTTATCTAAATCCTAAAAAAATAAAATGGAAATTTATCCCATCTTAACACCAACCGAACAAACAAAGGCAAAATCTATCCTCTCTTAAGACCAAACCAAGTTACACTAAAAGGGAAATCTATCCTATCTTAACACCAACCGAACAAGAAAAAGAAAAATCTATCCTCTCTTAAAACCAACCGAGTAACACTAAAATGGAAATCTATCCCATCTTAACACCAACCGAACAAACAAAAAGGAAAATTCTATCCTCTCTTAAGACCAAACCGAGTTACACTAAAAGGTAAATCTATCCTATCTTAACACCAACCGAACAAACAAAAAGGAAAAATCTATCCTCTCTTAAAACCAACCGGACAAACCTTATAAAAAGGAAGAAGTTCTTGATGAGTTGTAGGACATTCCCGAGAGTTGATCGACCTCGGGAGGGCCACCCCCAGGTGAGTGTCTTGTGATAAGGGCCGAAACACTCGTTGATCCTGGGGACCACAACTGATGACATGTCCTGCAATTCTTGAAGAGATTTTTCAAAATAATATAAGCCAAAACTTTAAAACAAAAACAAAAGAATAAAATCTTGTGCATACAAAAAAACATTGAATAAATTCCAACATCAAATAACCAAACTACAATACGAATAACGCATCAACCTGGTAAAATCCAAACTGGAAAAACGAAAATTCATTCCAAAGAACGGGTCAAAGTACATGAGGACATTAAGACCATGAATAACAAGCGCCGGCCAGTGCCTTGCCTTGGATCTCTATCCTAACTGCGAAGTCGTCGGACGACGTGGGGAGATCCATGAGATATTTCAATTTCCCTAACCCTAACCCTAACCCAGTGCACCACCGGGACAACCGAAGATTGACTTATTTTAGGTGCATGAGGAATCGTCTTGAAATGTGGTAGTGATGAAAAGCCTTATAATCAGTCAGTAATTGTATGCAGGTGTGCAAACAAACAATTTGACCCAGTGAATGCTGAGAGAGCAGTCTTTTACAGCTCCCGACACACTTTGATACTTTTTATTTATTTAACCTTAATAAACATTAAGAACAGTTTCTTATTTACAATATTGATCTGGTCCAAGAGGCCCCACCAGGAATAAAAGGAACAAATAAAAAAAACACGAGCACGACTAATTTAGACAAATATAAAATGGATACACAAATACATAGCCTGTGTACAGAAAGAAAATAGAAAAGACCAATGCACTATAAATAATGATAATAATTGAGATGGGTCAATACTACCAGGGATGGTCAGGAGTGCAACGGGTGCCACAATTGACACACAGGTAAATACATGCACATCATAATAAAATGGTGAATGGGATCTGGCCGGATATCCATGAGGAGAGTCCAGGCATCCAGTCCAGCACCCCCGCAACACGCTGGAACAGACAGAATAGTGAATTAGAACAGAAAAGTACATAGTGGGAATGTATACTGTAATAACAAAGCTATTCATCTATTTTTTCATTCATGTTAGAGCTTGGAGCCAACACAGACTAGCCGATAGACTACCAGACAACTTCACCAAACAAAGTAAGTGCAACAACCGCCTCTACAGTTATTGTCAATGGGGAAGATTCCAAATCTACACATGTTCAATGGTGACACTGACAAATTCCAACTTCCAACTCCACACTTGTTCAATGGTCACACTTCCAAATTCCAACTTCCAAATCTACATATGTTCAATGGTGACACTCTGACAAAAATTCTGACAAAACTTCCAACTTCAGGACATTTACCTACTTCCAGCTTCCAAATCTACATATGTTCAATGGTGACACTCTGACAAAAATTCTGACAAAACTTCCAACTTCAGGACATTTACCTTCTTCCAGCTTCCAAATCGACATATGTTCAATGGTGACACTCTGACAAAAATTCTGACAAAACTTAGACTATACATAGATTTTTAACCAACTTCCAACTTCAGGACATCAGCCAATTGCTGTTGGTGGAATTAGATTATACATTGATTTTTAACCAACTTCCAACTTCCAACTTCAGGAAATGTACCTACTTCCAACTTCCAAATCGTAGACATGAACCGATTGCTGTCGGTGGACTTAGTGTTTGAATACATTTTCAACTTCCAAATTACTGATGTTTAGTTTTACCATGGAGCACTACTGCCCCTAGAGGTTTTTCGAATTACACTTCCAAATCCAGACGTACATTTTTTTGACTCAGTGCTGCCGCCCTTTAGTACGAGTACAAATTTCAAACATCCAACTTCAGCTTCCAACATCCAGCTTCCAACTTCCAACATCCAAATCCAGGGTCCAACTTCCAAATTCGAAGGTCCAACTTTACACTTGTTCAATGGTGACACTCTGTCAAAAAGTCCAAATTGGAGGGGGGTCAGTCGAGCTGAATCTGGACTTTCCAAATTGGCTATTAAACCCCATGTTAAATTGGCCTCAAACCTTAACCCTAACCCTTCCTCTGACGAAGCCTAACCGGGTGAAACGTTAGGAACGCTCTCTATTTCTGTGGATGTAAAGTCAGTTATTCTGGTGAACTGTTGTTTTAGCAACTTTGGAGTTTTTAATTTGGATGTACTTTATTTTAATTATTTTACTTTGTTTGTTTTAACTTAAACAAAGTCTGTTTTTACTTGGTCAACCTGCATTTTGGAGCGATTCAACTTTATACTTTTTTAACACCTGTGGAAATTACCTCATTCCCTTTGGTTTTAATCGAATCTCCTTCAAATGCTTTTTTGGCTGGTGAGTACAGAGACATCTACGTGTTCAGCTTTTTTTTTAACTTTGGACTGTAATCAGTTTTTGGGATATTCTACAACCCCATCGGGCGGATCAACGACATCCTGTCACCTTACCCAAGCACAGCCTACCTCCCAGCTAAAGACTACTCGACAGAACCGATTGGGGAAATCGATTTTATTCTTGCTAAGCTAACCATGCCTCCTAGCTAAAAGACATTGCACCAGCTGACCGGTTATGACATTATTATTATTTTACATTCTTTGTTTATCTTATGGTTACAACTGCATCTATTGTTTTAATCGCCATCTTTGGAAAGCTACGTTTTTAACCTTATTCTAATTTGGTTGATTTTACATCTCTCTTTTATCTTTTCCTTCTTTTCTCTTTGTTGGTTCTTTTTTAAAAACTCCAACTCCCAAACCCCCTCCTCTTTTTGTCAATAGTCCTAGGCCTTTTTTATTTGGCTAATGATTTTAGAAATAGGTTTAGCCTATTGGGTAGGCCCACTCACCTTACAGACCCACAGAAACACATAAAATTGACTCCGGTCGGGTCGAGTCCTTCAACCGATCTAGACCCGAAATTAATCAAACATTATTTTCAAATATTACAATCAATTCATCATACAGAAATTCTAGAAGAATCTATTAGAACAGGCATCCCACCATTAGGGATGGCTAGGAAAGTGGCTCAACTTACAGCATTCATTAAACCGGCGGCACCTGACGATCTGGTCTTAAACCAAATCAAAGAGAACACAATGGAGGACATGATTATAAATGTAAAGACCTTAATACAACATTATAATAATAATAATAATAATAATACATTTTATTTATACACATACTATAGCAAAGATCCGTACTAACCTGGGGCCATTCAACAATGAGGCCCTCGACAGAGCCCTTCGGTGGGCCCACCAGCGCTATGCCAGACCCCTTACTCCGTCTTCCATCTCCGCACTGTGGCTGCTATTGTCGGCCTCGGATCCGCCACCGCCTGCCACTCCGCTGCTCCTCTCGGACCTTGGGGCCTTTCCACCGCTTCCCAGATGACCACAGTCCACTATGGCACCTTTCAAGCATCGAAACACCTTACAGTTTTTCTCAGTCGCTTTGGTTCATTTCTCAGATCAGAATTGAAATTCACAAAACTACCTGTTCAATCTTCACATCAGTGTGTCACTTGTGCACATGAAAACAGTTTCTCATTTATTTGAACACATTGCGAATGCTTTGGTACATCCATGCACATGATTATGTACAATTCTCTGCTCTTTCCTACATTATCAATTGCTTATATCATGTTGATCAAAATGTATTGTAATGGTCTCTATGGAATAGTCTCACCCCCACAACATTTAGGTATTAGTTCATTGCATAAGTCTTTACATGCAAAATGGTTGAACAAGTTGTCATAATATGTCAAGCCTATTTCTATACATTTCTATACGCTGGCATTAGACTTTTTTTTGTTCTTTTTTCTATATCTGTCCTGAATTGGTCAATTGCTACCAGGTGAATCTTGACTTTCCCTAAAGAAGGGAAATCTGTGAAGTGTTAGATCAACCAACGATCAACCAGTACTGGAATAGCTCAAAGGTGCATCTCCTGAGCCATGAACTGGCAAGTATATAGCTGGAGCACAACACAATGTTACATTGTCTGAGAATTTGTGGCCCAACAGACAGGAACGTCAGGAGTTGTAGGATGACTGCACTGTAATTCCTACAGCAATGCATGTACAGTTTACCATAAGGAGATTTTCCTATGTTCACATTTCGAGCAATGACATGGTCTGTCAACAAATTACAGCACAAACAGTCAAAGCGTAAATGTGAATCTTGTCCAATCTCTTGCAATCAATCTCCCACATACACTAAGGTGTAACTTACAATTTACAGTAATTGTCTTCAAAACTTTAGACAGTTTACATCAGAACATCCCTCCAGAGTACACTGTTATATTGACAACATGACTAAGCAATTTGACTGTCTTATCCGTAGACAATGACACAAGGACTTGTCATTCTGATGGCACTGACATGTTCATTGAAACAGATATTTACTTTTGAGAGATGAACTAAGGATTTTGAGCAAGAGGCTGGCTTTTGCAGTTAATCCATGGTGTTTTGCTATTTGAACACATTGTTTTGAGAAATGCACTTACTGCTTTGCAAATTTCAATTCTGATCTGAGAAATGTACCAAAGCGACTGAGAAAAACTGTAATGCTACCGTCCAGGCCACTAACTATTCCTTCCCTTCTTACCCTTCCAACTCTATGCCCTAACTTAACCCGACGTTTTCCTACATCTGCCCCTCAACCACCGCGACCTAGCCGCGTCCCGCTACCACAAGGCCCACAGCGCTTACCAGTGACCAGGCCACGTCCTCCTCCGGTCGTCCCACCGGTGCGGACCACCTCGGCAGTCATTGACCCTCCTGGCGTCCTGGAGACGAGCCTTGGATCTCCCACGCCGGACCCGGAGCCCCCAGTCACCATTCCCGCTTCCTCAGCCCCTAGACCCAACCGTCTCTCCCTCGCAAGTGCCACGACCCGGAAGCGACTCTGTCCGTCGTCCTCCTCGCCGGCGCTGACCACTCCACCACCTGGTCAGGCAGTGTTACCTTCCATGACAAGGAACAAGATAATCATCACTAAGAATGGCTCAATTCAGAACTCTGACTCACTCACAGGTTGCGTGGAGATTCACCCTTGCCCTCTCACGCCTCCTCTGACCACTCCTGCTGTTGTTGCCCTTGTCCCAGTGGGGAAAGGTCCGAGTCGCCAAACCCCGACTTCTCCTTCCCTTTTCTCTTCCCCTATGCTCAGTGCTTCCTACCACCAGCCCTGCATACACCCCCCTACGAACCGCAAAGCCACTATGTGGTCCCTGTCTATTAGAAAACACATGATTATCACGGGCGATTCCAACTTGGCCCGCATCCCAAAAAGAAAAATGGACGACATCCAGATAGATAGCTTTCCAGGAGCCACATTAAGACATCTAACAGCCATCTTGCAGAAACACACATCTCCCAGATCGGACACTAAGCTCATCTTATTGTCTATTGGCATAAACAACTGCCTTAGACAACAGACAGCTATCACAATAATTAAGGACACCCGACGTTTAATTAGGACGGCCAGAGAAACATTCCCCCAGGCTCGCATTGCAATTCCCCTCATAACGGTATCTATCAGGCTATCCGCCACCCAACTCCGTTGTGTCAAGTCTTTTAATGACTTTGTGAGGGAGAATATCGAGGACGTTGACTCACGTGCTGGTTATCTCAACACACTGTCGACGCTTAAGGTACGAACACACCAAACGCGTAACCCGCGTAAGATTTACGTGCGTAACGCAGCTAAAATGTTGCTTGACCATTTTGTGTCAAAAATGGTCATACGTACGCAGCTACGCGCCTGTGGCTAAATCCTAACCTTAACCTTTAGCCTTATTCCCTAACCTTAACCCGAGTGGCTATTCCTACCACTTACCTAAATCCTAACCTTAACCTTTAGCCTTATTCCCTAACCTTAACCCGAGTGGCTATCCCGACCCCTAACCTTAATCTTTAGCCTTATGAGGCACCAAATGAGGAGCACTAACGAGAAAATCTTTCCCATCTTAACACCAACCGAACAACGAGAAATCTATCCTATCTTAAAACTAACCGAGGAGCACGAATGAAAAATCTATGCCCAAAGCTTCTTTGAGTCTTATGCTCCCCAACCTAACCCTAACACGAATAATAAATATATAGAACTGAACTGAACTACTGAACGGTTATGCCGCTTTTCCACTGCATGGTACCAGCTCGACACGACTCGACTCAGCTCGCATTTTTTGCGTTTCCACCGTGAAAACATGGTATCTGGTACCTGAAGTGGCTGCTTTTTTTAGTACCGCCTCGCTCTAGGTTCCAAGCGAGCTGAGCCAATGCTAAAAGGTGACGTCGCCTGGAAAGTACCTGTACAATCAATATCCTATATTGCAGAATGGGCCCGCACCTTTCGCCCACTCTCACTCAGCACAGGGGCCCCACAGGGTTGTGTACTGAGCCCTTTACTCTACTCCTTGTACACACATGACTGTGCCCCATCTCACACTACCAACACCATAGTGAAATTCGCAGATGACACAACTGTGGTGGGTCTGATCACCAAAGGTGATGAGGCCAATTACAGAGAGGAGGTTCAAAGGCTGACAGGGTGGTGCTCAGAGAACAACCTGAGCCTCAACATCAAAAAAACAAAAGAACTGATCATTGATTACAGGAAGAAGCAGGACACACACACACACACCACTACACATCAACGGGGAGACGGTGGAGAGGGTGTCCAGCTTCAAATTCTTGGGCATACACATCCCAGAGAACTTATCATGGGCAATAAACACAACAGCAATAGTTAAGAAAGCACAGCAGCGGCTATACTTTCTCCGCACACTCAGGAAAGTCAATCTCTCACAACAGCACCTAAGGTCCTTCTATCGCTGCTCCATCGAGAGTGTGCTCACCTATGGAATCCTGCCCTGGTACGGTAGCAGTTCTGCTGCAGACAGGAAGTCACTGCAGAGGATTATTAAAACCGCCCAAAACATCATCAACCAACAGCTACCTACCATGGACACCATCTTCAACTCCCGATGCTTGCAGAAGACACACAACATTATGAAAGACTCATACCACCCTGCCAACTATCTGTTTGAACTGCTGCCCTCAGGGAAACGTTACAGGTCCATCAGAACACGCACCACAAGATTCATAAACAGTTTCTATCCCAAAGCAGTCACCATACTTAACTCTGACTTGAAAATAAATCCACTAGTTCCGACAGTAATAATCCATGACGTCCACATGTAATGCAATGCTCAGCACTTTACATATTTGTACCACTATTTTAAGGCATACTATTTTCTTTTACTATTTTTTAGGCATACAATGGCACTAAGTTAACGGTATAGTGTGTGACGACATGAATGTAGTGAGTGAACGAAATGTTGAACGTATTTTCTTTCTTTATTTATTATTTATTATGTTACCTTTTTAAATGAGACCAGTACGTGAGTGCAAGTGTTATTTGACCTTGATATAACTACTGTAGCTGTATTACTTAGGCTGAATCACTAACAAAGTGTAAATCATTTCAAACATATTTCAGCAGACACTTGTTAACTCTCTGGGAAGGAAGGCCACACCACAACCAATCTCGAATACGACCTCAGATCAGACGAGACAACCCGCTGAACTTAAGCATATCAGTAAGCGGAGGAAAAGAAACTAACCAGGATTCCCCTAGTAGCGGCGAGCGAAGAGGGAAAAGCCCAGCTTTTCCCTCTTGTGTGTATACGTACAGACGGAGGGCAGATTATATAAGGGAAACCACCTCCTGATGGGACCGGTTCATGAATGATCATTTCCTTTTTCTTTTCTTTTCTTTAAGTTAAGGGACATGTAAACTTCTATAGAAAACTACACCCACACATGATGTCGGGTCAATAGCTCCACAATCACGCTTTTTCTCTAAGAAGAAGAACTTTCCCTCGGCAGTCTTTAATAAGGAAAAACAGTAGTCTATCTACGCCATAGTTTGTTTGGGTCGTGTGGAACATCAACGCTCAGGATGTGGTTTACGTGGTTTCCTATTTCTTGTTAAATTTAATATAGTCGGATGTTTTCTAAATTGCTATGCGTTGAATTGGAGTTTAGCAGTGATACATTCAGTGTTATGCTGTCGGCTTGTTGAATGAGCTCTTGCAGCCTAAATGCACTTGCAGGCCGGCTGACCGAAGCCAAAGAAAACACAACACCCAACTGGAAAGATTGTATAGCAAACCACAATAAAAGCTATCGATCGAGCTATCGATCCAGCTATTGGCTATCTCAGCTATTGGCTATCTCAGCTATTGGCTATCTCTAACCAAACAACCAATGTCGGAACGTCGCATCGGAACCAATGCCGGCGCAGAGAACGGCGCAGCACTTTAAAGGTAATATGTAGTGTAAACAGTCTCTTCTTAAGTTTTTTTGCGGGTTGATTTTTCAATGGCCACAGTTTAGACCTTTCACATTGCTTTGGGAAATATCGACATTTTTGGGTTAGTTTGAAGGCAACTGTTTGCTTGTTGTTGAAGTGAATGTGTTTAAATAAATCTAGTTTACATTACAAACTGAAGCCCCACTCACCAAGTGTGCCTCAGAAGAAAGTAGGATTATTTATTTTTTTCAGCTTTACTGATCGATATCCATGTGATCAATAGCTTTATTCTCCATGTTTGCTAAAGGCAAAGACCACTTTATCAAATCCCAATGGGAGCGTCTGGATCCGCTGCTAAACCACCACAGGAAGACAGATGATACGAGACTAAAACACTACTTTGTCCACCTTTCAACTACAAAATACTCCCAAGAAAACACAGATTGTTTTTTTGGGCCGACTGGGTCCCTGCTGAGCTCCATGGACCACATGGACACTGATGAACTGCTCATCGGGAAGCTCAAATAGCGCGGAAGGAAGCACAGCGAGGGCAACTGGAAGCGCATGCTGCTGGACCACGACTACAAGTACAACTACCAAACTACGGCTACGCCATAGTTTGTTTGGGTCGTGTGGAACATCAACGCTCAGGATGTGGTTTACGTGGTTTCCTATTTCTTGTTAAATTTAATATAGTCGGATGTTTTCTAAATTGCTATGCGTTGAATTGGAGTTTAGCAGTGATACATTCAGTGTTATGCTGTCGGCTTGTTGAATGAGCTCTTGCAGCCTAAAAGCACTTGCAGGCCGGCTGACCGAAGCCAAAGAAAACACAACACCCAACTGGAAAGATTGTATAGCATCCCAGAATAACACATCTAACTTGGGGAGAAGATCCTATCTATCTCCCAGTCTCATGGGAATATACAAAGACCCAAGCAGTCAAACACTATTCATCCATCCCAGAATAACACATCTAACTTGGGGAGAAGATCTTATCTATCTCCCAGTATCATGGGAATATACAAAGACCCAAGCAGTCAAACAGTCTTCATCCATTCGAGAATAACACCACTTGACCCTTGTGTTCCAGGGCCCAGCCCCCCCGCACAATGCTTTGGGTCACGGGAGCCGACCCCCAACTTCTCCCATGCCACCCCAGACATAGACCGGAGCCCCCCTGACGAGGTCCTGGCCCTCCCGGACAGGGGCCATGCAGACACACACACAAACACTCTGAATATATTCGAGAATAACACCACTTGACCCTTGTGTTCCAGGGCCCAGCTCCCCCGCACAATGCTTTGGGTCACGGGAGCCGACCCCCAACTTCTCCCATGCCACCCCAGACATAGACCGGAGCCCCCCTGACGAGGTCCTGGCCCTCCCGGACAGGGGCCATGCAGACACACACACAAACACTCTGAATATATTCGAGAAAAACACACTTTAACTGGGGAGAAGATTCTATATATCTCACAGTCTCATGGGAATATACAAAGACCCATACAGTCAAACACTCTACATATATTCGACAATAGCACTCCCAACCTGGGGAAGATGATTGTATACTGGTAACACTGACATGGACATGTACAAAGACCCATGCACACACACACAATGCATCAAGCCAGCGGCGAAGGCTGCTGCCCCTAAAGCCAAGAAGGCTTCGGAAGGCTACGGGGATCTGTCAATCATTGGATGAATATTAGTATTACACTTATGGCTATTCATTTCTCCACGGGATTCCCGTTGTAACCTTATTTGTTTTGGGTTATTGAAAGGGCTTTATGAACGGTTATATTTTGAGCAATTCTATTAACTTATTATATTTTGAGCAATTCTATTAACTCAAATAAGTTAAGTGACGAACAAACCCTTCTACCAGATGCTGATGGCAGTGGAGTACCTCCACAGGAATGGCATCATCCACAGAGATCTGAAACCCGAGAATAATCTATTGGCTTCTCAGGCAAAGACCTGTCTCATTAAGGTCACAGATTTCAACCAGTCCAAGATTCTGGAGGGGGAGAACAGCTCAACACGACCACGGGGCATGCACCTTACCAATAGACGAGTCCAACACGATACACCTGAAGCTCATTTTAAACCCTTGCACGTGTTTCAAATGTAATCTGGTCACCCAGAGAACGAAGATCACGGCCGACCATCGCAATACGACCGCGGGTGCGACCACCAGTGCATCGCTGAGAACAGCTCAACGCGACCAAGCGTTTCCCTGGATATGATGTGGAGAGGACATCGCTTCCTGGACATCGCTTTCACGCCAGACTACCCCTTCAAACCCCCAAAGGTGACGTTTCGCACAAGCCCTACAAAAGCGTTTCTCTGGCTACGATGTTGAGAGGACCCGCGTCTGGATCCGCTGCTAAACCACCACAGGAAGACAGATGATACGAGACTAAAACACTACTTTGTCCACCTTTCAACTACAAAATACTCCCAAGAAAACACAGATTGTTTTTTGTCTCGGACTCAAACTCACGACCACGGGGCATGCACCTTACCAATAGACGAGGTTGTGTAAACAAACATAAAAAAAAAGGAAAAAAAAACTTGAATACAAACTGAAAAGAAGAACCATTTCCCTTTGAGTCCCGAACCTTCCCCGTACGGCAATAGATTATCATCATGTCCAATGCCAATTTTAGGGAAATCAAAAGATGAATATCCCGACCAATATATTGTTTTTATTTTTTAATTTTTCTCTGACCGGCCGACCATCGCAATACGAGGGTTAGGGTTCGTATTGCGAACCCTGGCTTTCATTTTACACAACGTCAAGATAGAGATGTATTTTTTTATTATTTTTAATGGCACCTTTTGTTTTTATTTGTTCTGTTTTCTTTCTCTTCATTCTGTTTGTGTGTTTTTTAGTATGTCAGACTAATGTGTACATAATGTATAAGTCCTCATAGTGATGCATCTATTGTAAATACCATCTGATCTCTTCGGATAACGTGGCGAGTGCTTATGAAAAATGTGCGTGTGCGTGTCTAGACTCTTTTAGCGTAGAAATTTCAGACTTGTGATCATTTGAATGTCCAGAAGTGATATCAACCCCCTTACTTGGTGTACTTATATTATTGCAGGTTGCTATTATTGGTCCAAAACTCTTAACCACTAATCTGAGATTAACCTGATCAAGCCTGTTTAGGTGATTTCAGATTGGTCGGCTTGGTTTTTGTGTGGAAGGGAAAAGAATAAATAAAAACCTTTTTAGGGGAAGGCTGCTGCCCCTAAAGCCAAGAAGGCTGCTGTCAAGAAGCCTGCCGCCACCGTCAAGAAGGCTACCCCAAAGAAAGCCAAGAAGAAGAACAACAGTGTGTTTTCAGGCCTGTCCTTTGTGGCTCCAGCCTTCATGAGGAGAGAGAAGTCCGGCCAGGTGAGAGTCTGCTCACCTGAAGAGACAGACTCTGAGGAGGAGCACATCGATATCCATGTGATCAATAGCTTTATTCTCATGTTCCATGCTTTGTTAAGGAAGCCTTTTCCTGTTGGATTATGTTTCCCATCTTCTCTCAGAGCTCTGAATATCTATATGACTGCAAAACCTGTTATTACTGATGTACAAGAAGGAAGCGGCCAAGAAGAGCCCCCAAGAAGGCACCCAAGCCCGTGTTGTGTGCCCTATCTTTGCAGCCAATTCCTAAAGATCATGACTGAAAAAAAAATCTGGATTTAGCAAAACAAAATGAACACTTTGACTGCAGGCAAACACAACGCAGATTCAGCCGGTCACACTTGGATCTATAAATGCCCGTAAAACAAAGAAAGCCTTGTGTCCGTTGTGGCATCCCGCCACGGAAGCCTCGGCCTGGACAGGCCCGGGGTACCGTAAAGGACTGGGTATACCACCCCCACCCACCAGCCGGCGATGGAGAGCAGCCCATTCGGCTCCTCAATCAGGGTGATTGGGGGACACCTGGCCGAAAGCGGAGGAGCCATCTTAAGAGGACCAGCACAGCACAGCACGGGTCGGGAGCAGGAAGGAAGGGCTCGTGGCAGCGAGAGAGACCGCGACTCCTTCATAGTTTGATTGTTTCACGTTGATTGTTAAATAAAACCTGCCAGGACGTCGAGATCAAGGCCCTCCAATGCCTGGCTAAAAACCCTACGCCAAGCGAGTTTAACCCAGTAACCCAGAGAACGAAGATCACGGCCGACCATCGAAATATGGACACCAACAAGGTCTCTATTCTCAGTCTCAGTCTGTAAATAAGATTTCATTTCTGTCCCTGGTTTAGGAGAGGAAACGGAACAAAAATGTTTCAGTCTGCTCACCTAGGTACTTCCTGTCACATAATGTGAAAATACGATTTCGGCTTACCTTTATAAGTGTGTGTGTGTGTGTGTGTGTGTGTGTGTGTGTGTGTGTCTGTGTAAGCAGGTATATGTACCTGTTTATGTGTGTGGTTGTTTGTTTGCTAGTAAACATGTTTGAGGGTAACTGCATTCTTGAGCTTCTGTAAAGCTTTAAAAAACAACTAGACGATGACTGGTTTAATCTTCAACTCTCGACCGATGCCGTAGTGGGACATCATTCGTGTCATTTATTTTAGTTTTGTAGAAATGTATTGTTTTTCTCACTTGGTACCTGTATTCTTGATTTTGTTTTGAAGATATTTTGGTCTGTTTTTATAAGCTGTATCTGGTCCTCGAAGAGGACCAGATACAGCCCTGACCAGATTGAAGAGACAGACTCTGAGGAGGAGCAGCTCTGGACCTCTGGATTGACCGGACCAGTGCATCGCCGAGAACAGCTCAACGCGAGCGGCGAGCGAAGAGGGAAAAGCCCTGACCAGATTGAAGAGACAGACTCTGAGGAGGAGCAGCTCTGGACCTCTGGATTGACCGGACCAGTGCATCGCCGAGAACAGCTCAACGCGAGCGGCGAGCGGCGAGCGAAGAGGGAAAAGCCCAGCGGTCTTTGTTCAAAAGCATTTCCTTTTTCTTTTATTTTCTTTAAGTTAAGGGACATGTAAACTTCTATAGAAAACTACACCCACACATGATGTTGGGTCAATAGCTCCACAATCACGCTTTTTCTCTTGCGGTCATTGTTCATTAATTTCATCGATTGGGTTCCTTTGTTAAACCAAAAGCATGGGAGCACAAATCTCCAAAACCGCTGGAAAGGAAGACGTTGCTGCAGAAAAGCCAGCAGTATTAAACCGTTTAAAGAGGACATGCTGGCTTCAGATTAAAAAATGTATTTACTTGTTTTATTTGACATTGAATGTATCGAATTCAATGTTTTGTTCAAAAAGAAAAACTGCCTATTTGTTGTCTTCATGTTTCGTTTGTATAACTTGTTGTGTTATTAGGTTAAGTGGGGTTAACGGGTTTGGGTTCTTTATTGTTTGTGTGTTCTGGTCCCCCTCCTGCACTCCTCGCAAGAAACGGGAAAGCAAAGCCAGCATGAACAAGACCTCCAAGTTACTGTCCACCAGTGCCAAAAGGATTCAGAAGGAATTGGCAGACATCACACTGGACCCTCCGCCAAATTGCAGCGCCGGGCCCAAGGGAGACAACATCTATGAGTGGCGCTAAGTGGCGCTAAGCGGAGGAAAATAAACTAACCAGGATTCCCTGGTTAGTTAGCGGCGAGCGAAGAGGGAAAAGCCCAGCGGTCTTTGTCAATTCGCCAAATTGCAGCGCCGGGCCCAAGGGAGACAACATCTATGAGTGGCGCTCCACCATCCTGAGATCCCCGGGCTCCGTGTACGAGGGAGGAGTCTTCTTCCTGGACATCGCTTTCACGCCAGACTACCCCTTCAAACCCCCAAAGGTGACGTTTCGCACAAGCCCTACAAAAGCGTTTCTCTGGCTACCATGTTGAGAGGACCCGCTTCTGGATCCGCTGCTAAACCACCACAGGAAGACAGATGATACGAGACTAAAACACTACTTTGTCCACCTTTCAACTACAAAATACTCCCAAGAAAACACAGATGGTTTTTTTGGGCCGACCGGGTCCCTGCTGAGCTCCATGGACCACGTGGACACTGATGAACTGCTCATCGGGAAGCTCAAATAGCGCGGAAGGAAGCACGGCGAGGGCAACTGGAAGCGCATGCTGCTGGACCACGACTACAACGGCGGCACGGGCGTCATGCTGAAGGACCGCTGGAGGATCCTGAAGAGGGACACCGTGGCCTGACCCGGTCCCCCTATCCCCCCCCCCCCACGCAATGGGACCTGACCACTCAGCAGATCCTGCCCTATATTGACGGGTTTCGACACATCCAGTAAATCTCAAACCATATAAATCGTTTTGTAGCTAAAGTCCCAGTGCTGCAGAGGATATTACGGGATTGGACCTACGCTTTCTTGGCTGTTTTTTGGCTTTGAGCTAAAAAAATAAATACAATATATGAAGATTGCCTATCCACCTTGGAGCTTTTACATTCACGTGAACTTCTAAAAGGATGTATCACTGCTAATATTTTACAGAAGAATTGGAAAGTTTTCCACCGAAATGGAAGGGACTATTCCATGGATAATCTTTTCATTTGTGTTGTCCGACTTGACGCACTGTCTCGGACTCAAACTCACGACCACGGGGCATGCACCTTACCAATAGACGAGGTTGTGTAAACAAACAGATACAAACTGAAAAGAAGAACCATTTCTCTTAGAGTCCAGAACCTTCCCCGTACGGCAATAGATTATCATCATGTCCAATGCCAATTTTAGGGAAATCAAAAGATGAATATCCTGACCAATATATTGTTTTTATTTTTTAATTTTTCTCTTTTGGCACGGCCGTGCGAGATATTGACACTGTCGCCCCGTGGGAAAAGGTGCTGTAGCTCTAAAAAAAACAAAAACGAAACGTGTTTATAAGTACATACATATGTGTATGTATATACGTATATACATGCATTATATATATTACCTACAAAATACTCCCAAGAAAACACGGATTGTTTTTTTGGGCCGACCGGGTCCCTACTGAGCTCCATGGACCACATGGACACTGATTAACTGCTCATCGGGAAGCTCAAATAGCGCGGAAGGAAGCACGGCGAGGGCAACTGGAAGCGCATGCTGCTGGACCACGACTACAACGGCCGCACGGGCGTCATGCTGAAGGACCGCTGGAGGATCCTGAAGAGGGACACCTCTTAATTATAATTTGTAACCTCAAACTCTTTTTATTAAGTTGATGGAAAATAGTTTTATCAGTGCAATTTAAAGGTACATGTTTTCTGTGCATCTGCAAGGCCCCCCCTCACCCTAGGGGAGCAGGGACAACATGAGCGTGGTGCTGGTGAGCCTACCGGGCGCGCCCAAGGTGACCGAAGAGGCCCTGAAGAAGGAGGAGGACCTGGACAAATACTTGGAGTCGCGGGTTGAGGGTAAGTATGGACTGCGTCCTACTGCCCCGATACCGCCAATTACCCTCCACGTTGTCACCGTAGTTTCCAGAAGAATCTCCTTGTATGATAATGAATTGGCGTAGATGGCGTTTATTTATTTTGCAAGGCACTCTTGTGTTTCTCACACATGCGTGTGTGTGTTTGTTCCGGGGGTCCAGAGCTGCTGGGACGCTTCGGGGACGAGGGGGTCCCCGACCTGGTGTCTGTACTGCGGAGCATCGCCACGGAGACCGTGCCCAACCTCCCACCTGGTGGAGGCCTGGCCAGCAAGTAAATAACAAACAGACACACAATGAGACACACACTGAGACAGACACAGAGACACACACACACACTCTCTCTACGCTCAGGAATCTGAGACGATGAAGAAGAGGGAGTCGTTTTTTTGTTAACACTAAATCTTGTTTGTTTGCGTGTCAACAGACGGAGTGTAATCGAGGCCATGTACAACAGGCTGAACCCATACAGGGAAGAGGAAGGGGTGTGGGGTATCTATATGACTGCAAAACCTGTTATTACTGATGTACAAGAAGGAAGCGGCCAAGAAGAGCCCCCAAGAAGGCACCCAAGCCCGTGTTGTGTGCCCTATCTTTGCAGCCAATTCCAAAAGATCATGACTGAAAAAAAAATCTGGATTTAGCAAAACAAAATGAACCCTTTGACTGCAGGCAAACACAACGCAGATTCAGCCGGTCACACTTGGATCTATAAATGCCCGTAAAACAAAGAAAGCCTTGTGTCCGTACCTAACCCTAACCCAGAGAACGAAGATCACGGCCGACCATCACAATATGGACACCAACAAGGCCACTCCTGATTTGAAACCCAGTGCGCAACCACCAAGCCCTGAAGACTTGATGGAAGCCCGTTGAGTGGATGAAGAAATTAGCAAGGTGCCTGCTCGGGACAGGGCTGTGGAGGAAACGACGGGCGCCGACACGAGGAATAATAATGGATAGATAGATAGATAGACAGTCTTCTCAATTTCATTCACAGAGAATTCATAGGAAAATGAATGACATAGCTAGACCTACATAGTGGTTATGGCCATAGCCACTTTTGTAACGCGTTACTCCCAACACGATAGATAGATACGTATATAGATAGATAGATAGGCAGATAGATAGCCACTTTTGTAACGCGTTACTCCCAACACGATAGATATAGATAGATACGTAGATAGATAGATAGCCACTTTTGTCAAGCGTAACTCCCAACACGATAGATAGATAGATAGATAGATAGATAGATAGATAGATACGTAGATAGATAGATAGATAGCCACTTTTGTAACGCGTTACTCCCAACACGATAGATAGGTAGATAGATCGATAGCCACTTTTGTAACGCGTTACTCCCAACATGATGGAGGAGGCCCTGGTGCTTTGTGCTGATGTCTGAGATATAAAGCTGATGAAGGACGTCAATCTCAGAGCAGAGCAAAAAGCAGCTTGTCTCTAGCCGGTCTGTAGACTGAATGAGAGGGAGGCTTATATTTGGCTGGTCACAGGGTTTGAAAAGGTATACAATGTTGCAAAATTCCACGCCAGGAGCCAATCAGGCGTGGGGTCAAGGAAAGTTCGATCTGGTATTTTTCCATTCTGGAAAAATACCAGAATGGACGCCAGAATGGGCGTGAACGCCTCCACTTCGTCCATTAATTCCTGCTAATTGACACCTCAAAGGGCATTATCCCGCTTAACTCCCGCTTATACCACGGTCACTTACCAACGGTGACCAAATTAAGACCAAATTAAGACCAAAAAAAAAAAAAGGGTTCACAATCAGTTTACATACCCTTTAGTGGTTGTTCATGTTCAGATAATCTGTGTTTTTGTCATGCATGTTGTTTGTCTTTGTCAGCTTCATGTCTTTGTGATGTTTGTATGTATTTGTCTGCTTAAGTTTTAACAAAAGTTTGCTAAAGAAAACACAAAAGGGAGGAACAGCTTGAGCCTTTATTTGTTGATTGGTCACTAGGAATGCGCGATATAAGCGATATACGATATAAACGATAAAAAATGGCCTATGATAGAGATTTTAGTTATATTGCTCTATCGCGATAATGTACGTTTGACGCGATCTATCCATGACTCGCGAAATATAAAGAGCCACGAGTTGCAACCGTCTGCAACGTATCGTCCGCGACCCGCAAATTTTAAAAAGAGCCACGAGCTGCAACCAGCTGCATCGCATCGTCCGCGACCCGCGGAATTTAAAGAGCCATGAGCTCCGACCGGCTTCAACGCATCATCGTCATCTCGTCATCAAGTAAATATGGCTGAAAGCGAAACGGAGGAGCTGGTGATTGCTCTCATTTCATGTTCATTTCAAAATTATATGCGTTCATTTTGCACTTATTGTTTTATGTTTTAATAGCAAGTATCTGTGCACACACTTGGAAGATTTTTCTTTATTTAAAATAGCCATGCCTAAATAATACTGGGCGTATTTCCCTAATTCACAGTATTAGTTTCTTTATTAACAAGACACCACCAATTTTAATTTCATTAAGAGAAGTATACGTCATTACACAGAAGATTTTTTTCTTTTTTAAAGTCTCTGCAGCTACAACAGTTGTATGATTAGTTTTGCACAATAAATGTTCTCAAAACGACATACATTTAGCAGTTTAGCTTTCCTTAGAGTCTATGTAACCTGTTCTGAAATGGTTCTATTATGATTTATATATCGTGATATATATCGTTATCGCAATAGGTTGCATGTATATCGCAATATGGATTTTAGGCCATATCGCCCATCCCTATTGGTCACCTGAGTCTATGGATAATCATGTTCATTATTGCACTTTAGCCTGTACAAGCCAATTGTTGATTTGTATCTTGAGTACAAGTGTGTGTGTGTGTGTGTGTGTGTGTGTGTGTGTGTGTGTGTGTGTTCTTTAATTGTTTAGTGTTTTTTATTATTATTGTTATTTATATGTGCCTGTCCTTGTGATGTGTGTATGTCTGTCAGCTCCATGTTTAACTAAATGTTTGCAAATGGTAGTACATGTTTGTCTCTCGTCTCATGCTCTCGTGTTCTCGCCTGTAGATCTGTACCTAGTCGTGGTGGGCGAGCTTTTAACTAAAATGATCTTGTTTATTTGTGTTTATATGGATTGCCTTTTCAATGAAACACATTCTGGTTGAAAAATAAAAGTTGTAAAAGTATTTTGGAGTCTCAGTGTGCTTGGGTTTCAGAAGGGGTGGGGTATTGGAAAGAAAAAACACACCAAAGCAATTAGAAGTCCTTGTGTCTTCACTCCCGCAACCAGAGGTGTGAATACACCCCCACTGTGATGGCTGCACTCCCTGTGTGGTCAAAACAATGACTTCTGTGAATGGCTCTTATTATTTTTCTTAATTCAGCCCAAAAATGTAACAATTTAACACTTTTCCACTTGATTGTATGAATCTCATCAGCTACATCCACTCAAAGTATGAAAATAATAAATAAAACATCCAGCAGACTAGTGGATTTTGATAATCTAGGCCTTGCACATGACATTTCTGAAAATAAAACCACCCACCAGTGGCCACCAGATGGAGCCGTCCGTTTTGATCCTCGATCCTTTTGGATCGATCCCAGTGTTGAGGGATAGGGACTTTGGGGGGTCATGAGCCATTCCCAGGCGGTCACCCATCCAAGTACTAACCAGGCCGGACCCTGCTTAGCCTCCGAGATCAGACGAGATCGGGCGTGCTCAGGGTGGTATCATTCATAGCTATTATTTCTTTAGAACAACACGACCAGGGGAGAGCGCGAACGCAGTCCCCCACTACCAGAAATTATGCAATCGAGATTCCCACATTTGGGGAATTCGCACGGGTCAGCAACAGCCTCAGTGCAATGGCTGAGCCTCGCTATGGGTGAACCACCTTCTTGATCATTTTGGTATTTTAGTATTTATTCATTTATTTAAAGGACAGTGCACATTGATTAACATTTCTGTAAATGCGCCAGTGTTAGCCAGCAGGCTAATTTTCAACTGTAGTCCCTTGGCAAGATGTTATACTAGGCACATGGTGGCTGAAAATAAAATAACATATTAAATCACACAGCAATTGATATACAATAATAAAACATAATGCCATAGGACTGGCTCCATTAAAACATTAAAACATAAGACATATAACCATACAGCCATACAACCCTTAGGGGATCTATATAGAGGAAGACAAACATTAACGTATTATGAGAGGTGCTCACATTTTTGTATGGTCAAAAGCCAGCCCTTAAGATGGTGTGTGAATGTATGGTGTGAGGTGGAGTTTCTAATGTCCACTGGCAATTGGTTCCATAGTTTAGATGCTCTCACAGAAAAGCATAGTTGGCCAAATGAACTGGACCTAAGAGGGACTACACAGTCCCCTCTTAAGGCAGACCTTGTGGTTCTGCTGCTGGATGACTTCTGCTGTATAAAAGTGCAGAGTGGTGGAGGAGCCTTCCCATTAAGGATCTTAAAGATTAGGCATGCATCACTGTGTTTTAAAATATTTTCCCAACTGAGTAAGTTATATTTGTTAAGAATCTTACAGTGGTGGTAAAGTTTGTAAAGTGGTAAAGTGAAGCGATAAAATAGGCTTTAATGTTGTGCTACATGCCTGGGTCCAGCTTGTCATACAATATGTTAGGTGAGGGATTATCATAGTATTCATGTATAGCTTTGCTACAGGTGTTGTCAAACAGTTCCTTATATACCTAAAGTTTGCTAGGTTATATTTGGTTATTTGCACTACCTTTCTCACTTGATCTTTAAATGATAGAGTAGAGTCAAGAATAATGCCTAGATATTTAAACTGTGTAACTGTTTGAATGACCTCCCCAGACACACAGACATTGGGTTCACAGTGAGATACAGTATTGCTTTTGCTAAAAAACATACAGACTGTCTTCTTAACATTGAGATTCAGCTGTGAGCAAGTAAGCCATTTATGTACATGTACCATTGTGTCGCTGAGCTTGGCAGCAGCTTGGGCTTTAGTTTTTGCATGAACATATATGACTGTATCATCAGCATACATCTGAATCTCACATCCAGTGCACACTGATGGCAGGTCATTTATGTAGATGCTGAACAGAATAGGGCCCAGGACAGATCCCTGGGGTACACCCAGTTCGTTCGTTGTGTTTGAAATTGTAAATAATTATACTTGAAGAAAATACTTTTGCTTTGAGAATTCTTGTATCATGGTATCTCCCTTGCCAGGTAAGTATGAGTTGTACACGTTCAGGTGGGCTGAACGATGCCCACGCGTGTTCCCCAGGAGAACGGTTGCAAAGCATTCGGAGATGTCTAGACTTTAATAAACACTGTAGACCACCGGTATCATACACGATGACAGGCGAATCTGAAATCAGCGTGATGGAAGCATAACGAAAGGAAACCTGGAGGTCCGAGTTATCGACACGCCACAGAAAGAATCCTTTTTTCTTTCTTAAACAACAGAATAGTGGTGGCGAGATGATGCCTCATGAAACGTCAAAGCCTCGCAGCCAGGTGAACCATCAAAGTGGTTCGACCTCGAAGCTTCAAATGAGTACGCTAGGGACAAGGAATGAAATTATGATGAAAGAAAGAGTTTCCTGTGATGATGTGATGTTTGCTTCGTACAACATCAAAACGTTTAAGAATTAAAGTCATTTCAGTGATACGTGTGAGTGTGCCGTTCATAAATATCTCCCGAGCTCATGGTAGAGAACAAATCATTTGACAAATGTAACCAATTTTAGGAGTGTAAAAGTGAATTACAGTATAATATAAGTTGGACTAACAATAAGACCAGGACCAGAATCAGAAGAGACCAAATTCGAGAGGAGCCACTGTACTGAGCAACAACAATGAGGCAGACACAAGAGTAACAATTGAGTAGCCACTCTTATGTTTTACAGTGAACAAAGTAATTTGTCTGGTTCGTACAAAATGCAAAATATTATACCAAACAGTAAGAAAAATAAAAAAGTAGTGTGCACACTTAAAACAAAAATGTCTGTTGGGGCCCTTAAAATCAAAGGAGTTGTTGCAAGTTCACCTGATTCCAAGGTTCCTTGTAGTGTAATGTGAATGTATTATTTGTGTGAATGAGTGTGTACGTGAATATCTCCTCGGTGCTAATCTTCAATCAGGGTAGTTGGCTCGCCATCTTTCACAGCAGATAGTTGTCCTGAACCTCAGACTCTCAGTCCTCTAAAAAACCTGACCTGTAGACAGGGTCACACAATACATTCAACACTATCCATTCTCAGATGCATCATTAGGGATATCAGATGTCGAAAGATGCACACAATTACATCTTATTCTGACAAATCTTCATCTCTATTCAATTCTCAAATATCTATCTTTGTTGTACAACGTTCAATCTTTAGTGTATCATTCATGAGAACTAAATATTAAAGTGCTCACACATTTACCTGTTCATGTGAACAGTTTAAATAATACTTATGGCAAGTAACCATTAACATACAAAACCATTAATTATAAACATCTGAACCATGTGCAAATAACATAACAGTACACATTTTGAGTTAAACTCAGAGGTATTAAAGAATTGTGCTTAGTTCACTCTTACACTATAGGCCTATTCATGTCCGAGATCTGCACCAAAAATTACCCTCTAATTGCTTTAAACTCAGTTGGAATAACATAAATGTCTTCAATAAATTGCACAATACAAAATAAACTATTGTTTTATATTCATCACACTCACAACATATCAAATTACTCTTTTTTCCCTAATATCACCACTGCTTTCTTTCAGCACACGGAAAACAACAGGAAAATAGCACCAGAGCAGCTAAAGAGCAAATTTCTCACCGATGCTCTGTGTATCAAGGTGGAGCATGCCGATGCCGAACCTCGTAGCAGCTCTCCGGAGGACAGGCAAGCAGTTAGCCTGCTAAGCACAGAGCTAGCATTAGCATGGACGACGACGGTAAGCGTCAAGCTATCTTTTCATCGGATAATGAATTCGTCTTACCGACGTAACTCTCCTTCGTTCAGCCACTTGGCTCCGGACCTCTACTGGGTAAGTGCTCCGACTCTTTTTCCTTTTTCACAGGTTTCACTCTGGGTTTTTTCTCTAGTTTTCCTCTTCTCCTTAACACACAGCTGCCCTCGCTTCCCGGGCCGAGATCCGAAAAGACCGGAAGAGCAACGCGACTGCACTTCCTCTCCGAGCCGACAGGCTGAGCGTGGCCTGCGTAGCTTCTGATTGGCTGCTGAGAACTATGTACCCCACGTGGGACCATGCGAGTTGAGCGGTGCATTCAAAACAAATAAGATAATCAAAGCAAAGTCTCTCTTCTTTTACGGTACTAAATGACCAGTGTTTCTTACACAAAAAATAAGAAAATAAAGAAAATAAAACCACCCACCAGTGGCCACCAGATGGAGCCGTCCGTTTTGATCCTCGATCCTTTTGGATCGATCCCAGTGTTGAGGGATAGGGACTTTGGGGGGTCATGAGCCATTCCCAGGCGGTCACCCATCCAAGTACTAACCAGGCCGGACCCTGCTTAGCCTCCGAGATCAGACGAGATCGGGCGTGCTCAGGGTGGTATCATTCATAGCTATTATTTCTTTAGAACAACACGACCAGGGGAGAGCGCGAACGCAGTCCCCCACTACCAGAAATTATGCAATCGAGATTCCCACATATGGGGAATTCGCACGGGTCAGCAACAGCCTCAGTGCAATGGCTGAGCCTCGCTATGGGTGAACCAATTTTCAATTTTTAGGCGTTTGGGTGAACCACCTTCTTGATCATGGTATCTCCCTTGCCAGGTAAGTATGAGTTGTACACGTTCAGGTGGGCTGAACGATGCCCACGCGTGTTCCCCAGGAGAACGGTTGCAAAGCATTCGGAGATGTCTAGACTTTAATAAACACTGTAGACCACCGGTATCATACACAATGACAGGCGAATCTGAAATCAGCGTGATGGAAGCATAACGAAAGGAAACCAGGAGGTCCGAATTATCGACACGCCACAGAAAGAATCCTTTTTTCTTTCTTAAACAACCGAATAGTGGTGGCGAGATGATGCGTCAAATGAAACGTCAAAGCCTCGCAGCCAGGTGAACCATCAAAGTGGTTAGACCTCGAAGCTTCAAATGAGTACGCTAGGGACAAGGAATGAAATTATGATGAAAGAAAGAGTTTCCTGTGATGATGTGATGTTTGCTTCGTACAACATCAAATCGTTTAAGAATTAAAGTCATTTCAGTGATACGTGTGAGTGTGCCGTTCATAAATATCTCCCGAGCTCATGGTAGAGAACAAATCATTTGACAAAGGTTTTAAGTCATCCCGGGCAAAATAGATTGTCTTATAACTACAGTAGCCTACTAATAATTGTATTAATAGAACTGCATGATATCTGAGAACGAGTGTGATTAATTACATAGCCATAAAAGTGATCTTGGAACTGGGTAGGGTCTTCTTTTTGTAAAAATGTGCCAATTGTGAACCCATATCGCGGAACAGCCCGAGATGAAGCCTCGAACGTCACGCGCTACGTCATTTCGCCTATGTGAATCCTACTCGATACGGAGCTTCGCTGGGGGAGGAGCCGAGGTACTCGACACACGCCCCGATGCCTCGACGCAAACCATAACATCACTACAACAGAATATCGTTGGAATAATTGTAAACAGTGCGTTTATGAATTGTAAATGACACTTTATTGTCTACAGGCGGACGGGTGTACTCTCAGGAGGAGTTTAGTTTTTCACAGTGAGAGAGGGGTGCGTCGGTCCTGGAGTTACTGCAATACCAGGTCGATGGGTGGAGTGGACGGAGCAAGCCCCTTTTCCATCTCCCAGTTCCAAAAATAGGTCCCCTACCCCCGGGTAGGGGACGTATCAGATATTAAACTGATAAGAACAGATACTACACTTGATCTTAGCCAAAAGGCCGAGAAGCGATGCTCCCACATGCTCAGACCAAGAGGCGAGGTTCCCAGACACGTCGCTCCACTTGGCGGTTTAACAGACAACGACGAAACAAAAAAAAGACCAAGCAATCTGTGTGCGTGTTTGTGTGTCTGTGAAAGCTGGAGAAATAAACCGAGGTCGCTACATCTCTTTGCTGCTGCCTGCTGGCAGTCTCACTAGGCCGTCTGCATGTTTCACAAATAGAGTTTGGAGCAGTGGAGGCTTCTATGAGACTACAGGTGAAGCAGTGAGTGAACGAAATGTTGAATGTATTTTCTTTCTTTATTTATTATTTATTATGTTACCTTTTTAAATGAGACCAGTACGTGAGTGCACTGAATGTCGTTGTACTTCTGTCCAATGACAAATAAATATATATCTATAACACCCGGAACTCTATTGCAGCCAATGAGTTCGAGTTGAAAAAGAAAATAGCTTACAGCACGTGGTATTCCCCGGTGAAGCTGTCGACGGAGGATTCACTCAGGTAAATGTTATCCCCTGCATCGTTTGCTAGTTAATAATTAGACATTTTTTTTACGGTTTATATTAAGCTGTTTCGATTTTGTAGAAAGAGAAAAGATTTCGACCGTGTCATAACGCGGTCGTTGTGTATAAAGGGAAGAAGTAGTGGGTACGTTTTTAGCTGCTGGGTAGACTTTAGTCAACCTATCGCCGTTTTGTCGGTGAGCAACCATATTACCCGTGGGAAGTCTCGTTCTAACCGTGGCAATCTAAGCTTTCCAACGGTGTATGGCATTACTATATTCACCCAAGGGTCGTTGAAATAATAAGCTGATTAATGTGTGTTTTGTGACGATAGCTAGGCGCGGCTAACGACACTGTTTACAATAGTAAGGGCTACGTCGCATACCTGCAAACTTGTTGCTTTTCGGCGACAATCAACGTTTTCTTGGTCAATTTGATGTGGATATGTGTTAATATGGGTAAATGTGACTGTTTAGACAACAGCTGATGCGAGAGTAATTGTAACATGAAGCAATTTGGCGACCGTGTTAATCTCTTGACAATCTGGCGAGCTTGTTGTCCTAGGCTAATACACCAACAGCAGATTTCTGTATAATAAAGGGCTACTGTGGAGGTGGGGCGGCGTCTGGCCTGCAGGGGGAGCATGGAGCACCGGGTCTGCTGGGGTGATGGGGTCTGATTGCGGACAGGTGTCTGCAATCTGACCCAATCAGGAAGTGTGTATTTATGTGCCTGCTTGTCTTTCAGTCGGGGCTTGAGATAGGGAGGAGGAAGACGCTCTCTGCGAGCCGGAGAGAGCATCGTAAAACCAGGAGACGGACGGATTGAACAGTGAACCGTTGTCCTCTTGTTCGTGTGTCTTTAAGATTGTGTAATTGAAGTGGAAATAAACAGGAGTTCGCTCCATTTCCACAAAGAACTGTGTCCTGACTCCGTGAACCCGTTACACTGGCGCCCAACGTGGGGCGGAGTCAAGTATGGATCCATCATCATTGGCCAGTGTCCTCGGACACCTGGCCCAAAGAGCGGAGCGACAGACCCAACTGCAGCAGGCCCAGAACGAGGTCCTGGTGGAGCTGGCCCGCTCCTTGGCCACCGACCGGGAGGCCATGCGGGAGCTACTCGGCTCCGGAGAACGCGGCGGGGAAACCCGACCGCGGCGACATATATACGTCCCCAAGATGGGGGAGGCCGACGACCCAGAGGCCTTCCTGGAGACCTTCCGGGGGGTGGCCGAGGTCTCAGAGTGGCCGCCGCAGGAGTGGGCCCACCGTCTCCTGCCTCTGCTGACGGGAGAGGCCCAGCTCGCGGCCCACAGCCTACCAGCGGCGGCCCAGAAGGACTTTGACACCGTCACCAGGGCTATCCGGGACCGGTTGGGCCTAAACCCGGAGGAACATCGCCGCCGGTTCCGGGCCCTGGCCTTCAACGACGGCGACCGGCCCTTCACCTACGCCCAGCAGTTGCGGGACCAGGCGAGGAGGTGGCTGGACCCGGAACAACACACACCGGAGGACATAGTGGAGCAGGTGGCCCTGGAGAGGTTCGTCGAGGGGCTTCCAACCAGAACATCTACCTGGGTCCGGTACCACCAGCCCGGGAGCCTCTCGGCGGCCGTCAACATCGCGGAGGGCCACCTGGCTCCCCCTCTGTCAGACCGACGACCGGTCCCGAGCCCGCGGACCGGTGCCGTAGCCCTGCAGCGGGACAGGCCCACCCCGGGACCGAGGGCGAGATGGGGGGGGGGTCCCAGTCACGAGCAGGCACATAGTGCACCTTCCCGCCCCATCCCGCAGACGGGCACTCAGACGGCAGGGGAGGCGTGCTGGCGGTGTGGACGGCCGGGCCACCTTCGGCGGGACTGTCCGTTGATGGAGGTGGGCCAGGTCGTCCGCGTCACCGGTGCCCCGGTTCTTCCCCACGGTCCCGGCGAGGCGTACCGTATCCCGGTGAGGATACAGCGGGGTACGTACCAGGCGCTGTTGGATTCGGGGTGTATGCAGACCATGATCCATCAGCGCCTGGTGCGATCCGAGGCATTGATAGAGGCATCGAGTGTTTCGGTGAGATGTATACACGGGGATGTTCACACGTATCCCTTGGTCCCTATCGAAATTCGTTATGGGGGGAAAACGCATAGAGTCAAGGCGGCGGTTAGTCCGAGCCTCACGCACCCCCTGATTCTAGGGTTAGATTGGGCTGGGTTTCCAGGGGCGGTTAGCGAGACTACGGGGGTGCGGCCACGACAGATAGGGACATGTAGGTCATGCGCTGTGTTCTGCGCCGATGCAAGGGCGTCCGACGCTGATCAGGGATCGGGGGAGGAGGCGGGAGGTTCTCAACCCGAGGTCCGAGCGCCGAGCTTCCCACCGGTGGACGATTTCCCCCTCGAGCAGTCTCGTGACGCTACTTTACGCTCAGCCTTCGACCAAGTGATTGCTATTGATGGTTCGAGGGTACAGCCAGACGCAGTGCTGACTTACCCACACTTTGTGGTCGTTAGGGATAGGCTTTATCGGGTGGGTCGTGACACCGAGAGTGAGGAGATTTTTACCCAGTTGCTGGTACCCAGGAGCCGCCGGGAAATGATTTTCCAGGCGGCGCATTACAACCCAATGGCGGGCCATTTGGGGTACGAGAAAACACTAAACCGGATAATGGCTTGATTCTATTGGCCGGGGATTCGGGCGGAAGTGCGTAGGTGGTGCGCCTCCTGCCCCGAGTGCCAGCTGGTGAATCCCCCCGCCATTCCCAGGGCTCCCTTGCGGCCCCTTCCTCTGGTGGAGGCCCCATTCGACCGCGTGGGCATGGACATTATCGGGCCATTAGAACGTTCCTCACAAGGGTATCGATTTGTGTTGGTCCTGATCGACTACGCAACCCGATACCCGGAAGCAATTCCATTGCGCAACATCTCTGCGAAGAGTGTTGCGCAGGCGTTGTTTCATGTCATATCGCGGGTGGGAATCCCGAAAGAGATTCTCACTGACCAGGGCACCAATTTCATGTCACGCACGATGAAGGAACTTTACGGGTTGTTGAAGGTGAAGGTCATCCGCACGAGCGTCTATCACCCAGCCACTGACGGCTTGTGCGAGAGGTTTAACCGGACGTTAAAGTCCATGATCCGGAAGTTTGTACTGGAGGATGCTCGAAATTGGCATCAATGGCTAGACCCTCTGTTGTTTGCGGTGCGGGAAGTTCCTCAGGCTTCCACGGGGTTTTCCCCATTCGAGTTGCTCTATGCTGCCCTACAAAGGCAAAGTGCAGTAACTACGTATTTTGTCAAAATTTAGTTCAGAGTGAAAATGGGTTTTATAACACCTTCTTTGTCTTGAGACAAAAACTCTTGGTCCAACTGTGTCCCGTTTCAGAGATATCCCCAAGTCAAATTTGCAGTAACTACAAAATCCAACCTAATACCAAGGCTAAACGCAGTAAGTGAAGTTACTGCGTTCTGCCTTTGTTCACCCGGCTTTGACACAGTAGATACTGCGGTCTGCCTTATTAGCTCCATCCGAATCTACTGAGGAAAACTCATGGTGGAACTTGCTTTGAAACGCAAGTATCCAGACAATGGTAAGGACGATGGAAAAATATCAACAACTGACCTAAATCTATTAAGCCATTTTAGCCAACCTGCTCCCTTGAAGCCTGTAGCATCTTTCCACTCTGGAACCGCTGTCATAGTCCAATTACGATCACGTCGCTGTTTTGTTTCTTGTCTTCATTTCTGAAACTATTTTCGTTTCGGGGCAGCTAATCTAACTGATGTGAAGATAACAAAATCAGCCTACTCATTTAGTTAGTCGACTCCATTTAAGTCACTGTTACTTTAGCATTCTAGAGTTAGCTGATCTCCTGAGGAGAGCCGTGCAGCGCCTGCAGCCGCAAATACGATATTGAATGAAAATGAAATGTCCATTTAGATTGGTTGTTTACTTCTCATTCTATGGAGTCAGTTTCCTGCCATAATTCAAACCTGAAAAAAAAAGTTTCAAAGGCTTGTAAGTCTGGGTTTGAAAACTCAACACATTGTAATAAAGGTTTTGCAACACTGAAAAAAGAGATTATAACCTGAAAAAAAATAAAACTAAAATTCAAACATCTGTAAACATGATTTTGTGTTCTATTTTATCTTCTTCATCATTTTCACCAACACATTTTCAAAGTTCAAACAATTTCACCAGTGCATTTGCAGAGTTTCAAATCTGGCACTGTTCTAACTCTGTATTTCATTGTTGCCCGGTTTTGAAACCTTGTAAATGGGATTCTGCAAACAGGTGTTCATACATTGAGAAATACGTTTTGAAAGGTTGAATATTTAGTTTTAAAAACTTGTAAAGGTGTACGTTTACGACATTACAACGTATTTTTTCAGAACTGACTTTTCAGCACTGACTATTCAGAGATTTGACCACACAGGCGCAAGCTTTGAGTCACGTGAATATTGGCAGTGTTCTGACGCCACTCGTTTTGAAACTCCTGACAGTCGAATCTGAAAACGTTCCTGGGGGCGGGACCATTTAGCTCTAAACCTATTGGTTGCTCTCGGCTGACGTACATTCCCATCACATGTGCCGTTCACTGGGCTGTGCGTGATTGACAGTGCTCTGCCGATGACACAAATAACAAGCGACTTTCGCGGTTGATTTTGATTTCCATTTTCTGGAACCATGGCTGTTTCCCAAAGTGAAGGCTGCAGCCTTGCTAGTCGCGTCCTATGGAGATGAGACTCTGGTTCCAGAAAATGGAAATCAAAATCAACCGCGAAATCAACCCGTTATTATTCGTGTCATCGGCAGAGCACTGTCAATCATGAACAGCCCGGTGAACGGCACATGTGATTGGAATGTACGTCAGCCGAGAGCAACCAATAGGTTTAGAGCTAAATGGTCCCGCCCCCAGGAACGTTTTCAGATTCGACTGTCAGGAGTTTCAAAACGAGTGGCGTCAGAACACTGCCAATATTCACGTGACTCAAAGCTTGCGCTCAAATCTCTGAAAAGTCAGTGCTGAAAAGTCAGTTCTGAAAAAATACGTTGCAATGCCGTAAACGTACACCTTTACAAGTTTTTAAAACTAAATATTCAACCTTTCAAAACGTATTTCTCAATGTATGAACACCTGTTTGCAGAATCCCATTTACAAGGTTTCAAAACCGGGCAACAATGAAATACACCGTTAGAACAGTGCCAGATTTGAAACTCTGCAAATGCGCTGGTGAAATTGTTTGAACTTTGAAAATGTGTTGGTGAAAATGATGAAGAAGATAAAATAGAACACAAAATCATGTTTACAGATGTTTGAATTTTATTTTTATTTTTTTTCAGGTTATAATCTCTTTTTTCAGTGTTGCAAAACCTTTTTTACAAGGTGTTGAGTTTTCAAACCCAGACTTACAAGCCTTTGAAACTTTTTTTTTCAGGTTTGAATTATGGCAGGAAACTGACTCCATATCATTCCACACGCTACATTTAAGCGTCTTAGAGTACCATATTAAGCGCTATATACATTTTATTTATTATTATTATTATTATTACATCACATGGTTTAGGTAAAATATCGCGTTGTCTAAAGGATAGCCAATGAAGTTCAAGCAGAAAGTCCAAAGGTTGCAAAACCACCATCGAGATCAGTCTTCGGTTCATTTCTTCTATTGTATAAAATAGCAGTCACTCATTTTGACGTTAGATCTAGTTTGGGATATAATTGGCAAGTAATTTTTTATTATATCTACCTTATCTGTAGTTCTTATGGTTATTATATTTCAAACTAATGTAACTGAGTGACCTCTATGAATTGTTGATAGTCTTTTGCCACTTCTTGCCAAAACAGTAATATCCAATCTTGTATAATACTTACTTTAATACACACATATGTATGCATCCAAGAGTTCCAGTGAATCACTTATCTAAGCTTCCCACTGGCTGCCACCATGCAGTAGCCCCCCCCCCCCCCCCCCCTTAATTTTCTAATTAAAATGAAAATCCACAAACCAAAATACTATTGATTGTGTGTAAAATGTTAAGGATATTTGGGAAGATAATGGCAATGTTGATGACAAAAAAATGCAATTGAAGGGTTTGATTTCAAAACGCCATCTATATTTATAGTGTGTATCTCCAGTGATATCAACAAAATAGTATTTTTGTTGTTTTGTTAAAGTTAAGATACATCACAGAACACTATCCCAACTGCAGGTTCACTGATATAACCTAAAACCTTTTTATATAAAAAAATGATTCATGAAAATTCATTAAAATTGTGGATATAGCGTGTTGGAACCAAACTCTTCAATTGTTTAGGGCTGCGATGTGACACGGACATAAGGACAAAATAGATTATTGAAGGTTACAAGCAATTTCAATACTCTCAAAAACCTTCATAAACGAAGCACAAGCAAATTAAATTAAATAAAAAGGCATTGGTAATGCAAAAAAGTTACTTTCAGAACACATTTAAATTGTAGATACTGCACTTTGCCTTTGTAATAGTACTCTAGTTGTTCGAGGTAATACAAAGGCAGAGTGCAGTATCTACAATTTTGAGGTCAAAGGTCATATCGTTGGTCTTTTCTTTTTCTATACAATTTTCCTTCCTATAAAGGTATTCATTGAAAGTATCACCACTATTGTACCTGCAACAGGTTTGGCCGGCCAGTATGAAAACTTTGAAGGCATTTTTCTCAGTTTCAATGTTGACGTAGTTACTGCACTTTGCCTTTGTAGGGCAGTATGGGCGCAGGCCCAGGGGCGTCCTGGACCTCATTAAAGAAACCTGGGAGGAGGGATCCAGCGACAGTAAAAACGAAATCCAGTACGTCATGGACTTGCGTGCAAAGCTCCACTCACTCGGGGTAATGTCACGTGAGCATTTGCACCAAGCCCAGGAGAATCAGAAACGCCTGTACGACAGAGGGACTAGATTACGCGATCTTACACCGGGGGATAAGGTCCTCGTTCTGCTGCCCACCTCTAGCACCAAATTACTCGCGAAGTGGCAAGGTCCCTTTGCGGTCACACGGCGAGTCGGGGACGTGGATTACGAGGTAGTGCGGCCAGACCGGGGCGACTCCCGACAGATCTACCACATCAATCTGCTCAAAAGGTGGATTGATGTGGTCCCGGTCGCGTTCGCTACGACACTACCGGAGGGAGAGGAGTTCGGACCGGAAGTCCCTACTCCGGGGCCTGTCCCTCCGGTCGGCCGAGGAGAGGATCTGTCGGGGAGTCAGGCGGCGGACGTGGGCAGTCTGGAGCTCCAGTTTGCCGACGTCTTTTCGCCCCTGCCTGGTCGCACCCCGTTAATAACTCACAACATCGAGACGCAACCCGGGTTAACGGTGCGGACACGTCCCTACAGGCTGCCCGTCCACAAGCAAGACGTGGTACGGCGCGAATTGGCAGCAATGTTAGAGTTGGGCGTCGTCGAGGAGTCCCACAGTGACTGGTGCAGTCCCGTCGTGCTGGTGGGGAAGCCGGACGGGTCTGTCCGGTTCTGTGTCGACTACCGTAGGGTGAATGCGGTGTCAAAGTTCGATGCCTACCCAATGCCTCGGATCGACGAGCTAGTGGACCGGCTTGGCATGGCCAAATATTATACGACCCTGGACTGCACGAAGGGCTACTGGCAGATTCCGTTGTCTCCAGCAGCCCGAGAAAAAACTGCGTTCTCCACTCCGCTCGGTCTTTACCAGTTCAAGGTGCTTCCGTTCGGGTTGTTCGGGGCCCCGGCCACGTTTCAGCGACTGATGGACCGTGTGTTACGGCCTCATGCTGCATATGCTGCCGCCTACATAGATGACATCGTCATCTATGGTGACGAGTGGGGGCAGCATGTGCAGCAGGTGGCGGCCGTCCTTCAGTCGCTGAGACGGGCGGGGCTCACGGCCAACCCGAAGAAGTGTGTGATCGGGCGGAGGGAGATTCAGTATCTGGGGTTCCACCTGGGGCGGGGGAAGGTCCGGCCGCAGGTCGGTAAGACTGCGGCGGTCGCCGCCGCCCCTCGACCCAGGACCAAGAAGGAGGTGAGGCGGTTCCTGGGGCTGGCGGGTTACTATCGGCAGTTCGTGCCAAACTTCTCCGACCTGGCCAGCCCCTTGACCGACCTCACCCGGAAGAGGGCCCCAGATACAGTCCAGTGGTCGGAGCCATGCCAGGTGTCGTTTGAGGCTATTAAAACAGCCCTCTGTGGGGAAGCAGTCCTGTGTGCTCCTAATTTTGCTCTCCCTTTCTCCGTCCAGGCAGACGCGTCGGATAGGGGGTTGGGCGCGGTCCTGACCCAGCAGGTTGAGGGGACCGACCGTCCGGTGCTGTACCTGAGCCGCAAGCTGTCGGACCGCGAGGGTCGGTACAGCACGGTAGAGAAGGAGTGTCTCGCCATCCGGTGGGCGGTCGGTGCCCTTCGCTACTACCTGCTGGGTCGCCAGTTCACCCTCTACTCCGACCACGCCCCACTCCAGTGGCTCCACCGGATGAAGGATGCCAACGCGAGGATCACCCGGTGGTACCTCACGCTGCAGCTGTTCAATTTCCGGGTGGCCCACAGGCCGGGGGCGCAGATGGTCGTGGCAGACTTCCTCTCCCGTCCCGGGGGGGGGGGGGAGTAGGTTTACGGCCGGATGGGTCCCCGGCCTGTGTCGGGCGGTGGGGGTATGTGGAGGTGGGGCGGCGTCTGGCCTGCAGGGGGAGCATGGAGCACCGGGTCTGCTGGGGTGATGGGGTCTGATTGCGGACAGGTGTCTGCAATCTGACCCAATCAGGAAGTGTGTATTTATGTGCCTGCTTGTCTTTCAGTCGGGGCTTGAGATAGGGAGGAGGAAGACGCTCTCTGCGAGCCGGAGAGAGCATCGTAAAACCAGGAGACGGACGGATTGAACAGTGAACCGTTGTCCTCTTGTTCGTGTGTCTTTAAGATTGTGTAATTGAAGTGGAAATAAACAGGAGTTCGCTCCATTTCCACAAAGAACTGTGTCCTGACTCCGTGAACCCGTTACAGCTACATATTGTCAATCTAAATTATCTGCTTTTAGTTTTACTCATTTATTCATGTTTTACTGTACCAGATGGAACATGCCTACACATCAGTGCACCGTGTGCGACAAGACATTCGGTGAAAAGTCCAACCTGGCGAGGCATCTGAAGATCCATGCCATCGCCAGGGAGACCTTTATCTGTGACGTCTGCGGGAAGAGCTTGGCCACTAAACCATCGCTGGTCAGCCATCAACAGCTACACCAGTACCCCAACATCATTTTGTACCGGCAAGGAGAGGCCAGGCTGTACTGTACAGAGGCAGCAAGGTCTGTGGCAGAGGCCCGCAGCAGCACTGTTGTTGACCCTAAATGGCTGGATCTCAAGACAGCAGAGACCTTTGGAAAGGTCAGCTGGTCATCACGTTCGGGAAGTACGCCGGTCAGACCTTCAGGTGGCTTGTGGAGAATGATGTCGGCTGGCTGGTGTGGCTGCTGTTCCAGTACTGCCAGCAGGGAGAGCAGAACGAGCTGCTGAAGTGGCAGAAGGAGCGACTGCTCCGCCAGACCGGCCTCAGGTCCAGTACCGGCACATCCATCACGAGGCTGGAAAGAGACGTGGTGAGAAGCGGAGGTAAGTTGTCATAAGCACTTTGTTTCACCTGTTGGCTGTGGAAAGCAAATAGCACACACACGTCATATCAATACTGATCACATGTGTATTTTATATTTCCAGATTATTTGTTGATGAGCCTGGGACTCCCGCGAACCGGCCCGTTCAGCCCACTGGGTTTGTCGTCCTCCACCCGGCTGAAGCCTGCTGCGCCCACCCCCATTCTGCCGAGGCCTCCTGCGTCCACCCACCTCCAGCCGAGGCCACCTGCTGCGTTGACCTACGGCCCACCCCGTGTCGGCAGCACCCATACTGCTGGTCCTCCCCGCACAGCCACAGGCCCCCTCCGTCCTGTTTCGTGGGCCATCCTGCAGCCAGAGCTTTGTCCCTCCTGCACCAACAGTGAAGACATTCATGCATAACAAGTCCTCAAGGCCATGTGGGGCTCGCCACGTGCCAGACTGTGGTGGACAGCGGAAGAGGTACACCCCTTCCAAGGACAAAGTGGCTGGAAGCATGCAGAAAATGTTTTCCTACTGTCCATCCACTAGGATGTCCACTACCCCTGGCTTTTACAATGTGGTGTATGACAACTTTGAACACTTTAAGAGTGTCGTGGATGCGGAGTTGGAAAGGAGGACTGTGTAAATACCTGGAAATGCGTGTGTGTATATGTGTGTGAATAACTTACCTCTGTGATGCCACTGTTCCTGTGCCATCTGTAAGAGAGAGAAAGAGGCTTGTTTGTGTGTGTTTGTCTTTGTCTTTGTGTGTGTTTTTTAAACACTATCAAGCACTATCTATTTATTTATATCGTTCAAAAAAAAGGCACTTTGCAGTTTTACTTGAAGTTCTTTTGTTCGTTTTTTATTTATTATTATTTATATTGCTGTTAAAATCAACTTTGTAGTATCCATTCTGCTCTAGGTTCAATATCGAGGCCAATCTTTTAAACCATAATCAGTTCCAATCTAACACAATCAGTTTACATACCTTTTAGTGGTTGTTCATGTTCAGATAATCTGTGTTTTTGTCATGCATGTTGTTTGTCTTTGTCAGCTTCATGTCTTTGTGATGTTTGTATGTATTTGCCTGCTTCAGTTTTAACAAAAGTTTGCTAAAGAAAACACAAAAGGGAGGAACAGCTTGAGCCTTTATTTGTTGATTGGTCACCTGAGTCTATGGATAATCATGTTCATTATTGCACTTTAGCCTGTACAAGCCAATTGTTGATTTGTATCTTAAGTACAAGTGTGTGTGTGTGTGTGTGTGTGTGTGTGTGTGTGTGTGTTCTTTAATTGTTGAGTGTTTTTTATTATTATTAATGTTATTTATATGTGCCTGTCCTTGTTATGTGTGTATGTCTGTCAGCTCCATGTTTAACTAAATGTTTGCAAATGGTAGTACATGTTTGTCTCTCGCCTCATGCTCTCGTGTTCTCGCCTGTAGATCTGTACCTAGTCGTGGTGGGCGAGCTTTTAACTAAAATGATCTTGTTTATTTGTGTTTATATGGATTGCCTTTTCAATGAAACACATTCTGGTTGAAAAATAAAAGTTGTAAAAGTATTTTGGAGTCTCAGTGTGCTTGGGTTTCAGAAGGGGTGGGGTATTGGAAAGAAAAAACACACCAAAGCAATTAGAAGTCCTTGTGTCTTCACTCCCGCAACCAGCGGTGTGAATACACCCCCAATGTGATGGCTGCACTCCCTGTGTGGTCAAAACAATGAGTTCTGTGAATGGCTCTGATGTCTTCCAGAAAAAGTGAGAGTGCACTGAATACATTCTTATTATTTTTCTTAATTCAGCCCAAAAATTTAACAATTTAACACTTTTCCACTTGATTGTATGAATCTCATCAGCTACATCCACTCAAAGTATGAAAATAATAAACAAAACATCCAGCAGACTAGTGGATTTTGATAATCTAGGCCTTGCACATGACATTTCTGAAAATAAAACCACCCACCAGTGGCCACCAGATGGAGCCGTCCGTTTTGATCCTCGATCCTTTTGGATCGATCCCAGGGTTGAGGGATAGGGACTTTGGGGGGTTATGAGCCATTCCCAGGCGGTCACCCATCCAAGTACTAACCAGGCCGGACCCTGCTTAGCCTCCGAGATCAGACGAGATCGGGCGTGCTCAGGGTGGTATCATTCATAGCTATTATTTCTTTAGAACAACACGACCAGGGGAGAGCGCGAACGCAGTCCCCCACTACCAGAAATTATGCAATCGAGATTCCCACATTTGGGGAATTCGCACGGGTCAGCAACAGCCTCAGTGCAATGGCTGAGCCTCGCTATGGGTGAACCACCTATTTGATCATGGTATCTCCCTTGCCAGGTAAGTATGAGTTGTACACGTTCAGGTGGGCTGAACGATGCCCACGCGTGTTCCCCAGGAGAACGGTTGCAAAGCATTCGGAGATGTCTAGACTTTAATAAACACTGTAGACCACCGGTCACACGATGACAGGCGAATCTGAAATCAGCGTGATGGAAGCATAACGAAAGGAAACCTGGAGATCCGCAACGGAGACGGCAAGGGCTGTGATTGGTCCTCTAACAAAATCATTTCCTGAATCACTTCTTCGGTTTGACTTTGTACCTTAATTACTTTGTACATTGTTTACTTTGCAACAGGACCAATAAAACACCAAATAAGATTTGAAAAGCTTTGGAAGTGTATTTACAACACTGCTTAAATGGTTTGTAACATACACTGTATAAGATAGATCGGGCGGCCAATTGCATTGCGTATCCGACATCCCGACTGAGAGCTGCTGAAGGGATTACGGAGTTGGAGTAGCCGACTCGCCGAGCACAGCAGGACCGAGAAAAAAAATAAAATAATAGTTTCACTTCTGACACCAATGTAGTGACCTCGCCGGTGACATAATGATGTTGAGTCATTAGTAGTTGAAGGTAGTTTTAATGAACCAAAACCAGGTCACTGAAACCCATAACGTCATAACCAACGGCAGAAAACCGACCCAAAACAAACCCTGGTTACCCCGGCAACCCCCAACACGGTCTCACTCGCGTGCAGGCCCCCACCCTCCTGTTCTTCCAAAACCCTCCCCCAGCTGACCTAATGATTCGCCCCCACGCTGATTGACAAGAAGAACATTACAATACATGCACATAGAACAACTGGCATAACGGACAACGAAATATAATGTAACACATAACACACAAACTATTTAACTGTCCCAGGGTCGCTACATTACTTTGGCTAAACGGTCCGGGTGGAACTCCGACTTCAAGTTTTAAATTCCGTATTGCAAAACAAGCCTTTACATTCACCATATTAACGCTATGTACGCCACATTTACGAACCGCGGTACACCTGTGTAACCGCACCGAAGTTCCTGTACCGTGACAGTTCGGTACAAATACGTGTACCGTTACACCCCTATATAATACATAGAAATCTATATAATTTAATACATATTATCACGGCCAAAAGCTGTGTGCCCCTCCAGACGATATTATGAATCACAAACGACTTTGTCGGGTTCTGCGACGTCTCTGGTTCTTCCACTTTCACATCAACCTGAAGTCGACTGAACCGCGCCCTGCCTGCTGCCGGCTGCCCGCTGCCGGGCGATGGTGCCTCGCGGCAACCGGCGGCATGACGCAGTTCATGTACTTCAGCCAGTCAAAGCCAAAGTTCCTTTCCCCCAATTCCTTCTCAACCTTGGCTGAGATAACCCCCAATACGAGTCTCGTTGTAGAAATACCAGAGACGAGAGTCCGACGTGTTATGCGCCATAACGCCAAAAGCAGAACGGTTATCCAAATAATAAGGAAGTGTACAACACTTGCGTTACAGTCCTGGAGCTCTATATCTAAATAATATCACATAATACATAGAAATCTATATCATTTAATACATATTATCACGGCCAAAAGCTGTGTGCGCCTCCAGACGATATTATGAATCACAAACGACTTTGTCGGGTTCTGCGACGTCTCTGGTTCTTCCACTTTCACATCAACCTGAAGTCGACTGAACCGCGCGCTGCCTGCTGCCGGCTGCCCGCTGCCGAGCGATGGTGCCTCGCGGCAACCGGCGGCATGTCGCAGTTCATGTACTTCAGCCAGTCAAAGCCAAAGTTCCTTTCCCCCAATTCCTTCTCAACCATGGCTCAGATAACCCCCACAACAGTCTCGTTGTGGAAATACAAGACACGTCAAAGAACCGACAAGAAACACTTGCGTTACAGTTTGTGTATTCACACACACACACACAGACACACACACACACACACACACACATGTGGCGCTCGCACGGTCGAGTCTCATTGGCGGGCCAACGTCTCTGGGCGGGCCAGGCAGAGTAAGGGGAGGAGCTGAGATTCCTGATGACGTCATGAATACAGACATTCCAAATCAGCGCACTTGAGCCTCCGTTTTTTCAAAGGCGAGCAGAACAGCTAGTGCTTGTTTTACACCAAACGCAAGTTTTAGCCACTGGGGGACAGTAGGCAGGCTAGGGGAACTCATATTTATGTTAGAAAACCTCATAAAGTGAGATTTTCATGTCATGGGACCTTTAATTCTCTGGCTCATAGCTCAGCGGACTAGAATGCCTCATTGCTTGATGGCCGGAAACGGAAAAGGGGGCTGTTTACGTTTGGTTGTAGTCTTTTCACTCGGTTCTCTGTCTCAACAGTAGGGATAGAACCGAGCAAAAAGACTACAACCAAACGTGAACCCCCCCGCCTTTACGTTTCCGGCCAACAAGCAATGAGCCTTCCAACAGAAATCAATGGGATTTACAAAAATGCGCTAAATGTGCAATAAAACACGATAGAAACTGTATTTCGCTACGATACTTGATTCAACCACTCTATTTCATCCTAGACAAACCACAAAGCGGGCTCTATGTTCAAAATACCGGAAAAAACGAATAGCTCACAGCAACATATTGAAAAAAAGAACTATGAACTCGTTAATTTTTTGGAACTGTGAACTTAGTTCAAAATGTTGAATTATGAACGTTGAACTGAACTAGTTCATTTTAAAATTTGTGAACTGAACTTTGAACTAGTTCATGTAGAAAGTGAACTTTCCCAACACTGCTGGTACACTGCCACGCACTTATTGTACGTTGTACGCACTTATTGTACGTTGTACATCCTGGAACTTAATGTAGTCACTTACTGTGTGTTTGCACTCCTCTTCACTATATTCTGAGAGAGTGTGTGTGGTTGTGCGTGTGTGTGTGTGTGTGTGTGTGTGTGTGTGTGTGTGTGTGTGTGTGTGTGTTTCGGTAACCCTCTAGGCCAGTAGTTTACTCAGATATGGACTAGTGACTAGGTTTGTATGGAGGAAAATAATAAAGTGCCAACACAATGATTAACTGCAGCCATAGGTTACTTTTAATTTGACTGTATTCAACTTTGTAGGAAAAAATTGATTCTCATTGCAATCAAGAATACTCTGCAATTTTCACATTTTAGACCATAACATTAGGTAAGAAAGAACTCTCTTTAAACACCTTTAACCTTCCTGTCATGTTCGGGTCAAATCTGACCGATTTCCACTTCGATCAATCATAAATACTGTGTTTTACATTTATTTGTCTCGAGGGCTTATGATATCCTCCACACTAGGCATTTGAACAAATACAATTGCTGATCACTACTTTCATGTAATTTTAAGTTGTTTAGTCAACTTTGTAACACCTGTGATGTTCCCGGTCAAAAGGGACCGCCATAGGAAATGAATGGGTGATCCTAGATTGTGTTTATCCATCGGATAGTACACAACCACAAATCCACCACACACACACACACACACACACACACACACACACACACACACACACACACACACACACACACACACACACACACACACACACACACACACACCGGTCCCTTTGGAGAGTTAGTCATTAATACACAGACTCATAAGGGCCCCTACAGGGCCCCCTGAAGAGTTAGTCATTAATACAGAGACTCATAGGGGCCCCCAATGGGCCCCCTGAAGAGTTAGTCATTAATACAGAGACTCATAGGGGCCCCTACTGGGCCCCCTGAAGAGTTAGTCATTAATACACAGACTCATAGGGGCCCCTACTGGGCCCCCTGAAGAGTTAGTCATTAATACACAGACTCATAGGCGCCCCTACTGGGCCCCCTGAAGAGTTAGTCATTAATACACAGACTCATAGGGGCCCCTACTGGGCCCCCTGGAGAGTTAGTCATTAATACACAGACTCATAGGGCCCCTACTGGGCCCCGTGGAGAGTTAGTCATTAATACACACTCATAGGGGCCCCTACTGGGCCCCCTGAAGAGTTAGTCATTAATACACAGACCCATAGGGGCCCCTACTGGGCCCCCTGAAGAGTTAGTCATTAATACACAGACCCATAGGGGCCCCTACTGGGCCCCCTGAAGAGTTAGTCATTAATACACAGACTCATGGGCCCCTACTGGGTCCCTTTGGAGAGTTAGTCATTAATACACAGACCCACAGGGGCCCCTACTAGGTCCCTTTGGAGAGTTAGTCATTAATACACAGACTCATAGGGGCCCCTACTGGGCCCCCTGAAGAGTTAGTCATTAATACACAGACTCATGGGCCCCTACCCAGCTCCATATTGTTCCTACGGACGTTCAGCGTTGGTTTGTTCTCTGCTTTTATATGAGCTGCATGTTGCCGGCCTCAGGGGGCTGTTGTCTCTGTGGACCAGAGGCAGGGCGGTCTTTCCTAGCTGCAGATCATAGCCCCTCTCCTTCAGAGGAGGGGAGACCTGGTGGGCCACTCAGAGCCAGCTCCTCAACACACTGTCCTGCTCCAGGAGGCTTTACCTCTGGTTCTGACCTCCATAACACACACCCAGTCAGGAGGCCAGCCAATCACAGAGCCTCCTCAATAAGCTGTCAATCAGTGATGCTGTGGAGCTGAACCTTCCACACCTTCGTCCCCCTCTACTGATGAAGACCTCCCTGGGTACGTCTGCAGAGGAACCTGAAGATCAAGAAATCCCACCGCTCTGAAAGCATGACCATAAATGGGCTTCCTCGTGCCGGCTGACATCACAACCAGATCTGTGAGGACAGGCCCACAGAACAAGACCATACCAAATATTTAATATTCTACATTTAAAACCTTCATTAACCAAGATGGCCCTCATCCAGACTAATAATAATAATAATCATATCAAGAATAAAAACAGCATGCCTACATTCTACACCAAGTACCCCTTAAAGTCACACAAGAACACTTAAATCAGGTGACTAATACATATTTGTACATCTTGATTTACCCTGGGTCCCTTTGGATAAAAGCATCTGAATGGTGAATAGTAAAAGAGTAAAATGTTGAGCTCCAGCAGTGAGACCGGCTAACTTACAATCTTACACTGATAGGGTTCAAGGTCCTTCACATTTGTAGTCATATACATAACATATATAATATCCTCTTTAACCGCGTTTCAGTAGATAAATCAACCTACTGATATTTGATGATATACCAGTACTGGGAGCGACTCCTGACACGACACAAACACGCGTTTGCGTGTTTGTGTTTTACCGTGAAGTTTTAACCCTTCTTTCACGTTTTGTTTCTTCGGACGTTGACTGCACTGAGGATGTCACTGAGGATACAAACTTTCACCTGGATGGTTTTACCATCATTCGCTCTGACAGAGATGCAACAAGAACACGGAAATGAATTGGGGGCGGGCAACAAACACTACGGTGAGGGTGAAGGAGACTGCGTGCTGCAACACTGCGAACTAATGACTGTGACCTTAGATAGATCAACCTGCTGATATATGATGATAGACAAGTTCAATCTTTACATATGATTATTATATCACAGGTCAGTGTTGACGACCGTACCTTAGTCTTCTTCCTGCTGCAATAAAGTGTGAAATAAAAACCGTCCGACTAAATCAGAGTTAAAGTACGCTGTTGTGAACAGTTGGTCCCGTTCCCCTCCCAGTTTGCAGTCCTGTCAGACTAACCTCTTAGAGGCTGCTGCTCCATGACTTCCCTCAGAGATGAAGAATCATCTCTTTAATAAAATATGAAAGAGACAGACAGATAGCTTTGCTGTCTAGAAGCTCAAATACAAAGAGACACTTGATGGTTCAAACAGCAGGTAGAGACACTCAGTCACTGATGCATCGCTTCATACGTCCTTTACAGAAAACAAATGTCAGTTTACCAATAAATAGACTGTTAAACGTATTCCGATATCCATACTTCCCATACTTACTATACTTAGTTTGATAAGGGCGTTCCAATTACGATCGGGGGGAAAGCAGTGCACTGAAAGGACCCGGATGGTGTACTCAAAACGGTCCGGGCGCATTCCAAACGGTCTTTATAGGTCCATGGTCCGCGCGTATTCAGGCCAGGGCGCATTCACACTACCTCCGTCCGTCGACGGATGACCGAGGGGTCTAGCCAGGACTAGTCTGTAGACGCAGCAAAATAAGCGTTCCAGGGTGGGGTGAGATTAACGTAACAACTAGAAACTCGTATTCACGATCAGAGGGGAGAGACGCGGTGAATGAGTCTCTCTCTCTCTCTCTCTCTCTCTCTCTCTCTCTCTCTCTCTCTCTCTCTCTCTCTCTCTCTCTCTCTCTCTAAAAAGGTCAGGTTTATAATATAAGTAGAAAAGGTTGAACACAAAATATATATATACATGTCAGTTATTATGCCATAAAAAGTCAAATGTGTGATATTATGAAAAATTACAGCATATTCCATAAACAGATAAATTAAAGATAATTAAAGTGTGAAACACTGTAATTATCGTGGACAGAGTGAGTCCAGGGGGATGAGGCTGTTTATGGGGAGGTTGAGGTCCTTCCATAGCTCTCCTATAGGGGTCACCATAGGCTTTCCTTCAGTGAACCTATAGGAAAGCCTTCAGACGGCGTTACCTTTGGGTGACTTGACCCCTGGTTCTCTGGTAACAGAGTGAGGTGTCTCACTGTGGGGGTCCCCTTGGCGTGACCCCTGGTTCTCTGGTAACAGAGTGAGGTGTCTCACTGTGGGGACCGCCTTGGCGTGACCCCTGGTTCTCTGGTAACAGAGTGAGGTGTCTCACTGTGGGGACCGCCTTGGTGTGACCCCTGGTTCTCTGGTAACAGAGTGAGGTGTCTCACTGTGGGGGTCCCCTTGGCGTGACCCCTGGTTCTCTGGTAACAGAGTGAGGTGTCTCACTGTGGGGACCGCCTTGGCGTGACCCCTGGTTCTCTGGTAACAGAGTGAGGTGTCTCACTGTGGGGACCGCCTTGGCGTGACCCCTGGTTCTCTGGTAACAGAGTGAGGTGTCTCACTGTGGGGACCGCCTTGGCGTGACCCCTGGTTCTCTGGTAACAGAGTGAGGTGTCTCACTGTGGGGACCGCCTTGGCGTGACCCCTGGTTCTCTGGTAACAGAGTGAGGTGTCTCACTGTGGGGACCGCCTTGGCGTGACCCCTGGTTCTCTGGTAACAGAGTGAGGTGTCTCACTGTGGGGACCGCCTTGGCGTGACCCCTGGTTCTCTGGTAACAGAGTGAGGTGTCTCACTGTGGGGACCGCCTTGGCGTGACCCCTGGTTCTCTGGTAACAGAGTGAGGTGTCTCACTGTGGGGGTCCCCTTGGCGTGACCCCTGGTTCTCTGGTAACAGAGTGAGGTGTCTCACTGTGGGGGTCCCCTTGGCGTGACCCCTGGTTCTCTGGTAACAGAGTGAGGGGTCTCACTGTGGGGACCGCCTTGGCGTGACCCCTGGTTCTCTGGTAACAGAGTGAGGTGTCTCACTGTGGGGACCGCCTTGGCGTGACCCCTGGTTCTCTGGTAACAGAGTGAGGTGTCTCACTGTGGGGGTCCCCTTGGCGTGACCCCTGGTTCTCTGGTAACAGAGTGAGGGGTCTCACTGTGGGGACCGCCTTGACGTGACCTGCTGCAGAAGCTCCAACCGCACCACGCCTGTCCTTGACGGACAGGTCGGGCTGTGCCTCAGGGCCCCGCCCCCTGCACTTTCACCGTCGACCCTCCCTCCTCAAATCATTCTGGTTTCTTTCTGAGTTAATGGAAGGAGGGACGTGTTGGTGAGACACCTCACTCTGATATCAAAGAACAATGCAGTCTAAACAGTCTGAACAGTCTAAGTTTATATGAATATAATATAAAGGGCAACGCAGTTAAGTTTCGTTTTGTCCGCCATTACGCCGATGGTCATTTGACCTGCAACCGATCTGGAGAAAGGTCTGCTTGGAAAATAACAACGTAAGTAATACATCAACTGTCTTTTTTACCGCATAAGTTTTGTTTTGTTCTCATCGTACAGGATTCATGTAATGTTTGGTTTGTGTTATTTTCAAATGTGTGGCTTAACATTACCATGCCAGTCGCAAGACGTGCTGAGTCGTGTCACACCTTTTCTAAAAATGGAAGTTCACAGGTTATTAAAGCAGAGGGAGGATGAGTTAAAATCGGTAGCATCCCAAATTCAAGCTCAACGAAGCCGCGCGATTTAAACATATTATGTAAGTTACGCTAGTCATTGCTATATGCAGCTGCTACAGTAGATGCTGCTAAGGTATCACGTTAGCTTGCCAGTCATTTGAACAATTCAAGTTTTTGTTCTTAGGAAAATGTATAAGTATATGTTACACTGTATTTCGTTGTTTAATGCACACATTAGTCGACTGCGGAGAATTTTGTTTACCATAGTGTATCATTGACTGGTTCGTTAGCATGATTTAGCACCACATGGACTTAACTCTGGAAAGAGTCAACAGAGGTTGTGCGCCACACCGATGCAGTGCAATTCACGTTTGTGCTTTTAGGAAACTTGGTAAGTAGACTAGATGGAACATCGTCTTTTGTTGGTTTGTGTCCAGTACACATTGGTTCACTGTGGGGAGACTCATTTTACGTGAGAAGCTTGTGATTCTGGTGCACCGCGTGTACTCTACTCTTAAAAGAGTTAACGGGTCGTACTTCATGATGAATGCAGCTGGTGTGCACGTGTTCACTTGTACACGTGTAACCGTTTAAATCATAACCGTTTAGGAAAAAACAATAAACGAAAACAGTTTTTAAACAAAAATCTTTTTTTCAAAGTTTTTAATTATGTTCTGGAGACACGCATTTATTGATTTTACATCACTAATAAACTAATTGGGGAGGATAAAAGCTAGTCTGCCGAATTGTGTTACGTTGTGTCTGTCCCTCGGTGAGTGTGTGAGTGAGTGTGTGTATCGGCGCACACTCACTCACACACACGAGGACAATAAAGTCATGGTTAACCGTTTACAAGAAAAGAAATCCGTCAACACGGTTAGACATTTTTGTAAACGTTCACATCCCTGCGTTCTTCTGACTGCAGTTTCTCAAATCTCTGTTACTGTTGATATGTTTTTCATATTAATTAGTTCAAGACAAGTAATCAAACCAACTAACTAACCACTATTTTTTCCTGTTCCTTCAGGATGGAGGCAACTGTTAGGGTGAAATATAAGGACAGAAAGAAGTACTTCTTCCTAACATCACCTTTTCAATTCGAAGTATTTTTGGAAAGTGGTAAGAGAAAACATTGCATATGCAGCCTTTATTATAAAATATTGTTACCAATGCATTTGTTTGTGTGTTGCCACTACTTATGTAGGCTATATCATGGTCAGTGTTAATATGACTTAAATGTCTTTTAAAGTTGCCAAGAAGTTTGATCTACCCACCCTGGATATTAAAGTCTATGATGAAACCAGGACCGAAATCGATGATGAGGCATTCGAACACATTCTAAAACAACAGGATATTGGGGTTTTAGAAATTGTGATCCCAACAGCAAGCGTTGATGGTAAAATAACTTTACGTTTTAACTTCTAGATACAAGTCTTTTAATCATCTCCGCAATGACATATTGTTCACATTTAACCTTTTCTGAGTTGTGCAGCTCATGCTGTAAACATTTTGTGTCCCATGAAACATTATTTTGTAGATTCCTTCAGTTCTAGTACGATGGTGAGGCTTCATCAGGATCTGATGACACAGCAATAGTGATCAGAAATCCCTCCGAAAAAAGAGACGCAGAGGATCGTCGTCTGGGTCGAGTAAGATCAATAGATTGTTTATGTCCTTTTTGTAACTTTGTTGCAACCATATATATGCTCTTGTTAATCTGTGTACTCTGTGTGTTCTCTGTGTACTGTCAATTGTCAATCACCTCTCCCAAGATGATTGAGGACATCCTCAAGAGTAGCCCTGGAGGTGATAAGATCACACATGAGTATGCTCACACAAAAACATTGTCAGATGTCAGAAGATGTGACCTAGTGAAGATACTAGTTGCACATCTGACAAATGAGCATGGGTAAGTTTTTTTCATAAACTCACAAGACTGATATTAAATTAATCTTAGTTGTATTTTGGACAGGATGGTAATTTGGTTTGTGTGTATAGCACAAGCCCCCCTAGGAGATTGAAGGAGGAATACGCCAAAGGAATCATCTGCCTTTTTCCTTACTTGGCTGACCCCCTGAGCAAGCTTGGCTATGTAAGTTACTGCTGCTTTTCTGGTGAAATGGTTTCAAATCAGTCACGTATTTATGGGTGAAAAGTATATTTGTATTTACATGTTTTTCCCCTTATTTTCAAAGGAACATTTTTATAATGCTGAAGATGGAAGTGGGCATTTGGCTTGGAGAATCAAAACTCTGCAGAAAGAGGTGTCCGAGGGGCGAATGAAACGGTCACGACAACTTCAAACAGGCCAGTGATTAATTTGGAACATGACCACTCGTTTATTTGGTCTAGGTTTTCTTTTGAGTATTAAACTGGCATGTTGTCCCAAACCTTTAGGTGGGCCAACTTCACACAGGGATCCATTGAAAGAAGACATCCAATGGGACGAACAGCAGTGTCAAGAAGCAATTGCTCTGATGAAGCATTCCACGGATGAAGTTGTAGTGAAGGAGAAAATGAGGCTAACCCTGGCCTATCGTCAGAAGTTGCTGCACGATCCTGAGAACTCAGCCGACATCCTATCTGTTTTTCCTCGTTTCTTGGACATTCCAGGTTTGGTGAGTAAAGAACTACAAAGTAATGTTTTGTGTAGTTTGTTATTGTTTGTTTTGTCAGACAGAATGTACATTTATCTTTGTTTACTTTTACATGTTTTGATTGCTATCTGCCGAACCTGATCAGACTTCAGAAATGATCTCTGTAGCTACTTTGACCATCTACTGTGGGACTTACACTAAATGTCTTTGCCATGTCTTGTAGATTGATCAAGATTTCAGGAGTCTTTTTGGTGACGCAACCTCTGCAAAGATGTTGGAGAAGTGGACCACCAACTTTCAAGCAAAGGTTGTTGCTCAGTGTCGTGAGCTTACACTGACTGGAGATGTACAAGACCTCATCCAAAATGCTGAAGCCACTGAAGTAGATGATGGTAATGTCTTCTCCTTCGACTATTCTAGTTGGAATGGGGATAACCATTTTATTGTGCATTAAGGCACATTTTGCCACTCACAAAGTTACTGGAGTTATATGTACATATCAACCTGTTGCCTTGAGAAACGGAAGTGGCTGCCATTCACATGTGAAATCACTGGGAATACAGTAATTGAACTGCACAAAGTTGTTTTTATAGTTTCCTACTCAAAACTCATGTCATTGATCCTTTTGCAGGCTTTATTGGTTATGGATAATCCGTCTGCAGCTCTGTCTGTAAATCTGAGTCAATATGAAATGCTTAACTGTTCTGTTTTTGTTATATATTCCCCAGGCTGGGACAGTGACATGTCATCAATGCTGTTGCTGGTTCACCTTCTGCCACCTTCAAGCCAAGGCCGAAAAAGACCAGGGAAAATCTCAGCCAGACAAGCATGCGACAGTCTTGTAAAATTCATCAAGGTGAGCTTTGTGTGGAACAAAAAGGGTTGGAAAATACTTCCTCTTTTATTATTCTAATAGTGCTGGGCCATTGGGTAACGCTTAAATAACTAACAAAAGGTGGCCACACACGTTGCATAACACTGACCTTATTTGCATTTACGTGTTTCGGCGTTGTCTTCAGAGTGCTTTACAGCGTATGCGCTAATAAGTGTTATGCATAGTGTGCCCTCTTCCTTTTTACTAATATTGTAACTTTGTAAAAATCCAAAACATAATAAATGACCATGCCTCCTTATTCAACCACAGATTGGGACCAGCATCCAAGGACACCTGGACAACATCTCTGGGAGTCTCCAGCCATACCTACTTGCTGTTGGTGCCAAGAAGAGCATGATCGAGTCTTACTACATCGTGATCGACAAACATGCTCTACCCTGTAAGACCTCAACTTCATTGGCTTGTGTTGATGAACTTTTCAAAGCACATTTCGTCTTTGGCACAAGATACTGTCAGGAATTGACCAATGTGTACACCTTTCTGCCAACCACTGTCTATGACATAGATGTGGAAAACACCAAGGTAAATCCTAGAGTTGCAGAGTTGAGGGCCAGGACGCTGAAGTAAACTCCTATGATCTGCTTCATTTGTGCAAGATGTCATGCCAGTGTCAATGCCTTGATTAAGCACTTTAAGTTGGTTCATGGTCTTTGTCCCGGAAAAACTCTCAGGTTAAAATGTGCTCAAAGGGGTTGTGCACATGTATATAATAGTTTTTCTGGATTACGAAAGCATCTCACTAAGTGTTCTTTGCGTGACAGTTCTATTGTTAATGAAAGTTCATCTTCAGCCAGTGCCGTTTCAGTTAGGGATGTAGAACTTTTACCCCAGAACTGAAAGTTGCTGGGGTAGCAGAGACCACCATTAATAATGTTGTCAACTCTGTTGGGGAAGTTATTGATGACATACAAAACGAAACTCTAGTGTCAGTGAAAAACGGTTTATCTTTACAGGAACCAATGAAAAGTGTTGTGGATTCTCAAATTGATCAGTCATTCCAAAAAATTGAAAATCCATTCTTGGCATTAAACTTTGAAAGCAAGAGAATGCAGTACTTTTCTGAGCAATGGGGGAAAATTTATCCAGTCGAATATGTCCTTGGGACAAGGTTTGCTACCAGACGTAATACGACAAATGGGTCATTTTCTCAAGTTGTTGTCCGAGATAAGTTTACATATATTCCCATTCTTGAGACTTTGCGGTTCATTTGTAAGCATCCTAATATTAATTACTTTTTAAGTAGAGATTGGGAAAAGAAAGAAACGTTTCTCTATGATATACAGGATGGAGAATTCTTTAATAGTCATGCCCTTTTCTTGAAGCAAAACCATGCGTTTCAGATCCAGCTCTTTTTTGATGAGTTTGAGTGTTCAAACCCCCTTGGGTCCAAGAGTGGAATACACAAGTTAGGAGCCATCTATTTTACGTTGAGAAATATTTCTCCAAAATATAACTCAAATTTACTTGCCATCCATTTGGTTTAATTATTTCACGCACAAGACATCAAAACGTATGGATTTGATAAGATCCTTGAGCCACTGGTCAAGGATATATCTCGTCTTGAAACTGAAGGAGTTCAGATTCCCCTTTATGATCATGCTGTTTACGGAACCATCATTCAAGTTACAGGAGACAACCTTGGTATCCATTCTTTATTTGGTTTTGTAGAATCGTTCAGTGCTCGTTATTGTTGTCGTTTTTGCCTACTTGAGAAGGAAGATTTTCAAACGGAATTCAGTGAAGATAGCAGTAAGATCTCACTTCGAACCAAAGAACTTCACGCAGAACATTGTGAGGTTATCAAGAGTAACCCTCATCTTCCTTATGTTATGGGCGTGAAAAAGTCGTGCCTTTTAAATTCCTTGCAATATTTTCATACGGCGACAAATTTTTCAGTCGATATCATGCACGACATATTTGAAGGGGTTGCCCAATTTGAGATGAAGCTCCTTCTGCAACACTTGGGTCACAATTACACAACACCGCCAGAAATACACAGACGAATTCAGAGTTTCAATTATGGTCGCTTGGAACAGTGCAACAAACCTCCAGGTGTTAATTTAGTTGAGGGTTCTAATGACTTAAGCCTTAATGCTACACAAAGCTGGTGTTTGCTGCGCCACCTCCCGATTATATTCGGGGATCTTGTTTGTTCAAGTGACCAAAACTGGTATCTATTAATTTTACTGCTTCAAATAGTCAGCATAGTTTTGTCTCCAGCCATATCGAGTGGCATAACTATATATTTGAAGCATCTGATTTCTGAACACCACAGTCTATTCAAGTATTTATATCCCCACAAGAAATTACTGCCCAAACATCATTTCTTAATCCACTACCCGACGTCGATGCAGAAACTTGGCCCTTTGATACATAGCTGGTGCATGCGCTACGAAGGAAAACACAATTACTTCAAAAGACAAATAAAAAGTTTTAAAAACATTACAAAAACATTGGCCAAAAAACACCAATGTCATGTGGCATATTTGTGGCAAACATTTAATCCAAATGAATTGAAATTAGGCCCTGGCAAAATGGTCCCCTTGAATAGACTAGAATCCTACACAGAGATCGCTGTTAAGCTCAATGTTCCTGTTTGGACAACGATCTACAATGTAAAATGGATAAAGAGTTTTGGGAATTTGTATCGGCCTGGGCTGGCTGTTTGCATAGGAGTGGAGAATGAGATGCCTGTGTTTCATGTAATCCAGAATATTGTTGTAAGAGATGAGTGTGTGACTGCTATGAAAACTCTTTATTTAGAGGAACATGTCCATGCTTTCAAGGTTATGCACACCACAGAAACACCCATTGTTTTGGAATTTAAAGACCTTTTGCACCACAAGTCTTTTGATATTTTAATGTCATGTGGTCTTGATTCAGATTTGTTTATAATTCCTTATTTTTTCATGTAATGCTTTTTGTGATGATGAGGATACTTTTCTATTGAGAGCAAATATTTGGTGCCAAATAAAAGGACATGTGGAATAATTGATCTTTTGTCATTTTTAACAATTGTACAAGCTTAATATTGAATTGTGCAATTTCTAAATTGGACTCCTTACGGAGAAACAATTACTCAAAATTGAGGAATGTTAACTCTTTTTAAGGGAGTAAATTGCTGTGGAGTAAATTTGTAGTTCCTCTAGTAGGAGTAAAAATAGAGTGAGAGTCAATTGAAATTGTCTCTACATAGAGTGAATTGTACTATTAAAGAGTATAATTTTTACTCTAAATTGAAGAGAAATTACTCAGATTAAACAGCTCTATCGAAAGAGTTAACTTAACTCTTCTTAGAGAGGGACCAAATGTTATCCAAAATAGAGTAAACATTTCTTCAATTTGAGTAAATGTTACTCTTGTAATTTTACTGTGTAGGAGACTCCTCTAGGGAACAGGGTGCTAGGAGACTCCTCTGGGGAACAGGGTCCTAGGAGACTCCTCTAGGGAACAGGGTGCTAGGAGACTCCTCTAGGGAACAGGGTGCTAGGAGACTCCTCTAGGGAACAGGGTGCTGGGTGCTAGGAGACTCCTCTAGGGAGCCGGGTGCTGGGAAACTCCTCTAGGGAGCAGGGTGCTAGGAAACTCCTCTAGGGAACAGGGTGCTTGGTGCTAGGAGACTCCTCTAGGGAGCAGGGTCCTAGGAGACTCCTCTAGGGAGCAGGGTGCTAGGTCCTAGGAGACTCCTCTAGGGAGCAGGGTGCTAGGAGCCACTGGGGAACCCCTTCAGGACTCCACTAACACTGCGGCCGTGGAGCCGGGCCGTGGTCTGGGTGAGTCAGAGGAGCGTGGTTCTGGAGGGCGCAGGGGGCAGAGGGCCGTGGTCTGGGTGAGTCAGAGGAGCGTGGTTCTGGAGGGCGCTGGGGGCAGAGGGCCGTGGTCTGGGTGAGTCAGAGGAGCGTGGTTCTGGAGGGCGCTGGGGGCAGAGGGCCGTGGTCTGGGTGAGTCAGAGGAGCGTGGTTCTGGAGGGCGCTGGGGGCAGAGGGCCGTGGTCTGGGTGAGTCAGAGGAGCGTGGTTCTGGAGGGCGCTGGGGGCAGAGGGCCGTGGTCTGGGTGAGTCAGAGGAGCGTGGTTCTGGAGGGCGCTGGGGGCAGAGGGCCGTGGTCTGGGTGAGTCAGAGGAGCGTGGTTCTGGAGGGCGCTGGGGGCAGAGGGCCGTGGTCTGGGTGAGTCAGAGGAGCGTGGTTCTGGAGGGCGCTGGGGGCAGAGGGCCGTGGTCTGGGTGAGTCAGAGGAGCGTGGTTCTGGAGGGCGCTGGGGGCAGAGGGCCGTGGTCTGGGTGAGTCAGAGGAGCGTGGTTCTGGAGGGCGCTGGGGGCAGAGGGCCGGGACTGATACACACACACACACACACACACACACACACACACACACACACACACACACACACACACACACACACACACAATACGTGCACGCACGCACGCGGACTTGTTTGAAATAAAAACATTTTCAATTCAATTCAATTCCATACCATACAGAATAAGAGTGGGCTATATTAAAAGTCACTAAAAGTCAGTATGACGGCTTTTGTATTTCAGCTACAAAGAATTGCAGTATTGCCAGGATGACTATAGGACCCTATGGTAAATGAAATAGTTTTATAATTTTCAAAAAACAACCTGTAATAGGCTACCTGACTGGTTTTGCCTTGAAGGGAAACACATTTCAATTTTGCCTATTCAGTTTTGTCTCTACTGAAAAAGGTCAGCTTCTATGAAATGCAGGCAGTGAGTATACTAAAGCCCAGTTCAGACCAAAGATTCACCTTGCAACGGCTTGCAACGAGACGGTTTTAGAACGTCGCAGGGGCGGTGTGAACGGGTCGTTGCAAGGAGTTGCAAGCAGTCGCCAGAGATTGAACAGGTCAAATCGCAAGGTCCAGTTTTAGAACGCGATGATTTAACTATTTCTCTTCAGCCAATCACAGCACAGAACAACTTGTACGTCACGGCCTTACTCCGTCCCGGTACCGTACTGTCCACTCCAGCATATAAATATCCGAAGATGGCAGACTTCTGGTCCGAGGAGAGGGAGGAGAATTTAATTTGCTTGCTGGAAGAGCAACCTGTCCTTTGCGACGTTGGCATGTTGTTGCGACATTGCGGTGGCACTTGGTGTGGTGTTTTAAAGCGTCTTAGAGTACCATATTAAGCGCTATATAAATGTAATTTATTATTATTATTATTATTAAGTTCAACTCGTGACCGTGTTAACTGGTGACCATTAGCCGAATGCGTAGTTTGTTGTCGTGGCTACGCCAGCTGTTGGAAATCGTGGCAGACACGTAGCTGTCCTTGCGAATGCCTCTTTGATTTGTCTTTCAATAAAATGTCAAAAACATTCCCATCTCATTCGTATTTGGAGTGTAATTGAAAGAAACTTGTCACGTAGAACCGTTTAAAGCCGAAATAAATGAAAAACGAATGCTTAAAATATGATACTTTACGGGATTCGAACTCATACTATCGTGGGGCGGAATATTAATAAGGTCGGATTTCATTCTGTTGTACGGTAGACCCACATAGAAATTTTCCGCAAAAAAAATATAAATTCTTCGTGAAAACACGAAAGGCAGCCAGATCAACTTGTGAACTTGGTTCACAGTTGCTAGGGAAACCACCTACCGTCGCAGACCGTTGCAGCGCGTTGCAGCCAGTGTGAACTGCCCAGTTTTAGAACGTCGCAGCCCGTCTCGTTGCAAGGCGTCGCAAGGAGTTGCGAGTTGCAAGTCGTTGCAAGGTGAATCTTTGGTCTGAACTGGGCTTTAGGCCTATGTGGATGCTGCTGGCTAGTGGCTGCTACACTTACTGAGGGGCAGGGAGGAGGAGGAGGAGGAGGAGGAGGTGGAGGAGGAGCAGAAGGAGGAGAGGGAGGAAGAGGAGGAGGAGGAGGAGGAGGAGGAGGGGGAGGGGGAGCAGGAGGAGGAGGAGGGGGAGGAGGAGGAGGAGGAGGAGGAGAGGGAGGAGGAGGGGGAGCAGGAGGAGGAGGGGGGAGGAGGAGGAGGAGGAGGAGGAGGAGAGGGGAGGAAGAGGAGGAGGAGGAGGAGGAGAGGGAGGAGGAGGAGGAGAGGGAGGAAGAGGAGGAGGAGGAGGGGGAGGAGGAGGAAGAGGAGGAGGAGGAGTAGGAGTAGGAGGAGGAGGAGGAGGGGGAGGAGGAGGAGGAGAGAGGGGAGGAAGAGCACAGGCTGGGCAGTCCAGGGCCAGGCTGGGGGAGGAGGAGGAGGAGGAGAGGGGAGGAAGAGGAGGAGGAGGAGGAGGAGGAGGAGGAGAGGGAGGAGGAGGAGGAGGAGGAGAGGGAGGAAGAGGAGGAGGAGGAGGGGGAGGAGGAGGAAGAGGAGGAGGAGGAGTAGGAGGAGGAGGAGGAGGGGGAGGAGGAGGAGGAGAGAGGGGAGGAAGAGCACAGGCTGGGCAGTCCAGGGCCAGGCTGGGGGAGGAGGAGGAGATAGACAGGCAAGAGTCGGATGATTACATGATGGGGGCTAGATCAGAATATGGAGGAGGATATCTGTGACCAGGGAGTGTAGTGTGGTGATGGAGGAGGAAGTCAGTCGCCTGCCGTAGCCTGGTGGGCCCGCCTGAGGGCTCTGTCATAAGCCTCATTGTTGAAAGGCCCTAAACCAGTGCTGAGATCCAGTAGGATCCCAGCATAGTGTTCTTTAGAGCAGTCAGATTCTGGTTCATCCACTTCGTAGTGTTATCTTTTATTTTATTTAGGACCGTGTCGTTTGGAGCAGCTGGCTTGATGAATGAAGTCAGGTGAGCTACCTTTTGACCCATCCCTGTTGGAGGGGAGCCTCTTGTGGTTGCTTCTTCAAGAATCTCTCTGTGATGAATAGCTTGTAATAATTTGAGGTGAACTTTTATTGAACTCAGATCTAAATTGCTTGTTGTGTTTCTTTCTACAGGGTTAACAGCTAGTAGAGGAGGCCTACGTGGTGTGGCGTGGCCTGAAGCCAACACTCTGAAGCCATTATGGTAAGAGTTATCCACACAAGATACTGAAAATAATAACCAGTAAAATCAGGAGGGAGGGAATAGGGGGAAATATAACACAAAGGGGGGTTGTAAATCATAAAATAAAAATAACTAAACAGAAACTGCAACAGAGGAGAAAAAATACTAATGTTCTTTGTCCATTTGTGGAGAGGTAGGCTGTAGCAGTGGGAGGGTGAGGGTGAGGGGGAGGGGGAGGGGGAGGGTCAGGGTGAGGGTTAGGGTGAGGGTGAGGGTGAGGGTGAGGGTTAGGGGGAGGGTCAGGGTCAGGGTGAGGGTGAGGGTGAGGGTCAGGGTCAGGGTGAGGGTGAGGGTCAG